>NC_072477.1:44680905-46009238 GCF_027574615.1 Eptesicus fuscus | reverse complement strand
TAAGATGGGTGTTAGTTTAGGTAAGACATTTAGGTAAAGCCTCTCTGAAGAACTGGAAATTATAGCTAAGACCTGAACTTGAAGTGCAGGCCCTCTCAGGAGCACGCTTGTGCCCTTCCCATTCCTCTTCACTTCCCCCTAGGCGGATTAACTTTACCTTTCCCTCTTCTGAGCTCCAAGGGTCCTTCTTTTGCTTTTGTAGATTGTTTCCTGAGTCTACAAAGCCCAGCTGGCTCACTTCTACTATCTCGGTAACTTTCTAAATAAACTTTCTCTTATAATTTGAAAAAACACACACACAAATCTGAAAATGAAAAGGAACCATATGTAAAGAGATGGACTAGTAACAGTGCAGATAGAGGAATTAACAAGTGCAAAGGGGAGGTGGAGAAAAGTGTTCTAGGAAGTATCAGAAGCTCTGTGCCTGGTCACAGTGAGCAGGAAAAGAACGACATGTAGATGAAGTTGGAGAGCCATATGTAAGGCTTTATAGGTAATTAGAAAGTAGCTTGGATTTTATTCTAAGCACAATGGGAAGCCGATGATGATTTTAAGCCGTGGAATGATATGCTGTGAATATTCTTGCATGCCCTGTTTTCCTATTCTCTATTTCTCTTTCTCCTTCTCGAGAAATACTTAACTGCCCATTATATACGAGTCCTCATCAAAGCCCAACTCTCAATCCCTCAAATACCTTATTTTAATGTAAATGTTTACTTTGATGGGAATAAAATACAAATGTCTGCTTAGAGATTGTAAAATGTTTTTATTGATTTCAGAGAGAGGAAGGGAGGAGAGGAAGGGAGGGAGGGAGAGAGAGAGAGAGAGAGAGAGAAAGAGAAAGAAAGAAAGAAACAGAGAGAGAATCATCAATCAGCTGCCTACTGCAGGCCCTCTATTGGGGATCCAAACTGCAACCTGGGTGTGTGTCCTGGCCTGAAATCAAACCATGACTTCCTGGTTCATGGGTTGATGCTCAACCACTGGGCAACACAGGCTGGGCTCTGCTTAATCTTCCCTTCACCTCTATCCCTGAGAGCCAAAGATATAATTGATTAGTTTGAAAAAATGCAGCCTACTAGATTTGATAAAATCTTTAGCACTTGTCTTACATTTTAATTTTTACCTAAGTTGTTATTTGATACTAGAGGCCCGGTGCATGAAATTCGTGCACGGAGGGGGGCGGGTGTCCCTCAGCCCAGCCTGTACCCTCTCCAATCTGGGACCCCTCGAGGGCAGTCAGACATCCCTCTCACAATCCAGGACTGCTGGCTCCCAACTGCTCATCTGCCTGCCTTCCTGATTGCCCCTAACTGCTTCTGCCTGCCAGCCTGATCACCCCCTAACCACTCAGCTGCCAGCCTGATTGATGCCTAACTGCTCCCCTGCCAGCCTGTTTGCCCCCAACTTCCCTCCTCTGCCGGCCTGGTCACCCCTAACTGCCCTCCCCTGCAGGGTTGGTCACCTCCAACTGCCCTCCCTTGCAGGCCATCTTGAGGTGGCCATCTTGTGTCCACATGGGGGCAGGATCTTTGACCACATGGGGGCAACCATATTGTGTGTTGGAGTGATGGTCAATCTGCATATTACTCTTTTATTAGGTAGGATAGAGGCCTGGTGCAGGGGTGGGGGCCAGCTGGTTTGCCCTGAAGGGTGTCCTGGATCAGGATGGGGGTTCCCTTGGGGCATGGGGCGGCCTGATCAAGGGGCCTGTGGTGGTTAGCAGGCCAGCCACGCCCCCTGGCGACCCAAGCGGAGGCCCTGGTATCTGGAATTTATTTACCTTCTACAATTGAAACTTTGTAGCCTTAAGCGGAGGCCTGGGCCAGCCAGGGTGTGCGGAAAGCTTTGCTTCCTCCATTGCTGGGGGCAACCCAGGCCTGCTCTCTCCAGCTCTGTGGCTGCCACCATTTCTGTTTGGATTTGTTTACCTTCTACAATTGAAACTTCGTAGCTTGAGCAGTGGCTTAGGCCTGCAAGGGCAGGTGGAAAGCTTGGCTTCCTCTGTTGCCTGGGAAACCTTACTCTCTGTGGCTGTAGCCATCTTGGTTGGGTTTATTTGCATATCTGCTCCTGATTGGCTGGTGGGTGTGGCTGGTGGGCATGGCTTGTGGTGTAGCAGAGTTAGGGTCAATTTGCATATTACTCTTTTATTAGGTAGGATTGTCTTTATATCTCAACTTTTGGCTTTGGACATTAGGGCATTTCAGATCTCTTTATACTTACTAAAGAATTGTTCTCTTCCTTTTAGTATTTTCCCAACTGCTAGACTTCTGAGATTTTTCCACTGTGAAACTTCAGTCTCTGGAAATGATTGAGGAACTCTCAATTTAAAGGGAAATAAGACCACAATATGGGAGAGGCATCTATATACTTCACATGTCAGAGGCTGCTATGGTTTACATGTTTGTATCCCCCACCCCACCCCCAATTCACATGTTGAAATGCTAATGCCCAATGTGATGATATTAGGGTGTGGGGCCTTTGGGAAGTTCTTATGATTAGTGCTCTTTTAAAAGAGACCCCAAGGAGTTCCCTAGCCCCTTTCACCATGTGAGGACACAATGACCTACATGTCATTTCTGGAAGAAGGCCCTCACCCAACCATGCTGACACCCTGATTTTGGACTTTCAGCCTCCAGAACTGTGAGAAATAAATTCTTGTTGTTTGTAAGCTACCCAATCTATGGTATTTTGTTATGACAGCTTGAATGGAGTGAGACAGAGGCTGATAAATATACTTCTCTCTCTTAAACTTTTTATTTTATAACACACATGCAGAATTGAACAGATAAATTTTCACAAACTGACCCATACCTGTATAGACAGAAACAAAATATTTCCATTCCTCTAGAAGACCCCCAATGTTCCTCAAAATGACAATCCTCCCAAGGCAAACTCCTTCTTAACTTCCAACATCAGAGAATAGTGTTGCCTGCTTATGAACTTTGTATAAATGGAGCTAAATAATATGTAGTCTTTTGTTTTGGGCTTATTTCATTTAACACACTTTATAATAATTATCCATATTGTTTTGTGTAGCTATGCTTTTTCATTCTCATTGTTACATAGGATCCCACTAAGTGAATACATCTATCTACTGTTGAACATTTGAGTAGTTTCCAATCCCAATGCTGCAGTGAACATTCTTTTGCCTGTCTTTTAGTGAACATATTTACAAATTTCTATTATGTATATATCCAAGAGTTGAATTGCTGGGTCACAGGGTATGCATATGTTCAGCTTCAATTTATACTCCAGCGGTGTATGAGAGCTCTAATTGCTCTGTATCCTTGCCAACACCCTGTATTTTCTGTCTTTTTCAACTTAGCCATTCTGGTTGGTATGTAGTTGTATGTATTGTGGTTTTATTTAGCATTATCTTGATGACTAATGAAATTAAGCACCTTTTCATGTGATTGTTGGCCAATTTGGATATTGTCTTTTATTACATTCCTATTTAGGTCTTTTGTCCATTTTTCTATTGTGTTATTTGTCTTTTCTTATTGAGTCTATTTTTTAAAATTTTTATTTAGTGATTTTAGAGAGAGGGAGAGAGAGAGGGACAGAAACATCAATTTGTTGTTTCACTTGTATATCCATTCATTGGTTGATTCTTGTATGTGTCCTGACCCAGGATTGAACCCACAATCTTGGCATATGGGGACAATGTTCTAACTAACTGAACTACCAGCCAGGGCCTTATTCAGTCTGTTTTTTTAAAAAAATATATTTTTATTGATTTCAGAGAGGAAGGGAGAGGGAGAAAGAGATAGAAATGTCAGTGATGAGAGAGAATCATCGATTGGCTGCCTCCTGCACGCCCCCACTGGGGATCGAGCCCGCAACCCGGGCATGTGCCCTTGACTAGAATCGAACCCGGGACCCTTCAGTCCACAGGCTGATGCTCTATCCACTGAACCGAACCAGCCAGGGCTATTCAGTCTATTTTTATTGATTCTTATTTTAGTCATATTTCCAAATCTGTGAATATCATCTGCTATTAGAAGCATTTTTATTTTTTATGATCTTCAATTTAGCTATGCTTAAGTATGTCACATAATCAGTTTTTACTGCTACATCTACCTCCCGCCAACTGTAATAGAAGGCTGAAAAGGTAAGGGATATTAGTGACTTTTTCTAGAGCATAATCTTTCCCTAGACCCTTAATTATAATTAATTTGTATTTCTCCCATTTCCTTCCTTCTTTCCTGGCTTCTCAGTAGTGAATAAGTTGTTATTGAACAGGACTGAAGTTCTCTCTCCTTGACTGTTTTCATTGTTATTCATTACTTGATGTTATTTCTGATATTTTTGTACAAATAGGCACAAGAGAACAACAACTCCTTAAAGAAGAAGACAAAGTTTGTCAGTTTATACACAAAAGAGGGACAAGACAAGCTTGCAGTCCTGATCCCAGGTCGCCACCCTTGTGATTGCCTGGGCCAGAAGCACAAGCTGATCAATAACTGTCTGATCTGCGGGCGTATAGTCTGTGAACAAGAAGGTTCTGGTCCTTGCTTATTCTGTGGTACTCTGGTAATTGTTTATCTTCTGTTTTATTTTACTACTGTGTTTTGGTTTAATAAATAGGGACATTCACATCCCTAGTACTCTCTTTTTCATAGAAATTTCTTCCCTGTGATGTCCAGTAAACTGTGGTAGCAGGAATTTTTTTAACAAGGTTTTATCCTAGTAACAAGGCCTATTAACTTCAATTGAAGAAAACTTTAGGGCCTAAAATGTCAAAAATGTTTGTCAGAGTCTTCAGATGTGGCTCACATCCCCAAAGGAACAGAACCATTGTGACACAATCTTTGGGTCATTAAAGGTTTTGTTTTCTAGGACAACTCTTTATAGTTCTGTATTGTCTGAAAGAATGATTCCAAGAGTGTAGCAGTAATGACTCTCTTACAAACACCCTAATGAGTTGTCTAAAAACTTTAACTATGCCAGCCCTGACCAGTGTGACTTGGTTGGAGTATCTTCCCATGCACCGAAAGATTGCCAGTTTGATTCCCGGTCAGGGCACATACTTGGGTTGTGGGTTCGATCCTGGTGGTGGTGGGGGGGCGGGCCTTGTTTGTGTGTTTGGGGGTGGGTGGGTAGTTGATCAATATTTCTCTCATAAATCTGTTTCCTTCTCTCCCCCACACCCCACCTCCTCTGTCTCTCCCTCTCTTCTTCTCCCTCCCTCCCTCCCTCCCTCCCTCCCCTCCTCTTCCTTCTCCTCTCTCTGAAATCAGTAGAACATATCCTTGGGTGAGAATTTTTTTTAAAAAAGCTTATTTTGCCAGTTGAGCTGGCTGGCCGAAGCAATGGCATTTGGTGTTGTTGAAGGCACCTATTTTATATTGCTTTGTTTTACCTTCTCTTTAATTGCTTTGTTTAGAGCTCTTAAGTTTTCGGTATACTCAGAGAACAAGCTGACAGAAAATGGATGACCTGATAAATGTAATGTGTACCATCAGAAATGTTTAGAAAATGGCAGAAAATATCCTCCCATATGAAGCTTTCTCTAGAGAAACAAGCTACAGCTGCTGGCAGAAACTCTGTGTGCCACCAAGGCAACACTAGGAAGTACAGCATTTTCTGTTAGGTCCCTTGGAGATAACAGTTCAAGAAACAGAGTAATGTAAAACAGATTGGCCTTGAAGCCTTGTAGCTTCATAAGCTTAGTATGAAACTGTTTTTAAGTAACCTCTTCTTTGCCTCCCTTCTTAGAATTGCAGTGATTTTATAATAACCAGAACCTTTTTTTGCTCAATATATTCATTATTTTATAATGTTCAAAGGCAAAGAAATTTAAATACACACACACACACAAATACACACACACACAATAATTTATTTATTTATAATAAAAGCTAGGCTAGATTTCACTGGTGATATTGTAATTTGCTTTTTTCTCTGCTTCTTTCTAATAAGGTATCTGCTTATAATTTCTCCTGTAAGACTTGAATTTAATGACTAGAACTGGAAAGCTTTTTTAAAAAGAAAGTATTGAATATTTTTTCCAATATTCTCGATGACAAATATTTCTCCTTTGAAAATAGGTTTTATATACGTGTGTGTGTGTGTGTGTGTGTGTGTGTGTGTGTGTTTGTGTGTGTGTGTGTGTATTTTAATTATCAAGCCATTCAGGGTCACTTGCAGTGAGATCAGTTTTTTCTATGGTTCATGAAAAAAGGAAGAAATAGAAAGAGAAGGGAAAAACTCATTTGTATATATATTTTTTGGTATGTTTGTCAGAATAAAAAAGCACCAAAAGTCTCATTTTTTTTTATTGCCATAGCTAATGTGTAATTTAAGGTTACTTTGTAGGTATATCAAGCAAACAACATAAATAACTATGGGATCATGTGACTTTTATTACTATATAGGTATGTACTCGTGAAGAAAAGGATATTTTACAACGTGACTCAAACAAGAGCCAGAAATTGCTCAAGAAGCTAATGTCAGGTAGGCAGTAATCTTTTGATTAGATTACTGTAGTGATAGATATATTTTGTTGTATCTGTGTTTATTTCTCTTTCTCATATCCTGGTATGTAAGATGCAGTTTATTCACTCATTTATTCTATAAGCATTTATTTTTTTGAAAGTTATTATTAAAACCACATAACGTTGAACAAAAAAACAATAATGGTTTATAACCCGATGAGTAAGATACATCCTGAATTAACTAAATGGGGGAGAAGGGACAGCTCTTTCTCAGAAGAATTCTAATTAATAAAGTGAGAGGAGACTTCTAGTCAAGATGGTGGTATAGGTAAATGCGGTACTCACCTCCTCCCACAACCACATTAAGCCCTAACCAGTTTGGCTCAGTGGATAGAGCGTCAGCCTGCAGACTGAAAGGTCCCAGGTTCGATTCCTGTCAAGGGCATGTACCTTGGTTGTGGGCACATCCCCAGTAGGAGGTGTGCAGGAGGCAGCTGATAGATGTTTCTCTCTATGGATGTTTCTAACTCTCCCTTCCTCTCTGTAAAAAATCAATAAGATATATTTTAAAAAAATTACAACGAAACTGCAGAACAGACTCATGACTATTCTGTTACAACCAATTTGTACTTCTTAATCTCTTCACCTTTTTTACCCAATCTCCCAAACCCTCTCCCATCTGGCAGCTGTCAAAATGTCCTCTGTATATAAGTCTGTTTCTATTCTGCTTGTTCATTTATTTTGTTTTTTTTTTTTAGATTCAGTTGTTGGTAGGTATGTATTTATTGCCATTTTATTATTCAAATTTTAAAATTCATTTTCTTAAAGAAGATCCTTTAACTCTTAATATAATACTGGTTTGGTGCCGATGAACTCCTTTAGCTTTTTCTCATCTGGGAAGGTCTTTATCTGTCCTATGGTTCTAAATGATAGCTTTGCTGCATAAAGTAATCTTGGTTGTAGGTTCTTGCTTTTCATCACTTTGAATATTTCTTGCTAACCCCTTCTAGCCTAGGGGAGCTAACTCACAGGTAATGAACTCTTTTTTTCTTTCTGCTTTTAAGATTCTGTCTTTGTCTTTAACTTTTTGCATTTTAATTATGATGTGTCTTGGTGTGGGGCCTCTTTGGACTCAACTTGTTTGGGACTGTCTGTGCTTCCTAGACTTGTATGTCTGTTTTCTTCACCAGGTTAGGGAATTTTTTGGCATTTCTTTTTCAAATAGGTTTTTAATATTTTTGTCTCTCTCTTCTCCTTCTGGCACCCCCATGATACAAATCTTGGTATGCTTGAAGTTGTCCCAGAAGCTCCTTACACTATCCTCATTTCTTCGTAGTCCTTTTTCTTTAAAAAAAAAACAACACTTTTTTTTTTATTTCCGAGAGGAAGGGAGAGGGGGCGAGAGAGAGAGAGAGAGAGAGAGAGAGAGAGAGAGAGAGAGAGAGAGAAAATCAACGATGAGAGAGAATCATCAATTGAGTGCCTCCTACATGTCCCCCAGCCGGGGATCAAGCCTGCAATCTGGGCATGTGCCCCAACTGGGAATCGAACCATGACCTCCTGGTTCATAGGTCAATGCTCAACCATTGAACCAGACCAGCCAGGCACTTTTTGCTGCTCTGATTATTTTGTGTTTCTTTTTCTGTTTATTATTTTTTCATCTTTATTGTTGAGAGTATTACAGATGTTCCTCTTTTCCTCCCCTATTTCCCCCCTCCACCTGGTTCCTGCCCCAGGCCTTCACCACTCTATTGTTTATGTCCATAAGTAATGCATATCTATCTATATAAAAGCCTAAGCAACGGGCCGACTGACTGGTAGCTATGATGTGCACTGACCACAAGGGGGCAGATGCTCAACACAGGAGTGGAAACCACAGGCATGGAAACATGGGACAGACTGATGAATCTCAGAGGGAAGGGGGCCGAAGGAAGGGCGGGAAGAGATTAACCAAAGATCTTATATGCATACTAGAGGCCTGGTGCATGGATTCGTGCACCGGTGGGTCCCTCGGCCTGGCCTGTGGGGATCGGGCCGAAAACGGTAGTCTGACATCCCCCGAGGGGTCCCAGATTGCGAGAGGGCGCAGGCCAGGCCGAGGGACCCCACCGGTGCACAAATCCGCCTCTAATATGCATATAAGATCTTTGTTTAATCCCTTCCCGCCCCCTCCTTCCGAGAATCGTCCATATGTTCCATTTCCATGCCTCTGATTCTATTTTATTCACAAGTTAATTCTGTTCATTAGATTTCTTATTCGTTTATTTTTTATTTTTAGATTCAGTTGTTGATATTTATTGCCTTTTTATTCATTTTTTAAATCTTTTTCTTCCTCTTCCTTTTCTTAGAGAATACCCTTCAGCATTTCATGTAATACTGGTTTGGTGGTGATGAGCTTCTTTAGCTTCTTCTTGTCTGTGAAGCTCTTTATCTGACCTTCAATTCTAAATGATGGCTTTGCTGGGTAGAGTAATCTTGGTTGTAGGTCCTTGTTATTCATCACTTTAAATATTTCTTGCCACTCCCTTCTGGCCTGCATAGTTCTTATTGAGAAATCAGCTGACAGGCATATGGATGCTCCCTTGTAGGTAACTAAACTGCTTTTCTCTTGCTGCTTTTAAGATTCTTTGTCTTTAACCCTTGGCATTTTAATTATGACGTGTCTTGGTGTGGTCCTCTTTTGGTTCCTCCTGTTTGGGACTCTCTGCACTTCCTGGACTTGTAAGTCTATTTCTTTTACCAGGTAGGGAAAGTTTTCTGTCGTTATTTCTTCAAATAGGTTTTTAATATCTTGCTCTCTCTCTTCTTCTGGCACCCCCATAATACATTTGAAGTTGTCCCAGAGGTTTCTTACACTATCTTTATATTTTTGAATTACTTTTTCTTTTTTCTCTTTTGATTGGGTGTTTTTTTCTTCTTCATATTTCAAATCATTGATTTAGTTTTTAGAATCCTCTACTCTACTGTTGAATCCCTGTATATTATTATTTATTTCACTCAGTGTATGCTTAATTTCTGACTGGTCCTTTTCCATTTTTTGGGCATTCTCAGTAAGATCCTTGAAAGTCACTAAATCCCTTGAAGCTCTCATTAATAAGATTCTTGTGTAACCTTATAACCATGATTTTGAACTCTATATTCAGTAGTTTGCTTTCTTCCATTTCTTTAATTTGTGACATGTTTTTTGTCTCCACATTTTGGCTGCTTCCCTGTGTTTGTTTATATGTATTGGGTAGAGCTGCTATGTCTCCTTGAGTTGGTAGAGTGGCCTGTGTGGTTTGGCAGTGCCCGGCAAGGCCCAGCTGTAAAGCAAGGCAGGCTGGTGCTAGTGCCGGGTCTTGGGCATTTTGTTGATAAGTGTCCTATAGGGCCCAGTGGCTTAGCCTCCATGCGCCCCTTTGTAGGCTGCGTGCACAGTCTTGTTGTAGTTGAGACTTGATTACTATTGGTGTCACTGGGAGGAATTGACTTCCAGGCCAATTGGCTGTGAGGACCAGCTGTGACTACAATGGGAAAGCTGCTGTGCAGGGGACACCCTGATGGAGTAGGACTCTCTTCATTGGGGTTTTGGTGCTAACTGAGTCTGCCCCTTCAGTGTGTCGCTTATGGATGTGTAGAGTTGTAATCTAGTATGGTCTGACGCTGCCCTCTGAGTGCATTGGCTCTTGGGGCTCAAGGGAGGTGTAAAATCAGCCACTGCCGAGGGCCACCCAGTAGGAACTACAGAGAGATCTTCAGATTCCTCCTATTTATATCGGGTTTGAAAGTGCCCAGGCAAGGCCCAGCTGCAAAGCAAGGCAGGCTGATGCTAATGCTGGGTCTTGGCATTTTGTTGATAGGTTTGGGGCTCCCTGATCGTTTGCAGTTTGTTTGAGAGATTTTAGCAAAGTCTGAAGCCTGGGCAAGGACAGGCCATTCATATGCAAAAGCTGCTTTACAGATTGAGCAGGGCTGCAAATTGGATGGGGAGGGGTCTCAGGGAATTACCAGGGTGGAGCAAACAGAAATGGCTGCCAGTCAGCCCTGCAACTGGGGAGGTCCTAGCATAAGACCTATGACCCCTGTGAACACCTCTGCCTGGGAGAAAGCTGCCCGAGTTCCTACCCCATTGGCAGACAATCCAGTTCCTCCTCATATGTGTCTGTGTCCCCTAGAGCCTTGCCTTGGTGCTGGAGCTCAGAGTAAGCAGGACTTTGTAAGTTCCTTCTTGGGCCAGCCCTTTAAGAGGAACAGCTGGGTCTCCAGCAGCCTCCGTACCACTGAACCCCAATCCCCGCTGGTTTTTACAGCCCATAATTATGGGCAGTTCTTTTTCCAGCTCTTAGAGCCTGGTCTAGGAGTCTGGTATGGGGCTGGGACCCTTTGCTCCTCACGGGGGTGCTCCACAGAGACAACCTCCCTCCCAATTAAAAAGGCATTACACATGAGTGCAGGTCCAGCTCATTCCATGCCTCTGGCCTTCCTATCAGTCTCAGTGTGACTTCCATTCAGCCAGCTTTCAGGTAGTTCTGGATGATGGTTGTTCTATATTTTACTAGTAGTTGTGGGAGGTGGTGAGTATAAGTGTTTACCTACGCTGCCATCTTGGTTCTCTGATTGGGTTTTTTTGCTTCCTTATATTCCAAATTGCTGATTTGATTCTCGGTTTAATCTACTACTGTTGATTCTCTGTAAATTATTCTTAATTTCAGTTATTGTTTCCTTCATTTCAGACTTTTTTTTTTAATGGTTTCTATGTTCTTTTTCATGCTGTTGAATTCTCACTAAGTTCCTTGAGCATCCTTATAGCCATTGTTTTGAACTCTGTATCTGGTAGTTTGCTTGCCTCCATTTCATTTAGTTCTTTTCCTGGAGATTTCTTCTGTTCTTTCATTTGGGATCTGTTTCTTTGTCTCTGCATTTTGGCTGCTTCCCTAAGTGTGTTGCTATGTATTAGGTAGAACTGCTACCTCTCCCAGACCTGGTATAGTGGTCTTGCATATTAGGTGTCCTTTAGGGTCTAGTGACATAGCCTCCCCAGTCTCCCAAGCTGGGAACTCCAGTTTCACCTCTGTATGGGCTGTGTGCAGTGTCCTGTTGTAGTTGAGTTTTGATTGCTATTGGCAGTACTGGGAGGGATTGACATCCCCCTCCCCCAGGCTGCAAGGATCACCTGATTACAGCAGAGGAGCTGCTGTGCTGGAGCTGATCCTATCCAGCAGTATTTGCTTCAGTAGGGCTTTGGTGCTCACCAAGTTTTCCCCTTGAATTTGTCACTCTTGGATGAAGTAGGGTTGTAATCTGGCATGCTCTAAAGCTGTTCACTGAGTACACTGGCTATGGGGCCTCTTAAGAGGTACAAGTCAGCTGCTGCCTGTGCTCTGCCTGGGGCACCCAGCACGAGCTACAGAGTGATCTGCAGATGGCTGCTACTTATGCTGATCTTGGAGGTGCACAGGAGAGGCTAAGTTGCAAACCAAGGCTTGCTGCTGCTAGTGCCAGGCTTGGGGCCACTTAGCAAGAGATATGGGGCATGCCAAGGTCAGGTGCTGCTTGTTTGCAGTTTTTGAACCTTTAAGAGATTATAGGAAAGTCTGCAGCAGGAGCTAAGACAGGCAGTTTGTATGGAAAAGCTGCTGGAAACAGCTTGGGTGGGCCTACAAATTGGGTGGGGCAGGGCCTCAAGGAATCACCAGGGTGGAGTGAACACCGTGAACTCGGTTGATGGAGAGTCAGATGTGGTACCTGCTGCCTATGTTGGGGAGGAGGATCTCAGAGAAAGAAGAATGGTCTCTGTCAGCACTTTTATCTAGTAAAGAGCTGTCCCCCGCCAGCTTTCCCCCTGATGTCAGACAATTCAGTTCTTCCCCATATGTTTCTGACTAGAGGCCCAGTGCACGAAATTCATGCACGGGGTGGGGTGTCCCTCAGCCCAGCCTGCACCCTCTCCAATCTGGGACCACTCGAGGGATGTCCCACCAGGATCAGGCCTAAACGGGCAGTTGGACATCCCTCTCACAATCTGAGATTGCTGGCCCCCAACCGCTTGCCTGCCTGCCTGCCTGATTGCCCCTAACTGCTTCTGCCTGCCAGCCTCATCACCTCCTAACCACTTCCCTGCCAGCCTGATTGACACCTAACTGCTCCCCTGCTGGCCTGTTTGCCCCCAACTGCCCTCCCCTGTAGGCCTAGTTCCCCCCAACTGCTCTCCCCTGCAGGCCTGGTCCCCCCCAACTGCCCTCCCCTGCAGGCCTGGTCCCCCCCAAATGCCCTCCCCTGCCAGTCCAATTGCCCCTAACTGCCCTCCCCTGCCAGCCTGGTCACCCCTAACTGCCCTCCCCTGCTGGCCTGGTCTCCCCCAACTGCCCTCCTCTGCAGGTTTGGTCACCCCCAACTTCCCTCCCCTGCAGGCCTGGTCATCCCCAACTGCCCTCCCTTGCAGGCCTGGTCCCCTCTAACTGCCCTCCCCTACAGGCCTGGTCCCCACCAACTGCCCTCCCCTGCAGGCCTGGTCTCCCCCAATTGCCGTAGTCTGCTGGCCTGGTCACCTCCCATGTCTGCTGCCTCACTCCCTCCCGTGTCTGCTGCCTCGCTCCCTCCTGTTTCCACTGCCTCGCTCCCTCCCGTCTCCGCTGCCTCGTTCCCTCCCTTCTCCGCTGCCTGACTCCCTTCTTCACTGCTTCGCTCCCTTCTGCAGTGCTTGGTTTCCTTCTACGCTGTCTTCAGTCTTCGCTCCGCACCTGTGTATGCAAATTAACCACTGTATTTGTTGGGTTAATTTGCATACTCGCTCCTGACTGGCTGGTGGACGTAGTGGAGGTACGGTTAATTTACATGTTTGTCTATTATTAGGTAAGATAACATCCAGAGTGAATAATCATTTATTTATTTATTTATTTACTTACTTACTTACTTACTTACTTACTAGAGGCCCGATGCACGAAGATTTGTGCAAGAATGGGCCTTCCTTTCCCTGGCTGCCGGCACCGCCTTCGCTCTGGCCGGAGCTGCCTTTCCTCCTTCCCACGCTGCCCAGAGGCCCTGAGTGCCCTGGCCGCTCAGCGCCTGCATATGCAAATTAACCCACCAGCTTTGTTGGGTTAATTTGCATACTCACTCCTGATTGGCTGGTGGTTGTCACAAAGGTATGGTCAGTTAGCATGTTTCTCTTTTATTAGTGTAGATTTTTGTTTATCCTCACCCAAGGACATTCTTTCCACTGATTTATAGAGAGAGTGGAAGGGACGGGGAGAGAGAAACATAGATTGGTTGCCTACCACACGCTCCCTCACCGGGGAGGGAGTCAAGCTCGCAACTGATGTATGTGCCCTTGACCAGAATCGAAGCTGCAACCCTTTAGTCCACTGGGCAATGCTCTAACCACTGAGAAACCCGCCAGGGCTTCTTTCAATTTTTATCTGGCTCACGTGGCTGTGGGACCAGCCTGTTTTATGTCTCTGCCCCTCCTGCAGTCTCAATGTCGCTTCTTCTATAAATCTCTAATTGTTGAACTAACATTCAGTTAGATTTCAGGCTGTTCAGAATGATGGTTGTTTTGTAAGTTTAGTTGTAATTTTGACATGGTTGTGGGAGGATTTTCATGCTGCATTTACCTACATGACCATCTTGACTGGAAGTCCCCTCCGTATTTTTTTAATTAGGATTTCTTTAAAGTCATTATTATGAGAAAAGTTAGTTCTAAGTGCTTTTTTAACATTCAGAATATAAGAATCAATCTCTTGCTGTCTTTTTTTGTATCTGTATGTTTTTAAAAAATATATATTTTTATTTATTTCACAGAGGAAGGTTTAGGGGGAGAGAGATAGAAGCATCAGTGATGAGATAGAATCACTAATCGACTGCCTCCTGCATGCCCCACACTGGGGATTGAGCCTGCAACCCGGGCATGTGCCTTGACCGAGAATCCAACTATGACTTCCTGGTTCATAGGTAGATGCTCAACCACTAAGCCAAGCTGGCTGGGCTAATTTTTTTTTTTTTTTAATCCTCATCTGAGGATGTGAGTTTTTTCATTGATTCCAGAGAGAGAGAGGAAGGGAGAGAGAGAGAGAGAAACATCAATTGGTTGCCTCTCATAGGCACCTCAGTCAGGATCAAACCCACAACCTGGGTATGTGCCCTGACCCAGAATAGACTCATGACTCTTCGGTGCACGGGACAATACTCTAACCACCTGAGCCACACTGGCCAGGGCTGTTTTTAAACTTTAAAAGAAAGACTTAATAGGATTTTGAACAGGCCTAGAGTTTTAGATAAAGAGAATGCTCAGCCTTCATTATAGCCTAGTTGTTTTCCTAACCACTTTTAGATCTTGGTTTTGTCATAATTTATGGCTCTTTTTCTGGGAGTTATAGATTTATAGTATGCTGTCACGAAGAAGATAACACGGCAAAGGAATGAATGTGGGCTTTATTTACTTAGACCTAAGTTTAAATTTTATTTTTACTTTCTAATTTCTGAGTGAATTCAGTAATTATTTCTGAACTTCGTTTATCTGTAAAACAGATAATACAAACTTTCTGACAAGGTTAGTATGAGTATTAAATAATATATATTAAGTGCCTTCGCATCTATTAAGTTCTCATTATTTCTATTTTCTTTCTGCAATTTCTCCTCTGTTTCTTTCATTATCTACTTATTTTTAAAAATATTTTTTTATTGATTTCAGAGAGGAAGGGAGAGGGAGAGAGAGATAGAAACATCAATGATGAGAGAGAATCATTGATCGGCTGCCTCCTGCATGCCCCCTACTGGGGATCAAGCTTGCAATCTGGCCATGTGCCCTGACCAGGAATTGAACCGTGACCTCCGGGTTCACAGGTCAATGCTCAACCACTGAGCCACACCAGCCAGGCTATTTCTTCCATTATTTAGTTTTTTGTTTTAATATATAAAAGTATGTTTAAAGGTGATATTCAGTCCTACTCAATAAAGTTTTTCATTTTTAAGGCATTTAATATTGTGTTGTTAAACAGTTTGGTACCTCTTGATGATCCAAATTTCCATAAGGGAAGAAATGGAGCTTAACATTTACTAAGAATCTACTATGTGCCAAGCACTGCCTGTGTACTTGTTTGTTTTCCATTGAAATGAAGGCTATAGGCCATCAGGGCAGAGCCAGATCTGCTGATTTCATTTTTTGCTACACAGTGATACAACTAATTTGTATTGTAAGCTGACACCATTTGATTTTCTTATTGAATTTTAGGGATGGAGAATTCTGGAAAAGTGGACATCTCTACTAAGGACCTTCTTCCTCATCAAGAGTTGCGATTTAAGTCTGGTCTGGAGAAGGCTATCAAGCATAAAGACAAACTGTTAGAGTTTGATAGAACTAGGTATGATATGATTAGAATAAATGCTAAGAAGTAGACTAGTCCACAGATTCTGCTTATTAAGAAATTATTTTGGCACTTGATACATTCTTAGGGGTGGAGTATGAAAAAGATTACAGGGAAAGAACAGCTTGGATGCCCTACATAGGAGGCCTATATGTATTTTTTAAATCCATGTTTGAATAAGATAGGCTCCTATCAAGAGGATCCTACTGAGAATTTTTTTTTTGACACATCCTAGTATACCCCCGGAAAGTTGCTTTGGGTTGAATAATTCCCCACTTGTTTCACTTACAGACATTCAGTCATCATATACATTAGAGTGCCTACCATGTGCAAACTGTTGTGTTGGGCTGCGGAATATCTATGAGATGTTGCCTCTGGGCGAGTGTAGGTAATGCCATATCATTGACACAATTTGTTTTCTGATTCAATGATTAATATATTAAAATGTTTCTCAATTGGCTTTTACATTCCTACATTTTTGTTATTTAGACCACTGACTTCTCTTTAAGAGACAGAATTTGCTAGTTCTATTTTCTATTTCTTTCTCTTTCATTTCTTCTTTGAGACCAAATACATATGTTGAAAATTAGTTAACGGTAAAAAGAAAAAAAATTTAAATAGGACGTAAATGCTCACTTCTCAAATGGCCATGTGAGGATTCTTAGACCCCAAATCTCTTACTTACTGTAACTGACCTGGTAGTCTATCCCTGGCATTACAATTCTTTGTGTATGTGTGTTTTTAATCCTTTGGTTAGACACACCTTCTACTACCAAACTATTTGCTATGAATACATGAGATATAACTTTGAAAACTATTTCTTAAGCCTATTACTAGGTTTGTAACTCCATATTTACTCTTAATCCCTTAAATATCACTTTTATACCTACTCAATAAAACTTAACATTAGAAATAGAATTAGAAATGGAGTATATTTCTTGATAAGTAAAAACTGGAAAAGTGTCTCTCTATTGATGTTGCCCTTTTGCGGATGTGTTCAAGGGTACCACTTGCATTATTTAGATTCATATATAGGACCAATTTTCTCCTGAGCCCTCTTAAGCTTCCCACTCTCAGTCTACCTTAAAACTTATAATTCAAGCTGAATCTTTTTTTTTTTTTAATATATTTTATTGATTTTTTACAGAGAGGAAGGGAGAGGGATAGAGAGCTAGAAACATCGATGAGAGAGAAACATCGACCAGCTGCCTCCTGCACACCCCCCACTGGGGATGTGCCCGCAACCATTGTACATGCCCTTGACCGGAATCGAACCTGGGACCCTTCAGTCCGCAGGCCGACGCTCTATCCACTGAGCCAAACCGGTTTCGGCTCAAGCTGAATCTTGAGTAATTGAAATCACTATTTGAATATGATTTGAGTGTTTCCCTATAACTGTATATATTACAAACTTGTAATTATGTGCAAATCCAGTTGACTTGTCATTTTATTATTATTATTTTTTAATCCTCACACGAGAATATTTTTCCATTGATTTTTAGAGAGAGTGGAAGAGAGAGGGAAAGATAGTGAGAAATATTGATGTGAGAGAAACACAGCCATTGGTTGCCTCCTGCATGCGCCCTGACCAGGGCCTGGACCCGGGAGGAGCCTGCAACCTAGATACATGCCCTTGACCAGAATTGAACCCGGGACCCTTCAGTCCACAGACCAACACTCTATCCACTGAGCCAAACCGGCTAGGGCAATTTGTTATTTTAGAGTATTACTTAACTTCTGTGAGCCCTGGGTTTATTATCTGTAGAATGAGAGAGTGGATCATTAAGATTACTTCTAGTTCTCAGTTTCTTTGTTAGAAAGAGGCCTGATTATCATATTTAGAACTTGGCCAGTGTATTAGTAAGGGATTGGAGATTTGGGGAAGGGGAACTGACGTATAGCAGTAGAGTAGTAAGTGTCCTAAGAATAAGCCACAGGACTGAGAGTCCAGATTAGAACACCAGTTTCTAAGGGAAAGGGTAGCAGTTGGGCCTAACAAGAATAGACTAAGTCCCAGTTATAGAGGGACTATCATATTAAGTAAGTTGCCAAGACATGAACTCAGCTGCAGCAAAACCAGGCAGAAGCCCAGATTTCAGAAGATGAGGACTAGAATACTGTATTAAGAAAGCTAGAAGGACAGTGGATTATGGTGCTGTGTCTTTTCCTGCCTGACAATGAGATTAGTTTTAGAAGCTGAGCTAAGCTTGCAGTGGAGATAATTAATATGCAGAAGCTAGGAACCAGGCAGAGCTTGACCTGGTTTCAGAACATTCTTGGACATCCATATTTGAGATAATAACCTTTAGGACAGCATAAGAGTGAGTTACCTTGAAGCAGTTTCCCAGTAATCAAGTTCCTATTTGTCAGTAGGTGACCTAATTGCCATGTGTTGTTGTTTTTCTTTTTCTTAGTATTCGAAGGACCCAAGTAATTGATGATGAGTCAGATTACTTTGCCAGTGATTCTAACCAGTGGTTATCCAAAATTGAGCGGGAAACTTTGCAGAAGCGAGAGGAGGAGCTGAGAGAATTTCGACATGCCTCTCGGCTTTCTAAGAAGATCACCATTGACTTTGCAGGCAGGAAGATCGTGGAAGATGAAAATCCACTAGCCGAATATCATAGCAGGTAAGTGGATAGCAGCAGAAAAGGTCTGAAAGGGGATGGTTTGATTGTAAAAGATTTACCCCATCTATGGATCGGTTATTTTTGTTGATTTAAAAGAATAATATATTCATTTGGAATAGAAACATGTAAGAGTAGCTAAGAAAATTTTGGAAATGAACAGGGAGGGGAACTTGTCCTACTAGATCATTACAGTAGATTTATTTTAAAAAAATAACTTAAAAAAAAAAATGAGATACAGTTTGGGCACAGGAATAAGTAATGAAACAGTAGACTCCAGAAGGAAACCTGTGTGTCTGTAGTGTGTGTGTATGTGTGCATGGGTGTGTGTCTATATGTGTGTAAATTTAGTAATTGATAAAGGTAATATTTCTAAATAGTAAGGAAAGGATTAAATATATGATGGGATGATTGGCCACCAGCTTAGAAAATATCTACAGTAGATCTCTAACTCAAATCATTCTGTGGCCCCAGCTGGTTTGGCTCAGTGGATAGAGCATTGGCCTGCAGACTGAATGGTCCTGGGTTTGATTCTGGTCAAGGGCACATGCCCGGGTTGCAGGCTCAATCCCCAGTGGGGAGCTTGCAGGAGACAGCTGATCGATGATTCTCTCTCATCATTGATGTTTCAATCTCTACTTCTCTCTCCCTCTTCCTTCTTCTCTGAAGTCAATAAAAATATTTTAAAAAAAGATAACTCATGACCTTTAAAAAAAATCATTCTGTGATAGTTTGACTAAAGAGTTAAATGTAAAAGAAATAAAAGAATCAGAAACAAATATATAGGAGGATATAGTTACAGTTTTGGTGTGATAAATCTCTAAGTAGGATACAAAACCCAGAAGTCAAAAGACATAAGATATTTAACCCTTTGCACGCGCTTGCTTTTTTCTCGAGCTGCTACCAATGCTAACCATGTTGAGTCACACTCAACATCCGAGTGCAAAAGGTTAAAATAAAGTAAAAAAGTAACAGACTTGGAGGAAATATTTTCAACATTTAACCAAGACTAACATCCATATATATATATATATATATATATATATATAAAAGCCAAGTGACCGGAATGACCAGTCTCTGTGACGCACACTGCGGCTGGCCAACTGGCCTGATGGGGGGGCCCTCCCCCCAGCCAGCTGGATTGGGGGCAGGGCTGGCCAGCTAACCTCCTGTGGCCCCCCCCACTGTCCCCACTCCTGATTAACCCCCTCCCCCCCGCATCGGGTGTGGGTCCAGCCTGCCAACCTCCTGCATTCCCTACCCCCCAACGGCCCGGCCCTCATCAGCCCCCATCAGGACAGGCCGGCCGGACCCCACCTGTGGAAGAATTCGTATACCAGGCCTCTCGTAATATATAAAGGCCTTCTGCAAATTAAAAGAAAAAGACTAGCCCTAGCCAATTTGGCTCAGTGGATAGAGCATAGGCTTGCAGACTAAAAGGTCCCAGATTTGATTCTGGCCAAGGGCACTTGCCCGGGTTGCAGGCTCAATCCCCCCCAATAGGGGGTGTGCAGGAGGCAGCCAATCAATGATTCTCTCTCATCATTGATGTTTCTCTCTATCTCTCTCCCTCTCTGAAATCAATAAAAAATATATATATATTGTATAAAAAGACTACATCCTGGCCAAGGTGGCTCAGTTGGTTGGGCATCATCTGGTGCACCAGGAGGTTGCCGGTTTGATTCCTGGTCAAGGGCATATGCCCAGGTTGTGGGCTCCATCCCTGGTAGGGTGTGTGCAGGAGGCAGCCCATCCATGTTACACTCTCACACCGATGTTTCTCTCTCCCTCTCTCTTCCTCTCTAAAAATCAGTAAAAATGTATTTTTAAAATCCAGTAGAAAAATGATCAAAGGCTAATAGACAATTTACTGGTGAAGAAATAAAAAGTCATTAAATGTTTGAAAAGATACTCAACTACTTATCAAAGAAATGCCAATTTTTTGCCCTCGCTGGTTTGGCTCAGTGAAGAGAGCCTTGGCCCACAGACTGAAGGGTTCCAGGTTTGATTCCGATCAAGGGCACGTACCTCAGTTGCAGGCTCGATCCCCAGCCCTGGTTGGGTGCGTGCAAGAGGCAACCAGTCGATGTGTCTCTCTCACATTGATGTTTCTCTCTGTCTCTCCCCCTCCCTTCCACTCTCACTAAAAATAAAAAAAATAAAAATAAAAAAAATAAAAAATCAATGGAAAAATATCTTCGGTGAGGATTAACCAAAATTTAAAAAGTGCATATTTTTAAACATATGTACCATTAAATTGGTTGAAATAAAATATATATAATATTGCATAATTTGTGAGTGTAAGAAAATAGGTGTGCTCTTTGACTATGGATGGGAATATTAAAATGGTACAGCCTCTTTCAAGTGTAAAGCTTAGTGATCAGGCAATTATATACCATACAATTAGATGCCTTTCTTTTGTGTGTGTGTGTGTGTGTGTGTGTGTGTGAGTTTAGATTCATTTCTTTTTTTTTTATATCTACTATATGTATAATTTTCCATATTACAGTTTGAGGCAATAAAGTGAGAAAACATACCCAGTTTTTTTTCTTTTGCTACCTACCCTAAATCTTTATAATAGTTAATATCTATTTATTTTAATACTTGAGGTGGTGCTTAAGCAGGTTTACATTAATGATAATTTGTAATTTTTTTTTATTTCTTTATTGATTATGGTATCACATAATTGTCCTCACCCCCCTATTCCCATCCCATAGATGCCTTTTTTAGGAGATAAACACAAGCAGGACTAGACTTTGCGGTGCCTACTGCCCTTTGTTCACCTGAGCATGAACAGTGACCAGTGTTAACTACACAGTAAAGGGCCTGTCTAATTCTAAACTCTGTGTGTGTGTATAAAATCACACATACAACTGCACAGAAGGAGGAGCATAGGATCCCCCCAAAATAAATAAACAAATAAATTAATTAAATGGTACAGCCTCAATATCAAGAGTGAACTGTAATATACACTGTGGATTTTGAGTGATAATGATGTCTCAGTGTAGGCTGATTAATTGTTACAAATGTACCACTTTAGTGAAGGATGTTTGATAATGGGGGAAGCTCTGCATGTGTGGGGACAAGGGAGTATGAGTGTATGGGAAATCTCTGCACCTTACATTCAGTTGTGCTGTGAAACTAAAGCTGCTATAAAAAATAAAGTCTATTGAAAAAAAATTGCCATTATGGCTACTTAGAGTTGAGAAGAGATACGCATATTGGCTCCAACGAAAAGAAAGCACATAGAGATCTTGCCCTGTTTTCTATTTTGAAAATGACACCTCTCTCTCTCTCTCTCTCTCTCTCTCTCTCTCTCTCTCTCTCTCTCTCTCTCTCACACACACACACACACACACACAAATTGAATATTAGTGAACAGAGAAGTGTTTTTCACAAGGCCAAGTCCTTGGCTTTTCTCTTTCATACCTGGCAACTCCATAATCAAATTTTCCTAAACAAAGTTTATTCTCTCCCTTCAGGAAATTCTGCCACTAGCTTCAAAATAATTATTTGTTCTCATCTGTTATGTATATGATACACAGATATAAAGAAAAAAATGAAATTACTTCTGGGTGATGGGTTTAGGAATTTTTCTTTCTATTTGTATTTTTCAGTTTTTTCATAATAAAAATGGATTGCTTTTACAATAAAAATCATTTTATATCTAATAAGAAAGGGTTCAGCCTTTTAAAAGGGAAACTGGACAATATCTCAAAATTTAAATTGTGCATACTTTTTGACTTATCAGCTGCACACCAGATATCAAATGCTAGTTTCTTTATTCGCTTCTCAACAATTTAAAAAATTATTTGCCATTCTCGCCCTAGCTGGTTTGGTTCAGTGGATAGAGTGTCAGCCTGCAGACTGAAGGATCCCGGGTTTGATTCTGGTCAAGGGCACATGCCTGGGTTGCAGGCTCAACCCCCTGTGGGGGGCATGTAGGAGGCAGCCCATCAATGATTCTCTCTCATCATTGATGTTTCTATCTCGCTCTTCCTCTCCCTTCCTTTCTGAAATCAATAAAAATATATTTAAAAACAATTATTTGCCATTCTGCCCCAGCTAGGTGGCTCAGTTGGTTGGAGCATCATCCTGTACACCAAAACCTTGTGGGTTCGATTCCTGTTCAGGGCACATACATTGATTGCAGGTTCAATCCCTAGTCAGGGTGCGTACGGTAGGCAACCAATCCATATTTCTCTCTCACATTTCTCTCTCTCTCTCTTTCTCTCTCTCTCTCTCTCTCTCTCTCTCTCTCTCTCTCTTCCTCTCTCAAATCATTAAAAAACATACTCTCAGGTGAGGATTAAAAAAAATTGCCATTCTGACACATGAAAAATGGCATTTCATCATAAATTTTATTCACATTTCGAACATTCTAAAAATGTATTCATTAGCTATTTGTATTATTTCTTTCATACATTATGGAATTCTGGATATACTTACCACTGTACTATGTCTTAAATCTATTTCTCTTCTTCAAATCCTACTGTCCCTGCCTTATTTTAGACTCATCTCTTCCTTCAAATTCTTATACTGTTTTGTTTTAAGCTTCATGCCTTTGTTTTTACTTTTTCCTTGGTTTGGAAATCCCTCTCCCAATTTTTGCCTTTCAAATGTCTACCTCTCTCTCTTGAACCTGCTTAGTACAGCACATGGGATGATAGGATTATAACCACCAAATGGATTTTGCCTCATATTAATTACATCCTCTCATGTTTTGTTCATCATCTTTATAGCTGTCTTAAACCTGCCACTTAGACTCAAAGCTTTCTTGAAAGGAGGAACCATGTCTTCTACACCTTTTAAGTTGCCTTCCATATCACAGGTTCCTAACAAGTAACTCTTTAATTGTATTCAAGGTCAGGTTCAGTCTTTCCTACTGGTAGAAGCTTTTCATTACATTGTGTTTCAGAATCATCATCATCCACATTTGTCAAACATCCAGCAGGGGCATGGAGTAAAGCAGCAAGTAATGTATAGAGTAGAATAAGATACAGTTCCTGCAGGACCTATGATCTCTTACTATCCAATAGAATTAGTTCCACCAATGGACATTATCATATAGAGCCAAATAGCCATAGCAAACACGACCATAGGATGTATCCAATGACTAAATAGTAGATGCTACAGCACTTCAGAGAAAGGAAGCATTTTTGTGTGGGGCCAGTAGAGGGCCTCATTAGAACTTCTGGGCCTTGAAGCAAGGCTAGAATCGTATCGTCATGGAGGAATGCAGAGAGGGACTCCTGAGTGAGCAGAAGAGTAATTGAATGTGTTGAGTAAATAGGCTGCCATAGAATACTCTTCTGTGGGTCAGATTTTTTCTAGGCAACTTTTCTAATCCTTGCATTTTTAATAACCTGGTTAGACAGATAAATGATTATAGTGGGCTCTACCTATTTTCTTAGCATTCTGGAACTTTTACTAACTCATATTCCTTCAGGTTGTTGGAGTAAAGAGAAGGAAATTTGGGTGGGGGAAGGCGGTTATCTATGAACCCCTCTTTGAATTGTAAAATTATTACTGTAGAAGGTTTTTTTTTTATTGGTGGTAAGTATTACTGAACATAGAATATTACCAATTATTGCATCCTTTGGTTTGTTATCACAGACTAGATGAGACAATACAGGCTATTGCCAGTGGAACCTTGAACCAATCACTGACCAAACTGGATAGATCTTCTGAAGAGCCTTTGGGAATTCTGGTGAATCCGAACCTGTACCAGTCCCCTCCCCAGGTTAGTGGATCTTTGCTCTAACTCAGTGGTCGGCAAACTCATTAGTCAACAGAGCCAAATAGCAACAGTACAACGATTGAAATTTCTTTTGAGAGCCAAATTTTTTAAACTTAAACTTCTTCTAACGCCACTTCTTCAAAATAGACTCGCCCAGGCCGTCGTATTTTGTGGAAGAGCCACACTCGAGGGGCCAAAGAGCCGCATGTGGCTCGCGAATCGCAGTTTGCCGACCACGGTTCTAACTGATAATGAGAGAAGTTTGGGTCCAGACATTTCTCCTTTCAAGTGTGCCTCTTCAATAGGCTTTAAATCCCAATCTGCTTTCTCAACATACCCACCAACCTTATTCTCTGGTTCAATTCATTCTAGTCTTTTTGCAACACTTCTGACAAGTTGACTGTATTATCTCCTGAGTATTTTCAAAGAGAGGGTTTGTTAAGTACTATAAAGATTTAGATAATTCCATGGTCCCTTTGTTAGTGTTTTGTTTTTTTCTGTATATTTTATAGAATATGGGTAGTCCAATAGAGTGATGTTTTAAATTAATACATTAATTCACATATTCATTGTCGTCATTTTTCTATCAAGTACATTGAGCATCTGTTCTGTACAGCATATTAGGCATTACTTCTATCTTTAAAGAACTCATAGACAAATAGGGGGAAAGATTATATATGCAACTTTAAGACTAATGGAGATATAAATAAAGTACGGTGGAAATCCAGAGGAGGGAAAGACTACTTCCAGTTCAGGGGATTAAAAGAGGCTTTTTATAGGGAAGCTGTCATTCATTACAAGTAAATGTCCAAGAAAATGGATGTTTGGAAATGATGGGAAAAACATTCCAGGCAGAATGAACTATCGGAATAAGCCATGGGTACACAAGAGCATGGGAGATATATACTGAGTGGCTAGATTATTAAGATCTCTGAACGCGTAATAATCTGGCCACTCAGTGTGTGTGTGTGTGTGTGTGTGTGTGTATGTATGTATGTATGTATGTGTGTGTGTGTATATATATATATATATATATATATATATATATATTAGAGGCCCGGTGCATGAATTCGTGCATGAGTGGCGTGGCGTCCGGCCAGCCTGGGTAGGGGACATGGGTGGTTGGCCGGCCTGCCTGCTGGTTGAACTCCTGGTAGAGGGGACAATTTGCATATTAGCCTTTTATTATGTAGGATATACACTAAGTGGCCAGATTATTATGCGTTCAGAGATCATAATAATCTGGCCACTCAGTGTATATATGGAATACTGAATTTAAGCAACCTAGATAGTATTCATAAAAGGCATTATCATGAGAAATAGAATAGGGTTAGGTAGGTAGAACCAGAGCTTAAATGTTTAGCTAGAAAGTTTTCACATTTTTATTTTGTAAATTAATGTGAACCATAGAAGGTTCTTAAACAGAGAGTTGCAATCAAAGCAGTGCTGCAGACAGCTTAACTGGAAATATTTGTTCATCAGTACTGTATATATGCTAGGCTTTTTTGCTGGGTGCTGGGAAATTAAAAGATAAAGGCCTAACTCCAGTCCTTAAGGACTTTAAATTTAGTTGGAAGACGTGTTTGAATACAAATAATTATCATTAATTAAGGTAATTGCTATGATAGACACATGTCATAGGTACAATAGGACTTTAGGAGAGAGTTCATAAGCCCACTCAAGGAGTCACAAAAGAAATAGTGTTTAAGAGAAGACATAAGGGATAAAGCCAGTACAGTAGGCAGCATCTCATTATGAAAGCCTTTATGTCTCATGCTAAGGAGTTTGGTTTTATCCCAAAATGGACAAAGAAGAGGCCTTGAAGGATTTTAGCTGAAGATTGACTTGACTTCTATGCCTATGTAGAGAATGGATTGGAGGAATTTTGAAGCAGACAGATCTGGGAAGCAAATTCCAGGTAGAAGATACAACATGTATAGAGGCTCAACAGTTTGAGAGCTTTGGAGAACCACAAGTAATTAAGTATTGTTTGAAGTTAAAATGGACTAGTAGGTGTATTAGTTTCCTAAGGCAGCCATGACAAAGCAACACAACTGGTTGGCTTAAGAAACTTATTCTCTCTCAGTTCTCAACATTGAAATCAAGGTGCTAGCAGTGCCATACTCCCTCTAAAGGCTCTACTGGAGAATGCTTTCTTGCCTCTTTTAGCTTCTGGTGCCTGTAAGGCAGCCCTTGGTTTGTAGCTTGTCATTCTAGTCTCTGCATCTGTCATCATATGGCCTTCTTTCCTATGTATCTTTTAAAATATATATATATTAAAGCCGGGGACAGTGAAACAAGAAAGGGCTGGGGAAATGAGCCTAGGCTGGGCTGCTTTGGCTTACTAGGAAGTCAGAGAAAAGGGGGCCTTGGGGACAGGGTCAGGGGGTTAGCCCTGGAAGAACTGCCACTGCCCATTGCTACCTTGGTTGGGGTGGGGTCCCTTAGAGTTTAGGAAATTACTTGTCGGGGGAAGGAGAGTAGTTAAGGGTGGGCAGAGAGAAGTTAAGGGTGTGCTCCCTGGAGGAAGAGCTTGCCACCTGTGTGTCTTTGTCTTTGTGTGTTCTCCTCTTTTATAAGGACACCAGTCATTAGATTTGGGGTCCACCCTAATCCAGTATGATCTTAACTCATTTACATCTACAGAGATTCTATTTCCAAGTAAGGCTCTGGTAGACGTAAATTTGGAGGGGATACTACTTAAGCCAGTACAGTAGGCAGCATCTCATTATGAAAGCCTTTATGTCTCATGCTAAGGAGTTTGGTTTTATCCCAAAATGGACAAAGAAGAGGTCTTGAAGGATTTTAGCTGAAGATTGACTTGACTTCTATGCCTACGTAGAGAATGGATTGGAGGGAGGAATAAGACTAGAAGCAGGGAAATAGCTAAAAAGGTTATTGTAGTAGCACAGTGGGGAGATTCTGAGGGCCTAAATTAGTGTTGTAGCACTAGGAGGGCAGTAGACAGTTGCTTAAAGGCTAAAAAGGTAGATGAGACCACTTAACAGGGCTCAATAGTATTATTGAAAGGTAATAAGATATTAATTTAGCAAAATGACTGATCTGGGAAGAAACAAGTAATATAAACAAGAACTGTAATAGAGAAGAACAGAGAATGTGGGCCTCAGAATTGTTCAAATCCTCCTATATAATAAAAGGGTAGTATGCAAATAGACCGAACAGCAGAACAGCCGAACAACCAATCAAAGCATAATATGCTAATGATATGCTAAGGCTGCTCAACTGCTTGCTCTGACATGCACTGACCACCAGGGGGCAGTGCTCCGACCAGTAGGTTAGCTTGCTGCTGGGGTCCAGCTGATTGGGACTGAGCGAGATAGGCCGGACACACCCTGGAGCCCTCCCGCAATCTCTCCCCAGCTCGATCGTGCATCCGTGGGGTCTCTCAGCCTGGCCTGTGCCCTCTCGCAATCTGGGACCCCTCAGGAGATGTCGGAGAGCCAGTTTCAGCCTGATCACTCAGGCCACTCCCATTGGGAGGGCACCAGATGCAGGGCTCATGTCTGGTGAGCACTGCTGTGGCAGCGCAAGCCTCTCCCAATAGGGACTGATTGGGCACAAGCCTGCGGCAGACACAGTGGGGCTGGGATGAGCGGGAGTGGCAGGTAGGAGCTGCAGGTGGTGTTGGACTGTGGGTTTCGGCCCAGTCCCTGCAGGCCACCCATAGGGACCCCACCAGTGCATGAATTTGTGCACCAGGCCTCTAGTATTAACATAATTATGAAATTACTTATTTCCCCTGTAATGGATCAGTTCTTCCTCTGTGTTCCTACTGAAGAGTTTATATCCCTGTGTAGTATTTACTCAATTCTGCCTTATACGTTATTTGTTTGGGGTTTTTTGTAGGTTCTGGTGTGCATTTTTTTTTTCTTTATTGATTAAGGATTTACATATGTGTCCTTTTCCCCCATTGCTCCCCCACCCCTCAGTCATGTCCTCACCCCTGTGGTGTCTGTGTCCATTGGTTAGGCTTATATGCATGCATACAAGTCTTTTGGTTGATCTCTCCCCCTCACCCCACCCTCCCCTTCCTTCCCTTTAAGGTTTGACCGTCTGATCAATGCTTCTCTGTCTCTGGATCTGTTTTTGTTCATCAGCTTATGTTGTTCATTATATTCCACAAATGAGTGAGATCGTATGATATTTATCTTTCTCTGACTGGCTTATTTCGCTTAGCATAATGCTCTCCAGTTTCATCCATGCTGTTGCAAATGGTAAGAATTCCTTCTTTTTTACAGCAGCATAGTATTCCATTGTGTAGATGTATCACATTTTTTAATCCACTCATCTGCTGATGGGCACTTAGGCTATTTCCAAATCTTAGCTATGGTAAATTGAGCTGCTATGAACATAGGGGTGTATATATCCTTTCTGATTGGTGTTTCTAGTTTCTTGGGATATATTCCTAGCAGTGGGATCACTGGGTCAAATAGTTCCATTTTTAGTTTTTTGAGGAAACTCCATACTGTTCTCCACAGTGGCTGCATCAGTCTGCATTCCCACCAGTAGTGCACGAGGGTTCCTTTTTCTCTGAATTCTCGCCAGCACTTGTCATTTGTTGATTTGTTGATGATAGCCATTCTGACAGGTGTGAGATGGTACCTCATTTTCGTTTTGATTTGCATCTCTCTGCCTTATATTTTGGATAGTTATTTATGTGTCTGTCTTCTATTAGGATTTAACTTCCTTGAATTCAAGAACCATAGTCTTTTTTATATTTTATATGTTGCTGCTTTATGCCTTTTCATATAGTTAAGTACTTGAATGTTTCTGTGGTTTTTTTTTAAATATACAAAGTGGATTGGACTTATATTTTATTGCGGAAAGATTCTTAGAGATTTATTTAGTCCAACCCCATTACTTTACATTATAGAAAAGTGAAACCTTTAGGGGTTAAATGATTGCTTAGAGTTTCTGGACTACCACTCTCGCATTTTTCCCCATCTATAAATTACTAAGTAAAAAGTCAAAAAATTAAGACAACTAATCTAACCTCACCATCCTAATAAAGCCTCTTTTCCCCCCTTAAATTTTGGAGCACTCAGTCTTCTTTCTCTGGATGGAAGAAACACTAACCTTTGTCATTCTCTGACTGAACTACTGTCAGGACTCTTCAGTCTCCTGTAATTACCTGTACCATGTAATTTCTATTCTCTTTACATGATGGAAGTCTCGTTTCTGTAGTGCTCCATTCTCTCCTTTAGGGGCAAATTGTTTAATTCAGGTTAAGAGAATAATACTTCTTGCATCCAGTAGTCAGAACTACTGCCCCTGACAATATCTGTTTGGCTTTATCATGGTACCAGCATGTGATTCTGCCCCTCAGCACATAAAGAATGTACAGATCAAAACGTTAAATCTTCATTGGGCTGAAATATTTATTTTGGGAAATATAATGTATTAACAAATATAAAATGGAAATAATTACAGACCAGTTATTTGGTGTGATAGTTGTACTGTTGCTGGAATTAGAAAGCTTTGTGTGGAGATTTCAACATTCTAATTATCCTCTAAGATGGAACCTTGTTATCATACGTGAGCTTCTACTTAATTTGTACCTTCTCCAGCTCTTTCGTCCTTGTTTCAAAGATGGGATAAAATTTTCTAAAAATATGTTCCCACTAAGATTTCATTATTAGCATTCATCTCATTTTTTAGACCTACTCCGGGTACTTTCCTTTTCAGAACTGTATGTTGTTTTTCCCCCCTGTGTAGTGGATAGACCAGACAGCTGCAGCCACACAGAAGAAGGCTTTCCATTCAGTGGGATCAGAACCAGAGTTCAACTCATATCGGCACCAGTTGCGAATCCAGGACGAAGAATTTCAGGAAGGCTTTGATGGTGGCTGGTGCCTCTCTATGCATCAGCCCTGGGCTTCTCTGCTTGTCAGAGGGATTAAAAGGTAAGAACAGAAGTGAATCTTGACAGTGAGAGATTTTACAGTGACATCAAGTTGATTTAGAGTTATGGATTAAAATTTAGTTTCCCCAATCTAGTGATGATTTATAATATTCTTTAGTACATAAAACTTTAAGCAATATATTAATGTTACTGACTTGATAATAGTTTTTTGTTTTCTTTTTTACTGAATAGCTTTAAAAAACTGAGGTTAAAATGGCTAAGGATTTTAGTCATAACAAACAATAGAATACCAGTTTTTTTATCTTTGTAGGAAGTCTATTGATAAAACTTCTTTTGTGCTGCCTTTGTAATAAGGCACTCAACTTTTTAATGGTTTGATCCTATTTGAAATTCAAGGTTTTTAATATTTATTAATTTAAGACATTAGCCTCTTTGCTTTTGTTTTTCTTTTATTCATCTGACTATCTGTCTGTCCATCCAGCTAATCTATCTGTCTATCTGAGTAACCATATTGAGAAACTATTTTACCACAAATTCCTTTCCTACAAAAAGTGGGAGGAGTAGTGAGGAATATAGTAGAACTATAATAGAGTGGAGTTGTTGTACCTGTTAGTGGTGATAGTAATAGCGTATAATTCCATGGTTTCATATGTTTCTTCTCAATTCAATTTTTAAAAATAGTTTGGTATTTTTCTTTTATAAATGTAAATAGAAAATTGGAAAATGCAGAAAAGTAGCTAAAAATTGGAAAATACAGAAAAGTAGGTAGAAACAGCTACTGTTAGCATTTTGGAGTGTTTATGTTCTTTTTCCTATGCAAATTGTTATATAGTGAGGTTATAATATGTATTTATGTTTGTGTTTTTCTTCTTTCACTTTTCATTACAACATTTATTTTTCCTTTTTCATCCTATTTTATTAAGATAAAATTGACATTTGCCCTGGCCGGTATGACTCAGTTGGTTGAGCGTTGTCCTGGGTACTGAGAGGTTGCTGGTTTGATTCCCAGTCGGGGCACATTCTCGTGTTGCAAGCTTGATCCCCAGTAGGGGACGTGCAGGAAAAAGCTGATCAGTGATGCTTTCTCATCAATGTTTTTCTCTCTCTCTCTCTTCCTTCCTCTCTTTCTAAAAAAAAAAAGAAAATCAATAAAAACATTACAAAAAGATAAAATTGACACACAACATTGTATATGTTTAAGGTATACAACATAATGATTTGATATACGTGTATATATCGCAAAAAGATTGTCGCAATTAGTTTAGTTAGTATCCATCACCACACAGTTACACATTTTTTTTTTGTAATGGCAACTTTTAAAATCTATTCTCTTAGCAGCTTTCAAATATATATAATAAAATATTGTTAACTATAGTCACCATTTTGTACATTATATCCCCACAAGTTACTTATAACTTGAAGTTTGTAACTTTTAACTCCTTTCCCCATTTCCTTCTGGCAACCACCAATCTGTTTTCTGTGTCTATGAGTTTGTTTGTTTTTTCACATTCTACATATAAGTGAGATCATACAATATTTGTCTTTCTCTGTCTAACTTATTTTATTTCACTTGGCAAAATGCCTTCACTGTCTATCTATGTTGTTGCAAATGTCAGGATCTTCTTCATTTTTATGGTTGTGAATAATATATCATTATGTATATAAACATATATATCATATCTTCTTTATCCATTCATTCATCAATCCATGTCTTGGTATTGTGAATAATTCTGCAGCGAATATGGGAGTACAGATATCACTTTCTTCCTTCTTATTTATCAGAATTTTATATGCCTGGCAGTGTCCTAACTCATAATGGGATAATACTTTGTATTTAAATAACATTTTACCATTTTCAAAGAGGTAGCTTTATTAAATAGATTGGGGCAGTATTATTACAATCTTGGACAAATGAGGGCATTTAGGCAGGCAAAGATAAAGTAGCTTGCTTTGAATTCCAAAGTTAGTTACTAGTGGCAGGAATGGAACTAGAGGTCAGGTTTCAAAGTGCTTTTTCCACTCACTGTGTAAGAGTCATTTTTCTACTTTACTGAAAGAAAATTTGTTATCAATACTTAGGAACAATCATTAGTGCTTTGGTGTTTTCATGATTAGTTGTGATTTCCCTCCTTCATTAAGTTGCATTACCGTTTTTCCCCTCCTCTTGAAGGTCAGGCTTTCCTGCTTTGTCTATCTTCGTCATAGTCCAGGTGTTTTGTGCTGTTAGAGCAGGTGTGTAGGACTCTGCTGCTGCTCCAGGGCAGCCAGGCCTACAGGTGTCTGTTTCCTCATTCGTTCTCTGCAATTAGGTGCCTTCCCTTTTTAAAGTAGAAAACTAGACAGCTTGTTCTCTGCTGAGGGAATCAGAATGTTTACATTTCTCTTATCCTATTTTGGATCTGTTTATTCAGATTTTCTCACTGCAAAGAACAGGATGAGCAGCATCTAACCCACAATCACTATTCCCACAGAAATAAAGTGGGTGTTTTTGCTATGCTTGTGAGATAATTTCCCCAGTAGCCCTTAAGGTTATTTGGTATAGAGGGAAGAAATATATTGATTCATTCCTCATTTACTGAGTACTTACTTTGTGCCCAGCAGTCTTCCAATTCATCTACATTGGAAAACTAAAGATATGAGAATATCCCTTTTTCCCATTCTAAGAATAGTATCATAGGGGTATATCATCTAGGTACTTTATTTTATTGGTGTGAATTAAAAGAGAAACATCTTTTTGTAATCCTTGGAGTAATGAAATTCTCTGGAATGTATTCTGTTATTCCATTTAAAGATTCACACTAGTGAACAGGTTATTTAATTACCTGCAAAGAACATAACCTTTTATAAAATACTTGGAAAATATAAATGAATGTGGTGGCAATTTAAAGAGTAAAGATTATAAACATTTTTATTTACTTAAATCCTTTTAAATAACAATTATAAAAGTAACTATTCTTTTTTAAAAAATATATATTTTATTGATTTTTTACAGAGAGGAAGGGAGAAGGATAGAGAGTTAGAAACATCGATGAGAGAGAAACATCAGTCAGCTGCCTCCTGCACGCCCCCCACCTGGGGATGTGCCTGCAACCAAGGTACATGCCCTTGACCGGGAATCGAACCCGGGACCCTTCCGTCCGCAGGCCGACGCTCTCTCCACTGAGCCACACCGGCTAGGGCGGAAAGTAACTATTCTTGAGGAATTATATGTGGGTGAGAATTTTTCTGTAAGGTTAGAGAACAATTGACAAATCTTTCAGGGAAAAGGTTAGCCTTTGACTCAAAGAAAGGCACAGATTTCCATTTTTGTGTGACAACTTGGATACCTTTAAAATAGAAGATTTGGATTGTAAAAGTCCCAAGGCTAATGAAAGCCCCCAGTCTGAGTTATAGAGATCATATTTTAAAAAATAGAAGCTGAGAGAGATGAATTGTCCTTGTTCTGATAATAGGAATAACTGGGGAAAGGGAACACAATTCATACTCAAGTAAAGCATATTGTGGGAGAATTATTTTCCACAAAAAATACTCCTCTTGCTGAGGTATCATCTACAGATCTCTTTGTTCAACTGGATAATTTATGGTATATTATGAGATCCTCCAGGACACTAGAATTTAGATTCTTCCTGATAAATTTATACTTGTTTAAGGGTGGAGGGCAGAAGTTGGTACACCCCTCACAGAGGACGACTTTGGATAGCAGCCACAGCCAAAAGACCCTCCCCTCAAGAAGTCTCAGAACTCCAGACTACATATCGTTTTCTTCGTGGGAAAGGTAACAACCATATATTCTCCTTTTAGTCTTACTTTATTGAGAGAAGTCATTGACTTTCACTTCCTTCTTCCTATGATTTTTTTTTTTTTTTGGCTGAAAGTATGAAAGTGACTTTAAACTTTGTGTATTTGCTTGTTTAGTGGCAGGTCATAGAGAGCTGTTGAAAGCATTAATTTGCCAAATAGTGCAAATAAAAATTTTAGTTCTCAATACCAGAAATCAAACAACTAGTCTTACTTTGTTTTGTTTGTTTTTAGTCCTCACCTGAGGATATGTTTTCATTGATTCCAGAGAGAGAGGAAGGGAAAGAGAGAAAGAAAATATCGATTTGAGAGAGAAACACAAATTGGCTGCCTCCTATACACACCCTTACAGGGGATCTAACCTGAAACCTGGGTATTTGCCCTGACCAGGAATCAAACCCGAAACCTTTTGGTGTATGTTGTTGATAGTCCAACTGAGCCACACTGGCCAGGGCAATCTTAGTTTTATCTGAGAAAATTTTATCCATAGTGTATTTACTATGATAGTAAAATGACTGCTATAAACTCTGGAATCTTTAGATTGGGAAGAACCACAAATAAGAATTTTTATCGGTAGTGACCCAAATAGACATCTGCTATTGGGTTTGGACATATCAAGGGTGGTTGACTTAAGTAGTGTATTTTGACAATCACCCTCAGCACACTAAATTTGGATCTTAAAATACATTTCTGACCCTTAGGTTTCTTGTTTTCCTTCCTTTTATTCAGATCATACAGTTCTTTTTAAGATAGAATGAGAGGATAATTACAGACACACCTATAAAAGGTTTTTTATTTATTTGTTTTTAAATATTTTTTATTGATTTTTAGAGAGAGAAAGGGAGAGGGGGAGAGAGAGAGAAATATTGATGTGAGAGCACTATCCATTGGCTGCCTCCTACACATACCCACCAGGGATTGAGCCTGCAACCAGGGCATGTGCCCTGACCAGGAATCGAACCAGCAATCTTTTCAGTGCACAGACAACACCCAACCAACTGAGCCACACTGACCAGGGCAACACCTATAAAAGTTTTTTAAAATTCAAGCTCTGTGGATAGAGCGTCGACCTGAGGACTGAAGGGTCCCAGATTAGATTTCAGTTAAGGGTACATGCCCGGGTTGTAGGCTCAATCCCCAGCGGGGGAGGAGGCAGCCGATCAATGACTTTTCTCTCATCATTGATGTTTCTGTATCTCTCCCTCTCCCTTCCTCTCTGAAATAAATTAAAAAAAAAAATTTATAAATATTTATATATATATATATATGCACTAATAAAAGCAAAATATGCAAATTGACTGTCACTTTGTGATGCCCACCAGCCAATCAGGAGTGAGTATGCAAATTAACGCAACAGAGAAGGTGGCGGCCCCACCCCTCCAACCGCTCTGGGCCTCTGGGCAGCACGCATGCAAGCGTGGAGCGGCCAGGTGGGGCGGGATGCCTGCTATGAGGGGGATGGTAGGGGGTGGAGGGAGCTACAGGAGCGGCGCTCTGGCTAGAGCAAAGACTGAAGGTGGCGGCCAGAGCGAAGGCCTGGGTCCTGGGTGCTGGAGGAAAACTGGTGCTGGCAGCCAGGGGAAGGAAGGCCTATTGCACGAATCTTAGTGCAACGGGCCTCTAATATATATATAAAACCAAGCTTTGTTTTGGTTTTGGAATCAAAAGTACATGTTTCTATAAAAACGTATTTCTGTTTTGACTGATATAACTGGCTTGTTTTACATTTGTGTGTTCTGACATTCTTAATTTTTTAAAAATATTTATGGGTTTTCTCTTGACACCTGTAGCTTGTTTCCAGAACCCTTCATCACCAAACTCTAGTCTGGCCGAAACCGGTTTGGCTCAGTGGATAGAGCGTCGGCCTGCGGACTCAAGGGTCCCGGGTTTGATTCCGGTCAAGGGCATGTACCTTGGTTGCGGGCACATCCCCAGTAGGGGGTGTGCAGGAGGCAGCTGATCGATGTTTCTCTCTCATTGATGTTTCTAACTCTCTATCCCTCTCTCTTCCTCTCTGTAAAATATATTAAAAAATAATTAAAAAATCACAGTAATATGCAAACACTTCTTTAAAAAAAAACAAAAAAACTCTAGTCTGATCCAGATGAGTGTAGTGGAATTCATTTGTTTGAAGTGAAATTGTGGGGTCTTTGAACTTCGATGGTGTGCGGGTAATTTTCCTATAGCTTAAGATGTGGAGAGTGGACTAAACCAGCCACTCAGTTTTTTTCAAAAAATATATTTTATTGATTTTTTTACAGAGTGGAAGGGAGAGGGATAGAAAGCTAGAAACATCGATGAGAGAGAAACATCGATCAGCTGCCTCCTGCACACCCCGCACTGGGGATGTGCCTGCAACCAAGGTACATGCCCTGGACCGGAATCGAACCTGGAACCCTTCAGTTCTCAGACCGACGCTCTATCCACTGAGCCAAACTGGTTAGGGTAATTTTTTTTTGCTAAAATATCAATAGTTGAGCCAAATAAAAACCTCATTGTTTTCCTTATGTCTACATATAGATAATAGAGAAAGTGATTTGTTGATAATTGAAAACAGATTCGTGAGTTCCATGGTCACAAAAAAGGAAATTTAATCATTCTTTATTCTTGATTCAGATGTGGAATTTCCCAATGACTATCCATCAGGTTGTCTTCTGGGCTGTGTGGACCTAATTGACTGCTTGTCCCAGAATCAATTTAAGGATCAGGTGAGTAAGAATACTTCTCTTGGACAGATGCTTGCTTCGCCACTATAACTGACCTATATAGATCCTTCAACACAGGATATCCTGATGATAGTAAGGTGCTAGCAACTGAATTTAAACATGTGAAGAGAGATATTAGGGAGAGGAAAGACCAGGGTAAAAACAGAATAAGTATGGTATAGTGATGCTTTGATTTCTGGTATATGGAGAATAGGTACGTATACATTTCTGCATAAAAAACTTTTGCCACAATCCAGATAACACATATAGGATTTTCATCCCTTAGTAAAAGTTCGCTGCTTTTGGTGAATAAAGCTTCCATTATCCCTTGAATTATTTCAGTTAGGTGGTAGGAATGATAGAATTTGTTATTACTTATTCTGGAACATTTGGTCTGGGCCAGAGAATTCATGATAAGCAAATGTTTGAACTCTGATTGCCTGGACTGTGCCAAGTTTGGTGTGCATGTGTACATATGTGTGTATTTTTAATTATTTTGATCATTTTAACATTGAACTGACATAACTAAAGTACATTTTTGAACAGCAGAGGGAGCCAAAGGACTTTAGCTTAATTGGAAAACTTGAAATTTAGAGCCTTGTGTTTAGATTCAGACTAGAGAAATCCAAAATCAGAAGGATCATCCTTGAAGCATGAAGAGTTTTACCTATCAATATGGGTTACTGTACTTTAAATCGTTACTTTAAGCAGTAGGGCTTCTACCACTGTGCTTAAGAAAGTGTTCTTTAGCTTCGTTTTTCTCAGTAAATTCTTTGCTTTCCAGACTTATTTGCCTTTCACTAGTGTTATTACTGTCTGCATTTTAAAAAAACACTATTCCTATATCACCTTCTCTATCCTTTCTTCACATGTTTTAGCCAGTTGTTATTATCTCTCTAGTTTTCTGCCTTTCATTTTCTTGTGGATCGTCTTCTCAGCCCTTCTCTGATTGCTTTATGTATGTGAATACAATGCATGTAATTTGGCATGAATTTTTACTCCTGGCCTTTTTTTTCTGCTCTTAGCACTGATCTAGATCTACACAAAACCACAGACATGTGGAGGCTCTTCATTTTCCACACACTTGTGCCTGTCCTATCCATCTAATGGGCCCTTTGCCCATTTTTTCAGTGTCATTTTTTACTCTATCTTTTTTTTTTTTTTTTTTCAGTTTAGAAATAATGTAAGAATTCCTTATATTGGTGTAGGGTTTACAATTTTAGAGACTCTCACAGTCATTAACAGCGTAGTGTAACTTTTCCTCTTAGGTTATTTGCATTCTAACAAAAATAACCAGGAGCATCTGGCAGTGTGGGTGGTGGTTTGGCAAGGAACCTACCTTTACTTTCTCATTTGCCAATCAAGCAAACCACCACCTGATACAAGATCAAATGATTTATAGCCAGTCTTCTTTTTGCCACAATTTATGTAGAAAAGGTTGGGAAACTATAATCCTAGTCTATGGAATTAGAAATCTAATTAACAAAACATCATTTTGGTTTCTCCAGGTTACCTATCTTTCAGGGTAGCATAATGCTCCTCCTATTCTGTCTTTTATCCTGAGGATGCTGAAGGTAGCTTATAGAAGTGTAGGAATCCTTTCATATGTTTCTAGCTGGAGGTCATGGCAACTCTCCTTATGAATTTCCCTAATGTATGACATTAGAATATCTCAAAATGCCAGAAGCCTCTAAGCTTCATTAAACACAGTAATCCCATGCTTATTTTTCCTATGGTCAGCTTTTCTGTGGCTTTTCCCTATTGTTTCTATTCTGTGTTTGAAGGTAGCACATGAATGTATTCAGAATTGGTATTACCCCTATTTGATGATTGTTTATCAAATAAGGATCTTACAGCTTTTAAAGTTGTAGCTTTGGTATTTGGTTGCTTTTGGAAAATGTCTCAAGCAACATCGGTAACCTACCTGTCTGTCTCTCTTTGAGCTAGGGTTCTATGATGTACGAAATGTAATTGCCTCGTCTGTTTTACCAACCTTATTCTCATTTCTGCAAGAATGAATTGAGAGTTTAGGAATAATAACCCTACACTAGCATTTCACAAACTATTCCATGGCATAGGTGTTCTCTGAAAAATAGCGGGGGTAGGGAGTTGTGAGGTTTCCATGAGCATATAGATTTGGAAAATGTATTTGGATTAAATAAATTTATTTACTGAAAAACTTCTCAGAGCCCTTAATATGCTAGTGTGTATTATGACTCTCTGATGTAACTCTCTGATATATCTGGTAGCTATAACTTGCAGTGTTCACAAAACTTTTTGACCACATCTCTGCCCCTTCTTCTCCCCTCCTCCCCGCAAACACTCCCTATTTGCCTATTCAGAACTAGTATCTTGTGGTGTGTAAGTTTTGGAAGTGCTAGTCTGGGTATGTTTGGTTTTCTCTCATCCTCATAGATCAGCTCACTGAGGGAGAATCATCCAAGAGACACTTTCCTGATTTAAATCTTTCTGCATTTCCGCACTCATTTCTCATCACTCAGCTAAATTGCATTTTCTTTGAAAACCCGTGTGGATATACTAATTTTATTTCAACCGAAACCAATCTCCTATGTGACTTGGCCCACATTTTACTTCTCCATCTTGTTCCTAACTTTTCTCTTCCCCAAAGAAACTCAGTTACTTACTTCCTGATCTTAAACTCTTGGCCTTTCTTTGATTAGTTAAAATATACTAAGCCCTCACAATTTTCAGCATAGTGTGATCATTTAGTTTAAAAAAAACCAAAACACAGTAAAGGTTTTATTAGTGGTTGTTAAAAATCAAGTGCACTACACTAGAAGTGGCTTTAAAATATGTGCTAAAAGTGCTTTCCCCTGAGCTAAGAATTCATCTTCCTTTTATCTTCTAAGAATAGTATGGTTGGCATGGCTGATTTGTAACAGAAAAAGAATCCCACTAGACCTTCAACCCTCTTAAGTAATAGCAGGAGATCAACCTAGACAAGGTAGGAGTGCTACAGAAAGCACTGTAGGCTCAACTCAGGAGACTGAGGTAGATGAGAGCCATCTAGTTAAAACTTTTGTATTCCCCTGGAAGGAGCCCATGCCGTTTGCCAGCGTTTTATCTGCCAGCAGCAGATGTAAGCTCTCAAAAACAGCAGGGAGGATGTTAACTGCAACAATGCATCAAGGCTGCGGTTTGTAACCTCAATAGTAAGGCAGTTAAAACTTTTTTTTTAAACAAAGACATTTTGATTGCCAAATCCATAACCATTAGCAGCTGTGGTTTGAACAGTTCTCTAGACTTAACAAGTTTTCAGACAAAAAGTTGAGCTGGTGGCTTTTGTTTCTATGTGTCTGTGTTATGTTTGTGCTATTTATATCTCTGCCTTCAATAGAAAATCAGATTTGTCTGAAATCTCCAAGGTCATTGATTATTCAATTTCTTCTGTACTGAATCCATTCCTCTCCTGCCAGTTTACTGACCCTTTATTCCATTTGATCTTATGGTTTTTATAATAACCAAGACCCTATCTTTTTTTTTTTTTAATCCTCACCCAAGGATATCTTTTTCCATTGATTTTTAGAGAAAGTGGAAGGAAGGGAGGGGAGAGAGAAAAACATTGATGTGAGAGAGACATCCATTGATTGCCTCCCGCACTCGCCCCCAGCAGGGCTGAGGATGATGAAACCTGCAACCCAGGTACCTGCTCTTGATCTGGAATCGAACTGGTGACCCTTATGTTCCCAGGCCAACACTCGAACCACCAAGCCAAACCGGCCAGGGCTCAAGGAATTGTGATGAAGTAGTTCTGCTGCTGTGTGCCTATATAATTGCATTAGCAATAGAATTGCAATCTTCCAGAGGAGAAGACTTCTATAAGAATATCCAGCCTGGCCGGTGTGGCTCAATGGTTGAGCATCTACCCATGCACCAAGAGATCACAGGTTTCGATTCCCAGTCAGGGCACATGGTCCAGTTGCAGGCTGATTCCCCAGTAGGGAATCAATTGATGTTGATATTTCTCCCTCATTGATATTTCTATCTCACCCTCTCCCTTCCTCTTTCTAAAAATTAATAAAAACATATTTTAAAAAAAGCATCCAAGTGATACAGATCAGGAAGATTGCAAATACCACTTCGTATGTGGAAATCATTGGCTACTATCACCAACGATTGTATGTCTGAGAGGTTAGAAGTTAGAAAATGAAGGAAGTAATTAATAGTCGATATTTAAATCAGGCATTGACCTTAAATAATAAAGAGTCCCCAAATTCTCTTTTAAAATATGTGAAAAGGGCCCTGGCCAGTGTGGCTCAGTTTGGTCCCATGCACCAAAAGGTCACAGGTTTGATTCCTGGTCAGGGCACATGCTTGGGTTGCTGGCTTGGTCCTCAGTAGGGGGCATGCAGGAGGCAGCCAATTGATATTTCTCTCTTTCTCTCCTTCCTATGTCTCTCAAATCAATAAAAACACATATATGTTGTACTGAGAAAACCTACCAATTTATAGACCTAAAATATATGTTCCTAAGGAATCTTGAGGGCTGTATCTGAGAACCCATAGAGAGGGGTGTTGAATATCTTCCACAATTAGCCTAACCCTTGGCAGTTCTTTAAAATCACAGCTCATTTGAGTGAGATAGGTAATGTATTTTTGGAATCTGATGACAACTAGAACATTTACTAGAATTTCTGACAGAATAGACTCCGAGTTTTTTGCAACCTGGGTAGCAAGTGTTCACTTAATGAATTGAGGACAGGCATGTACATTTTTTAATAATCTAGGAAGCATTATGCTTTCTGTTGTATTTATCCTGAAGAGAGGAAGGGGATATTAATATTTTTATACTCATTTATGTACATTTTTAAATGTTTAGCTTTTCATCTGAAAATGAGCATATAATTCTTTTTTTTTTTTAAAATATATTTTATTGATTTTCTACAGAGAGGAAGGGAGAGGGATAGAGAGCTAGAAACATCGATGAGAGAGAAACATCGACCAGCTGCCTCCTGCACACCCCCCACCGGGGATGTGCCCGCAACCAATGTACATGCCCTTGACCGGAATCGAACCTGGGACCTTTCAGTCCGCAGACCGACGCTCTATCCACTGAGCCAAACCGGTTTCGGCGAGCATATAATTCTTAAGATTTTCTTAAGCTTTTATTCATTGATAAATACTTGAGTGTCTATCACAAATCAGTCATGGTTTTAGACACTAAAGGAAACAAAAAATTGAATCAGCCAAAGTTTCTGACCTCAGAATGTTTGAAAGACCACTAGCTAGATAAGATATGTATGTAAACCAAATACAAAATAAAAAGCAAAGATGACTATTTCAAGAGAAGTAAAGGCTGCCTCTGAGGAACTTAAAGGAGGTTGCCTCCAGCTGGGCGGGATCACAAAAGACTTTAAGAAAAAGATAGCTTTTGAATTAACCTTGAAGGGTAGTAATAATAAAATCTATTACTCTTTGATAATTTATTATGTGCCAGGCCTATTATGTATGTTATTTTCTACCCTCGCAACAACTCCAAGTTATCATTACCCCTCTTTTAGAAATGAGAGAACTTAAGACTAAGAGAGTTAAAATAACTTGTATACTGTTAGTAATTGGTAGAATTGGGATTGCTGTTCAAGTCTTCCTACTTAGATGGTAGAAAGCACATGCCAAGGAGAAGGAGTAAGGTGAGATAGGCAGTTATGGGCCTGTATGGAGAGTAATAGCAAACTAGTTTGTTGAGGGAGGAATATGAGTGAAGGGGAAGAAGCAGCAAACAAAACTGGAAAGGTATGTTTTTGTCAGAGGTAGATACCTTTGAATGACAGGCTCTAGGTCTAGGGGGAAGACTTTTTCTGTAGTCAGTTGTGGGATGGGAAAAGGTGGTTTGAAAGTGATCAGAACCTTGCTTGAGGAAAATCATTCTGGCAGCAATGTGGAAGATGGATTGCAGTGAAAAAACTCAAGGTAGGAAGACTAGTGAGAAGACATTTGTCATTCAAGGTAGAGATATTTTTAAAAATCTGTTCTAGGATAATGCCAGTGGAATTAGGCAATGCGGGGGCCGGGGGGGAGGGCAGGTGCAAACGGTTTTAGATAGGTAGAATCAAACACCTAATCTGGCACCTTCATTTTACCTGTAAGTAAACCCAGGCTTAGAGAGAATGTGGTCTGCTTGATTTAGAAGGAATCTGCTTAGTCTTGCTATCTTACTGTAATCTGTAATCTGTTCAAAGCTTCTTGATTTGTCATCCAGTCTACTATATGAACCAGGTGGTAAATCATCTCCTATTTAAAAATTTTATTGCTCAGAATATTATACAATTGTACATTCATTAAGTATTTATTGACCACGTGCCATGTACCAGGCACTGTGCTAAAGACTGAGGATCCAGAGTTTTAACAAGATTAAAAATATATATATTTTTTAGTGACTTTGGAGGGAGGAAGGGAGAGAAAGAGAAAAACATTGATGTTAGAGAGAAACATCGATTGGTTGTCTCCCATATGCGCCCGGACCAGGGATCAAACCCCTATCCTGGATAAGTGCCCTGACCAGGAATTAAACTGGCAACCTTTTGGTTCATGTGATGATGCTTAACCAACTGTGCCATACCTGCCAGGGCTTAGCAAGATATTTTATTCCCTCTAAATCCTTAAGTCTATTGGAAGAGACAAGCAAAAAAACCCAACCATAATAATTATCATATGAACAAAGAAATAGACAAAAGAGGAGACCAAACCCTAAGTCAGCTGGAGTTAGGGTAGGGAAGGTTAAAGAAGCTTCTAAAAATGGTCAGTCCTGAAGAAGGCATAATTTATGTCTTCCTCAATATACCATGCTATATCATGTGTCTATGTTCTTGTCTGCCAGGAGAGTTCCTATTTAATCTTTTTTAACAGCTTAGATGTCATTCTTTCAGTAGAGTCTTCCCTGACTTCAGCCCATTTCCTCCTTGGCAGGATGGTAATTTTTTTTTCATAATTACAAAAAATAAATAAAATGTTCACATGTAGTTGGTCACCCTCTATGTCATATTCATTTTTATTTTTATCTCCAGTGTCCTAGTATATGGCCTGGCACATAGTAGGTACTCAATAAAAGTTGTAACAATATACCAGGTATTGAGAGGCTGGCAATGGGTGATATATGAAAAGCCTTAAATGCTTTGTGAAGGAATTTGAATTGTATTCTAAAGGCAACTATGTGAGTGCTGTAATGAGATGTGTATTTTAGAAAGATTATCCTGGCAGCAGTAGGAAAGATGGACTGGATGGGGCAAGCCTAAATACAAGGAAATGATTGTCCAGGTGAGGCATGATGAAGGTCTGCAATAATACTCTGGCAGTTTAGTGGACAGAAAGGAACAAATGATTGAAATGTTTAGGACTTGATGATTTGATTGGATATGAAGAATGAGAAAAAGAAAGAAGTCTAGGATAAACTTGTGTTTCTGGCTGGGGTGAGTGGGTGAATGGTACTACCATTAGTCCAGATGGGGTATACAAAAGAAAAGAATTTTCTTTTAAGGTAAATAACGTTTTAAAATAAATGAGCTATGGCAAAGGAAACCTATATTGTAGCCGTGAAGGAGAGGTGTTCTCTAGTGTGTGCTCACGATACCAAAATCAATTTTTTTTATAAGTTTTCATTTGCATAGTTTAAAATATTTTAATCTGTTTTGTTCTAAAAGACAAATGTTATGTAATAAAGGGGTACTATTAATGTTAATCATGCTTAATAATGATCTTACCTTGATATGTTAACTGAGGTCAAAGGATTCTCTGAGCTATGCCTCAGAATAATTCTCAGTTGAGTCAAACCAGACAGCCTATCTAATAAAAGACTGATTGACCATCACTCCAACACACAAGATGGCCGCCCCCATATGGTCAAAGATGACTGTCCCCATGTGGACACAAGATGGCCACCACAAGATGGCTAGCATGGGAGGGCAGTTGTGGGCGATCAGGCCAGCAGGGGAGAGCAGTTGGGAGGGACCAGGCCTGCAAGGGGAGGGCAGTTGGGGCAAACAGGCCTGCAGGGGAGGGCAGTTAGGGGTGACTGGGCTGGCAGAGGAGGGCAGTTGGGGGCAATTGGGCCAGCAGGGGAAGACAGTTGGGAGGGACCCAGGCCTGCAGGGGAGGGCAGTTGGGAGGGACCAGGCCTGCAGGGGAGGGCAGATGCAGGGGGATCAGGCCTACAGGGGAGGGCAGTTGGGAGGGACTAGGCCTTCAGAGGAGAGCAGTTGGGGGCGACCAGACCAGCAGGGGAGGGCAGTTAGGGGTGACCAGGCCTGCAGGGGAGGGCAGTTGGGGGTGACTAGGCCAGCAGGGGATGGCAGTTGGGGGTGACTAGGCCAGCAGGGGAGGACAGTTAGGGGTGACCAGGCCTGCAGGAGAGGGCAGTTGGGAGCGACCAGGCTGGCAGGGGAGGGCAGTTAGGGGTGACCAGGCCAGCAGGCAAGGGCAGTTAGGGGCAATTGGGCCGGCAGGGAAGCAGTTAGGCGTTGATCAGGCTGGTAGGGGAGTGGTTAGGGGGTGATCAGGCTGGCAGGCAGAAGCAGTTAGGGGCAATCAGGCAGGCAGGCAGGTGAGCGGTTGGGAGCCAGCAGTCCTGGATTGTGAGAGGGATGTCCGACTGCTTGTTTAGGCCCAATTTCACTGGGATCGGGCCTAAATGGGCAGTCGGACATCCTTCAAGAGGTCCCAGATTGGAGAGGGTGCAGGCTGGGCTGAGGGACATACACCACCACCACCCCCCCGTGCATGAATTTTGTGCACCGGGCCTCTAGTCTATAATAATAAAAGCATAATATGCTAATTATACCAGACGACCTTCTTCTGGATGAAACCGGGGCTGCGAGGGAAGCCCGGGTCCCCGGTGCCTGCCAGCGGCCAGAGGGAAGCCCAGGTCCTGGGTGCCAGAGGGAAGTCGGTGCCGGCAGCCAGGGGAAGGAAGGCCTACTCTTGCGTGAATTTCATGCATTGGACCTCTAGTTGGGAGATAAAATCTAAAATTGGCAGTCTTTAACTCAAGAGGAGGTATCAGTCCCAGTGTAGACTTCAGTGGTTAAGAATCTTACAATGTAGTATCTTTAATTAAAAGCAATTTTCTTTTGGTTCTTACTAGTTTGAGTAGGAGTGAAAACTTGCTATATAAAAATTAAGACCAAAAATACTTGTCATGAATGGGTGATTCCCATTTAGGTCTTGAAAGGTCAGGGCAGAAAAGCTGAGGTTAATTTTAGAGAAATATACTTGATTGGATTCTATTGCATGTGGAGATTCTAGCATAAGACTCCAAAAGGCACAGAAAACCACAGTGGAAATTTTATTGTGAGTAGGATGGGACCAGGAGACCAATGCTTTGTGACTTAAACCAGATCATCTTCCTCAAATGACTATAAGACCTATAAACTATATATTGCTTATCACTTATTCATTTCATCTGGAGCAAATAAGAATTGACTCTGTATCATTGAGCTGGAACTACCTACCTTTGATACATGATTTGAATTGGGTACTGGTACAAGGGAGTTCAGCTATCCCACTTTGGGCCACTTGGCATGATCTTTATCCAACCCCAATCAATATACAGTAGTCAAAGTATCATGATCATTGTTACCTTGATGTGAGGAAACTTTTATCTTCCAGGAGAGTAGGGCCCAGGATACTAGTTATCCTTTGAACACCTTGAATTGCTTTGAAGGAAAATGTAAACAAGAACTATTTACCAGAGAACGCAGTTGCTTTCAGGATCTGCTGCTTTGGATCTATTGTGCATGTGGCCTTTTTATCAGACTTATTTTCTTCTTTCTGAGTATTATCACCTCAATCTACTTGGAGCTGGTTTTCAGCTAACTAGATTTCAGAGCCTGATTTTATGTCTTATCTAGTTCCTCAAAGTTTAAACCAAGAAAACCTACAGCAAATATATGTTCCTTGTCAGTGACTTTTTCTTGACTGCTTTAGCTCTTAGTTCTGTGGAGACAGGTATAAGATTTAGAGGTCATCTGGGGATTTGTGGAGATTGACATCATTTAGGAGTTACTGATCATTTCAGTACAAGGACTAAATGGAGGCACTCTTGCAGAGTTGGTGAAAATGCCCACTTGGTTCTGAATCTGTGGTTGCCCAAAACTACTAAACTTTTTTTCTTTTATGAAAATGGAAAAGAAATGTTTTCTAGATCAGTGGTCGCCAACCTTTTGTATCTCACAGACCACCAGTGGTCCGTGGACCATGGGTTGGCGACTGCTGTTCTAGATGGCTGGTGAATAACTTTCCTCTGGAGGGGAGAAGAAAATGGCTGTTTAGTAGTTAATTACCATTTATATTAGACAGCTGTGAAAATTATGAGGCATGAAAGAAGAGTCCACCATACCTCCCCTGGTGGTTAGGCTGGAAACCAGGTGATGATAGGAATCATGTTGTCTTAGGTAAGGACAGTAGCAACTTCCTGAAGAGTCTGTCACTGAATCTGAATGGTTGCTTTGAGTTGCTTGCTTGATCTTATAGCCCACAATGTCTACTGTACTATGTCAGTGATCCTTAATCTAGCATTCTCTCTGGATATGACATCAAGTTTATCTACATTCTTCACAAATATGAATTCCCCTCTCTTAATTTACTCTTTCTCTGAGTCAGCTGCATTTTAGTCTTTGCCTCTCAGACCAGAAATTCCTTTCTTGTCTCTGACTTGTTAGTGTATAATGTGGTCCCTAGTGCCCAGGCTGCAGTTGCAGAGATTGTATGTTTTTAGAGGTACTGAGGCTCTGCCAAGCTGACTTTGCTATAATGCATTTTGCCATGAAAAATAATCTCTTTTCCCAATGCATAGGCCTTACTTTTCTTTATTCCTTGTAGGCTGCTTTGTTCTTCAGCTCTGTTTCTTATAAGCTTCTGAAAGTTCAGTGATAGAGCTTGGAAAAAGGGATATTCACATGAAACTTGGATTTAGATTCAGTTGGGAAAGTTGATTTTTATTTTACTGAATTTATTGGGGTGACATTGGTGCACAAGGGAAAGTTGATTTTAATATTTATCTTGACTGTGAGGCATGAATGGGTCCAAGGAACCTCTTGTTCTATAATATCATTTATGCAACCTTTCCCCCTTTATTTGACATTTGCTTACTGTGTTAATATATATCAGGGTACTTTTTATTAAACATAGGGCCTTATTGGATACTTGCTAAGACACAAAAATTTTAATTTAGCTTGAGGGATAACAGATTACAGAATAGCACCTGCTTTTACCCAGAGTTAAAATCCTAGGAGTGTCTAGTTCCCAGCCTATGCATATTCAGTATTATTAAGTTAACCTTAATGCACAAGTTGGTAAATTTCTTATTCTTTCATTCAACAAGTATTTATTGATTGACTTACTATATGCCAGGCATGATTGGTGCTGAGAAGGAAATTTTGACAAAAATCTCTGCCTTCGTGGAGCTTTCGTCCTACTAAGGGGAGGCCAAATTAAAAAACTTAAATAAGTAGCCCCAGCCAAGTGGGTCAGTTGATTGAAGTGTCATCCATACAACAAAAAGTTGCAGGCTCGATTCCCCGTCAAGTCACATATCTGGGTTGCGTTTTCAGTTCCCAGTCGGTGTATATGGGATGCAACTGATTGATGTTTCTCACTCACATCCCCTTCCTCTCTCTCTAAAATCAATAAAAACATATCCTCAGGTGAGGATTAAAAAGAAAAAAGTTATTGAAGGGAAAAACAATAATAATTCCTTCTTTCTCTATCCCCCCCAACCATGGGTAACCTCTATTCCTCCTTGTGTTTCTATGAATTTGCCTATTCTTTTTTTTTTTTAATATATTTTATTGATTTTTTACAGAGAGGAATAGAGAGTTAGAAACATCAATGAGAGAGAAACATGGATCAGCTGCCTCCTGCACTCCCCCCCACTGGGGATGCACCCGCAACCAAGGTACATGCCCTTAACCAGAATCGAACCCGGGACCTTTCAGTCCGCAGGCCGGCACTCTATCCACTGAGCCAAACCGGTTAGGGCTATGAATTTGCCTATTCTAAGTACCACATATAAGTAGTATCATACAATATTTGCCCTTTGTGTCTGGTTTATTTTACTTAGTATGATTTTTCAAGATTTATCCATTTTGTATCAGAATTTCATTTCTTTTTTTTTTTTTTTAATATATGTTTTTATTGATTTCAGAGAGGAAGGGAGAGAGAGAGATAGAAACATCAATGATGAGAGAGAATCATCAATAAACTGCCTCCTGCATGCCCCTCCACTGGGGATCAAGCCCACAACTTGATTGAACTGTGCCCTGATTGAACTGTGACCTCCTGGTTCATAGGTCAGTGCTCAACCACTGAGCCACACTGGCCGGGCTCATTTCTTTTTAAGGCTGAATAATATTCATTCTATGCAAATACCATATTTTGTTTATTCATTAACCTACTCATGAATTGTGGAAACTAGTGGCTAGTGTGAATAATGCTGCTGAGAACATATATCTGTTTGTGTCCCTTTCAGTTCTTTTGGGTATATACCTGGAAGTGGAATTGCTGAATCATATGGTAATTCTGTGTTAGCTTTTTGAAGAACTCCAAACTGCTACAGCGGTTGTACCATTTTATATTCACACCAACAATGCATAAGGGTTTCAATTTTTATTATTACTAATGCTTGTTATTGTCCATGTTTTTTTGTTTTTGTTTTGTTTTATAATAGCCATCCTAGTGAGCAAGAAGCAATACCTCTTTTTTTTTTTTTTAAATGAATCTTTATTGTTCAGATTACAATTGTTTCTCCTTTTTCCCCACATATCTCCCCACCACCCAGTTCCCACCCCCCCCTCTGCCCTTACCTCCCCCCCCCGCTGTCCTTATCCATAGGTGTATGATTTTTGTCCAGTCTCTTTCCATACTCCCCACACAGACACCCCTTTCCCCCTGAGAATTATCAATCCACTCCCATTCTATGCCTCTGATTCTAATAAGTTTATCAGTTTATTCTGTTCCTCAGATTTTTAATTCACTTGACTTTTAGATTCACTTGTTGATAGATATGTATTTGTTGTTCATAATTTTTATCTTTCTTTTTCTTTTTCCTCTTTTTAAGGAATACCTTTCAGCATTTCATATAATGCTGGTTTGGTGGTGATGAACTCCTTTAGCTTTTTCTTATCTGTGAAGGTCTTTATCTGCCCTTCAATTCTGAATGATAGCTTTGCTGGGTAGAGTAGTCTTGGTTGTAGGTTCCTGCTATTCATCACTTTGAATATTTCTTGCCACTCCCGTCTGGCCTGCATGGTTTCTGTTGAGAAATTAGCTGATAATCGTATGGGAGCTCCCTTGTAGGTAACTGTTTTTCTCTTGCTGCTTGTAAGATTCTCTCTTTGTCTTTTGCTCTTGGCATTTTAATTATGATGTGTCTTGGTGTAGTCCTCTTTGGATTCCTTTTGTTTGGGGTTCTGTGCGCTTCCTGGAATTGTAAGTCTATTTCTTTCATCAGGTGGGGGAAGTTTTCGTTCATTATTTCTTCAAATAGGTTTTCAGCATCTTGCTCTCTCTCTTCTTCTGGTACCCCCATAATTCTGATGTTGGTTCGCTTGAAGTTGTCCCAGAGGCTTCTTACACTATTTTCAACTTTCTGAATTCTCTTCTCTTCATGCTTCTCTGGAGGAGTGTCCTTGGCCTCTTTGTATTCCAAATCTTTGAGTTGATTCTTGCAATCCTCTAGTCTGCTTTTGGGTCTCTGTATAATATTTTTTATCTCAGTCAGTGTATGTTTAATTTCTAGTTGGTCCTCATGGAATTTATCGGCCTTTTCCATGAAATTCTTGAAAAACCTTATAACCGTGGTTTTGAACTCTATGTCCAATCGCTTGTTTTCCTCCATTTCTTTGGTTTGTGATCTGTTTCCTTGCCTTCTCATATTCTCTGCTTCCCTGAATTGGTAGGGTAGCTTTGTGCACTAGGTGTCCTATTGGTTCAATGGGTCAGCCTCCCAGTTACTTGAGGTGGACACTCTTGGTGTACCCTTGTGTACTGTGTGTTCCCCAGCAGGAGCTACAGCAAGGGCTAGTTTTCTCCTCCTTTGCTTGGGCGGTTTTGGAGCAGTCTGACTGGAGCTGCAGTTGGTTAAGCTGCCACAGAACAGGCCATTTATATGTAAAAGCCGCTGTGTGGAGCCTGGGCGGGTTTGTAGAATGTGCGGGGTGGGGCCTCAGGGCTGGGTGGGGTCTCAGGGCGTCACTAGGCTTGGGCATGGCCAACAGCGATGGCTGCCGTCAGCCGTCTCTGCCTTTCCCGTTTCCAAGTCCCTGCGCCCCCGCGCTCCAGCGCAGTAAACAATGATTGCTGGGCGCACCACCCCAAAAAAGTCACTCTCACTTTCCGACCCGATGGCCGAGAGTCCAGCTTCTCCCCGTAGGTGTCTGGGTCCCCCGAGTGTCCCCAGAAACTGGATTTCAGAGTGATCGGGAGCTTGTCTCCCTGCGGGTTGAAGAAAAGCCGCATGAAAAGCCGCGCACCCAGCCGCCCGCCGCGGGCCCGATTCGCGTGCCTCCGTACCTCAGCTTTTCAGCGATTGTGCTCCTTTCTGTTCTTAGTTGTCAGTCTTCCACTCAGCCAGCTTTCCCGTGGTTCTGGGTGGTAGACGTTTTTGTCTTTTAGTTGTGTTTTTGAAATTGTTGTGTGAGGCAGCAGATTAGTTGTTTAACTATGCCGCCATCTTGGTTCCTCCACCTCGATACCTCTTTTTGATAATGCATTTTAAGGACCTTGTTTTCCCCCCAGTTTTATTGGGATTTGATTGACATCTAACATTGTATTAGTTTAAGGTGTACAACATAATAAATATATATATATATATATATATATATATATATATAAATGATTACCACAATACGTTTAGTTACCATCTATCACCTCTCATAGTTAGAGGCCCAGGAGAGAAGAGGTCTGAGACCTGATCCCTGAAGCATACCAACATTTAAAGAATGGGGAGATGAGAGGCAGTCAGTAAAGCAACAAAACCAGGAAGAGAATGGTATTCTGGAAGCCAACTAAGGAATGTGTTCAAGAATGAGGAAGAGGAGAAACCAAGATGGCGGCATAGGTAAACACCTGAACTTGCTGCCTCGCACAACACTTCAAAACTACAACTAAGCCCTGACCGGTTTGGCTCAGTAGATGGAGCGTCGGCCTGCGGACTCAGGGGTCCCAGGTTTGATTCTGGTCAGGGGCATGTACCTTGGTTGCAGGCACATCCCCAGTGGGGTGTGTGTAGGAGGCAGCTGATCGATGTTTCTCTCTCATTGATGTTTCTAACTCTCTATCCCTCTCTCTTCCTCTCTGTAAAAAATCAATAAAATATATTTAAAAAAAAAAAACTACAACTAAAAGACAAAACAGACATCATCCAGAACCACAGGAAGGCTGGCTAAGTGGAAATTCTACAACTAGAAGGGAAGAGAAAAACACACAGAGACTCAGAGGAGCTGCAGAAGTAAAGTGCAGAGGTATGGAGGCGCGTGCGGAGAGGGCTGGCAACTGAGTACGCGGCTGGCTTTTTCAATCCGCAGGGAGACACAAGCTCCTGACTGCTCTGAACTCCAGTTCTGGGCGAGACTCTGGGGTCCCAGACTCATACAGGGAGAAACTGGACTGTCTTGCAGCAGGCGGAACTCAAGGGCGGCTTTCTCTCAGAGGTGCTTGCAGCGATTACCAAGGGACACTGACCCAGGGGCCTCTTAGGGCAGGGCTGACGGGAAGCCATTGCTGTTTGCTCCGCCCTGAGACTCTGCCCCATCCAAGCTGTGTGCAGAGGCTTTTGCATATGAATGGCCTGGTCCTTTGAAATCTAAACTTATCTAACAAACTGCAGCTGAGTCAGAGAGACCCAGAACATCCAAAAGAAGGCTCAAGGCTCCACAGCAGCTTGCATTGCTTCACAGCTGGGCCTCATCTGGGCACCTCCAAAACCCAAACAAAGAAGAGGAATCTGCAGATCTCTCTGTAGCTCCTGCTGGGTGGCCTTAGGCAGAGGCTAAATTAGCACCTCCTTGGAGATCCAAGAGTCAGTGTACCCAGGAGTCAGAGTAGGACCATCCAGATTACAACTCCTCAGATCCATAAGGGACACACTCAGGGAGCAGACTCAGTGAGCACCAAAGCCCCACTGAAGCAAGTCTTGCCTCATAAGGGTGTCTTCAGCACAGAAATCCTCCCATCATTGACACAGCTGATCCTCAAAGCCAATTGGCCTGGAGGTCAATTCCTCCCAGTGATACCAACAACAGTCAAGGCTTAACTACAACAAGACTGTGCACACAGCCCACAAAGGGGTGAACCAAGAGTGTCCACCTCAGGTAACTGGGGAGGCTGAGCCACTGGGCCCTATAGGACGCCTAGCACACAAAGCCACTCTATCAACACAGGGAAGCAGCCAAAATGCGGAGACAAAGAAACAGGTCACAAATGAAAGAAATGGAGAAAAGCAAACTACTGGATATAGAGTTCAAAACCACAGTTATAATGTTTTTCAAGAATTTTCTAGAAAAGGCCGATAAATTTAGTGAGACCTTCGAGGATATGAAAAAGGACCAACTAGAAATTAAGCTAACACTGACTGAAATAAAGAATAATATACAGAGATCCAACAGCAGACTAGAGGATCGCAAGAATCAAGTCAAAGATTTGAAATACAAAGAAGCAAAAAACCAACCAGAAAAGAAAAAAGAATCCAAAAATATGAAGATAGTGTAAGGAGCCTATGGCACAACTTCAAGTGTACCAACATCCGAATTATGGGGATGTCAAAAGAAGAGAGAGAGCAAGATATTGAAAACCTATTTGAAGAAATAATGACAGAAAACTTCTCCCACCTGGTGATAGAAATAGACTTACAAGTCCAGGAAGCGCAGAGAACCCCAAACAAAAGGAATCCAAAGAGGACCACACCAAAACACATCATAATTAAAATGCCAAGAGCAAAAGACAAAGAGAGAATATTAAAAGCAGCAAGAGAAAAACAGTTACCTACAAGGGAACACCCATATGATTGTCAGCTGATTTCTCAACAGAAACTATGCAGGCCAGAAGGGAGTGGCAAGAAATATTCAAAGTGATGAATAGCAAGAACCTACAACCAAGACTACTCTACCCAGCAAAGCTCTCATTCAGAATTGAAGGTCAGATAAAGAGCTTCACAGATAAGAAAAAGCTAAAGGAATTCATCACCACCAAACCAGTATTATATGAAATGCTGCAAGGTATTCTTTAAGAAGAAGAAGAAGGAAAAGGTAAAGATAAAAATTATGAACAACAAAGTGACAACAAATACATATCTATCAACAAGTGAATCTAAAAATCAAGTGAATAAAAAATCTGATGGACAGAATAAACTGGTGAATATAATAGAATCAGGGGCATAGAAAGGGAGTGGACTGACTATTCGCAGGGGGAAAGGGATGGGGGTGCGGGAAGAGATTGGACAAATATCGTACACCTATGGATGAGGACAGTGCGGGGGTAAGGGCAGAGTGTGGGGTGGGAACCAGGTGGAGGGAAGCTATGGGGGGAAAAAAAGAGGAACAATTGTAATAATCTGAACAATAAAGATTTATTAAAAAAAAAAAAAAGAATGAGGGAAACCCTAACCGGTTTGGCTCAGTGGATAGAGCGTCAACCTGTGGACTGAAGGATCCCAGGTTCGATTTCAGTCAAGGGTATGTACCTTGGTTGCAGGCACATACCCAGTAGGGAGTGTGCAGGAGGCAACTGATCGATGTTTCTCTCTCATCGATGTTTCTAACTCTCTATCCCTCTCCCTTCCTCCCTGTAAAAAAATCAATAAAATATATTTTTAAAAAAAGAATGAGGAAGAGAAGAATTTTGTCAGGTTCTACAGATCAATTAAGAACTGAGAAACTGCCAAAACCGGTTTGGCTCAGTGGATAAAGCGTTGGTCTGCGGACTGAAAGGTCCCAGGTTCGATTCCGGTCAAGGGCATGTACATTGGTTGCAGGCACATCCCCGGTAGTGGGTGTGCAGGAGGCAGCTGGTCGATGTTTCTCTCTCATCGATGTTTCTAGCTCTCTGTCCCTCTCCCTTCCTCTCTGTAAAAAATTAATTAAAAACAAAAAAAAGAACTGAGAAACTTATCATTTGATTTAGCTTGGAAATGAATAATGACCTTTACAAGAATAGTTTGGGTGGAGCGATGGGAGTTGAAAGCCTATTATAGTGAATTCAAGAAAAAAAATAGGAGAGGAATTTGAGGCAGGTAGTATAGATAGTTTTTAAATGGATTTTATTAAAGGGAATCTGAGAAATGGGGCAATAGCTGGAGGTGAATGTGGGCTCTGGAGAGTTTTTGTTTTATGGCATACATTACAGAAAGTTTGTTTCGTTGTTTTTGTTAATCCTCACCTGAGGATATTTTTTCCATTGATTTTTAGGGAGAGAGACAGAGAGAGAAACATTGATGTGAGAGAGACACATAGATTAGTTGCCTCCTACATGCACCCTGAACAGGGCTGGGGGTCGCCCTGCAACGGCAGTATGTGCCCTTGACTGGATTTGAACCCAGGACCCTTCAGTTTTCGGGCTGACGCTCCAGCCACTGAGTCAAACCTGCTAGGGCCACAAGTATGTTTGTTAATGAGATTAATAAAGTCGAGAGAGAGAGAGAGAGAGAGAGAGAGAGAGAGAGAGAGAGAGAGCCAGCTCGAGCGCGAGCGCGAGAGAGAACATTTATGGATGCGATGAAAAAGGAGAGAATGGCTGAAATGGCTTGCAGTTTTGGAAAAGCAGAGCTGTGAAGTACTGGCAGCATTGTCCTCTACCTTTGTACTCATTTAAAACAGAGGAGAATCAAAAACATGAAGCGATATCAATTGTGACTACTGTTGCTTTGGCCTCTGTAGAATTATGTTTAAAGATTTTGATGGCAGCTTCTGGTTTTATTTGTACCAAAGCACCTGAATGGTAACAGCTGGACCCTACTTTTCTTTGAGTTCTAAAGCTCCCGGAGGTAAAGAAAGAGGAGTTTACCCTCCCATCTTTAGTCTTTCTTTTCTACCATGAACATTTTGACCTTGGCTGTGATATAATTATAGCTGATACTTGATATTAAGCTATGTTTTATCAAAGTACATGCCACACTGCCCTGGCCAATTTTGGCCAGTGGTTAGAATGTTGGCCCCCAGACTGAAGGGTCACGGGTTCGATTCTCGGTCAAGGGCACGTACCTCAGTTACAAACTCCCCAGCCCTGGTAGGGGCACGTGCAGGAGGCCACCAGTCAATGTATCTCTCTCTCCCGCTCCTCCCTCCCCCCCACTCTCTCTAGAAATCAATGGGAAAATTTTATGCTGGGGTGAGGATTAAAAAAAGGTACATGCCATACCTGTCCCACACAGAAAGCCATGGTATGTGGACAGGACCAAAGGCTGCTTAAATTCTTTGTTTTCTCCACAGCATTACTTAGCACCTAACACAGAGTGGCCAGTAAAGAAGTTGAACTGTTCATACTTCCACTTGCTACAGAGAAATTTGAATTTTCTTACTGATTCCTCCATTTCTACTTTAGAGCCTTAGATCTTTAGAGGACACATCTTGGCAGGTGAAAAAGAGTAGAAAATAATTTCATACTTTTGATGGTAATTACTAGGAGAAAGGCTCCTCTGGTAATGAAGTCTGACCCATAGTCGCACTCAACCTGTGAAACATATTTGTCGAACATGCTAAACCCAAGACATCCAAGATAGGAAAAAATGAAACAACAGATCAGTTGGGCATTGCTGGAGAGCACTTTATGCCAATCCTTAATTGTTCCTTAAATTGTGATTGCATGGTCAGCATAATCTTACTCTAGATGTTGTGTCTGTCTTTGCAGAAGGAATAAAAGTCCAAAGTATTCACATAGATTTGTTTTGTGTTAAGAGATCCAAAGGAGGCTTCTAAATAATTTTCAGAATTGCTCTATCAGTTACCTTTTCACCCTAAGTAAGTTTGGAATGCATCCAGCAAAACAGCTTTTTCATGTTCATACCTTTCAGAATGAATCATCTTCCTTCCCTTTAGTGAGAGAAGGGCTCTGTTGACTGTTTTTAGCAGAATTTTTACAAATGTTCTGTTTTCTCTTAAATCTTCCAGTGTTTCACTTGAGTTGAACCTAAGGGGTGCCCAATGTTCCTGAAGGAGACCTCTGAATCTCCTACTTCATAGTCGTTTATATTAAAGGAACAGGCAGTCTTATTCTGGGAAGATCTCAGGCATCCTCTTTTTTTTCTTCTTCTTTTTTTTTTAAAGAAATGGTAGGCAATAGACTACGTAAGAATACTGTGCTAAGGCCCGAGAAAAGGTGAAGGTTTGTTCTTGTTTGTTGAACATAATCCTCTTTACATGAGTATGAAATGAAGAGTACTGTCATCAGCATGTTGAGGTGAAATCTGGGACATCCTTTGATCTTCTTGAAATTCAAAATTTGTCCCAACTAGACTGAACTTTTTATTTTTATATTTCACAGTATCCAGACATGAGTCAAGAATCTGATTCTCCATTTGTTTTCATCTGCACAAATCCCCAGGAAATGATTGTGAAGTTTCCTATTAAAGGAAATCCAAAAATCTGTAAGTCACAAGCTTTGATGGTCTAATTTTCTTTTTTTTATCTTGCACCTCACTTGTTAAACTTTTTAAAAATTTTCTCTTTTTACCCTGTTCTATAGCATCTCAAGTGTTGGAGGATTAATAAAATTATATTTATTAATAACTTTGATGTTAGGTTAACTATAGATTACCTTTTCTAAAGTGTATCCTGATTGGTCCACAATTATTGGCATGCTAATGAATCATTCTAAACTTCACTTTAGGACCCCAATACATTTAAGTCCTGTTTGTCAGCCAAAAGAGTGTGCTTTGTTCTGCTATACTGCTCAGTGGCAACATTGTCATTTATCCATGTTCCTCAGTATTCAATCCAAGAATAAGACAACTTTTTAAGTGTCTATTCTTAATTGTCTATTTTGGAGGCATTACTTACCCACTATTCCCTCTCACCCTCCCCCCAATTTCCTTGATCACTGGTTTCTAGAGCTTTGCCCTAAGCCTCTTGCTTTTCATCTCTTTTTGAAACATCTTTTTTATTTTTTATTTTTTTATTTTTAATGAATCTTTATTGTTCAGATTACAATTGTTTCTCCTTTTCCCCCCCATATCTCCCCACCACCCAGTTCCCACCCCCCTCTCCCCTTATCTCCGCCCCACTGTCCTTATCCATAGGTGTATGATTTTTGTCCAGTCTCTTCCCATACTCCCCACACAGACACCCCTTTCCCCCTGAGAGTTATCAATCCACTCCCATTCTATGCCTCTGATTCTATTAAGTTCACCAGTTTATTCTGTTCCTCAGATTTTTAATTCACTTGACTTTTAGATTCACTTGTTGATAGATATGTATTTGTTGTTCATAATTTTTTATCTTTCTTTTTCTTTTTCCTCTTTTTAAAGAATACCTTTCAGCATTTCATATAATACTGGTTTGGTGGTGATGAACTCCTTTAGCTTTTTCTTATCTGTGAAGCTCTTTATCTGCCCTTCAATTCTGAATGATAGCTTTGCTGGGTAGAGTAGTCTTGATTGTAGGTTCCTGCTATTCATCACTTTGAATATTTCTTGCCACTCCCGTCTGGCCTGCATGGTTTCTGTTGAGAAATTAGCTGATAATCGTAAGGGAGCTCCCTTGTAGGTAACTAACTGTTTTTCTCTTGCTGCTTGTAAGATTCTCTCTTTGTCTTTTGCCCTTGGCATTTTAATTATGATGTGTCTTGGTGTGGTCCTCTTTGGATTCCTTTTGTTTGGGGTTCTGTGTGCTTCCTGGACTTGTAAGTCTATTTCTTTCATCAGGTGGGGGAAGTTTTCATTCATTATTTCTTCAAATAGGTTTTCAGCATCTTGCTCTCTTCTTCTGGCACCCCCATAATTCTGATGTTGGTTCGCTTGAAGTTGTCCCAGAGGCTTCTTACACTATCTTCAACTTTCTGAATTCTCTTCTCTTCATGCTTCTCTGGAGGAGTGTCCTTGACCTCTTTGTATTCCAAATCTTTGAGTTGATGCTTTCGATCCTCTAGTCTGCTGTTGGGTCTCTGTATAATATTTTTTATCTCAGTCAGTGTATGTTTAATTTCTAGTTGGTCCTTTTTCATATCCTCGAGGGTCTCATTGAATTTATCGACCTTTTCCATGAAATTCTTGAAAAACCTTATAACCATGGTTTTGAACTCTATGTCCAGTCTCTTGTTCTCCTCCATTTCTTTGGTTTGTGATCTGTTTCCTTGCCTCCTCATTTTCTCTGCTTCCCTGAGTTGGTAGGGTAGCTTTGTGTACTAGATGTCCTATTGGTTCAATGGGTCAGCCTCCCAGTTACTTGAGGTGGACACTCTTGGTGTACCCTTGTGTACTGTGTGTCCCCCAGCAGGAGCTACAGCAAGAACTAGTTTTCTCCTCCTTTGCTTGGGCGGTTTTGGAGCAGTCTGACTGGAGCTGCAGTTTATTTGGTTAAGCTGCCACAGAACAGGCCATTTATATGCAAAAGCCGATGTGTGGAGCCTGGGCGGGTTTGTAGAATGTGCAGGGCGGGGTCTCAGGGCTGGGCGGGGTCTCAGGGCGTCACTAGGCTAGGGCGTGGCAAACGGCGATGGCTGGCGTCAGCCGGCTCTGCCTTTCCACGTTTCCAAGTCCCTGCGCCCCGCGTTCCAGCGCAGTAAAACAATGATTGCTGGGCACACTTCTGCAAAAAAGTCACTCTCACTTTCCGACCCGATGGCTGAGAGTCCAGCTTCTCCCCGTAGGTGTCTGGGTCCCCTGAGTGTCCCCAGAAACTGGATTTCAGAGTGATCAGGAGCTTGTCTCCCTGTGGGTTGAAGAAAAACCACGCACCCAGTCACCCGCCGCCAGCCCGATTCGCGCGCCTCCGTACCTCACTCAGCTTTTCAGCGTTTGTGCTCCTTTCTCCCCTTAGTTGTAAATCTACCACTCAGCCAGCTTTCCCGTGGTTCTGGGTGGTAGAAGTTTTGTCTTTTAGTTGTATTTTTGAAATTGTTGTGCGAGGCAGCAGATTAGTTGTTTAACCATGCCGCCATCTTGGTTCCTCCTCTAAATAGTCTCTTTTTGAAACATCTTGATGATTTCTTTTTCTGTAACTTTTGCTTTTATGTATTTGTGATTATAGTACCCTCTTTATATTCACTTCTTAGGAAGTGCTTGTTGACTACTCTTTGAACTCTCAACTTTTCTTCATCTTCCATCTTCTCTTTCTCTGTCTGGTCCTACAGTAGCCTCTTCTGTTTCAAAGCAGTCTAAGGAAACATAGTGGTATCCTCTCTGTCTAACTTGCTTTATTTTTTAAAAATATATTTTATTGATTTTAGAGTGGAAGGGAGAGGGAGAGAGAGATAGAAACATCAATGATGAGAGAGAATCATTGATTGGCTGCCTCTTGCATACCCCCTACTGGGGATCAAGCCTGCAACCCAGGCATGTGCCCTTGTCTGGAATCGAACCTGGGATCTTTTAGTCCGCAGACTGATGCTCTATCCATTGAGCCAAACCAGCTAGGGCTGTCTAACTTTCTTTAAAAAACAACATCAACTATTCTCTCATTTGCTCATCAGTTACTATTTTGTGCCTCTGTGACGTTGCTTTCCCATTGTGTGAACTGGATGATTCTGGGGCATGCATTGTCTTCAGCTGTGCACAACTCTATCTCACCTGTTACCTTGGAGGCCAACTAGCCACTTTATAAATCTTTTCTGTGGAGAAGGACTTCTCAAACTATCCTATATAATAAAAGGGTAATATGCAAATTGTCCCCTCGACCAGGAGTTCAACCGTCAGCTGGACCCCACCCGTGCACGAATTCGTGCACCAGGCCTCTAGTTATATAAATAAAAATCACGTATAGAGCTGTTAAGACAGAATCCTAGATCTTCTCCCAAGTGGTACTGATGGCTTTGGTCAACTGAGTACACTTAGAGTAATACTGCTTTCAATCACAAAATGAAATGCTTTGAGTACGAACTTAAATTAATGTATATTCACTACAAAATTCAGGCAACCCTCATGATTTAAATGACACATAAGTTCCTAAGTTTCCTACAAATGAGAAAATCTGACATAAGTTGCCCTTAACTTATACAAATTATTTACTTCAGACTTTACCCCAATGGGCAACCAAGTGGCCCTGGAAATTCTTTTCCCTTCTTCTACACTATATAGGATTTAAATCTTTCTTTTCCTCCCCTTTGTGGTTGTGGCATTCTACCCTCTTCTTCTCTGTTCCATTCTCACCTTACTCTAGGCACTGATAATAAGAGGAAATGTGGTATGTCTCCTCTGTCAAACCCACTGCTACCTTGATCTTTACCTTAGTTACCTTTTCTTAGCTTCCTCCTCTATCTTGGTTTTTATCTACTGTTTAAGCTCCCATGAGAAAATGTTCTCTGTACACAGAGTTTAGATACTTCTCTAAAATGTTTTACTTCAGTACTATCTCTACCCAGACAGAGACCCACTTTCAGCACATATATGGCCTTCATTTTTTTTCTGTAAGGTTTAATAAGGTTGGGGAGTGATGATCATAGGGAGCAAGCTTTAATAACCTCTTGTCTTTCCCCATAGTTTCTATTAGTTAAAAGCTTTTAAAAGCCAAAATGGAATGTATACTTGTTTCAGGGACAACAGAGCTACATAAAAATTATGAGCCTACAGCTTCTTTCATGGTAGACCAGTCAAGGTGAAAAAACATTGGTCAGAAACAATAGGTAGCGAAAATTGGTGTGTGTTTTTTAAAAGGAAAGAGTAGGCTCACCAATCCCTGTGTGTCTCAGAAAAATAAATTCAATTGAGAGGAAACCAGAGTGAAGATTTAGTCTGGTGTAAAGTTTCTGTTCTCTGTAACTCCCCATTCCTTTATCCTTCATTCAATTTTACCATCTCTAAAAACTTTACACTCTGCCAGAACTTCCTTGCCTTAGGCCATAGGGGCCACCTTCAGTAGTTTACAGCTGGGAGAGTCTTTAATCCCACTGCCACAGGGAAAAATATATGGTTGGCTTTTAATTTGGAATGCTTTATAGTTTATTCTAGATATACTATTACTTGAAGTGGTTAAGTTCCATAATATTAATAATATAGTTACTATTCTACTTCAATTACTGCCATAACTATAGTTTAAATTAAAAAAAAATTTTTTTGTGGGATGGCTTAGGACCTAACCACCTTTTATAGATTAGTTCTATGAGAAATATATTCCAAGTTCTAAACTTCTGACTTGCATATAAACTTTTAGAATACAACCCATTTACATGTTGTGTCATATGTATCTATACTAATAAAAGGGTAATATGCTAATTAGACCGGGTCAACTGGCCATCTTCTGGATGTCTGACTTCCTTCCGGACAAAGCCATGGTGCTGGGGGCCGAGGCAGAGGCAGTTAGAGGCGATCAGGTTGGCCTGGGAGGGTAGTTGGGGGCGAGATCAGGCCGGCAGGGGGTTAGGGGCAATCAGGCTGGGAGGGGAGGGCATTTGGGGGTGAGATCAGGCTGGCAGGGGAAGGCAGTTGGGGTGAGATCAGACCGGCAGGGGAGGGCAGTTGGGGGCAAGATCAGGCCAGCAGGGGAGGGCCGTTGGGGGTGAGATCAGACCGACAGGGGAGGGCAGTTGGGGGCGAGATCAGGCCGGCAGGGGAGGGCAATTAGGGGATATCAGGCAGGCAGAGGCAGTTAGGGGTGATCAGGCCTGCAGGGGAGGGCAGTTGGGGGCGAGATCAGGCCAGTAGGGGAGGGCAGTTAGGGGCGATCAGGCAGGCAGAGGCAGTTAGGAGTGATCAGGCCAGTAGGGGAGAGCAGTTGGGGCGAGATCAGGCTGGTAGGGGAGGACAGTTGGGGGCGAGATCAGGCTGGCAGGGGAGGGCCGTTGGGGGCAAGATCAGGCCTGCAGGGGAGGGCAGTTAGGCGCGATCAGGCCTGCAGGGGAGGGCAGTTAGGGGCGATCAGGCAGGCAGAGGCAGTTAGGGGCGATCAGGCAGGCAGGGGAGAGCAGTTAGGGGTGAGATCAGGCCAGCAGGGGTGGGAAGTTAGGGGTGATTAGGCAGGCAGGCAGAGGGGTTAGGGGCGATCAGGCCTGCATGGGAGGGCAGTTAGGGGCGATCAGGCAGGCAGGCAGGCAGGTGAGTGGTTAGGAGCCAGCAGTTCCAGATTGCGAGAGGGATGTCCGACTGCCAGTTTAGGCCTGGATCCCACTGCTGGCACTTGGACATCCCCCAAGGGGTCCCCGATTGGAGAGGGTGTAAGCTGGGCTGAGGGAACCTCCCCCCCCCCCCACCCCCCGTGCACGAATTTCGTGCACCGGGCCACTAGTATATGTACATATGCCTTCAATGAAAGGTATACATTTTGATTTATGTTTTTGGACATGTAAACTTGAACTTGCTTGACATGGAGATAATTGTGTTTCTTGAAATTGAAATAATTTAGAAAAGAGCAGTGTGCAATATGTTACCATTTGGCTGTGCTCAAATTAGGAAATGCAAAAATGTTTAGTATAGTAGAATATATAGGTTGAATGTTCAAAGAGATAAAGGAATCTTTTTACTTTAAATAAACTACATGCTCTATAAATTCATGCAAATACTGCCTTATATTTTATGCAAAGCATGTGAAAATCCCTATGAGAGTTATATCAATGGATGGCAAATACTTTTTCCCTTTCAACTTCTAGCCCATCTGTTGCACATGCATTTGATTTTCTCTTAGGCACCATGATTGAGGATGTGGTTTAGTATTAAAATGCTGCAGGTACTAAATGTAAAAGTATTGGGGAAATACAGAAACTAAGCATTATCACTCTGCTTTTAAGAGAGTGTATACTGTGTGTTACATTAGTTAACTGTCCAGATCCCAAATTCAGGCTGAACTGGAACTCAAAGTTCAGAGTCCATGTAATCCAAGGGCAGCCATGATGACTGCTTCTTCATGCAAGAAGCCCCAGTCCCTTGCCCTTATTGCCCACAGCTGACCCAAGAATTGTTACTATTGGCAGTCACTGTGGTAGATGCTAGGGAATGCAAAGAAGTCCTTATTTGTAAGGAGCACACAGATTGCTGGCACATGTACAGTTGTGTGTGTGTGTTTTTTAAGAGAGCCTAGGGGATGAAAAGAACTTCTGAATCCCTGGAAATGCCTTGGAAATCCTTACTCCTCCTTTCTCCTATTAGTTTTCTATTTTATGACATCATAATTTGAAGTCAGAGATTAGTCTGCCTACCACTGAGTGCTTTGCTCTGATGGGTTGATCTTACCTGAGCTGGTCTTACTTGAAGGTTGTCATAACCAGATTGCAGTTTTCTAAAAATTATACTTGGAAAGTTCTTATACAGTAAAACTTTGAGAGTGTGAAGAAGGTAATGTCTCTTTTAATATGAGGAATCTGAAATGAATATAATGAAAACACTTGCCTAGAGTTATATGGTAAATTAAAAGTAAAACTGAGACCATAACTAAGAAATACAGCTCCCAAGCCTCAACTACTTTTTCAGAGAACTTTGAGTTTATGAAGCACTTTAATATATATGATTTCAATTAGTTATTTGATTAAATGACTTAGTGTATGTAAAATACTTAGCACAGCGCTTGGTATATAGAAAGCACTTAATGTTAGCTATAATCCTTTCAGCAACTTTGTAAGTTGATAGGAATTTTTTCTCCTTTCATTTTTAGTTGAGTAAACAGGTTTATAGGAATTGTATTTCTGCTTCTAGGTTTCCAGCTCTTTTCTAGGTTTTATTTTATTTTTTTCATATTGCCTCAGAAACAAATCATTCCAATTTACATTTCATTTTTAGAACATAATATCATAGGGCTGGAAAGAGCCTTCAGTACTATATAGTCTAGTTTCTTAGCATTAAAAAGATTGAGGACAAGAGTGACTGGGTGACTTCCTTCAGGTTACACAGCTAGGCAGTCTCAGGACTAAAACTGGGACCTGGTTCTTCCAGCTTATTCAATAAAGAGAACTAGAAGTCTGGAGTCCTAGATGGAATTCTAAATTCTGGCCTGGCTTGTTCTAAAAAGCTGAATAATACACCATACGTCTTTGTACCTCTGGGTACTCTTAATATTATCTATATTTGGTTATTTAGTAGTCCCTATAATGTAAAGGTTTTGAAATTTGTAGTGTCTGCCTTCTTTGTTTAATTCATTTGATGAAAACATTTATTGAGCGCCTATCATTTGGTAGTGTTAGAGATACAAAGGCAAACTTGCCTTGTTTTTTAATCCTCACTTTAATTTTTAGAGTGAAAGGGAGTGGGGGGTATAAAAAGAGGGAGAGAGAAAGAGAAACATTGATATGAGAGAGACACATTGATTGGTTGCCTCCCACATTCCCACATGCACCCCAACTCAGGGTGGGGATCAAACCTGCAACCCAGATATGTGCCCTTGATTGGGGTTCGAATCTGAGACCCTCTGGTGCACAGACCGATACTCTAACCACTGAGCCATGCCAGCCAGGGCCAAACTTGCCTTGTAATAGGGTTCTTTACCTGATTGCTGGCACTTGTTCAGATTTCCAACCAGGCAGCCTAGGGGATGAAAGAACTCCTAAATCCTTGGGAATATTCTGTGCTCTAAAGCCCAAATTAAAATCAACAGCATTGTAAAAATCAAATCAAATCAACAGCATTGTGAATATTGTGGATGGCATTTAGGTTATCATTTAGTGATGGTTTCTGAGAAAGCCCAGAAAAGAAGTAATGTTATTACAGAAGCAGGTATAGCCCTTGAGAGATGGGAGAGGGGAGAAGAAATTTAGAAAATCAGGAAACTTATTAAGTTGTGGTTATTTTTCTCACAATCTCTTTTTGCAGTAGTCATGACGTGTTCTTTTTCTTTTAAATAAGGTTTTAAAAAAAATTTTATTTGAAAGAGAGAGAAACATCAATTTGTTGTTCTACTTATTTACGCATTCATTGGATAATTCTTGTATGTGCCCTGACTGGGGAGCAAACCCGAAACCTTGGTGTATCAGGATGATGCTTTAACCAGCTGAGCTGCACAACATGTATTCTTAATTGGGCAAATGAGGATATTGAAATCCAGAGGAACAGTGACTTGCCCCAGGTCATACAGCTTGTTAATATCAGACAAGAACCTGAGTCTCCTGACTCCTAGTCTAGTGCTCTTTTACACCTGATTGCTGCAAGAAATGAAAATGACAGCATATTGGGGGCAAAGGTTGTAGGTATGGGCCTGTAATACATGTGGATCCTTGTTTTAGTTTTTTTTGTTTTGTTTTGTTTTGGTTTTGGTTTTGTGTTTTTTTTAGTGCCGAGGATGATGTTCAACTTAATTGTTTCTGTTTCCAGCATTAGCATTGCTATGGACTTAAATGAGACTTTTGAAGAAAGCAACCTGCACACTCTGTACTCAGGCCAGACAGACAGGAAGGAACTCAAGATTCTTTCTCTTCATGAGATGGATGGCTCCTAGGCCGCTACCACTGAACCAAACTCTGTCCTGGTAGATCTGAGGAGTCAGAGGTCAGAGACCACAGGTTCTTCACTCCTAAAGAAGGTCACCTGGGACAGGAAGGTTGCTTGTTTTCTAACTTTAACACTTAGAAGAGTCATACAGCCTATGACCTTTGCCCTTCTTAGCTGGTGATAGGGGCCCTTTGTCAGTACAGCATTCATGTGGATTCTACTCCACTGTTTCAGGTCACTCCCCCTATTAAGTCAGAGGCAGGAAAGGGGTGAGTTGAACTGCTTTTCTCATTGTGAGGGAGGTTCATGCATTATGCTCAGCGAGTTAACAGGTCAGAGGAATGGGTTTCCCACTGTGTGAAATGCCTTTCTCTATTATATTTTATATTCATTAAAAACTTGCCTTATTATTAGACACCCTGGAAAAGGTGATGTTTCTTTTCTACGAACTACAAAATTAGAAATATTAACTTAGATTCTTTAGGCGAATACTCACTGTGTTTGTGTGCATGCTTTTGTATCTCTATATGGTGTTCCCACTGCTTCCTCATTCTTACAGAATGCAACTCTGAAGTTTGAAAGTGTCAGAGTCCTGAAGCAAGATAATTGAATGTGACAGGAACACAGTAACCAGAAGACCTGGGAGGCCATGAAAGATTTGCATTGCAAATATAAAAAATAAATAATGAGGCTTCTTTTTCTCCCTTACAGGGAAACTGGATTCCAAGATCCATCAAGGCGCAAAGAAGGGGTTAATGAAGCAGAATAAAGCTGTCTGACCCAGGAGAAAAGGAACTATACAGCATAATGGAGTTTTGTGTACTAAAATTGTTATCCGTTGGTCCTTTGGAACTGAAGCAGTAAAAATCTCAAGGCTTGGAATCAAGCTTGACACTCTCAGAATTTAAACTCTTACCAAACTTGTATATTTTTCTTAAGGAGTGGGATTCTTTATGTAGTGGGTCAAAAATCTTTGAATACATTATTTATAAAAACCTATTTTAAAAATTCTAGGTCTTTGACATTTTTTATCAGAATGGTATTTGAGGAAAAAGGAACAAGTTGGAAATTACTCCAACTTGTACCTTGGGAAAATTCTTAACCTAGGTTAACGATTTTGGAGGGACCACTTGAATTTTGAGGTTCCCCCTGCCTCCTCCAAATGATAGCCTGATAGATAATTTGGATGTCTGAGAAATCCTGTGTTTGATACAAACCTGTGATAGGACAAAAAGCTTCGTTGGCAGATTTAAAAAAAAATTTTTTTTTAAGAGATAATCTGAAGAGGTGCTACCACTTTGTTCTCTGGTTTGAGACATTAGGCATAAGAAGATCAGACTGGGAGGAGATAGAGCCACCTGCTAAAGCAGCATGAAACTGCCCTATTTATTTTGTTGGTATTGCAAAAGCATCACTTGGATGGGGCAATTAGAAACAAACTGAAAAATAAAATCCCTTCAGTAATTGCATCCAAATACCCCCAGATGCTGAAACAAACCCTTTAAACTATCCACACCCCAGGAAGCTATGAGTTTTGGAAAAATAGGTGGTTGGTTTGAAATGAGATTTTTACTAGTCAGTCTGGCCCCACTTAGTGAAGCCTTTCTTCTGAGGCTGTTCAGAAGAGCTATCAGAATCTCAGTTGCTGGTATCAGGAAATTCATGGTCTTAAATGTGTATGTTCTGCTTTTTATGAAGCAGCACCACCACACTGGGGAAGTTGGATCCCCTCCAGCAGTTGTGTGCATGACTTAAAAAGAGAGCGCAGGGGAGAGAAAAAAAATGCCCTGTGTTATGAAAAAGATTAATTTCCCCTTTCTTTAATCCTTCATATTCAGCATTTATTTGCATGGAAATACCTCCACTCATTATGCATTGATGTTCACTCAACTGTGAACCCTGCTTGTTGCATAGCTTTAGACACTGGTTTTGAGGGGGCCTGGTCACTCTGGATTTTCAGGGAAAACCCACCTGATTCTTGTTCTGGTGATGCAAACATGCAGTATTTTCTTTCCTTTTCTGTTCAACCTCTATAGAGAAAATGGAAAGGATAGCTAATGGCATGTCTTTAGGGGGAAAAGTCTCCTTCTGGTGTCCTACAGACCCTGGTACTGTTAGTGAATCCACATTAGGTTCACTATGCAGTTACTTTACCAAGCAGTAGCACCTTGAATTCTGAGCTGGAATTATCTAGTTTTCTTTCATTTTTAAAAATATATTTTTATTGATTTCAGAGAGGAAGGGAGAGGGAGAGAGACATGGAAACATTAATGATGAAAGAGAATCATTGATAGGTTGCCTCCTGCATGTCCCCTACTGGGGATTGAGCCTGCAACCTGGGCATGTGCCCTGACCAGGAATCAAACTGTGACCTCCTGGATCATAGGTGGATGTTCAACCACTGAGTCACACTGGCTAGGCTGTCTGGTTTTCTTAATACCAAAATAAAACCAAAAGGCAGGAGGTAAAGAGCCTAGGTCTGGAAGAAGAAAAGTTTATCTGCCTTTTTATTTAAATGACAGCCTGAGCACAGAAGAGTCTGGATTGATTTTTTCCACCTGGATAGATTGTGTGCATGCCTAAAGAAAAACATCAGGAACTGTAAGAGTTCAGGTTATGAAACCATTTTGTGTACCATGATAAGAAAGTTTATAAGGACCTTCCAAGTTTGTAAGAACCACCTCACATCCAAAATATGCAGCTGGAGCCACATGAGAAAATGGCAGAGTAACTTGGAAACTTCTTTTCATGGTTAGACTGTGAAAGTCTGTCTTTAGTTCATGTGGTGGTGGTATAAGGTCCCTTATTTGCAGACACCAGAGAGGAAGTGTGGGAGAGACTTGAGGGTAGATGGCCCTCCATTGCTCAGTGATGAGTAGCATAATTTAAAGCTTAGTGGAAATAATTAGCCTGAATATAAACACACAGGAATAGCCAACCTCTTAGTTTTTTACACCACTTTGCTCTGACCCTACAACTCTAGGACAGCTTGGCCTGAAGGAAGTTCCAAGGTTCAGAGCTGGTTTTCTTCTGCGCCCGCTTTTGGATGGTTGGGTTCAGTGGCTCGCATTTACATAGTACCTAAAGGATTCAGTGTTTTTATTTTTGTTTTCCAGACAGGACCCAATCTTAATTATATAAGCTCAGAGTGGGCTATATATAAAACTGGTTTTCTCTGTCAGGATTTTGGAGGCTTTAGCTTTGCAGTCAGATGTTTGAAATGGAGTGAGGTGTTTTTTGTTTTTTTTTACTTTTTGCTTGCTATAGCTATTCTGGAGAAAGAGAACTATGTGTCCCCTCTTTCTTTTTAAGCAGAAAGTTTACAGAAACCCATTTTTTCCTAGGGAGGAGGTATGAAAAATTTAGACTTTCAAGATTACTTTTACAAATAATTACAAAGTTATGAGTTATAACCCCAAATCTTTTTCCATTTTAAGTACTGTCTCTACTAAAGTGTATTTATGTGAATTTCATTTACTTTGGTAAATTTTTTTAATGCATTTGCTAGAGCTCTTAGCCAAGATTGAGACAGTATGGGAATTGTTCTTCTGCCCAGCTAGAAAAGGCCAGTAAAAAAGCAAGCATCTATTAAACTAGAGAAATCAGCTAACTTCAGTTCATTAGGCCTGTGGGGAGGAAAGAAAGTCCTGTGATGAAGGATGTGTTCTCCCTGAGATTCAAATAGCAAGTGCACATCTGCTGTTCTCAGCTTCCATGAATGTGTTTGGAGGGAGGGGATCCATATCACAGGTTCCATCCGCAACAAGGGTCCAGTATTCGGAAGGCTTTTCTACTTCTCTCATGCAGAGAAGAAAGAACATAGCCACAGTGCCATCATCTGACACAAAGACACTTGTGAAAAATTTCTGTCCATTTATGTGTGTGCACGTAATGTGGACACACATAAATGGACATGAGGTGAAACTTGGTAAATTGATCAGATTTCAGATTTTAATTGACACTGGAAAGTCTAGAAATAAAACCTAGTAAATTCTGTACCTTAGCTTGGAGTCAGTTAAATAGGGCCAGGGAAGGGGAGCCAGGAGTCAGACTAAGGATCCATAGAGAGGTGTGTCTTAGGAGGGGAGTGAGATGTTGGGACAAGGGACAAAAAAAATGTCAATACAGAAGACTTGAGAAGAGTCTAGAGCTGTATCGTCTAATATGGTAGCCACTAGCCACATGTGGTTATTTAAATGAAATTAAGAGTTCATTTCTTCAGTCACATTAACCATATTTCAAGTGCTCAAATAGCCACACGTGGCTAGTGACTTTTGAATTAGATAGTGCAAATATAGACTATTTCTAACATTGCAAAAAGCTCCATTGGACAGTGCTTGTTTGGAGCAGGGGTCAACATACTTTTTCAGTAAAGGGCCAGGTAGCAAATATTTCAGGCCGTACAACCTGTTACTATTCTACTCTGCCATTGTAATGCAAATGTATCCAAGTTAATAAGTGAATGAGCATGGCTATGAGCTAATGAAACTTTATGAACACTGAAATTTGAATTTCATACCATTTCCACATCACAAAATTTTTCTTTTATTTTTCAGCCATTTAAAAATGTAAAAACATTTAAAAAATATTTTTATTGATTTCAGAGAGGAAGGAGAGGAAGGGAGGGAGGGAGAAACATCAATGATGAGAGAGAATCTTTGACCTGCTGTCTATTGCATGCCCCCCACTGGGGATTGGGTCCACAACCGAGCATGTGCCCTTGACCAGAATCAGTCTGCAAACTGACTATCCACCGAGCCACACCAGCCAGGGCTGTAAAAACATTCTTCGCTCATGAACCTGATTTGACCTCTGGGCCGTAATTTGCCAACCCTTAGTCTAGAGCAGTGGTCGGCAAACCGCGGCTCGCGAGCCACATGCGGCTCTTTGGCCCCTTGAGTGTGGCTCTTCCACAAAATACCACATGCGGGCACGCACATACAGTGCGATTGAAACTTCGTGGCCCATGCGCAGAAGTCGGTTTTCGGCCTGGGGGAGTCTATTTTGAAGACGTGGCGTTAGAACACTCAAGGGGCCAAAGAGCTGCATGTGGCTCGCGAGCCGCGGTTTGCCGACCACTGGTCTAGAGGAACAGGAAGTTAAAACTTAATATTCTTTTTACTGTACAGGAATCAATCACTTGACAATTTTTAGTAGTACTTCCAGACCTGAGAACTTTCTCTGGCTAAAAATTGGGGTTCAAAGTAGCAATGTTTTTCCTTTGTTTCCTATTTTTGCAGCTCAGTCACCAGCAGGTCATGTTCTTCAGTAGGAGATGATTACTCAATTATTAATCCATAATTAAGTCTAAACATTTTAACACTTAAGTCTAAAACACTAAACTCTATTCTTTCTCTTCCTGCTAAGGAACTGAATTCTCACTTGTAATATATCACTTAGTACAGATTGGAAGTTTGCTGTCACCTGAGATCAATTCTGTCCTTATACTGTCCTAAACAAGTTGAATATTGGTGGACCAAAGGGAGATTATCTTTCTAGGCCAGACAGCCTTAGTATTTATCTTTAGCAAATCCCCTGCCCCCCCCCCCCCCCCCCAATATACACACTTTTTGTGTAGAGGTGGAGAGTAAAGGTATTTTATGACCTGGCTCTATCCTCAAGTCACATACTATCGAGTGGCACTGTTGGAGGTACCTCAGGATAAGCAAAGAAAAGAAACTGCAGTTGACTAAGATGGTCAGGGACATAGGAGGAATGTAATAGGGGCTAAAATGTGGGGAGCCTTGAGAATTCAGATACATTTCTGTTTGCTATGGAAGGAGGTAGAAGTTTTAGGAAGTCCTGAAGAGTATGTTTTACAAGTGAGTGGTGAGTGGGGGTGTTCTTTAAACAGGAGTGGCTCTATGGTTTGGTTCCCTGTCAGAGCACATGCCCAGGTTGTGGGCTCAGACCCTGGTAGGGGGCATGGAGGAGGCAGCTGATTGATGATTCTCTCTCAGTGTTGATGTTTCTATTTCTCCCTCTCCCTTACTCTCTGAAATCAATGAAATACATATTTTAAAAAAACATGCACTGAATGCCTACTGTGTACTAGATAATGTGCTGGGCTATCAGAGATGAATGGCAGGTAAATAAGGAAAGATAAAAGTTACATAGGATATTGGTTTGGAGGACAGAATAAGACTAACATAATAAAAAGTAGTTAGGTTTGATGACAGGATGGTGAGGTGAGAAGGGATATTAGAAGGACTAGAAATGGGTACTTTGAAGAGGAAAACAAATGGTAATCTGAAAAAAGGAAACTGGAGAACAAAGAAAAAAGTAGAGGGTTGATATGCTGAACCAAGGGATAAAATAGATGAAACCATCATGAGCTTTGCTTGCTCCTCTGTGCTTTGTGGATGTTCACATTCAGACCCCTTTCTCCACAGTTGAAGGACACCTATAGAACTGGTGCCTTCTGTAAGTGTTTGATACTCCCCCAGAGACCTCTCTGCGAGGAAGTCTGGTCTGGCGAGAGTTCTTTCCACGAGGAGAGAGAGCGTTAGGTTCGAGCTTCTAAATCCAGGTTTCTTCGAGTTTATCTCTGTTTTAACCGGCTCGCCGGGTTTTCCAGCATTCCCAGAGCAGACTCTAATCCTGGCTCCTTGTGACCGTGCATTCCGAGACCCAGGATTTGGCTTCTGCATCCAGGTTCCGGGTTTCCCCTGCGCTCCCCCGCTCCAGTCTCCACACCAGCCGGGAATCCGGATCCGAGGGCCCGGTGATCCAGTGTCCGTACCTTCCAGGCGGCCCTGGTTGTCCCGGATCGCGGCGGCAGCGGCGGTGGCGGTGGCTGAGGGACCCGCGGCCCGGACACAGCGGCACCGGCCGGGCGGGGCGGAGCGGCGCGGGGAAGGGGCGGAGAGCCGAAGCGGAGGCGGGGTGGGGTGGGGGGGAGGGGCCGCGGGAACGGATGGCGGCCTGGGCCCCGTAGCAGCGGCGGCTCTACGGCCCGGGGCCCCGGGCCAGCGGAGGTGGCGGCTCCCGGGACCGGCCGCGCGGTGAGTCCGGAGCTTTGTGTGAAGCCGGGGCTGGGGGAGGAGAGGCGGCGGCGCTGAGGGGAGCCGGGGGTAGCGACGCCTGACGGAGGAAGTGGGGGTTGGGGGTCGGGGCCGAACGAGGGGAAGGTGTGTATGGAGGGGAGGGAGGGGGGGGGGTCGTTGCGTGGGTGGGGGAGGGGGCGTCGAGGGGCGCGGGGTGAAGTTCAAAGCATGGCCGGGCCGATTCAGGGTGAGGGTAGGGGTGCCCGAGAGGGGATTAGGGTCTAGCCAGGTTGTAGGGACAGGCCAGAGAGTTTGAGGCCAGTCTAATTATCTCAAGGGGGCCCCAGACGACGGGGGCTAGTCCGGGAGTTAGGGGTTCAGAGCGAAGGGTTGGGAGCTGGACATGTGCGTGGCCCGGGAGGGGGTGAACAAGGTGGCTGGGAGTGTGCAGTAAGTAGGTTGTGGGTGTGTGATCCTTCTAGTCCTCAGGTCATATTTACCCCTGTCCTTTTCTTCAAGATGGAGGGATTCCTGGGCCTGGCCCTTAACTGCTCTCTGCACCCCCCCACCCCCCGGAGGGTTTGTGACCCTGTCCTGCTTGGAAAACCCATGCTGCCCTCTTTTCCCTTTATGTGTAATTACGGTTGGATCATCTCCGTGCTTTGCTCAGATTCTCCTTCCTCCCTCTGGGGTTGAGGAGGAGGAGACACATCTGACCAATTAATGTGTGTTTGTGAAACAGGCAGCAGCAAACAGTCATTTCAGCTTCTAGGAATTAGGCTCACACAGGGTGGAGAGATCAGAGCCCTTCAGGGGGAATATTTCTGAACAAATCACAGATGATTGAATTCTCTAAGAAACAGCTTCCTGCCTAAATGAAAGTGGGAAGGATGGGGGAGAAAGCCTGTCTGTTTCCAGCCATGTGTCCAGAGCCCCAGGGGTTGAGTTAGAGTCCCCAGTCCCCCACAGGCCTCTCTTTTCTGTATTGGGCTTTGCTCTGCAGCCTTGAGTTAATTTCACCCCTGCTGCTTTGTCTTGGGGGAGGGAGTGCTGGTTTAGACTGTTGTGAGGAGGGATGACTGTTCTGCTGCCACACACAATAGTCGTGTCATTTTATCGGGAGTGCTACCCCAGGGCTGAGAACTGCTGCTGCAGAGATAAACCGGTCCCTCTCACCCGCCTATTGTGTACACAGTGAAGGTCATAGGTTCAAGTCTTGTCTGAGAGCTTTGGATATGCTCCATCTCCCAGGCTCCTCAGTGCCATTTTCTTCCTCTTCCAGACTGGGGCTTGCCATTGGAGGAGGCCAGACAGAAAGGCTCTTCTTTTTGAGTGAGGAACAATGCAGAGCTCATTGGCACACATTTTTCAGAAGAATAGGGGATGCCAGCCATGTTGTGCCTGCTTCTTTAGCTAGCCTGTACTAAGTTGTGAAGGAATAGTGTCTGGGAGACTCGACCCTGATGTTTAGGTCAGACCTCCAAGGGGAGGTTTCTACTCTTGTTTGAACCATCATATTTAATTCTTTTTATAGAGATGAGGCACTCATACAGTGATTTTTTTGTGTGTTTGTTTAGGAATACAACTAAAACCCTGTGTAGTGTTAATATAGGGAGACAAGGACCCAGTACCTTTTTAATGGTGACTTCCTGGTCAATAGTAATTGCACAACAAAAAGCCACAGGATTTGCCTATCTGGTCTAGGCCTGTGGAAACAAGGCCTGTGTTCATTTTAATTCTGATGAAAAGGGTGACTTGCTTATTGTGTAGAAAGTCCATAACTGCTTCTTTATTAGGGAGAACTGTGCAAAGAGATGAACATTAAAAAAACAACAACACCCACTTTTGAGAGCGTGGGGGTTATTAATGAGGGAAGGATGAGAATAAGCTAGAAGGAACCCTATCCTCGTATATATCTCATAGAAGTGTCCAACTGGTACTATTAGGTAAAAATAATATTTGGGGCTAAAATTTGGGTTTTCATTTAGGACATTGAAGAAAACTTTTGTTTAAAAAGAGATTAGAAATCAAACTCATTTTGAGAAAACAGTTGTATACAATACACTGTACACAATAGCCAACCATTTCATATAAATAGAAACTTTAGCCTTTGGTTTTGGTAAAGGCCTTTCTGAGGTGCTGAATCTATGCTGCTTCCCTCATTCCTTTATTTCAAATAGTCTTAAAATGATGGCTTGCCACTTAGGTGTTGGGCTTTGTTAGGAAGAAATTGTTTTGACCTTTGTATTTCCTGATGACAGAACTGACTTAAGGTCTTTACCAGAGGTGTTGTCTGTCTTTAGGCTGTTTTCAACTAATATATGTCCTTGGTCTCTGAGTGAAGTCTCAGCTAAATTGAGTCCAAAGCTTTTTGCTCTTGGGCTGTTGGCATTCATTTCTGAATCCTGTCAGGTGACACTGAAGGCAGAAGCCCCAGATAAATTTGCCTTGATTAGGTATAGTGCTTTCAAATTTGGGCCCTTGCCATGAGGAGTCTCATGAGTCTTCTGATTGTGACCATCCTTCAGAGAGTACTTTGGGTCTTCACCACCCCCAGCATCTTGGCAGAAAATGTTTCCTTGTGCCTGCCTGGTGTCACTCAGTGAGCATCGACCTATGAACCAGGAGGTTTGATTCCCCCAGTCAGGGCATATGCTTGGGTTGTGGGCTCGATTCCCATTAGGGGGCATGCAGGAGGCAGCTGATCAGTGATCAATGATTTTCTCTCATTATTGATGATTCTATCTTTCTCCCTCTCCCTTCCTTTCTGAAACGTGTGTGTGTGTGTGTGTGTACATATATATATACACACGTGTATATATATATATTTAAGAAAAGATAATGCTTCCTTGTGAGAGGTCTGGGTAGCTGGACAGATTTGTGCTTTTTTTTTGAGGATATGGAAGCATAATTTTGGCTACTGGTAGTAATTATATTGCAATTAGCATAGAGCAACTAAATGGCTGGAATAGGATAATTTGTTGAGGGGTTTACTGATTGCTCTGTCAAGTGCAAGTGCCACTCCTTATTTATTTGCCTGGGAACTCCACTGCCTGGGCTCAGCCATGGAGACTTAAGTACAGAAATGATATATGGTTTCCAGAAGTTCTTGCTCTGCTCTCTCTTATTACTGTCAGGTACCATAGCACCTTCCACCGCCACTTTCTCCATCTCCAGAGGTAGCAAAGCAATTGTATTTCCCTTGTGGAAAATATCATGGATGGAAATACTGCCAGACAGATGGGGTCACTCTGAGATAAGGTGGCCTTATGTTGTGTGGCAAGGCTTTTTTCCCCAGCAGTTGAATTATCACTTCTATTTGATTTTTAAAAATTCATTTTCTTTAAAAACAACAACAACAAAACCCCACAAAATATAAAAATCACATTATATACTAAATATGCCTTTATGATCTCTCTCATAAAAGTTGGCTGTGACAGGCAAAATGAAGATAGGTGATGCTGATTGGCAGGTTCTGGGTCCACTAAGTATCAGTGAAGGACTCTTTTCACTAGGGAACAGGTAATTCACCAAAGCACCTGCCTAGCTGGGCATGTGGAATTGGCAGCAGCTGTGCAGCTGAAGAGGGATTATTGAGCAGGTGGCTAAAGAATCACATGTCACAGTGACAAGAAAATACTTGGTCTTCCGTGGTTTAGGTTCAGTTCATATGTGTGAAATTGCTCTTTGTTTCACATTTCTTAATGCCTGGTACTGATTTGTTAGTGAGATGATAATGGAATAGAAAAAAACAAATTCTTTTTCTGTTTCTTTTAGACTACTGAGTAGCTTGCCTTAGACATGGTCCTAGACAGCCCTATTGTATTTCTGTGAGTTCTGGCTTTATGCCCTATGAATGGGAAAGAAATAGTGGCAATTCAGTGTTTCTAGTACTTGTTTATTAGAGGGAAATGGGAAGGAGAAAATTCTTTGGTTTTAACATGGTGAAAAAGATTTAACCCCACTGGGAGGATAACCCAGCAGGTTTTAGGCAAAGGATGTAATTGAATTTTTGTGTTAGGTCTATCTGACATGCCTTACTCAATAAATTTGCATGTGTTTTTATTTTATGAATATAATTCTCCACATGAAATTTACATCTCTTCAGTTTGTTTTGTTCCATTTTTCATTTCTCCCAGCACCTTTATAACTCTTCTCTGGCATTGAGATTAACATCATTTGTTAGAATCAAATAATCACCAGAGGGCCAAATCTTGTTAAGGAACCATCTCAACTAAATATTTGTCTTTAAAACAAGTACAGAATTTTTAATAACTTGAAAAAAGACTTTCTTTTTTGAGGTTTTCTGCAAATTCCCAGATTTTTCTTGAAGGTTATCATCTTCTGTTAATATGGTTTTCTTTTACATAATCATGCCACTGTAATAGGCAGTGCCATAGAACCTAAATTTTATAAGCAAGTAACTTGGTGTTTATTTTCTGATTTATTTATTTATTTATTTATTTACCTTCTAGTCATTTTCTGTATTAGACTGACAGGCTGTGTGCTTCTTCTATTGAGACACACACACATGCACACAATGTAATGAATTCATGGGGTACTAATTAACAGTTGTTTGAAAGAAATATGTGATATTAGCTGTTTGAGAATTTTTTTTTTTTAGAATTTAGAAATTTCTTTTCCAAGTGGCGTGAAGTCTCTTTACCTGTATGTCAGAGAGAGAGAGAGAGAGAGAGAGAGAGAGAGAGACAGATTTAAGTATGTAGGTAGATTGATTTAGGTTGAGAACCACTAGCAGGGTCGCCTAAGACCATCGGAAAACACAGATATTTACATTACGATTCATAACAGTAGCAAAATTACAGCTATGAAGTAGCAACAAAAATAATTTTATGGTTGGGGGTCACCACAACATGAGGAACTGTATTAAAGGTTTGCAGCATTAGAAACGTTGAGAACCACTGATTTAGGGGAAGAGAGGCGAACGGTGTGCCTCTGAGGCCAGGGGCCAATGGACCAATGCAGAGACAGGAATATTTTGCAAGAATTTGCTTAAACCTGGTTTGTAACCTAGCTTTAAGTGGGAGCTTAGCAATTATTTGAATAGTATTCACTTCTGAAGAAAAATATAAACTTCTTGATTTTCCCATATAAAGCCATCACAGTTGTTTGTTTTAAACAGTTCACAGAGTACCATATACTTTCCTAGCATTGTCAGCAGTTTGCTTTCTCATGCTTTTTTCCCTCCTCCATCTCCCATCCTAGTTCTCTGCTCTGAAGACTTCTCTGGCAGCTTGGAAACACTCTAATTACTGTAGCTATTATAGTCACAACCCAGATCTTCCACCTCCTTCCCACTCACCCCTTTCTATCTCCCGTCTCCCTCCTCTTGCTCTAGCAGCAGGAGTTGAACTGCAGTCTCATGAGCACCGTCAGATCTATGAATGAGCTTTATATCTTGTCAAGGCAGAACTCTGGATCCAACAGGGCTGATTTTTCATGGTTCTCTTGCTGTTTGTTCTTGGATCAGAGTCCCAGAAATAAGAGATGGCAAATACCTATTAGGTCATATATAGTCCATCACTCAGGAGCAAACCTACGATCTTTCGCTTGTCTCTGTGAGAATTTTTTCTTTTTTCCTTTTGTAGGTGAGAGCTGTCTGATGCCAGGCAAGCTCTGAAACTGCCTTCTTGTTATTGTGCTCTCTGGTCATTAGTGTCTGGCCAATGACCAGACTCTCTTGGATTTTTATTCTTATCCCATTTTCAGGATTCCTTGTTCCCAGCAATATCTCCACCCCTTCACCTTCAGTCCTTTCTTCTTTATTGTTGGTACCACATTTGTTCCTTTTGTACCATCCATCAGTTTGCCAGAAGTTACCACTTTTCAAACCTTTGCCACAAGAAGATGCTGATGGAAGCACAGGATGCACATCCTTGAAGGTGGTAATGGCTTAGAAAATAAGTGCACGGTTGTGGCCTTAAGAAACTCCTGTACTGTATGAACAAATGCTGCTTCTTTCTGTTTAATTTGAGGCACTCCCTGTTCTAACCCTTTGTTCTCTTTATGTGGGAAAATTTTATTTTTGTGTGGCTTAATTACAGTTACAATTAAGTTATTGTCTGATTTAATAGTGTTATGTGTTTGCTTTTCGTAGAATTGGGAGTCATAAAACAAAACCCAAGTTCTTATCACTACTATGCCTCTAACTAGCTATGTGACCTTGTGCTAGTCACAGCTCTCTTTGCTCTTTCCTTATCTGTCAAATTAGCAGATTAGACAAGATCATCTCTTAAGGTTCCATTTAACTGTAGAATTTTATGATATCTAGGTTGTGATGAAAGTGGGTTTTCCACTGGAAGTGACAGTAGTGAGCAATTTATAATTACTGTGTCAAAAATATAGTCAAGCTGAAACCGGTTTGGCTCAGTGGATAGAGCGTCAGCCTGCGGACTCAAGGGTCCCAGGTTCGATTCCGGTCAAGGGCATGTACCTTGGTTGCGGGCACATCCCCAGTAGGGGGTGTGCAAGAGGCAGCTGATCGATGTTTCTCTCTCATCGATGTTTCTAACTCTCTATCCCTCTCTCTTCCTCTCTGTAAAAAATCAATAAAATATATTTAAAAAAATATATATATAGTCAATATTCAGAAGGGCTAATGGGTGCAGCTTAGTTCTCTGGGGCTTGACTTTCACTCCTCTTTGATATATTTATAAGGCTTATGCTATGCTTTTTTTTTTTTTTTTTTTAACTAGGCCATCTTCTTTTGAAGGGTCTTGTATCCTCATTCTGCAGGTTCACCAGCTTATCAAGTATATCTTTTTCTAGTCTGTTTAAGCCATGAGAATGGGTATCAGAAAGCTACAGAAAAGAACCTGAAGGAAATCATACCTTGAAGGATTTGCCAGATATCAATAAGTAATTTTGTGTATTCAGTCAGAAATCTAAGATCTTAAATCTCATCAAAAAATTTTTTTTAAAATATATATTTTTTATTGATTTTTTACAGAGAGGAATGGAGAGGGAGAGAGAGCTAGAAACATTGATGGGAGAGAAACATCAATTAGCTGCCTCTTGCACACCCCCCACTGGGGATGTGCCCACAACCAAGGTACATGCCCTTGTCTGGAATCGAACCTGGGACCCTTAAGTCTGCAGGCTGGCGCTCTATCCACTGAGCCAAACTGGTTAGGGCTCATCAAAATTTTTAACTAAATGGGACTGATTGTGGAGATGGATTGGGTATTTTTCCATTTTTGACCAGTCCGTGGAAAACCTGCTTTGAATTAACTTATTGAGATTGAATATGAGTTGTTCACTGTGTTTTGTTTAGAAAATAAAGTTGTTATTACTAATGCTGTAAATCCTAAATGGGTGACATTTGGTGGTCTGACTAACAAGGGAAATCTCCAAAAGGAACAGAGGGATTGAAAGCTGGTGAGTGACTGTAGGAACTTTAAAGTTGACAGTATGTTAGGAAATCTTTGTTTTCAAGCAGTTTAAAGGCATAAGATCACATAAGCAAGTTAATTCCCCAAGTTAGGATTTTTATCAACAGTTTCCAGATAATTCTTAGACTTGGGACTTCTAATAGCAGATATTTATTGAATGTTAAGAGGATGATGACAGTCTTTTTAGTCTTTTTGCTTGTTTGTTAATATAGCACAATCATATGTTTAATCTACCTTTGAACATTGGAAGAAGCATTCACTGTTTTTAAATTTGTACTTAAAACATTCACCAGTCTGTAATAGAAACATTTGGTGGGCAGAACTATTTGTGTTGGACTTGCAAAAAGTCCTGGGAGTACTTTGCTTTATTCCCAGCCATCTGTAGCACATTATTAATTTTCAGGTAATCTAAAGATTATTGGGAAGTGCTCCACTTGAATGTGAGATTTTACAAAGATATATTAGAAATATAAGTATTTTTTGTAGGTGGGCTTTTAAAAAAAGGTGGTAGGTGAAGCATAGGGTATTGAATTAGAAAGTGGCCAGAATAGGTACCATGCAACCTTGGGAGTTCAAACCACACTATGAATGAAATCCAGATCCTGGCAGGCCACATTACTTGCTGGTATAGCATTGCATGCTGGTACTGTAGTTTCTTAGGCCATAGTTCAGTATTAGAGAAAGGCAGCAGTGTCTGCTCTATTCTATGTACGGAGTACAGCCAGGGCTTTGGGTATGTTACCAGGAATATTCTTAACAACATTGCTAGGTGAAGTCCTTTGTGTTAGGTTGGGATAAACTTTTATTCACATGAACACAAGTGGATGTTCAAGAATGCACCTTGTGAACTTTATGACAAATTCTGAGGTTTGGTGTGAAACTCAGCACTTTGTTCTGTAACTGATGCTTCTAGAGCAGAGTCTTAAAGAATGACATCAGAAATAGAATTATAGGAAGATAAATTGGAATTCTGGAGCTTATGGGATATATGAATCTGGAAGGTATACAGGAAAGGAGGAATTTTTTTTTCTACTTGGCATTTGTTTTCAATGGCACCTCCAGTACATCATTTCTGAAACTTGCCTGCCCTTTTCTTCCCTAAGCATTACAGCTTCTTCCAGTTGCCATGGCACAAAACTTTGGATTCATATTTGGTTCTTTTTGTGCCTTACCACCTATTCATTCATTCATTACATTTGGATTATTCTGGATAGCGTGCCACTTTTTCCTTTGGCTCACCTAGTTTAGGTCTTCATCTGTAATAACCTCATGGTTAATGCCTCTTTCTATATTCCATATTATAGACTGCTGTAATATTACTATAATTTTTATTCATTTTGAATAACTAATATTTATTGAGCATTTATATACCAGGCCAGCCATGGTCGCTGTCCTTTCAGGACTAAGTCTAGTGGGGGAGATCAACAATCAACTAATACTAGGTGTATCGGTTAATAATGCAGATTTTGTAATCAAAGAAAACACGATAATTTCAAGAGAAACACCAAAAGTGCTTTATTCAAAGTAATGTCCATCGCTAGCTACACATTTCCCTATCTTTCAGGTAATTTGTAGATACTCTCCCAATAGAACTTTTCTTGTTTTGAGGCAAATCATTCAGAGACCCAATTTTCCACTTCTTCGTACGTTTTGAAGTGCTGCTTAAAAAGTGTGTGTGCCATTGATCGGAACAAGTGGTAATCTGAAGGAGCAAGGTCTGGTGAATACAGCAGGTGGGCTAATACTTCCCAGGCAAGATCTTTTAACATGTCTTTAACTGGTTTTGAAGTGTGTGATGGTGCGTCATCATGAAGTAAAATTACTTTGCCGTGTCTTCTGGCACATTCTGGTCGTTTCACAATCAAAGCGTGGTTCAAATTGATTATTTGTTGTCGGTAACGATCAGTATTAACGGTTTCACCTGGTTTTAGAAGCTCATAATACACCACACCTTCCTGATCCCACCAAATGCAGAGCATTGTCTTCTTTCCGAAGTGATTTGGCCTTGTAGTCGATGTTGATGGTTGACCGTGATTTTGTGCATTTGGGATTCTCAAAATAAATCCACTTTTCATCGCCAGTCACAATTCAATGCAAAAAAGACTTTCTTTTGTGCCATTGAAGCAACATTTTACTGATGACTTTTAGGTTTTCCATTAGTCTTTCTTTCAGTTGATGTGGCACCCATTTCATTTTCCTTACTTTAAAATCTTTCCCATTGCTTGTAAATGATCGGAAATTGTTTGCTGAGCAACATTTAGTCTTTCTGCAAGTTGTTTTTGAGTTTGACACGCATCTTCATTCAATTATGCTTGTCATTGTTGGTCTTCAAACTTTTTTGGTTGACCTGGATGTTCTTTGTCTTTCACATCGAAATCATCATTTTTAAAGAGTTTAAACCAGCGTTCACAAGTATCTTGAGATGGAGCATGTTCACCATAAGTTTCCCGAAGTATTCAGCAGCACTTTTCTTCAAAATAATGAATTAAAACTTCCCGCAAATGCTCTTTTTTTGGCACGAAATTGGGCATTTTTAAGTGTAAAAATATCTATGATGTTAACACCTTCAGCAAATTTGACATATGAAGTTTTGAATACAACAATTAAATAAAATAGCATACATATCAAATAGCATATATATCAACATATGTATAACTCCATCTATTGAAAAAAATCTGTATTATTAACCAGTACACCTAGTAAATGTATGATTATGAACAGTGCTCTGAAAGGAAAGAATTTGGTTCTAGTAGAGTATGTAACAAGGAAACCCTATCTCCTTCCTGAAGCCTTTCTTAACCCTCTTCTTCCCACCCATCTCTCTCCAGAATTGATTATCTTTCTCTGTATCTCTTGCTTTATTTTTTAAAAATATATTTAACACCTTTAGGTGACATAATGATGAAGTAAAATTTTTATTTCAGAGAGGAAGGGAGAGAGAGAGATAGAAACATCAATGATGAGAGAGAATCATCGGTCGGCTGTCTCCTGCACCCCCCCCCCCCCCCCACTGGGGATCAAGCTGCAACCAAGGCATGTGCCCTTGGCTGGAATCAAACCCGGGACCCTTCAGTCTGCAGGCCAACACTCTATACACTGAACCATACCGATCTGTGTCTCTTCTATTCTCATAGCTTCTAGCCCAGTTTTTTTAATATAACTTTGTTTAATTGATGCTTACTGAATTGAATTTGAATTTAATATTTGAAAACAAATTTCTTGTGATTTTTTTTAAGGCCTTCTTTTATGCTAAATTTTATCCCAAATTGAATAATCTAGGAACAAGGTAGACTATGAAAACCTTTAGAAATCCTTCAGACTCAAGAACAAGCATTTGAGGCCTTTACTGCCTGTATCAGTACAGTGGTTTCATATAACCAAGCTGATTGAAGACTTGGGGGAGGGAGGCAGGTAGTTGGTATATGGCTGGTAGAAACAATGTAGGTCAGTCACAGGAACCAGGCTGGTTCTGTTAGAGGGATATAGCCATTGTTGGATCTCTGGGTATTATTGACCTCTGGGAGGTGTTTTTAGTTTTTCTTATTTATGTCATAAATATTTATTGGGTTCCAACTATGTGTGAGGTCCTGTTCTGGCTGCTTAACATCTGTCAGTGAACAACACAGACAAAAAAGTTCCAACCTCATGGGTCACGGAAACAGAAATAAGCATAATAAATGATTATATAATATTTAAAAGGTGATAAATTAGGTGAGTAAAATAGAGCAGAGTAGGGGGATTAGGAGTGTGAAGGAGGGATAGGTAGGGAAGGTAGGGAGTTTACAGCTTTAAATAAGATGGTCAGAGTAAGCATCTGAGAAATGTGGTGCTGATGTGTTATAGGGTTGTTAGGCACTTACCTGAGGTTGCTGAGTGCTCTTCCTGCTCAACAGAGAAAAAGAGGCAGTGTCTGCAATTGTTCCAAAGAGTCCAGCCGACATTGAGGGGGGAAATAGCTACTTGTTATGTTCTTCTCTCCTTGGTGCTCCTCTGGCTGGCATTTCTGGAAGTTTATCATGGTGAAAATTGCAGTCAGTCTTGTCTGGAAGACAACAGGGATGAAACTGGAAGCCTTGAGCTAGTTCCCTGAGGGGTGCGATTTACTCTTCTGTTGCCTGGGCCTTGGGTCCATAGAGTAATGGGTGTGTTTGGCCTCTGGGTTTTCTCCTTCCTCAATGGGGAAAGCCCAGTATTGTGACTTTACCTCTTTTTAATTAGGCCTCAGCAACTGTGTCTGGGTAGCTCTTTAAAAATAGGATTTCAAGGCCTGGTCAGTAGTGGCTCAGTGGTTGAGCATCAACCTATGAACCTAAGCCCAGGTTGCAGGCTTGATACCCAGTAGGGGGCATGAAGGAGGCTGCTGATCAATGTTTCTCTCTCTCCCTCTCTTTTCCTCTCTCTCTAAAAAAATCAATAAAACATTTTTAAAAAAAGATTTCAAGGAGTGTGCACTCTGCTCTCAGCTTAAAAATGAATTTTCAGGTTTGTGGTATTTTTTTTACTTCCTCTCCCAGTACCTAATTCATTAGCTAGAGGATGAAGATGTCTTATGTCTAAGATGCTCTCTTGTCTGACCTGTGTATTGTAAATTTTCTTATAATTTTCTTGCTTGCCCTTTACTCATCCTTCAATTTCTTCATTATTTTTCCTGTTACCTCTTTCCTGTTTTTCTTACATGAAGCTAATAGGAAACAGAAATCCCTTAGGCCAGACTGCTGTTTTGGTAATTGACTGCAAGCTAAAATTTCTACCTTATATACAAGGGACAGAATATCCTATTTCTGTCCTTGAGTTATGTAGAATGCAACTCGAAGACATCAAGCTCTCAGCTTGGTAACATTGAATGCTGTTTGATGTCGCTGAGATGCAGGGCAGGGTATCTACCTATGCATGCTATTTTTATTTATCTCATCAGTGCCAGTGCACAAGGAGACCTATTTGCCATTCTGTAAAAATGTACTCTTTTGCTACCTAATTTTAGAATAGGGTCCCCATGAACTCTGGTCCATGCTAAAAAAAAAAAAAGTTACTTTTAGGCAGAAATGGTTCTAATGTTAGATGAGCTTTGAGACATGTCACAGGGCTTTTCTCTGGAGTTGCTGTATATCAAATGTGAAGTTCTGCGTTTTCACTACATATGCTTAAGTGGTGCAATAACATATCACTGATATCATGAACTTTAAAGCCAGCAGCTGTTAGTTAATTCAAGTGTATGTTGTTGTTTTCTTTAGTGGTGAAAAGAACTCAGTTTAACTAACCAAGTTGTATTGCTTTATTATTAAAAATGCTTTAACATAGCTTGGTTTCTAGTGAAAACTATTTTCTTAGTAGTAATGTTTCTGTGGTTTGTATTAGTTGGCTCTTCCAGTCCTAGCAGAGCTGGAAATCCTGGCAGTGTGGATTCCAGATGAGTTCCATAACACTATCTGACAGAGAGGGACATGCAGGACAGTGTTTGGCAAGATTCTTTTTCTTATGGAGACTTTCTATAAGAAAGAAATTCAGTTTCAACAAGGTTACACTGGAGTAGGTGACATAATGATAAAGTAAAATTTTCTTCCAACAACAAATATGTTTCTTCCAAAACATATGTTTTACCTAAATATTTGATCTGATTCATTATATTTTTTAAAAGTGTTACTTATATAAAGATGAGAGGAATTTCTGCTATCCTTATATAATATTTTTTCTGTCTCCTTTTTTTGATAGGGAATGTCTTGGTATAATGATTTAATTCATATCTCAGATACTTTATGGAAGAAGACTAACCGTGGCAGCAAGGGATTGCATTTTTTTTTTTTTACTCAAAGAGGTTCATGTAAAGGGATTACATTTTTATAAGGATTGAAATCTTTGCTTAAATAAAAAATGTCACATTTCTAATCAAAATAATGTGACTGAGTTGAAAATGTTAAAGGTGATTGGAGGAGCTGCAAAACTAGGCTAGATAATAATAATGTGGAGTTCATTTGTTTATATACAGATTGGTTAAATGCTTCATTGCAAGCAAATGTGAAAATATGGTTTTGAATAAGACAAACTACTTACAGTTGGCTGTTTTAGAACCTACAAACAAAGAAATAACCTAGATATTACATCTAAGGAAAAAACAAGAATTAATAAAGGTTTCTCTAGGTTAATACTATTTAATCACATTTTGATTAAGCTCAGTTTCTTCAGGAAGAGAGGAAGAACAAAATTTATATGGAGATTCTGTTTTAAGAAATCAAGCTGTGATTAAGTATGTACATTAGAAAAAGTGGAAAGAAAGATTTTAAAAAGTAATCAACTGGAAATGTAAAGACTTAAAAATTATCATATTAGAAGTCCATGTTAAAGAAAAGCAAGGGTTCAAAAGGACCATTCAGAACAGATAGCAATTTGGCATAGTCTTGAAGCTGTGGAGAGGAGAAAGCCATCTTTTAAAAAAATTAGAAACATTTTCAGTCAAGACCACAAGCAGCCCACAAAGTGATGATGGTTGAGTGCCATCTAGAATTTAGGCAAAAGAAAAAAAGATGAAATAGATCAGCCTCTTTGCAAAACTAATGGTAGGCATTTTCTGCTTTTTATTTAAAAGGAGATGTTAAAAATGGAAAGGCAGCTAGAAAATTGGTGAGACTACTTATCATAGTGTGAAAGATCTATTCAGGGATGATAACATTACAGAAGTTCCACTTCCCAAGCAGATTAAAAAGACTTCCAGGTCAAATGATGATAGATTATTAATGTTTGTCTTTTTCCTGATTAGAACATGGATTAATCTTTTTTAAAGCACCAAAAGATATAAAGAACTCTTAGGAATTATCCCAGAAATGTTAACATTTATTTAGTATTTCCAACACTTTTTTTTTTCTTTCTAGCTGCATAGGCTTCTTTTTTTTTATATATATATATTTTATTGATTTTTTACAGAGAGGAAGAGAGAGGGACAGAGAGTCAGAAACATCGATGAGAGAGAAACATCGATCAGCTGCCTCCTGCACACCCCCCACTGGGGATGTGCCCGCAACCAAGGTACATGCCCTTGACCGGAATCGAACCCGGGACCCTTGAGTCCGCAGGCCGATGCTCTATCCACTGAGCCAAACCGGTTTCGGCTGCATAGGCTTCTTTTAATCAAATCAATAAACTTGATGAAATCACAATTATCTACTCAAGAATTTAGAAAGTATTCAAGAATAAACTGTGGAACCCTTAATGAAAATATATCACTTCAAGTTGTAAGTAGTGTGATCACTACACTCAGACTGGTGTAGATTTCAAATGTTATTCTCTTAAGAAGGGTTTGGAGGTAGAGGGACTAAAACTATATTGGAAAATTGGTAAAATGTAAATTGATTGAGATGACTTGGTACCATTCATATAACTGATTAGGGCAGTGGTTAGTTAACATAAGGAGAAGTCATGATAAATCACTAACAATTATGTGTGGGTTGAGTTATTACCTGTAGATATTGTTTAGTTTGAAAAGACTTTAAAAAGTCAGGCCAAAAAACTTTAGTCATGGAATGGACAAAAATGTTTTGTGCCTTAGCAAACTTAATTTCTGACAATGAACACTTCTGTAGTTCCATAGTCCTCTGCAGTTCTAAAACTCAAAAGCTCTGAAAACAAAAGGTTTTTTTTGGTAAGGTAGGCACAACCTGGCTTCAACCAGTAAGAGGCAACTTACAATCTTTTTGGTTCTATTCCAAGTAAATATTCATTTTGCTATAGGGATATTAATGAGTTTGATGTTAGAATGCTGCTCTAGTTCCTACTGAGAGGATTACATAGTACATGGAATATTAATTATCTCAACTTTTTATAGGCTCAAATAAGTGCAGTGACTTGCCTGAGATTGTTAAACAGCTATGGAAGTAAGGGAGAGTAAAGAATAGAATTGAGCTTTTCTGCCTCTTCCCAAGTTTTGTTTTCATTGTACTGTGCTGGTTCCTCATGACATTACCTTCAAAAACCATATGGATAAGTTCTAGGTGTAAGAATTTAAGCAGTGACACTCATCTTATTTGATACTTTAATAAATATTTTTCATAAGTGACATATTTAGGTTTTCCCAGGATAGTTTTCAGTAGTTAGGTTCCCAAATTGTTTAGTAGATCTTGGCTATTGTGGGCTGATGAAAGGAATATCTTGTATGTGGGAGATGAAAGATAGATTAGCTTCAGTGTGGACAAGTATTACATTTAAAAAGAGGCAGAAAGTCCAAACCACTTTCTTTTTCTTTTTCTTTTTTAAATACATTTTTTAATACATTTGATTTCAGAGAGAAAGGAAGAGGGAGAGAGAGACAGAAACATCAATGATGAGAGAGAATCATTGATTGGCTGCCGCCTGCATGCCCCCCACTGGGGATCAAGCCCACAGCCTGGGCATGTGCCCCTGACCAGAATCGAACCCAGGACCCTTCAGTCCACAGGCCAATGCTCCATCCACCGAGCCAAACCAGCTAGGGCCCAAACCACTTTCTTAGCATGATTAACGTCTCCCTAACAATTGTAGTCCCCAAGGGAGACAAGGAATCTTGGTAAGCTTTTCCTAGAAAAATTAGCTCAGTGCACAGCCAGGGAAATGCTTGGCATCATTAGGAAGAGAATCAGAACTCAATAAAGATAAAAACAAACTCCCCTCTATGCAAAACCAAAGTTTGACTATGTTTGTGATAACTGTTTTCTGTTGATCCCCAAGGAATACTTATCAGAGCTGGTGACCAAAGGAGGTGAAGACTTTAATGAAGACATGTAAACAAAAGTACACACTTTGGTTTTTAATTACTTTTTAATTTTTTTATATTTTTATTGATTTCAGAGAGGAAGGGAGAGGGAGAGATAGAAACATCAATGATGAGAGAGAATCACTGATCAGCTGCCTCCTGCACGTCTCACACTGGAGATCAAGCCGCAACCTGAGCACATGCCCTGACCAGAATCTAACTGTGACCTCCTGGTTCATAGGTTGACACTCAACCTTTGAGTCATGCCGGCTGGGCGAACTTCAGTTTTTAAAGACAGAGGAAATATCAAATTTTATCAAGTGAAGAGAAGAATATAAAGCCTTGGTTACCAGTTCTTAGGATTCTATATTGGATAGAGAGCACCCTTTCAAGTTAGAAATAAATTGAGCTGAATTATTGGGTTGCTCTTATCAATAGTAAATAAATAAAATGTGTTATAAACCTAGAGGTAATAGAAATTAAAAATAAGGTCAAGAAGGGTTTTTGATTAAACTTTTCATTTGGAGATAATTATAGAGTTTTATACTGTTGTAAGAATAATACAGAGGGATCTCTTGTATACATTTTACTCAGTTCCCCCCAGCGGTAACATCTTGTAAATCTATAGTACAATATCATAACTAGATAATTGTTATAATACACCTATCTCATTCAGATTTCCCTAGTTTTACTTGTACCCGTTTATGAGTGTGTACATTTAGCTTTATGCAATTTAATTACCACCACAAGTCAAGATACTGAACAATTCCATCACCACAAAGGTCTCATTCTGCCCCTCTATAGCCATACCTGCCACACTTCTACTGCCCCTCCTCCCATCTTCCATAAGGTCTTAAAAATTATTAAATTGATATATTTTATAAAAACCTATTAAGGGAAACAAGGGTTTTCCTTATTTTGAGGTGTATAGACATTTCCCAACTTAACAATGGTTCAACCTAAAGTCTCACTCCCAATAGGCAACTGCTTTAAACTTTTCAGATTTTTTCTTATATTTACTCCCATATTTCTAAATAATAAATAATATGCTCTTCTATTACCCTCCCCTTCTTACCAAATCCTCCTAATATAGTTATGTTGCAATTTTTAGTTAGATCAATCTATATTCATTATTTATTATGTTAAGGATTATTTATTATTGAGCCACTAAGTATACTGCTGTTATGTTTTCTTGTACAACTTTTGTTTCTTTCCAGGATTTAATATAATTAATCACCTCTTTTTTGTTGTTGTTGTTGTTATTGTCCTTATTACTAATTAATTCAGTCTCTCCAACAGATCTGTAAATCTTGCAATATAGTCAAACATAGGGTAATACTTAGGTAGTTTCTTTCCTCTTTTCCTTTATTTATTTATTTATTTATTTACTTATTTATTTATTTTTTTTTTCCCTTACCATCCCACTAAAATATTGTAACCTAGAAACATTGATGGCATGATTCCCTTTTACCATTATCACATAAAATACCACTTTAGGACCAGAACCATGATCCAGTAGTAATACAGTTCTCTTGTTTATAGTTACTTAATATTTTATTTTATTTTTGGAATTATAATGTGATTAAAAATTGCATAAAGAACACTAATTGTGAAAAATACCACATGATCTCACTCATTTAGGGATAGTAAAGAACATTATAAAGTGGTGAACAAAAAGATAGATATAGAGACAGTAAAGCATCAAACAGACTTTCAAAGTACAGAGGGAAAGTTTGGGAAAGGTGGGGGAGTTATGAAATCAAACGAAGGACTTGTATGCATGCATATAAGCATAAACAATGGACGCAAAACTCTGGGGGGGGAGGGCATGTGTGGGTGTGGGGTGGGGGGTAATAGTAAGATATGTACACATATAATACCTCAATAAAAATATTTTAAAAAAAAAAATAAAGAACACTAATTGTACGTGTACACTTAATTTTTCCATATTTATAACCACCATGCAGGTAAAGATATAAACATTTTCTGCACTCCCATACATGACCATTTTTCTGACTTCTGTCACCTTTAAATCATAGGTGTTTAAAATGTAATGACTGGATGGTTTAAGTCTGATAGTCTGACTTATCATACACTTAAGTATATGCATGAGGGCTCTCAGGAGTTGGTTATGTCTAGAATACCTGATGTGTGGGCTAACCCTATTTTGGGAAGCAACTGGGCATGGATGAGACTGTTTGAAGACTAAGAGAATAGGTAGGGGCAGTTAGGCATTTTAAGAAATGTGAGGACTGTTTTGTTTTCTAACCTTCCCTCTAGATCAGTGGTTCTCAACCTTTCTAATGCCGCGACCCTTTAATACAGTTCCTCATGTTGTGGTGACCCCCAACCATAAAATTATTTTCGTTGCTACTTCATAACTGTAATTTTGCTACTGTTATGAATCGTAATGTACATATCTGTGTTTTCCGATGGTCTTAGGCTTTACAGCAGCGGTTCTCAACCCTTGGGTCACATCTACTGTTATGAATCGCAATGTAAATATCTGTGTTTTCCGATGGTCTTGGCGACCCTGCTAGCGGTTCTCAACCTGTGGGTCACGACCCACAGGTTGAGAACTGCTGCTGTAGAGCCTAAGACCATCGGAAAACACAGATATTTACATTACGATTCATTAACAGTAGCAAAATTACAGTTATGAAGTAGCAACGAAAATAATTTTATGGTTGGGGGTCACCACAACATGAGGAACTGTATTAAAGGGTCGAGGCATTAGAAAGGTTGAGAACCACTGCTCTAGATTCTTGTTGAATCTTCATCCTTTATCTTGGAGAGGAATCCACACTCTGTTCTAGTAAGTTTGAGGATTGTCAGGTAATTGAGACAGTTTATAACTAACTAGTGGCAAATCAAGCTGAAGTAAGAATGGAGAGGCGAAGTGGCAGCCTAGGCGCAGTTATGATTCTATGCATTGAGGAAAGCAGTGTTAATTCACTTATTTATGGACCAAAATATTTGAGGGCACAGTGAACCAAGCACTGTTCTTAAGATACAGTATGAACAATTTGCAGTCTAGTGATTAATGTTTGGAAACAAATATTAATCAAGTCATCATACTTTAAGAGGTAGGGTGTGCACAGGGAGTGTCTTTCAGGTAAAGGCCATGAGGCAATAAGATGGGAGTGGGGTGCAAAGGACAAAGTGTGGCCATGAGGTAAGGCTGGAGAAGTAGACATGGCTTAGATATCCTTAAAGATATGCAAGAGGATCCCACCATTTTTTTGTGGCTAGTCTGACATCCTATTGTAGATGTTATCTTTTTTTAAAAAAATGTTTTTATTAACTTTAAAGAGGGGGAGAGAGAAAGAAAAAAATATCAATGTGATGTGAGAGAAAAACATCAGTTGCCTCCTGCTCGCACCCTGACCGGGGACTGAACCCCCAACCTGGGCATGTGCCCTGACTTGGAATCAAACCTGTGACCTTTTGGTATATGAGATGACACTCATCCAACTAGCCACACCGGCCAGGGCTAGAATAGCAGTTCTTGTGTAAGAAATTTAAGTAAGGAGGTCTGGTCTAGAATATAAAAAGTGAAGGTAATTTCTGTATTTCTTTAAAAATGTATAGGTTTTTCTTTTTCCCTTATGCCTATGAACTTGACTCATATTACTCCCTGTTTTAAGATGAGGAAATTGAAATACAGAAAAGCTTTGACACAACAATTCTATATGGAGGGCCAATTTCTGAGATCTGATTCCTAGCTATTTCCACTATTCACTTTTTTTCTGAGAAGTTGACATCACCGATTTCTCTTTAGCACAGAAAGTTTACATCTGGGAATAAGAACTAAATTGTAAATGGTGACGTAGTCCTCATTATTAGGGGAGGGGGAATGGTGGATTTTTTTGTTTACTTAAGATGATCATGGCCTTCTGCTTCTTGGCCTTATACATAGGCCTTGGGAGAGATTTTCCCTGTGGACTATTTCCACCAAATGAATCTATGCAGAGTTGGGATCGAACTAATTACATATTCAGTATGCTGTTTAGCCTATTGTGAGACGTATGCTGGCACAGAGCAGTACCAACAAATACCAAAGCTCTAAACCTGAGCCCTTGTGAATAGCTATGTCCTGGTGGAAGTGTCAGTTGCCTATGTGAAATGAAACAGGTCAAGCCTCATAATATTTGAGAATAGCAACCTGTGAGGGACATAAAACTATTCATGAGATGCAGCATATAAACACTCAGAGACTGAGAGATGCTACACTTTTATGTCCTTAGGTGACACATGGTCAGATGAGCCCTGTTGAATTGGATCTCTCTTCTCAAATTGGCACTGTTAGTCTGTTCTTTATCTGATCCCTATTAGAGATATAAGTTGAGAGCTATGGTACTTGAGATGACACAATTCCTTTGTTACAGTAATTAATGTAATAAATTAAGGGAGAGACCCAAAGGAAAGTTGATTGTTTCTTGTTAGAGCCCTAGGTGGAAATTGAGTTGATTAGTGAGCGCCTATGAAATATGGCAGGTAGAGAGGGAGATGCCTGTTCTTCCAGCTGAGTCAGCTCAGCATTACTGAGGATGGTTTACATGTTGTACTAGCCTCATCTGAGGTTGGCTAAGTACAGTGATTTCTAGGTAGCATCTGGAATTCAGGGAAGATGGTATGATATGGTTTTTTTCTATCAACTTTGCTGTATCCCATTGGTTTATTGACAGTTTCCTGGGGGCATCAAACCCTATGAAACTCACACAATTTAGATTTGACTGTTCTGTTGTGGAGTCAACATCCTAGGGGTTGGAACAGTTGGTGAAAGATAGTCCAGATGTTAAAACTCTGAGCCTTCAGATTAGTTTCTTGGCACTGAGGGATTTTTGAAGCAAAATGGAGCCTTTTTGTTAGTCAAAATAGTATAGAGTTTTATGAGCCACCCTGAATTCATCAAAGAAGAAAGGATTGCCATTTTCTTTCATAGAACTCAAATGGATATCAGTATTACATGTAATTTAATTTGTAAAAAAACTTTAAACATTTTCCATTTATTTAAAAAAATACCTTAGATACTCTACTTTTTTATATTTTTATTTTATTTATTTTTAGAGAGAGAGAGGAATGGGAGAGAGAGAGAGATGAACATAAATTTTTTCCCCACTTATTTATGCATGTTGTTGGTTGCTTCTTGTATGTGTCCTAACGGGGAATTGAACCTGCAACATTGGCATATTGGGACGATATGCTCTAAGCAACTAAGCTTACTGGGCCAGGGCTAAATACCTTAGATATTTTATACAAGGTGTAACTGTGAAACAGTCCTCTTTAAGTTTAGGCACCACAATATTATGAGAATATTTGGTTCATTTTATATTTTTGAGTGTCTTATATTTTTCAGATTTGTATCCTTATAATATGCTTAGAATCATGATGGATTCTCCTTCTACTTTATAATGAAAAAATTAATATTTAATGAAGCAACTTGGCTATCAATCTGGCTAGGGTCAATGGAAATTTGAGTCCAGAAATCACATCTCTTGATTCAAAGTTCTGTGTTCTTCCTACACCATGCTACATTCCTAGAATTAAGTATAGCTTTTATTTTTTCTTTGTCCATACAGCTTTTGGAGGGCACTACCTAGCCAGACAGATCACCCTCATATCCAAATGTGTGTGATCTTTGTGGTCCCAAATAGATTATACACAGCTGTCACTTGCTCAGGTCAGAGCATATAAGAAGATTGATTCAAAATCCATAAGGAGAGGGGATGACAGATAAATTTACAGTGGAACAACATTGGACACTTTGCTATTTAGACCATAATAGCTGTGGGTAGTTGGCAGTTAAAGAGAGCCTCTCTCTTTGAAGCCCTCTAGAATGGATACAGAGCTCTATCTGAGTGGAAAGAGAAGTACTGTTCTTAGTATGTTTGACTTAAGGTCATTTGCTGCTTATGTCCTCTTGCCAGGGGCTGAGACCTCACATGAGGACTCTTTTTTTCTCTTTCTTAGCCTTCTTGAAGAGAGGCCTTGTTCATTCTTGAGTGGTGTGATCTATGGCGTGTGCCCTAAAAAAGCAACTAATGACCTGAAATGTGTGATTACAAACCAGTCTATGGGCTGAGACTCTGAGAGATGGAGTTAGGTTCCAGAGAAGAAACTGGAATTTGAACTCCTATTGTTACAGGTACACAGTATGGAGAATGAGTACCATGACCTAGCTTGGTCACAACAAAGAGATCAGGTGCAGGAACAAGGCGCAAATGGTACTGACAAGGAATTCCAGAGTCTGGTGAATTGTGGTCTTAAATAGGGAAGTGGAGTACAGATAGACAGGAGGAGAGAAGACAGGAAAATATTTACAGAAGCTCTTCCAAGTTAAAAGTGCCTTGTGTTCTCTGTAAGGTATCGGTTCTCCTGATTCTGCACTTTCTCTGCCATGGAAGCAAGAGGTCAGTGCTTTTTCATTTCCAGCTAGCATGTTAGTTGCCCTACCTCCTGGGGTTAAACATCTCTGCAACGACCTGTCAGAGAGTTGATTATTAGCTGTATAAAGCCAGGGATGCTGTAGGGAGCAGATGGGAAGTGGTTTGGCTGCTGCAGCCAGGCTGATTAAAGAATCCTTGGCATTTTTACAGTGTCTTTGGAAATGTACCGCCAAAATTACTATGAAGCCTGCTGGGTTTGAAAAGCTGGATTTCTGAAAAGTCACCTGATTGAAAAGTAGTGCTTATGAAAACTCTTAACACCCTCAAAAATAGGACAGTGGTTCTCTAAAGAGCATTAGTACTACTAAAGATCAGTCCTCATAATTTTGTTTGTTTGCATCCTGGTCATTCAGAAATTCTTTAAAAAACTGTTTTGTTTTTTTTTTATTTCAGAGAGAAGGGAGAGGGAAAGAGAGATAGAAACATCAATGATGAGAGAAAATCATTGATCGGTTGCCTCCTGCACACCCTCTACTGGGGATCGAGCCTACCACCTGGGCTGTGCCCTGACCTGGAATCGAACCGTGACCTCCTGGTTCATGGGTCGATGACACTAAACCACTGAGCCACACCAGTTGGGCCATTCAGAAATTCTGAGTAGTTTTCTAATAGGGAAAATACTTTTTCATAGTTAAATTAATAGAATTATAGATTTGAAAAAAGCCCTAGGCATGTCTAGACTACCCTTACCGCACATAGAAGAATTCTTTATGCAATTTGATTGACAGGTGGTTATGCTTTTTTTTTTCTTTTTCTAAATACTTTCAGTGATAAAGATATGGCTTCATTAAGCATTGTGGGCCATTGTTGGAAATCTCGTGTTGTTAAATTTTTTCCTGAGTTAAACATCTGTCTTTCTGTAATTTCTGCTCACTGGTCCTGTTTCTACTCCCAGCATCATGGTATAAATTTCTCTCTTCCACATTACAGCCATTATTTATTTACTTACTTTTAATATAGTTTTATTGATTTCAAAGAGGACAGGAGAGGGAGAGAGGGATAGAAACTTCAATGATGAGAGAGAATCATTGGCTGCCTCCTGCCCGCCCCACAGTGGGGATCAAGCCTGAAATCCAGGCATTTGCCCTGCCTGGGAATTGAACTGTGACTTCCTGGTTCATAGTTCTGTTCAACTATTGAGCCACACAGCTGGGCATAATACCAATTTTTTAAAATAAATGAACAAATATGTATTGTACTACTATTTCATAGAGGCCAAGTTTTATGTAATGTTGAGAACTCCAAACATTTTACTAAAAATTTCTTCAGAATTCTAGAATTATTTTCAGAGTTATTTCTCTCTCCAAGATTTATGTTTCCTTTACCTTGTAGGTGCCATTTTTTCATAGTTTATACATCATGTTCCCCTACCACACACACACACACACACACACACACACACACACACACACTTTTTGCTCATCCTTTCATGAAGTAACGTCTATGTAAACTTGATGCCATCAGAGGTTGCTTGCTGTTGTGGAAACTTGGCACTAAACTTGACTTCGGTAAAGCTTTCTTTTTCTTCTCAAATCTACAGCTAAATGGTAAATTAATGTGCACACCTTTCTCCCTTAAATCCTAGTTTCTAGCAGGTGTTTATTTGGTACAGCTCTGCTCTTCTAGGATATCTTTTGTAACTAATGCACCCTGGCTCTTTTTTTTTTTTTTAACTGAGGAATAAAAATATTTTATTTATTTATTTATTTAAAATATATTTTATTGATTTTTTACAGAGAGGAAGGGAGAAGGATAGAGAGCTAGAAACATCGATGAGAGAGAAACATCGACCAGCTGCCTCCTGCACGCCCCCTACCGGGGATGTGCCCGCAACCAATGTACATGCCCTCGACCAGAATCGAACCTGGGACCTTCCAGTCCGCAGACCGACGCTCTATCCACTGAGCCAAACCGGTTTCGGCAATATTTTATTTTTTTAGAGAGGAAGGGAGAGGGAGAGAAAAAGAGAAACATCAATATGAGAGAGGAACATTGATTGGCTGCCTCCTGCAGACCCCCTACCTGGGATCAAGCCCTCAACCTCTGGACATGTGCCCTGACCTGCAACAGAACCAGCAACGTTTTGGTGCACAGGGCAATGTCCAACCAACTAAGCCATACCCGCAAGGGTTGTACCCTAGCTCTTTGACACTATCTTGAGAATAGGTGAAGAACTACAAATTGTTAGGTCTCTGTTCTATCTGCAGCATTTACTTGTTAGAAATCCACTTTGTAGGATTCATGTGCTACCATTAGTTTGCTCTTTCTGCTCTGTTATGAGAGTTATTTTCTAAATGTATATAGAAAGATGGTGGATAGGGAAGTGAGCAAGAACAGAACTCTTTGGCTTTGTCATAAAGTAATATCAGGATGGTATATGTAGGTTGCTAGGTTTTTCTAGATGGTAAACTCCTCAGGTCTCATGAGTAAGGAATGGAGAGGTATAAATTGCCTTTTTACCCCCACCCCGCCTCCTGTTTAGCCAATCTATTTCATGTGGTGGGGCCAATACAGTGCCATCAATCTTATACAAGAATGTGGAGAGTTATCCCACAGTCTGGTATTAGGTTTTTCAGTAGTTGTTTGTAGTAGTTCAGTTATTGGTAGGGTAAAAATTTTTCTTTTCCTTTTTTTTTTTTTTTTTTTTTGGTGTGTATATGTGTGTTTTCATAGGTATTTTAGTGGAAAGTTGGAAAGGCCCATTGAATTCTGTTATTTGAAACCTGGAGTTTAATAAGGCTGATATAACTGAACTTAAATTGATTGGTTGAGGCCTCTCTGAGGATATCTCTTCCAGTTGCAATTTTTGTCCCCTGTCCTGATGTATTTTTTCCCAGTTCTGCTTGATTTTCTCTTTTATTCATAATTAGATACCCCATCACCAATAGTAAAATGACAATATATATATATATATTTTTAGTAGGGACAGGCCCTGTTAGTAGAGGGCTTTAAACCTTTGCTAGTCCATCTTCTGAGTCTCAGATAATTCAAGAAGTAACAAGGAGAAAAAGGGGGTGGGAGTAATAAAGTTGTGCTAGAACTTGAATCTGTAATATGCTAGGGCTTGTATTGATTGAGGGAAGATTGCCAGCTGGCAATGGTAGAAATAAGTCTGCTGGGAATGGGAAACTAACTCTAGAGGATTCCTAGTTAAGACTGACCACAGAGTCTCCAGGCAATTGGAAATATTGTACTCATCCCTGGGGAGATGGAGTGGGAATTTACTTTTCTCTGGTCCAATGTGACTTGGTTAGAAGTACAATTGAACTTGTTTGTCTTGTCCATTATGATGTGATAGCCCCCTAGGAAAGGGTCTCTTATGTGTGGGAGTTTATTTCAGCCTGTCTTCTTGCCTGTATTGTTTCCTTTAACAGTTCTTTAAATTTTCTTTTTCCAGCAATGATGTTGTCCACTGGGCATGTACTGACCAATGTGGCAGGTCTGAGAACATAGCTGAAGCTGAAAATAGGAAAGCTGGGGCAAGGAAGAGCCTTGAATCTTGAGGTGGGACGTTGACTCTAAGATGTCCTTGAGCAGTGGAGCCTCCGGAGGGAAAGGAGTGGATGCAAACCCGGTTGAGACATACGACAGTGGGGATGAATGGGACATTGGAGTAGGGAATCTCATCATTGACCTGGACGCCGATCTGGAAAAGGACCAGCAGAAACTGGAAATGTCAGGCTCAAAGGAGGTGGGGATACCGGCTCCCAATGCTGTGGCCACACTACCAGACAACATCAAGTTTGTGACCCCAGTGCCAGGTCCTCAAGGGAAGGAAGGCAAATCAAAATCCAAAAGGAATAAGAGTGGCAAAGACACTAGCAAACCCACTCCAGGGACTTCCTTGTTCACTCCAAGTGAGGGGGCAACTAGCAAGAAAGAGGTGCAGGGACGCTCAGGAGATGGTGCCAATGCAGGAAGCCTGGTTGCTGCTATTGCTTCCAAGGGCTCAGAGAAGGCGGCTAAGGCATCCCGCAGTATAGCCGGCTCCAAAAAGGAGAAAGAGAACAGCTCATCTAAGAGCAAGAAGGAGAGAAGCGAAGGAGTGGGGACTTGTTCAGAAAAGGATCCTGGGGTCCTCCAGCCAGTCCCCTTGGGAGCACGGGGTGGTCAATATGATGGAAGTGCAGGGGTGGATACAGGAGCTGTGGAGCCACTTGGGAGTATAGCTATTGAGCCTGGGGCAGCGCTCAATCCTTTGGGAGCTAAACCGGAGCCAGAGGAAGGGGAGAATGAGTGTCGCCTGCTAAAGAAAGTCAAGTCTGAAAAGGTAAGAGGTGGCCAGATCTGGCTGCCCACTGCCAGTCAGAGCTGCCCTGGACTAACCACCAAATGCTATGTGCACTCTGTGGGAGGCTTAGTAGTTTGTGGGTAATGACCAATTACAAGGTCAGAGCAGCTGGTAATGATAATGTGGCTTTATTTCAAATCAGGGGATTCCCTACAGATTCATTAACAGCAGGCCTGGACATTTTGGAGAAGAGTATTTGTTGTTGGGGCAGCTACTTGTAGGGTGAATTTTCTATAAGTCAAGTTGAGAACCTCCCACCTTGTTTTTGTCTCACCTCAGATACTTGTTGTCAAAGGCTGACATCAACCTTTATGTGATGATCCCCAGCTTGAATGGTGTTTCATCCTCAAAATCATTGATAAACTTAATAAATTGATAAACCTAATAGGCTTACAGTTGAGTGCTATTTTAAATGGGATAAATGGTGCTGCTGGGTCTCTGGAGAAGAAAAGGATTAAATAAAAATAAGTTCCATGGCATGATATCTACCAGGTATTGTATTGGTGGCTACCAAAGAGCAAAGGAGCACAATGTGGGATAGGTAAACAAGGGGAAGGAGGTTCTGACTATACTATGAGGTACTTAATCAGGCCTTATGAGTTAGTGTTGTGGCTATGAAAGTTTAGCCTTGAAAGAGATTCTTTGGCCACTAAAGGTATAGTTCTTGGCCAAGTATCTCTCAACTTTTGGGAATCAAAGTCTCTTGGAGCTGCCAAACAGTGTAATGATGATACCATGCCTTCTGTTTGGCTTGGAAGGGCAGGTGCCTGCAGCCCTAGGAGGGGCTCTCCTCCTCTGGGAAGATGATCTTAGTTCATGTCTCAGGATATCAAGCTTGCAGGGCTGGAGCAGAGTAGGTGTGAGTCTAGGGTCAGCTCAGGCTGCCTTAAACTTCAGTAGCTTACAATTACCTGCAGAGCGGCTGGCCTGGGGATGAGCTGCTCATTCATTGGCTCTTGATTTTCTGCTTTGTGTTCTGCTCACCCTGTGCTTTCAGCTGATCACTGCAGATACCGTATAAATTGATTTCTCTGTAATTACATCAGCTGCAACAGGGAATACCTATTTCCATATGTAAGTGTTAATAAATAAGAGGGTGGATGTGTATGTTTTGGTGGTAGTGCCCTCTCAGTGCCTGGATTCCAGTGGTAGCTTGTGCTTTTTTTGCTGTAGATATTTTGGTCTTTGCCTCTGGCACATCTGTAGCTCTTAGCAACATCGGGGCTTCCCTGGTAACAGGGCTGTGAATTTTTTTCCACTAATAACACAATGGTTCATTTCCTTTTACCAGTGGCAGCTGCCAGAGAAGCTGCCTGTGTTTAGGTGGCAGATGCTATAGTCCACCTCAGCAGAGTCAAGTTCCAGCTGGTTATTGGCATGGTTCATCCTGTGCTGGCTGTGATTTACCATTTTCTCTGGGGTGCAGATGGATAATACTGTTTTGAAGAGGCCTAGGAGTACCAGGAGTTCTTGTTTCTGTTCCAGGCCCATTAGACTGTTCCCTACGTCTGGCTGCAGTAAACTCCTGCCATATAATCATTGTTCTTCCTGTGCTTAAAAATGGACACTTCTAAGAGTAACCTTCATTTTCCTTTCTGTTTAGAACTCTGGCCTCAATGCTGCAATCTCCTAAACCCAGAATTAGTCTGTGGGTGAAAGGATTAATGATGCTTAGCTTCATGTTGGATTTAATTCTAAGTGTCCAGGATAGTCTCCAACAGAGAAGCAAATGGAACCCATTTTCTCATATAGGTGCAGAGACTAGTTGGGAGGCTGCCCTTCAGATTATAATTGGACTGAAAAATGCAATGCATTCAGCTAAGAATACACCTTGGTACTTGGGGAGTTTGTCCCTTAATAATGTAGTTGTGTTATAAGCCTTGTCTCCTAAGGCAATTGAGAGTGGAGAAGTAGAATGAGAGAGAAAAGGGAGAGAGACTGTGTTTCAGTTTTTGGAAGAAAGATAAAATTGCCAGGAATTACTTTCAGAAGCAGAACATTTATTTTGCAGTTTGATGTTACTATAAGCATGAACCTGGTTTCTCAGTTCCTTTCCCTATTCCCTCAACCCCTTTGAACAGTCTGTTTCTGGGGTGCTTTTGCATAAAGCCTTTGACCATTGAAGTAATTACTTAAATAAATGTTTGAACGTTGCTAGGAGATGAAAATACTGTGCAGGGAGAGTGATTTTGTAATGGGAGGAGGAAAAGAAGACTAGGAATCTTGCAGCTTTCAAGAAACAGGGACCACAGAGTTTGGGGCATAATAGGTGTTCAGTCAGTATTTGATGATAAGTAAAATAGCTTGTGAGCTAAGTCGCTGTAAATTTCTTTTAAAATTTTCTCTCTGAGATACGGGCTTGTCTATGGCTTAACTAGTTTGGAATGTTCCTTCAATGTAGGGACAACCAACAGAACCAAAACAGATGATTTGATATAATCTAGGAATTACATAATCTGAGCTGAGAACTCTCATGAAGGAAGAAAACTCATAATATTTAGAAAGTATATTGATAGGAGGTTCCCCCACCCTCACCCCTACTTGGAAATAGGAGAGAAGACAAATGGTAGTTTGTGGTATAGAATAGAATTGTCATTTGTGTACCACTAGTTAATGAGGGAGATTTGAATATTCAAATTACCTCAGGATCTTCTCTCTCATCAAGGTAGGTATCTTAGGCTATGACAGGGAATTTTCTATCAGCCAAGGATGTGGAATTTCCCTTCATTGCATCTCATTTTTGCTCCATACCTCTCTCTGGCAGGGCTCACTGTGCTGTTTCCCAGAGTTCTAGGAGAGTCCAGAGATGGCTCTTAGCAACTGCTGCTGCCCTGAATTGTTATTGAACACTCCTGCCTTATACTTCCTGCCAGCTGAAGAGACAGAGATAGGGAGGGGGGTGTTGTTGAGGAATAAACAAGATTGAGCCTTCTGGCTCCTGCCTGTTCCCTTGCCAGTGGTTTGATTGATAGGTTGTTAAGTTAGGGATCGAAGGGGAGGTAGAAAGGAGGAAGGGTGCCTGTCTGAATGTTCCAAGCTTAGTGCTTGCATTGCCACCCTGACAGGCAAGAAAAAAAAGAATTTACAAACCACAGAAGGCAGTGATCTATCTGTGGTGACTCCTGCAGACAGAGTCAGGCTTAAAACAGGAGTTTAAGTGAGACTTTTTTTTCCAAGTCATATAAAGTAACCAGTAGGCTCTAGTGGCTAAAGGATCTAGAAGTTTGCAACTAGAAGCTCCTCTCACCTCTTTAACTGCTGCCTTTGATCTTGTAAGGTAGAAACACTGCTTATGCTGCTCTCAGAATGCTGCAGTATTTACCACTTCCCCCGTTACTTTAGGATACAAAGAAAATGTAAAGTATGCTCTTAGCTATTTTGCCTTCTGATCTTGCTTGCTATTACATTCTTTGTTTTAAGAGCATCTTCCTTTGCCCTTGGTTTTGTTTTCTTGCCCTGGCTTATGCCTTCTAGCGCAATTCTGTTTTGTTGCAATCCCTCATTGCCTAACCAAGGTCAGGTCTCTTTTATTCCTTCTGATACACCTTCCTCCTTCTCTAGTTGTTCTTTCTTAGTTAGTGATGGCATAGCAGTCAGCTTTGTTTCCTGAAGCGAATGCCCTAAAGCATTTTTCTTCATGGAAAATGTTTAAAAATTTATATTTATGTGGGACAGAGATGTATTCTCTAACTACAATGAAGCCTGAGTTAAATTTATTTTTTCTTCAGCAGCTCTGTTTTCCATTTGGGTGTTGTAATTCAAGGAGGGCCCAGGGAAAGATTATCTTGTCCAACCTCCTCATTTTATAGAGGAGGAAACTAAGACCAGGGAGGTCATGTGACTTATCTGGGATCTCCCAGATAGTTAGTGTCAAAGCCAGACATAGAAACCAGGTTTTTAGTTGCCACATTCTCCTCCTCCTCCTCCTCTTCCTCCTCCTCCTCCTTCTTTTAATCTTTATTGTTCAGATTATTACAGGTGTTCCTCCTCCCCCCCCATAGCTCCCCTCCACCTGGTTCCCACCCCACCCCAGGCCCTCGCCCCCCTACTGTCCTCGTCCGGTTCCCACCCCACCCCAGGCCCTCGCCCCCCTACTGTCCTCGTCCGGTTCCCACCCCACCCCAGGCCCTCGCCCCCCTACTGTCCTCGTCCATAGGTGTAAGACCTTTGTCCAATCTCTTCCCGCACCCTCTACTCCCCCTTCCCCCTGAGAATTGTCAGTCCGCTTCCTTTCCATGCCCCTGATTCTGTTACATTCAGAACAGTTTATTCTGTTCATCAGATTTTTTATTCATTTGATTTTTAGATTCACTTGTTTATAGATATCTATTTGTTGTCACTTGGTTGTTCATAATTTTTTATCTTTACCTTTTTCTTCTTCCTCTTCTTAAAGAATATCCTTCAGCATTTCATATAATACTGGTTTGGTGGTGATGAACTCCTTTAGCTTTTTCTTGTCTGTGAAGCTCTTTATCTGACCTTCAATTCTGAATGATAGCTTTGCTGGGTAGAGTAATCTTGGTTATAGGTTCTTGCTATTCATCACTTTGAATATTTCTTGCCACTCCCGTCTGGCCTGCATAGTTTCTGTTGAGAAATCAGCTGACAATTGTATGGGTGCTCCCTTGTAGGTAACTAACTGTTTTTCTCTTGCTGCTTTTAATATTCTCTCTCTGTCTTTTGCTCTTGGCATTTTAATTATGATGTGTCTTCGTGTGGTCCTCTTTGGATTCCTGTTGTTTGGGGTTCTCTGGGCTTCTTGGACTTGTAAGTCTATTTCTTTCACCAGTTAGGGGAAATTTTCTATCATTATTTCTTCAAATAGGTTTTCAGTATCTTGCTCTCTCTCTTCTTCTGGCACCCCCATAATCCTGATGTTGGTACACTTAAAGTTGTCCCAGAGGCTCCTTACACTTATCTTTTTTTTTTTTTTTTTTCTTACACTATCTTCATATTTTTTGATTCTTTTTCCTTTTTGCTCTTCCGGTTGGGTGTTTTTTGCTTCCTTGTATTTCAAATCTTTGACTTGATTCTTGGGATCCTATACTCTACTGTTGAATCTTTGTATATTATTCTTTTCTTTTTTTTAAATATATTTTATTTTTTTACAGAGAGGAAGGGAGAGAGATAGTTAGAAACATCGATGAGAGAGAAACATGGATCACCTGCCTCCTGCACACCCCCTACTGGGGATGTACCTGCAACCAAGGTGCATGCCCTTGACCGGAATATAACCTGGGACCCTTCAGTCCTCAGGGTGACACTCTATCCACTGAGCCAAACCAGTTAGGGCTGTATGTTATTCTTTATTTCAGTCAGTGTATGCTTAATTTCTGACTGGTCCTTTTCCATTTTTTTGGCATTCTCACTAAGATCCTTGAAGGTCTCACTAAGTTTCTCGAAAGTTTCTAGAAGATTCTTGAGTAACCTTATAACTCTGGTTTTGAACTCTGTATCTAGTATTTTGCTTTCTTCCATTTCTTTCATTTGTGACATGTTTCTTTGTGTCTGCATTTTGGCTGCTTCCCTGTGTTTGTTTCTATGTACTGGGTAGCTGCTATGTCTCCTTGAGTTGATAGAGTGGCCTTGTGTGGTAGGTGACCTATAGGGCCCAGTGATTCAGCCTCCCCAATCACCTGAGGTGGACACTCTTGGTGCATCCCTTTGTGGGCTGTGTGCACAGTCTTGTTGTAGTTAAGCCTTGATTGCTGTTGGTGTCACTGGGAGGAACTGACCTCCAGGCCAATTGGCTGTGAGGACCAACTGTGTCTACAATGGAAGAGCTGCTATGCAGGAGACACCCTTATGGGGCAGGACTTGCTTCAGTGGGGCTTTGGTGCTCACTGAGTCTGCCCCTTGAGTATATCACTTAAGAATGTGAAGAGTTGTAATCTGGTATGATCTCACACTGACCACTGGGTACACTGGCTCTTGGATCTCCAAGGAGGTTCAAAGTCAGCCACTGCCTGGGGCCACCCAGCAGGAGCTACAGAGAGATCTGCAGATTCCTCCACTTTGTATCGGGTTTGGAATGCTCAGACAAGGCCCAGCTGTGAAGCAAGGTGCTGGTGCCAGTTCTTGGGCCTTCTTTTGATAGCTTTGGGGCTCCCAAACCCAGCTGCTGCCTGTTTGACAGGTTTTAGGCTGAGAAAGGGCAGGCCATTCACATGCAAAAGCTGCTGCACACAGCTTGGGTGGGGTTGTAAATTGGGTGGTGTGGGGGTCTCAGGGAATCCCCAGGGCAGAGCAAACAGCAATGGCTGCCAGTCAGCCCTGCATCGGAGAGATCCCAGCGCAGAAACAATGACCGCTGCTGCCAGCACCTCCATCTGGAAGAAAGCCGCCCTCGTGTTCCTACCCCAATGCCAGACAGTCCAGTTTCTCCCTGTATGTGTCTGGGTCTTCCAGAGTCTCACCTGGAACTGGAGTTCAGAGCAAGCGGAAGCTTGTATCTCCCTCCCGATTAAAAAAGCAGCTCATTCGGATGCCAGCCTGTTCCGTGCCTCCGCACCTCCTACCAGTCTCAGTGCGCTTTCTTCACCTCTCTGGTCGTAGTACTTCCACTCAGCCAGCTTTCCCGTGGTTCTGGATGATAGTTGTGATGTCTTTTAGTTGTAATTTTGATGTGGTTGTGAGAGGCAGCAAGTACAGGTGTTTACCTATGCCGCCATCTTGTTTCTCCCTGTTGCCACATTCTTGTCATGCTGTTACTCCAGGATTCTTAAATCTTTCATTGTTATGAGGGATTCTCAATTTCCCACTTTAAACCTACCTCAGAAATATTGGATGTAAATGCCCAGATACTCTCAAGACTACTTTCATTAAAAAAAATAATAATAATTAAATTTATTGGGTTAACATTGGTTAATAAATTTATATAAGTTTCAAGTATACAATTCTATATTATACTAGAGGCCCGGTGCACGAAATTCGTGCACTGGGGGAGGGTGTCCCTCAGCCCAACCTGCACAGTCTCCAATCTGGGATCCCTCGGGGGATGTCTGACTGCCTCTTTAGGCCCGACAGGGATCGGGCCTAAAGAGGCAGTCAGACATCCCTTTCACAATCCGGGACTGCTGGCTCCCAACTGCTCGCCTGCCTGCCTGATTGCCCCTAACCACTTCTGCCTGCCAGCCTGATCACCCCCTAACCCAGTGATGGGCAACCTTTAGAGCTTAGTGTGTCAAACTTCGCCAAAAAACTGAGCATAACTCGGGTAGTGTGTCACTTTGAGGAAAAAACTAACTCCAAGACTCTAGTCGCAAATGTTTCATCCTCAGGAGCAGCAAATGTTTCATCCTCGACATGCTGCTGCATGTCATCAGAAATGGCTACGTGTGTCAGTGCTGACACGCATGTCATAGGTTCGCCATCACTGCCCTAACCACTCCCCTGCCAGCCTGATCGACGCCTAACTGCTCCCCTGCCAGCCAGATCATCTCCAACTGTTCTCCCCTGACAGCCCGGTCACCCCCAAATGCCCTCCCCTGCATATTCTCTCTTTATTAGATAGGGTTTTTTCTTTAACATAATGGACTGCTCTAACTGGTTTGGCTCAGTGGATGGAGTGTCGGCCTGCAGACTCAGGGTCCCGGGTTCGATTCTGGTCAAGGGCATGTACCTTGGTTGGGGGCACATACTGCAGGAGGCAGCTGATCGATGTTTCTCTCTCATAGATGTTTCTAGTCTCTATCCTTTTCCCTTCCTCTCTGTAAAAAATCAATAAAATTTATTTAAAAAAACATATTGGACAGTGTACCTGCTGTGGTCTTGACAAAACAGTAAAAATTTAACCCAAACTAAAAGAATCATAAAATAAACTCCTTAAACAGGAATTTCATGAGACTTGGAAAGGTGATATCCTGTGGTTGTTTCTTCCTTTTTTTCTTCTCTTTCTTTTTCTTGATGTTTCATCTTTTGTCCTTTCTTACTTTTCTCCTTCTATTCCTTTTCTATCCTCTCTTTCTCTAAACTTTTCCTTTGGAAGAATCATCAGTACTTGACTCGCTCCCTGGGGGGCGCAGGTGCCTCCCAGCCAGATACCTAGAGCTGCCTCTGGGAGGGGTTGGCGGGGTGGGGTTGAGGGGTGCCTCTGGGAGGGGATGGCAGTGTGGGGGTCCTGGGCTGCCTCTGGGAGGGGATGGCAGTGTGGGGTCCTGGGCGCCTCCTATCCAGACACCCCGTGCTGCCTCTGGGAGGGGATGGCAGTGTGGGATCGTGGGTGCCTCCCATCCAGACACCCCGGGTTGCCTCCAGGAGGGGATGGCAGTGTGGGGTCCTGGGCGCCTCCTATCCAGACACCCCAGGCTGCCTCTGGGAGGCGTTGGTGGTGTGGGGTCGCGGACGCCTCCCAGCCAGACACCCCGGGCTGCCTCCAGGAGGGGATGGCAGTGTGGGGTCCTGGGCGCCTCCTATCCAGACACCCCGGGCTGCCTCCGGGAGGGGTTGGCGGCTTGGGGGCGCGGACGCCTCCCATCTGGACACCCGGGCGGCCTCCGGGAGGGGTTGGCGGCTTGGGGGCTTGGATGCCTCCCATCCGGACACCCGGGCGGCCTCCGGGCGGTGATGGCGGAGTGGGGCGTGGATGCCTCACATCCGGACACCCCGGGCGGCCTCCCGGAGGGGTTGGCGGCTTGGGGGCGCGGACGCCTCCCATCCGGACACCCCGGGCGGCCTCCGGGCGGCCTCCGGGCGGCGATGGCGGCGTGGGGGCGCGGACGCCTCCCAGCCGGACACCCCGGGCGGCCTCCGGGCGGCGATGGCGGCGTGGGGGCGCGGACGCCTCCCATCCGGACACCCGGGCGGCCTCTGGGAGGCGTTGGTGGTGTGGGGTCGCGGACGCCTCCCAGCCAGACACCCCGGGCTGCCTCCAGGAGGGGATGGCAGTGTGGGGTCCTGGGCGCCTCCTATCCAGACACCCCGGGCTGCCTCCGGGAGGGGTTGGCGGCTTGGGGGCGCGGACGCCTCCCATCTGGACACCCGGGCGGCCTCCGGGCGGCGATGGCGGCGTGGGGGCGCGGACGCCTACCAGCCGGACACCCCGGGCGGCCTCCCGGAGGGGTTGGCGGCTTGGGGGCGCAGACGCCTCCCAGCCGGACACCCCGGGCGGCCTCCGGGCGGCGATGGCGGCGTGGGGGCGCGGACGCCTCCCATCCGGACACCCCGGGCGGCCTCCCGGAGGGGTTGGCGGCATGGGGGCGCGGACGCCTCCCATCCGGACACCCCGGGCGGTCTCCCGGAGGGGTTGGCGGCTTGGGGGCGCGGACGCCTCCCAGCCGGACACCCCGGGCGGCCTCCGGGCGGCGATGGCGGCGTGGGGGCGCGGACGCCTCCCATCCGGACACCCCGGGCGGCCTCCCGGAGGGGTTGGCGGCTTGGGGGCGCGGACGCCTCCCAGCCGGACACCCCGGGCGGCCTCCGGGCGGCGATGGCGGCGTGGGGGCGCGGACGCCTCCCATCCGGACACCCCGGGCGGCCTCCCGGAGGGGTGGGCGGCTTGGGGGCGCGGACGCCTCCCAGCCGGACACCCGGGCGGCGATGGCGGCGTGGGGGCGCGGACGCCTCCCATCCGGACACCCCGGGCGGCCTCCCAGAGGGGTTGGCGGTGTGGGGGGCGCAGACGCCTCCCAGCCGGACACCCCGAGCTGCCCGGCTCTCAGCTGCAGTCCTCCCTGGAACTGGGGAACTCCGGCGGGGATGAGCGTACTGGTGGCCGCCATCTTGTGGCTATGGGGGCCGCCATTTTTGTCGCGGAGGTACGGTTAATTTGCATACTACTCTATTATTAGATAGGATCATCTGTATATTGCATTGTGTGTTACCACCCAAAGTCAAATCACCTTCTGTTATTGGAGGAATACACGGGTGGGCTTCCTCTGTTGCTTGTGGAAGTGGGGTTTTGTGGGCACCATTGAAATAAGCATTTTTAGAAGCCCCCAGGGGAGAATGAGATGTGATAGAAGACTTTATTTGCATGAAGTTAAATACCTCGGGTTCCAAAATCCCATGCCCCTTAACCCAGTTCTGAAAAAGGTGCAACTGGGGGTTCAGCAAAGCCAGAAGCAGGACTAGTGTCCAGAACTTCCATTCCTTGTTGCAGCTTGGTCTGGCAGAGCATGAGGCTAGTTAAAGTCCATTAGTCCATTGTGTGGAGCCCGCATGGCCGTAGACCACATGGGTGAATGCAGGGGAATGTGCCCCTGCAACAGGAGTCAGGTGCAAACAGCAAGTGAGCGAGCCGAGAGAGGAAACTCCTTTGTCTAGGAGTTTCAATATTCAGGTTTTGTGCCCTTGCAGTGGCCACGCCTCTTCTGGCCACTGACTCGCTTCCAGGTATGACTGACAGGTAAGCACCTTCCCATGTCACTCAGACCTTACTAGTATTGGGCATGTGTCCAAACTGCTTTTGTCCAGTCCCTTTTCCCTTTGGTTAGTGGGGAACAGACTTGGAGAGTGTTAAGTTAGCAGAACTGTATACATGGCTTGCCTATATTATCTAGTCTTCCGTTTGCTCCTTTCCTGTTAAATAACCAGATTATTACAATAGTATCACTTCCATCCCCATATATTTTATCACCTTTACAAACCTTTACTACCTCCACCGCCCTTTCCCTCTTGTAACCACTATACTGTTGTCTGTGTCTATGAGGTCTTGTTTGTCTTGTCTGTTCATTTGTTGCTTTCAGTTTTACATCCCACATATGAATGAAATCATGTGGGTTTTACTATTTCTGTCTGACTTATTTCACTTAGCACGATATTCTCAAGATCCATTCATGTTGTCACAAATGGCAGTATTTCATCTTTTTTTTGTGGCTAAGTATTCCATTGCATATATGTACCATATAATTTTTATCCCAATCAGCTATCAATGACACTTTGGTTATTTCCATGTCTTGGCCCATGAATAATGCTGCAGTGAACATGGGAGTACCTACATCTTTACAAATGTTTTGAATTTTTTTGTGTAGTTACACAGAAGAGGAATCGCTGGGTCAGTCATATGGAAACTGTATTCTTAATTTTTTGAGGAATCTCCATACTATTTTCCATAGTGACTGTACCATTTACATTCCCACCATCAGTGAATGGGGGTTCCTTTTTCTCCACAACTTCTCCAACACTTGTTACTTGTCTTGTTGATAATTGCCATTTTAGCAGGTGTGAGGTGATATCTCATTGTAGTTTTAATTTGCATTTTCCTAATAGCTAGTGAAGTTGAGCATCTTTTCATATACAGGGTGGGAGAAAAGTAGGTTTACAGTTGTGAGTACCCAAAATACAGAGTTTATTCTTGTATTATTATTAATTAACTAGAGGCCCGGTGCACAAAATTTGTACATGGGTAGGGTCCCTAGGTCTGGCCGGCGATCAGGGCCAATCGGGGCCTTCCAGCTGCCGACTGGGGCCTCCCTTCATTCTATGCCACCCCCTACTGGTCAGCGCATGTCATAGCAAGAGATTGAACTTCCAGTCTCTTGGTCGAACGCCCATGGGGACAATTTGCATATTAGGGTTTTATATATATATATATATATAAATTATTTTCCATACTAACAACAGTAGACCTACTTTTGCCTTATCCTGTATCTGTTGGCCATTTGGACATCTTGGGAGAAGTGTCTGTTCAGGTCCTCTGCCCTTATTTTTATTAGATTGTTTGGGGGTTTGTTGTTGTTTTTGAGTTGTATGAGTTCTTTATATATTTTGGATATTAACCCTTTATTAGAGGTGTTGTTTGCAAATAACTTCTCATTTGGTTGGTTGCCTTTTTGTTTTATTGTCAGTTTATTTTGCTGTACAGAAGGTTTTTAGTTTGATATAGTCCCATTTATTTATTTTTGCTTTTCCCTTGCCTTTGGGGTTAAATTCATAAAATCCTCTCTTAAGACCAAGGTCCATAAGTTTAGTTTTTAAAAAATATATTTTAATGCTTTTTTACAGAGAGGAAGGGAGAGGGATAGAGAGTTAGAAACATAATTGAGAGAGAAACATTGATCAGCTGCCTCCTGCACACCTCCTACTGGGGATGTGCCCGCAACCAAGGTACATGCCCTTGACCGGAATCGAACCTGGGACCTTTCAGTCCGCAGACCGACGCTCTATCCGCTGAGCCAAACCGGTTAGGGCAAGTTCCTATGTTTTATTCCATGTAATTTATGGTTTCTGTTCTTATATTTAGGTCTTTGCTCCATTTTGAGTAAATTTTTGTGTATGCTTCAAGACTGCTTTCATACTGATTTTAACACTGTAGACAGTAAAATGATCTTTGAGTTTAGATTTTTTTTTGGTAAGATGATCATATTTACAAAGAATAACCATTTACACCTGCACTGAACCTATCTTATTACATATAAAATCGGAAAGTTACTTATAAACTGCTACTTGGAGATTGACTTCTCAAGGCTGTGTGTTTGTGTGTGTTCTGGAATATAGCATTCAGTCAAATTTTCATTGTAATCATTGAAGCATTGCCATCTCCCTCATTATTTGGCAGTTGCAGGTAAAAACCAAACAAACAAATACAAAACAATAACCCTGCCCTGTGGCTTCTTGGACATATCTTTAATTGGCAGACCTTAAATGTATTGTGGATACTAACTGTTTATAAAGAGATGATAAAACTTACTACCTTTAATTCATTAGGTACATTGAGTGTATTTAGAGTCCAGATATTATGCGTGGTGCTGGGTGTATACATGGCAAAGTGGTTCCTGCTCTTTGAGGAGATTACAGTTCATCTAGAGCAGAGTTCCTAAAAGTGTGGCCCATAAAACCAGGTGCATCACATCAACTGCATGTCAAAAATAAAGATTCTTGGACATTACCCCAAATGTGCTAAACACATATTAGGGGTAGGGTCCCAGAATCTACTTCCAGATGACTCTCCAGATAATTGCTATATACTTTAATGTTTGAGAATCATTGTGAATTTTCTTTATAAGGTGGGATCCACTTCTCACTTAAAACACCAGCCTTCTAAACTTAAATTTCACATCAACTCTTATGTATAATTTAGTGGTTAAGAGTATAAACTCTGGAGCCAGATTCCCTGTGTTTGTATTCTAGCTTTGCCACTTATTAACTGAGAGATCTTGAGCAAGTTATTTAACTGCTATACCCCAATTTTCTCATCTGCAAAATGAGGAAAACAGTAGTTCCTGTGTAGTGTTGTTGTAAGTTTAAATTAGTCCATATTAAACACTTAGAACAGTGCTTGGCACCTGGGAAGCATTAAATAAATATCAGAAAAAAAGAAAAACATGATTTGAGTTTAAATAAGTCTTAGCGCACCCTAGATAGTAATGGGCTGAAGTATAAAAACATTTCACCTATATAGGGAACTCAGTATAAATAGATAAACACATTGGTTAAGACTTCCAGCACTATGCTCAGAAGTTTCAAATATGGGTTGGAAAATTTGCATGCTGATGATGTGTTCTAAAGCCCCTGATATTTATGTGGGGGGGGAGGGGGGGCGGATACCAAACTTGGCTTCAAAGGATATTGAAGTGGCCTGTTGAATTTCAGATTTCATATGAATTGAGTTTCCTTTCTGGCCATATCCCTGATGTGGGGCAGGATATGTTGGATAGATGTTACTGTGGGTTTGCCGGCATGTGCCGTCTCATGTATGCTGGAAGAGCACTAAATGTTTTTGTTTCTGCACAAGAGTGCATAGAAAATCTAAGTCCTAGTCCTTAATCTTCCTCCCCCACTGTGAATGTGTATTTTTGCCATTTGGGTATAAGAGCTTTTACGTGCAGTGCTCATCCAGGGAGGCAGCAGGGTTTGGGCTTTTAGGCTGGAGGTGGCAGTAACAGACACAGCTGAGATCCTGCCACTGCTGGCTGGCTGAGCCCTCCTCTCTGTGGTTTTCACTCTTCAAGCTATGCTTGAGTAACCTGCCTCCAGAGCTGCTGACAGGGCTGTGTTCAGAGGCCTTGGAAATTACACTGTTCATTTCCTTATCATCCCCTGACCTGCAGTGCAGAGCCTTCTGGTGCAGGAACAAGGCAGAAAAAATCCAGACGGCTCCCAGCCAGCATGTGTCAAGGGCTACAACGAAGGAAATTGGACTTGCTCACTTAAAAACCATGGGGTTAGGCTTTGATTTTTGGTTCCTGCTGAGAGTTATTTGTGTGTGCGCACATGTTCTATCTGTGTGTGTGTGTGTGTGTGTGTGTGTGAGAGTGAGTGAGAGAGAGAGAGAGAGAGTTTGTGCATGGCAAAGCTTTAAGGAGAAGCATCTGAAAGTTGAGAGCAGAGGGAAGATTGCTTTTCTCTTCTGTTAATTTCCCAGTTGTGCCATTGGGATGGGCCTGGAAGGATTAGCATCAGGAAGGTGCCAGGCCATATTAATATTTTAAAATATATTTCTCTTAGTACAGTTTAGTCATGGTTGAGAGCACCCACCCAAGTAAGAAGCTTCCCTGGCTGGCTGAGGATACATTTTTAACAAATCCTATTCCCTGAAGACATTCATCTTAGATGACCTTGATATAATAAATGTTTAAGCTACCTAAGAAAGTATACCGGTAGACCTTGGGTCTGTCTTGGATAAAAGGAATAGCTTTTTTGAGATGCAGGATAATGTGACAAAGAGATAGACAAGAGGAATTTATAGCAATTTGAGATTTTCTGTATATAGGGCAAAACTATATTTTCAGAGTGTGTTCTCGTTTTTTTAAGTATTAAAAAACAATCTACTTCCTTTTTCTGTTGGCATTTCTCTTGCCCTAGGAGAGCCAAAGGAAACACTTTTCAGGCTGAAGATGTAAAATGTGGATATAAGAGGCTCTTGAGCAGAGTTTACAATCATTCTGTCCTTAATTTTTCTTTTTCTGGATTTCTACTGCCTTGGTGACATTGGAGCCTTTGTGAAGTGGGGGGTGGGGGTGGGGGTGGGGAGAGTAGTCTTTTAGCTTTCGGCCTCTGGAGGTGTTTTTAAATCCTAAGTGTTTCTTTTGTTGGAAGTACTCTGTAGAGAAATGTTTTCACATGAGAAGGTGGTAGCAAAGGTGAGAGTGGATTACTTCCTTTGACCTTCTCATAAAGCAGTGGTCCCTGTACCCAGCATCAGCATTAGCAATGCTGGAAACTTGTTAGAAATGCAATTCCCATCTTAGGTCCCCAAATCAGAAACTCTAGGGTTGAGGCCTTAGTAATTAGTGTTTTAACATTAGCTCTCCATTGGTCACTATACACACTAAAGGTTGTCCACTTCTGTAGAGCACCCTTTCTCTCTCTCTCTCTTTCTCTCTCTCTCCCCCCCCCCCCCCCTCTCTCTGTTAGTCCTCACTGGAGGATATTTTCCTATTGATTTTTTTAAATATATATTTTTATTGATTTCAGAGAGGAAAGGAGAGAGAAGGAGAGAGAGAGAGAGAAACATCAATGATGAGAGAGATGATTGGCTGCCTCCTGCAAGCCCCACACTGGGGATCGAGCCCACAACCTGGGCATGTGCCCTGACCGGGAATCGAACTGTGACCTCCTGGTTCATAGGTTGGCGTTCAACCACTGAGCCACACCGGCCAGGTTCCATTGATTTTTTTTTTTTAAGAAAGTGGAAAGGAATGGGAAAGACAGAGAGAGAGAGAGAGAGAGAGAGAGAGAGAGAGAGAGAGAGAGAGAGAAAGAGAGAGAGAGACAGTGATGTGAGAGATACATTGATTGGTTGTCTCCCAGACCCACCCTGAACGGGGCTGGGTATTGGGACTGGGGATTAAGCCTGCAATGGAGGTAAGTGCCCTTGACCGGAATCAAACCTGGGACCCTTCAGTCTGCAGGCTGATGCTCTATCCACTGAGCAAAACTGGCTAGGGCAGCACCCTTCTCTTTTAAAAAACATATTTTTATTGATTTCAGAGAGGAAAGGAAAGGGAGAGAGAGAGACAGAAACATCAATGATGAGAGAGAATCATTAATTGGCTGCCTTCTGCACACCCTCCACTGGGGATCAAGCCTGCAACCCAGGCATGTGCCCTTGACCGGAATCGCACCCCTGACCCTTCAGTCCGCAGGCTAACACTCTATCCACTGAGCCAAATAGGCCAGGGCCTTTCCTCTTTTTTATTTATTATTATTTTTTTTTTTTTCCAAATTGTTCAGTTTTTTTATTTTTCTGATAATTTAAAAAATGTGACCATTCTGCAATTCAGCCACAGCCTTCACTTCCAGGTGACTTCTTCATTGGGTCTCAGTTCTCTTTTAAATAACAAACTCTTGTTCCGGAAGGCAGTTAGCTTTTCATCACTCTTTCTGTCTAGATAACATCCAACGACAAATCCCATAGGGACAAGTATATGTACCCAGTGGTCACGTACAAGCTGAATTAAATTCATCCTGAATGCTGCGGCCTCGGTGCCAGCCCGACCCCAAGACCAAGGGCAGTCGCGAGTCCAGCCCCCTTTCCTCTTTTTAAAAAAAATTTTTTTTCATAGAATTTTTATTAATTTTAATTTTTCAATATACAAAACAAATCTATTACCAGATTGTAGATACAAAATAGTCATTTACATGCAATAAACATTAATATTTCAAGAAAAACTATCCTATCCTATCTAATAATAGAGTAATATGCAAATATCCATCACTCCGCTACGCCCACGATTGGGCAGCGGGAGGCTGGGGGGCGGGACTTGGCCTATCCAGCCATTGAGAGGCCGGATCCGTCGCTGCTGAGGGGAGACCCCTCAGCGTTCGCGGGTTGGAGCGGTGGTGGCGCCCCCTGGACCCGCAACCCTGAGGGGTCTCTCTGGCGGCGGCAGGTCCAGACCCGCCCCTGCCCGCATCAGCATTTGCGGGTCTGGGGGCGCCACCACCGCCGCCACTGCTCCAACCCGCGAACGTTGAGGGGTCTCTCCGGTGGCGGGGGCAGCGGCAGTGGCGGCGCCTGGACCCGCCTCCATGCACCTGCACTGGGGGAGGGCCTAGTCAGCAGCCGCCCAGGCGGCTTCAAGGGCCAAAGAGGGAGGCAGGGCCAGACCCCAGCGGCCGCAGCTCCTGTGGGGCCTGGGGAGCCAGGCAGGGCTGGACAGGCAACCTCAGGGTGGGCCTGGGGGTGGGTCCAGCGGCGCAGCTTGACAGCAGACAGCAGGGCCTGCTTGGCCGAAGCTGCTGGCGACCCACAACAGGCAAGTGGGCCTGCAGGCAGTACCCAGCAGGGCCTGCTTGGCTGTTGCTGCAGCGACCCGGGAGCAGACAAGCGCAGCTGCAGGCAGCACCCAGCTTGCCCATTGCTATGGTGTGGAGCAGGCAAGCCCCACAGAGAGCAGAGAACCACAGGGAGCGGGCCTAAGCCGTCAGCAGGACATGCCCTGAGGGCTCTCGGATATGCCCTGAGGGCTCTCACATCGAGTACACCACGCAGCCGGGCCCATGGCGGCTTCCATGGCCGGCGGACTCCCCTGCGGCTCCTGCGGAAGAGTCCTAACGGGCGAGCGAGCAGACACACAGGTCAGAGGCACCCCTGGCCATGTAGACCCCCAAGGCTCCTGTGGATGGGGCCACGGGCGCTCCCACGAGCGAGCAGAGCAAGCAAGGCAGAACCACGAGGTCAGCGGAGAGCGGGCTGAAGGGTCCCGGGTCAAGGGCATGTACCTTGGTTGCGGGCACATACCCTGTGGGCATGGGTCAAGGGCATGTACCTTGGTTGCGGGCACAAACTCCCCCCTCCCCCCCCCCCCCGTGCATGAATTTCATGCAACGGGCCTCTAGTATAATATAAGCCTAATATGCTAAGTGTCCAACCTTTCTGACTGTTCAACCAGTTGCTATGATGCACACTGACCACCAGGGACCAGAAGCTCTGACCGGTAGGTTAGCTTGCTGCTGGGGTCCGGCTGATCGGGACTGGGCGAGACAGGCCGGACATGGCCTGGAGCCCTCCCGCGGTTCCTCCCCAGCCCCAATCGTGCACCAGTGGGGACCCTCGGCCTGGCCTGCACCCTCTCACAATCCAGGACCCCTTGGGGGATGTTGGAGAGCTGGTTTCAGCCTGATCCCTGCAGGCCAGGCCAAGGGACCCCACCCATGAATGAATTTTCTTAATAGTATTACTCCTTCAGGAATGCCATGTCATAAATTAAAATTGAAAGTAGGTGCAATAATCATGCTACTGAGAAATCTTAATAGTAAATGGGGTCGTTGTAATGGTACTAGATTTATCATCAAAACATTGCGACCTAACATAATCGAAGCTGCAGTATTAATAGGATCTGCGGAAGGCGAGGTTGTTCTGATTCCAAGAATTGATTTGTCCCCGTCTGACACTGCCTCCCATTTAAATTAATTCGAAGACAGTTTCCCGGGATGCCAGCATTGCAGTGACTATTAATAAATCACAAGGACAAACTCTAGACAGAGTAAGAATATTCCTACCTGAACCCGTTTTCGGACATGGTCAGTTATATGTTGCTTTCTCTCGACTGTGAAGAGTGTGTGATGTTAAAGTTGTAAATGCTTCATCACAAGGGAAATTAGTCAAGCACTCTGAAAGTGTTTTTACTCTTAATGTGGTATACAGGGAGATATAAGAATAAGTTTAATCAATTTATCATTGTTGTTTTATGTCATGTTTTTGTTGTTTTTATACCATGTCTTTGTTGTTATATCATGTTATTGTTTTTATTTATTAATCAATTTATATATTTTCATATATGTTTTTCTAATTTTCATCTCTGATACTTCTGTTATAGAGAAAGGGCAAATAGCGATATTAAAATATTTCTTCTAATTAATTTCCTTTCAGTGTGCATGAATCCGTGCACCAGGCCACTAGTTTTAAATATAATAATATTACATGCAATAAACATTAATATTTCAAGAAAAAAAGTTTTTAAATATAATAGTATTACCAAAATTGTACTAACATAGTATAATATCACAGAAGTTGTAGGAAATATTAAAAATCTGCAAATAACAGGATTACTTCTATTATATTCTAAAATATTTTTTTCTCTGGTTCTATTTTTGTTCATCAGTTTATGTTTTTCGTTATATTCCACAAATGAGTGAGATCATGTGATATTTATCTTTCTCCGACTGGCTTATTTCGCTTATCATAATGCTCTCCAGGTCCATCCATGCTGTTACAAATGGTAAGAGTTCCTTCTTTTTTATTCCATTGTGTAGATGTACCACATTTTTTAATCCACTCATCTGCTGATGGGCACTTAGGTTGTTTTCAAATCTTAGCTATTGTAAATTGTGCTTCTATGAACATAGGGGTGCATATATCTTTTCTGATGGTGTTTCTGATTTCTTGGGATATATTCCTAGAAGTGGGATTACTGGGTCAAACGGGAGTTCCATTTTCAATTTTTTGAGGAAACTCCATACTGTTCTCCACAGTGGCTACACCAGTCTGCATTCCCACCAGCAGGGCACGAGGGTTCCTTTTTCTCCACATGCTCCCAGCACTTGTTGTTAGTTGATTTGTTGATGATAGCCATTCTGACAGGTGTGAGATGGTACCTCATTGTCGTTTTGATTTGCATCTCTCAGATGATTAGTGACTTTGAGCATGTTTTCATATGTCTCTTGGCCTCTGTATGTCCTCTTCTGAAGAGTGTCTATTTAGGTCCTTTGCCCATTTTTGATTGGATTGTTTAGCTTCCTTTTTTGTTAAGTTGTAGGAGTTCCCTGTACATTTTGGAGGTTAAACCCTTATTGGATATAACATTGGCAAATATGTTCTCCTGTGCAGTGGGCTTTCTTGTTGTTTTGTTGATGGTTTCTTTTGCTGTGCAGAAGCTTTTAATTTTGATGTAGTCCCATTTGTTTATTTTTTTCCTTAGTTTCCATTGTCCTAGGAGCTGTATTGGTAAAGATATTGCTATGACATATGTCTGCTATTTGCTACCTATGGATTCTTCTAAGATTTTTATGGTTTCCCGTCTTATGTTTAACTCGTATATCCATTTTGAGTTTATTTTTGTGTATGGTGTAAGTTGGTGATCTAGTTTGATTTTTTTGTGTATATCTGTTCAGTTTTTTCAACACCATTTATTGAAGAGACTATCTTGACTCCATTGTATGCTCTTGCCTCCTTTGTTAATTATTAATTGAGCATAATGGCTTGGGTTGATGTCTAGGTTCTCTGTTCTGTTCCATTGGTCGATATGCCTGTTCTTGGGCCAGTACAAGGCTGTTTTGAGAACAGTGGCTTTGTAATATAGCTTGATATCTGGTATTGTGATCCCTCCAATTTTGTTCTTTTTTCTCAGGATTGCTATGGCTATTTGGGGTCTTTTTTCATTCCATATGAATTTTTGGAGAGTTTGTTCTAGGTCTGTGAAATATGCGGTTGGTATCTTAATGAGGATTGCATTGAATCTATAGATTGCTTTGGGTAGTATGGACATTTTAATGCTGTTGATTCTACCAATCCATGAACACGGTATATTCTTCCATTTCTTTATGTCTTCCTCTATCTCTTCTTTCAAGCGTCCTTTAGTTTTCTGAGTACAGGTTTTTTATCTCCTTAGTTAAGTTTATTCCTAGGTATCTTAATTTTCTTGGTGCAATGGTAAATGAGATTTTTTTTTTTTTAGTTTCTTTTTCTGTGGGTTCATTATTGGTGGAGTCTTTAGGGTTTTCTATGTACAATATCATGTCATCTGCGAATAGTGACAGTTTTACTTCTTCTTTTCTAATTTAGATGCCTTTTATTTCTTCTTGACTGATTGCTATGGCTTGCACTTCCAGTATTATGTGGAACTGAAGTGTTGAAAGTGGGTATCTCTTCTTAGTTCCTGTTCTTAGAGGTTATGGTTTTAGTTTTTGTACATTGAGCATGATGTTGGCTGTAGGTTTGTCATATAATGGCCTTTATCATGTTGGGATTTGCTCCCTCTATTCCTACTTTGCTGAGAGTTTTTTTCCAAAAATGGGTGTTAGAGTGTGTCAAATGCTTTCTCTGTGTCTATTGATATGATCATGTGATTTTTGTCTTTCAACTTGTTTACGTGATGTATTATGTTTATTGATTTGCAAATATTGTACCAACCTTGCATCCCTGGAATAAATCCCACTTGATCATGGTGTATGATCTTTTTAATATATTGCTGGATGTGATTTGCTAATATTTTGTTGAGGATTTTAGCATCTATGTTCATCAGGGATATTGGCCTGTAATTCTCTTTCTTTGTAGTGTCTTTATCTGGTTTTGGAATTAGGATAATGCTGGCCTCATAAAACGGGTTTGGAAGTGTTCCTTCCTCTTGGATTTTCTGAAATAGTTTGAGGAGTATAGGTGTTAGTTCTTCTTTGAATGTTTTGTAAAACTCCCCTGTTAAGCCTACTGGACCTGTGCTTTTGTTTGGTGGGAGTTTTTTTATTACTGCTTCTATCTCATTAGTTGTTATTGGCCTATTCAGGTTTTCTGATTCCTCCTGATTCAGTTTTGGGAGAATATATTTTTCTAGGAATTTGTCTGTTTCACATTGTTGGCATATAGTTGTTCATAGCATTTTCTTACAATTCTTTGTATTTCTGTGGTGTCAGTGGTTACTTCTCTATTTTTGTTTCTGATTTTATTTACTTGTGTCCTCTCTATTTGTTTCTTGATGAGTCTGGCTAATGGTTTATCAATTTTGTTTATTCTTTCAAAAGAATCAGCTGTTGGTTTCATTGATTTTTTTTGTATTGTTTTCTTAGTCTGTATGTTATTTATTTCTGCTCTGATCTTTATTATTTCCTTCCTTCTACTTACTCTGGGCTTTTCTTGTTGTTCGCTTTCTAGTTCTTTAAGTTGTAGGGTTAAATAGTTTATTGCTGGTTTTTTGTTTTTGTTTTTGTTTTTTTTTTTGAGGTATGCCTGTAGTGCGATGTATTTTCCTCTCAAGACTGCTTTTGCTATGTCCCAGAGATTTTGGGTTGTTGTGTGCTCACTTTCATTTGTTTCCAGGAAGTTTTTTATTTTTCTCTTGATCTCATTGGTAACACATTCATTGTTTAATAACATGCTATTTAGCCTCCATATATTTGAATGTTTTTGGTGTTTTTACTGTAGTTGATTTCTAATTTCATTCCACTGTGATCTGAGAAGATGCTTAATATGATTTCAATCTTCTTGAACTTGTAGAGACTTGTTTTGCATCCCTACATGTGGTCTATCTTTGAATGATCCATGTGTACTTGAGAAGAATGTATATTCTGCTGCGTTGGGGTGATATGTTCTATAAATGTCAAATAAATCTATCTGATCCAGTGTGTCTTTTAGAGTCTCTGTTTCCTTGTTAAGTTTTTGTCTGAAAGATCTGTTCAGGGAAATCAGAGGGGTGTTAAAGTCCCCTACTATGATTGTATTGTTGTCGATCTCTCCATTAAAGTCCTCTAGAAGTTTTTTTTATATATTTAGGTGCTCCTATATTGGGTGCATATATGTTTACCAGGGTTATATCCTCTTGTTAGATTGATCCCTTTAGTATTATGTAGTGACCTTTGTTGTCTCTTGTGATGGCCTTCATTTTAAAGTCTATTTTGTCAGATATGAGTATTACAGCTCCAGCTTTTTTTTCTTTTCCATTTACATGGAAAATTTTTTTCCATCCCTTCACTCTCATCCTGTGTGTGTCTTTTGTTTTGAGGTGGGTCTCTTGTAGACAGCATATAGTTTGGTCATGTTTTTGTATCCATTCAGCTACCCTATGCCTTTTGATTTGGAGCATTTAATCCATTTACATTTAACGTTATTATTGATAGGTATTTATTTATTGCCATTTTAATTCAGTATGGCTACATTTCTCCCTTTGTTTCTTTTTCTCATTACAGCAATCCCTTTAGCATTTCTTGTAATGCTAGATTGGTGGTGAGGTACTCCTTTAGCCTTTCTTTGTCTGGGAAGCTCTTTATTGAACAACTATTTTGAATGATAGCCTTGCTGGATATAGTAATCTTGCTCTGAGATCCTTGCTTTCCATTACCTTGAGTACTTCTTGCCATTCCCTTCTAGCCTGTAGAATTTCTGATGAGAAATCAGGTGTCAGCTTTATGGGAACTCCTTTGTACGTAACAGTTTGTTTTTTTTCTCTTTCTCCCTTTAAGATTCTCTCTTTGTCTTTAATTTTTGGTATTTTAATTATGATGTGTCTGGGCATGGGCCTGTTTGGGTTCTTTTTTTTTTTTAAATATATATATATATATATGGTTTTTTTTTATTTCAGAGAAGGAGGGAGAGAGAGAGAGAGAAATAGAAACATCAATGATGAGAGAGAATCATTGATTGGCTGCCTCCTGCACGCCCTACACTGGGGATTGAGCCCACAACCTGGGCATGTGCCCTTGACCAGAATCTAACCTGGGACCCTTCAGTCTGCAGGGTGATGCTCTATCCACTGAGCCAAACCAGCTAAGGCTTGTTTGGGTTCTTTTTGCTTTGGGTTCTCTGTGCCTCCTGAACTTGCGTGACTTTTTCCTTTACCAGGTTAGGGAAGTTTTCTGCCATTATTTCTTCAAACACATTCTCTATTTCTTTCTCCCTTTCTGCCTCTTCTGGCACACCTGCTATTCTAATATTATTACATTTCACTTTGTCCCACTGCTCCCTTAAGCTGTCCTCCTATTTTTTATTGTTTTTTCTTTTTGGTTTTCTCATTGAGTGATATTTTCAACTCTGTCTTCTAATTTACTGATTCAATCCTCAGCTTCCCCTAACCTGCTGTGTATTTCTTCAACGTGTTCTTTATTTGTGTTGTGTCATTTTTTACCTCAGACTGTCCTTTTTTCAGTTACTATATCTTTTTTTCATGCTGTTGAGCATCTTTGCCCTCATTACTCTGAATTCTGTTTCAAGTAAATTTCTTTTCTCCATTTCAGTTATCTCTTCTTCTGGAGAATTCTCTAGTTCTTTCATTTGGGGGTTGTTTCTTTGTCCCCTCATTTTGACTGTCTGTTTGGGTTTATGACTATGTATTAGGAAGATCCTCCACACCTCTCAATCTCTAGTCCAGGACACTGTTAAAGGCTGTTTCTAACTAATTAGATCAGGCAAAGATTTAAAGCCTCCAGAGATCACTGCTGCCTACAGACTGATAGGATTCTGACTTGAATTGCCCCCCAGGCAATGGTCCTCACACGTGGTGAGAGTTTTTTTTTCAACAGGGTGGAGCAGTTGCTTCTGCCTGGAGGATAAGTTTTATTTTTAATCTCTTAAGTTGCCTCAGGACAAGGTATTTTCTAATAGGATATGTCAGCTGTCTTTCCCCCAAGCAAGGCAAATGTCTATGTGGGAAAGATGACCTCCACTCCAGTGAGGGAATGACTCAGCCCAGGAAACTTGGGGTGTCTGCCTTCTGAGCTCTATCCCCCAAGTCCCCAGTCCTGGCTTCTGCTGTCACAGCTCCAGTCCACTTCACCCTCCCTCTGTCAGAGCGCAAAGATGGATGGCTCCACAGGGAATTTTGTGTGTTGGCCCTTTGAGGGTGCTTGAATTTTCAGCTTTCACTCCCTGGCAGATAGCACCCCACTGCTCTTTACAGCTGGATTTATGTGGGTACCCTTCTCAGTTTTGGTGATCTCTGCTGGGGGAGGAGGGGCAGCTTGGGGATTAGATCCCAGAGTTCTCAGTGGCAACCCCCCACAGCTGAGATATCTCTCTCAGGGATTTCAGTTGCTGTCAGTGGACACCCTGGCAGCCCTTTCGCACCTACGTGCCCCCTACCAGTCTCTATGTGGTTTCCACTTTTGGTCCTCAGGTATCAGGGTTCTCTCCTGTGAGTTTTCCATTGATTATTCAGAAAGTTTTTCTGTATTTTAGTTGTATTTCCCATTTGTTCCTGGGAGCATGTCCATGCAGCATCCACTTACTCTGCCACCATTTTTAATCCTTTCCCTTTCTCTTAATAGTGAAGATCAAATTCACCAAAAATCTTTAGGGATAAAAAGTAACTTTGAACAGTAGATGTGATTTTTTTTTTCTGAGTGATACACACACACACACACACACACACACACACACACACACACACTGAGTGGCCAGATTATTATGATCTCTGAACGCATAATAATCTGGCCACTCAGTGTATATCCTATATAATAAAAGGCTAATATGCAAATTGTCCCCTCGACCAAGAGTTCGACCAGCAGGCAGGCCGGCCAACCGCCCATGTCCCCTCCCCCTGGCCAGACTGGCCGGACCCCACCCATGCACAAATTCATGCACCGGGCCTCTAATATATGTATATATATATTAATACATATACACACACACACACACACACACACACACACACACACACATATGTATATATACACACACACACACACACACACACACTAGTAGCCCATTTGCAGGAAGAATCCTGCAAGCGGCCGCTGCGGCCCCGTGCGCTGCCGCTGCCGCCGCCATTGTGGCCACTGTGCCAGCACCCTTGCGCCGCTGCCGCCCGCCCTGCTCTGCCCCGCTCCGCCCCGCCCCGCCCCACCCGGGCTTTCCCTTTGGCAGCCACCTTGCTTTCTGCTTTTCCTCCCTCTTCTAAGTTGTCTTCAGTCTTCACTCCTCCCTCCCTCAGCGTATGCAAATTAACCGCCATCTTTGTTGGTAATTTGCATACTCGCCCTGATTGGCTGGTGGGCGTGGCTTTGGCTGGTGGGCGTGGCTTGGGCGTAGCAAAGGTGCGATCAATTTGCATATTACTATTTTATTAGGTAGGATACACACACACACACACACACACACACACACACACACACATACACACTCTGAGTGGCCAGATTATTATGTGTTCAGAGATCATAATAATTTGGCCACTCAGTGTGTGTGTGTGTGTGTGTGTGTGTGTGTGTATGTATATATGTGTGTGTGTGTGTGTATATAGTGAACGAAATGACAGGAGCCTAAAATGGAAGGAATATCTAAGGGCCTCTGAGAGCAAAAGAGCTATTCAATTTATTTAACTTTTCTAAGCCTCTTTTTTTATCACTTATAAAATAGAAGTGAATAATAGTAGTGACCTCATAGGGTTATTATGACGATTAGATGAGATAAAGAAAGAGTTAAGCATTCAGCACAGTGTCTAGCATGTAGTAAATACTCAATAAATATTAGCTGTTGCTGATATTATGATGTTATTAGCTATGAGGTACAGGGTCATTGTAAAATTAAGGAGAAGGGATATGCTTAAAGACTTTGAAGAGGTAAGCCCATGGAGGTTTTGGAAATAATGAGTTTATGATAGTTAATATTCTCCTACTGATTTTCAGGAAGGCTTGAGGAGAGGTTGATTTAGAGCATTTGGAGCCATTGAGGTTTGGGGTTATCTTATTTGATTGGTGAGTTTGGAAGGGTTTGTTGGACTCCTTTTGGTACAGGGCTGATTTCAGGTTGAAGAAGCATGGCTCTATGATTATTTTAGGTTAGAAAGGTATGTGTTTTTCCTCTTTTAGTCCTTGACAAGTATAGACTTTAGCCTTTTGAAGGCATTAGCATTCCTACAGGTATTCTGAATAGTCAGGAGAAGCATGAGGATTGAAATATTTCTTTTTGTGAACTCGTCACTAGCTGCAGAAATAAAAACTGAAGGTGGTTAGTTTTCAACTTGAAATGTTGTTTATTGAGAGACTACAATTCAACTATGTGCCTGAAAAATACTCTTTAATTGCTTTTTAAATTTGAGAGCATTAGGTTCCAGTCCTAGTGGCAAATACTAGATTGTGTATAGATGAGCCAGACCTGGCCATTAAATCCTTTCTTGGCCTCTTTTTTTTTTTTTTTTTAATTGAGGTATCATTGATAAAACATTATATTAGTTTCTGGTATACAATGCAATGGTTTGATATTTATATAGCAAATTGATCACCTCAATAATTCGTTAACATCTGTCACCATACATAGGTTGATGGCCTACTTTTGGTACAGGGCTGATCTCACATACTAAAAAAATATTTTTTTTCTTGTGATTAAGAACTTTCAAGATCCACTTATTACATAGCCATGACTTACTCATTTTATAACTGAAAATTTGTACTTTCTGGACCCCCTTTGCCCATTTTCCCCATCCTCCACCCCTCCCCTCAAGAAGCCCCTAGTCCAGTGGTCGGCAAACTCATTAGTCAACAGAGCCAAATATCAACAGTACAACAATTGAAATTTCTTTTGAGAGTTGAAAACCGACTTCTGCGCATGGGCCACGAAGTTTCAATCGCACTGTACGTGCGCGCCCACACATGGTATTTTGTGGAAGAGCCACACTCAAGGGGCCAAAGAGCCGCATGTGGCTCACGAGCCGCAGTTTGCCAACCACTGCCCTAGTCTAGTTTTTATATCCTTGAGCTTGGCTTATTTGTTTGCTTGTTTTAGATTCCACATTCGTACAGGTGAGATCGTATGGTATTTATCATTTTCTGTCTGATTTATTTCACCTAGCATAATGCCTTCAAGGTTCATTCAGGTTGTTGCAAATGGCAAGATTCCATTCTTTTTTATGGTTGAGTAGTATTACATTGTATGTATATACCACATTTTATTTATCCATTTGTCCATCAGTAGACATTTAGATTGTTTCCATATCTTGCCTATTGTAAATAATGCTGTAATGAACATATATTTTTGAATTCATGTTTTCTTTTTTTGCATAAATACCCAAAAATGGAATTACTATATCATATGTTAGTTCTGTTTTTAATTTTTAAAAAAATATTTTTATTGATTTCAGAGAGGAAGGGAGAGGGAGTGAGAAAGAGAAACATCAATGATGAGAAAGAATCATTGATCGGCCGCCTCCTGCACACCCCCATTAGGGGTCGAGCCGCAACCTGGGCACGTGCCCTTGACTAGAATCGAACTTGGGACCCTTCAGTCCACAGGCCGATGCTCCATCCACTGAGCCAAACCAGCTAGAGCTGTTTTTAATTTTTTGAGGAACCTCCATACTGTTTACCATAGTGGCTGCATCAATTTACATTCCCACCAATAGTGCACAAAAGGGTTCTCTTTTCTTCACATCCTTGTCAACTATTATTATTTTTTGTCTTTTTTATAATATCCCTTCTAACAGGTGAGAGGTGACATCTCATTGTGATCTTGATTTGCATTTCTCTAATGATTAGTGGAGTTGAGCATCTTTTCATGTACTAGTATGTGTTGGTCATCTGTATGTTTTCTGTTAGGCCTCTATTTTTGTTTAATAATGGATTCTCTTCATTGTGAAAAGCTTTTTATGAACTGGTATTCAGCTTAGAGTTGATATTTTCTGGTTGATGTGTTTCTTCAGAAGTTAAATACTTAGCTCTGCATTGAATCAATCCTTAGTGAAAGGTACAGAGGACATTGTAGAACGGAGATGTACATATTCATCATACTCACACCAACCAAAGTAGCATGAGGTTAGAGAAATCAACATTCAGGTTGAAGAGTCTCTTGGTGCTAAGGCTTCCCAACTGGAGGTTGTATATCAGAATCACTTTGGAGCTTTTACAAAGTAAAAGTGCCCTACTGAAGTAAAATCTTTAGAGCTGGGGACCCCAAGCATGTACTTTTTTTTTTTAACTTCAACAGGTGCTTTTAAATTATCTCTTGGTTAAAAACCACTACCATTGTGAAAAGGACTATACAGCCTCTGGGAATCCCTGTTACTCCCTTAGCCAGGGGAACTCTAAAAGTTGTCCTTGCCTTTTGCCATTTTCAAATAGAGCTATACACTGCACTTTAGATACCATGTGATCCTTACTTGCTTTACATAATGAGTAAGATTCTACAACTATCCTTATTCATTGCTCAATCGGGTTGGGACCAGTCATTTAGGAGTACAACTATAATAAATAATTCTCCTAATTAAGAGGATAATAACTCCTCTTATTATCCTCTTAATTAGGAGAATCAATTATTGGATTTCTCATAGTTATAACCTTTAAGGTAGAGCATCCATATCAATGTTACTGATTAAGTATTAAATTTTTGTTCTGGAATTTTTAAGGCAAATTTGAGCAAAATTCTTATGAGTATATACATTTTCCATATGTAACTTAGAAGGAAGCAGAAGACAGGTAGATAATCTAAATTTACTGCTAATACAACAGCAGTTTCTCATTGATTTGTGAATATATTTCTGTGGTTATGTTGGACAATAGGTGTTCTTAACTTTCTGGAAATATATGGTCCCCCAAATAAAAGAATGCAATCCAATAAAATCCTTATTCCTGAGCCTGGTTCTGAACACACTCAAACATGCTGTTTTAAAAAGAAAGAGTATCAGCTCACAGAAATAGATGTCCCCTAAGTTCTTGGTTTGTGTTTTTTGTTGGTTTTTTTCTTTTTTTTTTTTTTTTGTATAAACACATACTATTTCTTTGAAGTCAAGAAGAGAATTAATGTTTTTTAGTATAAAGTATTTTCCTGATGGGACTTTTAAGGAATAATAATTATTATCAGTGAGAAACATATACTTGAATATGCTGCAGACTCATAGTTAAAAAGTGGAATATCATTTTGGCCAAAGTTACAATTATATAACCTTAAATTCTCATAATAAAATGTAAAATATTGTTTTTAGTACTCGTACATGTATTATATATCTCATAATTTACACAAATCTACACTGTACACTTTCAATGGATCTTTTTAGGTTTTGGAGTATTTCAGATGCATATTCCATTTAATAGGAGGAGAAAAAAAATTGGCAAATGTGGGGAAGACATCATACAAAGTAGCTACGCATTTTATACACCATATTAGACTAGATCTTAATCCCATCAGCTGCAGATTCCTAAACATCTGGTAGAGTGTCTGTTTTAGATAAAATATGCCATAAGGCATTTTCCATTTTGATTATACATATGGGCTTGTATTGAGAATCTGGAGATTTTTGAAATCAAACAAGCTGACTGCTTATTACAATTTCAGAAAGAGGCTGAGAAATTCTTTCACTTTGGTTTGCCTTTGTTGTTTCTTCTGACCTTTCACATCTCTTACAAGGATTAGGTTCTAAAGTCAGGGTGTACAAAGCACTTAGTCAGAAAGTACCCTTGAAAATTACTTAGGATAATGCCATGTTGGAAAGTGACATACTGGCTTCATAAATTCAGCAACATTTTTTTCTCTAGCATTGAAACAAATCATTATTTCTTGAGTTGAGGTCTCATGTAAAAGCTGGCTTGTGTTTGAGGACTGTATTTAAAAAAATATGTGTATGTAAATGCTAAAATTACCCAAACCTTGGAGAAATGCTTCTACCACGAGAGGCACATAGGAATGGACACTAGATAAGTGAACACAAGTTCTTGTCTCCCAGCTGTGGCGCCCTTCAGAGCTCAATGAGTAGAATAAATGTGAGGCCAAACCATTCAAATTGTTCTTTCTTATTTGTTTGTTTCTCTCTTCCTTCCTTCTTTCCTTCCTTCCTTCCCTCCGTCCCTCCCTCCCTCCCTCCCTCCCTCCCTCCCTCCCTCCCTCCCTCCTTCCTTTCCTTCTTTCCTTCCTTCCTTCCTTCCGCTCTCCCTTCCCTCCCTCTCTCTCTCTCTCTCTCTCTCTCTCTCTCTCTCTCTCTCTCTCTCTCTCTCTCTCTCTCTTTACCAACTACATATAGTTTATTTGATTGTGTTAAATGTATATATCCAGTTATCTGTTTGTTTTACAAAGGTCTTATATGACAGTAGAGGAAATCTTGGGGTCCAGATTCTCTCTGCAGTGGAAATTTACAGGTCCATGGATTAAATCTATCTTTATGTAATGTTTATTCTTTTGTAGCATTTATTTTTTCAATTCTAACTTTCACATTCCCTCACAAATTCCTTCTCTTTAGGTTCCCTTAGTCACTATATGGTAACCTCAGGTTTTACCCTTGAGTTGAAGAAGAACTGTTCTATCAGCAAACTGAAGAACAGAGATATTTTCATTTTACCAACATAAAATATCCCTGAGCCTAGTCTCTCTTTCTTAGGCTCAGTGCCTCTGGTAACTTCTTTGAACTACTCTTCACTTTCTATCCTTATCTGACTTTCAGTGAGAATCTAAAGGATGCTTTATAAAAATCCTATTGTTGTTTTAATTATTTTTTGTTATTTCTGGGACTCACTTTTATATTTGTTTCTGGTCCTGTCTTAAGACCAGATGGGATTACTAGTATATTTAGTTACACAGATTTAGAGAGGACTTTTGTCCTCTTCCCCAATTAAAAGTAATTAACCAGGAAAAAGTAGTCCTTATAATATGTCCTTTTTATGTGGGCATTCGTTGCAGTCTAGGCACAGCATCCTATCTAATAAAAGTAATATGCAAATTAACCACCACTCCGCTACACCCACAAGCCACGCCCACCAGCCAATCAGGAGCGAGTACGCAAATTAACCCAACCAAGATGGCTGAAGCCACGGAGAGAGCAGGAGGCTTGGGTTTCCCCTGGCAATGGAGGAAGCCAAGATTTCCGCACACCCTAGGGGGCCCAGGCCTCCACTCAAGGCTACAAAGTTTCAATTATAGAAGATAAATCCCAACAAAAATGGCGGTAGCCATGGAGCTAGAGAGAGCAGGAGGCTTGGGTTGCCCCCGGTGATGGAGGAAGCCAAGCTCCCGCAGCCCTGGCCTGCCTTGGCCTCCACTACAAAGTTTCAATTATAGTAGATAAATAAATCCCAACAAAAATGGCTGCAGCCATGGAGCAAGCAGGAGGCTTGGCTCCGCTCAAGGCTACAAAGTTTCAATTATAGAAGATAAATAAATCCCAGATACCAGGGCCTCCGCTTGGGTCGCTGGGGGGTGTGGCCAGCCTGCAAACCACCACAGGCCCCTCGCCCAGGCCTCCCCACTCCCCAAGGGAACCCTCACCCTGATCCGGGACACCCTTTAGGACAAACCAGCCAGTCCCCTCCCATGCACCAGGCCTCTATCCTATCTAATCCTCCAATCTAATAAAAGAGTAATATGCAAATTGACCATCACTCCAACACAAAATGGCTGCCCCCATGTGGTCAAAGATGACTGACCCCATGTGGACACAAGGTGGCCAGCAGGGGAGGGCAGTTGAGAGGGATCAGGTCTGCAAGGGAGGGCAGTTGTGGGTGATCAAGCCTGCAGGGGAGGGCAGTTAGGGGTGACCAGGCCTGCAGGGGAGGGCAGTTAAGGGCAAACAGGCTGGCAGGGGAGCAGTTAGGCATCAATCAGGCTGGCAGGGGAGTGGTTAGGGGTTGATCAGGCTGGCAGGCACAAGTGGTTAGGGGCAATCAGGATGGCAGGCAGGCGAGCAGTTGGGAGCCAGCAGTCCTGGATTGTGAGAGGGCAGTCGGACATCCCTCGAGGGGTCCCAGATTGGAGAGGGTGCAGGCTGGGCTGAGGGACACCCCCCCCCCTTTGCACAAATTTTGTGCACCGGGCCTCTAGTCAAATATATAAAAGGCCAGGGTTGTAACGACCGATCACAACCGAAGGCTGACCAACCCAGAAGTCCTTCAGTCAGCCTTGTGTTGCTGGGGCAACCCAGCACTGAGTGCCCAGCTGCAGTCTGGCAACCCAGCTCTGACTGCCCAGGGGGATGAGACCCAGAGAGAGAGGCAGGGTCTGATCCACAGCCTCAGTGGCAGCTGTTGATCAGTACTTGCCTCTCTCTTTCTCTCCTTCTTTCTTTCTGAGCTTTGCCAGCAGCCAGGCTTATCTTTCTCTCCTGGCTGGGCTGCTGTTAAGCCCTGCCTCTCTGATCAGGCCCAGAGATAGGCCCGGAGATGCTAACTGGCATAGGAACCGACCAATCAGAACCAAATGTGGGTGCTGTAAAGAACCAATGGCTGTCTAGGAAGTGGAGCTTTTGACGCTGACAGGCATAGGAACTGACCAATCAGAACCAAATGTGGGTGCTGTGAAGAACCAATGACTGTCTAGGAGGCAGAGCTTTTGACACTGACTGGCATAGAAACCAACCAGTCAGAACCAAATTGGCCAGCAGAGGAGGGCAGTTGGGGGCGAGATCAGGCCGGCAGGGAAGGGCAGTTAGGGGTGATCAAGCTGGCAGGCAGAGGCAGTTAGGGGCAATCAGGCAGGCAGGCAGGTGAGCAGTTAGGAGCCAGTGATCCCAGATTGCGAGAGGGATGTCCCCAGTTGGAGAGGGTGCAGGCTGAGCTGAGGGAACCCCCTCCCTCCGTGCACAAATTCATGCATCGGGCCTCTAGTTGGTTGTATTTAAAAAAAAAAACAAACCCACTGTATTATTTGACAATGAGGTTTTACCCATTTTGAAATTGCTATTAGCTACTCCTTAGAGATGACACTGCTGTGACTAGAATACCTCATTTGAAGGCTTGGTGCCAGTGCTATACTTTTGGCTGTGTGCTAGTGGCAGCTTTTGGACAGAACATTGCAATTGCCCCTAAGATAGGAGAGATAGAAGTTTTCATTTGAAGAGCTAAATAAAAATGTTTCTGGGTATAGGCCAATACAATATCACTAAGGAAGAAGAAAAGTACAGTTTACCTCTCCCTGGGAAGCAGTTTGGCCAGAAAAAATCTCCCAGAAAGGGAAATTATAAGCTTATTAATTTAGGAAGATGTGGGTTTTCACTACTCAGCCTTTGTGAAATGGAACTTCTTTTCAAAGGAGGTGGGAGGAGGGATGGAATAAGGCAGATTTAAATGCTTAAAAAAGGTCACTTCCCAACCCTCTAATCACCCTCTTAGATTTAAGCAGGTAGGTGACCTCAAATATCACATACATAGCAAACTGTTTAGAAATCAAGTTAGGTTATTGCTGTTCCTAACTTATGTTGGATCAATGACCTGAAGTGGCATTATTCAGAGCAAAGCCTGGGAAGATAGTTGGAAAATAATATGTACCCCAATGATTTTTTTATATCTAAAATTTTCAGATGTTTCAATTTGTTTTTATTCCCTAGTCACATTTCATTTTACATTTCATATCTAATAACCAAAAGCAAGAGAAAGAAGCCAGGCAAATCCTACTTTAATTCTTCCCATTCCCTTGCCCCCATAGAGTTTTGATACTGGTGAAAGCTTGTTGAAATGAACTGGGAGCAGTGGTGAATGAGTCTTGAATATAAATTTTGATGGTTTATTTTTATGTTTAATAATAACACACAAATCTCAGCATTTTCCCTACCACCTATTTACTTGCTATTGGCAAGAAAAATAGTAAATGATTGGTTTATCACCTTCTAGGGATCGTTTTGGTCAGAAATTTGAGATTAGGGTAATTTTGGAGTTGACAGCAAGAGGTGATGTCTTTGATCTCAAGACCAAATACCTCCCAAGAAACAAACAAACAGTGTTTTTAAAGGAAACTTATATTTTTAGTGTGGTGTGCTCATTTAATAAAAATTATCTTTCCTTGAATGTTTTTGTATTGATCTTATCTTAGGGATGGTTCCTTATCATTGCATTTATTCTGCTTATATGTTTCTCTACCTTTCAGAACCATTTCTAAAGTTCATCTTGTGGACTACTGAATAATAAGTCCTTTGGGGCATACAGTCTAGTAAAAGAGACAGAATGGAATCAAGTAAACACATGCATATCAGTGTGACGTAAGAAACATCCAAACATGTAGAGATTTTTATGAATTTATTTGAGCCAAACTGATGACAATTGCCAGGAAGCCAAATCTCAACAGATTGAAAAAATGGTCCAGAGAATGGCACTTTCACATCTTATTTTATACCTTACAATCAAACAAGGAGGCATAAGGAGGGTTAAGTGACATTCATTGGTGAGAGATTAGGGTGTCAGGAGAAAGCAAAGCAGGGAACTCTCTTGAGATTGGATAAAAAGTAAAATGAAGAGACAAATACTCTTTTACATTGGTGGTTACAGGATAGTTAATAATTAACATTTACAGCACATAGAAATGGTATGCAGGAGAACAAGATACCAATGAGGGGTTCTGTAGTCTCATGTTCTAGTGGGAGATTGTGCACTGTGGGATCTGGAAAAAGGGGGATACTCTGACATTCTGAACGTGTGTTATCATAAATGCAAAAAGACAATAGACAGGCTCAGTTAAGGTAAAGATTGACCTTTGTCAAGAAAGATACTGGCCTAGGACATGACTGACTACCTGCCATGACTCGTTTTTAGTTAGGAAGTTTTAATTCCAGACCATCCTATCTGCTTACTTTCGGTCTCTGAGTTTGTAATGCCTGCCATGCAGGCCTACCCTGAGCTTGTCAGCTTTAGGATGTGGCCCCTTTTTTGTCCACATCAGGGTGAAGGTCAGAGAAAATATCCATGAAGAAGTTTGAGTAAATATCTGAAGGATAAATAGTCGTTAATTTGAAGGAGAGAGTTAAATGAATTAACAACCATGTGGAAATGAAATGTTCGTTAAGGTCTGGAGGTCTTGAGAGAAAACTGGAAATCTAAAGAAGTAGGACTTACTAATGTGAACAGATAAGTGGTAATTGATGTCATAAAAGTAGATGAACTTACTCAGGGAAAATGTGTCTGTTGAATGAGATAAAAAGAAGGGGGCCCAGGATTGATTCCTGAGGAATAGCAAGAAGTAACTAACTTACATAGCATATTAGGAAGTTCTTCCCTGTGCCGTGAAGAGCATACAAAACTACAACTGGGAACACAGGTCTACAAAAAACATTTTAAAAGTCTCTAAAAGGGACTAAAGAACATGCTTGGTTCTGCAGTTAGATTTGGTTTCTGGATTGGGTCAGTGCTTTAAGGGAAAGTTTGTTTTCCCATGCTACTTATGAGTAATGAAAGAGTGATCTTGGCTTTTTACTTCAACCATTTCCTATATATTTTCTGCTTTTCACTTTCTCTTCCAAGACATTTTCAACTTCCATAATGGGATTAAAGCAAAAGCATAGACTTTGATTAGACTTTTGCTTGAATCCCAGCACTGCCACTTCATTGATGTGGAATCCTGCAAATTACCCACCTTCCTGAAATTAATTTTCTTTAAGTTTTGTGTGGATTGAAAGTACACTGTAAGTGCACAGTATATGGTGGTCTAGTAGTTGTAGGTCAACAACAAATGTCTGTTCTGTTTCTCTTCTTTGCAGCTTCTATTTTTTGAGGTAGGTGAGTTTTTTCATCTGTAATCATTGAGTCTCTGTGTCCCACCTCCTCATGGCATCATGTAACAACATCCTTTTTGCTAGAGCAAAAGAGTTTTGCATTTTAGTAGTAAAAGTCCTTTCTGGAGCCTGGCCAGTGTTGCTAAGTGGTTGAACATCGACCCATAAACCAGGAGGTCACAGTTCAATTCCAGGTCAGAGCACAAGCCTGGGTTGAGGGCTCGATCCCCAGTAGGGAGCATGCAGAAGGCAGTGGTTCGATGATTCTCTTTCATCATTGTTGTTTCTCTCTCTCTCTCTTCCTTCCACTCTTTGAAATCAATAAAAACATGTTTTGAAAAAGTCCTTTCTGAAGAGCAAGTACAAGGAGGGTTTCTGGGTTGTTATAATCCAGGGTTTTTCAACAACAGCAACATTGGTGTTTGGAGCTAGGTAATTCTTTGTGGTGGGGCAGCCCTGTGTATTGTAGGATGTTTAACAGCATCCTTGCCTTTACCTGTTTGATGCCAGTAGAATTCCCCCCAAGTAAAAACAACCAAAAATGTCTCCAGACATTATCAAATGTCCCCAAGAGGACAAATCTCCATTTAAGAAATGTTTGCAAAAAAAATCTGTTTCTTGATATGGGTGGTATTCACACTGCTGTGTATGTTTATGAAAATGCAGTGAGTTGTACATACTAGTATATGATATATACAATTTTCTGTTGTGAATATTATGTTTCCACAAAAAGTTTTTAAGAAATCCTTTTTTCACTATGGCAGTGGAGAACCAGGCTCTAACCTATAACTACGCCTAAGTATGTGTAGGTTTTTATTCTTCTCCCTCAATCCCTAAAAGATGAGGTAGAATTAAGGGGAGGAGAGGACGTAGGTAGGACAGAAAGGCTGTGAAATGTAGTTGAAAATCTGGCTTCCAAATGTCTCTTTACAATTCCTAGCCAGTAGGGTGTGGAATTCAACCTGGGAAAATTTCTCTTACAAAATTTCAGAAATAAGCTCTGGGCACACGACAGTAGAATTATCCGCAAAACAGGTATCTTCCTTCTCACTTTCTCTGCTATACTGTCACAGCAAAGGAGAGGATCATTTGATTTTGGTCACTTCAGGTCTTATGACCCCTTTTTAAAAAAAATATATTTATATTGATTTCAGAGAGGAAGGAAGAGGGAGAGAGAGATAGAAACATCCATGATGAGAGAGAATCATGGATCAGCTGCCTCCTGCAAGTCCCCACTGGGGATGGAGCCCACAACCCAGGCATGTGCCCTTGATTGGAATCGAACCTGGGACCTTTCAGTTCACAGGCTGACGCTTTATCCACTGAGCCAAACTGGCAAGGGCTTATGACCCCTTTCTTGATGGTCATTGAAGTTACTTCTGAAAGTGTTTGCTTTTACTTTTAACATAAAATCTTTCAATCTTTCTCTACTTTCATGTTGGATGACATTGACTACTTCCTAAAATATAGTTCCCAGAGAATTCCTTGGGTAGGAAGCAGCAACCCACCTCAGTGTCTTAAAAGGAGTCTAAGAAAAGATCCCGTTTTGAAGTTTGAAAGATCCTGTAAAGAGAGGGAAAGGGAAGGCCTTGGGCCAAGCAGCCTTTGAGGTGGTAACCAGCTCATAAACAAGAACTGGCATGTGCCAACAGAGTCTCTCATTCTGGCTCGAGAGTTGGCTGAAGAGAGAAATGTGTGGAAGGCTCTGTAAGTGAAAGGGTTGTTCTTGGCTTTGGTTGTATGTAGTGTGGCTGGAAATGGAGCAGAGAGGAAGCGTGGACCTGGTCTCTGGGGTCTAGGTATTGCCCTAAGAGGAGGGTTTTGTATGTTTTTTTCCTTCCTTTTCTTACTTTAAAAAATTTTTTTTTTCCTTTTCCCCTCTTTAGTATTAACATTCAAGGTACAGGAAATGGTTGGATATTGAATGTTTTACAACTCTTCTAGGACAGCCTATTAATATTCTAGTCTGCCAAGACGAAAGCCAGAGGGATTTAACTAGGTAGAATCAAAGCTAATAACTTTTATGAAAATGCCCTAAGCAAGGTACTCTCAGTTTATTTGGAAGTGTTTAAATTTTACTAAAATCCTGTCATTGCCAACGTGGTTTTTTAAAGAGGGTAGGCAGCCATGGTGGCTAAACCTCAAAGACCAGTAAGACCTGAAATGGGCATCAGAGTGAGCCATCTGAGGACACAAGGAGAGCCTTGGTAATGGAAAGAGGTGCAACTGTGACTCTGGACCTTCGTCCCCTCATTCTTTACTGGCCCTGGCAGCTGCCATAGCTTGCTCAATGTGTTGTGGGCAGGGGATTGTTTCTTAATGCCTGCATGGGAGTACCAAACTTCAGCTGTGTTATCTAGGCTCTGAGCTTCTGGCACTTGCTGAGGCATCTGGTGACTCTAGACAAAAGCCTGTTTTGTCAGAAAGAAGATTGGGGCAAAGAACAACCATTGTTATCTCTGATGCCCTCAGAGCAAACTGTCTACTTGGCAAATGGAAATGTCTTGACCTTGTGAATTACACAACTGGTCCACTTGGTTTTATTTTTCTTTGAGATTATGTTATACTAGTAAAGTTTCAGCATTCAGGTGTTGAGACCTACTATAATTAATGCTTTTTAAAAGATGTTTTAAATATCATAAAAGTAATGAGTGCTTTATTATAAAGAATTTGGAAAATGCAGAAAGGTAAATGGAAGAATGAAAAATCATTAATTCTACCATATTCATTTTTAAAAAATTATTTATTTTAGAGAGAGGGGAAGAGAGAGAGGGAGGGAGGGAGAGAAACACAGATTTGTTGTTCCACTTATTTATGCATTCCTTGATTGCTTCTTGATGTATCCTGAGATCAAACCCGCAACCTTGGCATATCCTGATGATTCTCTGAACAACTGAGGTGCTCAGCAAGGACTCATTTTATTAACAGAAGAATTTCTTTAATGTTGTGAAACTGGCTGAGATTATTGGTTCAGGACTGGCTTGGGCATGATCTATATACCTCATGAATCTCAACCCTGTTTCTTTAACATCTTTAATTTTCCCATTGAGAACTGCCCTGGTCTGGCCCTGCTTGGCTAGATTTTATTACCCTGGAGTATGAAACTGTATCTTCTATATTTAAGTTTTTATAATACGTCTCAAGCCAAGTTTTAATCTTCATCTGTGATTGTCTTTAGAAGTCTGGGTGTTTATTTGTTAGTGGTGATGAATGAACATGTGTGTGTGTGTGTGTGGGGGGGGTGATGGTTTTATTATTTTTAAAGGCTAAATGTTGACCTGTGTACCTCTTTTTGGAAAGAGGTATCTTTGGTGCCAATTAGCATAACAACTTGCTTTCATTGAAAGTCTTATAAAATCTTGGGAGATTTCTTGTTGTAGAAGAAGAAAAGGCCTGTCTTCCATGGAATCCTGAGATAAACTGAGCTACAGGGACTTTTTCTTTTTCATTAGGTTAACATTTTAATTAAGGCAACTGCACAGAAACAAATCTCATTTCCTTATATAATTTTCTATTGAATTTATATTGACTAGTGTGGAACTTGGCTTATTAAATATTTAGATTTTTGTTTTATAGAGGCTTGTGATAAAGAAAATGGAAATCTTGGCCTAATACAGAAATGTGTTTTGAACTTATTTATTGTTCCTTTTTAAAAATATATTATTTTTATTGATTTCAGAGAGGAAGGGAGAGGGAGAGAGAGATAGAAACATCAATGATGAGAGAGAATCATTGATTGGCTGCCTCCTGCACGCCCCACACTGGGGATCGAGCCCGCAACCTGGGCATGTGCCCTTGACCAGAATCAAACCTGGGACCCTTCAGTCCACAGGCTGACACTCTATCCACTGAGCCAAACCAGCTAGGGCTCTTGTTCCTTCTTAATGTTAAAAATTGGCAGGGCCTACGAGACTGGTGTCTAAAACTACTCTGACATTGGCAATATCAGGTATAGCCATTCTCCAAAGAAACCTTCATTAATACTGTATAACCTTATAAATCTTTTTGACAGGAAAGAAATGGGAAGAGATGCTGGCTGGGTATATTTTAATTTATATTCTCTTAAAGTATGCATTTTATACTGATACGTTATTTTATAAATTATCTTTTTATTTAACATGGACTCTCCATCTAATAGGGGAAGGGGAGCTTCCCGTCAGAATAATTACTCTAGCAGTCTGAGAATAATCTTTGGAACTATCGTCTGCACTATGGTTTGAAAAAAATCAAATCAAGATTGACTACTTTGTCCAAGAGACTGACTTAAGAATTTAAGTAGATCTAGGAAAATCTTTTATGTTATTAACTTAAATTTCATATGAATAGAGGTTGAGAAATGATGTCTGATAGCCTAAGTTGTGGGTAGAATTTCTGCGTTTTGCTTATCAGATGGCCTTAATGTTCCTGCCTTTTCTTATTTATTGTCAAAAAGTAGAAAATAACTGTTTCCAGAACTTATTAAGGAGTGATAGATAGTTGTAGAATATTTTGGAAAGAGGTGAGCTAAACAGATAATACACGGGGATTTTTTTTTTTACCTCATACAAGTTTTTAAAAATTAATATATTCATATTTCCTTTTTATAAGTGTACAATTCAGTGATTTTATAGTATATTCACAGAATTGTGCAACCATTACCATTATTTATTTCAGACTATTCATTACTCCCAAAAGAAGCCTGTGGACCCATTAGCAGACACACACACACACACACTCACACACACCACTTGTTACTGTCTATTTTTTTGTTGTGGTGGGTTTTTTTCTCCATTTTTTTATAACTATCCTAGTGAGTATAAAGTGGTATCTCATTGTGGTTTTGATTTATATTGCTTTAATGACTAATGATTCTGAGCATCTTTTCATCTGTTTATTGGCCATTTGTTTATTTAAATTCTTTGCCCATATTTTAATTGGGTTTTCTTTTTTTTCTTTTTTTTAAGATTTTTTTTTATTGACTTTTTTAGAGAGAGAGGGAGGAACCGAGGGAGAGAAATAAAGAAACATTCATGTGAGAGCAAAACATTGATAGTTTGCCTCCTGCACGTCCCCTACTGGGGATCAAGCCAGTAACCCTGGCGTGTGTCCTGACCAGGAATCAAACCGGCAACCTTTCAGTGTACTAGATGAGGCCCAACCCACTGACCCACACAGGCAAGTTGTAAGAGTATAAATTCTGGATACTACTCTCTTAACAGATATATGATTGGCAAATATTTTCTTCCATTTGTATGGATTGTCTTTTCACTTTCTTGATAGTATCCTTTGAAGCACAAAAGTTTTAAGTTTTGATGAAGCCTGATTTATCCATTTTTCCTTTAGTTGCTATGCTTTTGGTGACATATCTAAAAAACCATTGCCTAAAGCAAGGTCATGAGGATTTACAACTATGCTTTCTTTTGAGAGTTTTATGGTTTTATCCCTTATGTTTAGACCTTTGATCAATTTTGAATTAATTTTGTACATGGTGTGAGGTGTAAGGATCTATTTATTCTTTTACATGTGGATATCCAGTTTCCCAGCACCACTTATTTATTGAAAGACTGTTCTTTCCCCCTGGAATTGTCTTGACATCCTTGTAGAAAATCAGTTGTCTAGAAATGTACGGGTTTTTGTCTGGACTCTCAGTTATGTTCCACTGATGAACATGGCTGTCCTTATGCCAGTATTATTGTTTTGAGTATTATAGCTTTGTAGTAAGTTTGAAATCAGGAATTGTGAGTCTTCCAACTTGCTTTTCTTTTAAAGATAGGTTTGGTTATCCTGAGTCTCTTGCATTTCCGTATGAATTTTAGGGTCAGCATATCAATTTCTCCAAAAAATCTGTTAAAATCTTAACAGTTTTACGTTTTTCAACTCATGTACATGGGTTCTCTTTCCATTTATATAGGTCTTTAATTTCATTCAATGGTGTTTTTGGTTTTCAGAGTACAAGTCTTGCAATTCTCTTATTAAATTTGTTCTTAAGTATTTTATTCTTTTAGATGTTATTGTAAGGAGAATTGTTTTCTTAATTTCACATTTGGGTTATTTATTGCTGTGTATAAAATATAATTGATTTGTATTTATTGATATTTATCATGCATCTTTGCTGAACTCATTTATAAGCTCTAATATTTTTTTGAGCATTCTTTGGGATTTTCTATGTACAAGATCTGACATCTGCGAATAGAAATACTTTTACTTTCTTTCCAATACAGATGTCTTTTTTTCTCTTGCCTAATTGTAGCCTTCAGTACAGTGTTAAATGGAAATGGCAAGAGCATACAGACATCCTTGGCTTGTTCCTGATTTTAGAAGAAAACCTTCAGTCTTTTACTATTAAGTATGAAGTTAACATTATTGTGTGTTTTTTCAGAGATGCCCTTTATTAATGTGGAGTTTTGAAGGGAACATTTCTACTCTTGCTTGAGATTTAAGAGTCTTTTAATTATTTTTCATAACAAGATCGTGTGTGTGTGTGTGTGTGTGTGTGTGTGTGAGAGAGAGAGAGAGAGAGAGAGAGAGAGAGAGAGAGAGAGAGAGAGAGAGTTGGAGAAACTTGTGAAATGTAAAGCATACAAAAAATAAAGTACCTGGATATAGTGTTCATTCTATCACTTTAACTGTCTAACTTTGGACATTTTGTGCCTCCTTCATTCATGTGTTCTGTTCGTCAGATATTTATTGAACATTCAATTTGCTAGATAACATATTTGAAGATACAAGGGTAAAAACACTGAGGTCTTTGTCTTCAGATACCAGTTTGCACTCTATATCAACAACCTCATTTTTAAAAAATCTGTAAAGATTGAAGTGTTGGGCATATTTTGATTTGTGAGCATGTGTTAAGGCCTTGCTTATTTTCAGAGTTCAGTATGGTCTCAGTGTTAAGACTGGTCTTATTTTGTAGATATCATGAGTGCTACCTATGTGTCAAACTCTTACACACTCATTTTTTCAAAATACTGTTAATCATAGCAGTGACTCCCAAATCTTTGTCCTCTACTCTGACCTCTTTCCTAAGTTTGACCATGGTTTCCAGCTGCCTAATAGATATCCTCGTTCAGTTGTTCCAGATATACTTCAGACTTACAAGGTCTATCACAAAATTATGATTTATCTATAAAGCCCACCTCTCTCCACGTTTTCTCATTTTCATTAGTGGGAATATTTCTTCCATTTGCCCAAACTAGAAACTTCTGAGTCATTCTTGACACCTTTTTCTCACTGCTCACATCTAGTGTATCACAAAGGCCCTTTGAGAGACTATCTCCTACATATTTCTTGTTACCTACCCCCATCTCTTGTACTTATTGCCACTTCCTTTGTTTGGACCCTCATCATTTTTTACTTGGACCAAACTCTTCTCTCATCCCCTTTCTTTCCCACGTGGTAAATTAATTGTCATTCAGGATCCAGCTTAAATGTCACTTCCTCTTTATAGCATATTCTTGTTAGCCAATTCTTTAAACTTCCAGGTGAAATTAAACATCATTCTACAGTCATGTGCCTCTTAATGATAGGGATATGTTGAGAAAAACACACTGTAGGCAATTTCACCATTGTGCAAACATCACAGACTGTACTTACACAAACCTAGATGGTGTAGCCTACCACATGTCTAGGCTACATAGTATAGCCTATTGCTCCTAGGCTACAAGCCTGTACAGCATGTTACTGTACAAAACAAGCACAAGAGAAAATGATGCAATCAAGAGACATGTTAAACACAAGTTGTATGAGGCTGCTCCTGGCATAACATGGCATACTTTGAAGCAAACTTTTTTTTATAAGTAGAAAGATTCTACTCTAAGATAATGACAAAAAGTATAGTATGATATGGTATGGTATGGTATGGTATGGTATGGTACGGTCCAAAACTAGTAACAGTTATTTATTATTATTACCAACTATTACACAATACACACTTGTATGTGCATAGTAGATTTGTTTACATCAGCATCACTACAAACACGTGAGTAATGCATTGCACTACCATCTTAGGGTGGCTTTAGCATCACTAGTGATAGGAATTTTTCAGCACCATTATAATCTTATGAGACCACCGTTGTATATGCAGTCTGTCATTGACTGAAACATCATTCTGTGGTATTTGTATTAATGCTATGAAAATATTGAATATTGTATAGCTATTAATAGCATAAGTTGTAGAATCATACAGACTTGTGTTTGAATTCTGGCTCTTAATAGCTATATGACCTTGAGCATATTAGTTTCTCTAAGCCTCAGTTTCTTCATCTTAAAGTAAAGCTAATAACTACTTCATAGAGCAGAAGTGAAGATTAAGTACAATTATGAAAGTAATAATTATAGTAATCATGGCCACAATATATTGAACATTTATTATTTGCTAAGCACTGAGCTAAATGTAATATTTGATACATATTGCCTATGTAAAACAGCTTAGTGCCCGATGTATAGTAAACATTCAGTAAAGAAAAGCTAGTATTTTTTGTTATTGTTGTTTTCATCTGGGCTGAGCATTTTAAAGGCAAAAACTATGTTTCATCTTTGTGATTGACAGTATGGTAGATCATCAATAAACAGTTGCTGAGTGTGAATTTATTTAGTGCGATTTGACGAAATGCTAGGAGTTCTTAAAAATAATATTCCCTGCTAACCTGACTGCAGTTCCTTTGGGATTTGAAGGTTTTGCGTTTCCTATTCAAGTACACATACCCTGGAGAGAGATAATACTTGTAGTTTTATCAACAGCTATCCTATGGGAATTAGTTCTTTACCATTCTTTCTAATCTGAGAAAGACCTTACAGGATGAGACTGGGCTGGAAAGAAAGGGGAGAGGAAGAGATCAGAGCACACAGTATTATGGGGGACAAAATTATTTCCCATTTGCCTCACAATTACTTTTTTTCCCTAACTTGTAATGGACATCACACTACCTAATACACATAGTCAGCATTTGGTAACCTTGGCTCTGCTGTAGAGCCATAAGGTTAGATCATGTAAAATTGAGTTATTTCTGTTACCCGAAAGTCTGAATTTGCTTATTTATCACTTTGTGATATTATGGGTATGACTAGAGGCCCGATGCACGAAAATTCATGAGAGAGTAGGCCTTTCTTCCCCCGGCTGCTGGCACCAGCTTCCCTCCAGGACCCGGGACCCGGGCTGCTTCCCTCCAGCCCCAGCTTCATCCAGAAGGATGAAGGACATCTGGTCTAATTAGCATATTACCTTTTTATTATTATAGATTGCAAACTCATTCCCTCTATAGACAGTTAATAGCTTTATATTGAGTACTGACATAGAATATTTTAGACCTGGTCCCTAATTTTGGTCAGCTGTCTTATAAATAAATGTCAGCTATCACTACCCTGTGAATTGCCAGGATTGTTGAGCACAAGATGGGGTGATAAACCTGAAAACACTGAAGAGGCTACACAGATGTAATACAGTACAATTCCAGACTTTAATACATGACTTTGGAAAACTCATTTAACTTTCTAGACCTCAGTTTCCTTACCTCTGAAAATTTTCAAGGTCCCTGTCTATCCTAAAATTCTGGGGGCTTTATTCTGTCAGAGGATATTTTTTCCATTGCTTTTCAAAGAGAGAGAAAGGGAGGAGGGAAGGAGAGAGAAATATCATTGTGAGAGAGACACATCGACTGGTTGCCTCCTGCACAAGCCCTGACTGGGGCAGGGAGCAAACCAGAAACTCAGGTACTTGCCTTTGACTGGAAATGGAATCTGTGACCCTTCGGTACTCGGGCCGACCTCTAACCACTGAGAACGCCGGTCAGGGCTTTCTCTCCTACTTACTTGTGTCTCTTGCTTCCATCAGTCTCAACACAACAGCCATAGTTATTTTTTAAAAACTTGTCAAATCATTCTCATTCTTTTCCCAGAACCCTCCATCAGCCCTTCATTTCATTCAGAGAAAAAGCCAATGGCCTGTATAGCCCTACATGACCTGAACTTCTCCCTGCTATACTTTTGTGGCCTCATATTTTCCCCCTCTCAGTTGTCTCCAGCCATACTGGCCTCTGCTCTTCCTTGATCATCTCAGCCATGTTCCTCTTGTTTTAGGGATTATACAGTGAAGATTCCAGTTTCTAGACAGCATTGTCAACTTCCTCGTCTCCCAAGTTTTTTTACTCAAATGTCACTATTTTGAATTTGCAACTGCCTTTGCACTGCCCTTCCCACTTCTTTACCCTGCTGTTATTTTTTTTCAAAGCGCTAATCTTCTAATTTACTGTGTACTTAATTATTATGTTTATAATTTATTGTCTGACTATCTGCTACAATGTAAGTTCTACCAGGGTAAAGAATTTTTGGTTTGTTCACCCTTATTTCCCAAGCATCTTTAATAGTACCTGGTTCATTAAATATTTGTTAGCACATTGATGGGCTGTGGTGAATACTAATCTCAGTTTTAGCTGATATGAGCCTCAGTTGACTCATTTATGAAACGCTGGTTTTGATCTATATCTTTTTTCATTTTTTTCATCATCATTTTTTCCCTCAATACCCTCTTCCACATTTATATATTTTATGTTGAGGTTTTCCTCAGATACCTGGTAGTGCTTGGTTATCTGCTCTCATTTTAAACATCTTTAAGATGGGAGACTGAAAGATTGATTGGAAGCTTTGAATGCATCAGCAGGTGTATGTATGATGAACTTCACAGGTTGTTAATTTGGTGAAACCTACATGTCAGTATCTTTCATTTTTTCTTTAATCCTCGCCTGAGGATATTTTTCCCATTGCCTTTTTTCTTTCTTTCAGAAAGAGTAGAAAGGAGAGAGAGGGCAGGGAGAGAGGGAGGGAGTGAGGGAGGAAGAGAGAGAGAGAGAGAGAGAGAGAGAGAGAGAGAGAGAGAGAGAGAGGTGAGGAGGGAACCTGCAACCAAGGTATATGCCCTTGACCGGGAATCAAACCCACGACCTGCAGACCAATGCTCTAACCACTTAGCAACACCAGCCAGGGCATGTCAGTAAATCTTTCCTCATGGGTTTACCTTATTCCTTAGAAAGTCTCTTCTAATTCTGGAAGGTAAGGACTGACTGCCAGCTTTCTTTGTGCCAAATGAAGAAAAAAATACAGTGGACTTCAGGTTTTGGCCTTCAGTATTCAGTATGCTTAAGTCCACATTCAATTCTCTGTCTCGGTTTGCTCCCTGCCCCCCACCATCCCCTGTGGGTAAGGTAACCATTCGATCTCTCTCTCTCTCTCTCTCTCTCTGTCTCCCCCTCCCTTCCTCCCTCCCTCCCTCCCTCCCTCCCTCTTCTCCCCTCCCTGCTCCCTCCTCCTCCCCCTCTCTCACTTCCACTCCCTCTGAAAAAGCAATGGGGGAAAAATAATCCTCAGGACAGGATTAAAATACTAAATCATCAGTCTCCCCACCTTGACTTATCTGGTGCTACCAGTTCCTGAGCTGTTGGGGAGAAGATTCTGTGGTATTGATTGGTATATATAGTTGGAAGTTTTCCCTATTGCAAGTGTAGTATTCAGCATTCTTATGTTTGCTTAGTCAGTTACCATTCTTTAATTTGCTTTCTAGATTCTGAAATGTTATTTTTGTCTCCTTTTCTTTCCTTCCTTGTGGGTTTGTCTTTTAGAAAATCCTTTATTATAGTTTTAGTGTGGTTTTGTCTACTTTATTTATTTAAAATATATTTTTATTGATTTCAGAGAGGAAGGGAGAGGGGAAGAGAGATAGAAACATCAATGATGAGAGAGAATCATTGATTGGCTGCCTCCTGCACGCCCACTACTGGGGATCGAGCCCACAGCCCAGGCATGTGCCCTTGTCTGGAATTGAACCCGGGACCGGCTGATGCTCTATCCACTGAGCCAAACCAGCTAGGGCATTGTCTACTTTATTTATTACAACTATTTGTTGTCTGTCCTTTGTCTTTTGTTTAAATTGGCATTTTTATTGAGATAATTGTAGAGTCAAATGCAGTTGTAAGAAATAATACAAAGATCCCTGTACACTTTACTCAGTCTCCCCCGATGGTAACATGTTGTAAAACTATAGTATTACATCACAACCAGGATATTGACATTGATACAATCCACCGATCTCATTCAGATTTGTCCAGTGGTGTGTGCATGTGTAGTTCTCTATAGTCTTATATGTGTACTAGAGGCCCGGTGCACAAAATTTGTGCACAGGGGTTTGTGTCTCTCAGTCCAGCCTACACCCTCTCCAATCTGGGACCCCTCAAGGGATGTCTGACTGCCCATTTAGCTCGATCCCAGTAGGATCGGGCCTAAACGGGCAGTTGGACATCCCTCTCACAATCCAGGACTGCTGGCTCCCAACTGCTCGCCTGCCTGCCTTCCTGATTGCCCCTAACAGCTTCTGCCTGCCAGCCTGATCATCCCCTAACCATTCCCCTGCCAGACTGTTTGCCCCTAACTGACCTCCCCTGCAGGCCTGGTCACCCCTAACTTCCCTCCCCTGCAGGACTGGTCCCCCCCCAACTACTCTCCCCTGCAGGCCTGGGAACTCCCCAACTGCCCTTCCCTGTAGGCCTGGTCGCCCCCAACTTCCCTCCTCTCCCAGCCTGGTCACCCCTAACTGCCCTCCCCTGCTGGTCTGATCACCCACAACTGCCCTCCCTTGCAGGCCTGTTCCCTCCCAACTACCCTCACAAGCTGGCCATCTTGTGGCGGCCATCTTGTGTCCACATGGGGGCAGCCATTTTTGACCACATGGGGGCAGCCATCTTGTGTGTTGGAGTGATGGTCAATTGAAATTATTAGATAGGATTCACCACCACTGTCAAGATTCTGAACCATTCCATAAACTACAGGGATCCCTGATGTTGTCCTTTTATACTACAGCCACATCCCTTTTTATAACACCTCTTTTCCCCCGTGAATTCCAGGCAACCACTAATCTGTTCTCTATTTCTAAAATTTTGTTATATCAGAAATATTACACAAATGAAATTGTATAGTATGTACCAGTAAGTAACCATTTAAAATTGGCTTTTTTTTAGTCAGCATAATTCTGTGGTGATTTATCCAGGTTGTTGCATGTATTTTATTGCAGAGTTTCTATGGCATGGGTGTGTATGTACCACGGTTTGTTAAACAAATCACCTGTTGAAGGACATTTGGGTTATTTCCAGTTTTGCACTATTATGAAAAAAATTGCTAAGAACATTATATACAGGTTTTATGCAAACATAAGTTTTCATTTCTCTGGGATAAATGCCCAAGAGTACAATTGCTGGGTCATATGGTAATTGTGTGTTGAGTGTTTTAAGAAACTGCCAAATAATTTTCCAGAGTGGCTATACTATTTTACATACCAGCAATGCATGAGAATCCATTTTCTTTGCATCCTTGCCAGTATTTAGTGTTAACTCTATTTTTTTTTATTTTAGACATTCTGACATGTGTATAGTGATCTCATTGTCATTTTAATTTGCATTTCCCTGATGACTAACATTGTTGAAGATCTTTTCATGTACTTGTTTGTCATCTGTATATCTTCTTTAATGAAATGTCTCTGAATGTCTCTCACCCGTTTTCTAATTGTTTACTGTTGTTTTTATAGTTCTTTATATATTCTAGATCTAGTCCCTTATGCGATATTTATGTTTTACATTTAAGCCAGTGATCCTTTTTTTTTTTTTTTTTCTCAGAGGCCAGTCCATTTTGAGTGAAATTTTATAGAAGGTGTGAAGTTTAGGTTGAGGCTCATTTTGTGTGTGTGTGCCTATGGATATTCCAATTGCTTCACCATCATTCATTGAAAAGACCATCCTCCTCCACTGAATTGCTTTTGCACCTTTGTCAAAATCACTTGACCATACTTGTATATATCTATTTCTGGGCTCTGCTCTGTTCGATTGACCCATGTGTCTATCTCTCTGCCAGTACTACATTATCTTGATTACTATAGCTATTTAATAAACCTTGATATAGGATAGAGTGATCCTCCTACTTTATTTTTCTTTGTCAAAATAATTTTAGTTATTCTTAGGTCAGTGCCTTTCTATATAAATTTTAAAATTAGCTTAATTGTATCTACAAAAAAGTATTGCTAGGGTTTTGATAGGAATTGGACTATGGGGAGAATTCATGTTTTTTTTTGTTTGTTTGTTTGTTTGTTTAGTTTACTTAGGTGATTTTAGTCTCCCTCTCCCCATTCTGGACTGTAAAGCTCTTCTTAAATTAAAGGATAGTTGACATACTATATATTATATTATATTATTTTATATTATAGTGACTTGACATTTAGGTACTTACAAAGTGATCACCACGAAAAGTCCAGTATCCATCTGTCACCATACAAAGTTATTTTGCTATTATTGACTACTAGAGGCCCGGTGCACCGATTCATGCACCGGTGGGATCCTTTGGCCTGGCCTGTGGGGATCAGTGGACGTCCACACCACTGCAGCCCGGCCTTAACTACCAGCTCATCGGGCTCCAGCCCACTGTCTGCGTCGATCCCACACAGCACAAAGTAGTCTGTGATGCGGCAGGCATCTGGGAAGGAGCCCGAGCCTGGGCTGGGCCCCGATGTACCTGCTGCTGCCGCTACAGTGTGCAGGGGGAGTGTCTGCGGGAGAGGCTCGCGCCACTGACACAACTGCGCTTGCCAGCCATGAGCCTGCCTGTCAGCTGAGCAGTGCTCCTGCTATGGGAGTGCACTGACCACCAGGGGGCAGCTCCTGCATTGAATGTCTGTTCCCTGGTGATCAGTGCACGTCATAGCTACCAACTGGTCATTCGGTCATAAAGGTCTCTTAGGCTTTTATATATATAGACTAGAGGCCTGGTGCACGAAATTTGTGCACGGGTGTGTATGTCCCTCAGCCCAGCCTGCACCCTCTCCAATCTGGGACCCCTCAAGGGATGTGCGACTGCCCGTTTAGGCCCGATCCTACAGGGTAGGATTGGGTCTAAATGGGCAGTCGGACATTCCTCTCACAATCCAGGACTGCTGGCTCCCAACTGCTTGCCTGCCTGCCTGCCTGCCTGCCTGCCTGATTGCCCCTAACTGCTTCTGCCTGCCAGCCTGATCACCCCCTAAACACTCCCCTGCCAGTCTGATTGATGCCTAACTGCCCTCCCCTGCAGGCCTGGTCCCCCCCAACTGCTCTCCCCTGCAGGCCTGGGTCCCCCACCCCCCAACTGCCCTTCCCTTCCCTGCAGGCCCGGTCACCCCCAACTTCCCTCCTCTTCCAGCCTGGTCACCCCTAACTGCCCTCCCCTGCAGGCTTGATTGCCCCCAACTGCTCTCCTTTTCAGGCCTGGTCCTCCCAACTACCCTCCCCTGCTGGCCTGATCGCCCACAACTGCCCTCCCTTGCAGGCCTGATCCATCCCAACTGCCCTCCCCTACTGGCCATCTTGTGGTGGCTATCTTGTGTCCACATGGGGGCAGCCATCTTGTGTGTTGGAGTGACGGTCAATTTGCATAGTACTCTTTTATTAGATAGGATATTCCCTCTGCTGTACTTTAGATCCCCAAAAATGTGGAACACTTTGTGAATTTGCATGTCATCATGTACAGGTGCCATGCTAATAAATCTCTGTATTGTTTCAATTTTAGTATATGTGCTGCCGAAGTGAGCACTGTGTTTTATTTAGTCTTATAAAAGTTTGTATTTAATGCAATTTGTTGAGGTATTTTTTTAATCACTCCTAAATTTCATGTCTAATTTAAAAAGAACTTCCTCATGCCAAGATTATAAGAATATTAACCTGTATATTTTTTACTCTAAATATTTGGTTTTAAATTTAGTTTTTAAAAACCATTTGGTATTTATTTTAGTGTGCTGTAGGAACCTAATTCTTTTTTAAAAATATATATTTTATTGATTTTTTACAGAGAGGAAGGGAGAGGGACAGAGAGTCAGAAACATCGATGAGAGAGAAATATCCATCCATCAGCTGCCTCCTGGACACCCCCCACTGGGGATGTGCCTGCAACCAAGGTATATGCCCTTGACTGGAATCAAACCTGGGACCCTTCAGTCTGCAGGTGATGCTCTATCCACTGAACCAAACCGGTTAGGGTGGAACCTAATTCTTTAAAAAATCCAATTGGAGAGTCAGCTGCCCTCTCATCATTTATTGAATATTCTTCCAAGTTTTTAATTGATTTTAGATGCCATCTTTATCATAATTTAAATTGTTATATATATTTGGGTCTGTTGCTGGGCTTTTTTGTCAGTCCAGTTATCTTATATCTTTTTTTTTTAATATATTTTATTAATTTTTTACAGAGAGGAAGAGAGGGATAGAGAGTCAGAAATATTGATGAGAGAGAAACATCGATCAGCTGCCTCCTGCACACCCCCCACTGGGGATGTGCCCGCAACCAAGGTACATGCCCTTGACCGGAATCGAACCTGGGACCTTACAGTCCGCAGGCCAACGCTCTATCCACTGAGCCAAACCGGTTTCGGCATCTTATATCTTCATATCATACTTTTAATGATCTGTTGTGGGCCTATGAGATAATGTCTAGGAAAAGACAGCATGATAAAACTAAGTTAAGAGCTTAACTCGGGTTAGACTAGTTGAATGCTAGCTCTTCCATTTATCAGTTAGATAACTTAGTGGGAATTATTTAAATTCTCTAGACCTCAGTATTGTCTGTAAAATAAGGATTATAATATTACATACATTATAGGGTTATTGTGAGAATTAAATGCATTAATATATGTAAAGCTCCTTTAGTGCTACATAACTTCATAGGTGCCATGTAAGACTTAAGCTATTGCAACAGGGCAAAGTTGTCCTCATATTCCTTCTTTCTAGACTAGCTTGTTAGCCTTGGCTGGCATGGTACAGTGGTTAGATGTGTTGTCTAAGGTTTGATTCCTGGTCAAGGGCACTGGGTTGCAGGTTTGATCCCCGGTCCCCGTCAGGGCTCATTTGGAAGGCTCTCTCTCTCCCTCTCTCTCTCTGAGTTCACCTCTGATTCCCCCTCCCCCCCCCCCTTCCACTCTCTAAAAAGCAATGGAAAAAATATCATCAGGTAAAAATTATTTTAAAAAATTTTATTATTCCCAAAATCCAATTCAGCTATTCATTGAAATTACATTGACTTTATGTATTTAAGTTAAGGGAGAAATGGTCTTTATAATAATGTAATAAACTGTTGCATTATCCTATACTTCCTATACTAGTATAATAAAAGGCTAATATGCAAATCAACTGAACAGTGGAATGACAGGTCTCTATGACACGCACTGACCACCAGGGGGCAGATGATCAATGCAGGAGCTGCCCTCTGGTGGTCAGTGTGCTCTCACAGGGGGATTGCTGCTCAGCCAGAAGCCTGCCTCACAGGCTGGTGAGCGCAGTGGCAGTGGCAGGAGCCTCTCCCTTGTCCCTGGCAGCACTAAGGATGCCCAACTGCCGGCTTAGGCCCACTCCCAGCAGGCCTAAGCTGTCAGTCGGACATTCCCCCGAGGGCTCCCGGACTGTGAGAGGGAGCAGGCTGGGCTGAGGGACCACCCCCTCCTGTGCATGAATTTTCGTGCACTGGGCCTCTAGTCATTATATAATACAGTATTGGCTTACCACCTAAGAACATGGTATATCTGTATCTCTTCATTAACTCAAGTCTAGGGTCTTGTGTCAGTTCTGGACTTAATAGATGGACACATTGTTTTCTATTCTCATCTGATCCAAAACACAAAAAAAGAAATACTGGAATCTATGTAAACTTTACGAGTGTGACATTATTGGCTCATTTTTATCCCTAGAATAAGAGCAATAGAAAAACATGATGCCATAGACCACATCATTAGATGTTGTATATATAGGTGTCTGCACTTACGTTGGTTGTTTAAGGTCTTCTCAGTTCTCTCACATTTTACCCTAAAGTGCATGAGTATTTGAATGAATAAAGAAGAGTTGAAGTCATGATAACCTTTGGAACAGTAATAAAAAACTCAGAATATATGTGAGTGTGTATATGGATATTGAAATGTGCAAATGCAGTGGTTCTTAGAATTTGGCCATTGGGGTTTTCTTAAGGGGCCTCTTCCCACCCACCCCACCCCAACCCTCCTACCAGACCCCTGCTTTAGGAGAGAATGTCTGTTTATTCAGTTTTTTCCATCATTATCCTCTTTTTCTCCTCAGTCTGTTTTACCATCTGCCTGTGAACTCTAGCTAGAATTTTTGTATTTTTATTTTTTTAAGGTGTGTTTTGAGAGAGACATCAATTTGTTGTTGCACATATTTAGACATTCATTGGTTCCTTTTTTAAAAAATTGATTTCAGAGAGAGGAAGTGAGAGGGAGAGAGAGAGAGAAACATCTATGATGAGAGAGAATCACTGATTGGCTGCCTCCTGTACACCCTTAGCTGGGGATCAAGACCGCAACCTGGGCATGTGCCCTGACTGGGGATCGAACCCAAACCTTGGCCTATTGGGATGACACTAACCAACTGAGCTACCCGGTCTGGGCTAGACATTTTGTATTTTTAGATTGTTTACTCAAGCCTGCATATATCAATTAACTGCTTCAAGAAAATAGCAAATATGGTGAGAGAGTCTGACTCCAGTGAGGGCTATAGGAAACTCATATACACATGTACTTAAACTATGCTTGTTCCTGCTTTCCTGAGTTTTCTCCCAGAATTGTTTAGGTTTGATAGGTAGTTATGTTTTTATTAGGAAGGGATAAATTAGGGGTGAAAAACAAAATAACTGTGTATTTTGACAAAGAAGTGTTGAGCAAAAAGATCATTAGAGATGCTAATCAAAATACAGCTATATATGTATACTATTCTTTTGATTTTAGTGTATGTCTGAAGTTTTAAATAACATTTTGGGGTTACAACAGTACATATAAGTAAGTAAATAAAGGCAATAATTATTAATTATGTAGAATATGTACTTTTAGAAATACATTTTAGTACTCTAGTTATAAGCTTACAGCTTGGTGAATTTTCACAATTTGAACACACCCATGTAACCAGCACCCAGATCAAGAAACAGAACACTAGTAGCTCCTGGAAACGTCCCTTGTGCTGCCTTCTAGTCACAGCTCCCTAAGGCTAGCCACTATGCTAACTCCTAACAGCCTACATTAGTTTTGCCTGTTTTTATTTCTTATATATACTTTTGGAGGCTGTGAGAGCCATAAACATAATTGCAAGAGTATGTAGTTTGGTCACTCTCATTGCTCTATAGTAGTCTATTATGTGAATACACTACAATTTTTTCCTACTGTTGAATATTTGAGCATTTATACTTTTAGATCACCTCTTACCCATTTATTTTTTAAGTATTGTAGGGGTTGTGGACATTTTCTGAAATATACTGCTGAGGAAATCTGAAAATTTTTATCAGTTCTCAACTTTAGAAATTCCATAATGGTGAATAGACACCTTTTAATTTAGAAACGTATCTATCCACATATTTTCCAAACCCATTACCTCTGTTATCCATTACCTCAGTTAGCTTTTGCTGTATAAAAAGCAATCCAACTTAATGGCTTAAAACAACAGTGATTTACTTAGCTTTTTTTTTTGTTCTGAGAATTAGCAGTTTAGGCTGGATTCTGCTATGGGGTTCTGATGATCTGTGCCAGACTTGGCTTACCATGGTTGGGACAACTGAGCCACCTTCTCCAAGTGGTTTTTCATTCTCTAGCAGGCTACATAAGGGTTATTCACATGGCAGTCTCTCTCCCAAGGAGGAACCGTGGGATGTGTGCCCGGCCTCCTGATGCTCAGGCAGAGAACTGATACTACTTTGCTTCCTCTACTTTCTGTTGGCCAAAACAAATCACAAGGCTAGCATAGGTTCAAGTGGTAAAGAAGTAGAATTCCATCTCTTGATGAGAGAATTGCAAGTGGGTGAGTTCAGGGAGGTGAAGAATTTGTGACTTTTTTTTTTTTGCAACCTACCATATCCATATTTGCACTCGCTTTTAGGAAACTAAATTCCAAATTGACTGACATCTTTTTGTTTTTGATATGCATTCATATAAACTTTTATTTTCACCTGTTTCAGAAGGAAGGTGGGAGGGGGACTGGAAAGAGATTAACCAAAGAATTTACATGCATATATGCATTTCCTGTGGACACAGACAATAGGGTGGTGAAGGTTTAGGGCCGGGCCAGAACTAGGTGGAGGGGGGCAATGGGGGAAAAGGGGGGACGTCTGTAATACTCTCAACAATGAAGATTTAAAAAATCCCCAACTGTTTGGAGTCATAAATGGAACTAGGCCTATCACGTGTTAGGATGGTATTTTAAGTTTATTTGTTTTTCTTCCTCTCCCTGTCTTTTTTCTGTGCTATTCATTTTATCATTCCAGATGTTTAAGAACACCTCTTCAACAATGCCTTTTCTGATTTTGTGTCATTCCACCTCATCCCTACCCTGGCATCTTTCCTTTGAATCCCCCATGGCAGCATTTAACATCCATAATGTTTTATTATATCCAGTTGTTTTCATGTCTGTTTTTTGTTATTAGACTCTAGGCTTCTGTATGTATCCCCAGTTTCTGACATGCAAATCTTTTTCAATGATGGATGATCTGTGAGAAAGCTTCTAGTTTTTTCTTTACCAAATCTGACTACTCTGTTTTAGTACAGAATTGTTTATCCCTGTGTTTCTATATGGATATAACTGCTGCTACTTGACTAGATAAGTTACTACTATTTTTTTTTCATTTTAAAAAAATAATTCTTTATCGTTGAAAGTATTACATATGTCCCCTTTCCCCCCCATTAACGCCCTCCAGCCAACCCCCGCCCCATGCCCTCACTTCCCATCTGTGTCCATGGGCCATGCATATATGCATAAAAGGTCCTTGGTAAATTACCTCCCACCCACCCACCCTCTCACCACATTCCTCTGGGATTCCACACTCTGTTCCATGCTTCCATGTCTCTGGATCCACTCTGTTCATCAGTTTATTTTGTTACTTAGATTCCACATATGAGTGAGATCATGTGATACTTTTCTTTCTATGACTGACTTATTTCACTTAGCATGATACTCTCTATCATGCTGTCTGAAAGGGTAAGAGATTCTCTTTTTTTTTTTTTACTGCTGCATAGTATTCCATGGTATAAATGTGCCACAACTTTTTTATCAACTCATCTACTGATGGGCACTTGGGCTATTTCCAGATCTTAGCTATTATAAATTGTGCTGCTACATTCGTTCTGATGGGTATTTTGGGTTTCTTTGGATGTATTCCTAGAAGTGGGATCACTGTGTCAAATGGCAGTTCCATACTTAATTTTTTGAGGAAACTCCATACTGTTTTCCATAATGGTTGCACCAGTCTGCATTCCCACCAGCAGTGTATTAGGCTTCCCTTTTCTCTACATCCTTGCCAGCACTTGTCATTTGTTGATTTGTTGATGGTAGCCATTCTGACAGGTGTGAGGTGATACTTCATTGTCATTTTAATTTGCATCTCTCTGATGATCAGTGACTTTGAGTATTTTTTCATGTCCTTTGGCCATCTGTATGTCCACTTTGGAGAAGTACCTATTTAAGTCCTTTGCCCATTTTTTAATTGGATTGTTTGTCTTCCTTCTATTAAGTTGTATGAGTTCCTTATATATTTTGGGTATTAACTCTTTATCAGATGTATCAATTACTATTTAGATTTAACTTACTGAGCAAGGTTAAATATCACCATCCATATATGCAGATAATTTCTATTACGTCTTTTTGTACTACTCACGTTATTTTGATTAAATATATTGTTTTTCTCCTAAGATACTGTGCTTTTATTTTACATAGCTGTGCCCTTAATCATTTGGAAGATATAATAATTCAATATATATAAGGGAGATTTGTCTTTTTTTAAATTTTTTTTTTATTGATTTTAGAGAGAGAGGAAGGGAGAGGGAGAGATAGAAACATCAATCAGCTGCCTTCTGCCCTTGGGGAGAAGCCCAGAACCCTGTGCCCTGACTGGGTATCAAACCAATGACCTCTTGATGCATGGGGCAATGCTCAACCAAATGAGCCACACCAGCTGGGCTTTTTTTTTTTTTTTTTTAATGCTACCAATTATCTGAGCCTTTGCCCTTTGGGGCAAGGCAATTCCTTACCTTATAAGTTCAATGTCTACTGTAAAATGAGAAAATGTCAGATGCTTACTCTACCCACTCTCTTAGCAATAAGGGTTTGACATCTTGACCCAGGTTTCACCAACCAGACATATTACCCCTAATATTTTCAATCAGTTCCTAATCTCAAAGGACAGTGGAAAACTGTTTATAGTGGTGGTGGTGACATACAGTGTAAGTGGTTCAGTGATGGAGGCAGCAATGCTAGCAGACTGATAGTGTGACATGATTTTGTTAGCAGTTCTGGTTGTGCCTCTCTCTGTGCCTGCTTGTTTTCTGAGCCTAATTCTCCAGACTTCCTGCGAGTTCTGAGTTACCCACTAACCTTTTGCTTAAATCAGACAGAGTTGGTTTCTGTAAGCAGCCATGAACAATGAGTAATTTTGTAAGTAGTTGAATGTTGAGAGTAGAAACCACAGTACATATTAAAGAAATGTACATCTTATTCAGAGATAAAACTCATGAAATATTAGATCACAGAAATGTGATAGCTTATATAACACAGATTGTATGTGATATAAAGAAAGAAAAAATCAGTGGAAGAGAATTTGGAAACAGGTTTATTGAAGGGGTCTATTGGGCTTATTGGGACTCCAATAATGGGTAGAATAATATTTAGATATCCCTGCTTCATACATGAAGGAAATAGGAAGGAGGATGTTAGGATTATATATATGTAAGTAGGCCAGAAAAGTGTGTGCTTTCACTCTTAGTAATTCTTATGACTGGTATGTAAGTGGGAATGTTACAAGTCTGTCTGTGAAAAATATGTAAACATTTATTTTTGCAGAATTTCTTGTTTTCAGATTCACTGAAGGTTATCAACAATTTTTTTTAAAGGGGCAGGGAGATTTAGCTGTTCTCTTTTTTTTAAAACTTTTAAAAAACTATTTGATCTATGAATATACTTTTGAAACTCACGTTCCCTAAAATCTCTTGATAACCAGTGATCCACTTGTCTGTCAGCTATCCTAAGCCTCACAAAACCATATTAGAGCTTTCTCTTACTTCATTTTGCAAATATATTTTCATAATTGACTTTGTCCAGATAAAAGTAAATCTTTACTCCCATGATTATTTTTCAGACTTATTGTAGCACTGATTTGTCTTATTCTAATTTTTGTTTTCACATCTGATCCCCAATCCCCTCACGCCCCCCCCCCACCCCCAATCTATAAGTTGTTTGATAAAGACAGACTCATTCATCTCTGTATCTCCAGTGTCTGGCATGTAATTGGGCTTTATAAATTTTTTTAAAACCCAATTTAATGAATTCTTTCCTTTAAGTGCTCTTTGAAAGGAGTTGAGAGAATTAAGATTTTTCTTTAGCTCAGAGTTATCATGAACATTAAATATTGTATAGCTGGTCTTGTACATTTGTTATTTGTGTGAAAACACTTAAGATACCTTAGTCAGCTCTAGCTGGTTTGCTAAGTGGTTAGAGCATCAGGCTGAGGACTAAAGGGTCATAGGTTTGATTCCTGTCAAGAGCAGGTACTTTAGTTGCAGGCTCAATTCTGCCTCAGTCAGGGTGCGTACAGGAGGCAATTAATCGATGTGTCTCTCACACATCGATGTTTTTCTCTCTGTGTCTCCCCCTTCCTTCCACTCTCTCTAAAAAAAGTCAATGGGAAAAATGTCCTTTGGACAAGCTGGCGTGGCTCAGTGGTTGAGTGTCAACTTATGAACCAAAGGTCATGGTTCAATTCCCAGTCAGGGCACATGCCCCGGTTGTGTGCTAGTTCCCCAGTGTGAGGTGTGCAGGAGATAGCCAATCAGTGATTCTCTCTCATCATTGATATTTCTATCTTTCTCTCCCTCTCCCTTCCTCTCTAAAATCAATTAAAAAATTTTTTTTGAAAAAGTATCCTCCGCCCTAACCGGTTTGGCTCAGTGGATAGAGCGTCGGCCTGCAGACTCAAGGGTCCCAGGTTCGATTCCGGTCAAGGGCATGTACCTTGGTTGCAGGCACATCCCCAGTAGGGGGTTTGCAGGAGGCAGCTGATGGATGTTTCTCTCTCATCGATGTTTCTAACTCTCTATCCCTCTCCCTTCCTCTCTGTAAAAAATCAATAAAATATAATTTAAAAAAAAAAAAAAAAGAAAAGAAAAAGTATCCTCTGATGAGGATTAACAACAAAAAATAAAGATATCTTTGTCGGATATGATTTGTTTTGGGATCTAGTGATTTTCAACAGTTCACTAGCTCTAACCTGGAATTGTGCTGTTATGCTTTTTTTTATATAGACTACTAGAGGTCCGGTGCACAAAATTTGTGCGGGTGGGGGGGGAGTTAGGGGGAGTGTCCCTTGGCCCAGCCTGCACCCTCTCCAATCTGGGACCCCTCGGGGGATGTCTGACTGCCGGTTTAGGCCCGATCCTGCAGTCAGACATCCCTCTCACAATCCGGGACCACTGGCTCCTAACTGCTTGTCTGCCTGCCTGCCTGATTGCCCTTAACCGCTTCTGCCTGCCAGCCTGATCGCCCCTAACTGCTCCCCTGCCAGCCTGATTGATGCCTAACTGCTCTCCTGCCTGCCTGATCGCCCCCAACTGCCCTCCCGTGTTGGCCTGATTACTCCCAAGTGCCCTCCCCTGCTGGCCCGATTACCCACAACTGCCCTCCCCTGCTGGCCCGATCACCCACAACTGACCTCTCCTGCCTGCCTAATCACTCCCATGTGCGTGGCCATCTAGTGGTGACGTCACGCATGAGGGCACGAGGACCACCTAGGCTTTTATTAATATAGATTTTTTAGTACAGTTTTATATTTACAGAAAAATTGAAACAATAGTAGGGCAGAGTTCTTATATATCCCACACCCATATTCCCCCATTATTAACATCTTACTAATTAGTATGGTACATTTGTTACTATTACTGAACCAATATTAAGACGTTATTATTAACCAACTTCCATGCTTTATTCAGATTTCCTTATTTTTTGCCTGATATTTTCTGTTCTAGGATTCCATCCAGGAAACCACATTACATTTAGTTATCATGTCTCCTGAAACTCCTCTTCACTTGTGACAGTGTTTCAGATTTTCCTTGTTTTTTTAATTTTTTATTTATTGATTTGAGAGAGAGAGAGAGAGATTTGTTGTATGCATTCATTGGTTAATTCTCATAGGTGCCCTGACCAGAGATCGAACCCACAACCTTAGAGTATCAGAACAATACTTTACCCAGATTTTCCTTGTTTTTGAAGACCTTGACAGTTTTGAGGTGTTGTGGTCAGATATTTTGTAGAATACTCCTCAGTTGGTATTTATCTGATGTTTCTCTCCAATTAGACAGGAGTTAATGAGTTTGGGGAAGAAGAGCCACAGAGGTAAAGTAACATTTTCACCCATTACATCAAAGGTATATACTATTTGCATCATTTATTATTGTAGATGTTGGGCTTGATCATCTGGCTAAAATAGTGCTAGTCAGGTTTTTATACTGTCAAGTTACTCTTTCCCCCTCTTTCCATACCTTTATTTATGGAGGGAAGTCATCATGCATAGGCCACACTGAAGGAGTGAGGAGTCAAGTCCTCTTTGAATAAGAGTATCTACATAAATTATTTGGAATTCTTCTGCATGGGTGATTCTGTTATGTTTTTTAATAACTCAATTTATGGTGATAAGGAAGGTGGCAAGCTGCAAGGTGTTTGACAGAACTCCCCAGCTCCAAGGGTCTTGTCCCTAGGTTCTTGTTTTTCTAGATAAAGTCCTGTTAGGTGCTCTGAGTAAACACTATTGGGTTGTGATTTATTGGTCTAGATTGTTTTTGTTTCACCGCCTTTTGTTGCATAGACTTTCTTAAAAATTATGTTAGTGAGCCTCTGGAAAACACTAAAAGCTTTGTCTATGTACCTGTGTAAAAAAAAAAAAATGTACCTAGGGGTCTGATGGTTTATGAACAGTCAGCTTCAGTTTTAAGGAAGGAGGAGGAAGTTTTATAACTACATACAGCTACATTGCACATTGAAAGAAAATATTTGTTATATTCATACTGCTTTAGGAGCCAAAGACCAAGACCCACTGAATTAAGTAAAAGAAGATATATCTTCACTTTTTCTTTTTAAAAAACTATTTAAGCTTAGCCGGCGTGGCTCAGTGGTTGAGTGTTGACCTATGAACCAGGAGATCACTGTTTGATTCCTGGTCAGGGCACATGCCCAGATTGCAGGCTCGATCCCCAGTGTGGGGCATGCAGGAGGCAGCCAACCAATGATTCGCTCTCATCCTTAATGTTTCTATCTCTCTCTCTCTCCCTTCCTGTCAGAAATCAATAAAAAAAATTTTTTAAAAAGTACTTAATTGTTTTTAAAAACTATTATACAGTAAAATTGACTTCTTGGTTGGGGATGGTACAGTTTTATAAATTTTAAGTCATTTTTCATGTAGTAATCACCAACATTAGGATACATAAATCACTCCAAAAATATTTTTACTATTACACCCACCTCTTACCTCTGACAACTACTGTTCTACATCTTTATAGTTGTTTTTTTAAAACATTAGAGAAATGGAACCATCTATGCCTTTTGAGGTTGACTTCTTTCACCTAATTTAAAACTTCCACATGTTTGCTTTTTTAAATTTGTCATAAAATGTTCTTTCTCCCATACACCTGAATTGAGCATTAACACTTTTCAGATGATTGCACAGTCATAATAAGCTTTCTAATTTTAATAAAGTTGATAAAGTATCTTAAAGACTTTTTTCCCCAGGTATGAAGTGAGATATTGTTGTGGGCTTTTGGTAGTCAGTATATTCCCAGAGTTGAATAGTATATCAACATCTAATTTTAGAGCATTTTTATTGTGCCAAAAAGAACCATATATATTTTTGCAATCAGCCTCCACTTCTCTCAAACACTGCCCCCTCCACCTCTCTAGCTCCAAGTAACCACTAACCTACTTTCTGTCACTTGAAATTTACCTATTCTAGACATTTCATATAAATAGAATTATACAATAAATACATGTTCTTTTGTGACTAGCTTCTTCCACTTAGCATGTTTTAAATGGTTATTCATATATAGCATGATTCAATACTTCATTCCTTTTTATTGCTAAACTAGAGGCTCAGTGCGTGAATTCGTGCACAGATGGGGTCTGGCCGCCCCCCCTCCCCCCCACATTGGGGCCCGGTCAGTGGGGGGGGGGCGCTGTTGGAGTTTGGCCACTGGCCCCACCCCCGATTGGGGCTCTGCCAGCCCAGGGGGTAGGCAGTGGGAGGTTGGCTGGCCCTGCCCCCAATGGGGGGGCCGATCAGGGGCGGGCCTGGCCAGGGGGAGGACCGTGGGTTGTTGCAGGGGGCCAATCAGGGGCCCCCATCAGGCCAGTTGGCCACCACAGTGTGCGTCATAGCAACCAGTCATTCCGCCGTTCTGGTCACTGGCTTTAAATATATAGATAATATTCTATCATATGGATATACCACATTTTCTATACCCATTTGTTGATGGATATTTGGGTTGATATTTGCATTTTTAATGGTTGAAAAACATCAAAAGAAGAACAGTGTTTAATGATATGAAATTCAAATTTTTTTGTCCATAAATGAAGTTTTATTGAAACAGCCATGCTCATTCCTTTCAGTATCATCTGTGGCTATTTAATGATATGAAATTCAAATTTTTTTGTCCATAAATGAAGTTTTATTGAAACAGCCATGCTCATTCCTTTCAGTATCATCAAATGAAGTTTTATTGAAACAGCCATGCTCATTCCTTTCAGTATCATCTGTGGCTATTTTCATGTTACAGTGGCAAAGTTGAATAGTGACAAACTACAGCCTTCAAAGCTTAAAATATTTACTATTTCGTCCTTTGCAGAAAAGATTTGTCGACCCTAATCTTGAAAAGTGTTTCTCCATCTTTTTCTTCATTATTTTTCCCAAGTAGCCTTTTTAGACATTTTCTCCCTAAATGCCTTCATGCCGTGAAATTTTAATACCAGATGTATGCTGTATATCTCTCTATACTCTTGCCCTGTGGTGGAACACAAATCATCAGGTGGTGATGCCCTCAGTGAAAATGCATACTCTAGAGTAGTGCTCTGATAGGTTCATTTCCTTCCCTGTTGCATGAGGGGGTGAAAAATTTTTCAGATAGATTAGACTTCCCTCGGAAAATTTTAGTGTTGAGGTATTCAAATAATATGTTGGGATCTACTGTTAGATCTCTAAGCTAAGATATTTGACAATCAGCATATGACAACAATATATTGTGATCTTGATGTTTAAAAATTTCGGGAAATTTGGCGAGTCTTCACCAAAATATTTCAGATTTTTGCTTTAGTTCATACACTGAGTTATCGTAGAGTTTATCAGTATATTTGACTATAGCAGAGGCCAAATATTTAAAAATTTGTCTGAAAAGTAAGGCTTTTTAATACCAGCTGGTTTAGGTCTGCATTTCTCCTATGCCTTATAATACTTTTTTTTAAAGATTATTTTTCTCTCATCTTCCCTCATCCTCATCATCTTCCTTAGAGCATCTGTTCTTGGAGAAGGGGTAGGTTAGACTTTATGAGGATTGAAAGGCTGGAGAAAGGAAGGGCTGGTGAAAAGAGGAGACTAATTTACAGCAAGGGAACACTAATATTAACTCTCTCTTTTCTTTTTGCTAGTTGTTGGTAGCTTTGCGTTTAGTAATTCAGAATATGTCATTAATCTTGGTGAAAACAGATTGTTTTTTTAAATGTAAATAAAAACCTCAAGTCTTAGCAGGAAAACAAAGTCCATTTTAGTCCTCTTCCTCTTCTCCACCAAATAGGATACATGGAAAAGGGGAGAAGAGTTGCATTTCCTTGCAAGGAGAATAATTGGCAGAGTGGAGCATTGTAAATAAATTACACTGGACTGTAACTGATTTTATAGAAATGGAATTGTTATCCAGGTGGAATCTCGTCTATTTGCTCTTGCCTTTTGAGTCCTAGTTACTAAAATTAGACTTTTAGTCTCTTCAATTTAACTGGGTCCTTCTGAGATAGGGGAGTCTAGAACCTACTCCCTAGTATATATTTACCAGGCTGTGAGAGAGTAGAGAAGCTTAGAAAAATGGTCTAAAACCAATCTTTCTCAAACTTTGAACATGCTTTACAAATGTATAAGCCTCTTGGGCAAAATTAAAAATATAATTAAAAATATAATTTTTCTAAAAAGTTTTTACATTTATTTTTTATTGAATTTATTGAGTTGACACTGGTTAACAAAATTATACAGGTTTCAGGTGCATAGGTCTACAGCATATTATCTGTACACTGTATCCCAAGTCAAGTCTCTGTCCATCACCATTTATCCCGCCCTATATCCACCTCCACCTTCCCCCATGCCCCTGCCCTTGCCAATCACCAAACTGTTGTCTGTGTACATGAGTTCTTCCCTTCACCCAGTGCTCTCCCATACCCCCCCCCCCCACCGCCCATGCTGTCAGCACGCTCTCTATCTATGAGTCTATTTCTATTTTGTTCATTAGATTCCACATATGAATGAAATCATATAGTACTTGGTTTTTTCTGATTGGCTATTTCAGGTAGCATAATGCTCTCCAGGTCCATCCATGCTGTTGCAAAGGGTAAAATTTTCTTTTTTACAGCTGAGTAGTATTCCATTGTGTAGATGTACAACAGCTTTTTTTATCCATTCATCTACTGATGAGCACTTGAACTGCTCCCAAATCTTGGCTATTGTGAATAACACTGCAATTAACATAGGGGAGTATGTATTCTATCCTATTTAGTGTTTCGGGTTTCTTCAGACAAATTTCCAGAAGTGGAATCTCTGGGTCATAAGGCAGTTCCATTTTTATTTTTATTATTTGTTTTTATTTTACTAGTAAATGCTCATCTGAGGATATGTTTTCATTGCTTTTTTAGAGAGAGAGGAAGGGAGAGAGAAACACTGATCACTTGCTTCCTATATGCACCTTGACTGGGATCAAACCCACAATGTAGGTATGTGCTCCGACTGGGAATCATAACCAAAACCTTTCGGTTTATGAGTCGATGCTCCAACCAACCGAGCCACCCGGCAAGTGCTCCTTTTTTCATTTTTGAGGTAATTCCATTCTGCTTTCCACAGTGGCTTCACCAATCTGCAGTCCTACCCACAAACAGTGCTCGAGGGTCCTTTTTCTCCTCATCCCTGCCAACACTTGTTGTTTTTTTATTTATTGCTGATAGCCATTCTGATAGGTGCGAGGTGATATTTCATTGTGGTTTTAAAAATAAATTTTTATTGATTTCAGAGAGGAAAGGAGAGGGAGAGAGAGATAGAAACATCAATGATGAGAGAGAATCATTGATCAGCTGCCCTCCTGCACACCCCACACCAGAGATCCATCCCACAACCCATACATGTGCCCTGACCAGGAATTGAACCGTGACCTCCTGGTTCATAGGTCAATGCTCAACCACTGAGCCATGCCCACTGGACTCACTGTGGTTTTAATTTGCATTTCTCTGATGACTAGTGACACTAAGCATCTTTTCATATGTTTATTGGCCATCTGTATGTCCAGTTTGGAGAAGTGTCTATTCAGGCTCTTTGCTCATTTTTTAGTTGTTATATAAGTTCTTTATAAATTTTGGGGTATTAACCTCTTATCAGATTATAGCGAATATGTTCTCCCATTCAGTGGTTGTCTTATTATTTTGCTGATAGCTTCCTTTGCTGTGCAAAACCATTTTGGTTTGATGGAGTTCCATTTGTTTATTTTTCTTTTGTTTCCCTTTCCTGAGAAGATATATCAGAAAAAATATTGCCACGAGAAATGTCTGAGATTTTTTTTTTTAAACCTCATCCAAGAATATTTTTCCTACCAATTTTTAGAGAGAGTGAGAGGAAAGGAGAGATACAGAGAGAGAACACCATTTATGTGAGAGAGACACGTTGATGGGTTCCCTCCCGCACATGTCCCAGCCAGGGCCAGGGATTGAGCTTGCAACTGCGGTACATGCCCTTGATTGGAATTGAACCTGAGACACCTCAGTCACTGGACTGATGAAACTGGCTAGGGCTGTGTCCGAGATTTTACTGCCTATGTTTTCTTCTAGGATTTGTATGGTTTTGAGTCTAACATTTAAGTCTTTAATCCTTTTGAGTTTATTCTTGTGTATGGTGTAAAAAGGTGGTCTGGTTTCATTTTTTTGCACATATCTGTCCAATATTCCCAACACCATTTATTAAATACGCTGTCTTTATCCCATTTTATGTTTTTGCCTCCTTTGTCAAATAGTAATTGACTATAAAGATGTGGGTTTATTTTTGGGCTCTCTATTCTGTTGCATCATGTACATGTCTGTTTTTATGTCAGCACCATGCTGTTTGGATTATTATGGCCTTGTAGTATAGTTTGATGTCAGGTGGTGTGATTCCTCCAACTTTGTCCTTTTGGCCTGAATTCAATAGACTTGTTTTGCAGGTAGTTATTATGAGAGAGTGAGGCAGAAATGATAACCTCTTATAGGTTCCACTATGAAATTTATATCATTTTTTTCTGAAATATTTTTCTTAACATTTCTTCTCTATGTTATTTTCTCCCATCATCAAATAGAACTTCAGCCCTATAATATTAAAGTAGGATTTAAATATTGTCACCTTTCAAGGTTCTGTGCACTAAAGTCCAATACCCATTATGTTTTAATCAGCATGCCTAAGATAATTCTTATCTTTCTATCTAAACCTGATTGTCATTGATATTCCATATCTTGATGTTGCTTAATGAAGTATCCACTCAATCACTAAAGCTAAAACAGAATTGCCCTAGACTCTCTCCGTTACACTTATTCCAGAAATCATACGTCCTGTGAATGATTTCTCTTAAAAATATTCTCTCTCCTCCTCTCCATCCCCACTTCTCTGGTTAGTTGGACCTTTTCACTTGTTGCCTGCTTTATCCCAGTTACTTCCCAGTTGGTTACCCTGCTTCTGATCTAGCATCTCTCCAGACCATTCTCTACTTTGCTGCCAGGTTATATCTTTCTAAAATGACAGCATGATATCAGACTCCTACTTACAATATTTTAGTTACTTCTCGTAACATTCTGGATTATGTTTCAGTACCTTAATTTTAAGACACATAGTCCTTCACAATCCTATCCTAGTCTGCCTTTTCTAGCTTAATCATCTACCACTCCTTTATTTCTGCCATACCAAAGTACTTGCCGTTCCCTAGACATGTCATGGAGTTTTATACCTTCTATTTTTTTATATCATTGTGCCTTTGTACATATATTTTTTTTCTCTGCCTAGAACACCATTTTCTATAATTTTTGATCAAATAACTTCCAGTTCTTCAAGAATCAGTAGACACTTTACTTTGGGAAGCTCTTGTTTCCCAAGACCTCATGTGTATTCTGTCATAGCATTTGACACATCATCCTATATGAACTAATTCTCTCTTTTCCACCTAAACGTAAGGTCTTTTTGAGGGCAGGTACTATGTCACTTTTATCTGAGGTGCCACATTACTTAACACAGTATCTCGTGCCCAGTAGCTGCTCCATAAATGCTTATTGACTGAATCTCATTCATGTTAAAAAGAAATATATAAAAAATATATAATTCATGTTAAAAAGAAAGGTTTTCAACTTGATCTTTGAGCCTGTTTATTCCAAGTAATATTCATTAGGCTCAAAGTCCAACAAAATCATAGAATTTGAAAGGATTCTGGGGCCTTTTGGAATATAATTGGATGTGCTTTATACTTTATACGTTCACTGGTTTTTGGTATCCAGATTCATGAAAAAATGTAATTAAGGTAATTTTTGTCAACCAGACGAATGATGCTAGGTTGGAAGTTCTCTTTTCAGGCTGTTTGTGTGTTTTTTCCTTCCTTTATATTGAAACAGCAGGCAGCATTCTTTTTTTAATGAAGACTTGGTTTCTTCTATAGCCTTATCTGAACCCCTTTCTAAGGCCATGGGTCACTGTTAAACTTAGCCCAGAGTTTTCTCAACAGTAATACCAGGACTAATCTCTTCTCATAAATCCTCTAAGCTTTCAGCAAATAAACCCCTTCTTACTAGTCTAGCATGAAAGCCATGAGCTGGAAGTGCAGGGCAGGTACATTGTTTAAAAGGCATTTGGTTTTCAGTTTTCAGGTTGCCAGTCAGTGCTTTTTCTTTTTTCTTTGTTTCTTTATTGATTTCAGAGAAGAAGGGAGAGGGAGAGAGAGAGAGAAATATCAATGATGAGAGAGAATCATTAATCGGCTGCCTCCTGCACACCCCCTACTGGGGATTGAGCCTGCAATCTCAGCATGTGCCCTTGACCAAAATCGAACCTGGGACCCTTCAGACCTCAGGCAGACATTCTATTCACTGAGCCAAACCAGCTAGGGCCAGTCAGTGCTTTTTATTCTGCTGTTGGCCCATCAAATTGTAGGTGTTGTTCTTCTATGTAAAGGTGGCTCCCAGATGTTGAACAACTGCAGAAAGCTGTGATTTCTCTATAATGCAAGAACTACATACCTGTAGTTTTTTGCCATTCTGATAGCAGGTAAAAGAGGTTAAGACTGGCTACTTACCAGGATTAAATTAGACTAGAAACCCACTTTTTTCTTGACACCTTTTTGTCTCTCCTGGAGGTACTTTCAGCCAGATCTGCTTGCTGAAAGGAGGTGGGGGGAGGGGGTATGATGAGGATTCAGATGATCAAGATTGTAAAAAAATCAAATTGTTGCAGTATAATATCTATACAATAAAAATCATACATTTTAAATGTACAGATTAGCCTGGCTGGCGTGGCTCAGTGGTTGAGTGTCGACCTATGAACCAGGAGGTCACAGTTCGATTGCGGGCTTGATCCCCACCCAGTAGGGGGCGAACAGGAGGCAGCTGATCAATGATTCTCTCTCATCATTGATACTTCTAACTCCCTCTCCCTCTCTCTCTCCCTCCCTCTGTGAAATCAATAAATATATATATTTTATAAATAAAAAATATATTTTTAAAAATCAGCAAACTATTTTCCTAAGTAATTGCACCATTTTACACTCTCGCCAGCAACTTTTTGAGAATTCTGGTTGCTGCACATTCTTGTGTATCTTTTTAAAAAATATGTTTTTATTGATTTTAGAGAGAGAGGAAGGGAGAGGGGGGAGAGAGAAGAACATGGATGTGAGAGAGAAACATCAATTTGCTGTCTTCTGCACGCCTCTTACTGGAGATCAAGCCCACAACCTGACTGGAATCGAAGCAACAACCTCCTAGTGCATAGGATAAGGCTCAACCAACTGAGCCACACAGGCCAGGGCTTATCTGTGTTTTTTGTCATTACAATATCCTAGTGGGTTTAAAGTGGTATCTCATTGTGATTTTAATTTTTCATGTTTTTTGATCCTGTTATAAATGGTATTTAATAAAATTTCCTTTTCCATTTATTTGTTGCTGGTATATAGAAATGCAGTTAAGTTTTGTGTAAGACTTCATATCAAAGTCATATTTCCAGAAGGGCTTTGTTTTGTTTTATATTTCCTAGGGTTTTTTATTCAATTATTATTATTTAAAACAACATTAAAAAAATTGATCGTAAGAGAGAAAGGAAGGGAGAGAGAGAGAGAGAGAGAGAGAGAGAGAGAGAGAGAGAGAGAAAGAAAGACTGATCAGTTGCCTTCTGCACACATCCCGATCAGGGATTAAACCTGCCACTTTCTGGTGTATGGGATGATGTTCCAACCAACTGAGCCACACTAGCCAGGGCTCCTAGGATTTTTTTACATAGACAGCCATGGTGTTAATAGTGCACTTATTTTATTCAACTTTATACAATAACAAATGAATCCACATAATTTGGGTTTTTGGCTTGTTTAGTTTTCTGGCTAGATATTTGAAAGCCTTATCCTTATAGACCTTGATATTCATGTTAGGATGATATAATTAAAGTGGGAACATTGGACATGAAGTGGATGAATAAAGTTGCAGTAATAATCATATGTAGAATTGGCATGGAAGGTGGTAAATAAGACTGTTTTGCCCTCTGGACTTTTGAAAATTCAGAAAGAAGGCCCTGTGTTCTAAAGACCAGTACATTTTGCTCTGGTCCAAAAGAAGCACTTCCTAAAACCAGGTTTTATCTGAAGATAATGGAAATACCTTTGACCATTTGTAAGGCAGTTTACCAATTAATTGATTGGACAAATATTTAGTGAGTACCAGGTACCAGGCACTGTTTTGATTACATTCTAGTGGGAGAATTACACAATCAATATTAAGCATGAAAATCTGTCTATCTCTCTATGTGTCTACGTACTTAAAGCAAATAGGACTTTGAAGAAAAATGGGGTAGAAAAGGGGAGTAGGAGTGTATAGACCCTTATTTATATACTAGAGGCCCAGTGCACAAAATTTGTGCATGGGTAGGGTCCCTAGTGGCTGCTGGTAGGGGGCACCTCCCTTTCCCCGGCCACCTGCTGCCACAGCTACCACCAATCCCACCCCCTGGTCGAACTCCTGGTCTAGGGGACAAGTTGCATATTAGGCTTTTATTATCCTATATAATAATCTTATATAATAAAGTGGTAATATGCAAATTGACCATCACTCCAACACACAAGATGGCCGCCCCCATGTGGACACAAAATGGCCGCCCCCATGTGGACACAAAATGGCCAGCAGGGGATGGCAGTTGTAGGCAGTCAGGCCAGCAGAGGAGGGCAGTTGGGCGGGGGGGGACCCAGGCCTGCAGGGGAGGGCAGTTGTGAGCGATCAGGCCTGCAGGGGAGGGCAGTTGGGGGGGACCAGGCCGACAGGGGAGGGCAGTTAGGGGTGACCAGGCTGGCAGGGGAGGGCAGTTGGGGGCAATTGGGCCAGCAGGGGAGGGCAGTTGGGGGCAATTGGGCCAGCAGGGGAGCAGTTAGGCGTCAATCAGGCTGGCAGGGGAGTGGTTAGGGGATGATCAGGCTGGCAGGCAGAAGCAGTTAGGGGCAATCAGGCAGGCAAGCTGTTGGGAGCCAGCAGTCCTGGATTGTGAGAGGGATGTCCGACTGCCCATTTAGGCCCGATCTCACCAGAATCGGGCCTAAACGGGCAGTCGGACATCTCTCACGGGGTGCCAGATTGTAGAGGATGCAGACTGTGGTGAGGGACACCCCCCCCCCATGCACAAATTTCGTGCACCGGGCCTCTAGTATAGGATATAAACTCCTAAGCGACTGCTCGACTGGTAACTATGACATGCACTGACCACCAGGGGGAAGATGCTCAATGCAGGAGCTGCCCCCTGGTGATCAGTGTGCTCCCATAGTGGGAGCCCTGCTCAGCTGACAGGTGAGCGCTAGACGCTGGGCTCACGGCTGGTGAGTGCAGCTCAAGCCTCTCCCGCAGACACTCCCCCTGTGCGACCGAGTGGCGGTGGCTGTAGGCACAACGGGGCTCCAGCTCCTCCCCAGCCGCCAGCTGCATCGCACACTACTTTGTGCTGTGCAGGATCGGCATGGGCAGTGGGCTGGAGCCTGATGAGCTAGCGGGTAAGGCCAGGCTGCAGTGCAGAGACCCACTGATCCCCACAGGGCAGCCCGTGGGACCCCACCGGTGCACGAATCCATGCGCCAAGCCTCTAGTATGTTTATAAAACCCTATATAGCTTACTTGATTAAAGCTGGAAAGTCATCAGAGTTACCTCACAAACCAAGTAGCAGGAAAAAAAGTGAATTCATAATTATTTAGTTGATGATGATTTTAAGTTTAGACATATATATATTTGCCATTGTTTTTTTTTTCTCCAACCTAATTGTCTTATTTGCAAGGGAGAATTTTCAGAAGAAATTGTTCCAAGCAAACAACACTGATCCCTCATCACAAAACATTCCATTTTCATAGAAAAGGATTTGAGGTTTTTTTTCAGCATGTACAAATACAGTCAGGAAACAAAGGTCGTAGCATTATACAATTGCAGAATTGATTATTTTATCATCTTGCTTAGAAATGGTTAATATTATTGAAATTGGTGAAGAAAAGGAAATAGAAAAGGTGCTACTTTTGAGGAATTCTACTTGTGGACATTGTAAAACATCAGAAAAACATAGAAACAACACTATGCCAGATGGCTGTTAAGTCTGATGTTTTTCATTACAGATTGATGAATCAATAGACATTAGTGAATGTGCCCAGTTAATAGTACTGGTTAGAATCCCTGAAGAGAAATTTTTAGAATACCTACTAAAACAAACTACTTGAGATGAAATATTCAAAATTATAAATTTGAAAAAATAAAATACTATGGAAATCTTTCCTCATTTTGTGTGTTAGTGCTGCTTTATTATCAAGAGTTTACCTGAAAACCCTGAATACAAGCACATGAATTGTTTTATTCCATTTTGCATGGGAAAAACTTAGTTTTGCCTACAGGCCTGAATTCCACATTAAATTTATGTTTTCAAAATGGTGAATTTAATAATAAACACTTAAAATGGGACTCACTGTGTTCTAAGAATGTTGTGAGAAGTTTACATATATTTGCTAATTGTCATCACACAAGTTAATAATGTCATACCATCGATAGCTGAGGAAATGAGTCAGAGACTAGGTAATTTGCCCAAGATCACATAGCTAGGAAGTAGCAGAGTTGAGATTCAAAGCCAGGAAATCTGATTCCAGAGTCATTCTGTTTTTTTGGTGTGAGTAGTTTTTTTTTACTTTAAGAAAAAATTGTGGTAAACATACATAACATAAAATTTATCATCTTAGCCCTGGCCAGTGTGGCTTATTTGGTTGGAGCGACCTCCCATAAACCAAAAGGTGGCATATTTGACCCTCGGTTGGGCATGTATGGGAGGCAACCAATCCATGTCTCTCCCACTCCCACTCCCCCTCCCCCTCCCCCTCCGTCTCTCCCACCCTCTCCTTTCCTCTCTAAAAATCTCTCTAAAAATCAAGTTTACAAATTTATCATCTTAACCATTTTTAAGTGTACAGACTGACAAGTGGAATGTGTTAAGTACATTCACATTGTTGTGCAACCAATCTCCAGAACTCTTTTCATCTTGTAAAACTGCAACCATGTCCACTAAACATGTCCTATCACTTTCTACCCCTGCCTTTGGCAACTATCATTCTACTTTTCTGTCTCTATGAATATGACTACTCTAGGTACCTCATATAAGTGGAGTCATATAGTATTTATCTTTTTGTAACTGGCTTATTATAATTAGCAAAAAGTCCTCAAGGTTCATCCATGATGAAGCATGTGTCAAAATTCCTTTTAAAAGAATAATATTTCATTGTTTGTAATACAGCATATTTTGTTTATCCATTCATCTTTTGATGGACACTGGGTTGCTTCCACCTTTGGCTGCTATGGACAATGCCACTATGAATATATGTGTGCAAATAATTGCTTAAGTCCCAGCTTTTAAATTATTTTGGGTACATACCCACAAATGGAATTACTGGCTCATATGGTAATTCTGTGTTTAATTTTTTTTAATTGCCATATTATTTTTTATAGTGGCTGCACCATTCTTTATATTCCTAAACCAACAGGGCACAACAGTTCCATTTTCTCCATATCCTCACCAACATTTATTGTCTGTTTTTTGTTTTGTTTGATAATAGCTATCCTAATGGTATCTCATTGTGGTTTTGATTGCCATTTCCCTAATGAGCAGTAATGTTGAACATCTTTTCATGTGCTTATTGTCCATTTTATATCTTTTTCTGAGAAATATCCAATTTATCTTTTGTTGCCTGTGCTTTTGGTGTTATAGAAAGAAACCATTGCCAAATCCAATGCCCCCTATGTTTTCTTAAGAGTTTTATACTTTTATCTCTTACTGGAGGCCCAATGCATATATATTTAGTTCTTTTTCCTGATGTTTTTGGTAAGAATGAAATTGTGGCTTTTGGAGATAGCCCAGATTCATTCACTTGAATTATGGCATTTGGTATGTCAGATATTCAGAATGCTAAAATATCTGACACTTAACAAACCTGAAATAGAGTTCTTTACATACTTTTCATTAGCCAGTGGTCAAAATATTTTTATATATGCAATGATCTTTTTAAAAATATATATGTGTAAGAGTGATAAATATTTTGTTTTTAGGTAGAAGTATGATGCAAAGTGTTAAATTGAAATAGTTCTTCTAAATTTTTATTCAGCGATGAGTATTTATTCCAAAGGCAAAAAATAATTTTATATGGGGCTGAAATTTGTAGTTGGAATTGGTGGAAATCAAAGAAAAGGTTAAGAAGAGAAGTGGAGGCCATTTTGTGAAGGCTCCACAGTTTGGAATGAATCCTATAGTCAATGGAATGCTACTAAAGACTTTCTGAGCAGGGTAGTGATATCGTGAACACAGTGTTTTAGGAAGTTGAATTTTGGAAGTGTTATATAGAAAGATTGTCTCAAAGAAAGAGACACCAAGAAATCACGTTGCCTATTGCTGTAATATACACACTAATGATTCCTGAGTTTGAAACTGGCCACCTTAATCTAAAGTGCCTCAGTTTAATCTGGTTTCTCTTAAATTTCCATGCTTAACCTCTCCCAAGAGCCCACCATACTGAATTCCTTCCATTTTTGCTTTCAAGTTTTAATGCATTCATTTCTCTGTCTATCATACTTTCATTTCTCCTTCCCTTACCATCTCTTTCCACCCCTCACCCTCACCTCCTATCTTGATATTAGAGATAGAGGTAGAGCCAGAGCCTCTGGTATGCCTAGCTTCTAATCCTGGTTCTGCCACTTCTTAGCTCTGTGTTTTTGGCAATTTACTTAATTTCTCAAAGCCTTAATTTCTTTATCTGTAGAAGGTAAGTAACCTGTATAATAAAAACCCAGTGGTCGTAATGCCGTAATGACCAAAGACCAGTCACCAGGAGGTGCACTGATGGGTCTCGCGGCGCCAGCAGGACTTGATGCTGCGTCCTGCAGCGCTGGCAGGACTTGATGCTGCGTCCCACAGTGTGCCGGGTCTGGGTCTCGCGCGATTTCATGCTGGGCCTCTAGTAATAATAATAATTCCTACCTCATAAGGTCGTTGGGAGAATTAATTGGTAACTATATAGAATACTCTTAAAACAGTGCTTGGCAGTTAAGTATTATATAAATGTTGTTGTTGTCTGGCTCATGTTCATATTTCTGATCTCAGTTTAGATTTTACTTCTAGGAAGTCTTTGCTGACCCAGAGCTGGATTAGATACTTTGTGTTCCCATAGATTCCTGTACTTCCCTTTGTAATGTATCATCATTGCCTAGCTGTTTGACTGCCACAGGTTATTTTTCTGCTAGCATTGCACCATCATATCCTCCTTAACTGGCACATAGTAACTGCTCAATAAATATTTGTTGTCTAGCACACACATACAGTTCAAATAGAAAATTTAAATTGACTGCACTGTAGGGAAATTTTGGTGTGGAAATGAACTGTTGACGTTTATTTCAGAGTTTTATTTTACAGATTCTTTTGTATAGCTTTGAAACTCTAAAACATTTTATTCTATTTTGTGTTTTGTTTTGTTTGCTATCACTATTCCTTTTAGTCAGCAAGTCTTTCATCTGAATCGTAACCCAAAAAGTTAAGGTTTTTCAGTTTCATCCTATTTCTATACCCCATTCTGAAATCAAGCTGTTGTACTAAGTGACCTTTTTAGTGTCTGAAGGAATTCATGCATTTGCAGTTAAATTAATCACTTTACCTTTAACTGGAATATGAAGAAATGCCCAGAGAGGGTAATTTCTAGGCGGGGCCCTAACCTTGTAAACTATTTTAATGTGGAACCTCAATGATGTAAAATTTTCATTTAAGTCAAAGGAGTGCTTGCTGTTCTACCTTTATTGCAATGTCTGTTTGGAAAGAAAAGATAGCTTGGCTTAAAGATGGAATCAAAAGGGGATGATAGTGTGATTCCAGTCCTGGAGATAAAAAGTCAGTTGGGGATGGGGTGGAGGAAAACCTGAAGGATTAATTAAAAGTGGCTGAGTGATTTTATGCTAAGTGAAATAAGCCAGGCAGAGAAAGATAAATATCACTTGATCTCACTCATTTGTGGAATATAATGAACAACATAAACCGGTGAACAAAAATAGATCCAGAGACAGAGAAACATCAATCAGAACGTCAAACCTCAGGGAAGGTAGGGGACAGTGGGGGTAAGGGGGAGAGAACAACCGAAGGACTTATATGCATGCATATAAGCCTAACCAATGGACACAGACAACAGGGGGGTGGGGGCATGAATGTGAGGTGGGGGGTAATGGGGGAATAAGGACACATGTGTAATACCTTAATCAATAAAGAAATTTAAAAATAAAAAATAAAAGTGGCTGAGTGGCAACAACCAAGTGGAAAGGATGAATGGCTGAGGCCCTGGAGTCTGTAGCAAGGAGACCATTGGTGGCCAAGTCAAGACCTTTAAAAGGGGCCCAGTGTCAGTGCACTAGAAGAGCCTTTATGTGAAGTATTCCTAATTCTGACATTTATTTATCACCTACTGTATATACCACGTGCAGTGGTCATTGATGGGGGGAATTTAAAAATGACATTTCAGGGATGACTACCTTTACTTCCCCCAAATCACACAACTGGAAAGGATCAGAAGTTGATTTATCACCTAGGTATGTGGGTAACCAAAGCATCCTACCACAATGCTTGGCTGCCTGTATCATTTAATTTGATGGAGGCATTAATATTACACCCACACTGGGCTCATATGTTACTAATAATCTCTCTATATCATAGCCACATTATTGGAGTTCCTGACTGAAATAATTGAATAATTCTATTAAATCTCTCAAATATAACTAATGGTGCTAGAAAGAAAGGAAGGGGGTTTTACAGTCTTCATTTACTTGCATTGATCTTATGATTGCCATAATTAAAAAATAACCTGAGTTTATGGTTCAGAAGCAGAAGCCAGCAAAAAATGTATTCTTAATATTAGCAGCAGCTTAGTGTCTGTGTGTGGGGGGTGAGAGGGGGAATTTGAGAAAGCCGTTACTATGCCAAGGGGTGAGGTCACTTCTGAAGTCTAATTGTCTAATTGTGGGAGTGAGGGAGTGACCTATGCTTATAAAAAGAATTAAGGAGATAACTACACCAAACAATATATGAGCCAGCTGAGTGATAGTTACAATAATTGCCTCAGTGGCTCAGATAAAAGAGAGCTGTTTGTTGTGGTCTGGAAAGCTGCTTGTGAAATTCACTATAGCACAAGGTAATCACATGAGTGGAGCTGTAAGTACTGTATACTGAGTGTTGTATCACTGCTTCTCTGGTCTTACTATTTTTTAATCTTAGGGCATGCTATAAATTTTTTTAAATTGATTTTTTACAGAGAGGAAGGGAGAGGGATAGAGAGTTAGAAACATTGATGAGAGAGAAACATCAATCAGCTGCCTCCTGCACACCCCCTACTGGGGATTTGCCCGCAACCAAGGTACATGCCCTTGACCGGAATCGAACCTGGGACCCTTCAGTCCGCAGGCCGATGCTCTATCCACTGAGCCAAACCGGTTAGGGCAGTGGTCGGCAAACCGCGGCACGCGAGCCACATGCGGCTCTTTGGCCCCTTGAGTGTTCTAACGCCACTTCTTCAAAATAGACTAGCCCAAGCCGAAAACCGACTTCTGCGCATGGGCCACGAAGTTTCAATCGCACTGTACGCGTGCACCCACACGTGGTATTTTGTGGAAGATCCACACTCAAGGGGCCAAAGAGCCGCATGTGGCTTGCGAGCCGCAGTTTGCCGACCACTGGGTTAGGGCATTCTCTGGTCTTATTTAAGTTGGGGGTGATATAAGGGAGAGGTTAACATAGAAGTGATAGCAAACAGTGAAGGTTTATTTTGACTTTATTTTTACTTTTTATAGTACCTGAAATAAAAAGCATTTGTTTCGTTTTGTTTTCAGGCATAATGTTATCCATCCCTTAATTAGAATTGACTCTTCACTGATATTTTGTCATATTCACAAGGAAAACCAGGGTCTGTGTTTGCTGTAGAGCAAGTGAAGAGAAGTATACCCATTTCAGTGTGGCTTCAATACGTATGATCTGAGTTTAAACTGGCTGTATGTTAGAGCATGCCTAACTCGGCCACTTCCATTCAATACACTTAGATCACAGTGAATGACAGTATTTGTCACTCATCCACTGCTGTGTACATTGCTTACTAGACATATCCTTTCATCCACTAATAGTTTCTTAATTTTTGTAAGTGCTCTCTTTACTACAACACAGTAAGTTCTTTTTTTAAAAAAAAATACATTTTATTGATTTTTCACAGAGAGGAAGGTAGAGAGATAGAGAGTTAGAAACATTGATGAGAGAGAAACATTGATCAGCTGCCTCATGCACACCCCCTCCTGGGGATGTGCCCGCAACCAAGGTACCTGCCCCTGACCAGAATCGAACCTGGGACCCCTCATTCCGCAGGCCGACACTCTATCCACTGAGCCAAACCGGTCAGGGCGACACAGTAAGTTCTTTATTAATAATTTATAAAATTGCTCCATAGTTACCTTTAATGTTTGCTTAGGCTACTAGGAATGCCCACTAAGTTACATAAGCATTTTAGTAAATGAACTTAATGTCTTTAATTTTAGAAGCATTGAATGCAGAATGGGAAACTGGCAAAATTAGGTTTGGCAAAGGCATTTGAAGTCATGCTATGGTGATTCTGATCATCTTTTTTATTTTTTATAAAGAAGACTTTTAAAAAATATATTTTTTTTATTGATTTCAGAGAGGGAGAGAAAGGGAGAGATGGAAACCTCAGTGATGAGAGAGAATTATTGATTGGCTGTCTCCTGCACACCCTCTACTGGGGATAGAGCCTGCAACCCAGGCATGTGCCCTGACCAGGAATCAAACCAGGAATCGAACCGCGTGACCTCCTGGTTCGTTCATAGGTCGAGCTCAACCACTGAGCACCACCAGCCAGGCTGATCATTTCTTAAGAGAACCAAGATAAAATAAGCATTCTTAGTACTAGGTAAGTTTCCTTTTTTTCATGTGCCTTGAAATTCACCATGAGTTTTGGTTAAAGTAAGGAGGATAATAAGTACCCACCTGAACACTGATCTATACATTTATTCAAGCATTTTTCTGTTGACATATTTTAAATTAGTCTCCTAGACTAGCCATGGAGAAAGAAGTAAAGTATAATCAGTCAGTGGCTAACATTGCAACCCAGGCATGTGCCCTGACCAGGAATCAAACCAGGAATCGAACTGCGTGACCTCCTGGTTCGTTCATAGGTCGAGCTCAACCACTGAGCACCACCAGCCAGGCTGATCATTTCTTAAGAGAACCAAGATAAAATAAGCATTCTTAGTACTAGGTAAGTTTCCTTTTTTTCATGTGCCTTGAAATTCACCATGAGTTTTGGTTAAAGTAAGGAGGATAATAAGTACCCACCTGAACACTGATCTATACATTTATTCAAGCATTTTTCTGTTGACATATTTTAAATTAGTCTCCTAGACTAGCCATGGAGAAAGAAGTAAAGTATAATCAGTCAGTGGCTAACATTTGAACTGTCTGAAAGTGGACTTGGTTTTATGGGAACTTCAAATGAGACTCTATAGGTGTGTACTTCAGAATATGTATCTATGTAATATATAGGGTGTCTCCAAAAAATGTATACACACTTTAACAGCTGACAACTTGCTTAGTTTTCACTCCTTTTCAGGTTTTACTGATTTGAAATAATGGGTGAAGCCAGACTAAGATTTGAACAAAGAAAATGTATCCTAGCCCTTAGCTGGTTTGGCTCAGTGGATAGAGCGTCGGCCTGCGGACTGAAGGGTCCCTGGTTCGATTCTGGTCAAGGGCACATGCCCAGGTTGCAGGCTCCATTCCCAGTTGGGGGTGTGCAGGAGGCAGCTGATCAATGATTCTCTCTCATCATTGATGTTTCTATCTTTCTCTACTCTCCCTTCCCCTCTGAAATCAATAAAGATATATTAAAAAAAGAAAAAGAAAATGTATCCTGAAGTGCCACTAGACTTTTTTTTATGGGGATACATAAAAGATAAAGTTTACAGTACAAAACCAGCAATAGTCGACTAATAGAGGTCACACAAATACCAAACGAAATGATTCTTGATGTTTGCACTTCCATTGCTTCATATTATCAGCAGTGCCCAGACCAGAATGGTCCTTGGTTTGAAAGCAGGCATTGCCCGGCCAGCGTGGCTAAGTGGTTGAGCATTAACCTATGAACCAGGAGGTTACGGTTTGATTCCCAGTCAGGGCACCTGCCCGTGTTGCGAGCTTGATCCCAGGAGGGGCCATGCAGGAGGCAGCCCATCAGTGATTCTCTCTCATCATTGATATTTCTCTCTCTCTCTTTCTCTCTCTCTCTCTCTTCCCTTCCTCTCTGAAATCAATAAAAATATATTATAAAAACAACAGGCATTAACAAAAGAATTATGCATTTCTGTGGATTTTAAATTTTGAAAATGAACTTTATATTAATAAACACTGACTTTATAAGCATTCAAAGTATGTATACATTTTTTGGAACACCCTGTATATCAGAATTAGTGGCCATGATGTAATTTGAAGAAACTGCTAAGAGCCAGAAATTCTAACCACTTCTTAAAAGGCCAGTTAGTTAAACATATTTAATTAGTATTAATTTATTTAGTTGACTTACCACTTAGAATTAACTGTGAGTGAAGGAAGAGATACAAAAGAGATGGAGAAAGGTTTAGAACTGGAGGGTCCTAAGCTGTCAGTGGAGGAGGAAGTGGTAGGCTTCCCAGTTTTACCTTGGGTGACCCTAAATACGGTTCACTAATTCTGAGCTGCTTTGGAGAGCCAGTGGAGAGAGATTGTATTACAGCCTAGTAGTATGTTACTCAGTTCATCTGGAGGCCACCATTCTCTTCCAGGTCATAGGTGGTATCTCTTAGTGTCATTCTGAGGTAAGGACTATTTCATGGCAGACAGCCTGAAGCTGCTGGTAGCACAGAGGCCTTTATTGATCAGCTTTGGGAAATTGATTCCCAGAAAGAGTGGAACATCATAAACTGTAGAGCATGTAAGTTTCACCTGTTATGCATTATATGGAAATAAAGGGCTAAGAGGGTTCTGGCTAAGTAGAATTGAGAGAAAGTATTTATAAACAGACTTTAAATATTTACAAAATATTTTAAAAGCAGGCTTTTACTTTGTTATTGTTTTCTTATTTTAAAATTTTTATTTATTGATTTTAGAAAGAGAAACATTTAATTTGTTGTTCCACTTATTTATGCATTCATTGATTGCTTCTTGTATGTGCCCTGACCAGAGATCAAACCCACAATCTTGGCCGTATTGGAACAATGCTCCCACAACCTGATCCACCTGGTCAGGGACTACTTTATGTTTTTAACCAGGATAGCATGAACTGGCATCTTTAAAAGCCTGGCATTCGATCTAAAAATATTACCAAGTCATCTTTTCAAATATAACGGATAAACTGTATTGTAGCGATAATTTCCCTCCCTCACTTGTGTTTTTCTGAAAATTTTTAAATATTACACAAAAATTAGAAGTAAAATGATCACCTACCACCTAGATTTGATCATTGTTAAGGTTTTGCCATATTCTATGGTTTATTTATTAGTTTTGCTGAATACTAGGACGTTTGAGACATTATGACATTTCTTTCCTAAATACTTTAACATGCATCTCAAAAAACTGAGGATATTTGCTTATAACCAAAATATCATTATTATACTACACAATAATTCCTTAATATCATTTGTTATTTATGTGTAGCATGATACTTAACCACTTATTTTAGTCTGTTTTTCCTCACTCTAGTAATCCTTCCTCCCCCAGGGCTTTGTTTTTCCTGATCACTTTGCCATGGACCTGATGCCCAGCAGCAATTGATTAAATTGTTTGAATATTCATATGGTTTTAAATTTGGAAACCTCTAGCCCAGCCAGTGTTGCTCAGTGGTTAAGCGTCAACCCATGAACCAAGAAGTCCTGGGTTCAATTCCTGGTGAGGGCACATGCCCGGGTTGTGGCTCGATCCCCAGTAGGGGCCCTACAGGAGGCAGCTGGTAGATGTCTCTCATCAAAGTTCCTATCTCTCTATCCTTCTCCCTCTCTCTCTAAAAACAAGAAAAACATATTTTATAAATTTGGGAACCTCTAGAATAATAGTTCCCCTCCTCTAAAATTACACACCTACACAAACTTTCTTTTCCCCTTTTCCTATTTCTTCATAACAGTTATCACTGTCTCACATATTATCTAATTTATTTTGGTTTTTTCCTTTCTCCCCCACAAAGGGATATAAGCTCCATGAGGATAGAGATTTTTGTCTGACTTGTTTGTCACTGTAACTAGGGCCTCTCTTAGACCATAGGACTTCTTATTGCAAATTAGAAGAAAAAAAAAAGTCTCCTTTTCAGGAGACTGCAGCCTTACATCAGGAAATGTAGCTTAGCTAGCAATGGCTTTCAGGCTCATCCCGCCTCCTCAGCCAGGAGCCCTAATACAAGCCAAAATTGAACAACTATTATATGACAGTTCTATGTGCATCCATAGTGCTTACAACAGTGCTAGCATGTAGCAGGCACCGAATAAATTTTTGTAGTATGACCAAATAATTCAGAGTGAAGAAGGGAGTGGCTATGAGATGAGAAGGTAGGCAAGAAACTAGATCTATGGTATTAGGGATTTCTAAGGAGTTTGATTTTTTTTCCCCTACTAGCAGTCAGCTGGGAAGTCCCTTGGAATACTTTGAATCATAATCTTCTGTATTTTTTAATAAGCAGTTCAAGTAATTCTGTAGTAGGGAAAGGCCAAGTTAGTTGAAGTCTAACTTAACAATACTTTTGGACCCTGGCCTCAGGGATCTGTCTCCTGCCTTCTTTACCCTTCTCTCTTTGGCATTGCTAGATATGTTGGTTTACCATCTGTCAAGCTCTGTGTGCAGGCCTTTGGGATAAGCTATGTATAAAGTAACCATTTTTTTTCTTGCAACCTCAAATCCAGACACAGTAGGGTAGAATTTTAAAATCGGGTTTGTTACAGAAAACCCAGACCTCAGGTCCTTGTGATTGAATAGTGAGTGCTAGGGAAGGTGGGGGGAGTGAGGGTACCTGATAATTATTCTGTTTAGGAACTTCCTGTGTGAATTAGTCAAAACCATCTCATTTTTCATCAGTTCCCATCTTCATACCCCAAAACACCAACCTTCACTGATGTAATTTAGGATTCTCTGTTTACTTAGGAGGTGACAGTTGGGATCTTGGCATTAAGTGACTGAGCTTTTGTTTCGCTTTCATGCTGATGTATTTTTGGCAACCATGGCCACATTTGAGAGTTCACTTTCTGAAAGATTTTCATTGGCAGTTTTTTCTTACTGCCTTTCTCTTCTGTGACAGGATAAGGATATAGCTTGAAAAAGAAGGAAACTGCAAAGATTTATTGATGGAGTTCCTGCCCCATCGTGCCCTAGACCTAGGACATGCATGCTTCTGATGAATCACTGCTGTTAGTATTCAGTATTTACTGATCTTTACTACATCCCAGTACTGTGCAAAACATAGAATCTGCCCAAGGGACTTCATAGCTAAATCACCCACTTGATCTATTGGCTTCCTCCCTCCCTCATCTTTGTTGGTGGCTACAGGGAGGAAAATGTGAGATATAAAATTTTAAGCAAGAGGAAATCTAGACTATGTCGCTTTATTGCTGCCTGGGAAGTAGCCTGGGAGTTCAGATGCAAGGATTTGATGCTGTGTGCAGCTACCATAAATCACCTGCTCTCGTTGGAGTGAGGAGGAAGTATTTCCACATGGTTGCTCAAGTCTCTCTTCTCTTTGCCCTGGTGCTCCCTCCCTCTCATTAATTGCTTAGCAGTTGCTGATGCAATTAAAACGAGATGTGTCTGCAGCCTTGGTGGTTTGCTGTCAGGGCCCTCTCTCTAAGGTCTTCATCTTGTTGCTAGGGATGGGTGAACATTTGATTCTGAAGCAAGAGGAGGGAGGGATCTGTGGCTGCAGTTAAGTGTGTTTTTCTAAAAAGCAGAAGCTTGCAGAGCTAGATTTCTCCTGACACTCTAATCATTTTACCAAGACAAGCCCTTGTCCCTTGTGTTGTTCATTATTGGGGCTTATATTTGGCAACACCGTATATAGAAATGAATCCTGCTGAATTGCTCTTGGTGATATAGAAAGTGCTTTTTTACTTTTTTAAATAACAAGAATAAGATGGAAACAGCAGTCTCAAAGTGCAGAAGAGTCAAAACCAAATGTACGTATTTCCATGGAAAACAAGAACCTGGAGATGTTAAGAGGACTAGATTGCAGCACTTAGTCTGTTTTGGGTCACTGGGTAGAAAATACACTACACCTGCTATTATGTATATCTCCCTTCTGGCCAGCATTTTCAGCTTGCTTCTGACTTGTTCCTTTTGCTTGTTTGCAGATTTTAAAATGCCGCAAAAAGCTCAGAGGATCAAATCATTTGTTTCTACTCATTTTCTGGTACAGGAGGGTTGGCTCCTTGACCAGTGCTGCTTGGTAATCATGTGGCAGGTGGGTTGGTGTGTGACATGAATTCTCCATCTGCTAACTTGCACACCAGACCACTCTATGTGTACTGGAGTGGGGGATCGAGCTTGCAACCATGGCACATGCCCTTGACCAGAATCGAACCCAGGATCCTTCAGTCTGAAGACAGATGCTCTATCCACTGAGCCAAACTGGCTAGAGCCATATGCATTAACAAACCCCCAGGAAGTGATGATGTTGCCAATCTGGCAACCACACTTAGAGGAGTAAGTCCAGGGATAATGCCTTGCACATAGTTAAGATTCAACAGTTGGTGATTTGATTTGAACTAGATCTCTCTTAGGACGTGATAGATTCCAAAGATTTTTATCTACTCTTACTTTCAAGCAAAGCTAGTCTATTGAAATTATTACCTGAATTTTTAACTTTCAGCCCCCCCCCCCCACCTCCTCTTATAAGATCAACTATGTTTGTTGCTAGCTCTATGTCTTAGGTTGCTTGATTCTGATTAAGCAAAGATATAGTTACTTTGAAACTTAAATATTTTATATTTATATATAATTAGACAACTGACCTGATATTATATACCTGGATGACAGGTTTCATATTTTTTCCTAAGGTCTAGGGGAAGTGTGTTTCTTTGTGAACTCTAATTCATTAAATTCCTTCACCCACCCTGATTTGGTCAAATCACATTCTGACCTGGCAGTGGGGATGATTATTGTTTCTTCTTATTAATAGATTTTATTTTTTAGAATAGTTTTAGATTTTCAGAGAAGTTGAGAAGATAGTATAAAGAATTCCCATATACCATTATTCCCATAAAACCCAGTTTCCCTATTAACATCCCCTACTGTTAGTGTGATACATTTGTTACAATTAATGGACCAGTCAGTATTGGTATTATTATTAACTAAAGTCTATATCTTATTTAGATTAATTTACTTCTTTTTTCTGTTCCAGAATCATATCTAGAATACCACATTATATTTAGTTGTATCTCTTTAGGTTCCTCTTGTTTGTGGCAGTTTCTCAAATTTTCCTTGTTTTGATGATCTTGTCAGTTTTGAGTACTGGTCAGGTATTTTGTAGGATGCTCCACTATGGGGATTTGTCTTAGTTTTTCTCATGATAAGACTGGCATAATGGGTTATTGGGAAGATAACCACAGAGATAAAGTGCCGTTTTCATCACATGATATTAAGCATACATACTGTTGACATGGTTTATAACTATTGATGTTGGCCTTGATCACCTGACTGAGGTAGTGTTTGTCAGGTTCCTCACTTTTGTAAAGTTACCTTCCCCCCCCGCCCCTTTCCATATTGTACTCTGGAGAGAAGTCACCATGCTCAGTCTACAGCGTAAAGAGTGGAGAGTTCATTGTGCTATACCTCCTTAAGAGCAGAGTATCTTCATAAATTGCTATTTGGAATTTTACATGGGAGATTAGTCTCTCCTCCATTTATTCATTTATCTAATCGTTTATATCAGTATGGGCTCATGGATATATGTTTTATATTTTGGGTTATAATTCAATACTACTTTATTGTGTTGTTCAGATTGTTCCAACTTTGCCCTAACTGGTTTGGCTCAGTGGATAGAGTGTCGGCCTGTGGACTGAAGGGTCCCAGGTTAGATTCCGGTCAAGGGCATGTACCTTGGTTGCGGGCACATCCCCAGTCGGAGGTGTGCAGGAGGCAGCTGATCAATATTTCTAACTCTCTATCCTTCTCCCTTCCTCTCTGTAAAAAACTCAATAAAATATATTTTTAAAAAAATTGTTCCAACTTTGGTCATTGGGAGCCCTTTCAGTCAGTTTTTGTATTCCTTTGACATCATCATGTGTGTGTGTGTGTGTGTGTGTGTGTGTGTGCGTGCACACACACACACACACAGGCACGTGCATGAATGTTCCCCCATGCATACATTCTTGTGTGCATGGTTGTTTGAGCATGTTTTCACATTCTGGCACTGCAAAATGCAGTAGACTCCTCTTATATGAATATTTCCTGCCCCAACTCGGGAATCAGCCATTTCTCTAAGGAACCCTGATTCCTTTTATTGGAGAATTAGAGGCCCCATGCACGAAAATTCGTGCAAGAGTAGGCCTTCCTTCCCCCGGCTGCTGGCACCAGCTTCCCCGGGCACCCGGGACCCCGGCTGGCTTCCCTCCGGCCCTGGCTTTGTCAGGAAGGATGTCATGTCTAATTAGTATATTACCCTTTAATTATTATAGAAAATGGTATTAGAAAACAAGATCTAACCACTAGGCATGCTTTTTGCTACTGGAATAAGGCCATTTTTTAAACAAACATATTACCACCATTATCTTATACTTCTTATAGTACAGTAGTTCCTCTTTATCTGCAGTTTTACTCCATGGTTTCAGTTAGTAGTCAACCATGGTACAAAAACATAAAATTCCAGAAATTAACAATTTATAAGTTAAAATGCATGCCATTCTGAGTAGAGTGATAAAATCTCCATGGTGTATACACTACCTGCCCGTTAGTTACTTAGCCATCTTGGTTATCAGACTGTTGTTATATCACAGTGCTTGTGTTCAAGTAACCTTTATTTTAACTTAATGGCCCCAAAGTGCAAGAGTCGTGATGCTCACAGTTTGGATATGCAGAAGAGAAGTCATTAAATGCTTAACTTTTAAGTAAAAAGGCAGGTACTAGTATATATAGGGAAAAACATTGTATGTGTAGGCTTCAGTACTATCTGCAGCTCCAAGCATCCATTAGGGGTCTTGGAACATTCACCCCACTGGATAAGGGGAAACTACTATATGTAATAGACAGATTTGTTGCTATTAAATTTAAATATAGTCCCTACAGAGGTTGAGACTACATTGTGTACAAGATTTATATTAATTCTTCAAATGCTTATTATTTTAGATACGCTTATGTAGTTTAAATCAAATTTCTCCCTTTAAGAGATTTTCCTAGTACTGAGTGAGCCTCGACTATTGTGTCTGAGAATGCTGGATCAACTGTAGGCATTGAAGAGCATCAAGATATCAGGGAACCAAGGAAAGACTAGAATGTTCCCTGCTTACACAGTTGTCATTAAAGGAGAAAAGGAGATATTGTCCCAGAACACCAGTGTTTTGAACATTAACACCTAGAGGTTGGCTATGGGAAGAAAACAGAAGGGTGAAGCAGAAATTGCCTAATGATCAAAGAAGGGATTTGACTCCTCAGTATATAGCATTTTACACTTACGAAATTTCTGCATTGTGAATCTTATAGAAACAGAATGGAAGTAATAATCATTGTGGAAGTTCTTTTATTTCCTCTGGGAGGTTGACATCTTTGTTTTCTCCTGATACTGAATTCCCTCTTCTTTTTTAGGGTTTTGTGTGCTATTAATTATATAAATAAATGAGATCCTGGGCAGTATGGTTGTGTGTAGGACAGTGTATTTACAAAAAGAAGGTTTTGAAATTTTGGCAATGTGAACTTAATGATATAGTCACTCGAACTTTGCCAGTATTTGGAACTTTTAATCTACATTCCAACCAAGCAAGCTGGCTTTATTCAACTGAAAAAATATAAATATGAAAAGAATTACTTGATATAATTGAGAAATTATTAAAATTGGAGACTAGTCAGGATTAGGCACCTTGAGAAATCAAAACCCTGGTTTGGCTTCTTTTAGGTTTAACTTATCTATTTTATTTATATCAGAACTTGCATATGTAAATATGGTTTTGTTATTAATAACTACTGTTTATTCAGTGCCTACTTGCTGCCAGTTTCATGAGGCTTTCTTTAAACATTAACACTGACTTGAGGCTAGCTTAAATGTATTATAAATTCTGATACAGACATCTATAGTCATGTGCTTCTCAGTGCCTGTCAATTAAGAATTCATCAGTTTTTTGTTCTAAAAATTAAGAAGTCAGCACACATCATTGTCAAAATTATATTCAACAATGGGGCCTAGATTTTTTTTTTATTTGGCTAAACTATCTTTCTTGTCTGAAAAGCTAGAATAAACTTGCAGTGTCTTGAAAAATTTACTTCCTGTACACCGTCTATGAAGCTACTGGAAAATGTACTTCACAAAATAAGGGTGTAAAACTGGAAAGAGGTAAACGTATAGAGGAAACAGGAAATCCAATAAACAAGAAAGGCTAGGGCATTCCTTAGAATAGTGAAGATTTCAGATAACAGCATGAGGGGTCAGCCAGTTCACATTGGAGAAGATGTGAAGTCTCCAAAAGAGACTTCTTTAGGAAGGTAAACTAGAATACTTGATGGGTCTAATTATCTTGAGAGAAAATTCATACAGTTGACAAAGATTTTCTGGGGTGAAATATTTCTGGGGTGAAATGAATATGTAGAAAATCTAAGCAAATGAATAAAAAAGATAAAAGTTACTGGAAAAGCAAAGAGTTGTGCAGGAAAGAAAAAAAGCATCATGGTTTACTGTATGACTCAAGTGTAAATAAGGCTTACATAGTCATTGTAATGTATACTGAATATTGAACTAATCAAAATTATAGTCATTATATAGGGTAGTTAAGGAGATAGAAAGGATATATGTGTATGATGAATACTGAAGGAGAAAAGAGATCTAAATCATCTTTCAAATTGGTAAATCAATAGGTAGCAACACAAGCAGTCATTTAGAAACATGGAGCTCAGTTCCAAAATAATCAGTTAAAAGATGTACAAGTGGTTTTCCTGGAGGGAGTGGAAGTGGGACAACAGGGGCAAGGACTTCTGTTTTTCTTAACAAATTTTGTAGACCTCTAACTCTTTCAACTCACTTTGATTTATAAAAATAACTGGGAACCTAAGAGGAAAATGTTAAAGGGAAAAAAAACACACACTTAACTTAAAACACAATTATTCTCTAACCAAATTTTACTGTGGTAAGAATCTTAGTTCAGTGCATATATCTTTGTTTCAAATTTCTGTTTTATTAGTCAACTAGAGGCCCGGTGCATGAAATTCATGCATGGGGGGGTGTGTCCCTCAGCCTGGCCTGCACCCTCTCCAATCTGGGGATAGGGCCTAAACTGGCAGTCGGACATCCCTCTTGTAATCTGGGACCGCTGGCTCCTAACCGCTCACCTGCCTGCCTGCCTGATCACCCCTAACCACTCTGTCTGTCTGCCTGATTGCCCCTAACTGCCTCTGCTTGCCAGCCTGGTTGCCCCCTAACTGCCCCCCTGCTGGCCTGGCCGCCCCCTAATTGCTCCCCTGCTGGCCTGGCTGCCCCCTAACTGCTCCCCTGCCGGCCTGATTGCCCCTAACTGCCTCTGCCGTGGCCCCCCGCCACTATGGCTTTGTCTGGAAGATGTCTGGTTGACCCAGTCTAATTAGCATATTACCATTTTATTAGTATAGGTATACTTTGGCTGCCCATAACAGAAACCCTATTTTTAAATGGCTTAATAAGGAAACATTTTATCACTCATAACAGAATTTCAGAGCTAGGTCAGGTTTGGGGTTTTTTGTTTGTTTTGGATAATGTGATGACTTCAGCTTTGTAAGCATTTCATCCAAATACCACAACATGAGGATGAGGTTAAGAAGGGAAACCTGCTTTATTTTGTAGGAGCAAGAAGCCTTTTCCAGAAGCTCACAGCAGACTTTGATCCTCACATCTCTTTGACCATAATTATCTGTTTATCTACACATCATTGTCAAAATTATATTCAACAATGGGGCCTATTGGGTCATAAGCCCTCTTTTAAACAAGTCACTGACAAGGGGAATGGGATATCTGTGATTGTCTTTGATTGATTGTCTCAGGTGAAATGTATGCAAGGTGTCAATCACAATATCTGCTACCCCAGTCATAATCTAGTATGTGCTTATTGAGAACCCACTGTTCTTTGAAGAAGCTTTACTGTTTAAAGGAAAAAAGAAAATAAGTGGATAAAACAACTGATCATCACTATGGACAGTGCCACAGGTACCCAGTAAATATTTATTGAGTGAATTAGGTAAATGTAAGTAAAACTTTTTGACATAGATATAAGTGGTTTAGGAGTTCTAAATTAGGGAAAAATACATGACGTTTAGATTAGACCAGGAAGCTTCTTGAAGAAAAAAGACTTGAACTACTGTTTACTCATTAGCTAGTCACAGTCCTGTCCTACTAGAATAAATATACTTTTGTCCACTGGTGTGCTGGTAAATGTTTAACCAGCCTGGAGGAGGATACAGGGCTTATTTGTAGTGTTTACCAATTTCCATGGCATAAATAATCTTATCCTGGCCAATTTCAATCTACCAACATGGAATCCACTTGAGCCTTGCACATCACTGCTTCTCTCTAACAGCATTTTTCAAAAATATATTTTTACTAGGGGCCCAGTGCACAAATTTGTGCACCTTGCAAGGAACTGTGGGCCACAAGGCTGCGGTCGGCACAGGGGTGGGTCTTGGCCCATCCTCCGTGCCCCAGCCCAGCCCCTCCTGCTGCGGCCCCTGGTCCCCTGTCTGCCAGCTGCTCCCGCCACTCCCACACGCTGATGGTGTTGGCCCCACTCACACCCGCTGATGGTGCAGAGCGATTGGGGCCAGTGCCAGCAGCAGGTGTGAGCAGGGCCAGCGCTGTCAGTGGGTGCAAGCGGTAGCTGCTGTCCCAGTCGTCCCTCAGGAGCAGGGGGAGGTGGAGAAGCCCTCAGGCGCGATTGGGACCAGTGCCGGGTGCCGGCAGCGAGTGCAAGGGGGGCCGGCACTAGCAGTGGGTGCAAGCGCCAGGCGGGATCAAAGCATGTAGGAGCAAAAAATTTTCAGTAACCACCAGAGGCTCGCCCTGATGACAGCAACCGGTGCCCCGCCTTGGTCTGGCACCCCCATTCACCTGCTCCACCATCCCCCCGCTGCTGACACCCGCCATGTTCCACGCTCTGCCACCTGCTGCCAACGCTTCCCATGTTCTGTGCATGCCCCCTGGTGGTTAGCACACGTCATGGTGACTGGTTGTTCAGTTGTTCTGCCGTTCGGTCTATTTGCATATTAGCCTTTTATTTATATAGGATTGATTTCAGAGAGGAAGGGAGAGGAGAGAGAGAGAGAAAAATATCAACAATGAGAGAGAATCATTGATTGGCTGCCTCCTGTATGCTCTCCACCAGTGATCAAACCCCAAACCTGGGCATGTGCCTTGACTGGGACTTGAACAATGATATCGATATCTCTCTCTCTCTCTCTCTCTCTCTCTCTCTCTCTCTCTCTCTCTCTCTCTCTCTCTCTCTTCTTTTTTAAAATATGTTTTATTGATTTCAGAGAGGAAGGGAGAGGGAGGAGAGATAGAAACACCAATAATGAGAGAGAATCATCGATCGGCCACCTCCTGCATGCCCTGCACTGGGGATTGAGCCCACAGTCGGGTCATGCGCCCTTAACTGGAATTGAACCAGGGACCCTTCAGTACTCAGGCCTATGCTTTATCCACTGAGCCAAACCAGCTAGAGCGAACCATGATCTCTTAGTTCATAGGTCGATGCTCAACCACTGAGCCACATTGGCCAGGCTCTAGCAGCATTTTTAATATTTAGAATTAACCTACTGAAACCACATATTGATAAAAGGAACACTTAGTTTTCTTAGCCTTATAAATGATCAAGGATAAAATCTAGATTACCAATATAAGATAGGTAGTTTTAGTGTTTTGGACAGTGGAGTGTTGGAGAATTATAATTTTAAGGTAGTATTAAATACTGGTCTTTGTAGACTTTGAGAAATGAAAAAGCCTTGCTGTTAGTTTTAGGTGCTAGATGAAATGTTACTAATTCAGTATTTATGAGCATCAACTATGTGCTAAGCGCTATAAAAACAAAAATAAATAAGACCAGAATCTTGATGGCTTCGCACAGTGTGTTGGGAAGACAATTATCAACAGATAACTTTCATTGGAAGAAGAGTATTAAGGGCTCTTGAGTTTTAAAGTGCCATGAGAACACAAGGAGAGGACAACTAAATTTGGGGACATCATGGAAGGGCATACTTGAATTAAATCTTGAAAGGAAATATGGCATTTGCATCAGAGACAAAGGAAAAGGATTATTTCAGGCAGTAGGAACATGTACCTAATTGCTGAGGGATGAAAAATGGCTAGAGTATAGAGAAGAGAAAGAAAAATAAGCCAAGGTCAGGTTGCAAAAGGCCTTAAATTATAATAAGTTTGGATTTCATTATCAAATATGAAATTCCTTATTATAAATAAAATTTTAATTTGTAAGTTTCTGTTTTTCCATCTCTTTATCTAAACTGGGTGTTTATCATTTTTTACAATTATTTTAATTTGGTGGGAGAGTCGCTTTGCCATTTTAATTTGTGCCTTTCTAATTATTAGTATTGTTGAATATTATTTAAAAATATATTGATCATTTGTATTTTTTCTATATATTGCTTGTCCATATACTTTACTCAATTTTATATGAAATTGTTTATTTTTCTGAATTATTTATATAAAATACAGACATGAATCTTTCATTTTAAGGTGGTTTTTGTTTTAGGACTATAATTCTAGCCTTTGCAGTGTATGGATTGGAAAAAGGAGAGACTATTTTCAACTTAGCCAATTGGGAGATGTTGCAATAACCTATAGCCATAGACGAGAGATGATGTGGATCTGAGTGTGGCAATGGGAAAGGAAGGAGGCAGATTAGAGATCAAGCTGCCACCCAATGACTTCATAATGGATCTTAGATTAAATGCCCTTACTATTGCCTTTTAATTTAGTGCTCTTTCTTACATACATCTCTGTCTCCTTTACTCTCCTTTCTTTTAATTCTATGAAAGAAAAATGAGAATTTTATACAGCAGTGTCTACAGTAAGGTTAAAATGAACTAAGGACCTCACTCAAGAATCTTACATATGAATGTTTTTTATCTGTTCTCAAGGTATGAATAATTCCTAAGGGAAACATGAATGCAAAGGGACAAAACATAAAGAAAAAGAGTGATAGTTTTTACTAAATAAAATTTAAAAATCCTTTTTATCTAAAAAGATTATAAGCATCGCCAAAGAATCCTGCTTCACTGCAGTCCTCTCAAGCAATAATATCTGTCCTTTCTCTTACGTTCATTGCACCACTGAGCGTAAAAGTGGGATTGGTATCCTTCTTTTACTTTCTTGCCACTTGCAGATCATTCTTTCCTTTTTCTCTAAAACTTCCCAAGATTATGTCTTATCATTTGTCTGTTTTAGTCATCTTTAGTTTCTTTATCTCATTCGTTAATGTGTATGTTTACTTCATTTTCATTTAATGTAATTACTGATGAGATTCATGCCTACCATTTTGGTATTTATTTTCTGTCATGTCTTTTTGTTCCTCTACAACAGTCCTTGTGTTAAATAGATAGGTTTTAGTGTACCAGTTTAATTCCCTTCTAGTTTCCTATAATATTTTTAGTTGTTTTCTTAGTAATAGTCCCAGGGATTACACTAACATCTTAATTTATAACAATCTAGTGTGGGTTAATACCAATTTCATTTCAATAATATGCAAAATCTTTGTTCTCTGTTTCCCCCTCTCTCCTTTGTGCTGTATTATCATACAAATGACATATTTAAACATTATGTCAACACAGATTATAATTATTGCTTTATGCAGGTATCTTTTAAATTAGATAAGAGAAACAAAAAGTTACAAACAAAAAATTTACATCATGTTTTGTATTTACCTACTGTGGTAGACAGAATAATGATCCCCTAGAAAATCTGTGTCTCAATACCTGGAACTTGTGAGTATATTACCTTAAACAGCAAAAAAGACTTTATAGATATGATTAAGTAAAGGATTTTGAAGTAGCGGTTAGCCTGATTTAACCTCTGTTAAATGTAATCACAGGTGGGCACAATGTCATCACAGGGTTTTTATAAGGAAAGAAGCAGGAAAGTAATGGGGAGAGTTTTAAAGATACTATACTGTTGACTTTAAAGATGGAGGAAGGGACTGTGAAACAAGGAATGCAAGTGTAGCCTCTAAAAGCTGGGAAAAGCAAGAAAATGGATTTCCCCCTAAAACTTCTACAAAGAAATGCAGCCCTGCCCACATCTTTATTTTTTAGCCCAGTGAACTATTTCAGCCTTCCAACCTCCAAACTATATAAATTGTGTTGTTTTACACCTCTAAATTTGTGTTAATATGTTGCAACATCAGTAAGAAACCAATAAAACAAGAAGTTAGCTTTATTAGTTCATTATTTCTTCCTGTGGATTCAAGTTACTGTCTATACTATCCTTTCATCCTGAAGAATTCCACTTAGTAGCCCTAGCTGGTTTGGCTCAGTGGATAGAGCCTCGGCCTGCCCACTGAAGGGTCCCAGTTCAATTCTGATCAAGGGTACATGCCTGGGTTGCAGGCTTGATCCTCAGTAGGGAGTGTGCAAGAGGCAGCCGATCAGTTATTCTCTCTCATCATTGATGTTTCTATCTCTCCCAGTGCACGAAATTCGTGTGTGGGGGGGTGTGTGGGGGGGGGGGGGTGTCCTTCAGCCTGGCCTGTACTCTCTCCAATCTGGGACCGCTGGCTACTAACCACTCGCCTGCCTGCCTGCCTGCCTGCCTGATCGCCCCAACCAACTCTGCCTGCCAGCCTGGTGCCCCTAACTGCCCTCCCCTGCCGGCCTGATCGCCCCTAACCGCCTCTGCCTTGGCCCCCACCACCACTGTGGCTTTGTCCAGAAGATGTCCAGTCTAATTAGCATATTACCCTATTACCCTTTTGTGTGTGTGTGTGTGTGTGTGTGTGTGTGTGTGTGTGTATGTGTATTTTAAAGAATTCCATTTAGTATATCTATAGGGCAGATCTGCTAGCATTGACTTCTCTCCATTTTTGTTTATCTGGGAATATCTTCATTTCTCCTGGTTTTTAAAGAATAGTTTTGCTGGATGTAGAATATAACACTCAACCAGGCAATTAACAGCTCTGTTTTAGCCTTCACTTTCTGCTTGTGCAGAGCCTCAAGGTCAACCAGAATTGAAACTTAGAGCCTTCTCAGGCCTTTCCTGAGGATGTGTTCAGCCCTGGGCATGCACACAGCCTTTTGTATACTTGTGGCCTTCTAGATCCCCAGGAACACATCAGAGCTTTTCAAAGCCTTTGTGGATATCTCCTTTTCCCTGGTTTTACTTTTTAAGCTTTTTTGATAATTTATTATTTGCCCCAACTGTTATCCACTGCTTTATGTAGCCACTGAGTTAAATGAACACTTGCCTGCATCTTCAACCAATGCTCCCATCCCCAGGGGAAAGGCTTTTCACACTGGGCAAGCTCTAAGTCTGATCAGATAGACAACCTTGCATGTTGGGGGTCTCCCAGGAAACCATTAGAAAGGTCAAATAATGACAGTTTGGGGGGAATGAAGCTTTGAAGGCACCCCAGCCCTCTCTTGCCTCCTCGGGTGGTTGTCAGGCTGATGTTTTTCACTGTGATTGTAAGATGTTGACTTTCAGAATGGGATGGGATTAAGTTGTTCTTGAATACATGTGTCCCAGATTACTGCAAGCCTTTGGTTAATTTCCAGAATTCTGAAAAACCTGATTCTGGCCATTTTTGCCAGTTTTCTTATTCCTTTTATGGAGGAGAGAATTTTCAGAGATCTCTGCCATTTTTGCTGATGTACCCCCTCATTCTTTAAAGGCGTTGGTTCCTGGCTCAGTCATTCTCTCCAACACTACTCCTGGCTTAATTCTTGGTAAATTCAGTGTCCATATTAGTGACCTTGCCAATACCTTTGCTTTTTAGTTCCTTGACCACCTCTCTCCCAGTGATTTTGTCCTGTTTCAGCTACTACTCCAATAGCTATATCCCAGACCAGTGCCTCTGGGCCAAACTATCCATTTTTTGTAAGTAATGTTTATTTAATTACAATCTGCTCCTTTGTTTATGTATTGTCATCGCTTTTTTTTTTTTTCCACACTACCACAGCAGAGTTTAATATTACAGCAGAGACCATTGGTTCTCAAAGCCTGAAATATGTATTATTGACCCTTTACAGAAAAGTTTGTTGATTCCTGCCCTAAAAGTACTCAGTTAGAGCTTCTTGTCTATTAATTAACTGTCAAGCATCTTATTCTTTAACCATTCCTTCCTTTTTTTTTTTTTTTCCTTTGGCAGTGCCCTTCCTTTAGAGCAGTGGTTCTCAACCTTTCTAATGCTGCGACCCTTTAATACAGTTCCTCATGTTGTGGTGACCCCCAACCATAAAATTATTTTCGTTGCTACTTCATAACTGTAATTTTGCTACTGTTATGAATCGTAATGTAAATATCTGTGTTTTCCGATGGTCTTAGGCGACCCTGTTAGCGGTTCTCAACCTGTGGGTCGCGACTACTGTTATGAATCGTAATGTAAATATCTGTGTTTTCCGATGGTCTTAGGCGACCCTGTTAGTGGTTCTCAACCTGTGGGTCGCGACTACTGTTATGAATCGTAATGTAAATATCTGTGTGTTCCGATGGTCTTAGGCTCTACAGCAGTGGTTCTCAACCTGTGGGTCGCGACCCACAGGTTGAGAACCGCTAGCAGGGTCGCCTAAGACCATTGGAAAACACAGATATTTACATTACAATTCATAACAGTAGCAAAATTACAGTTATGAAGTAGCAACGAAAATAATTTTTTGGTTGGGGGTCACCACAACATGAGGAACTGTATTAAAGGGTCGCGGCATTAGAAAGGTTGAGAACCACTGCTTTAGAGTCTCACTTCATCAGTCCTTTGAACCTCACCACCTTTTGCACTGTGCATCTCATTCCCACCCCCCTCCAGATCTTTAATTCTTTCCTTATCCCTTCTTCCTTACATTATAATTACTTCCTTCTGTATATCCCTAAATTGCTCATTGACAAAACCCCACCCATGGTTAAATCCAGCTTTTAGCTTACTGTATGCCTGCACCTATGCATCCAAATTTGACTAGAGAACAACACACAATTATTCTGCCTGTTCTCACTTAAGTTCATGATCATTAGTCATAAGTGGCCCTTTAATACTTCACAGCCATCCTACTATACATTTTCCTATCCACTCTTTCATACCTTCTTAACTCCTCAGACTTCCTGCATCCCTCTCTTATCTTTACTCTCATCTTGCCTACTGGTTCACAAAAAAAGTAGAAACGTAGAAATAAGAGCTTCCATCCATTCTACACAGATCTTCCCATTTATTTTTACCCACATGTACCCATTTACCTGTGTCTTTGCCCATGAGCGGCTTGTGTACCTATGCAGAGCTAATCTCTCCTCTTATACATAAGATCTCTTCCCCTTGTTTACTCAAGGACCTCACTCCAGCATTTCTCCTTTTTTTCTATTGCAGAATTGCTGTTTTTCTGTATATAAGATATTCCCATCAGCATCAAACATACACTAAATATCTTTAATTTTTTTTAAAAAAAGAGTCCTCTTTTGATCCCACATCCTCATTTAAAAAGTATCTCTGCTCTCTTTAGCAAAACTTCTCAAAGAGCAGTCTATTTTCCAATTATAGTCAACACAGCCATTTCCATTCCTTTCTTCCCTTTCTCTCCTAAACTGGTTTTGCCCTCTGCCATTTTACAGAAACTGCCCTTGTTAAAGTCACCAATGACCTCTTCAGGGGTAAATCCAATGGTCAGTTCTTAATATTTTTTTTAAGTAGTAACTATCTTAAGATATAATTCACATGACATAAAATTCATCTTTTGAATGTATAAAATTCAGAAGATTTTAGTATATTCACAGAGTTGTGCATCACTACTGTCTAATTTTAGAGCCCCAAAAAGAAACCCTGTGCCCATTAATAATCACTCCAAATTCCTGCCTTCCCTTACCTCTTAGAAACCATTACTTTACTTTTGACTGTAAATTTGCCGATAGTAGACATTTCATATAAATGGGATCATACAACATATGGCGTTTGTGCCTGGCTTCTTTCACTTTGCATAATGTTTTTATGGTTTATCCCCATTATAGCATGTGCCATACTTTGTTCCTTTTTTGAGACCTTACAAATCGGAAAAGTTTGTCTAGATATTAAGTCAAGATTAGGTTGAGCTATAAGAAATTACTATTAGTTTACAATTTTTGGCCTGTAAAAACTGGTAGTTTCATATGTTTGACTTAATAATTATACCTCAAAATGTTGAAGGTATTGCATTATCTTCTATTTATTCTTGTTATTCTGAATTTTTATTGTGATGTGCTTTGGTGTGGGTTTCTTTTCATCTGTACTAGTAACTAAGTTCTAGACAGCCTTTTCAATCTATAAGTTTATAGCTGGACATTTTTGTTTCCTTTTTTAAAAATGTATTTATTGATTTCAGAGAGGAAGGAGGAGCAAGAAAGAGAAAGAAAGAAAGGAAAAGAGAGAGAGAGAGAAATGATGAGAGAGAATCATTGATCGGCTGCTTCCTGCACACCTACCACCAGGAATCGAGCCTGCAACCCTGGATGTGCCCTGACGGGGAATCAAACCATGACCTCCCAGTTCATAGGTCAATGCTCAACCACTCAGCTATACTGGCCGGGCTATTTCTTTAAAAAAAAAAAAAATTTCAGCCCTACTATACTGTTTTGGATTTTCTTACCAATTTCTTATTTTTCCCTCAGTTTGCATCGCTGTCTTTTTTCTAGGCAATTTCTTCAACTTTATCCTTACTAGGGGCCCGGTGTACGAAGATTCGTGCACAGGGAGTGAGTCCCTCAGCCCAACCTGCACCCTCTCCAATCCAGGAGTTTCTGTCTGTCTTTGCAATCATATAAGCGAATTGTCTGAGACCCTAACCCAGTTTGGTTTGTTGCTCACAGGATAATAGAGGCTTTTTTTTTTCTTTGCTTCATTGGTGGAGATTTCCTGGAAGTTTTAGGATATCTTCCCTTTAATTTTTCCTAGACACTCTGATTTTACTTATGTCTCTCACCTTTGCTTTCCCTCCATCTCCCACTGCAACAGTAACTTGCTTCAGGCTCACTTTGCTCTAGTGTCTAAGAGATCCGTCTGCCACCAGAACTACGATTCCCAGCATTCCTGGTGCTCCCTGTGCTCTGGGCTTCCACTTCCGGTCCTGGGGCTGCCACCAGAACTATTCCCAGAATTCCTGGTGCTCCCCACACTCTTGGTTTTCCCTTCCTGCTCTGTCTCTGTCCCTCGGCCTCCCGCTCTGCCAAGTCCTCCAAGTCGCCAGCTCTCCCTCTCTGCTCTCTGTCTAGCGGCTTGGGGAGCCAAGTTCCCCAAGCTGCTCCACTCTCCATTGGCTCTCCCACTCTGCTCTCCGCCTGGTGCCTGTGTATGCAAATTAACCCTCCATCTTTGTTGGGTTAATTTGCATACTCACTCCTGATTGGCTGGTGAGTGTAGTGGAGGTATGGTCAATTTACATGTTTCTCTATTATCTAGGATAATAATAAAGGCATAATATGCTAATTAGACTGGACATCCTTCTGGACAAAGCCAGGGCTGTGAGGGAAGCCTGGTCCCGGTGCCTGCCAGTGGCCAGAGGGAAGCCGTTGCTGGCAGCCGGGGAAAGGAAGGCCTACTCTTGCACAAATTTCATGCTTCAGACCTCTAGTGCATATATAGTTTTTTAAATTTCTACAATCTCCTTCTTATAATAATCTTGTGTTCTTTTTCCATGAATACAATATCTTATGTTTGATATGATAGTTTTTTGTTTGTTTGTTTGTTTGTTTGTTTTTTAAATATATTTTATTGATTCTTTTACAGAGAGGAAGGGAGAGGGGCAGAGAGCTAGAAACATCGATGAGAGAGAAACATCGACCAGCCGCCTCCTGCACACCTCCCACCGGGGATGTGCCCGCAACCAATGCACATGCCCCTGACCGGAATCGAACCTGGGACCCTCCAGTCCGCAGACCGACGCTCTATCCACTGAGCCAAACCGGCCTCGGCTGATATGATAGTTTTTTGTTTGTTTTTTAATCCTTACCCGAGAGCATGCTGAGAGAGAGAGAGAGAGAGAGAGAGAGAGAGAGAGAGAGAGAGAGAGATCAGTTGCCTTCTGTACATGCCCCAACCTGAAATCAAAACAGCAACCTTTCAATGCAGAGGATAACATTCAACCAACTGAGCCGCTTCAACCGGGCATTTTGTGTGTGTCTGTTTTTGTTTTTTTTAATAATCAGTTTATAGAAGTTATACTATTTTTAAAATTGGTATTAGAGACAGGGAGACAGACAGATAAACAAACAGACAAGTATCGATGTGAGATAGAAACATCCGATTGGTTGCCTCCTGCACTTGCCGTGACCAGGGAATTAAACCTACCACCTTTTGGTATATGGGGTGATGCTCCAACCAACTAAGCCACACTGGCCAGGACTAGTAGTTTTTTATTTTATGTGGGGTTTTTGTTGTTGTTGTTAATCCTCACCCGAAGATATTTTTTCCATTGATTTTTGGAGAGAGTGGAAGGGAGAGGGAGAGACAGAGAAACGTCGATGTGAGAGAGAGTCATTGATTGGTGGCTTCCACACGTGCCACCACCAGAGCAGAGATCAAGCCTACAGTCAAGGTACGAGCCCTTGACTGGAATTGAACCGGTAACCATTCATTTTAATTGGTGGGTCTTGTCAGTTGGTGGGCTTTACTGTAAGGGGTGATTGATCACTTGGGTAGGGTCACCCAGTTGCCGGCATCTGTAGATCTTTTGTCTTAGGCAAGTCGTTTTTCCCTCAGGGGAATCAAGCAATCTTTTGCCTGTTTGCACAGAACCTAGTGGAGAGAAAAGGGTTTTTGTTTCACTGTTGATCTTAGTGTTGTACTTTTATCTCTTTTTTCAGTTGTGCTTCGGTGAGTACAGAGCCTGTATGTTCAACATATCCAGAGAGTAAACCTTCAGGCTTCTGCCAGAATTGTGAGGAGTAGGGAGTGGGGAGATAGGAAGGCTGCACTGGCTGGTGGAGATGGTTTAGAAGTCTGATTGTATCTTTGTTTTTTTTAATCCTCATCCCAGGATATGTTTACTAGGTGTACCGGTTAATAATGGCGGGTTTTGTAATCAAAGAAAACACGATCATTTCAAGAGAAACATCAAAAGTGCTTTATTCAAAGTAATGTCCATCGCTAGCTACACATTTCCCCCATCTTTCAGGTAATTTGTGGATACCGTCCCAATAGAACTTTTCTTGTTTTGAGGCAAACCATTCAGAGACCCAATTTTCCACTTATTCATACGTTTTGAAGTGCTGCTCAGAAAGTGTGTGTGCCATTGATCGGAACAAGTGGTAATCTCAAGGAGCAAGGTCTGGTGAATACGGCAGGTGGGTTACTACTTCCCAGGCAAGATCTTTTAACGTGTCTTTAACTGGTTTTGAAGTGTGTAATGGTGCGTTATCACAAAGCAAAATTACTTTGCCGTGTCTTCTGGCACATTCTGTTCGTTTCAAGATCAACGCATAGTTCAAATTGATTATTTGTTGTCGGTGGCGATCAGTATTAACGGTTTCACCTGGTTTTAGAACTCATAATACACCACACTTTCCTGATCCCACCAAACGCAGAGCATTGTCTTCTTTCCGAAGCGGTTTGGCCTTTCAGTCGATGTTGATGGTTGACCTGGATCAACCCATAATTTTGTGCATTTGGGATTCTCAAAATAAATCCACTTTTCATCGCCAGTCACAATTCGATGCAAAAAAGACTTTCGTACCATTGAAGTAACATTTTACTGATGACTTTTTGGTTTTCCATTAGTCTTTCTTTCAGTTGATGTGGCACCTATTTTCCTTCCTTTAAAATCTTTCCCATTGCTTGTAAACGATCGGAAATTGTTTGCTGAGCAACATTTAATCTTTCTGCAAATTGTTTTTGAGTTTGACACGCATCTTCATCCAATAATGCTTGTAATTGTTGGTCTTCAAACTTTTTCAGTTGACCTGAACGTTCTTTGTCTTTTACATCGAAATCATCACTTTTAAAGTGTTTAAACCAGCATTCACAAGTATCTCAAGATGGAGCATGTTCACCATAAGCTTCCCAAAGTATACGATAACTTTTTCTTCAAAATAAAGTAATGAATTAAAACTTCCTGCAAATGCTCTTTTTTTGGCACAAAATTTGACATCTTTAAGCATAAAAATATCTATGATGTTAACACCTTCAGCAAATTTGACATATGAAGTTTTGAAGCTTGCTGTCAATACAACAAAATAGCATACATATCAAATCGCATATATATCAACATATGTGTAACTCCATCTATTGAAAAAAATCCGCATTATTAATTGGTACACCTAGTAGAGAGAGTGAGAGACATACTAGTAGACATCTATGTGAGAGAGAAACGTTGATCACTTGCTTTCAGTATGTGCCTAAATGGTGATTGAACCCACAACCTTTAGGGGTACAGGATGATTCTCCAACCAACTGAGCTACCCAGCCAGGGCTGATTATATCTTCTAAAGACTTTGAGCTGATCCTCCTGTTTTGAGGCCTGCCGTCTTTTCAGAAGTACCTGATGCCACTAAGCTTTTCCTGTGTTTTGAATGTTTCCTGGCATACGTATTCCTTCATTTTTATCTTACAGGCTTAGTCCCTTATAGGCTTAGCTTTCAGCTTCTTTTGATCTGCTAAGTTAACATTTGCCCATCTTCATTCTAGTTTCCAAAATGTTTTTGACACGTCTGCTGTTCTCTCTTGCTCTCTTTTGTGCTCAAGGATTTATGCCTATTTTTCTGTTTACTTGTTTTCACTTTAATGAGGTTTTGGAAGAAAGAGGGGAGAATCAGGTATATAGAGCAGTTACCCTCAGTTGTACAGGGTGTGCCTGCCCTTCAGGAGGATCACCTCCTGAGGGGGTTGAACGAAGGGTTGAAATTCAGCCTGAGCTTGGCCCATAATACCTTGCACCTGGTTAGCCCAGAGGAAGGCAGCTTCTCTCTAATTCATAAAGGCCTTATGTTGGTGGTAGATCCTGGGTGTCTATTTGTTGCTGTTATCTTTAGCTAATAACTTGAATTTGACATATAGTGCTGCCTTATTTTTTCAATTCTATAGCAAATTGTGAATGCTTTTTACTGGGTTAAATTACCCAGTTTTTTGGTAAGTATTCCCTTTGAATAAAGGAATAAATAAGTGTTATTTCTAAATCTTTTTGATAGTTTCCACTGTAACTAGCATCTATTTGGGTGCTCAGTATCCTTAGTTTATGCTCATTTGCCTTGGGCTTTATTGGCCCTGTGTGAACCATACTCAGTAGATGTAGGCATGACTAAATTATTTCAACATTCTTAGTGTTAAATTCTTGTCCCATAAACAATGAATGACTCACAGAGAAGGAGGCTTAATCTAAGAAATTTTGAAATGCTTATTTTTAATTGAGATAATGTACAAGAAGAAATATGCCTTGTGAAGTAAATTACTGAAGACGTTGTTAAATTTTTAGGAAGAAGTTCATTCCCTAAGAAAACAATAGAACTAAGTTTATTTTGAGGAAAGCTGGTTGTGCCCCTCATGTCCTATCTAATTACACTACTCTTCACCATCTTCGATTCCTTAACTTTTAGGTTGGCTTAAGGAAAAGGGAGGATGGAGAAGGGAGTCAGGAATAGCTTGAGCTGATGAAAGGTGTCAGCAACATTTTCTAATGTGGCCTTAAAGGAATGCTGGGTAGAATGATGACTGCATTGAAAAAGAATGAAAGGCAGCCAAAGTCTTAAGTTTAGTGAAATTAAATAGTTATCAAGTTTATTACAACCACCATTTAATGCTTTTTCATTGATTGTCTAATTTTAACCTTTCCCATAAAGTGCAGGTAGAGAGGCAGCTGTAATGTGGCAGCCTATGGCTCTTCTCTTTTATCTCCAGAATAGAAGTTTGTTTTCAAGATAATTTTTTTCTTTTTGGTAGCTTTTCTCCAAGGAGTGATTGTTTCTGCCTGTTGCTTTCTAGAAGAGGTTCCAGAAGGACAATGCTATGCTGTTTATCCAGTATTTTCGGAGAGATTTCTCTGTATAACAAAGGATGATATAATTTAACTCACAAGGAGGCAAAGACTAAAGAAATTAGTTCATCCTTTAGAGCAGCTAAAGGAAATAGTAACCCATTGTTTTCCAAAATGGATCTTGCCACCCATCAGTTGAAATCTCAGCCTTGTCTTTATACACATTTCAATGTTCTAAGAAGTCACAGGGAAAATCCTATCTTACCATCACCCTTTATACATAGAGTGGCTATTGTATAGATAAATAAGACTGAATCAATCCTGTCAGTGCCATATTTTCAGCACCTAGCTCAGTGCTTACTTATAGAAGGGCCTTAGTAAACTTTGTTATATAAATGTTGAAATAATAAGTTATGGGACAGTAGTTCAGGAAGCCTAATAACAGGGATGAAACATTGAGTTTCAGGGAAGTTCTGTTCTATTTTCCTGAAATTTTTAAATAGAGACTAGTAAAAGTTATCCCAACTTATATTCTCAAAGTCATTCATTCATTCATTCAAAAAATGTTTATTGACTGCTTCCTATGATCAGGCACTGTGCTAGACCCTGGGATGGAATGTTGAAGAAGGAAATATTCTCCTTCATGAAATTTTCAGTTTATTGTGGGAGGGAGACATTTTATAAAAATAATCAGTTTGCATAAGTGCTACAAAGGAAAGTTATACCTCCAAAATACTATGGAAGTAGAGCCTCAAGCTTAATTTTTCTGAAAACTAACGTGGTTAGTAGCATCTCTTTACTACCTAAAGAGGTCATCAGGAATACTTGGCATGTTTCCTCATTGTAGCAATGTGGAGGCACTAGATAATAAGGGCTATTCTGCCTCCATGTATAATGTGTTTCTTTCTTAGCTTTATTTATTTTTTATTTCTTTATTGAATTTTAGAGAGGGGGAGGGAGAGAAAAACATCAGTTTGTTGTTCTATGTATTTATGCATTCATTAGTTGATTCTTATTTGTGCCGATAGGATGGAACCTGCAACCTTGGTGTATTGGGATGCGTATTGGGATGATGTTCTAACCCACTGAGCAACCTGACCAGGGCTCTTTCTCATAGTTTTAAACTGTGAAATATATCCTGTATAGTTTAAAGAATAGCAATAAAAAGAAAACCTGTAACTATTTTCCACCTTAAAAAGTAAAAGCATTAACAACACTTGAAGTTAGGTTTAGAACCGCCTGTCTGACCCTTTCTTCACTGTAACCTCTTCTTCTTCTGTATCTCCCACTGGCATTTTATATTAATCACTAGAGGTCCAGTGCACAAATTTCGTGTACCGGTAGGGTCCCTAGCAGCTGCCTGCTGCTGGCTGGGGCTCCCCTTCCCACGGTTGGCCGGCTGGCCCTGCCCCCTGGTTGAACACTTGGTCGAGGAGACAATTTGCATATTAGGCTTTTATTATATAGGATTCTCCTGTTTATTTTTATTTTTTAAGATATATTTTATTAATTTTTTTACAGAGAGAAAGGGAGAGGGATAGAGAGTTAGAAACATCAATCAGCTGCCTCCTGCACACTCCCTACTGGGTATGTGCCCGAAACCAAGGTACATGCCCTTGACCAGAATCGAACCTGGGACCCTTGAGTCCGCAGGCCAATGTTCTATCCACTGAGCTTTATATTTTCCATTTGTCTGTTTCACTAAATAATTTTGCTTAGTTTTGCCTGATTTTTGTTCTTGATTTAAATACAACCACAGTGTCGTGCCTTTTGTTGTGACTTGTTTTTTCTTTGTTCATGTTGATATGTGCAGTTTAGTTGATTTATTTTCACTGCTTTTATTTTTCCATAGTATGAAAATATGTATCATCAGTCTGTTGGTGGACATTTGAGTTCTTTTCAGCATTTTTGCTATTACAAACATTGCTTCTATGAACATTGTTATGTCTCCTGCTGTGCATATGCAAGGGTTCTAGGAGTGGAGTTGCCAGTAGTAAGGTGTGCACATGTGCTACTTTACTACTAGTCAAGGCCAGTTTATGGATGTAGTTGTACCAGTTCATGCTTCTACCAGCTTTGCTTCATCAGTACTTGGAATTGTCAACTTCAGAAATTTTGCCAGTATGGTGGTTAGTACATAATACTGCTTAAATATGGCCAGTAAGTTATTAAGGACAATGTGAGCACTTATCAGTATGTTGTGTACTGAAGCCTGCCTTTTCTTTCTCTACTCTCATTCTTAAAAAGAAAAAAACCTGAAAAGCATACAGGGATGGGAGTTAAAAAAATTCTCCAGGCTGCCTGGCCAGTGTTGCTCAGTGGTTGAGCATCGACCTATGAACCAGGAGGTCACAGTTCGATTCCTGGTCGAGGCACATGGCTGGGTTGTGGGCTCAATCCCCTGTGGCAGGGTGTGCAGGAGGCAGCCAGTCAATGATTCTCTCTGATCATTGGATGTTTCCATCTCTCTCTCTCCCTTCCTCTCTGAAATCAATAAAAATGTATTTAAAAAAACAATTCTCCAGGTTAACACCAAGGTTTATAAGGTAAAAAGTATCACTTCTTCTGAGTACTATGAAACAAGGACAGTGTACTAAGATAACATCCTTCTAAATATATGAGAATATGGACTTTTCTTCTGAATGGAATATCTAACCTTATCAGGATTGTAAGGAAATAACTTGGTACTTTGCCACATGGCTTCAAATACTGTATATGAAATGAGGTCTTCTTAGAATGTGGCTTCATTTTTTTCTCTTTCTGCAAGAGTTTAGAAAAGAAAGTCTTTGTTTTACCATCAGACAAAACCTTAGTTTTGAGGGCGAACAGAAACATCTACTTTGGTCTGTTCTAATATGACAAAGAATGGTGCACACAGTGAAGTTTTACTAGGAGTTCCTCTGTAAACTGGTGGGATAATTGGATGAGGGAAACAATTAAGTTGAAAACTATGTATTTCTGGCACATGTGCTTATTAGAAATACAAAAGTAATATTTCTCATCTGTAGAGGTATCTTCATTCTGGCAGTTGTGACTTGGTTTATTTAGTTTCTTGCTAATTCTTACATGTATGTGCCTCCTCTCTTACTCTAATCTCTTACTCCAATCTGATCAATACAGTTTTAAGGTTGAAAGCCTTAGAACCTTTTCTAGCAATCTGAACAAAACCTGTAAAGAAAATATATATATATATATATATATATATATATATATATATATATACACACTAGCGTTCCCATTGCAGGAAAAATCCTGCAATAGGATTTCCTGCTGCACTTTACCCCGCCTCCCCTCCGCCCTTGTCACCCGCCCCGCCTTCTCCTCCAGCCCGCCTGCTTTTCCGTTCGCCCCCGGCCCCGCCTCCGCTCCGCCCTTCTCACCCGCCCCGCCTTCTCTGCCAGCCCGTCTGCTTTTCCCTTCACCCCCGGCCCTGACTTCGCTCCTCCCTTCTCCTCCCCCCGCCCCCCCCCCCCCCCGCTTCCCGGCTTGCTTGCTTCTTCGAAGCTTTACTCCCTTCTGCAGCTCTTGGCTTCTTTCGACGCTGTCTTGATATGAAAATTAGCCGCCATCTTTGTTGGGGTAATTGCATACTCGTCCTGATTGGCTGGTGGGCATGGCTTGGCTGGTTGGTGTGGCTTAGGTGTAGCGAAGGTGCGGTCAATTTGCATATTTGTCTATTATTTTATATATATATATATATATATATATATATATATATATATATATCTTTAGAACTAGCCTCTGGAACACTGGAGATGTGAAAATCCTACCAAAATAGGATATTTTAATATTTCATAGATTGAAAGACTATATCACTTTGCCAGAGGGATAAATGCATCTGAACTATTTCACTGTTTATTAAAATTGAAATACACATGTCTCTATGGAGCTCAAAACTTGTGATTCTTGCCCTGGCTGGTGTGGCTTGGTTGGGCGTCCCAGCATCAAAAGGTTACTGGTTCGATTTCCAGTCAGGGCATATGCCTGATTGCAGGCTCGATCCCTGGTTGGGGGGCATGCAGAAGGCAGCTGATCGATTTTCTGCTCTCACATCCATGTTTCTCTCTCCCTCTCCCTTTTCCTCTCTCTAAAAATCAATTTTAAAAATCTTTAAAAGCAAAAGTTGTGATTATTCCAACACCTGTCATACTTGGACCCTAAGCTTCATGTCAATCCAGAGCCACTGTGGTTTACTTAATAGTGCTACCTTTATCTCATTCATATCATTTTGAAGAGGTTCCTGCTTGGCACTGTTTTATTTTTGTACTGAAAATGCTGTCTGAATGTAGAGGTTTTTATTTTGATGGATACCCTTGTTATAAAGCTCAAGTTAACAGCAGTGCTATTAAGGATAGCTGCCCCCTGACAGTCATACCAGTTTGGATTTAGGCAAGATTAGAATTTAGATGAGAGACAAAAATCCTAGCATTTTATTAATCTCATAAAGAAACTGAAGCTGAGAGAACCTAAGTGACTGCAGCTAATGTGTAAAAGTGCCTTGAGGGTACTAGAAACTGAGAAATAGGAGCCAGGGAAACTTCCTTTGCACAATTAAGGTCTAAGGTCTGCTAGTTACAGAGGGTAGAGGAGGAGCAGATTGAGACCTCTCTGATCATTTTAAAGGCCCCTCAGGTATTTGTGCTGTAGGCATTTCCCCCTTATTAGAAGCTGTCCCACGCATTTGTTTCTCCAACTATTTCTTCTCAAACGAGTGATTACCAAAGGCCTCATTGAAGTGGAGATTAAGTCTTTGCTCTTTAACTCCTTAGAGAATTATAGGATCACTAGAGGCCCGATGCACAAAGATTCGTGCAAGAATAGGCCTTGTTTCCCCTGGCTGCCGGCACTGGCTTCCCTCTGGGACCCAGGCCTTGGCTCTGGCTACCGCCTTCTGCTTTCACTCCGGCCCTGCTGCCCTCTTGTAGCTCCCTCCACCTCCTGCCTCCCCCTCATAGCAGGCATCCCGCCCCGCCCCAGCTGCTCCACGCCTGCGCTACCCAGAGGCCCGGAGTGGCTGGGGCGGGGCGGAACGCCTGTGTTGTCGCCATGTTTGTCATGTCAATTTGCATATTCCCTCCTTATTGGCTGTGGGTGCCGGCCATCTTTGTCACAGGGTAATGGTCAATATGCATATTCCATCTCTATTAGGTAGGATTACTAATTTTTCACCTGCTGACTGGTTTTATCTGCTTAGGGAGACTGTGGGTTATGCAGTCTGTTCTACAAGAAGAAGATTGTACAGACTACGGGCATTTCTGGCAATCTGTTTCCCAGTCTTAATAGTAGTACAAGAAGGACCATGTTTCAGCTACACAAATAGAACAAGCAGTTTAACTACACATCAGAATGTTATTTTGGGACTTTCCTGTGTTTGTTCTTGGTTTGCTCAGATGAACACTAGTAAATTCCATTGTAACAAGAACTATGAAAGATGTGCTCACCTATGTGCACGTGTTCCAACCTAAAATAAGAATAGGCTTGAAAAGCTAAAAAGGAGAAAACTCATTTGATATTTTAAATTATGATTTACTAGTAGTAGCCAACTCCTGACCTGTTCTTATTCTGAAAAGAGTTGCTGATATCTGGCTTGTGAACCTTCTAATCATTGTTCTAAAGGTAAAGGCCAATGGATGAAGCCTCTTTGGAGAATCCCTAGGGCACCTCCTATATAATCTTATATAATAAAGAGCTAATATGCTAATTAGACCAGACAGCCGAATGTCCTTCCGGACGAAGCCGGGGCTGCAAGGGCTAAGAACGATCTTCCTGAATGACTGGGGGTTGGAGGCAGGGCTAGCGAGTCTGCGCCGCCAGGTCAGCCATGGCGGTCCCAGCACCTCTCCTTCCAAAGAGGCAGCAGGAGAGACAGCGGTGCAGGCTTGGTCCTGGCACCCCCCCTTCCACAGAGGCGGCAGGAGAGGGGGCTGCGTAGTCCCAGTCCTGGTGCCGCACCTTCCGCAGAGGCAGCAGGAGAGGGGGTGGGATCGGGCCTAAGCCGGCAGGCGGACATCCCCTAAGGGGTCCCAGACTACGAGAGGGCACAGGCCGGCGCAAGAGAACCCACCCCCACCCCCCATCCAGTGCATGAATTTTATGCACCAGGCCTCTAGTTTAATAATAACAGAAACTGCAGCTGCAGCATTTAACATTTATCAGGGTATGTGCCAGGCAACAATGCTAAATGCTTTTTATTTTATTTTATTTTTTTACTTTTTTAATATATTTTATTGATTTTTTACAGAGAGGAAGGGAGAGGGATAGAGAGCTAGAAACATCAATGAGAGAGAAACATCGACCAGCTGCCTCCTGCACACCCCCCACTGGGGATGTGCCCACAACCAATGTACATGCCCTTGACCGGAATCGAACCTGGGACCCTTCAGTCCGCAGACCAATGCTCTATCCACTGAGCCAAACCGGTTTCGGCGCTAAATGCTTTTTATAAATTTCATTTAATTCTCACAGTAGTTCTATGGGATACATACTAATGATTTCCATTTTACTAATTGGATAATTGTGTCTTAAAGAAGTTAAATGACTTGCCTAAAACTGCACAGCCTTGGAAGTGGATCTATGGAACCCAGTTGTCTATCTTCAACATCCATTTCTCTTATCTCCTATTTATTTTCACCATTTACTTAGGTTTGAAGGAGTCTTTCTTTCCTTACTTTACCCATTCTTAAACCAAAATCTTCCTCTAATTAGTTCCTAAAATAGTCCACATCTATGTAATGTTTCAGGGATTTTTTAATGTATGATTTTCTTTTCTACAAGGTTAAAATTATAAATAAAATTAGTAAGAGCCTTTATATATTGGGAACAGACCCAGAAACTTAAGAGGTTTGTTCATTATAGAGATTTGGTAGGAAAAACAGTATCCTTTTGAAAAGCTCTTGATGGTATTCACAGATAAGTGATTGAAAACCGAGACTGATGGATGCTGTTAATCAATGAGATGGTAAGATTGATTATACTGGTTATGGTAAACACTAAAGCATTATTCTAGTTTACTAGAAAATCCGAGAGCTGCCAGAAGACATGGGAGAGAAGAAAATACACATCCTGTGCATGGCCCACAATTACTTTATTAACTTGAATCTTTCCTGTCTGTTAAACTACTTGTTGATTAGAAATCTCAACTCCTAAGCTGTACTTTAAGAAATCTAGCCTTTATTGTCCTGGCTTAAGAGTGACAAGGACTCTTCCCAGAATTCAAGTTATTGGGCCTGAACCAATTGAATATTACCTATGGATAAATATAAGGTCATGTGATAAACTGAACTCTCTCTATATAGTGCATATTGTATGATGCATATTAAATATGCATTCGAGTTAACTCTAGAAAGCCTGAAAGTTGATGAAGTAGTGTATGTCAAAAAGCCTTAAAATATACATACCCTTTGCCCTGGTCAGTGTGGTTCAGTTGGTTGGAGCACTGTCCAGCACACCAAAAGATGGTGGGTTCAATTTCTGGTCAGGGCACATACCCAGATTGTGGGTTCAATTAAAAAAAATATATATATATATATGTATATGCTCTTTTACTCACTATTCTCATGTAGGACATTAGATTGTGAAAAGAGTAAAACAGGTGCAAGAGATTTAGCTATTAAGCTATTCCTCTCAGCTTTGTTTATAGAAATGAAAATTAGGACACCCTAAATATCTACCAGCATTGGTCAAATAAATTATGGCTTATTTGTTCAAAAGAATAATATTCAAACATTTAAAATTGTGTTTTAAATTACTAGCTAATTGATACCATGTTTATGATACAGTGAAATTCTGATAAACTGGCATTTTGCTATCTGAAAATTCCAGTTGGTCTTCAAGAAAGTTCCTATATTCAAGGATAATCTAGAATGTTTTGATGATCCAACCATACTCATTTCTATAGTAGAATCGAGTGTATAAGATTCGAACTGTAGGTTCAATTGTAGCAAAATTGAATTGAATAAGAAGAATTAGTGTTTGCTGTGTGGCCGTATTAATACTAGATGTACCAGTTAATGCGGATTTTTTTCAATAGATGGAGTTACACATATGTTGATATATATGCGTTTTGATATGTATGCTATTTTGTTGTATTGACAGCAAGCTCCAAGACTTCATATGTCAAATTTGCTGAAGGTATTAACATCATAGATATTTTTACGCTTAAAGATGTCAAATTTCATGCCAAAAAAAGAACATTTGCGGGAAGTTTTAATTCATTACTTTATTTTGAAGAAAAAGTTATCATATACTTCGGAAAGTTTATGGTGAACATGCTCCATCTAAAGATACAGTGGACGCTGGTTTAAATGCTTTAAAAGTGATGATTTCGATGTGAAAGACAAAGAACGTCCAGGTCAACCGAAAAAGTTTGAAGACCAACAATTATAAACATTATTGGGTGCAGATGCGTATCGAACTCAAAAACAACTTGCAGAAAGATTAAACATTGCTCAGCAAACAATTTCCAATTGTTTACAAGCAATGGGAAGAAATTTAAAGGAAGGAAAATGGGTGCCACATCAACTGAAAGAAAGACTAATGGAAAACCAAAAAGTCATCAGTAAAATGTTGCTTCAATGACACGAAAGTCTTTTTTGCATCGAATTGTGACTGGCGATGAAAAGTGGATTTATTTTGAGAATCCCAAATGCACAAAATTATGGGTTGATCCAGGTTAACCATCAACATCGACTGAAAGGCCAAACCGCTTCGGAAAGAAGACAATGCTCTGCGTTTGGTGGGATCAAGAAAGTGTGGTGTATTATGAGTTCTAAAACCAGGTGAAACCGTTAATACTGATCGCTACCGACAACAAATAATCAATTTGAACCATGCGTTGATCTTGAAACGAACAGAATGTGCCAGAAGACATGGCAAAGTAATTTTGCTTCGTGATAACGCACCATCACACACTTCAAAACCAGTTAAAGACACGTTAAAAGAGCTTGCCTGGGAAGTAGTAACCCACCTGCCGTATTCACCAGACCTTGCTCCTTGATATTACCACTTGTTCCGATCAATGGCACACACACTTTCTGAGCAGCACTTCAAAATGTATGAATAAGTGGAAAATTGGGTCTCTGAATGGTTTGCCTCAAAACAAGAAAAGTTCTATTGGGACGGTATCCACAAATTACCTGAAAGATGGGGGAAATGTGTAGCTAGCGATGGACATTACTTTGAATAAAGCACTTTTGATGTTTCTCTTGAAATTATCGTGTTTTCTTTGATTACAAAATCCGCCATTATTAACCGGTACACCTAGTACTTTTGTGGCCATATTAATACTTGGCTGTCATTCATGTATTTTAAGGAAGATGCAAAAATGTAATGCTTTTAAGAGCAGGAGAGGTTCACAGGGTTTTATATCATGAACAGAATGAAACATAACTCCACCTTCTTGAGAAATAAAATTAATATTTTATCAATAGCTTATTTGAGAAGAAATAAATAGAAGAACCCACTCCAGCGCCAGGTGACTAGAGAGGCACTGTGATTACCCATCTTACTAGGAACACAGGAGGGAAAAGGGGCAGTTTCTAGGGAAGAGTGATGCTGAGCAGATAAAAATTACATGTACACTATGTTTTTAAAAAATCAAAACCTGGAAAGGGAAGGACTTGGAAGTGATACGTTGAAATATTTACAAAACATAAATTTTTTGAAGATTTTAAGGGTCATCAGCTCTCAAACTCCAGAAGCTGGGTCAGTCAGAATGAATTTCAGATTTGTTAAGAGTGGTCAGAGAATAATTTGATTTTCCACTGGGCTTGCAGTTATGAGCTTGTTAGACTTGAACTACGACAGCTACCTTGCCACCTCGGGGGAGAGCCCATCTAAAAATGAAGCTGGAACAGAGAAAATAGCACCAAAAGAGGGAGGGATAGAAACTAGGTCTCCATAACATCATTTGAGCCCCTGTATCAGGCGATGCCTGACTTGGACTTCTTTTGCTATTTGAGAGCCTCTAAATTCCTTTTTTGTTTGTCAGTTTGGCTGTGGTTTGCTGTCACTTGTAACTGAAAAACGCCCTAATACAATCTCCTTCAAGGTCACAAGGTCCAACCACTTCATTTTATAAATTGAGGTTTGGAGAAGTAAAATGACTTGCTTAGGTTATACAGCTAAATGGTAGAAAACTGGGACTAAACCTGGCCCTGTTATTCCTACACAAGGTCATTACTCCAACATAAATCAATTTAAATAGGTTTGGGGTAAAGTATGTGATAGGTTTGAGGGTGCCATTTAAAATAAACTAATGGAGCCGAAACCGGTTTGGCTCAGTGGATAGAACGTCAGCCTGCAGACTGAAAGGTCCCAGGTTCGATTCCGGTCAAGGGCATGTACCTTGGTTGCGGACACATCCCCAGTAGGGGGTGTGCAGGAGGCAGCTGATCGATGTTTCTAACTCTCTATCCCTCTCTCTTCCTCTCTGTAAAAAAATCAATAAAATATATTTTAAAAATAAATTTAAAAAAATAATAATAAAATAATGGAAATCATACCTACTGTTAAACAATGTATCCTCTGGAATGATAGTGACTCCTTTTAGCAGAAAATTGACCCCAGTTTTGTAGCTCTTATTTTTCTCAACTATTAGATTAGAGTTATGTCCATAGTTCATGATTGATATCTTATTAACTTAGCATCTGTGAATTTATTGGATAATTTTTTGGCTAGCTGTACCAATGTTGCCTATTCCCTGGGCCTCCTAGGCTTCTAGAATCATCAGACTCAAACATTTTTCCATGGGTGTGTCCAGAACTAGGAAATGAAATATCAACTCAAATATATGCCATGTTCTTTCCTGCCTTCGGGCTATGCATATGTTGTTTCTCCTGTCTGCACTGCTTATCCCAAAGTTCTTCATGTTTTCTCATCTTTCAGGTCTCAGCTGAAATCTACCCTCTTCAGAGATACCATCCCTGACTATCCTAGGTAGCTCACATTGTTCTCTTATCACTTGCCCTGTTTGTTCTTTAATAAGTTTCTAATTTATATTTATTTGCCAGGCTCTTTGATTTACCACTCCATACCCAGTGTCTAGCATAGGACCATATGGGGGTACTCAATAAATTTTTGTTAAATTATTGAATTTTATATATCCAGGTTTGAAGAAAAACAATAAAAAGCACTAAATATTTGGGTCCTTCCCCTAGCGCAGTGATGGCGAACCTAAGACACGCATGTCAGCACTGACACGCGTAGCCATTTCTGATGATACGCGGCCACTGAGGCGATGAATGAGGATGAAACATTTGCTGCTCCTGAGGATGAAACATTTGCGAAATAATGTTTTTTCTTCAAAGTGACACACTACCCGAGTTATGCTCAGTTTTTTGGCGAAGTTTGACACACCAAACTCAAAAGGTTGCCCATCATTGCCCTAGCGCAAGCATGTCAAACTCGCTGCTGGCAGGCTGCATGCCCCAAGATAAGAGGTTTGTCCATAGTTTATAACGCGTCGGCTGTGAGTTGGACATGCTTGCCCTAGCCTGTCCCAAGTATCTTTATTGCCCTCACACCTCCACTGACTAAACATATGGCACAAATCCTCAATGCTGTACTTGACTACTGTACTGTTAACTGGCTCAGGCATTTTTGAGTTAATATTTTATTACCTCTGATCTGCAGATTGTCATACCTTGTTTTTTCTCTTTGTGACTTCTCACCTACCCACTTGACTCTAACTCAGATTCCTCACACCAAAAGGGTGTTTCAGAGAAGTGGGATGGCCCTGAGAGCAGGGGAGGAAGGATGAAATGACAAAGGCCACCAGAAATCTCTTTCAGGACTCTAATCGCTCTACGGTCATGTCAAGAATGAGAGGGACTTTGAGTGCCTTTTTTCTTGCTCAGTGCCCTCTACTTGAGTGCTTAGCTGGCAGGCGGGCACCTTTTCCTCCTCAGTTACTGTCAGAGCAACATGAAGGTCAGGCAGAGAGAGACAAATGAGAGCAGCTCTGGGAAGGGAGGTTACCACGGTAACAAGCAGGCGGGACTGCTATTTGGAAACCAGCCTAATCTTTCTCCTCCTTCTCCCTCCTCCTCAGCACACGAAGACGGGTATTGTTTAGCTGACCTGCATCCTTGGGGTGGAAACATAATCCCTTTCTGACAGTTACCAGTGACACTGGAGGGAGCTGCTTTGCATTTTAATTTGATAAGCAGCAGCGGCGGTTTTCTCAGAAGTGTTGGAAACATGGCTTTTTCTGGCCCTGTTCCAGGTAGGATTCTGGTTACCATAGACAGGGGCTTTGGGAGTGTTGTTTGTTTCTCAACAAAGATTTTGCATATTTGCACATGCATAGAAGATGTCACATAGTTCTCAATGAGAAGTGAATACAGGAAGTCTCTAGGTTATGAATATCTGCCTTCTGAAGGTCATAAAAATGTTCATGTAGTAATGCCCCATCCTCAGCTCTTAGGAACAACCCAGCTATTGGGGGCTAGTCCTGTTGCCAGTGACCTTTGCAATGGATGTACTGGCTTAATGTCCTTACCCTTATGCCTCCCCCTTCTACTTATATGTCCCACTATCCTCTCTTTCGTCACCTACCTGCCCATTTTCTTATCAACCTAAGTCCCTTTTCTCACAATGAACCTAAACCTTCACATGTGTAAACATCTTTCCCTTTTGCTTTAAAATAAAAATAGCTTTTTAAAAACTAAAATAATAAATTCTTAATATAACGGAAAATCTAATACTGGAAAATATAAAAGAGAAACTAAAAATCATCCAAATTCTCACTATCAAAAGATGACTATAGCCCAAACCGGTTTGGCTCAGTGGATAGAGCATCGGCCTGCGAACTGAAGGGTCCCAGGTTCAATTCTGATCAAGGGCATGTACCTTGGTTGTGGGCACATACCCAGTAGGGAGTGTGCAGGAGGCAGCTGGTCGATGTTTCTCTCTCATCGATGTTTCTAATTCTCTATCCCTCTCCCTTCCTCTCTGTAAAAAATCAATAAAATATATTTTAAAAAAATATGCTGTGGATATCTGTCGTAGATGGTAGATAAAGATCTATGCTAGTATGGCCATTTAGATTGTTTCTGGTGGGGGGGGGGGTGTTTGGTTTGCCTATTAAAAGCAGCACTGAATCAAACAGTACATCATACATCTTTGTGCATTTGTCCTGTTAACTTTTTAAAAAATATTTTTATTGATTTTTAGAGAGAGAAGAAGGAACAGGGAGATAGAGACATCCATGTGAGAGTGAAACATCAATGGGCTGTCTCCTGCACACCCCCTACCGGGGATTGAGCCCGGGACCCAGGCATGTGTCCTGACTGGGAATCAAACCTGCAACCTTTAGGTATCTGGGATGATGCCAACCAACTGAGCCACACCAGTCAGGACTTAACTTCTTGATATAAATTCTATAAGTGAAATATGGGTAAAAAGGCATGTGCAGTTTACATTTTGATACCTAGTGCCAAATTGCCCTCTCCAGAGTTTCTACCAATTTATATTCCCACCAACTAATACTGCATAGAGTGCCTGTTTTTTTCCCTACTCATACTAACCTAGATATTGTTTAACTTTCATCTTTGCCAATCAGATAGGTGGAAAATTATATTGTGTTTTCATTTGTATTTATATATTGTTCTGAAGTCCTTAAAAATACTCTGATACCTCTTCAGATTGTGTACTTGAAGACCTACCTACTTCCAGTCTTCTTTTCCTAGAACGCTGGCAACTAAACAAAGTCAAAACAAAACACAAAAACCAACTCATCTTTCTCTAGTCCTTCTCCAGGTCAAAATTAAAACCTCTTTCTCCTCTTCTTTCTGTTTCTTTCAGTAATGGAATACCATCCACTTGAATTTAAGCTCCAGAAACTGGGATTTCGATCTGTTTTGTTCCCAGGATTTCCTCAGAACCTAGAATAGTGCCTGGTATATCTTAGGTGCTCGGTAAATATTTGTGGAATGAAATCATCTCCCAACCATCTGAATCACACACTCTAATCATATCTGACTCATTTGCTGTTTACCTTTATGTCCAATATCTCATGAAGTCAAATTGCTTATACACCCTGAATATCTCTTGAGTCCTTCCTGTTATCCCCCTTACTTCTGACTTACTGGGTTTATGGCAACAGGCCTCTAGCTAGGAGCCCTTCTCTTCAATCTCTTAGAGTACTCCCTTCTATTAATTTTATCTTTAAACATACAAATCTGATAATATCACTCCTTTGCTTGAATTCCTTGGTAGTTTTTTAAATTGATTTGAGCAAGAGAGAGAGAAACTTTGATTTGTTGTTCCATTTATTCATGCAGTCATTGGTTGATTGTTGTATGTGCCCTGACCGGCGATTAAACCCACAACCTTAGCTTATCGGGATGACACTGTAACCAGCTGAGCTGCCCGGCCAGGGCTCTTAGGAGCTTCTTCTTCTTCTTCTTCTTCTTCTTCTTCTTCTTCTTCTTTTTTTTAAGGAGCTTCTTAATACTTGCAAAGTTAAGTCCAAATTTTACTCTTCCTATACTCTTTGCTTCAACCTAACCAAACAACTTGAGTTCTGAGTATCTTTGAACAAGCTGTTCCTTTCTCTTTCTTCTCTTAGGAGACTCCTAATTATCAGTAAGGTCCACTCCAGTATGAAGTCTTCCCTATTCTCTCTAGCAGTCACTCCCTGGGTAGGGTACTTACAGCCCTTTGTTCATCTCTGTTGTGATTATTTATCAGTTTATCTCCTAATCTAAAATGAAATTTTGCAAGCAGGGATAAAAATTTTGTATTCATTCTACAAATGCGGAATATCTGTTTTTCTGAGCCTTGTAAAGTTGCTTGATTCTCCATTTTATTGCTCTGTTGAATGGATTTGTGAGTATTAGAATAAGGACCATATTTAAGTAATGAAGGCAGTAAAAATCTGTTAATATAGTGACTCTTACATTTGGGTGAAGCAGCTTTATAGCTTCTCTTGCCTACTGCCCTGACCTTTCTCCTGTGTTCCAGTTCTCTATCTCTAGATATGTACTTAAAACTCGTGTCCAAAGTTGAACTTGTTTTCTAATTCTGTCCCACCAACAATTTGTTATTATTGCTATTGTTTTCTTATACCTCCTGTCTGAGATAATGGCACCAGAAGCCTTAAAGTCAGCCCAGATTTTTCTTACCTCTTTGATATTAAGTCAACCACCAAGTCTTTTTTTTTTTAAATGAATCTTTATTGTTCAGATTACAATTGTTTCTCCTTTTTCCCCCCATATCTCCCCACCACCCAGTTCCCACCCTCCCTCTGCCCTTACCTCCCCGCCATTGTACTTATCCATAGGTGTATGATTTTTGTCCAGTCTCTTCCCGTACTCCCCACACAGACACCCCTTTCCCCCTGAGAATTATCAATCCACTCCCATTCTATGCCTCTGATTCTATTAAGTTCACCAGTTTATTCAGTTTATTCCTCAGATTTTTAATTCACTTGACTTTTAGATTCACTTGTTGATAGATATGTATTTGTTGTTCATAATTTTTATCTTTACTTTTTTCTTCTTTTTCCTCTTTTTAAAGAATACCTTTCAGCATTTCATATAATACTGGTTTGGTGGTGATGAACTCCTTTAGCTTTTTCTTATCTGTGAAGCTCTTTAGCTGACCTTCAATTCTGAATGATAACTTTGCTGGGTAGAGTAGTCTTGGTTGTAGGTTCCTGCTATTCATCACTTTGAATATTTCTTGCCACTCCCGTCTGGCCTGCATGGTTTCTGTTGAGAAATTAGCTGATAATCGTATGGGTGCTCCCTTGTAGGTAACTAACTGTTTTTCTCTTGCTGCTTGTAAGATTCTCTCTTGGTCTTTTGCCCTTGGCATTTTAATTATGATGTGTCTTGGTGTGGTCCTCTTTGGGTTCCTTTTGTTTGGGGTTCTGTGTGCTTCCTGGACTTGTAAGTCTATTTCTTTCATCAGGTGGGGGAAGTTTTCATTCATTATTTCTTCAAATAGGTTTTCAGCATCTTGCTCTCTCTCTTCTTCTGGTATCCCCATAATTCTGATGTTGGTTCGCTTGAAGTTGTCCCAGAGGCTTCTTACACTATCTTCAACTTTCTGAATTCTCTTCTCTTCTTGCTTCTCTGGAGGAGTGTCCTTGGCCTCTTTGTATTCCAAATCTTTGAGTTGATTCTTGCGATCCTCTAGTCTGGTGTTGGGTCTCTGTATATTTTTTATCTCAGTCAGTGTATGTTTAATTTCTAGTTGGTCCTTTTTCATATCCTTGAGGGTCTCATTGAATTTATCGACCTTTTCCATGAAATTCTTGAAAAACCTTATAACCATGATTTTGAACTCTATGTCCAGTCGCTTGTTCTCCTCCATTTCTTTGGTTTGTGATCTGTTTCCTTGCCTCCTCATTTTCGCTGCTTCCCTGAGTTGGTAGAGTAGCTTTGTGTACTAGATGTCCTATTAGTTCAATGGGTCAGCCTCCCAGTTACTTGAGGTGGACACTCTTGGTGTACCCTTGTGTACTGTGTGTCCCCCAGCAGGAGCTACAGCAAGAACTAGTTTTCTCCTCCTTTGCTTGGGCGGTTTTGGAGCAGTCTGACTGGAGCTGCATTTTATTTGGTTAAGCTGCCACAGAACAGGCCATTTATATGCAAAAGCCACTGTGTGGAGCCTGGGCGGGTTTGTAGAATGTGTGGGGCGGGGCCTCAGGGCTGGGCGGGGCCTCAGGGTGTCACTAGGCTAGGGTGTGGCAAACGGCGATGGCTGCTGTCAGCCGTCTTTGTCTTTCTGCGTTTCCAAGTCCCTGCGCCCCGCGCTCCGGCACAGTAAAACAATGATTGCTGGGCACACCTCTGCAGAAAAGTCACTCTCACTTTCTGACCCAATGGCCAAGAGTCCAGCTTCTCCCCATAGGTGTCTGGGTCCCCCGCGTGTCCCCAGAAACTGGATTTCAGAGTGATTGGGAGCTTGTCTCCCTGCGGGTTGAAGAAAAGTCGCGCACCCAGTCGCCCGCCGCCAGCCCGCTTCGCGCGCCTCCCTACCTCAGCTTTTCAGTGTTTGTGCTCCTTTCTCTCCTTAGCTATAAATCTACCACTCAGCCAGCTTTCCCGTGGTTCTGGGTGGTAGACGTTTTGTCTTTTAGTTGTATTTTTGAAATTGTTGTGCGAGGCAGCAGATTAGTTGTTTAACTTTGCCGCCATCTTGGTTCCTCTATTTCCAACCACCAAGTCTTATTGATTTCACCTCTAACCCATTCCTTTCTTTCCATTACAACTACCACTGCCTTGGTTCAAGCCATCATTATATATTACGTGGGCTGTTATAGTGGGTTTCTAACTGGTATCCTTGCCTTCTAATTAATCTCCTTCAAAGGAAAAGTAAAGAATTAAAAGGATATTGAATCATATTACTTCCCTGCTTAAAGCTCCACAGTGACTTTCTTTACAGTGTCATGTAAATCTCCCACTACTCCCTCCACGCCAAACTATGTGGTTCCCCCTTAGGCCAGGTATTTGGTATTGCAGCTAATGAAAGTAACCTAGTTTTCCTCACCTTTCTGTTGAACTTATTCCTCAAGACTCAGGTGAAGAGTTACTTGCCTCTCTCCAAGATGTACACAAGTTATTTTGCCCCTTTTGTACTTAACTCATTTGCATCCTTTATTACATTGCTTTAATTAGTTGTTCACATTTGTTTGCCCCACTAGACCTAATTACTTGTTCACTTTTGTTTACTCCACCAGACCTAGGAGCAGGCTATTTAATAAACTCTAGCTTTAAGCAAAGTATAGGATTTTAAGCGGATATCTTTAAGTTTCTGTAGATATATAGCAAAAAAGATAATTTAATTTTATGTGTCTAGCTATTTACCTTGTGTTTATTTTCATATTCAGACTCATCACATAGTACAGTGCTTAGGCCATAGTAAGTATTTATTTTTTCTGAATGAAGAAAGGATTCAGAAAAAGAATGCTTATTAGAAACCAAATTAAGTTCTAAAATAAAACACTTTAAACTTTTCTCTCTCTCTGTTCCCAATAAAGTTCTTGGGTGGGGCGATTAGATTGCCTTGGTTTCTTCAAGGTGTTTGAAAAAGCCTTTTATGATATTCTTGATGGCATGTCAATGAAATGTGGACTAGATGGTGATAGAGTTGGGTGACTTTATAGCTGGCTGAGAGCTATATTTAGAGTATTGATTACTACATGTTTGTCAGCTAGGATGGACGTAGTGGACCACAAGGCTCTGCCTTTGGTCCAGTCTTGTTCAGCATCCTGTATATAAAAGCCTAATATGCTAAGTGTCTGACTGTTAGACCAGTCGCTATGATGTGCACTGACCACCAGGGGTCAGACGCTTTGACCGGAAGATTAGCTTGCTGCTGGGGTCTGGCAGATCTGGACTGGGCGAGAGGGGCCGGACACACCCTGGAGCCCTCCCGTGGTATCTCCCTGGCCTTGATTGTGCACCAGTGGGGTCCCTCGGCCTGGCCTGTGCCCTCTCACAATCCTAGACCCCTGGGGGATGTCTGAGAGCCGGTTTCGGCCCAATCCCGCAGGCCAGGCTGAGGGACCCCACAATGCACAAATCTGTGCACCAAGCCTCTAGTTTTATTATAACTTCCATGACTAAATAGAAAGAATGCATATAAATTTGTGGGTGATATATAGTAGTCAGGACATTTTCAGTGGTAATAGAAATCTAATTCAAGCTAGTTTAAGCAAACAATGAATTTGTAGGTCCCCATGAATGGAGTTTATTGGTTTCAGGCAGGGCCTTAAGTAATTTCACCCAGATTCTGCCTTTACTCATGTCTCTATTCTATTTTCCCTTGAATTGGCTTTATTCTTAGACAAGCCTTCTTCGTGTGTGAGGAGAAATGGCCCCTGGCAGCTCCAGATTTAATTAGTCCTTTTATCTTAAGGGACCAGAAGAAAAAGGAATCTCCATAGCCTGTGGAGAACTGGTTCCATATACTTTGGGTAGAGTTGGGCCACTCCTGTAGTGGAATGAAGTTGGGGGAATGGATTTCCCACAGGAAAGAAAAATTCTTCTACCAGAAGAAGGAAGGGAAAGCATGATGAAAAATCGAGACTGACTATCATGATCAACTACAGACACAATTTCTCAAGCACTAAATGTTTGAATAGAGATTGACAATGTCATAATAGACTGAAAGATGGATTAAAAATTAATAAGATATTATAATTATAACTTATCATCATCATTCTTAGCTTATCTGTATTGAACTTTTACTGTGTCTTCAGCACTCTACACAAGCACTTTACATGCAGTTAATTGCTACGCAATGACCATGTGAAATATTGGTATCCTTGATGTTTATATTTTACAGAAAAGGAAACTGAGGCTCAGAAAGATTACATAATGTGTTTGTGGTCACCCAGCTATTAAGCTATAGAGTTTAAGCACTTAAAGTTTAAAACAGTTACCTAGAGAGAGGAACCAAGATGGTGGCAAAGTTAAACAACTAAACTGCCGCCTCACACAACAATTTCAAAAATACAACTAAAAAACAAAATGTCTACCACCCAGAACCACGGGAAAGCTGGCTGAGTGGTAGATTTACAACTAAGAAGAGAAGGGAGCGCAAACGCTGGAGAGCTGAGGTACGGAGGCGCTCGCGAAGCGGGCTGGCGGCGGGCGACTGGGTGCGCGGCTTTTCTTCAACCCAAAGGGAGAAAAGCTCCCGATCACTCTGAACTCCAGTTTCTGGGGACATGCGGGGGACCCAGACGCCTATGGGGAGAAGCTGGACTCTTGGCCATCGGTCAGAGAGTGAGAGTGACTTTTCTGCAGAGGTGCGCCCAGCAATCAGGGTTTGCTGCGCTGGAGCGTGGGACACGGGGACTTGGAAACACGGAAAGGCAGAGACAGCTGAAGGCAGCCATGGCCGTTGGCCACGTCCCAGCCTAGTGACGCCCTGAGACCCCGCCCTGCCCTGAGACCCCACCCCGCACATTCTACAAACCCGCCCAGGCTCCATACAGCGACTTTTACATATAAATGGCCTGTTCTGTGGCAGCTCAACCAAATTAACTGCAGCTCCAGTCAGACTGCTCCAAAACCGCCCAAGCAAAGAGGAGAAAACTGTAGCTCTTGCTGTAGCTCCTGCTGGGAGGCCTCAGACCTGCACCCCATTGGAGATCCAGACACTAGGGTATCTAGTGGTCGGTGTAGACGACACCAGATTTCAACCACTCTCATAAGGGACACATTCAAGAGGCAGATTCAGTGAGCACCAAAGCCCTACTTTGTCTCCAGCACAGCAATTCTTCCGTTATAGACACAACAGGTCCTCACAGCCAATTGGCCTGGAGGTCAATTCCTCCCAGTGTACCAGCAGCAATCAAGGCTTTTAACTACACCAAGACTTTCCACTCAGCCCACAAAGGGGTGTACCAAGAGCGACCACCTAGAGTGATTAGGGAAGCGAGCTACCGGCCCCTATAGGTCACTGACCACACAAAGCCACTTAATCAACACAGGGAGGCAGCCAAAATGCGGAGACACCGAAGTATGTCACGAGTAGGAGAGATGGAGGAAAGCAAACTAATGAACAACACAGTGTTCAGAACCACATTTATAAGGTTACTCAAGAATCTTCTAAAAACCGCTGAGAAACTTGAAGAGACCTTCAAGGACCTTAATGAGAATACCAAAAAAATGGAAAAGGACCAGTCAAATTATGCATACACTGTCTGAAATAAAGAATATACAGACACTCAGCTGTAAACCTCCGTACCCAAAGAGTCAAACCAAAGATCTGGAATATGAGGAAGAAAAAAAACACCCAACCAGAGAGGCCGAAAGAAAGAAGAATCCAAAAGTGTGAGGATAGCATAAGGAGCCTCCGGGATGGCTTTAAGCGTACCAATATCCGAATTTTTGGGGTGCCAGAAGAAGAGAGAGAACAAGATACTGAAAACCTATTTGAAGAAATAATGACAGAAAACTTCCCCCACCTGGTGAAAGAAATAGACTTACAAGTTCAGGAAGCGCACAGAACCCCAAACAAAAGGAATCCAAAGAGGACCACACCAAGACACATCATAATTAAAATGCCAAGGGCAAAAGACAGAGAGAATATTAAAAGCAGCAAGAGAAAAACAGTTAGTTACCTACAAGGGAGCACCCATACGACTGTCAGCTAATTTCTCAACAGAAACCATGCAGGCCAGACGGGAATGGCAAGAAATATTCAAAGTGATGAATAGCAGGAACCTACAACCAAGACTACTCTACCCAGCAAAGCTATCATTCAGAATTGAAGGGCAGATAAAGAGCTTCACAGATAAGAAAAAGCTAAAGGAGTTCATCACCACTAAACCAGTATTATATGAAATGCTGAAAGGTATTCTTTAAAAAGAGGAAAAAGAAGAAAAAAGTAAAGATAAAAATTATGAACAACAAATACATATCTATCAACAAGTGACCCTAAAAATCAAGTGAATTAAAAATCTGAGGAACAGAATAAACTGGTGAACATAATAGAATCAGGCATAGAATGGGAGTGGATTGATAATTCTCAGGGGGAAAGGGGTGTCTGTGTGTGGGGTACAGGAAGAGACTGGACAAAAATCATACACCTATGGATAAGGACAATGGGGGGGAGGTAAGGGCAGAGGGGGAGTGGGAACTGGGTGGTGGGGAGATATGGGGGGAAAAAAGGAGAAACAATTGTAATAATCTGAACAATAAAGATTTATTTAAAATAAATAAAACAGTTACCTACATTTTTATTACATGAATAAATAAGGTACAGAACAGGGTATATAGTGTACTGTCATTTGTGTAAAAAGAATAAAGGGAAGGTACATATAAACAAGTTAATACGTATGCATTATATTGGTTGCTTCTGGGAAAGAAAATACGGGGTTGGGGATGGAAGAGAATCTTTTCAAAATTTGATTAGAAAAGATCTGGGGAGTTTTCATGGATAGGAAATTCAATATGAGCTTTCAAAAGTGACTTGACTCTTAGAATAGTTGGTAATGGCTATCATTCGAGATTGCCAGAATACTATAGGCACACTGCTAGGCACTTGATGTATATTAAAGAATTTAATCTTTTGCCGAAACCGGTTTGGCTCAGTGGATGGAGCGTAGGCCTGCGGACTGAAGGGTCCCGGGTTCGATTCCGGTCAGGGGCATGTGCCTTAGTTGCGGGCACGTCCCCAGTGGGGGGTGTGCAGGAGGCAGCTGATCGATCTCTCTCATCGATGTTTCTAACTTTCTGTCCCTCTCTCTTCCTCTCTGTGAAAAATCAATAAAATATATTTAAAAAAAAAAAAAGAATTTAATCTTTTAAATCACCCCAGTAAAGTAAGGGTTATTTTCTCCACCCACATAGGTAAGTGGGGATGAAGTTCAAATAGGGGATTTATGAATGCCTATTATAGAAAAGATTTCATCCTTGAGTGGTTAGATAATGTTTAAGGTTCTTCTTTGCTATGATTTTGTCCATGCATATTCTTTTAGGAATATACATAGTGTAAAATGAGATGCTGTAGTATACAGTAAAAGTGTTCTCTAGGAACCACAAACAGCTTTGCTGCTTAAGATGCTTTCGTGTTTTGTTTTGTTTTTTAATTGATTTCAGAGAGGAATGAGGGGAGAGAGAGAGGAGACATCAGTGATGAGAGAGATTCATTGATTGGCTGCAAGACCTGCTCTGGGGATTGAGCCTGCAACCTGGGCATGTGCCCTAGACCAGAAGCAAACCCGGACCCTTGAGTCCGAAGGCCGACACTCTATCCATTTGAGCCAAACCCGCTAGGGCGCTAGGGCGTAAGATGCTTTCTTTAGATACAGTGACCTTTCATTGGAATTAACCCATTGTTTCTTTTTTTCTTTTTTTAACCCATTGTTTCTTGTAAAATTCGTGAGCCTTATATGGAAGTTAAACAAAATCAGTGGATATTCTGTGACCTTCTAGAACACAAAATCACCTAGGAGACACTTGAGCAATGAAGCCTATCTAAACAGGTGGCCATTTCCTTCTTGGTTTCCCAGTGCTATGGTGTCCATAATCAGGAGTTAATCCATACTATACAACAGAGCACTCTTTAAGTTTTATCTTTATACCTTTAGATTACATAGCAAAAACAAGGAAGACTTCCGTAGGAAATGATGACTTTTATCTAATTAAAGACCTATTTAAAAATTTCTTTTAGATAATGGCATGCTTAATTTCTGAACTAATAAGTTATAATTTCAGAGAAATCTTATCCTTAGTGATTAGAAAACAAATAGGCACTAGAGAGGCAGATTTCCCCCTCCCCTCTCTCAAGAGAAAGGGTCAATTTTGTCATTAGTTAATGTTCATCATTCATTTGTCCTTTTTCTAAACAATTAACTGACCTCTTCATTCTCCCAAATTTTTAAAATACTCACTATTTACTCAGTTGCTGAAATTTATTAACTCCTAACTCATAAACATCCATACTTACAAGATCTTTAGTGTATGGATTTTAGGAGTGTTCTTTCCTACTTCACTCTTGCTAATAATTTTCTCTGCCTTTGTGTCTTTGTTTTCTTCACCCAAATAAGACACTCTTGTTTGCCATTGAACAGGCAGTCTTCCTCATCTTCTGGCTACCAGAACCCCAGTTTTGTTTAGGAATCAGATGGGTATATGCTTCTGCAGAAGCTGATCACTTCTCCAGTCCTAGAACATGAAATTTGATTCGTTCTCGAAATATAACCCTCAGAACCCTAGGTATCTCTGAGACCTTTTCAGAGGTTCTGCTATGTCAGAAGTATTTTCACAATAATACTAAGACCTCATTTGCCCTATCACTCTGTTGACTTTGTACTGATGATACAAATGCAATGGTGGGTAAAATGGCTGGCACCTTAGCACAAATAAAATCAGTGGCACCAAATTGCATTAGTAACCATCACATTCTTCATTGCTATGGCCTTTTAGTAAAAGATTAAAAAACATTATAAAGCCAATTTCACTTTAAAATATCTTTCATTGTGCCAATAAAGCAGTAGAAGTTATTAATTAATTAAATCTCAACCTTTGAGTGCATGTCATTTTTATGTTGTGTGTGACAAAATGGAAAGCACACATAAACACCTGTGCAATTGAATTGTGGGCTGACCTAGCCAGTTTTTTTCATCAAATACCATTTTTTACTTGAAAGAACAACTAACAAATTAGTTATTCAGACTTGGGTGTTTGGCAGACATTTTCTTGAAAGTGAATGAAATGAGCATATTGCTCCAAGGAAAACAGCTGACAATATTGTGTGTTTATCCCTCCCCCCAAGTCAAGTCTTCTTCCATTTATCCCCAAGTGGCTCAGTGGCTGAGCATCGACCTATGAACCAGGATGATTCCTGGTCAGGGCACATACCCAGGTTTCAGGTTCAATCCCCAGTAGGGAGCATGCAGGAGGCAGCCAATCTACGATTCTCTCTCATCATTGATGTTTCTTCTCTCTCTCTCTCCCCGCTTTCTCTCTGAAATCAATAAAAAAAAAAATATATATATTTTTAAAGTTTTTCAAAAATCCTCATCTGAGGACAAGCTTAGACAAAGGAAAGGAGAGAGAGAGAAAGAGAGAAACATCAATATGAGAAACATCCATCAGTTGCCTTCTGTACACTCCCCAACTTGGGAGCAAACTCAAAACTCAGGTATGTGCCCTGACCTGAATCAAACTGTCAACCTTTTGATGCAATGGACGACACTCGGCCGACTGCACCATTTCTGCCAGGCCAGCTTCCTTTCTACCTTTTGACTGTGAAGGTGAAGATACCAGACTCATATTTGTGTAATAGACAGGAGAGGGTCTGAACGAAATATTTCTTCACTGCATTTTCTGCCCCAAAAATTCTGTTGCAGTCTTGGAATTTTTCCTTCTCATGTGTGAGAAGCGGCTGAAGTCAGTGTATAATTACTTCTTGCAGGGAGATTAATGGCTCTGGCCTTTCTTTATTGTCTCTAGTCCTCATTTCTGTGTCACCTGCCTATCAGCACTCAGATCCCTAATAGGTACTATTTTGACTAATATGTAAAGGTGAATTGAAAAGAAGTATCATTAAAAGATAAAGGACATGAATTGTTGGGAAACTTCAGAGATTTCCATTTTTAAATTCTCTCTTCTCAGGTTTTTGTTTTGTTTTGTTGTTTAGTTCCCCTCTTCTGTGAGCCCCAGAAGCTTGTGGTGGCACTTAACATTTCAGCGTGAGAACTGGCCCAGCTTTTATTGTTGTCCTAGTTGTTAAGGTATTTAATTACCTTAACGTTTTCTATTCCTGTTCCTCATTTTCCCTGCTGGCTTCAATCTCCTGACAATCCCTGCTCTTATATCTTAAGTATATGGAAAAGATGGCAAAATGAGTCCTTTTCTGATTTTTTATTTTCTCCTGGAGAGTGATAAATGAAGCTATGTTTGTTCCAATGAATAGTAGAATATGAAATCTCATAAAGCCATTTAGGTTATTAGATGAATATCACAGAGCTGCTTATTATGCACTATGGCTTAATGTAGATTATAGATGCAACCAACGGTAATTAGCAGGGCTGGAGCTCTAATTAAACATTATTGTGCTGCACCATGATTTCGCCTTAGATTTCTGTTGCAAAGTGGAAGGAAACTGAATAGTTCCAGACCCATAGATGGATTTCTTGACTTCTCCCCACCCCACAAAATCTCTTTTAATTAACTAAAAAATTAAATAAAGTCATCCTTACACAGAAATCCTAAACTCTACTTAGTAACTCTGACCAGTAAGGTAGTTGGTTGCATATACATGTTAATCAGCTCTTCATGTATATTAGTTCTTAGTGATCAGTTCCACTAAGTTTCTTCTCTTTAGGGTGTATAGCAGGGTTTAATTTGACAAGGTCCTTGAATGCAACATTGGTGATTCCTACTTATAGCTTACATGTTGTTTTCTGGATCTATCAGTAGGGAATTTAGGGGCTTGTCTTTATCTAGAATCTTAGTAGCTTATCTTCTCTCTGGACTCCAGCAGCACCAAATAACTTAACAGGAAATGAAACCACTTCCAGAAAAGAGCTGTCCTTGATGGCTGAGATAATGTGTAGGTGACTGATTCCTGGGGACTTACCTCCCTCTGTACTCGGGATTGCTGTTTCAGCAGTGGAACAGATTGGCAACAGGACATGCTCGAGCGAGGCAATCAGAAAATTCACAGGAGTGACCTAGAACATTTAGGTCAATTTCTGTGTCCCAGGAAGAGGACCTTGTAGGAATTTCTTTTGCTATAAGAAGAACGGTATAGAAAAGGGAACAAACTTTAAGCAAAAGAAATGCATATCCTGACTGTGAAATTGCTTCTGTCTCAGTTATTCCCCAAAAGAAAGAACAGAGGTAAGTCCAAAAGTAAAGATGATCTGTATATTCTGTCTCTAATTTCCCGTTTCTAGTAACTCTCCAGGAATCTTTCTTTGCAAAGAGTTATGAGCACCTTGGAGCATTCCTGAAAGGGCTTAATGACTAGAGCCAGATTCCAGTACTACACAGGAGTAATGGGGAGTCTAGTTTACTTTTTCTGTGTTGTTTCTACCTTCAAGTCTGTGCATGGAGATGTTAAAGTGTCTTTTAAGGATGTACCACATCCCAAGAAGGTTGCCAAATTAAATTATGAATACCTGATTTTTAAGAGTGCAAAAACAGCAAAATGCCTTTTGGCATTTACCATCATACAGAAGATTCATTATACAGGTTTCCACTTTGATTTCATTTTATGAAAAAGGTGGAATTAGGGAAGTACAGGGTGGGTGTATGTAACAACAAGCAGATAAGGATAATGTTTTGGCAACTTTGCAGGGACCAGTATTAATCTGAATCAGTGTTTTAAACCCCCAACCCAGTGGCTCAGTTGATTAGAGCATCATCTTGATATGCCAGTGTTGCGTGTTCAATCCCCGGTCGGGCACATACAAGAAGCAACCAATGTATGCAAAAATAAGTGGGACAACATCGATGTTTCTCTCTCTCTAAAAAAAATATAATTAATTTTTAAAAAAGAATCAGTGTTTTAGCAGTCTCTGGACTCTGACAGTGATGATTCACAAATAGCAATGACTTATAAGCCAAGATGTCAGAGCTAACTGCAGAGAATGGATGCAATACCCAGATGTCATTGTTAAGAGGAAGTAGGTAGTCTATAGGTAGAGCAGTGGTCATGCAGTAAACTATTCTAGAACCAGAGTTCTGTTGCAGAGCGGTCCAGCAGCTTGTATTATGGGTTTATTGTGTGGCACTCTCTGAATATAGGTCTGTAGGACTAAAAAGTCTTTGCAGGGAAGAGGGTCCCTATAATTTTCTAAGTCTGCTGATTGTTATCATACCAGGTCAGTCATTATTGAGTGCCTTTGCATATGCACGATACTATGTTCAGTTAGGATTTTGGCACTGTAGACTCAGAGTTGATAATTTGTCAACCTGATAAATGCTAGTTTAATGAGTTAAGGGATTATTACCCTCTTCTTTATAATTTTTCTTTTACCTCTAGATGTGTTACATTCTTCTTGGAATCTAAGTAATTGTGTTTTTGTGAGAGGTTTTATATTTGGAGGTAGATTGTTGGTCCTTCAACTATTTCTATCTGTGTGTGTATATAATCAACTTCATCAGCAGACTCTCTACCAATCGGCTTCTGGGTGGTGATAACACCTCTGGTTTCTTACAGATAAATTTTATGTTAGATTCACATTCCAAAATGCCATTCTCATTGACTATTGCTGTTATAAAAGAAACTTCAAGCTCTCCTATTTAACTTTTAAGAAGACTTCCTTCTAGCTAAAGATGAGTTAGAACTCCAGTCTTCTTGAAGTGGCATTCCTAGAATCTATTTTCCCCCTTCTTTAACCCTATCTATATTCTTGGATTTTATGCCTGGTTAATGTAGGATTTGTTGGGAAACATAGTGGTAGCAGTAAAACATGGCTCAGAAACTGGTCCTTTTCTTTCTTATCAATCTTTGTGCTCTGTTACTACTGAAAACTGGCCCTAATTCTCTTTCACTAGAAAAATGAGACAAGCACAGTTTATGATGAAAATTGTTATTAAGAAACTAGAGGCCCGGTGCATGAAATCTGTGCGCAGGTAGGGTCTCTAGGCCTGGCTGGCCATCAGGGCCAAACTGCGGGGCTACTGGTGGGGTGATTGGGGGGCCCCACTGGCACCCGCCTTGGCTGGCCTGGGGCCTACAGGCAGCTCCTGCGTTGAGCGTCTGCCCCCTGGTGGCCAGTGCATGTCATAGCGACCAGTCGTTCTGCTGTTCAGTCAATTTGCATATTAGGCTTTTATTATATACTAGAGGCCTAGTGCACGAAATTCGTGCAAGGGGGGGGAATCCCTCAGCCCAGCCTGCACCCTCTCCAATCTAGGACCCCTCGAGGGATGTCCGACTGCCTGTTCGGGCCTAAACGGGCAGTTGGACATTCCTCTCACAATCCAGGACTGCTGGCTCCCAACCGCTCACCTGCCTGCCTGCCCCTAACCGCTTCTGCCTGCCAGCCTGATCACCCCCTAACCACTCCCCTGCCAGCCTGATCGACACCTAACTGCTCCCCTGCCAGCCCAATTGCCCCTAACTGCCCTCCCCTGCTGGCCTGGCCACCCCTAACTGTCCTCCCCTGCAGGCCTGGTCACTCCCAACTGCCCTCCCCTGCAGGCCTGGTCACCCCCAACTGCCCTCCCCTGCAGGCCTGGTCACCCCTAACTGCCCTCCCCTGCTGGCCTGGTCGCCCCCAACTGCTCTCCTCTGCTGGCCTGGTCTCTCCCAACTGTCCTCCCCAGCTGGCCTGATTGCCCACAACTGCCCTCCCCTGCCGGTCACCTTGTGGCGGCCAACTTGTGTCCACATGGGGGCAGCCATCTTTGACCATATGGGGGCAGCCATCTTATGTGTTGGATTGACAATCAATTTGCATAGGACTCTTTTATTAGATAGGAGGATAGAGCTTCTCCTAGCTCAGGGCACACTAATCTAAACTGCTAGCTTTGTAGTGGTATCATGAGTAAAACTTGAAAGGAAAAACCAAAGTTTTATATTTAGAGTCTTCTGCACTCTGGCAGGAAAAGATGTTGGACTATATTAAATACAAGGAAGGTATTTCCTCTAAAAGTTCTTCCTGTAACTCAGCTGCTGCTTTTTCTTCCCCCACAGATGGAGTCCCCTGTCTCCACACCAGCAGTGCTGCCGCTACACCTTTTGGTACCAGTGGTCAGTAATGACATCTCATCTCCCTGTGAGCAGATCATGGTTCGTACCCGATCAGTTGGGGTCAACACATGTGATGTGGCTTTAGCCACCGAGCCTGAGTGCCTGGGTCCCTGCGAACCTGGGACAAGTGTCAACCTCGAGGGCATCGTGTGGCAAGAAACAGAAGATGGTAAGTGCTACCTGTGGCTTCCCCATCCCTTCTCAACCTGCTTCTGCCAGCAGGGGTTTATTTTTGTAATTCACACCAAGTATTTATTAGGAATCTCAAATGACCATAGTCTGCTGGTGATACTTATCCAAAAGATTACAGTAAACTTCTTAGTAAAATCTCCCAGCTTCTAGAGATTGGCAGTTTTAATTGTCTCCCCTTTGTAGCTGTTCAACAGTGTTGGCCCTGATACTTAAGCAGTCGGTTTGATAGGTGCTGGCCAGGTAATTCAAATTGTGTCTATACTCTCCATACTCCTCTCTATCATTTTATATGGAAGAATTCAAATAAATGAACTTTTGGGTCAGGCTTGAAGAGATAAAGTAATAAAAGGGCAGCTGTGGGAGTCAAGGAAATGGAAAACTCTTAAATTGACTTAGTGTTGGCTCATTAAATGTGCAACTCTTGCCTTTTTTAACACCTGGAGGTGCAGCCAGCTTCTTCCTACTGTTGCCTCATTGCCCAACCATCCACACCACTTCGTGCATCTGTCAGTACAGATTTTATGGGCCTAGGCAACAGGGAAATGTTTACATAGTCTTGTTTTCAGGTATCCACTAAGCAGTTGGCTCACTGTAGGGTGCTGCTCCCCAAGGCTACTATCCAGACTTCTTATATATTCCATCGGCCCTTGAGAATAAAATCTCTTCTGTTTTAAAAGTTTATCAACCTAAAAAAATAGGAGTGCAAAGAGACTTACCAGGTATTTAAGATCCCTTTGTACCATCTGTGGCAATTTGATTTCAGCAAATACATTATTTTTATTTAAAAAGCCAAGTCCTTGTCAAAGTATGTGTGGTTAGAAAGGCTGGGCCTCAAGTCCCCTCGGGTCTCTGCATCAGTAACCAGACTCTCAAAGCATCCCCACTCTGAGGAGTTTAGAAGCCCAGAGGAGCACAGCTCATTATCTCTGATTATCATAAGCTGTCTTGTCAGGCTGCCTGTGGAAATTCAGGCGTTTCATTCTGGCCATCCTGATAAAAGTCTGTTCCTCTGAATATGTTGTTATGATCCAGTATTTATTTAAAGTCTACCGTTCAGTCGGCGATGATGTGATACAGGTTAAGAATTTTATGTTCTTGGCTCTCTCGTCATTAGTTATATAGTAAAGCACCAGCTTTTAGAATACCATTGCTGATGAGTTTTTATTGTGTTCCTAAGACAAGAACGGAAAAAAAAACCCACACTATTGTGTTGGAAACTGATACCGAGACAGTAGAGAGCTTGATCCTAGAGATTGACTCTGGATGTGTGTATACGATATACAGTCTGGAAATCACAAGTGGCTAATCTCTGATTTTTAAAATGTCATCTGCCTGTGGTCAAATGACTCAACAGCCACAGTGTCTGTTGGAATGACAAACATATTCAGACCACAGCTCTGTGCCACCAAGCAACCTTCGGAGACTGTTGCCTCAATATATTAAAGATAGAAGACATCAATTTCCTGCCTATTTATTCTATCCATCTTTATGACGGTGACTTTTCTCCAAGGGCAAGATGTTTTTCGTGTATGTGAACTTGATGAAAATGTTGCAAGAGAGTGAGGCTCACCTTTTACTCTCCTGAGATAGAGGATACCTTTTTATCTGAGGATCCCTGTTCTCCTTCCCTGCGAGGGGGGGTGTTCACATGAAATTTTTTTAAAAATTAATTATTTACTCTGAAAAGCTCTTTGGTTGTTACTTGTAGCCTATTACCAGGCTTCCTTGTTATACACTTTTTTTTTGTTTGTTTGTTAATCCTCACCCGAGGATATTTTTCCATTGATTTTTAGAGAGAGTGGAAGGGAAAGGAAGAGACAGAGAGAAACATTGATGTGAAAGAGACACATTGATTGGTTGTCTCCTGCACGTACCCCGACCAGGGCCGGGGAACCTGCAACCGAGGTATGTGCCCTTGACTGGAATCTAACCCGGGACCCTTCAGTCCGAGGACTGACGCTCTATCCACTGAGCAAAACCGGCTAAGGCTATTACACACTTTTAATGCACTCAGTACTTTTATTTCACAGCACTCATCACAATTTGCAATTTTGTATGTATAGATGCTCCTTGACTTACAATGGATTTACGTCCTGATAAACCCATCATAAGTTGAAAATATCATAAATGGAAAATGCATTTAATACTTACCTTATTAAATATCATAGCTTAGCCAAATCTACCTTAAACATGCTCAGAACACATCATTAGCCTTTAGTTGGGCAAAATCATCTCAATGCTGCTGCCCAGCATCACAAAAGAGTATTGCACAGCATATCACTAGCCTGGGAAAAGATCAAAATTCAAAGTACTGTTTCTACTGAATGCATATGGCTTTTGCACTGTCATAAAGCTGAGAAATCTTAAGTGAGACCATTGTTAATCGGGAACCATCTGTAATAGTATTTTTTATAAAAGTGTATTTCTTCTACTACTTTAGAAGTTCAATGAGCTCAGGAACTCTGTTTTGCTCACCATTGTAGCCCCAACACTTAACAACTGACACCTGTAGTTGGCCTTCAAAAATATGTATTTGAATGAATCTTGCATCTATGTCATTGTCATTTCTGGAGCTATGTTAATGTACATCTGATAGATACTTTAATGTTGTTTGAACTTAGAAGCCATGTCAAATACTTTCCAAAATTCTTCACCTTCTCTAAAACTCAGAATAATAATACTTGCACCAGGTCTGAGATCACTCTCATTTATTTAATTAAATTTTTAAGGTTTTTAGTGCTCCTATTTTAATATCATATTTTTTCCCACTTACCATTGTGTTTCAGGGTTTAGTACTTTTCTTCTTTCTTTTTTTTCATGCCAAGAGAACTATTTTGCAATTATATACTCTACTTTGCTTTTCGGCCATTTCAGAGGGCATTCACCTGAGCTATCAGTTGGCAGAAGTCAGAATTGGGATCAGTTAGTTCACATTCCTTTTCATTTTAAGGTAACAGATTTCCTGCAAAGATCATTCTCTGCAGATTTAGAAGATCTAACTAGTGTACTGAGTCAGTCCTCAAGGTAATAATAAGAACTATATACAGATACTTTTTAAAAAAATTATTCCAGCCATTGGGCTTTTTGTTTTGCTACCCGACTTTGTACTTCTGTCTCTTTGCCCAGGGAAGCTGTGAATGCTTCACCTGTGAGGTCCCTGTTGCACTGAGCCATCTTGCTGATAACAGCCGTAGGGATCGTAGGGATCGTGGCCTCAATTCTTCCTTGTTTCTTTGCTTACCTGTACTGCAGTGTTGCTTCTTTTTTCCCTACCTCTACTTATAAACCTTGCCTTGGAGGCATTTTGAAATTCCTGCAGATCCCATCTCTTTTTAGGCTGCTGGGAATTCAGCCAGCACTACAAAGATCCTCGACTAGGCTCAACCTTAGGACTATTTTAAGAAGACCCACTGGAATGATTTCCTTGGCTTTTTGAGACTTATTCTTAGCACTTATGCAGAGGTCTGATTCCATCCGATTTCTCTTTGTCCCACTGCACTTCGAGTCAAAATAATAGATCCCAAGTCTATTTTTGGTTCACAAGGTCCTGAAAACGGTGTATAAGAAGTCTTAAGGCAGACCACATACTTTTGCTGAGGCAAAATTGCTTACTAGCTTCTATGGTATTTTAAAGAAGCATGGCTGACTTTAAATAAGAATTCCAGGGGATGCTATACATTTTCCTTTTTAGACCACAGCACTAAATGGGAGGCCATTACTAGTGATGTATTTTACTTTGGTAGATGTGCTTTCTGGAAGAATTTGTGCTATTTTGCAAAGAACACTGAAGTGAAAATCAGAAGACCTATGCTGCTATCATTGTGACCTTGGGCAAGTTTCTTAACTTATTTGGGCCTTAGTTACCACATTTCTTGAGCTAGTGACCAGTAAGGACCTATCCAGCTTTTTTAAGTTATAAGAACCTGTGACTTCACCCTTAGAATCATCATGGATCCTGTACTAGTTGACTGTGGCATTTTGAAAATGAATAGTTTTACATAGCAGTCATGAGAATAAAAACTGAAAACATTAATGCCAATGAAATTGCATTATATGTTATGTAGATTTGTTTTATCAGAGAAATGAATCTATTCACCTTGCCAGTCTCAAATTCAAGAAATCTTTATCTCCCGTTTTTTGACTCCTGATTCTAGACTGACAAGTGAAAGAATTCACACAACCCAGCTGTTTGTTAGCTGACATAAGCTGAGCTCACAATACTGCTTAGCAATCCCTTCATCTCCCTATTACATTTACATTCCCCAATACTTATTTCATTGTGAAGATTTTTTTAAAACATTTTTATTGATTTCAGAAAAGAAGGTAGAGGGAGAGATAGAAACATCAATGATGAAAGAAAATCATTGATTGGCTGCCTCCTACATGCCCCACACTGGGGATCCACAACCCCAGGCATGTGCATGTGCCCTGACACTGACGGGAAATCGAACCATGACCTCCTGCTTCATAGGTCAATGCTCGACCACTGAGCCACACCAGCTGAGCTCATTGTCAAGATTCTTAGCCCAATTCGTTCTCTCTTCATGCTCTTAAACTAAGATCAAAGATACTCACCTAAATCCCCCAGCTTCCCTCCTCTCTTAAAATGCATTTTTCTTATCCTATTATTTTAATTTTCTTTCCTTATTCTGAGATTCTTTGAATCTTTACCATGAATTTTATCTATTCTTTCTTCATCTTCATTCTTTCCCCTTCTATTAACTCCTTCCCCTTTATAACACTTCTTACAATAAAAATATTTTCCTCATTCTTGCTACCCCTTTGAACTACTGACCTCTCTCCTTTACTACTTGCTATTGCTATTTTCAATCTCTTTTTTTAAATATGTTTTTATTGATTTCAGAGAAAGGAAGGGAGAGGGAGAAAGGGATAGAAACATCAATGATGAGAGAGAATCATTGATCCGTGACCTCCTGGTTCATGAGTCAACGCTCAACTACTGACTATACCGGCTGGGCTTCAATCTCTTTTTACTTGTCCAGTATCATATAACATCTTGTTACATGGAACTGAGGAATTGAATTTTATATTTTATTTAAATAGTCACATGTAGCTGTGGTTTACCATTTTGGACAGTATAGGGACTGGATGATGTTTAAATTATGTATAATGTAAAAGTGTATGTATACTCTGAGATGGAAAGAGGAGTAATTGTGTGGGAGAATGAAGAGGTTGGGTAAATAGCTGACCCAGGGTGATTTCTGTGTACTCTGGCTCTTTTTACCTGAGAAAAAAAATTGGACCTCCTTCAAGCTCTGTGGTTGAGCCCTGTACTTTGGTCTGTGGTTTGCAGTTTTCTCGTTATCAGAGTAATAGGCAGTGGTTTTGCTTAGCGAGAAGTTTGCCTGTGGTAGCTCCACTGAGAACCTGCCTCAGCTGTTCTTCATCCTCATCTGATTGCAGATCTCAGCTGTGAGTTTTGATCTTTCTCACTAAAAGGAAGGGGCTGATCATTCATCTTCATGGAAATAGTAACCTTGGGAGTTACTCTTGGTTTATTCTGTGTGATTGTGATGTAGGAAAGTATGTGTGTGAACTGTGAAATATCTAATTTTAGATATTTATACTGTAGCTACTAGTTTTTGTTTTTCCTTAGCTATAATTAACACTCCTTCCCCTTTAGTCTTGCCTTGGGCAGCACTTACCTGGAGAGAAATGGTTCACAGTGACCAAGCTTTTTGCTGCTTAACCAATTGCTTACTAGCCCGACTCCTGCAGAAACCGCTCTACCAACAGCACAGTCATAAAGAGCCTAGCAGCCATTGTCTGGCACCACTAATCTTCATAGCAACAGACTACCACATGGCAACAGTAGCCACACAAAGGAAGCATTAGGGAAATCAATACTTTCTCCCACCCTTCCCCCACCCCAAACAACCGCCAACACATTCTTTCCATCTAGCACCTTACTCCTAGGGGATGTTTTAGGGCAATTACATGTTTACATACCCTTGTAAATTATGTTATCTGTCCACTGTCATATATTTAAATCCTGAAGCCCTAAGGAAATTTTTCAGTTACAGACTTTTTTGAGTTTCATTTTACATATTGCAAAATAAACTAATCTCCAAGAGAGAGAAATGTCCTTTAGTGCATTCTCACCCTCCTTCTCATGCAAAGCATCGTTAGGCAGTTCAGTTGGCCAGGCTGCAGGCTTGCCAGATAGCTAAGGTTGTTTCTAATGAGATTCTTTTGGTATTTCAGTAACACAACTATCTGAGATGGGCTCAGAGACAGACCTATGTTGTTATTAATGCCATCCTTTAACAGATAATTTAGTTCCTGATACTTATATATGAACCCAGGTTAGTAATAACTAGACAGTAAATATAGTTCTGATAAATTAGCCCTGGCTAATTTAGCTTCAGCATATGATTCCAAGAGGAAAATATCCCATTTGTGAGCCTTGATGTTTTCTTGCCCTGTTGATAAGGTCTTTAACTGGTCTGGGCCTTCATTTCCTCATTTATAAAATGAGGAGATTGGATTACATATCTCTGTGGTCCTTTCAGTTCTGATATTTATAATTCTGTGATTATTTGTGTGGGACAGAAGAGGGAACTGCCTTTGATAATCATTTTGTGGTGAGATCTGCTGGAAGATGTAGTTGAACCCTCTGCTCTCAGTGCTTACACTGCTAAAAACAGGGCCTGGCCCTGCCCTGGTTGATAAAGGTCTGAAACAATGATGGGCAGAAGCTATTAACTAACTTGGCAACTAGCCTTTTCTCTCACAGCAGTAGCTTCAGACCAGTTCAGGCAGAGCTTTCCTCCCAGGTCATTGCTGCTGCCTCTTAATTATACCATTAAGAACAAACTAACACACACACACACACACACACACACACACACACACACACACACGTCTCTCTCTTCTCTCTATCTGACTACTCGATGAAACAAGAGGCTCTTCTCCACTTCTTTTTTTTTTTTTTTTTCTTTTGCTTACTTTTTTTTTTTTTTTTTTTAAATATTTTTATTGAGGTATTATATGTGTACATATCTTACTATTACCCCCCCCCACCCCACACCCACACATGCCCTCCCCCCCCAGAGTTTTGCGTCCATTGTTTATGCTTATATGCATGCATACAAGTCCTTCGTTTGATTTCATAACTCCCCCACCTTTCCCAAACTTTCCCCCTGTACTTTGAAAGTCTGTTTGATGCTTTACTGTCTCTGTATCTATCTTTTTGTTCACCACTTTATAATGTTCTTTACTATCCCTAAATGAGTGAGATCATGTGGTATTTTTCTTTCATTGACTGGCTTATTTCACTTAGCATAATGTTCTCCATTTCCATCCAGGTTGCTGCAAATGATGAGAATTCCTTCTTTTTTATGGCAGCATAGTATTCCATTGTGTAGATGTACCACAGTTTTCCGATCCAGTCATCTGCTGATGGGCACCTAGGCTGTTTCCAAATCTTAGCTATTGTAAATTGTGCTGCTATGAACATAGTGGTGCATATATCCTTTCTGATTGGTGTTTCTAGTTTCTTCGGATATATTCCCAGGAGTGGGATTACTGGGTCAAATGGGAGTTCCATTTTCAGTTTTTTGAGGAAACTCCATACTGTTCTCCACAGTGGCTGCACCAGTCTGCATTCCCACCAGCAGTGCACGAGGGTTCCTTTTTCTCCGCATCCTCGCCAACACTTGTTGTTTGTTGATTTGTTGATGATAGCCATTCTGACAGGTGTGAGATGGTACCTCATTGTTGTTTTGATTTGCATCTCTCGGATAATAAGTGACTTTGAACATGTTTTCATGTGTCTCTTGGCCTTCCTTCTGTCTTCTTTTGAAAATATTCTGTTTAGGTCTGTTGCCCATTTTTTTATTGGATCATTTATCTTCCTCTTATTGAGTTGCATAAGCTGCCTGTAGATGTTGGAGATTAAACCTTTATCAGTGATAGCATTTGCAAATATGTTTTCCCATGCAGTGGGCTTTCTTGTTGTTTTGTTGATGGTTTCTTTTGCTGTAAAAAAGCTTTTTATTTTGATGTAGTCCCATTTGTTAATTTTCTCTTTAGCTTCCATTGCCCTAGGGGCAGTGTCAGTGAAGAAGTTCTTGTGGCATATGTCTGAGATTTTGTTGCCTGTGGATTCTTCTAGTATTTTTATGGTTTCCCGTCTTATGTTTAAGTCCTGTATCCATTTTGAGTTTATTTTTGTGTATGGTGTAAGTTGGTGATCTAGTTTCATTTTTTTGCATGTATCTGTCCAGTTTTCCCAACACCATTTATTGAAGAGACTGTCTTGACTCCATTGTATGTTCATGCCTCCTTTGTCAAATATTAATTGAGCATAGTGGTTTGGGTCGATATCTGGGTTCTCTATTCTGTTCCATTGATCAATATGTCTGTTCTTGTGCCAGTACCAGGCTGTTTTGAGAACAGTGGCTTTGTAATACAGCTTGAAATCTGGTATTGAGATCCCACCTACTTTATTCTTCTTTCTGAGGATTGCTGAGGCTAGTCGGGGTCTTTTTTTATTCCAGATGAATTTTTGGAGAGTTCTTTCTAGGTCTGTGAAATATGCTGTTGGTATTTTGATGGGGAGTGCATTGAATCTGTAGATTGCTTTGGGTAGTATGGACATTTTAATGATGTTGATTCTACCAATCCAGGAACATGGTATGTTCTTCCATCTGTTTACTTCTTCCTCTATCTCTTTTTTCAGTGTCCTGTAGTTTTCTGCGTATAGGTCTTTTACCTCCTTAGTTAAGTTTATTCCTAGGTATCTTAATTTTTTTGGTGCGATGGTAAATGGGATTGCTTTTTTAGTCTCTCTTTCTGTAAGTTCATTATTGGTGTATAGAAAAGCCATAGATTTCTTGGCGTTAATTTTGTATCCCGCTACATTGCCGAATTCATTTATTAAGTCTATTAGTTTTTTGATGGAATCTTTTGGGTTTTTTATGTACAGTATCATGTCATCTGCAAATAAGGACAGCTTCACTTCTTCTTTTCCAATTTGGATGCCTCTTATTTCTTCTTCTTGCCTAATTGCGATAGCTAATACTTCCAGTACTATGTCAAACAGGAGTGGTGAGAGTGGGCATCCCTGTCTTGTTCCTGTTCTTAGGGGAAATGGTTTTAGTTTTTGCCCATTGAGTATGATGTTTGCTGTGGGTTTATCATAAATAGCTTTTATTATGTTGAGGTATGAGCCTTCTATTCCCACCTTGTTGAGAGTTTTTATCAAGAAAGGGTGTTGGATTTTGTCAAATGCTTTTTCTGCATCTATTGATATGACTATGTGATTTTTATCTCTCAATTTGTTTATGTGATGTATCACGTTTATTGATTTGCGGATATTGTACCATCCTTGCATTCCTGGAATAAATCCTACTTGGTCATGGTGTATGATCTTTCTGATGTACTGCTGGAGCCGATTTGCTAGAATTTTGTTGAGGATTTTGGCATCAATGTTCATGAGGGATATTGGCCTGTAATTCTCTTTCATTGAGTTGTCTTTATCTGGTTTTGGTATTAGGGTGATGCTGGCTTCATAGAAGGAGCCTGGAAGTGTTCCTTCCTCTTGAATTTTTTGGAATAGTCTGAGGAGGATAGGTTTTAGTTCTTCCTTGAAAGTTTGATAAAACTCTCCTGTGAAGCCATCTGGCCCCGGGCTTTTGTTTGCCGGAAGCTTTTTGATGACTGCTTCAATTTCTTCCATAGTTACTGGCATGTTGAGCTGTTTAGAATCTTCCTGATTGAGTTTTGGAAGGTTGTATTTTTCTAGGAATATGTCGATTTCCTCTAGGTTGTCCAGTTTGTTGGAATAGAGTTGTTCGTAGTATTTTGTAACAATCCTTTGTATTTCGTCGGGGTCTGTTGTTATTTCACCTCTTTCATTTCTGATTTTGTTTATTTGGGTCCTCTCTCTTTGCTTCTTGGTGAGCCTGGCTAGAGGTCCATCAATCTTGTTTATCCTTTCAAAGAACCAGCTCTTGGTTTTGTTGATCTTTTGTATTGTTTCTTTGGTCTCTATGTCGTTTATCTCCGCTCTGATCTTTATTATTTCTTTCCTTCTGCTTACACTGGGCTTATCTTGTTGCTCTCTCTCTAACTCTTTGAGTTGTTGGGTTAGGTAATTTATTACCATTGTTTCTTGTTTTTTGAAGTAGGCTTGTAGAGCTATGAACTTCCCTCTCAGGACTGCTTTCATTGTGTCCCATAGATTTTGGATTGTTGTGTTTTCATTGTCGTTTGTTGCCATGATGTTTTTTATTTCTTCCTTGATGTCTTTGGTAACCCAGTCATGGTTTAATAACATGCTGTTTAGTCTCCAAGTGTTTGATTTCTTTGGGTTGTTTTTATTGTAGTTGATTTCCAGTTTTATGCCACTGTGATCTGAGAAGATACTTGATATGATTTCTATCTTCTTGAATTTGGAGAGACTTTGCCTATGTCCTAACATATGGTCTATCTTTGAAAATGACCCATGTGCACTTGAGAAGAATGTATATTCTGTGGCTTTGGGGTGAAATGTTCTGAAGAAGTCGATTAATTCCATCTGTTCTAGTGAGTCATTTAGGATTGATGTTTCTTTGCTGATTTTTTGTTTAGAGGATTTGTCCAATGGTGATAGTGGGGTATTGAAGTCTCCTACTATGATTGTATTACTGTCAATCTCTCCTTTGATATCTTCCAGGAGTTTTTTAATGTATCTTGGTGCTCCTGTATTGGGTGCATATATGTTTACCAGAGTTATTTCTTCTTGTTGGATTTCTCCCTTTAGTATTATGAAGTGGCCTTCATTATCTCTTGTTATGTCCTTCACTTTGAGATCTAATTTGTCAGATATAAGTATTGCAACCCCAGCTTTTTTTTCATTTCCATTTGCCTGGAAAACCTTTTTCCATCCCTTTACTCTCAGTCTGTATGCATCCTTTTTTTTGAGGTGGGTTTCCTGTAGACAGCAGATATCTGGGTTTTGTTTTCTTATCCAGTCTGTTACCCTGTGTCTTTTGATTGGGGCATTCAATCCATTTACATTTAAAGTTATTATTGATAGGTACTTATTTGACGCCATTTTTATTCTATACCCCTGTGTACCTTCTTTGCTTCCTATTTCTTTCTTTCTTTTTTTTTTTTTACAGCAGGCCCTTTAGCATTTCTTTCATTGCTGGTTTGGTGGTGATAAACTCCCTTAGTCCTTTTTTGTCTGTGAAGCTCCTGATTTCACCTTCAATTTTGATTGATAGCCTTGCTGGGTACAGTATTCTTGGATTTAGACCCTTCCTTTGCATGACTTGGTATATTTCATTCCATTCCCTTCTGGCCTGATGAGTTTCTGTTGAGAAATCAGTTGCTAGTCTGATGGGGGTTCCTTTATATGTAACTGTCTGTCTCTCTCTGGCCGCTTGTAAGATTCTTACTTTGTCGTTGGTGTTTGCCAACTTAACTATAATGTGCCTTGGCGTCGGTCTTTTGGGGTTCATTTTGCTTGGAACTCTGTGAGCTTCTTGGATTTGTGTGGGTTTTTTCTTCCCTATATCAGGGAAGTTTTCTGTTATTATTTCTTCAAACAGGTTTTCTATTCCTTGCTCAGTTTCCTTTCCTTCTGGCACCCCTATTATCCTGATGTTGTTTTGTTTTGTATTGTCCCGAAGTTCCCTTACGCTCTCCTCAATCTTTCTAATTTTTGTTTCTAGAAGCTGTTGTAATTGGGTATTTTTTTCCATCTTGTCTTCTAGCTCACTTATGCGGTCCTCTGCCTCATCTAGTCTACTCTTGATGCTTTCTATTGAGTTCTTTACAGCAGCGATGTCATTTTTCATTTCTTCTTGGTTCTTCTTCATTTCTTCTTGGTTCTTACTCATATTGTCGAATTTGTCTTCCATCCTTTTCAGCCACTTTATGACCATTTCTCTGAATTCTTTCTCTGATAGGTTGTTTGCCTCTAAATCGTTTACTTCCTTTTCTGGTGATGCCTGCTTCTCTTTCCTGTTTGGGCTGTTTCTTTGTCTCCCCATGGTCTCTCTTCTCCGGATGTCTGGTTATATAGATTTCTCTCTCTGGCGTTGATTTAAAGGTATAAAATACAACACAACCAGGCACAACAGACAAGGCACTGAACAGAATTGTATTCACGATATTAATAACCTCCAATAAAGGTAACCACCAGAGAAAGACAAATTAGGGAATAGGAGTGGAAGAGGGAGAGTAAAAAGAAAGAACAACAACGAAGAAAAAAAAAAAAAAAAAAACAACAAAGAGTGTGAATCTGAACTTGGGAAAAGAGCAGAAAGAAAGAAAAGAAAAAACAGAAAAGAAAAAGAAAAGAAAAAAAAAGTAAGAGAGACAAGAATGATACTAAGAGAGAAAAGGGGAACAAACTATATATATGGGGAGTAAACTCCACTAGAACAACCACTATTCCCAGCAAATTCCAGCAACACGAGCCTGGAGATTAATACAAACTGCAACAGCAGCTAATATCAAGTGAGGCAAGGGAAAACAAAAGTAAAAAACAAACAAAAACAAAGCAAACAAAAGAACCAACCAAACCAACAAAAAGAATAATCAAAACAATCTCATAAAAAAGCATAAAAATTCAATCTAATCAACATTCAAGCAAACAACAACAAAAGGCCCGAGAGAAAAATAATTTTTTAAAGGTAGCGTAGAGAGAGGTTTATATGGATTTGGAGCAGGGGGTTGGGAATTAGATATATAAGTAGGGTGAAGTTTTAGCAGGGAGTAAACTGAAAAAGTAGGGAAAATCTAAAGCCAGAAAGGGTTAAGATAAACTGGGGACCAAAAGGGGAAAGGTTAGGAGGAGAGTGATGGCATAATTTTAGCTTTGAGATAGGGTAAAGGGATTGTAAGGGAAAGATGCAAATCGAATGTAGGACACTAATCCAAAAATAAAAGAAAGGGAAAATCTAATGACATTAAAAAAAAAAAAAAGTAAAATAATAGTAATAATAGTGCTGATTGAAAATAAAAATGTAATAATTAAAAAGGTGAAAATCAAGTGAGGAAAAAGAAAAAAATATTAGTTTCTTAAGTAAAAGATGCAAAAAATGAAAATAAAAAAATATGAGAATAAAAAAAATTGAAAAATTGAAAAAAGAATTGAAAATTAAAAAATAGGAAGACTAAAATGTGCAGTAGCGGCTGTCATTCACTTCCTCTATTATTCTGTTTGGTACGCCTTTTTCCCAGTCTGGGCGGTATTTCAGTTCAGCTTCATTCCAGGGCTCCTCAGTGTTGGAAGCCAGTCCTGCTTTTTAAGCCAGCCCTGTCTTAATTTCTCGTATTTATTTTTGATTACACCAGAGACAATTAGCGTTTCAGCCCCTGGGTGGCAGTGTTTCTGAATTGACTTCCGGGCCTCTCTAGCTCTTTTTTCTTTTTTCTTTTTTCCCCTCTATGGCACTCACTACCGGTTTGTGGAGGTGTGCGCCTCAGAGCTGCCTCTCTGATGGTCACACGCAGCTCTGGCCCCAGGTTCCGAAAAAACACCTTCCCCCTGCAGTCTTTCAGGGTTTCCACCTGGGTTTACCTCTGTGTTGGGCTTAGCAATCAGAGTCGGAAAGAGCCCAGGTGTGCGGACCGTGGGTCTGTGCCCCAGACTAAGGAGCCTGCACTCCTTTGAAAATTATTAGTCTGACCCTCCTCGTCAGATTAAAATGAGTTGCTTTCAAGAGGTCACTTCTGTTAGCAGCTCAGAAGACCCCCCTCCTCATTCACGGATCACGGCAGTTCCAACTGCCGCTGATTTTTCTAGGCACAGACCTCCCGGCTCCCGGTCCTGCGGCTGCCGCGCTTCCCTCACCCAGCGCTTCCCTCACCCACCGCGGGGATTAGAAACCGCAGCTTATTTCAGACAAAATCTGACCTTTCCGTGGTGCAGTGAAGAGTTTCTTTGAATCCGAGTGTTTGCGCTGATAGGGGACAGGTGGTCTGGTGCTCCCAGCAGTTCAGTGTTTGCAGTTGTCGCAGAAAGTCAGGTTTCCATTAAAATCCTCCTTTCCTTGCAAGATGGCGAGGCGCCCGGCGAGCCCGCAGCTCCAGGAGGGGACCCAGCCCCTGTGGGTGCTGCGCGGTCAGAGGAACACTGCCCAGCACTCCCCCGCCTTCTCCTGGAGTTTAGCTGTCCCTTGGCTTGCCCACATACACTCCCTCTGCGAGCCTCTGCTGCTCCGACTCTCCGCCCCAGGAACAGACTCCAAACCCGACTCTATTCCGTCGCCATTTTTTTCTCCCCTCTCTTCTCCACTTCTGATACTTCATTATCCTAGCTCCCTCAGGCTTTCTAGAACAAAGAAGTCATAGGGCATCAACTTTATAATTTATGCAGCTAGAGATAATTTCCCCAGGATAGGGTGGGTAGGTAGCTGATTCCCCCTGACATGAGGCTTCATTGCTAAATGGCCTTATGTTTTATCTGCCAGGCTTAGGCTTTGTTAGGCCTATTCAGGCTTCTCTATATTTGAGGTAAATTATAGTTGCAAACCAGGGCCATGTACTTTTAGAGGGGTAGGGGTTAGGGAAAAATGGAAAGTGTGTCTTTTACAGGCCCTGCTACTTGCTAATTGCTTAAGAAGTTTTTGTTTAATCCACTGTCCCTGTACTTATTCCTGCCAGATCCTTTATTTCCCTTAGTTGCTGCCTTCATGGCCTTCTCCATAGCAACAAGCTCTATGACAAAAAGGCTGTGGTGAGAAATTGAGTAGTCTCCCCTCCCACAAGTTGTATTCTATTTTCCCTTTAGGATATCTTTAAAAAGCCTAAAAGACTGCTATCAAATAATTTTCTAGCCCCATTGAACTCATAATGAAATAAAACTTTTAACCCAGAACTAATTCAGTGAACAACCTGCCTTCTCCTTATTTGACTCTGATTAGCCTCATCTTTTGAAAAATTTCCCCTCTCATTCAATACACTTGAAATACTGTGCATCTTCCATTTATCAAGCTGCCCTACATTTTTCAGTTTTTAGCCTGCTCCTTAGAATTTTTTTATGTTAAAGAAAACAACAAACTTCTGGAATTAAGAGTCAGTGTGGAGAAAGAATGGATGAAAAAAGTAGGAAAGAGACCCCACCCCCACCCACCATTGTCTTGCTACCATGGGCAGAGTGTCTAAAGTATAGAGCCAGCCTGCATCTCAGCTGATTCTGGCACTGATCTTCATGAGTCACAAAACCAAAGGTTTTATTTTTGTTTTTATGTTACTAGGTCTTACTGAACAATAATGTAAGCATAAATATGTATACAAATCATAAAAATGGAGATCATTGAATTTTCTAAATGAACACACTTTGTGGTACCAGCATCCAGATGAAGGAATACAATATTTCCGGAAGCCCAGAAGCCCCTTCATACCTCCCTCCAATAGCTAACCTCCTGCCAAGAAAATCAATTCTGACTGCTAACATCATATATCAGTGTTATCCATTTTGAACATTACATAAATAGAATCATTGCAGTCTGTACTTTTTTATGTCTAGCTGTTCAACGTATGCCAGTGAAGTGCATCCATATTGTTTTTTGTTTAATCTCATTATTTTATAGTATTTCATTATGTGAATACAGTAGCCCACTCTTATCTACAGTTTTGGTTTCAGATTTGCATTTCCATGATGAGTCATGAAATTGAGCATTTTTTCATGTGCTTATTGGGAAATGTTTTATGAAGTACATGTTCAAATCTTTTCCCCATTTTTGGATTGGGTTGTATGCTTTTTCTTACTGATTTGTAGGAATTTTTTGTATATTCTGGTTATAAGTCCTTTATCAGCTACATGTATTATAAATATTTTCTATTTCATATCTTGCCTTTTCTCTTTTTTTAAAATATATATTTTATTAATTTTTTACAGAGAGGAAGGGAGAGGGATAGAGAGTTAGAAACATCGATGAGAGAGAAACATCGATCAGCTGCCTCCTGCACAATCCCTACTGGGTATGTGCCCGCAACCAAGTTACATGCCCTTGACCGGAATCGAACCTGGGACCCTTGAGTCCCCAGGCCGACGCTCTATCCACTGAGCCAAACTGGCCAGAGCGATTTCTTGCCTTTTCTCTTAATGGTACTTTTTCATGAATGGAATTTCTTCATTTTTATAAAGTCTAGTTTATCGTTTTTCTTTTATAATTTTTATGTCCTGCCTGTTTTGTTGTTGTTGTTTTAAAATATGTTTTTATTGATTTCAGAGAGAAAGGGAGAGGGAGGGAGAGAGAGATGGAAACATCAATGATGAGAAAGAATCATTGATTGGCTGCCTCCTGCACGCCCCACACTATGGATTGAACCCACAACCCAGGCATGTGCCCTGACTGGGAATTGAATGGTGACCACCTGGTTCATAGGTCAGTGCTCAACAATTGAGCCACGCTGTCCAGCCTGTGTCCTCCCGTTTAAGGACATTTTGCCTTTTCCAAGATAATGAAGATATTTTTCTGTGTTTCTTTGTTTGTTTTTTTAGAACTTCGTTGCTTTTTATATTTGGATCTATAATCTATCTGAAATTGATTTTTGTTTAGGGTGTGAGTTGGGAGTCAAGATTCTATTTGTTTTTTATATCGATATCTAATTGATCCAGGACTTTATTGAAAAGACTATGTTTTCCTTCACTACACTCAGTGTCACATTTGTCATAAATCAAGTGACATGTGTGTGGGTTTATTTCTGGGCTCTGTCTCTTCTGTTCCATTCATCACTTATCTAGTCTTGTATCAATACTACACTGTCTTAACAACTATAGCTTTATAACTCTTGATATCTAATAGTATACTTCAAGATTGCCTTGAATATTCTTGGCCTTTTGCATTTCCACATAAATTTTAGGATCTGATGGTAAATTTTTATTTAAAAATCCTGTTGAGGCCCTTCCAGCATGGCTCAGTAGTTGGGCGTCAACCTGTGAACCAGGAGGTTACCGTTCATTTCTCGGTCATGGCATATGCCTGGGTTGTGGGCTTGATCCCCTGTGGGGGGCCTGCAGGAGGCAGCCATTCAGGGATTCTCTCTTATCATGTTTCTCTCCCTCTCCCTTCCTCTCTGAAATCAATAAAAAATATATACTTAAAATAAAACTAAAAACCTGTTTAAGGAGAAACCAAGATGGCGGCATAGGAGAACACCTAACCTGCTGCCTCGCACACCAATTTCAAAACTACAACTAAAAAACAAAATGGACATCATCCAGAACCACAGGAAAGCTGGCTGAGTGGAAATTCTACAACTAGAAGGAAAGAGAAAAGCACAAGGAGACTCAGGGGAGATGCAAAAGGCTGAGGTACGGAGATGCGCGCGCAGAGAGGACGGGCGGCTGAGTGTGGCTGGCTATCCCAAGCAAGAGGGAGACGGAAGCTCCTGACTGCACTGAACCCCAGTTCCGGGCAAGACCCCGAGGACCCAGACTCATATGGGGGGAATCTGGACTGTCAGGAAAAGAGAAAAGCACACGGAGACTCAGGAGAGCTGCAAAAGGCAGAGGTCCAGAGGCGCGCGCATGAACGTGAGCGGAGAGGACTGACTGCTGAGTGCGCCGTTGGCTTTCTCTAGCAGGAGGGAGACGGAAGCTCCCGACTGCGCTGAACTCCAGTTCCAGGCGAGAATCTGGGAGTCCAGACCCATTTGGGGAGAAACTGGACTGTCTGGCAGCGGGCGACACTCGAGGGCGGCTTTCTCTCAGAGGTGCTTGCAGCGATTACTGAGGGACACTGAGACTCAGGGGCCTCATAGGGCAGGGCTGACGGGAAGCCAAGGCTGTCTGCTCCGCCCTGAGACTCCGCCCCATCCAAGCTGAGCACAGAGGCTTTTGCAATTTTGTAAGTCTTGTCTCATAAGGGTGTCTCCAGCACAGAAGTTCTCCCAGCATAGACACAGCTGATCCTCACAGCCAGTTGGTCTGGAGGTCAATTCCTCCCAATGATACGAACAACAATCAAGACTTAACTACAACAATGCCCTGGCCGGTTTGGCTCAGTGGATAGAGCGTCGGCCTGCGGACTGAAGGGTCCCAGGTTCGATTCTGGTCAAGGGCATGTACCTTGGTTGCAGGCACATCCCCAGATGTGCAGGGGTGTGCAGGAGGCAGCTGATCGATGTTTCTCTCCCATCGATGTTTCTAACTATCCCTCTCCCTTCTTCTCTGTAAAAAATCAATAAAATATATTTCAATTAAAAAAAAAAAAGAAGACTTAACTACAACAAGGTTGTGCACACAGTCCACAAAGGGGTGCACCAAGAGTGTCCACCTCGGGTAACTGGGGAGGCTGAGCTGCTGGGCCCTATAGGACACCTAGCACACAAAGCTACTCTACCAACTCAGGGAAGCAGTGAAAATGCAGAGACAAAGAAACAGATCAAATGAAAGAAATGGAGGAAAGCAAACGACTGGATATAGAGTTCAAAACCACGGTTATAAGGTTTTTCAAGAATTTCCTAGAAAAGGCCGATAAATTTAGCAAGACCCTCGAGGATATGAAAAAGGACCAACTAGAAATTAAACATACACTGACTGAAATAAAAAATATTATACAGAGACCTAACAGCAGACTAGAGGACTGCAAGAATCAAGTCAAAAATTTGAAATACAAAGCAAAAAACACTCAACCGGAAAAGCAAAAAGAAAAAAGAATCCAAAAATTTGAAGATAGTGTAAGGAGCCTCTGGGACAACTTCAAGCGAACCAACATCAGAATTATGGGGGTGCCAGAAGAAGAGAGAGAACAAGATACTGAAAACCTATTTGAAGAAATAATGACAGAAAACTTCCCCCACCTGGTGAAAGAAATAGACTTACAAGTTCAGGAAGCGCAGAGAACCCCAAACAAAAAGAATCCAAAGTGGACCACACCAAGACACATCATAATTAAAATGCCAAGAGCAAAAGACAAAGAGAGAATATTAAAAGCAGCAAGAGAAAAACAGTTAGTTACCTACAAGGGAGCACCCATATGACTGTCAGCTGATTTCTCAACAGAAACTATGCAGGCCAGATGGGATTGGCAAGAAATATTCAAAGTGATGAATAGCAAGAATCTACAACCAAGATTACCCAGCAAAGCTATCATTCAGAATTGAAGGTCAGCTAAAGAGCTTCACAGATAAAAAAAAGCTAAAGGAGTTCATCACCACCAAACCAGTATTATATGAAATGCTGAAAGGTATTCTTTAAGAAGAGGAAGAAGAAGAAAAAGGTAAAGATAAAAATTATGAACAACAAATACATGTCTATCAACGGTGAATCTAAAAATCAAGTGAATAAAAAATCTGATGAACAGAATAAACTGGTGAATATAATAGAATCAGGGGCATAGAAAGGGAGTGGACTGACAATTCTCAGTGGGAAAGGAGTGTAGGGGTGTGGGAAGAGACTGGACAAAATTCATACACCTATGGATGAGGACAATGCAGGGGATGTAAGGGCAGAGGGTGGGGTGGGAACTGGGTGGTGGGAAGCTATGGGAGGAAAAAAGAGGAACAACTGTAATAATCTGAACAATAAAGATTTATTAAATTTTTTTTAAAAACCTGTTGAAATTTTTATTAGGATTACATTGAATCTACAGATCAATTTGGAAGCTCCAAAGTTTTAGCCTTTTTCTTTTCTTTTTTTCCCCCCTTTTTATTTAAGCTAGTGTTATTCCATTTGGGGGAGAGATGGAGGATCAGAACAAGTCAGTGATGTCATTTGGGGAGCTTGTTTAAAATACATGTTAGCTACCCCCCACTCCTCATATTCTGAATTATCAGGTTCAGGGTGGACCATAGGCATGTTTATTGTGAAACAGCTCCCCTAGAAATTGTCTTGCTGCATAACCACTGTTCTCCACCACCCTATTTGAGAACCGCTGACCTAGACTGTAATCTCCTTGGCTAGCAGCAGTAAATCACTGAGGTTAGTTAAGGTAAAATCTGATTTAGTCAACACCAGGTCTGCTTTGGGAGCCGTATTAGTTTTTCTTAGGCTGATATAACAAAGTATCAAACACTGGGTGGTTTAAAACAACAAATGTGTTGTCTCAGTTTGGAAGGCCAGAAGTGCTGGCAGGGCTATGGAGGGAAGAGTCCTTCCTTTCCTCTTCTAGCTTCTGGTGTTTGCTAGCAATCCTGCTGTCCCTTGGCTTGTAGATGCCCTCACATCTCCCCTCTGTGTGTCTGTCACTGTGTCCAAATTTCCCCATTTTAATGGAATTCTAGTCATATTGGATTAGAGCCCACTTGACCTCATTTTAACTTGATCGCCTCTGTAAAGAAGATATCTTCTCTATAATAATAAAAGGATAATATGCTAATTAGACCAGACGTCCTTCCTGACGTAGCCGGGGCCAGAGGAAAGCTGGGTCCCGGGTGCAGGAGGAAAGCTGGTGCTGGCAGCCAGGGGCAGGAAGGCCTACTCTTGCACGCATTCCATGCATCGGGCCTCTAGTTGCTAAATAAGATCACATTCTGAGGTACTGGGGGTTGGGACTACAATATATCTTTATGGGGACACTATTCAACCCATTAACAAAGACCATCAAAAATTTCAAAATAATTATTGTCACAAGTTGGAGAGAGGAAGAATATCTAGAACTGTACATAATAATAAGAGGCATTGCTTGCTAAAGCCAGTCTAGGCAGAAGAGCATCCATCTTCTGGTCCCAACTGTTCCTCTCCCTACATTACTGTTTCCCCTCTGCTTGGCACTAAGAGACACAATGTGTTCAGTTCTGCTCTATTAACAAATCCTGAAAATGCCAAGTGGAGGTTACCAGAAAGAAAAACAGGTTTCAGCAGTTAGTTGCATCTGACAGCCTCTTGCTAAAGAAAGCTGAAAGGAAAAATGCCTCATGTAGGCAGCCCTTGGCCATGTTCTTATCCTGCTAGGTCAGAAAGCAGTAAAACTGTGGACAGGTGCGATTCCATCTCAACCCCAGGCGTATTTCCTCAAAGTATGTCCCATTGAGATACCATCCTCATTTGCAGTGGTTTTCAGACAAGAACTCCAGCTGTACAGCCAAGGGCATGATGACCTCTGCTGAACCACCTCCTCCCACAATAGGTACAGTGTGTGGTAACCTCAGCAAGAGGAAAGAGAGGATGTGTGATTTAAGGGTGTGGTGAACCAGGATTTGTACGCTTATGCAGTTTCCATGGTGCCCATGGTGTGGGAACTTGTAGATGGGAAGAGGAACTGTCTTAGATCTCCCCAGCCTCCCCCAACTGCCTGGAGTGGTTTGCATTTGGTGTATGTTCCACGTTGGGTCTTACATCTCTACCCAATACCACTTCTTTTCCTGCTTATAGTTTTAGCAGTAACAAATCTACCTAACCACTCCCCAAATTGGTACTTGATGTTTTCAGCTGGCTTTCTATTATGAAATTCTGTGTAGAGAAAATATCATTGTCACGTGGAAGTAGTTTTAGTGTGATGTGTGTCACCTTTTTGCATTCTTTGGCTCATTCAGCCCCAAAAGATCCCAGAAATAAGGGCTCAGAGTTTCTCAGAACTGAAGGCAGAAAAATTTGAAGACGCCATTTTCTATAGCAGTGGTTCCCACATTTTGCTGCACAGTAGAATGTAGGGGTGGGGATTTTAAAAATCCAGATGCCCAGGTCTTAAATTAGTGTGTCTGTAGGTGGAAGCCAGGGGTTGTCAGTAGTCTTGACTTATACAAGAATGGATTGCCAGAATAAGTGAGATAAAAACCAGGAGATGTTGCTTTTGGCTGATTTGAGATTCTGCCTACATGAGGTTTGGTAGGACATAAGAATTTATTGCATAGCAAAGCATTCTCTCTAGTAATTTTCACTACAATAGACAAATTTGGGACTAGGGTTTTTAACCCTGAAATAAAGTTCCTGACATGACTTACGTGGCCAACTCATTAAAAAAAAAAAATGGTTTTCAGATTAACAACCAATTTGTTGGGAAAAAACTTAACTAATTGAGGAACTACAGGTGGTCTTAACTTCTCCTAGTCTTTTTCTTTTCTGAAGGCTACTCAACTTCGTCTTGACTTACATCTCTGGTTTGAACTTTTGTCCTGGAAGAAACAGTGCTCAGAAATTTGCACAATAGCTAACTAATCACATGGCAAGATTAATAAATACTAGATACTGATATACCAGAGATCAGCTGTGGGAAGGAAACAATTACTACATTCCCCCAGTTGAGGCTTCCACAGAGGTTATAGTCCCCAGAGTTCCAAAATAGCCTTCCTCTCAGGTATCCTCTTGTAACTCTCCCTTCTTCTCTCAGTTCTAGCCAGTTTCCTTCAGGATACTGCTCTAGGCAAGATGCAGCTATGCTTGTAGGTTTCCAGAAACTGTGACTGACTTCCTTTACTATGATCTATTCCTCCACCCCATCTATAAAGAGAACTAGAAAACCTGAAACTACTATTGACCGGGAATTGAGATATTTGTTGCAGATGCATCATCATCCCCTTCCTTCCTTCCTTCCTTCCTTCCTTCCTTCCTTCCTTCCTTCCTTCCTTCCTTCCTTCCTTCCTTCCTTCCTTCCTTCCTTCCCTCCCCAAATTTAACATTAGTAAACAAGCATTTCTGTCTTTCTCCTTAAAAAAAATTGGAACCACACAGAGCCCATTAACAGGCTTTTGATTATTTAATGGTGGCTAAAAAGACCTTTGGCCGATATAAGAGGTTTGGGGAGAGTAAGAGGACTTTACCAGGAAAGCAAAGAACACAGCTGAAGGCATATTCAACTTCTAGAGAACAGGACTAAATTGGCACCAACAAAGAGTGTCAGCAACAACCATTAGTGTTTATTATTAACTACTCCCATTAAGCATAACGCTTTTTAGTTCTCTAATCAAGCTAAGGAAATACAGCTTCCAAGTAAATCCTTTTTTAAGGTGACAAACTTTTTAAAAAATGAGGGGGGGAGGCAAAGAAAAAGAAACAGGGGTCTTTTTAAAATAACAGATGATGGAACTGGTGTTTCTGCTTTCAGATGTGAGGGTGGGGTGTCAATTATAAAAATAAAAAAATATAAAATAATTTGGTACCAAAGAACTATTGCTAAGTCTACTACGTTTTGTTTGTTTGTTTGTTTTTTAGTTAATCCTCACCCAAGGATATTTTTTCCATTGATTTTTTTTTTTTTAAGAGAAAGTGGAAGGGAGAGGGAGAGACAGAGAGAGAAACATCGATGTGAGACATCAATTGGTTGCTTCCCACACTTGCCCCAACCAGGCCGGGGATCAAGCCTGCAACCAAGTTAGGTGCCCTAGACCAGTGGTCGCCAACTTTTTGGACCTCATAGACCACCAGTTGGCGACCACTGCTCCAAAGGTTTCCTTAAACCAGCGGTCGCCAACCTTTCAGACCTCATGGACCACTAGTGGTCCGCAGACCACCAGTTGGCGACTGCTGCCCTAGACCAGAATTGAACCTAAAACCTTTTAGTCTGAGTGCTGACACTCTAACCACTGAGCCAAACCAGATAAGGCTAAGTCTATTAGTTTTAAGTCCAAAGTGGACACTGTGCAAATGATCTGACATGGCATCTGTAGATGGTGGGCAAAATTGATTAGCTCTTGATCCAGCTGGTAGCTTTGTGTTTGCTTGCTTGCTTGTTTGTTTGTTTAAATCCTCACACAAGTATATGCTTATTGATTTGAGAGAAACATTGATGAGAGAGAGAGAAACATGATGTGAGAGAGAAACATCTATCAGTTGCCGCCCAGACCGGGGCTCAAACTGCAACCTTTTGATATATAGGACGATGCTCCAACCAACCTAGCCACCTGGCCAGGGCAGTAGCTTTGTTTTTGTTATAAAAGTTGGTAAGTTGAAAGTTTGAAGTAGAGAAGTTCTTATATATGTCTTTGAACCAAAAGAGCCTCTACTATGTCACACTGTAGTAAGAGGAAGAATGGGTATGCTTAAAAGTCTGTTTTAGCCCTAACTGGTTTGGCTCAGTGGATAGAGCGTCCACCTGCGGACTGAAAGGTCCCAGGTTCGATTCTAGTCAAGGGCATGTACCTTGGTTTCGGGCACATCCTCAGTAGGAGTGTGCAGGAGGCAGCTGATCGATGTTTCAAACTCTCTCTCTCCCTTCCTACCTGTAAAAAATCAATAAAATATTTTTTTTAAAAAGTCTATTTTAAGCCGTGTTATACTGTATTTTAAATTCAAAATGAGAGGCAATAAACTATCTTCTCCTGCATTTTCTACCCCACCACTAGCAACTAGTTTTTCTAGTTGCTTTTTTTTTTTTTAACTTACTTTGTTTTACTTATTTAAAAAGTAATGCCTGGTTTCTTGGATATGACACCAAAAGCTCAGGCAACAAAAAAAAAATAAGATATATTGTATTTCATCAAAATTTAAAACTTCGGCCCTAGCTGGTTTGGCTCAGTGGATAGAGCGTCGGCCTGCGAACTGAAAGGTCCCAGGTTTGATTCCAATCGAGGGCACATGCCCAGGTTGTGGGCTCGATCCCCAGTGGGGGGCTTGCAGGAAGCAGCCGATCAATGATTCTCTCTCATGATTGATGTTTCTATCTCTCTCTCCCTCTTCCTTCCTCTCTGAAATCAATAAAAATATATTTAAAAAATTTTTTTAATTTAAAACTTTGTTTATCAAGACATTATCAAGAGAGTAAAAAAGATAACTCACAGAATAAGAGAAAATTTTTGCAAATCATGTATTTGATAAGGGATTAATATCCAGAATATGTAAAGAATTCCTACAACTCAACAACAACAAAAAAACAAGCAACCCAGTTCAAAACTGATCAAAGGACTTGAACAGACATTTTGCCAGAGAAGATATACAAATTATCAATAAGCACATGAAAAATGCTCAGTGTCATTAATCATAAGGGAAATGCAAATCAAAACCATGATAAGATAACCACTTCATACCTACTAGAAAGCTATTATTAAAAAGGAAAATAACAATGTTTAAGAGGCTGTAGAGAAATTAGTACCCTTATAGGATTGCAGGTGGGAACATAAAATGTTGCAGCCATTGTAGAAAATAGTTTAGTGATTCCTCAAAAAGTTAAACATAGAATTAACATACGTTCTAGCAATTCTACTCCTAGGTAAATACCCTAAAGAATTGGTAACAGGTGTTCAAACAAAACTTGTACATGAATATTCTTAGCAATGTTATTCACAACTAGAGGCCCGGTGCATGTAAATTCATGCACTGGAGGGGGGTCCCTCAGTCTGGCCTGCCCCCTCTCAGTCGAGGAGCCCTCAGGGGCGGGAGGCAACCCGGCGATCAGGGGAAGGCAACGCCCCATCACAACTCTGCTGCTGCCACTGCCGGCAGCGCAAGCCTCGGCAAGCACTGGTTACCTGAGCCTCGGGCGGCTCTGGGTGGCTGGGCAGCCACCATCCAAGGCTTGCCTGTGCCTCGGGCCAGCCCTGGGCAGCTGGGGGGCTGAGGGGACTGGGTGCCACCATCTTTGAGGGTGAGACAGTCAATTAGCATATTCCCTCCTTATTGGCTGTGGGTGCCACCATCTTTGAGGGCAGGGCAGTTAATTATCATATTCTCTCCTTACTGGCTGTGGGTGCTGCCATCTTTGCAACGGCGTGAGGGTCAATTAGGATATTCCCTCTTTATTAGATAGGATAATCAAAAGATGGAAACAACCCAAGTGTCCCTCAACATATGAATGGATAAACAAAATGTAGTATATAGTTACAATGGAATATTACTCAGAAATAAAAAGGAATGAAATTCTGATATAGACTACAATGTGGATAAACCTTGAAAAAAATATGCTAAATGAAATAAGCCAGGCACAATAGAACAACTTATATGAGGTATCTAGAATAGGCAAATTTATAAAGACAGAAACTTGCTCTGGCCAGTTTGCTCAGTGGTTAGAGTAGCAGCCCCCGAACTAAAAGGTCTTGGTTTTGATTCCCAGTCAAGACATGTACCTCAGTTGCAGGTTCAATCCCTGCCCTCCACCTCCTTCAGGGTGCGTGCAGGAAGCAACCAATTGATGTGTCTCTTCCCCCACCCTTCCCTTCCATTTTGTCTGAAAATCAATGGAAAAAGTATCCCTGAGTGAGGATTTAAAATAAATAAATACAATAAATAAACACATAAACTAGAATGGAGTTACAGGAGATAGGGGGCATTGGGAATAGAGAGTTACTGCTTAGTGGTTACAGAGTTTTGGAACTAGCTTAGATAGTAGTGATTTCAAAAAAAAGTAACAATTTCTTTATTGTTGAAAGTTCAGGGAACAAAGAAAAAGGAGAAATCCTGAGCCACAAAGAAAATCATAAATCACCCAGAGATAACTACTATTATGGTTTTGCTATATTATACACACACTAGTGGCTTGGTGCACAGATTTGTGCACATTGAAAGGAAATCAGGAGCCCATGCCCACGTGCCCGGGGAGTTTCCATGGCCCCATGAGCCGCCAGGAAGTCACGTGGGGAATCTGTCCTCCTCCCCGCAGCTTCCTGAAAAAATATTTCCAAATGTCCCTTCTACAGCCAGGGTCACGCCTTGCTGGCCGGGAGGTCCCCAGTGGACACCTTGGACCATGCTATACGCTTTCCACTGCTTGGAGCCGGATAAGAGATGCTCCAAGGTAAACAGTACAAAGTTGGGGATCTTGGAGGGCGGGGGGTGCTCTCTCGCCCACGCCCCCACCCCTCAGATACATCTCTCTGACTTTTACCCCAATTGTCAGTCACCACCTTGTCGCCATTTTTATATTGCTGCCTTCCTCTGTAGCTCCGGGGCAATCGGTAAGGGGTGAGATTTGATCTCGATGCCCAAGGCAGAGTTCCAGGAGCCCGGCAGTGATATCCAGCTCATCTCAGTTACTCTGAGTGTACACACTTCATCCGTTCCCCAGAGATTGTACCTGTAGGCTTATGGGGTATGTGCCTCAAGGCAAGTTCTGGCTGAGCTGTGGGCATCCTCGGAGCCGGGTACCAGTACCGCCTTGGGGGCGGAGGTCTGTCCACGGGAGCCATCGGGGATCCACGGGGATCCGCAGGGAACATGGGAGACCGGATGCCAGCCAGGCCTGGGAAGGGCACGAAGGGCACGATGGGTGATCCGCGGACACCCATGGGAGAGCCGCTCGTCTGATAGGGATTTTTCTCACTTTTTCCTGGACTCTCTCCAAAAGTGGGGACCAGTCCGGCTAGAAAGTGGTTAGTTGGGGGTGGTAAGAAGGAAGGAGGGAGAGTCCGTCTGGGTGAGGTGCATTCTTAGTATTTCAGTTCTGCATCTGAAGGAACATGGCAATAGCTAAGGGGTGGAACGTGGCCCTGATGCCCAAGGTGGTGTTCCAGGGGTCTGATGTCGGTATCAAGGTCATCCAGGTCACGTGTGAACGTTCCACACTGCATTTGTTCGCAGTAGATTGTACCTGCAGGGTATAGGAGGTGATTTTTCCACACAACTCCTGGCCCAAGTGTGGGGCTGCCTGACCTGAACAGGTCAGGCCAGCACCTGCTGGTGCCCCTCCGCCCACCAGAGCCGACCAATGCTCTGCAGGGATCCAGGAGCAGGTATTCAGTGCCAGGACGCCAACCTTTCCAGGAGATAGGTCTGGGCTGGGTGGTAGGTGAAAGTTGCAAAGGGCTCTCCCGCGGAAATGGGTGGGTGTCAGTCACTGGCTGGACTTCACCAGCACTGGCTCTCGAGATGGGGGCCGGCCCAGGCAGTATGTGCGTGAAGCGCCTCTGTGTGTTTTTCCCGAGCCTGCATCAGGAGACCCAGAGGGCAATAGGTAAGGGGTGTGGTGCAGCTGTAGGGCCCAAAGGGAGAGTTCCAGGGGCCAGCAGCAGCTGATCTGTGGTCATTCTGGCTACACCCCCACCACCCAGATGTCGGGACTGCAGTCTGTTTGCTGGAGATTGCACCTGCCAGACGCAGGAGAGGTTTGCGCGCAGCAGCTGGCTTGCCAGCCGTGAGCCCGGCTCCTGGCTGAGCGGCTCTCCTGCTGTGGGAGTGCACTAACCACCAGGGGGAAGCTCCTGCATTGAACATCTGCATCCTGGTGGTCAGTGCGCATCATAGTGACCGGTCTTTCTGGTCGTTCTGCCATAATGGTTGCTGGGCTTTTATATGTAGAGATTTTTGTCGTTTTACTTATTTTTTTTATGTCTTTATTGATTTTTAGAGAGAGAGGAAGGGAGAGGAAGAGAAAGATAGAATGAGAATCATCAATCAGCTACCTCTTGCATGCTGTCTACTAGGATCAAGCCCACAACCTGGGCATGTGCCTGGACCAGGAATCGAACTATGATCTCCTGGTTCACAGGTCGGCTCTCAACCACTGAACCACACCGGCCAGGCTTTGATGTTTTATTTTTAACAAATTGGTATCTGTCTCTGTATATTTGTAATCTTCTTTGTTTATACAGGAATATATCATGAACATTCTCCTGTAACATTAAATGGTCTCCTATAATTTTGGCCCTAACCAGTTTGGCTCAGTGGATAGAGTGTCAGTCTGCAGGCTGAAGGGTCCTGGTTTCAATTCCGGTCAAGGGCACATGCCCGGGTTGTAGGCTTGATCCCCAGTAGAGGGCATGCAAGAGGCAGCCAATCAATGATTCTCTCTCGTCATTAATGTTTCTATCTCTCTCTCCTTCTTCTCTGAAATAAATAAAAACAAATAATTAAATAAATAAATAGTCTCCTATCATTTTAAATAACTGCACATTATTCCATGTTAAATATGTATGATGATTGATTTAGTCAAGTTACATCCCTTTTTTTTATGGCTGAAAAAAAGATACTTTTGAAAATTCCAGCTCTTTAAGAACTGAGCTTTGTTTCTTAGATCATCAATAAAGTACTCACAGACAAGGGAAACACATAATAACCTTGCAGCTTTGGACTTTTGAGTTTCTGTGTGTGTGTGTGTGTGTGTGTGTGTGTGTGTGTGTGTGTGTGTTATTTTGTTTTGCTCTTAAGGACTTTTGAGTTTCTATCCCCTTGATGCCTTTTGCTTGCTTTGACATTTTCTTTTGCTTCTTGCCTCATCTGCTCTATGTATCTCTCCCTTTGCCACCAGTATGGAACTTCATTGCTGCTTCTATTTCTTTTCTGGTAGAGAGAGGTCAAATATAAAATCAATAACCTGCATCCCAGCCAAAAATAAACCTACAAGTATTGATATCTTTCACTCTAGTCTGCAGTTGTATTCTCAAGTGCAGTACATGGACCATTTAGTGTTTCACACTTAGAAATGTGAGCTGCTGAGAACCAAGAAAGTGTTACAGGCTTTAGTTTAGAGTCAGACTGATTTGCATTCAGATCCTGGTTTTGCATCTTACTTAGCTATCCATGTAATATTGAAACAGATTTCTCTAAGCTTTCATTTTTTCATCTCTAAAATGGGAATGCTAATACTTTGGGGGTTGTTGAGAGGATTAAATATCAGTTAATATATGGAAGACTCTTAAGCACAATAAATGGTAACTTACCTTTTTTAAAATGTGTTTTTTATTGATTTTTTTAGAGGGGGAGAGAGAAACATCGATCTGTTGCCTCCCATGTGCACCGCACTCAACTAGGGACCGAACCTGCAATTTGGGCATGTGCCCTGACCAGGAATCAAACTGGCGATCTTTTGATACATGGGACAGTGCTCAACCAACTGAGCCACACTGGCCAGGGCAGTAACTGTTATTTTGAAAGTAATCAAGGCTTCACAGAAATACTTTACACCCCAGCCCCCCAAAATCAAAGGAAGCAACAAAGAATTTAAGCCATTGTCTGGGACTAAGTATCTTTTTGTATCATTAGAGCTTGGGAAACCTCTATAGTTTCGGTGGAAGTATATTGAATTCCAAATCTTAACTGAATGGGAAGATTCAGTGTGTGATAATAGTTTAGATTTAGGATTCTACTGATGGTTCATCTCATAGGGGGAAGAGGAAGATAGATGCTTATTGCAAAATCTACAACAAATTTTGCCTGGCAGCAAGACATAAATATAAGGTAAGGATTTGAATTGACTTCCACTTTGAACAAATTCAGAAATTTATTTTTAAATGTAAGCCCAATGAAATAAAGTAGGCGTGGTGGATTTGGTTTTTACAGTTAATGTTAACCCTTAGATGAATTTTTAAAAAGTAGAATTGTCAACCTGGCTGGCTTGCTCAGTGGTTAGAGTGTTGGCCCACAGACTGAAGGGTCACAGGTTCAATTCCCGGTCAAGAGCACATACCTCAGTTTCAGGCTTAATCCCCAGCCCATGTGTTAGAGGCAATCAATTGATATGTTTCTTTCTCTTTCTGTTTCCACCCCTCCCTTCCACTCTCTAAAAATCAATGGAAAAAAATATCCTTGGGTGAGGATTGACAACAATAAGAAAGAACTGTCTTAACTTTAAATGAAGCATCAGAAATCTAGAACTCAGTTTAGTTGTATTTTTTGGTTTAAAAAAATAATTCTAGCTGGGCCAGTGTGGCTCAATGGTTGAGCATCAACCTATAAACCAGGAGGTCCCTTTCTGTTCCAGGTCAGGGCACATGCCAGAGTTGTGGGCTTAATCTCCAGTAGGGGGCATGCAGGAGGCAACTGATCCATGATTCTCTCTTGTCATTGATGTTTCTATCCCTCTCTCCCTCTCGCTTCCTCTCTGAAATCAATAAAACATATATTTTTTTAAATTCTAAATCTTTACACTACATTTTAATAGCAGAAACTTATTGCTGTGTGGAATATTGTCACTTAGACTTACTAACACTCCTTCCCTGTACACACACACACACACACACACACACACACACACAGTGCTACTAGAAATTTGGTGAACCACACTGGGCTGAGAGTCACAAAGTAATTGAGATTCTTATTTTTGAAAGAAGGAAGAGTAAGCAGTTGCTATCAGCTCATCAGCCAGAGATGAGATTGCTTACCTATTCAAACCCTGCCTGAAGGGTTAAACCAGTATTGGGGGTTGTTTATTCTGTTCCTTAGTTACTGAGAACCTTCTAGGTATTTATGTAGGAAAAAGGAAAAAATGTAGGTGTTATCTCTTCTAATATAACATCATTGGGGTTGGGGTGTGGGGAGCACAATATTCAAAAGGTACAAAAAGGGTAGACAGTAGGAAGTAAATCTTTCCCTGTCTACTAACCTACCTATCTTGAGGCAACACAGTTATAATTTCAAAGTACAGTTATTAATCTCATTTAAAAAATCAGAACATGTATCTAGAGCTAGAAATATAGAAGACATGGAATACATTTTGGGCTATCAGGTAAGAAATTAGGTAAAGTAAACAATTTCTAAAGTAAGTCACAATAGAAAATTGTATCTGGAAGCCTTGGGCCTTAGATGATTGAAGATAGAAAGATACCATACCTTTAAGGCTGGACAATCAGTGAATCAGAAATGTGTTAAAGGGAAAGATCTCCTCTCTGCTCAGTTCTAGTAACTTTCCTTTAGCACCTCACCCTCCTAAAAGTAGGAAGCTGAGGAGCTGGGCATAGGTTGAGGGAGAGACCACTACAGAGGTTGTAGAACTTTGAGGACAAACCTTACAGAGTTTAGATCTTTGCCTAAGACTGAGAATAGCTAATACGATTGTGAAAGAAATATTCATTTAGTGTATAGTATGTGTGTTGGGAGTAATGGGGGAAATCCTTTGCCATTTATTTAAAACTAGTAAACTATAAAAATACTATTTGGTAATGGCTCATTAAAATCAATTTGGTAGTCCAGAAACAGACCCTAATTTATAAGCAAACCAATGGAAGTGGGAAGGGTTTTTTAGTTTTGTTTTGTTTTGTTTTTTTAGTAGTAAATATTGGAGAAACCCTCTGTGAGGGGAGAAAGTTGATTTAGAAATCCATTTAAGCCTTGGCTGGGTATCTCAGTTAGTTAGAGTGTCACCCCAATACACCAAAGTTGCAGGTTTGATCCTTGCCCCTGTTGGGGCACATGCAGGAGGCAGCCAGTCAATGGGTCTCTCTCACATTGATGTTTCTCTCTCCCTCTCCCTCTCCCTCCCTTCCATTCTCTAAAAATCAATGGGAAAAATATCCTTGGGTGAGGATTAACCAAAAGAAAAAGAATCAACCAATGAATGCACAAATAAGTGGAACAAAAAATCTCTCTCAATTAAAATAAAAAAACCATCTCAAACTATCTCTCTATCCATCTGTTTTATATTAGTACTAGAGGCCCAGTGCACAAAATTCGTGCATGGGGGGGAGGGTCCCCTCAGCCCAGCCTGCACCCTCTCCAATCCGGGACCCCCTTGGGGGATGTCCGTCTGCCAGTTTAGGCCTGATCCCCGGGATTGGTCCTAAACCAGCAATCGGACATCCCTTTCACAATCTGGGACCACTGGCTCTTAACCGCTCACCTGCCTGCCTGCCTGATCGCTCCTAACTGCCCCCTTCCGTTGCCGACCTGGTTGCCCCCAACTGCAAACACCCCCCCTGCCAGCCTAGTCGCCCTTCACTGCCCCCCCCCTACCGGCCTGGTTGCCCCATGCAGCCTGCTGTTTGGTCATTTGATCGCCCCTCACTGCCCCTGCTGCAAGCCTGGTCACCCCACGCAGCCTGCTGTTCAGTTGTTTGGTCGTCCCTCACCCCCCTGCCGGCCTGGTGGCCCCACGCAGCCTGTTTAGTCGTTCGTCCAGTTTTTTTTCGGTCATGATGGCCCCTGGCTTTTTATATATATGGATGGATAAGTTTATGTAAATGTACACATCTCAAATTGTCACATTGTACACTTTAAGAACCTTACAATTTTGTCAATTTTACCTTAATAAGAAAAGAAATTTAAAAATAAGGAAATAAGTTCCTAAATTGAAAAAAAATAAGTTTATATGTGTGTGTATGTATATATAGATATCATACATAAACACACATATGAATTCAAGATTTATTAGAGATGCATGTTTGATTTTTGTAAAGCTGTTCAATTAAAATAATACATAAGTAAATATCCAAGTTTCTAGATGAAAAGACTAAGCATAAAAGTAATGAAAGAAATCACAAAAACCGGATTGATGGATTTTGTTACATTAGAATGTAAACTTTCACTAAATTAAAAAAAAAAACAACGTCCTAAACAACTTGGCCTAAAGTTAGCCCTGTTTACTTTTCAAATGTGCTGGAATAAAAAGAAATTTATATATACCCTGTCACATTGTTGCCATGTAATGCTGAATAGGCAGCTTTATTTCCTAAGATTTGTGGAGTTATTTCTTCACATTTGCTTAGTATATGGGATCTTATTTTCAGGAAATATTTTAACTGAAATATCCTATCTAATTAAATAGTAATATGCAAATTGACCGTACCTTCGCTATGCCCAAGCCACACCCACCAGCCAAAGCCACGCCCACCAACCAATCAGGGCGAGTATGCAAATTACCCAACAAAGATGGCGGTTAATTTGCATACGCTGGGGGAGGGAGGAGTGAAGACTGAAGACAACTTAGAAGGATGAGGGAAGAAAAGCGGAAAGCGAGGTGGCTGCCAGAGGGAAAGCCCGGGCGGGGCGGAGCGGGGCGGGCGGCAGCGCACGGGTGCAGGCGCGGTGGCTGCAACGGTGGCAGCAGCGGCAGCAGCGGCAGTGCACGCGGCTGCAGCGGCCACTTGCAGGATTCTTCCTGCAAATGGGCTACTAGTCTTTAAATAAATACTAGTACATGCAAATAACTGTACCACCAAACACTGTGTAGTAAGAGCCCTATTAATGATACAATCAGAAGATGCCATATAGTTGAGAACCAAAAAAGATCACTTTTGGCTAAATTATAGAGCTTAGTTCATTTTCAGCTTTTCCTGAAAGGGTGACTCAGGGTCAGACAGTTGAGCAGACCACTGCAGCTCTTCTTCAGCCGAGTTATTTTTAATTGGGAGATGGAGTAACTAATGCAGTAGGTACCTGCTATTATGAGGGGTTAGTTAGGAGCAGTGAGCCATGGCTTAGCTTCTGTACAGTGTGGGGGTTCTCTAGCCAGAGCATCTGGAGGGGAAAGAGTATGCCAGGAGCTGTCAAAAGGACTGTACAAGGAGAAAGCACAGCAAGGAACTAAGATGACCTAAAGGTTTGTAAGCTGTCCTGGCAATGATAGCTGATAGGGAAGGCCTGTTTAGAAGTTTCTCACAGGTGTTCTCCAGATGCCAATGCTGTCGTTTTCTACAGATGCTCCCCTCTTGGGGAGGAAGGAGAAGCTGTTTGGTTTCTGTTTACATGTTATGTGTTAGCTCTGTCACCTTACTCTCTCATTAACACCACCACCACCATTACCACTATCTCCAGCTCTCAGTGAACTAGAAGTTCAGTTATTCAGAATTTTAAAAAAACAACACAAAAAGGCCCTAATAACATGAAATCTTAGAGCTCACTTCACATCTCTTAACATTATACCGTACTAGTTGCACAGTGCACAAAATTCGTGCACATTAAAAGGGAATTAATTAGAGGAAATATTTTAATATTGCTATTTGCCCTTTGCCAGGGGCAGGGATGTAAGCCTCACATCCTTGGGCCCATTGCCAGGGGCAGGGATGTGAGCCTCATGTCCCGGGGCCCATTTCCGGGGTCGGGGACACACACCTCATGTCCCTGGGCCCGTTGCCAAGGGTGGGGACACAAGCCTCAAGTCCCTGGATCTGTTGCCGGGGGCGGAGATGCGAGCCTCAAGTCCCCAGGCCAGCGCAGGGGACGGGGATGCGAGCCTCATGTTCCCGTGTGGCGTAAGTCCCCGCCCACCTGCTCCTGCTGCGCACACAGCCTGCTGATCGGTCATTACGTGATGGCGTCCTGACCAATTTGCATATTGCCCTGTTATTAGATAGATTACCCAAAAGATATTGAAAGACTGTACAGAATGCACACTATGGCTGTTCTTAGATTGGGTTTCCAGTCTGGTTCAGATGCCTGATATAAGAGTTTTGGGTAGCTACTCTACGTATGCCTGATAATAATTTTATACTAAGCCAATCTTTAAGAACTTATTACTAATCTTTAAAGAATCCCTATTTCCTTAGGCAGGTTAGAATATTCATTACCTACCCTATGCATCCCTTGATCTTTTGAATTAGTAGTGGTAAGCATTGCTGGTAATAATGTCTTCTACTTTATATTAAGAGTTTTTGTCCCCTTTACTTCATTCTAGATTATAAGCTTCTTGGAAGCGGAGACTAAAAATTATTCAACCCTGCTTCTCAACTCACAAACAAGCATAAATAGTACATTACTTTGAATTAAAAGTCCTTTGTAGATTGGATGAAAAACCATTGGGGTTTGAGTTGCCTATGATTTTAATTTCCTAGCAATGTCCAGGAGTTCCCACTATCCAAGACTGGGAGCCAAAGGGCAATAAAATTAGTAGAGGAATCATCAAGTTGCTAATGAGTCATAATTACCTCTTATTCTTTATACAGTTGAAGGAAACTTGAATTATAAAAGACAATATGGTTGCTCTAACACCATCTAGAGCAGCGATTTTCAATCTTGTTCATCTCATAGCACACACAAACTAATTACTAAAATTCTGCAGCACACCAGAAAATATAGAAAATACCTTTTTTTTCCAATCTGACAAAAAAAAAAAAGTATAATTTTGATTCATTCATCCCGGACAGCTATTGTTTTGTTAAGCTGTTGTCTTTTTTTTTTTAGAGAGAGAGGAAGGGAGGGAAGTGTGGGAGAGAGGGAGAGAGAGAGAAACATGATGTGAGAGACCCATCGATCGGTTGCCTTCCGCACACAGGGGCACTTGACCAGATATCAAACCCACAACCCTTTGGTCTGTGGGCTGACCTCTAACCACTGAGCCAAGCCAGCTAGGGCATTGGCTGTTGTCATTTTTTAATTTGACAGTCTTAAGGGAAAAGAGGTCAGTGCCCCTGACTAAATAGTCAGGTATTTCATGTTTTAAAAATTCTTGCGGCACATCAGTTGAAAATCGCTGATTAAAGGAAAGTCTAAAAATGTTTAAAATTTTATTTTACAGCTTCACCATCTCAATTCATTTAAATCTAGACACCACATCCTTCCTATCGCTCCTTTTTTACTATGTCATGATATGGTAAACTGGTTCACCAGGCCATTCAACCAAATTTTACTTTGTCTGTATCAACTGCTGCCTGGTAGCCTGTTATCTTTTTGTGTCTTTATCTGTTCCAACTGGATTATAAGACAACTGAGGGTAGGATAGGCACCATGGCTTCTATTTTATGGCTTCTATCTTCATAGCCCCTAACTACTGATAACAATTCATTAAATATTGATTATTGTATGACAGGTATCACAAATAATCTTACAGGTTAGATATAATATAGCAATATGGATGACTCTTAACTACATAGTGCCAAGTTGAAAAAAACAGAATGAGATCTATAACATAATAATATATATGTAAATTAAAATACATGTCGATTCTAAATGATAGTTCTGCTAGGTAGAGTAATTTTGGTTGTAGGTCCTTGCTTTTCATCACTTTGAATATTTTTTTGCCACTCTCTTCTGGTCTGCAAAGTTTCTGTTGAGAAATCAGCTGACAGTCTTATGGGAGTTCTCTTCATAATGAACAAATTAAACTAATGAACAAAATAGATCCAGAGACATAGAAGATAGAACAGACTGCGGAACCTCAGAGGGAAAGGGTGGGAGAAGTGGGGAGGGAACAACAGCTACAATGTGTATTAACTCATTTAAAAATAACAATAATAAACCTATTACATATAAATATAACATTTATTAAAACTATAATTTCTAAAATAAAAATATTTAGTGAGAAGAATAGCATTGTTTTACATTTTTACAAATCTTTTTGATGTCTGGCTTAATAGACAACAAGCTAGATTTTCATATATATTTCTATATTCTCTTCATTGAAATATCACATGTCATGCAGCCTCTGGAAAACTTATTGTATGCTCATGAGAGAATGGGAAAAAAAAAAGATAAATTTGTCTTAGTATTATTATTAAAATGGTTTTGAATTTGTAGACCCCTTGAAAACTGACTTTGGGACTTCCCAGGTTCCCAGAACTACACTTTGAGAGCCACTGCACTGCCTTAAACAATTTTTTTAGTGGTTTTGTTGTTGTTGTTTTATTTTGGTTTGGGGGGGGGGGGGCGGCATTAAAGATGTATGTTTCATTTTGTAGCATTCTTGGCACCTGTACTGAGAACTTGATTACTCATTAGTAGAAATAGCACATTTAAAAGAGGAATAAAAACAAGTCTTCAGTTTTAGAAATTGTGTTTATTAGACATTGACCACATACAGTCACACACTACATTCAGAGCTCACTGACAACCCTAGCCAGTTTAGCTCAATGGATAGAGGATCGGCCTGCAGACTGAAGGGTCCCAGGTTCGATTTCCGTCAAAGGCACATGCCCAGGTTGTGGGCTCGATCCCCAGTGGGGTGTGCAGGAGGCAGCTGATCAATGATGTTTCTCTCTTGTTGATGTTTCTCTCCGCCCCCCACCCCCTTACTCTTTCCCTCTCTCAAATCAATTTTTAAAAAACAGTTGTGTCTGACTAACTGATTTCTTTCGTTACTAGCTATAGAATTTTTCCCCATGGACTTTGAGTTCCAAATATAACAGACTCTTTAGAGAACCATGTAGTTAATCATATAATGGAATTTATATGGCCATGAAGTCAGATAAGAGGACCCATAGGACCTGATGATATAGTTACATTAGTGTCAGCTCCCTGATTTCTTCATCTAAAGTAGATTACAAGAAAGTTGGGTGTGATACAGAGGTTGGCAATAGAGGAAAGACTACTACTGCAAAAAGTATAGACATATTAATGACAAGAAAAAGTAACTGCTGACAACCCAGAGAGGAGATTGAAAAACAAAACACACAAAAAAACAGCAGAGCAATTTGGTCATAATTAATAGAGAACTGTTAACCCGTAATACCTTAATAACCTTTAAAGGGATGTCTCTTACCATACCATAGGTTAATCATCTACACTAACAAAAGAGTAAGATGCAAATTGACCATACCTTCGTGATGCCCACCAGCCAATCAGGAGTTGAGCGTGCAAATCAACCCAACAAAGATGGCGGGTTAATTTGCATACGCAGGCGGCCAGGGGCGGGGTGGGACCTTGCGTCATAGCCATGGCGACGATGCAGATGTTCCGCACCACCCCAGCTGCTCTGGGCCTCTGGGCAGCGTGGGAAAGCGAAAAGGCGGCTCCAGCCAGAGCAAAGGCGGTGCCAGCAGCCAGGGGAAGGAAGGCCCATTCTTGCACAAATCTTCATGCATCAGGCCTCTAGTGTCTAAAATAATGTTCTTGAGTTATCAAGAAAAAGATTAAAATATCCTCTGTATATGGAGAGTCCTCAACTTATGAATGACTTGTATTTCAAAGTTAATTTAATTTTCAAAACATTTTTTTGGCACTCAAAATATTTTCCTATAGAAACAGTTAAACAGTTGTCATTTTGGGTTCCAGACAACTGCTTTTTTATTTTTATCTGTTCAACAAACAACTTTTAGTGCCTAATATTAATAGAAGTATTTCAGCTCTGGTCGGTATGCTCAGTGTTTAGAGCTCTGGCCTATGAACCGAAGGGTCACAGGTTTGATTCCCAGTTAAGGGCACATACCTGGGTTGCAGGTTGAATGCCTGCCCTGGTCGGGGTGCATGCGGGAGACAACCAATTAGTGTGTCTCTCACATGGATGTTTCTCTCACCCCACTTCCACTCTCTCTAAAACAAAAAATCAATGAAAAAAATATCCTTGGGTGAGAATTAACAACAAAAGAAAAAGAAGGGCCCTAGCCAGTTTGGCTCAATGGATAGAGCATCAGCCTGCGGACTGAAGGGCCCCGGGTTCGATTCCGGTCAAGGGCACATGCCTAGGATAGGGTCTTGATCCCCGGTAGGGGGCATGCAGGAGGCAGCCAGTCAATGATTCTCTCTCATCATTGATGTTTCTATTTCTCCCTCTCTCTCCCTTCCTCTCTGAAATCAACATACATGTATGTATTTCAGTTAGCTCTCATTTATAGTTTTGTTTCTCTGAGAATGCTTTCTGAGGCCAAAGCCTGGGCATATATACCATTCCCCTCTGACCTCCATCATTTTCCCTGAAAGGGGTTCTATGGTCTACATCAGGGTTGGACAGACTAAGGCCCATGTGCCAATCCAGTCCACTGCCTGTTTTTATAATTTTATTGGAACCATTCATTTACACATTATCTGTGACTCTTCTTGTGCACCAAGAGGTGAGAAGTTACCATAGAGACTATGTGGCCTGCAAAGCCTAAAAAACTCACTATGTGTCTCTTACATTAAAAGTCTGTCAACCCCTGGTCTGCATATTCTGGCCTGCCCTGGTCTCACTGACCTCATCTCTTCCTCTCACTTCACTATACCTCACTCTCCGCTTTGCTGTGCCTCAGAACATGCCAAGCGCATTCCCACTACTGGGTCTTTGTACCTGCTTTTCCCACTACCTAAAATGTTCTTCTGATTTCCACATGGCTACTCTCTCACCTCTCTTAGGTTCATCTGCTTGATTGTGCCCTTCTCATAAGGCTTGACTGCCCTTTATAAAATAGCTACATCCCCATCCCTCACATCTATTCTTCTGCTCTTAATTTATTTTTCTCCATAGGGCTTACCACTATCTAACCTATATTTACTTGTTCATTTATTTATTGTCTGTCTCCCATCACCTGAATATAAGTTGCATAAGAGCAGGGACTGTTAGTTTGATGCTTTGCTATATATCCCATTACTTTACAACAGTGTCTGGCCCAGAGTAGACATTCAATTTGTTGAATGAATGAATGAATGATGAGGAGATGAATACAAGGAAGCAAGCATACATACATGCATGCTAACCTGCCCTTTATCCAGAGGGTAGTTGTCAGCATCAACCAGGATTGAAAATTCAGATTGAGCCCTAACCAGTTTGGCTCAGTGAATAGAGCATCGGCATACAAACTGAAGGGTCCCAGGTTCGATTTCGGTCAAGGGCACATGTCTGGGTTGTGGGCTCAATCGCCAGTAGGGGGAGTGCAGGAGGCAGCCAGTCAATGATTCTCTCTCATCATTGATGTTTCTATCTACCTCTACCTCTCCCTTCCTCTCTGAAATCAATAAAAATATATTTATTTTTAAATCAGATTGAAACAAGATTTAAGAGCAGCATATAGGCAAATGCTGATGTTTCCATTTGAAAACTCAAAGTTACTAGAGTATTCAGTAACACATGATCTCTTACTTCTACCCTTTCTCTTTTTCAGTCCTTTATGTTGAAAGCAGACAGCTGGCCTTATTTATCTCTGTTCTCCAGTACTTAGTCCAGTGAATTCCACAAAGAAGGCTCTTAATAAATATTTGCTCCCAGCCCAGGAATAGACCTTCATATCTTCTTAGCTGTTTTATATAACTTCACTACTTAGCACAATGCCTGGCAAATAATAGAAACTCAGTACATACTTGCTCCAGGAAGGAATAAATAAGAATAAGTTAAACAAATTATTTGCCTACTCAGGATAAGACAGTGCTTCAGGTTATCCACTGTTTTGTAACAAATTGCCCCCAAAATATTAGTGGACTAAAACAACATAATTATATCGTTTCTGTAGGTCAGGAATTCAGGAGTGGCTTAGGTGGCTGGTTCTGTCTCCAGGTCTCTCATGAGGTCACAGTCAAGATGTCAGCTTATTTGATGCTGGAGGATCTACTTCCAAGTTGGCTCAGCACATGACTATTAGCTGGAGGCCTCTGTTTGTGGCCTCATGGACCTCTCCATAGGGTGCACTGCTTGAGTGTCCTCACAACACCGCAGCTGTCTTCCCCAAGAAAAGTAATCCAAGAGCAAAAGCAAAGAGGAACCCTTTTATTACTTAGTCTGAGAAGTCATGCGCATCACTTCCACCACATTCTGTTTATTGGAAACAAGTTGCGAAGTGCAACCCACACTCCAGGTGAGGGGAATTAGGCATCAACTTTTTGAAGGGAGGAATGTCAACAAATTTGTGGATATATTTCTAAACTGCCACAATCACTCTGATACTCTGAATTGAATAAAGAGAAGTTGCCCATGTGACATCTTTACTACGTGCCCTCTATTTATTTAGATCATCTTTAATTTCTTTCAGCATACAATCTTGTAGATGTTTTGTTAAATGTACACTTTAGTATTTCATTTTTTTGAGCTATTATAAATGGTATTGTTATATATTTTAATTCAGTCTCCAAATGTTCATATCTAGTATATAGTAGACATACAGTTGAGTTTTGTATGTTTATCTTATATTCTGTGATCTATCTAAAGTCACTTATTAGTTCTAGGAGTTATTTATTTAGTCATTGAGATTTTCTATGTAGACAATCATGTAATGTGCAAATAAGCACAAGTTGTATTTCTTGCTTTCTGTATGCCTTTTCTTTCCTTTTCTTGTGTTATTGCAATAACTAGAACTTCCAGCACTACATTGAATAAGAATAGTGAAAGCAGCCCTAGCCGGTTTGGCTCAGTGGACTGAAGGGTCCCAGATTCTATTCTGGCCAAGGGCTCATGCCTGGGTTGCGGGCTTGATCCCGGGGCATGCAAGAGGCAGCCGATCAATGATTCTCTCTCATCATTGATGTTTCTATCTCTCTATCCCTCCCTTCCTCTCTGAAATCAATAAATATATATATTAAGAATAGTGAAAGCAGACATCCCTGCCTTGTTTCTGCTCTTAGGGGGAAAGCACTCAGTTTGTCATCATTAAGTGTAACATTCAGCTTCTTATCTGAAATATAGAGGGAAAAAGAAAACCCAGGGAACTCACCACCATGTTATTACTCAGGTCTTGAGGTCCTTAGCTGGTCTGCCTTCTTTTCTACGCCTTTCACTGTGGGGAGTAGGAAAGGGAACTAAAGAGCATATAACTGGTATTTAGGGATAGACTCACTGAGATGACTTTTGAGAAAAGATTTGAAAGAAGTGAAGGGAGAGTAAGCTTTGAGAATATGATGTAGGTAGATGGAATGGCAAGTTCAAAGGCCATGAGATGGAAATAAGCCTGTTGTGTTCAAAGAGCAAGTAGGTCACTGTGCTAGAGCAGAGTAGAAGATGACGTTGACTAGGGAGGTAATGCAGGCCAAGATCATGTGAGTCCTTTAAGGTCACAATAAGAATTTAAACCTTTAAATGAAAAGAAGCTTTTGAAAGATTTTGAGCAAAGGAATCAGGATGTGATTTAGGTTTTAACAGGATCTCTCTGGCTTCTGTGCTATGAATAGGTCAGAGAGGGATAAGAATGGATATAAATTAGGAGGCTGTTGGAATAATTTAAGGAGTTCTTGGAGCTGGAGAAGTTCAGGTAGTGAGATATGTCAAATTTGGGTATATTTTGAAGGTTGAGCCAACAAGATTTGCTGTCAGATGTGGGGCTTGGGAATAAGTTTTACTCAAGTAAAACTCCGAAGGTTTTGGACCTGACCTGAGTACCTGAAAGGATGAAAATGCCATTGCCCGAGCCCTAACCGGTTTGGCTCAGTGGATAGAGCGTCAGCCTGCGGACTCAAGGGTCCCAGGTTCAATTCCGGTCAAGGGCATGTACCTTGGTTGTGGGCACATCCCCATTAGGGGGTGTGCAGGAGGCAGCTGATCGATGTTTCTCTCTCATCGATGTTTCTAATTCTCTAGCCCTCTCCCTTCCTCTCTGTAAAAAATCAATAAAATATATTAAAAAGAAAAAAGAAAATGCCATTATCCGCAGAGCCAGTTGTTGGTTGTTTGGGGAGGGGATGTGTCAGGGGAAGAATGGATGTCAGCAGCTTAGTTTGGGTCATGTTAAATTTGAGATCTCTATTTAGACATTGAATGGAAATGTTAAATTTGCAATCAGATATATGAATCTGGAGTTCAGGGGAAAGGTTGGGGCTGGAAATAGAAGTTTAAGAGACATCAGTTAGACATAAAGAAGTAAAAGATGCTGAGGAATGACCAGAAAGGTGAGAGAAAAACCAAGAGAGTGTGATGTTCTTGTTTTGGAAGCCAAGTGAAGGAAGTGTTTCAAGGAGAGTGGTCAGCTGAGCATGAAGGGACCAGATCCCTGAAAGCAAGTATGTACTAGAAGAAATGGTAAAAATGAGGTAAAATTTACCCTTTCCACTATTGTGCTTGGATCAGTCTCGAATACACAACTGTTTTTGAGGTTTTGAATTGTCCTCTGAAGTAAAGCAGGTTTTGAGTCAACATTGCACTTTCCCTGAGACCTGGGGGGACTTGACTGCTTGCTGCCTTATACCTAAGTCGAAACCCCTTTACCCGGTTCCTGGAAAACAGGTGTTGATCACTTTTAAGGAGGAGGAGTACTCAGCACTCTAAAACTTAATGTTTGATGAGATTATGTCTGTGAGACCCTTGGTAAATATAAAACTAACCACCTGGAGAAACACAAGGCACAAATTATTACTACTATTTTTAGGACCATAATCTTCAAATAAGCCAAGTCTTTCCCTATTTTGTGAACATTATTCAAAATAGGAAACTTTATAAAATGAACACCAATTTTTCTCTTCAGCTTACTTACTGCCCTAAAACTACCCCCTAATAGAGAAACTGGGTCTGTTAAGTGTTGTTTTTTTCTGCTTTTTCTTTCCTGTCCTCTTATTCTCCCAGCTGTCTCAACTCAGAACCTTGTGGGAAGAGAGTTACACTTCAGAAAAATGTGTTTGCTTTGACATTTAAACAAACCTCCATTTTGTTTTTCCATACAGAATTTTCCCCTCTCACATTTGCAACGCTCTCTCTGACCTGTCTTCTTTTCAGCTCATTCATTATTACTAAGTTTTCAGATCATACCAGAGGAAGAAGACAGATTTATAAATGTGTTCCTGCCCAGCTCTTTCAAGAGTAGGACTTAACATTCATCTTCTAATTGTATGCCTGTTCTCTATACACAGCTGTGCTCATCTGCCCTTATTAATGAGGTGCCTATCTCTAAGTCTTACCTTGTCTAGAAATAAATGGACTCTGTTCCTGTTCAAATTGGTTATACAATAATCAGAGCAGCCCATCACTGGGAGGAGACATCCATTGGAATTCACTTGTTAATAGACAGAGAGAATTTAGCCTAATTGCTTTCTTAGGTTTGCCATTTCCTTTAAGATGTCAGTGCCCTAGAAAGGGATAGAAGGGATAGGAATCCTGTCCTTTTCCCCTCTGAACCCTCCCCTCACCCCACCACGCCTCTGCAATCTGTATGAGTTTTTATCTAAGATAAAGATAAAGGGACATTTTGAGAAAATTGTGTAAAAAGAATAAGAATCCACTAGAGATTGCTGTGTAATGCCTTAAAGATCTGACCACTGATAAATAATGAGATCTTTGGTAAATTACTTAGCCTTTCTGGGCTTTCATTTCCTGACTTGTACAGTAGTTTAACAACCCCTATATGGCAGGATTGTTGGGAGGACTCTGATTTCTCTTAATGGTGTGCCTTGTTCAAAAAGTGATTTAAGGCTGTGAATATTTGATAAGCTAATGAGTATGAAAACACATAGCACATAATAGATGTTCAATAAATGTTTGAATTAGACTCTAATTGACTAAATCAAAGTTCTTTCCTGCCCTAATTTCATCAGACTGAGACTTTCTGAAAGGATCATGCCCTCCTCCTTCTCCCCCCAATTCCCTTCTCTGATCTGGTTTTATGACAGAGCATCATAAAATCTGATCCCAATAAGGTCTTATTTAAAAGGCATGCCCAAGAGTTCAGGGCTCGAGTCCTGTACTCCATGTTTTTGTCTAAGCACTTCCTTTGTATTGACATATTAAAGCCTACTATGGGCTAGTTATCTAATTTAAAATCTTATCATTTATTTGTTTTAATTCTGTAGTACTGATTAAAAATCTGAGGTTCGTAGAGGTTAAATGTCTTGTCCAAGATTACACTGTAGCAGAGTAAGGATTTGGACTAAGGTTTTCTAACTCCAAGTCAAGTTAATTTTAGACAGCATTCTACATCCAAGAAGAAAATGAATAAAGGTGAGTTACTGCAGATAGGCCCTGGGAATGGAGTGCTGACCCAAATAGTGTGTGACCAAGATGAACAGAAGGCTAACTTTAGAGTCTCCAGACTTATTCTCTAGAACATTACATAGAAAATGTGCCTCAGGACTTCCAATCAGAATGACCGTGTTCGAACTTTTGACACATCCCTTCTGGTCCAAACACATCCCTTCTGGTCCAAACACATAACAAGGAGTAAAATATATAAAGTGAAAATCAAAGAACATGTTTGGGCTCAAAAACAAAATAACCATCTCCAGGGATCAAAAATAGAAAAGACAGAAGTCACTGGGCTGAAGCTGTGGGCCTGCTCTCCTCCAGATCTGGGAACAGAGAATGGTGCCTGAGCACCAACTAAATACTGAAAGTGCTTCCTAAAGAGATAGAACTTGAGGCCAGGGGAGTCAGATGCCAACCCCCAACCAGCCTCATGAAAGGAGGCTTTAAATAGTTAATTGAATAGAGGAGGAAGGAAGCCTAAGGAGTTGGGAAGAAGTATGTCTAGCTGCCTGCTGGTTTAGTGACTAAAACTATGATATCCTAAATCCCTTCTAATGGCACAGGCCATTAGAAGACCTGTTCACACTAGGTCCTTAGGGGACTTAGATGGGAAAAATTGCAAAAGTATGAAACAGAGAAGAGGAAAATCAGTAACAAAAACATCTCACTCAAAACGAGCCTGCAAACTGCCCTGGTCAGTTTGGCTCAGTGGTTGGTGGTTAAAGCATCAACCCGCAGGACCGAAGGGTTGTGGGTTCAATTCCTGGTCGAGGGAATGTACCGGGGTTGCAGGTTCCCCAGTCTCAGTAGGCAGGGGTGTGTGCAGGAGGCAACCAATAGATGTTTCTCTCTCACATCAGTGATTCATTCTCTCTCTCTCTCTCTCTCTCTCTCTCTCTCTCTCTCTCCCTCTCTCCCCCCCCCCCCCCCTCCCCTCACCCCTCCCCTCCCCTCCCCTCTCTCAAAATGGATGGAAAAAATATCCTTGGGTGAGGATGAGGTTTTTTTTAAAAAAAACAGCCTACAAAACAAAATTTTATATAATAGAAATCTAACACTAAGAAAGATAACCAGTAAAATTTAACCAGGACTTCCACTTTGAGGAAAATAAAGTAGACATACTTTTTCCTAGTTCTCGCACTAAATACAACTAAAAACCCTGTCCATTATATATAAAACAAATATAGCAAGACTGTGAAAGGTGTAGAAAAGAAGGCAGACCAGCTAAGGACCTCAGACCTGAGTAATAACATGGTGGTGAGTTCCCCTGGGTTTTCTTTTTCCCTCTATATTCCAGATATGGAGCTGAACATTATACTTGATGAAAACCTGAGTGCTTTCCCCCTAAGAGCAGAAACAAGGCAAGGATGTCTGCTTTCACTATTCTTATTCAGCGTAGTGCTGGAAGTTCTAGCTATTGCAATAACACGAGAAAAGGAAATAAAAGGCAGAAAGCAAGACATACAACTGTGCTTATTTGCACATTACATGATTGTCTACTTAGAAAATCTCAATGACTAAATAAATAACTCCTAGAACTAATAAGTGACTTTAGATAGATCATAGAATATAAGATAAACATACAAAACTCAATTGTATGTCTACTATATACTAGCTATGAACATTTGGGGACTGAATTTAAAAATATAATAATACCATTTATAATAGCTCAAAAAGAAAGAAATACTTAGGTGTAAATTTAACAAAACATCTACAAGATTGTATGCTGAAAGAAATTAAAGATGATCTAAATAAATAGAGAGCACATAGAAAAGAGGTCAATTTTTCCCAAATTGATAATATAGGGTAATGCAATTTCTGTCAAAATTTCAGCAAGATATTTTGTAGATATAGATAAGATTATTCTAAAATTTTATATATAAAGGCCAAAGGAACTAAAATAGCTAAAACAGTTTTGAAAAATAATAAAGTGGGAAGAATAAGATTTCAAGACCTATATAGCCACAGTAATCTATGAGACTGTAATATTGGCAGAGGGATAGACACTTAGACCAATGGAACAGAGCAGAGAACCAGGAAATAGACAGATACACCCAATTGATTTTGGCAAAGGTAACAAATCAATTCTTGACATCATGAATTAACAAATGGACATCATGGACCAAAAAAAGAGAGAGAGAGAATCTCATATAAAAAAGTTGACTCAAAATAAATCAAGGACTAAAACAGAAAACTGTAAAACTTTTAGGGTAAAAAAAACCTAGAACAAAATCTTCAGTAGGCAAAGAATTCTTAGACTTACACCAAAAACATGATTCGTGAATGGCACAAAATTTTATAAGTAAGTCATTGATTGGTGGATACATGAATTTTTGTTAGGTTATTCTTTGTAATTTTTTAGTATGTTTGAAACACTGCATAATCTTTTTTAAGTTATAAAAATGTGTCTTAATTGGACCATGAAATCTTTGCAACTATTGCCCATCTTACAGGTCCCTGATAGTGTGTTGTAGGCAGTTCCCATAGAACTATTTCAGCCCGATCCTGTTGTCTGATTGGGACCCACACTACCCCTAAACCCTCCTATAGGAGCCAGAATGCTACTCAAATGGAAAAATACTCTTTTCAGTGGTCAGTAGGGTTTCTCTTGTCTATATCTGAGTCTTTTTGTCTTCCAGGGATGTTGGTAGTGAATGTAACATGGAGGAACAAGACATATGTAGGTACACTTCTTGACTGCACACGGCATGATTGGGCACCCCCCAGGTAAGCACTTTACGGCTTCTTAGTTTATGTTAGTCTGAACCACCCTAATCAGTGATCTCTTATACCTTTATCCAGCTAGGGTTGGATAGGTTTTTTGGATTTGTTTGTTTTTTAATTTTTTTAATATATATTTTTATTGATTTCAGAGAGGAAGAGAGAGTGAGAGAGAGATAGAAACATCAATGATAAGAGAGAATCATTGCCGAAACCGGTTTGGCTCAGTGGATGGAGCGTCAGCCTGCGGACTCAAGGGTCCCGGGTTCGATTCCGGTCAAGGGTATGTGCCTTGGTTGCGGGCACATCCCCAGTGAGGGGTGTGCAAGAAGCAGCTGATCGATGTTTCTCTCTCATCGATGTTTCTAACTATCTATCCCTCTCTCTTCTTCTCTGTAAAAAATCAATAAAAAATATATTAAAAAAAAAAAAAAAAAAAGAGAGAGAATCATTGATCGGCTGCCTCTTGCACACCCCACACGGAATCGAGCCCACAACCTGGGTATATGCCCTGACCAGGAATTGAACCGTGATCTCCTGGTTCAATTCAATGCCCAACCACTGAGCCTGCTGGCCGGGCTATAGGGTTGGATAGTTTTTAAGACACCCAGCCTTGGGTTGTACACTTGAAACTAATACAATATTATATGTCAAATGTAATTGAAGAATAAAAATTATTAATTTTAAAAAAGGGAAGAATTTAAGAAATTAATAGCATCTCCCAACAGTATTTTTCACCTTAGATATTTTAGATGTGTTTCTATAAAATAAAAGCATTTGCCATACAGGGGAAGGAAAAATAAAAGGCACCCAGCTTTTAAAGGACATTATTGTGTAGAGACAAAGGAAGCCACTATATTCATCTAGCATTCAAGAATAAATTATGTGTGGGGAGGGGTGTGGGATGGGAATGGGGGGATGAGGACAAATATGTGATACTTTAATCAATAAAGAAATTAAAAAAAAAAGAATAAATTAATCAGGCCCTGGTCGGTGCTGCTCAGTGGTAGAGCGTCAGCTCACAGACCAAAGGGCTGCGGGTTCAATTCCCAGTCAAGGGCACCAAAAAAGAAAAGAAAAAGAATAAATGAGTTAGGTGTTGATGGGTTGGGTAGAAGTGGATGGAGATCCTACTTAAGTCTTTGTCTGTAATTATTGAATTCTGACTGCTATCTATAGTCACTTTGAGACTCGATGTCTGAGAGGTCATTAGAGTCTGACTATCAGTGAGCAAACATTCATTGATGAACCTTTTTGATGGTAGCTATCTCTCAAAAGTTTAAACTCAAGAACATTTGGGGGCTTTTTAAACTACTGGACAACGTTGGTTTCACAAGGACGTTTTCAAATTGCAATTTGATCTTAAGATTGGCATTTCAGTGAAGGGCACCTTACAGCTTATTCCTAATATTAGTTTGCAGTTTGCTAGGCTTTGGGGAACCCAAATGTTGGGGAATAATTTATAGCTAGTATGCAGAAAGCATTATAGGAGCTTACCACTTAATTGCAGTTCCCACTCTTTCAGAAGTTCCTTTAGCAAATCATATTCGTTGAAAATGATAGTTACCATCTGGACAATTCTTCTGGAGACTGCAGCTAAACTGGTTTGAAGTCGTTTTCACTTCTTAATAATATTCTATTGTGTTTGTCCTTTGCCAAGGTTCTGTGACTCTCCCACCAGTGACTTGGAAATGCGAAACGGTCGGGGTAGAGGCAAGCGCATGCGTCCCAACAGTAACACACCTGTCAATGAGACAGCAACAACATCTGACAGCAAAGGGACCAGCAGCAGCAGCAAAACCCGAGCAGGAGCCAATAGCAAAGGCCGTCGGGGCAGCCAGAATTCTTCAGAGCACCGCCCACCTGCCAGTAGCACCTCTGAGGATGTCAAGGCCAGCCCTTCCTCAGTGAATAAGCGGAAAAACAAACCCCTTTCAGACATGGAGCTGAATTCTAGCTCAGAGGACTCCAAAGGGAGCAAGCGTGTCCGTACGAATTCCATGGGCTCAGCCACTGGCCCCCTCCCTGGGACCAAGGTGGAACCCACTGTTCTAGATAGAAATTGTCCCTCCCCAGTCCTGATTGACTGTCCCCACCCAAACTGTAACAAAAAGTATAAGCACATCAATGGACTTAAGTACCATCAAGCTCATGCCCATACCGATGATGATAGCAAGCCAGAAGCAGATGGAGACAGTGAGTACGGAGAGGAGCCCACCCTCCATGCAGACCTGGGGAGCTGCAATGGTGCCTCTGCCTCACAGAAAGGCTCCTTGTCCCCTGCCCGCTCAGCTACCCCCAAAGTTCGGCTCGTAGAGCCCCATAGCCCTTCTCCTTCAAGCAAATTCAGCACAAAAGGTCTGTGTAAGAAAAAGTTGAGTGGGGAAGGGGACACAGACCTTGGGGCCTTATCCAATGATGGCTCTGATGATGGACCCTCAGTTATGGATGATACAAGCAATGATGCCTTTGATTCTTTGGAAAGGAAGTGTATGGAAAAAGAAAAATGTAAAAAACCCTCTTGTTTGAAACCTGAAAAGATGCCTTCCAAGAGCTTAAAGTCAGCCCGGCCCATTGCCCCGGCCATCCCCCCACAACAAATCTACACCTTCCAGACAGCCACCTTCACAGCAGCCAGCCCCGGCTCCTCCTCGGGCTTGACCACCACAGTGGTCCAAGCCATGCCCAACAGCCCCCAGCTCAAGCCCATTCAGCCCAAGCCCACTGTGATGGGAGAACCTTTCACAGTCAACCCTGCCTTGACTCCAGCCAAGGATAAGAAAAAGAAAGACAAAAAAAAGAAGGAGTCTTCAAAGGAACTTGAAAGTCCTCTGACTCCTGGAAAGGTGTGTCGAGCAGAAGAAGGCAAAAGCCCATTCAGGGAATCATCAGGAGATGGGATGAAAATGGAGGGGCTCCTCAATGGCTCATCAGACCCTCACCAGAGCCGACTGGCCAGCATCAAGGCTGAAGCTGATAAGATATACAGCTTCACAGACAATGCCCCCAGCCCTTCCATTGGAAGCAGTAGCCGCCTAGAGAGCACTACCCCTACCCAGCCCATGACTCCCTTACATGTAGTGACTCAGAATGGAGCTGAAGCCAGCTCCGTCAAAACCAACAGCCCTGCCTACTCTGACATCTCTGATGCTGGGGAGGACGGGGAGGGCAAAGTGGATAGTGTCAAATCAAAGGACCCTGAGCAGCTGGTTAAGGAAGGGGCTAAGAAAACTCTTTTTCCCCCTCAGCCACAGAGCAAAGACTCCCCATATTACCAAGGCTTTGAGAGTTACTACTCTCCAAACTACGCACAGTCCAGCCCAGGGACGCTGAACCCCAGCAGCCAGGCAGGAGTGGAAAGTCAGGCCCTGAAGACAAAAAAGGATGAGGAGTCTGAGAGCATAGAGGGGAAAGCAAAGAACGATGTCTGTGAGGACAAGAAGCCAGAGCTGAGCAGTTCCAGTCAGCAGCCCTCTGTCATCCAGCAGCGTCCCAACATGTACATGCAGTCCCTGTACTACAACCAGTATGCCTATGTGCCCCCCTATGGCTACAGCGACCAGAGCTACCACACCCACCTCCTGAGCACGAACACAGCTTACCGGCAGCAATATGAGGAACAGCAGAAACGGCAGAGCTTGGAGCAGCAGCAGCGGGGACTGGACAAGAAGGCAGAGTTGGGCTTGAAGGAGCGGGAAGCAGCACTCAAAGAAGAATGGAAGCAAAAGCCGTCAATTCCACCAACTCTCACCAAGGCTCCCAGCCTGACCGACCTGGTGAAGTCGGGACCCAGCAAGGCCAAGGAGCCCGGGGCTGACCCTGCCAAATCAGTCATTATTCCCAAGTTAGATGACTCTTCCAAACTCCCCAGCCAGGCCCCAGAAACACTTAAAGTGAAGCTGAGTGAGGCCAGCCACCTAGGCAAGGAGGCTTCTGAGGCTAAAACAGGTGCTGAGTGTGGCCGACAGGCAGAGGTGGATCCAATACTCTGGTACCGACAGGTAACTGTTCTGGGAAGAAATAGAAATACTGTCTGTGTTTCTCTCTTCCTCACACTCCGGGTTGTCCTGATGCAGGAGGTCAACAGAGTACAGATTAGCAGGAGAAATCTATAATTGTAGGGATATTTTTACCTTTGTAAATCATTTAAATGTTTTTCAAAAAGCACTTTTAGCCTTGGTCAGTGTACTCAGTCGTTAGGGCATCGGCCCCTGCACCAAAGGGTCTCGTTCAATTTCCAGTCAGCGGCACATACCTGGGTTGCAGGTTTACTCCCCACCCCCAGTCGGGGCACCTACAGAAGGTGTTTCTCTCTCACATCAATGTTTCTCTCTCCCCACTTCCCTCCCTCCCTTCCACTCTCTCTGAAAAGCAGTGGGAAAACATATATATCCTCAGGTGAGAATTAACAAAAAAGGGGGGGGAGGGGCACTTTTACATCAGTAAAATGTGTTTTCCCATTTGACAAGAGAGACCCAGAAACAAAACAAAACTGGAACCCAGCTATCTGTATTTCTAGTCCAGTGTTTCTTCCAGTGTTTGGTTCCTGTGGAATGAGTTCATGGTGATCTGTCCAAATTTTAGAGTAGACCAGAAGTACGCTACTCAAACTGTTACTTTCAAAGATATTTTATAGGAAGAGCTAGAACCAAGAACTTGGTCTCACATCTTGCTCTGCTCAAAAGACTTTTCTTTTTTTAATATGTTTTTATTGATTTTATAGAGGAGGGTGAGGGAGACAGACAGACAGACAGACAGAAACATCAGTCATCTGCTTCCAGCATGCCCCCTACTGGGGACTGAGCCCACAACCCAGGCATGTGCCCTGACCGAGAATTGAACCAGAGACCTTGAGATGACGCTTAACCAAAGGAGCCGTACCTGCCAGGGCTGCTCAGGAAACTTAAAGTCTTCCCTTCCCTGTTGGTGCCACAGTTAGGCCTTCCGCCCGTGAGCTTGCCCTGAAGAAATGAAACAACCTAAATATCCTTGGAAAGAAGCAACCTCTTCTATTCAGGGAGTCATTTCTCCAGTATGCTTGTTCTCTCATTGAGGAGACCCACCGATAGATTTCCTTTTCTTTCCCATCTTTCTTCTTTCCCTTGAGGCCGAGGGGCAGGCTTTTTAAGCAGGCGAGACCAGAGTTCATTGTAAACCATCAGTAGAGGCCACTGGCATACTCTGCCCTAGGTGTTTGCTGGGACCCTGGGCTTGAACTGTCACTCACTCTCTCTCTCCTTCATTTGTGCAACACTGAGTGCTCATTCTGTGATTGTAGGAAGCTGAGCCCCGGATGTGGACATATGTTTATCCTGCCAAGTATTCAGACATCAAGTCAGAAGATGAGAGGTGGAAAGAGGAGCGGGACCGCAAATTGAAGGAGGAAAGGAGTCGGAATAAGGACTCTGTTCCCAAGGAGGATGGGAAGGAAAGCACAAGTAGTGACTGCAAGCTGCCCACTTCTGAGGAATCCCGCCTTGGGAGCAAGGAGCCCCGACCAAGTGTCCATGTGCCTGTGTCCTCCCCTCTCACCCAGCACCAGTCTTACATCCCCTACATGCACGGCTACTCCTACAGCCAGTCCTATGACCCCAACCACCCCAGCTACCGGGGCATGCCTGCTGTGATGATGCAGAACTACCCAGGTACGCACCGCCCTTCCAGCTGGTGTTCCATTACCTGCGGGTGGAAATGAAGCAGAGATTTCAAATCCAGTTTTTTTGCTCAGTCCTAAGGCTTATTGGGCTCAGGTAGATGACAGCCCTTTTTTGAATGTGACATTCTGTGAAGTGGCCCCTCTACACCCAACTCTTTGACCCCTAATTACCGTCTGTGGGACCACCTCTACCTCCCTTGCTTCACTAGAGGGTTGCCTCTACAGTCACTTTTCATGGATAACAAGAGGTAAAATTCTCTCTGTACCACTGCCATCTTCCCTCAACGAGGATTTGTTACACACACATTCTTTATTTTGCAGTGCACTCGGGCACTGTGGAGAACACAAAAGACATAGGGAAGACTAGTTCCTCCCCTCAAGGAGCTTACAGCTTCATTGTAGCAATGAGAGAGACGTGGAACAAATCACATTCAAACCAGCACACTGCATGTGTTCATTTGCAAGATCCTGTTCAGCTGTAAGATTGGAAGGCAGGAGGGGGAAGAGCATTGGAAGTCAGATTGTGGGGAAGTCCAGCTAGAAGAGGCTCAGCTTGGGAAAGACAAGCTCTTTATACTGCCAACCTTGAGTTCTTAGGGGACACACAGTAGGAGTTTGTGTTTTTAACTTGTTAGAAGAAAATTTTCTTACTCTACTCACTGATGCCTGTTGCCTGAACAGCTATGTGTGGTACTTCTGGGGTGAGAGGGAGCTTCTTTCACTCCTACAAGCTGCCCCCTCCCTATAGGAGAGCAGCCGAAATAGTCTTGATATTCTGGCATAACATTATAATGACAGTTAGGAACGTGTCTCACTCCTTTCTCCTGTTACCCCTACCCACCTCTATAAAAATAGTAGTGCTGTTGGATGAGTGCCTGATCTGGGCCAGGCACTGTCCTGGTATTTATGTGCATTATCTTCTTTAATCCACCAGACACCCTGTGAAATAAGATTTGGTATCTTCATTTTGGTGGTGAGGAAACTGAAACTCAGAAAGGTTGTTAATTTGCTCAAGGCTACCCAACTGTTAAGTCTCAGGGGTAGGATTTGAGCCCAAGGCCATCTGCCTTCATATCCTATGACCTTTCCACTTCATCGTCTCACCTCTCCAGGCTGAATCTCTGAGACCGGGACTCCAGGGAAATTGATGCTCAGAGTCTTCGGGTCATGTTCCTAATATCCATAAGCTAATTTTGCCTCTAGAGCTCAGTAAAGAAAGGACAAACTAGTCATCTCAGCCCAAAGACACCAGGGTAGAAACTATCCCTGTGCCTCGGGAAGCTGATACCCTCCCAGCCACGCTCACTAACGCAGTTTCTTCTCCCTCTCCCATCTCCCTGACTGCTTTCTTTCTCCTTTCCCAGGTTCCTACCTACCTTCCAGCTACTCTTTCTCCCCATATGGCAGCAAGGTCTCAGGGGGTGAAGATGCTGACAAGGCACGAGCCAGCCCCAGTGTCAGTTGTAAATCCGGCTCAGAGTCCAAAGCCTTGGACATCTTACAGCAGCATGCCAGCCACTACAAGAGCAAGTCTCCCACGGTAAGGGAAGAGCAGTTACACTTGCAAATGAACACAAAGACCAGTAGGGCTGGAATCGGGGTCCGGGAGAAGGTGGACAAGGTCAGGTCCTAACCACAGTGCAGGTGGCTCCTCCAGGCACCGCCTTGACTCTTAGGTGTTCTGCATGTTTAAGGAGTCACGATGTGGGCCCTGGCATCTTGCTCTCATGTGTGTCTCACAATAGTGCTTTTGTGTTGCTTTCCTTTCCAGATAAGTGATAAAACTTCTCAGGAGAGAGATCGGGGAGGCTGTGGGGTGGTTGGGGGTGGTGGCAGCTGTAGCAGCATCGGAGGAGCCGGTGCCGGTGATAGAAGTGTAGACCGGCCCCGCACCTCTCCGTCCCAGCGCCTGATGTCCACACACCACCACCACCACCACTTGGGCTACTCATTGCTCCCAGCACAGTACAACCTACCCTATGCAGCAGGTAAGCCTCACTTCCCACCGCCTGCCTTCTAACTCCATAGCAGTGCGCTGTCCACAGCAAGGAGCCCCTGGCAAGAATTCTTTTTTTTTTTTTTAATAACTTCTGTCAGAATCCTACCCTCCTGCAGACCATCATTAAAGCATATGACATTTATTTCCTCCCTTGGAGCTTGGGGACTCTCAAGCTTCTCCAGAAAATTGGCTTTCATATTCAGAAGAATAAGAACAGGTGTTCCCACAGCCAAAGAGAAGCAAGCAGCTGAAAAATGGAGCCTTATTCTCTATCCCTAGCAATTATATCTGGCCTAGTATTACTTTTTTCTTTTCTGTCAGCACCCCAAAACTCAATAGAGTTAGGAAAATAAGGAGAAACTCCTCCCCTCCTCACCCAGCTGGTCAAGAGAAAGTGCTTGAATCAAAGGTTCTGGGAGTGCTACACTAACATGTCCTCCTCCTCACTCAGGGCTTTCTTCCACAGCCATTGTTGCCAGCCAGCAAGGCTCAACTCCCTCACTCTACCCACCCCCCCGGAGGTGAGAATGGTAAGTGGTTTTTAATTTGGGGCAGCACATAGAGATAGTTGATCACAACTGTCATGGGTCACAGAGTATCTGTGGAGCCTGGGTGAGGGATAGCTGTGTTGGGTCAGCAGTCTGGAAATGGTGGAACCTTGGCCAAGCCTCTAGTACAAGTCTCCCGTGAAGCCACGTGCTTCTGAGAGGAGCTGTGGAACACATCCTCTAGGGCAGTGGTTCTCAACCTTTCTAATGCCGCGACCCTTTAATACAGTTCCTCATGTTGTGGTGACCCCCAACCATAAAACTATTTTCGTTGCTACTTCATAACTGTAATTTTGCTCCTGTTAAGAATCGTAATGTAAATATCTGTTTTCCGATGGTCTTAGGCGACCCTGGTAGCGGTTCTCAACCTGTGGGTCACGATAGGCTAGCGGTTCTCAACCTGTGGGTCACGACAGGTTGAGAACCGCTACCAGGGTCGCCTAAGACCATCGGAAAACAGATATTTACATTACGATTTTTAACAGTAGCAAAATTACAGTTATGAAGTAGCAACGAAAATAGTTTTATGGTTGGGGGTCACCACAACATGAGGAACTGTATTAAAGGGTCGCAGCATTAGAAAGGTTGAGAACCACTGCTCTAGGGAGAGCAGTAGCTACCTCCCCCACAGTTCATTTTCTTGGAGCGCCACCTTGTGGTTGTTGTGCCAGCCGCTGAGTGCCTGGTTATCTGTCCGTTTCCCTTACAGAACACCAAGTGCCGGGATAAAGTCAGCTTCACGGGCCCGACTGGCTCACCCAAGGAGGTGCTGGAGGTGCCACTAATACATCAGTTAAATGGTGTTGATCATCCTGTTTGCCGTGTTCCCACCATGACCGAAGGCAGACCCTTGGCTATCTCGCCTCCACCAGGTCCCGGACTCCCCCACCCTCCCTCTTCCTCAGGAGCTGGAGAGCTGGTACTTAGCAAAAATATTTATTCTCTCGGCCACATTTGTGACTGTTGTGGCCTCTGTGGAGATGAAGGCATGGGGAGCAACCAGGGGAACATGGCCTCAGCCCAGAGAAGTCACTGCTCTGTTCCCCAACCCCTGGTCAGCTGCCGGAGGAGTACCAGCCCCCACCCAGGGAGGGACCCCCAAGCACTGGGTAAGGTCTGAAGACAGCACAGCAGCCATTCCCTCTCACCGTCATTACCACCATCACCAGATCCTGCATCTCCCCAGTGGTTTGAGCCCTGGGAACTGACAGCACGTGGAGAAATTAGAATCTCAGGAAAGAAATTGGGGGCTGTTTTCTCTATAATTGTGAAAACAAGGTCTTCAAACATGAAGACTTCTCCCCTCTCACATGAGCACATATAAATGCTCAGAGCCCAGCCTAGAAAGGTTGACCATGGTACTTGCCCAGCATGGCCTTGGGCTGCTGGTCAGGCAGAGGGTTGGGGGTCCCCACACCAGCACAGGGCTCCCCAGGGGTACTGGCAGTAAGCTGGAGCTGGAGCATGAATGGAGTCTGTGAAATAGAACTGCATCCCCACTAAGTCCTGCTGCTTCTTAGCCCTCAACACCTGGCCCTTTCTCTTTTCCCTCCTGACCCCTGTGCCCAGGGGGATTCTCACACTGATCTCTCCTCTTCTTTTCCACTGCTTGGCTCTTAAGACTCAGGCAGGTAAAATAGTATTCCCCGGCCTGGGGAGCTTCAGAGTCTGCCAGGGTCCTCAGGGCAAGGCCCAGGGGGCAGTTCTTAAGAGATGTCCTGGCCATTCAGCCATCATTTAGGGTCACAAATATATACAGCCAGGTTCCTCTGTATACAAGTATACGGTTTTATATAGCTCAGTCTATAACCCCATGTGTGCCAATATGAGCCGTGTCTTTGTAACACACATTTTTGTTTTAGGAGACACTGACCATAGGAGGTTATGTGTTCCTTAGACCTGGGGTAACACATTCAAGCCATTACTCCTCTGAGCCACAAAGTGTACTCAGTGGGAGCTGTGCTTTGAGGCAGCAGACATTTCTCTGCTCTCTCAGTCCAGGCTCTGTGCTCTTTGTACTGGGAAGGGACAATGCTTTGGTAGCTTTATTGGAGTCACTTCCTTCCCCGTGGTGTGGGAAGCTTTAGCTCTTACTTTGCTTTTGAGGTATCATCCCTTTGTTCTCCTCCTCTCCTATCTGTCCTTGACCTGGATTGAGAGAAAATAAAGACTGACAGATACCAGCCTAGGCACCCGGGGTATTAGTGACCAGAGTGCCCAAAGTGACCACTTTTGCAGGTACTTGGCTCTGACAGCGTGGGTCATGGAGGTGGAGGGCAGTTAGCACATTGTCCAGCAAAGGCTGCTTTCCAAGATCCCAGAGCCCTACTCTAGATCTAGAGGCTCAGGGTCATTTGCCTAAGAGGAGCCCCTCTGACCTATAGACCTTTCCTCTAGGTTTCACGTTCTCGTTTTTATTCAAGTTGGGTTCTGAGCCCGTCCAAAAATCTCACCATTTTAGACCTCTTAGCAGGCCCCAAGAAGCCTCCCTCTCCTCCATCATTCCCTCTGCCTCCTGCTGCCCCAGCGGGCAGTGCTCTGAACAGTGACACCCCTTTCATCCGTGGAAGTGACACCCCACCTAACCTGAGTCACCACTAAGAGGATGACTGAATTTCAGCCTGATTATGCCCTCCCACACTCCTGTGGGGTGAAGCCAAGGGCCTGTCTCTGTTCCTGTTTGTTTTTAAATATTGTTGTGTGTTTTGTAACTGTGGCGCTGGCTTACAGCGTGATCTGTACATATTGTAAAGAAACCGTTTAAAGTAATTTTTTTCCCATCAGGCAGGCATGGTCTGCATTCCTGCCCTTTCCACTTCATTCTGTAACACAGAGAAGAAGAAATTCCGTATTAGCAGGGCAGCCTTGGGTTCTACAGAAGGGAACAGCTTTTTCTTTTGTTTTCTTTTCCCCTATTAAACTTTTGGCTCTTGGATCCTTATATCCAAGTCTCCCTTGAAGAGTGGAAGCTGAACTGCCCAGAAGAGCAGGTAAAAGCCAGGAATGGCAGAATGGCACTGCCTTTTCCTGATCCCTAATCCTCCTGCTCTCAGATCCTTGCCAGGTCCAATCTTCCTTCCCTGGAATAGCACAAAGCAGCAGCAGCAGCAGCAAAGGAGGAAACAGATCCTTGATGAGCGCTGAGTGAAGGATTTGCTGCCCACCTCCAGCCTCTCTACATGGGGAGGAGGAACACAGGTGAGGGTACCTGTGGCACCCATGACCTGGTCAGAGGGACAAGACACGAAGCAAGGATTCCCATTCTACCCCCACCCCACTCCGTAAGCATAGGCTGGAAAAGGTTGCTGCTAAGGGCCCAGACCACCAGACCAAGGCTCTCTTGGCACCACCCCAGCCCAGGCCTCTCCTAGACATCTCATCAGGTTCCCCAGAGAATCTAGAGGGAAAGACAGCCAAGCTTGGAGAGCTGCTGCTCAAGATTCACATCCTCCTCTTCCTCATTCAGCCCCTTTCCCCGTTGGTACATGTATATGTACATGTATGCAATTTCCTTCTTATCTCATCCTCTCCACACATCTCAAGGTCAGAGGACCACAAGCAGAAGGGTTAAGAGGGCACCCCATGAAATGAAGTGGTGATTCTTAAATCTCTTCTCTCCAGGCTCCACGGTGGGTGTGGGAAGACTTGGCCTCAGGAGTGGGAGGATAAGACTGCAGAAGGGCTAAGAGTTATTTTATACGGGCTTTGAGGTCACCCATGTCACTAATTATCCATATACCCTATCACCATCCCACTGTCTACTCTGATGCCCCCAAGACTCCACTGGGCAGCTAGTTGGCCCCATAATTCTGGGCCTTTATTATTTGTTTTATTCCTTGGGCCTCCCAGGAAGTTTTCTGATGATCCTCTGCCATGGGCCCCTCCTGGGATGAGCCCCTCCCAAACCCCATCCCAGCCCCTCCTGCCCCAGCCCACCCGCTTGCCTTGGTGCTCAGCCCCCATTGGGAGCAGGTTGGGGCGAGCTGGAGGCCCGGGCTGGAGGGGCAGTGTTGCTGTTCATAGCTTTTGTTCCATTGGCGTTGCTCTGTTGGATTTAATTTCAGTCTTCCTGATTCTTCCCTTATGTAAAGTGTACATTACCAAGTTCCTTGTTTTTTTATATATATATATAAATATATATATATACAAACTGTACTCTTTTTGCCTTTGTACATTCAGGCAAGAAGAGAAAAATAAATCTTTTTAAGAGACAATCACAAATCTGTGAGGGCTGCTGGTTATTTCTCCTGGAGTTTGCTGCTGAGCTGTCTCCTCCTCCCTCCTCCCCACCTTTCCATTCTCTCTCAGCTTTCCTTATCTTCCTGGTCCTGTTCCATATGCATCCTCAGCTCCACCTTCCCTGGCTGATGGCAAGTTGTTGAATCCAATGTCCAGACTACCTACCCCGCAATCCTTCCTGCCCAGCAGTGTTTTCCAGCTTGGCCACTGCCTTACCCAGAAGCTTTAACCTGTGCCCTGGCCTCTCCTGTCTTCCTTCCCCTTAGATCCCATTCACCCAAGTGGCTTTGGACTCCTGGGTACTCTGGGACGTCCCAGAAACCCTGGTTTTGGATACTTACCTGTGAAACTATGCAGCGGGGAGCTCTTTGCCTAAGAGTTTGCACTATTTCAACCTGCCTGGGAGTTAGAACAGATGGTTTTTTAGGAAGAGTGGGAAACTCCTTAAAACCCCCCAATTCCAGCCTCCAGGGTGCTCTAATCCAGATACCAGAGAATCGTTCCCTGCTGGTGGATTCCTATGGCTGCCCACCCCATCAGAACAAGCCCTAAATGTTTATGGGTCAAGAGCATTTGATCAGAATTTCAAAGGGTGGTACATTCGGAAACAGCCCAACCCAATCATTGTTCCACCTCTTGAACTTTCTCCTTTCCATGATTTTCTCCTCCCCTCCGTTTTTTCCCCTTTCTTGCTGCTTCCTTTTCTTAATTGGGTTTGGAATTGAAGTATATTTTTAAATTATTTGTTGTATTTATTGAATAAAGTTTTTAATGTCCCTGTTCTTAAATTTAGACTAGTTTGCCTTTCACATTATCTCCCCTCCCCAACTCCATCATCCCCCAAAATAGTCTACCTTCTAAGTTGCTTTAATTGGAGTGCAGATTTGGGGGATTTACCATGTTTCTTTCCTCTTAGTGGTCTTATCTTTTTGAAAGGGAATTCTTAACTGTCTGGGTTTCTGATTTTATCCAATTCTGGCTGTGTTTAAGAGGATCCACCAGTAGATGGCAGCAAAATCTGATGTTTCCTGTCCACTCTGCTAGCTTTGGGGATAATAAAGGGCCGAGTCTTGTCTTGGTTTTTCACCAGTCTTGTAGATTCCTTGGGTTTGACTTTAACATCTGAAATCGGAACTGCCTACATTAACTTGGCCATTGTTAGCATTCACGTAATCTGCTCTAAATCTCGTTCGTTTCAGTCACCGCCTTTATGCTGCCTCTAGGGGGTATCTGCTCAGTGGAGACATCTTCAGGTCCTTATTTCAATTGAATGTCTCTAGGCTGACCTTCCACTAATAACTGTGGAGGGGTAAGGTGCTAAGCTCACTTCTTTTCATGAATACCAGGGAGGGTCCACGGTTAATGACTTGGCCCAGTGTGAAAACAAGTTTCACAAAGAACAATATTAAAATGGGCCAAAGACTCAAAGAAAGTAAAGACAGCCACAGTTCAGCAGAAGATAGGTCCAAAGCTCTAGGAGGTAGAACAAGCCCACACTTCACCTGAGAAAACAGAAGCAAGAGGAAAGAAATGGTAATAAGCCCTTGACAAATTAAGAGGTCATCTGTGAAGTGGCCCTTTCAATGCCACTGAGAGCTTATCCATCATCAGACTGGGGGTATGCCTCCATCAGGATGGCAGCCATGCCTCAGGGCACTCGGCTCCAAAGGGAGAAAACCTTCTTCCTAAGGCGTGTGCTGCTTCCTTCAGACACCTCCAGGAATGGGAGCGTCAGTCGGCGCAAAAGCCAGAACCTGGTTCCAGGACCAGCCTTCTCTACAAAAGGCCTACGAAGAACTTGACTCCTGGGTGTACAGCCTCTGTTCTGGACGAAGCTGCTGTGTACACCTGACTCTCTAAGGGCTTCTGGCAATATGTCCCAGACTCCTAGCAACCCCACATTTTACAGTGTAATGTGGCTCCAGAGACCTCGGCTGGTTCATCTGCCCTGGCGCACTGCAGCTTTTTACCTGAGAAGCATGCATCACCCCCCTACGAGGTCAGGCTCTAGACTCGAAAGACAGCAGTGGTGGGAAGCTGGTCCTGGTGCAGGAATAGAGAACAGACCAACCACAACTTTAAATCAGTTTATTGACATTGTAACACAACACACTTGCCTCCCTGACACCCCCATTCCCCTCACCCAGACAAGATCTCTCCCCCTTCTTCTCCCCTTAGAACAAGCTGTACCTTGAAAACAGAAAAGGGCAGGCCACCTCTACAACCCCAGTCTCACCCCCAGGCCCTGTGGAGCAGGGTCTCGGGCAGTATTCACAACCTGCTGGGGGGAGGGGGGTACAGTTAGCACTACACTCAGCCAAGCAGAGGCATCCAGTCCTTAGGAACAGATTCCCCCCTCAATCCCAGGCCCTGAGTCGCTATTCCTCTTCCTCTCTGCTCTTTGTGACCCTAGGAAGGAGACGTGCTGGGGCCTAGGCCATGCAGCCAGTAGCAACAGCTCCTGGCCATGATCTGAGAATTGGAGTTTTGCTAGTCTTTTATAGGGCCCAGGCACCCCAAAGAAAGCCCTGGTGGTGGGAGTGAACTTGAATGCCCCTATTCAAAATGCACTGATAACATTTAACAGATTAAGCCAGTTTAACCAAATGCCAGAATAACACGAAGCTGTAAAGAAAGAGGGGGTCAGACCTGTTTTCTCCAGGCCGGACACTAATGCACACAGAGAAGCCCAGGTGGAGCGTCAAAAAACAACTCGAGGACACTGCTGCGCATGGGGCTGCAAAGCCTACACTCGGGAGCCCCTGGGGTGACAGGAAGCAAGGAAAGAAAATACACACGTCTTAAAAACCAAAAAGAAAGCCCAATAGCTGGGGAGCCTGAGCCTGACAGTGCTACCCACCAACCCTCTAGGTCTTGCCCCAGACCCAGATAGTCCCTCCCCCTCTAGGCAATGTCCTCCCCCTAGGCTAGATAGAGCACATCACACAGCGCAGTTTAAAAAGCTTCTAATGCCAGTTCATAAACATCTTCATTTACTATTGGTGATTACATGTGAATAATATGTTTATACTGTTCTTTATGGAAAACAATTTCAACGAGTCAACTCCAAGAACACAATAGGCAACCCTCACTCTGAGCCCCTCAGCGTCCTTCCCTAGACAGCGAGGGGCCCCCTCCTCTGTCCCAGGGCTGCCTAACTTTCCCTCTTTCCCCACTGTGGCTCTTGGGCAAAGCATCCTCTGACCATTAGTGCTCATTGGGCAAGTTCTGGTCCAGGGGGTAAACCATGAACATCACATCTGGCCGAGAGGGTACACAGGGATGGCCTGGACGTACAATCTCAAAGCCCAAGAAACTGAAGGTCTTCAGGAGTGGAGCTGCAAAAGACAAGAGTGTAAAAAGGATTTTCATAAGAAACACAAGGGTAGGGTCAAATGAAGGAAAAACCCAAAACAAAAATGGAATGAAAAGGCACTAGTCCTTGAATAGAAGACCCTTTGGGCACTACCCCCCATGACTGCCCAGGTTTGTGTGGCCAACTCAAGAGCCCCACCTCACTGTACAGGAACCCCCTTGCCCCTCCCAAGACCCATTTTCTGGGAAGTAGGTCTCAGGCTGCTTGAACTCCTCACCTCTGTCTTCCCGGCCCTTCCTGAAGCAGACGAAGACGTAGTTCACTTTCATCTTCTCTTCCGCAAACTCTAGCAGTGCTAACAATCTGCAAGAAGGAAAGAAAAGTCAGGCCCACTACCACCTCTCTAGACTTCCCACCTACCTACTCACACAAAAGGCTTTTTGAGGCTTACAGCCACATTATAGAGAAACTTCAGGGAGTTTCTATTGCAAGACCCCAGGAGCTCTGAATTCAGAAAAAATAAGCTACAATCTGTAAGAAAAATGTTTTTGGAGCCCTAGCTGGTTTGGCTCAGTAGTTAGTGTCAGCTCTTGAACTGAAGAGCCCTGGGTTCGATTCTCATCAAGTGCACGTACCTCAGTTGCAGGCTCAATCCCCAGCCCCAACTGAGGCACGCTGCAGGAGGCAACCAATCAATGTCTCTCTCACATTGGTGTTTCTCTTTCCCCCTTCCTTCCACTCTCTCTAAAGCTCAATGGAAAAAATATCCTCAGGTAAGGATTAATTTAAAAAAATGTAACTGGATTATCTCTTCTGGAATAGGGGTTCTTCCTCTGACCAACTTAATACAGTTCACAAGACATATGGGGCCTAGGAAGAGAACCCAGTTTTTCAGGGGCCTTCCAAAGTTGCCAAGTTTGATGACTACCTGCCGCTGAGAGGGACTCTTGAGCCCTAACACTGCCAAAAAGAAGTTCTTCAAGAGGTTGGAACCACTCAAGAGAACTCTGTCCTCAGGACTGTTTCCCACACACCTGACTTGCTTGGGAGGCCTCGCCCATACAATGAAATCCCATCGGATCTCTGAGCTTCCTGGCCTTTTGAACTGCACCACTGTATGGTGGCTCAAGAAGGATTTAATGTCTGCTGGGAAGAATGAACCATGGAGCGATTAATGACAGGGATTTGGTTAATGTGATAAATCTGCTTTAATTATAAGCTACAGCAGGCCTGTTTTACTGGGTAAAAATAACCTGTTTCAAAATGGTATCTGCTTGGGAGGCCTAGAGCTAGGGAAGAAGGCAGACTCCCTACTGTTCGGTTCTCCCCAGTAAGCGTGTCCCTTTCTCTGGAATGGGACTTCTTTCCCCAGTTGCTCCTTCCCTTCCCCCAGCCCCTGCTCCTTACCCTTCTTTGCTCCCATCAGCTAATACTCCATCTGGGATTTCTATAAACAGGCTCTGGCTGGACAGGACTGCATCCCAGGAAGAGACCTTCACCTCGGTGACCTCATACTGGAAGTGGATGATATGAGGTTTTCCATCGTTCACAGGGAGGTCCTGGGTCACAGTGAGCTTCTCGTCCTGGGAAGAGATTAGTCCAGGGACCATGTTACTACTGTTTCTGGCCACATCGTGGGCTCCCCTTACCTGGGTGGTGCTGAGAGGCCCCTATGGTCAATCTCAGGGTAGCATGGGATTGAGGGCACCATGAAAATATAGAGCTAAACAGAGCCATGCTAGCTAAATAGAGCCATCACTCATTAGGCACTAAGGCTAGTTGATGTTGGCTAAAAGCCAACATGATGGGAAGGGAAATATTTACCAAGTGCCCACTAGATGCCAAATACTGTGCATAGTGCTTTCCCATTTGTCAATGACCACACAAGCACTTGAAGTAGGCATATAATATCCCCATTTTAAATGTGAGATACTAGGGGCCTAGAACAATTAAGCAACTGACCCAAGGCTCCACAGCTAGTAATGGCACAGTTAACCAGGTCTCCCTAAGTCAAAACCCATGCATGCCCCCCCAGCACCATACTTTTTTCCTTCCCTTTGAAAGAGAAACATTAGAAACAAAATATGTGTGAGGGGTGACTGGGACCCAGACTAACCAAAGCCTGCTTCCAGGCAGACTGCAGGGTCTATGTTGTGTCTTGGCCACAACCTCAGGAGACCAACACCCAGCTGCCCTGCTACCCTACCCTTCAAAGCTAGTCTTAGGGTGAAGCTAAACTAACTTCTAGGCCTCAATCACAGGAGAGCAAAAGCCAGCAAAGGGCTGGCTGCCCCAGCCCAGATCATTCCCAGGCAGATTCTCGGGGTTCTCTAAAGCCCCTGGGCTGTGCCATATGCTACCAGGGTGATAGGTGACTGAGATGCAAGGCGCCCTCTCCTTACCATAAACCACCACACTGCCTCCCCCTGCCCCCACCTTCCCAAGCAGGCTGGTAAGGGACAAGTCAGAATGCCAAATAAAGAAGACAATGGGAAAACTGCTCCTTGGTATTTCTCAAGAGAAACAGGAAGGAGTAGCACCTGAAAGAGCTCTCACACCCTTCCCACTCCAGACCCTGAACGGGCACTGAAGTGCTGACCGCCAAGAAGATGGCAGGGTGTCCGCTTGGTGCTAATCTACTACTACTCTACTACTCCCCAAAAGCCACACAGAAGCCACAGTTCAGAGTCCTTCCCAATCCCCCTACTGGCCTGGCCTGAGTCAGATTAAGGGAAGTGATTGCTGTCCTTAAGCAGCAGCGCAATGGAGTCTGAGAAGTCTCTGCTCCAGCCTTCCGCCCCAGGGTCCTCCTTACCTTATATATTAGAGCTGAGAGAGAAGGATCCCTGCCGCCCCCTCGCCCACCGGGGATCTTCGACAGTGGGTGAGGGGCATCAGGAGCACCACAGAGGCCCTGGAACAATGTGCCTGCAGCACTGGAGCTGGGGACAGTTACTCAAAGGCAAAATACTACTGCAAGAGATGGAGAATGTGAGAGTGAACACCAAGACATGAAGATTTAACTCAACATCCCATCCCAATCCCTGCCCTGGCTCTCCCTAAGCAACTGCTCTAAGGCTACACCACTGGGCCAGTCCTTACAGCTTCAGCTTTCAGAACTACGTCTGCTCTTAAAGGGCAAGGAACCCACCGTCCTGCAGAGGCACAGGGAGTCCAGCTGGATATGTGACCAGAAGAGCACCTGTCAAACACCAAACAGATCTCAGTGGTGCTGCAGACCTTGGGAGGAACCAGATCCTGGCCTGCCTGCTAGGCTGAGCCCTACACCCTCCAGCAGCACCTTTCCTTACCCAGCAGGGTCTCGGCAACCCACGTGGCCAAATCACAAAGCCTACACTATTACTTTAGGCTGGAGAGCATATGGGCCTCAGGAGTCATGTGGGCTGGGTACCGCACACTGAGGAACTCCCAAGGCCACTTTTCCAATGATGGCCTCCTCCCTGATCTAAACAGAGTAACTGGACAGAAATAACTTACCCAAATCCATCTAGGGTTGAGAACTAAATTACATCCAGGGATTTGGCTCCCAGAGAGGAGGTGCACCATAGTACAGGGTATTATGGTATATTGAATATTATGGCATTTTGGTATGCCATCAAATGCTGGGCTTCTTGCCTTTCGTTGCTAGAATCTGACCTGGCATGGGAGTTTAGGTAATGTTTATATGGTCAGGATGGATACTCAAGTGTATATATTGGGGGGTGGGAGATTGCTGGGAAGAGATGCACATGCTGGAAGCCAATAATCATCTGGAGGTATGTGCCCTTACTGGCCACCATGATTTTTAGGTGGACCGAACAGGGCTCCAAATTTGCTCCACTGCCTTCTTTGAATCCAATTTAATGGCTCCTTAGGCTGACATGTAGCTCAGTCCACAGGCCAAGGGCAAGTGAAACAATGCAAGAGGTAAATTGTCTGTGCATGTACACTATGATTCAGCCAGCTCACCTGACTATGCACATCTCTTCCCAACTGGGTGTTTAACGATGTCACGTTGGTAGTTTGAATCAACTATAAGGAAGTATTTACATCCCGGAAACCAACAAATGCTATAAATCAAGGCTTTCTTCCCCCCTGAAAACCAGCGGTAAAATAACATGAGGCACCATTCTTCATTCTGTCCTTTGCTTTATATGGCACTGCATGCCAGACTGGGGGTTTTCACTTCAGCTCAGAGTGACAAAACTGAACTCACACCTAACCTGACAACGGTACCATAACCAAAGGACCAGCCCCCTGAGACCCTCACTACTCAGAGACCTGTGTAAGCATTCCAGCTGAGACAGGACGTTCAAACTCATCACTACTCTAGCTTGGCTCCTCTGTTCTCAAGGATTTCAACAGGGGGCCTGAAATTATACTTGGAAGTTTCGTTGGGAGATGACATTCCCAGGGTAGTGTCAGTGGGCCCAGAAAAACATCAATACCTGCGGGTGATAACCACATGCACCACCTCCTGCCTCCTCCAGAAAGTCTCAGGGCATCCTCATCTCCCATCACTCTTGGCCTCACTGAGAGATGCTAAGAAAAGGGGCATGACTGAGGACTATGCTACTGTTTTCACGGGTGGGATTTATTTTTTTCTAGGGACAATGAGTTGTTTTAATCCCCCCTTCCAGTGTGTTAAGGGATAGAACAGAGTATTTAGGTTGGGGAAAACAAGACAAGGGAGAGGATTTCCCCCAAGCAAAGGCACACACACAGCCACATGATATTGTTTCCTTCTCATTCCCTAGGGACCACTTCAGGCCTCTGAAAAAAGCTGGGTTGCTTGTATTGGTCAGTGGCGCTACTAAGTATGGACAAACCTCCTATGGGGTAGACAGATGAGATGTGGCCTCATATACCAGAACTGTGTGGGTTCACAAAACCACCAGATCCCCAAGGAAGGCTCCTGCAATTCTAGAATTCTGGTGCTAGGTCACTTAACTTCAACACTCCTAGTTCCAGAGAAATTATTCCTCAATGGTTTTAGATGGGAGAGCTACATTCAACTCCTGACTTGCATTCCAACCACAATCTTGATTCTGAGCTAATTTTTACTTGCAAATGGCAGAGACAATGGAGCTAACCCACTCAAAAGTTCAGAATAAGGTGGGTTTTCCTTTTTATAGATTCAGAATCCCCTCTGTCTTCCTAGAATGAATCCCTAGGGCCTGCCCTGTGTCTAGCACTAATGTATGAGCTCATGATAAGTCTAGTATCTTGATTCTAGACTTATCATGAGCTCATACATTAGTGCTAGACACAGGGCAGGCCCTAGGGATTCATTCTAGGAATCCTCTTCAAATAAATGCAAGAAGTCTATTCCATGGTAACAAATCATTTACTTCCCCAATCACACACAAGGATCCTGGGAACTCATTCCTCCTTCCCCACAAAATCTATAGAGAAACCAAGTGTAAGTGTGTATGTAAGTAGGAGTGGAAGGGTATTTCAGGCCCCCACATGGGTATCCAGTTCCAGTTCCAGAAGAGAAACAGCTGGGATTTGGGCTGAGCTTAGTAGATAGATCACAATAATTATCTGCATCGTATATCATAATAGATCTGTTTTTAGTTACTTGCTATGAATGGCAAATAGGTTTTTTATAGATCATCATTTCTGATGTGAGAAGGGAAGGGAGAGGGGTACGAATGTGGTAGTTAAAGAAATAAAGGGGCATAAAATTGCCAGCAATGGCCTTCTCTTCTTGTACTGACTTTAGTGTTCAAAAGGTATTGTGGCAAAATATGCCACCAACCTCAATAGAAAAAGTGGATCTTGAGGAACTTAAGCACAAGAGAAAGTGGCTTCTAAACACAAGTCTTCCTGTCACAAGATCCAAGCCAGGTTGGATTTCATATTCAGTTTAGTCATGTTTCTACTGGTTCCAATGCCCCGCTTTTCCACTCCTTCCTCACATCCTGCTCACTCCACTGGGAGGCAGGACTGGTTTAATCTCTATCACCAAAAGGATGATTTAACAAACTCAAGTCTAGAGGCTAAAAAGATCATGGCTGATTAAGGAGAATCAAATGTATTAGACTGAACCCAAACATCCAGCGAGGCTGGTCCTGCTTTTGGAGAAGAAAAGAGTATACCATGCTGGAAATGAGGGTGTCAGGTATCCGAGTCCATTCAGAAGAGAGATGGGAGATTAGAGCTGATCTGTTGGTGCCTTTTCTTCTCTGTTATTGGACAGGACCTTGGAAACACTCCTCGGGATACACATGAATGCTACCAACTTACCCCATCCTGCTGCCTCTAATTTAAAGCATTCTGTGACTGTTGTCTGAAGTGTGCTTAGCAGGTTATAATTTCATACACTGGCTATAGACAGGCAGTGTATGGAGATATATTCCTGGGGAATGCTGCTGGTAAATCAAATTTTTATCATTCAAATTTTATTTTTAAGTCTCTAGGGTGCTTACTATTTAAAGAAGGTAACCTTAAATCTCTTGAAAAAATAAAGGATCTATCAAAATCACTTCTAATTGACTATGTCATGTTTTTTGGTTTTGTTGGTGTTTTTTAAAATTGATTTTTAGAGAGGGAAGGGGAGAGGGGGAGAGAGAAGGGGGGAGAGAGAGAGAGAGAGAAAGAGAGAGAGAGAGAGAGATACCTCAATTGGTTGCCTCCCGCACGTGCCCCCGACCAGGGATTGAACTCACAACCTAGGTATTATGCCTTGACCAGAAATCAAACCCACGACCTCCGGTTCACAGGACAACGCTCCAACCAAATGAGCCATACCAGCCAGGTGACTATGTCAGTTTTTATTTTTATAATTACTGTGCTCAAAGCAAGGTACAGCCTGCTACATAAAGATTTAATGTAAAAGTAATTCTGTGGCTAACTTCTATTCAGCTAAATCTAACAAATACTTGAATTGATATTCTCCTTCATATACTTTTGACCATGTTTTACTTGAATCAGTGGCTTGAGCTTGTTCAAGTCTGCACCCTTTCTCTCTGGTTTCTATTACATGTCAGAGGAGGGTCAGATGGCCTTGGTATTACTACCTTGTGGTATCAAGTGAAAAGACATAAAAACCACATTCCCAAACATTCTGCATTCATCCTCCTTTCTCCTCTTCTGACCCATTCCTGTCTCTGGCTTCTTAGAACACTGCCGGGTCCTGACTCCCTCAAACAAGCTGCTCTGACTGAGACTTGGAAGGTCTCTGGTGACTAGTTCCTACACAAAGAGGGACCAAACCAGGGCCGCCGTCACACTTAGCTAAAACGAAATATGAAGAACGGTGGGAGGTGATGGCCACCTCCAGTCTAGTGTGTGTGTAGAGGCTGATTTCCAGCTGCCAATCCCCTTTCCATATGAGAAAGGGGCCCTGGTCAGATGCCAGGCATAAGTCATTTCAGTAGGGCTGTTCTGTGTGCCAAAGGGAGTCTACTTGCTAAGCATGATTTTAAAGAAGATGACATCACCACTCTGAATCACAGACTGAAATCAAAACTGGGTTTTGGTTGATTCTCCACAAGAAACAACACAGTGGCAGCTAGAATTTCTGTGCCTCTGAGGTTTGCTTATTACACAAATGATAATGTTACATCTTCTGCCAAAGGTGGGCACAATTACATATGCTACCAGAGACTGGTGGATAGCTAGGTAATCATGCTTTAAAATAAGACCTTAAATTTACATTTTAAGTACCTCAATCTACTTTGTATAGTCAAGTAATCACCCAGTTCCAGCTCTTCCAAGGATAGAATCACTTCATTGTTTATATAGTATCAAAGGCCTAGGAAATTTTCTTAAGGCTTATCTTAAAGCACTTTATTCTGCTACTGCTAACAGGAAATTGTTTTGTTCACTTCAAGTAACAAAATTCTTGCTCACCTAGTTGGCCATATAGCTACCCATTAGGCTCCACAGCCTTCCAAATCATGGCACCAACTGGAATCAACATGCATACATACGGTTTCAAAAAGGGATGGATTACTCCCCTCCCCCCAGAAATGCACATATGTAACATCATCCCTCTATCCCAATCCTCAGTCCCCTTTTTTATATTTCTCAGCAGCTCTGAGGCTAAATTTGGATTTCTTGGCAGAGTGAAGAATTACTATTATTAGTTCGCAATGCTTTCTGAAGCATACCTCCAATTTGGGGGGATTCCTGACTATACTGCGAGTCTCTTTTTCTCCCCCTCTCTGGGGTGAACTTGAAGGCGCATAACAGGAAAACTTGCTCTCCCTACCACCCCACATCCAACAAGCCATAGTACCAATAAATAAGAAGTAAACCAAACTCTTTGGGGGGAGAAAGAAATTCCATTACCAGGGAACTATGCAGTAAGATGCTCAAGGTAGCTCTGATGTGCTCTTGTGCCCTGTCCACCCCCAAGAAAAACCACCTGCAGGAAGAACCAACTGCTTCTCCTCAAAGCCCATCAGACACAGACTGATAATGTGGATATGGAGCCAGGGCAAGCTCTTCACATACTGGACTGTCACAGGTACAAAGCAAGACCTAGACAGAGCCTATCTTCCCCCGCCCCCCAAAGCCAGGAGGAGAAAGGCCTCGAAGCTGGATTTCCTTGGATTGAAACCTCGTGTTCAGACACTGTAATAAAAGTGCTTGCACTTGTGTCTTCTTCCTTCCCCCACCAGCAGGACTGCTGACATTCTGGAGGGACTAATCAGAACAAAAGGGGAAAGGAAGAGCCTTGTTTTCAAAACATACTGCCGGCTCCTCTGCAACTGTTTCTTCCCGGAAACCAAGCCTCCACCTCTTGGGTATTTCACTGGAGCCAAGGAAGCTGGAAAACCCATCCCCCTCCCCCCTCCCCTCAATGGGAACTAAACTCTAGCCAGCTCCCCCCTCTGCGGATACAAAACACCAAGAACCCTGGCGGGGAAGAACATCCGGCTCTTATCAGAATCCCCAGTTAGGCTCTACCAGGATCCCTTTTAGAACAGAGTGAGAGGCAGGCCCGAGGAGGCTGGGAAACATGCTATGGAAACAGGATTGCCATAACTCAGAGAAACCAGACACCCTGCACACACCACCCCACCCCCAGGCCAAAGTGGAAGAGCCAGATCCCAGGCCTTGCTCCAGCCCAGGCCCTGGCAGGCCAACTGGCTCCTCCCTCCACCTGCCTGTCATACAGCCAAGCCCCTCAAATTACCAACACACTAAGGAAGGGCCCTGGAGAAAAGCAAGCCTGTTTTACCACTTAGGAAGCTGGAAGGAATCTCTAAGTTAAGCAAACGCAACCCCCTCTTTTTACATGTAAGCACACCAGCTAAGCCAGAACTAAAACTCAGGTCTCTCAACCTCACTGGCAGTAATGAGGACTCCAAAGAATGCCTGCTGAGACCATACCACCTTCCAAACCCCACAGCCCAGACAAAAACATAAAGGCTACTAGCAAAGAACGTTTTCCTATAGGTTCCTCTGCCTCCCTCCACCTCTGTGCTTCATTCTGCCCTCTCTCATACCTGCTGTCTATCCTCAGAACACACAGCCCTCTCTACCACAAATACCTTTTGCATCCAGCACAATCCGAATATACATCCACGTCCACCTCCTCAGCTCCAGAAGGAGCTGGGTTAGAGAAGATGGAATAAAAGACGGGATTGCAAAGGGAGATGGACATGGAGAGTTTTGGAAAAGGAAAATGTAACAGCAGAATGGGGCTGTAGGTGGAGGGCTTGGGAGGTGGGGTAATGGGTCAAATTGGACCATAAAAAAAAAAAAAAACAGGCCATGAGTGAAATTTCTTTCTGCATGGAGGGAATAGAAGTGTGAGGGCTAGGTAGGATTTGAGAACGAAAATGGCTATTAGTTAAGAACTAAGTAACAAGAGGTAGGAGAATTTAAAAGGCTGTGGCAGGTATCATGGGTATTTCCAGATAGTACCTGGGAAAGACTAAGGAAATCCCTGAAATCAAGGCCCTTTCCAGTTAAAAAAGGGCTAACACCCACAAAAGGAATATGATGGGAAGGGTCTTCTGGGGAGGGGTGGGGAGGAAGCGTTTCTCAATCCTGGCTGCATATTAGAATTATCCAGGGAGCTTCAAAAATATGTAGTAACAAACAGGCTCCACCCTATGCCATTTACACCAGGTCTTTGAGGTGGGGCCCAGGTGATTGATTTTTCAAATGTGCAGCCCTAGTTAAGAAACACTGAGATACAAGAAAAGCTAAAGACCCAGCTGGACTATCTAAGGATGGTACTGCTAAAGGAGTGGGAAATGGCAAGTTCGAGGCCATTTTAGTGAGAAAGAAACCCCAAGTTTGAGAAGAACCTTGAGTGGTAATTAGAGCCCTATGTGAAGAAAAGCAATAAGGAAGACTGTGTTTCTAAGAGGAACTATAAAGTCTAGTTTTAAACAAACCAAGGCACAATCTAAGGAGGATTTGCAGAGAATGGATCTGCTTGCAAAACAATGAGGCCCAAGTGAGGGGCAGGGGCCATAAGGCCAAATCTGGGGACAGAGAGGCTGGTATGGGGAACTAATGAGCTTCAGACTCAATTTGGAGCTGGCAGCACAAATCTAGGGGGAAAAGACAGAAGACAATTAGACCCAAATTGTATATGGAAGCCATTCTGATGTATAAGCAACTGGTGTTAAAAATTGTGAGGCCCTGGCCGATTTGGCTTAGTGGATAGAGCGTCAGCCTGGGGACTGAAGGGTCCGGGGATCCATTCTGGTCAGGGGGCACATGCCTGGGTTGTAGGCTTGATCCCCAGTAGGGGGTGTGCAGGAGCTGCCGATCAATCTCTCATCATTGATGTTCCTGTCTCTCCCTCTCCCTTCCTCTCTGAAATCAATAAAAAAAAATAAAAATATATATATATATATATTTAATTGTGGGGAATCAGGAATTATGGAACAGTTTCAAAGAACAGTTTGAGGCAGAAACACAAAGTATGTTTAAGGAAGAGATGGCAGATAAGAGCTGCCTTGGAGAGAAAAAGGAGAAGTGGAGAAGAAAATTGAATGATGAATTCTGCCTCTTTAAGCAGGAGGAAGCATGAATGATACAAGTGTAGAAAACCATTGGTGCTCTTTCAAAAAGATGTACAGCCTTTCTCTCCAACTAACAGGGGAAGGCAGGATCAGGTTTTGAGGGAGGAAACTTGCAAAGGCCCAGTGTCCAGAGTATGGAGGCACTGCAGGTGGGGAAAGAGGGTAAGCCTTCCATCAAAGCTAGGGTGGGTTGAGTTCTGTGATCTATTGGTTTAAAGATGGGGTTCGGTTAAGATTAGAGGAGTAAAAGTAAAGATGAGTTCCAGATGAGAGTGTTTAAAGGGCAGGAGTGTTTAGAAGAGTGTTTGGGGGAACCCCATTAGAGGAACAGGATGGAAGATAGGGGTCAAGTCCAAAGTGTTGGATAAATAAATGGAATGAGGTTGGGAAACAGGAAAAATGGGTCCTAACCAGGAAAGGGGTGTTGAGGGAGGGAGGGAGGAAGGGAAAAGATGAAGCTGGAGTGAGGGACTAAGGGGAGGGCTGGGCATCATTGTAAAGACTATTAGGCCGGAGGGGGGGGTAGGGATGTGACGATGGGTCCAGCTGAGCACTGAAGGATGCAGCCTGACCTGCGGAGTGGGAGGGGGAGACAGGGATAAGACAGAGGTCTTGGTGGAGGGCGCAGTTTGAATTAGGGAAGAGATTCAAAGGATAGGGTTAAGTGACTTAAAGCGGGGGGGGGGGGGGAGAAAGATGTGGAGAAGATGGGAAACAATTTGGAGAATCTGGATGAGGGGAAAATCCACTTTGGGGCATGGGGCACCGTTCAGCGGAGCTGAAGGAAAATGGGGGCTTGATTGGAAGATTGAGTCCCGGGTGGTTGGGGCTTTTCAGGGGAGGAGGCCCGGATGGGGGGGATGGGCAAGGCTGGCGGGGGGGGGGGCGCTGAGACGGAAGGAGGCCCCGCTGCGAGAGTGGGGCTCGGCCTGGGGTGGCTAAGTGGGGAAGGGTCCGAGTGCGGGGCGGATGGGGCCCCGCTGGGGGGCGGGGGTGGAGGAGGCCGCTGGAGCAGATGAGGGGAGGATGGGGGCGGGGAGCCTGGGCCGGGCCGTTACCTGTCCTGGGTGTTTATCATCCTCGGCGGCTCTGCTCAGGGTGGGAGGAGGCGGCGCAGGGAGTGGGTAGGTGGATGAGTGGGTGGGTGTGGGGTTGCGCGCGCGGGGCCGATCTCTGCGGGGTACGTCCCTGTCAGGCCGCGGGCTCACAGCCCTCCTCCAGCCTCGGCAAGCGCCTGCCTCCAACTGACCCTCCCCGGCCGCCGCCGCCGCCGCCGCCACCGCCCCGCCCCCAAGCGCTCATCTGCATAGCCCCACCCAGCGCCGCGCGGTGTCCTGGGAAACTGGGGCCCACAACAAAGGGCAAAGCACCGCCCCGCCCCGCCCCGCGCAGGCGCACCAGGGGGCCGGTAGCGGGAGGCGGGGGTCCGGGTGAGAAAGGTTGGGGGATGGCTGTGGCTGCTTTGCCGGAAAGATACCTTGTATTTCAAGTAGAGTTTTCTAAGCTTTGACCTGATCTAGACTCCTCGTTTGCGTGAAGCCAAGCAAGGGCTGTGTCATTTGTAGGTTCTGGGAGGATACTTATTAAAGTCTGAATTCTAAGAGTACTAGACACATTATTTAGCACCATTGCCAGACTGAGCTCAGGCCCACAGATCTCAGGTACCTCAGTTCATAATGCAAATCAATAGCCTCAGCTGTCAGCTGAGATCAACAGTCTCTGCACTTTGAAGGGGTATCTCAGGTCAGAGGTCAAAGCCTGACACTGGCTGGTGATCGTCTGAAGCCAGGTATCTGTGGGTCAGGATCACAGTCCCCTGACAGCAGGCGTGGAAGGCACCATCACAAACTTGTTCACAGTCACCTGCATTCGTTACCCCTGTGGTCCTTATCAAGAAGTCACAATCACTGGTGCAGGGACCTCTCATCACAATCATTGCAGGCCACAATCAAAAGCACTCAACACAATCATCAAAACTCTGGCCGAAACCGGTTTGGCTCAATGGATAGAGCGTCGGTCTGCGGACTGAAGGGTCCCAGGTTCGATGCCGGTCAAGGGCATGTACATTGGTTGCGGGCACATCCCCGGTGGGGGGTGTGCAGGAGGCAGCTGGTCGATGTTTCTCTCTCATTGATGTTTCTAACTCTCTATCCCTCTCCTTTCCTCTCTGTAAAAAATCAATAAAATATATTTAAACAAAAGCAAAAAAAACACTCCAGACTCTGCTCATAGTCCATCCGGATTGTAAACAAGAGAGATCACATTATCTCAGAGCACTGTCACCTCAGATCCCATTCATTTATTCAATAAATAATTATTGAACAGCTACTTACTATGTGCTCCAGGCATGTGCTAGAGTCCAGGAATACAATGATCAACTAGGCAAAATTCCTGCCTCGATGTCATAATCCGGCCAGAGGGAGAGAGGCAGAAAGGCCATCACAATATGAGGTAAGTACTCCATCTGAAGGAGACCACAGAGAAAGTAACTAGGGAATTAGGAGTGCTTTATAGAAAAGGCTATCACAATCACTCCAGATCAGAGGTTACTATGACCCCAAGTTCATAATAGCTCCAAATCACAAATGTCCCACATTAGAACCCTCTCAGGGTACCATTGCTCTACTTGACAGACAACATGCTTTTGGTTTTTAAATTATGAAGAAAGTGTGGAGCTGCCAGACTAAGGCTTTTCCAGCACAAATGGGAAGTGATAAATGATACCAGAACTGCCCAAATTATCACTAGATATTTAAGCCAGGCTGCTCCCATATTCTGGCTCACTTTAGATCCTCCGCCTAGTCCCCTTGGCTCTCCCTACCTGCTCTTCCAAGTTTGAGGTAGGAATATGCTTACAGAGCAGAATTGAACAATTAAACCCAGCCCTGATTCACCCCATCTCGTAGTCCCAGAGTCCTGAGCAATTTTCCTGGCCCTCAAGGCAGCTGGGATGGCTCATTTCTTCCAATCCATCCCTGGACAAGTAATCTTTTGGCCTGAAGAACCGGTTTTGACCGATCAATCAGAAAACATTGAGAACTAAATTATGTCAGTAATAGTGACCACTTATTAAGCATCATGCTAAAAGCACTATTTTATACAGCTCCCCACTCCCATTATGATGAAAACTCAGGGAGATTTTGCTAACAAATTAATTTATTTGCTGCAATTAAAAAAGCTAGCCCTAGCTGGTTTGGCTCAGTGGATAGAGAGTAGGCCTGCGGACTGAAGGGTCCCAGGTTCGATTCCGGGCAAGGGCACATGCCCAGGTTGCAGGCTCGATCCCCAAGAGTGGGGTGTGCAGGAGGCAGCTAATCAATGATTCTCTCTCATCATTGATGTTTCTGTCTCCTCTCCCTCTCCCTTCCGCTCTGAAATCAATAAAAATATATATATATATATTTTAAAAAGCTAGTAAGTGGTAGATCCCACTCATTTATTCAATAAATAATTATTGAACAGCTACTTGGACCCAGAGTTGCCTGACCCTGTGCTTTGTCTGGACTTCCATGGTGAAGGCGTGAGAAGGCCTCTGCCACAGCTTGCTGTTTGAAGGCGTGGCCACCCTGATGGCTGCCTGGCAAGCAAGTGATAAAATTGGAGAGCCACCTTCCTATAACCTATGCTTTCCGCTATGCTAGCCTCTAGCCACATGTGGCTATTTAAATTTAAATTAATTAAAATAAAGCTAAAAGATCAGTTCCTCAGTCCCATTAGCCACACTTCATGTACTTAACAGCCACATGTGGCTAGTGGTTATGGTATTGCCCAGTGAAAATTTTTCCATCAACACAGAAAGTTCTGGACAGTGCTATATCCCATCATTCCCATGTCCCTATTTACTTCATTCATCACTCTGGCAATATGCCTGCCCCGATCCTACCTCTGTTTCCAGCCGCATCCTTCCCCTGTGCCCTCTACAACCTGTGATCAGCAAACTCTTCCATATCTCAGCCTTTTCTCAGGATGCTGCCTTCATCTCTTGCCTGACCTGAAACCTGGCTCTATCCCTTAAGGACACTGCTTCTTTAGCAGCCCTTTGAGGTGAATGCCATTTTCCTCTCATTCCCACGTACCTCAGAGTCAGGAAGTGGGTATGTTCCTCTCTGCCAATGCCGTTTCTAAACCCTTCCCTCCTTCCTACAAAACCCCTGTTTTGACTCTTGGCTCACTGCCCCTCTCTCCACCCTAAATTTTGTTTTATTTGGTGAGCTCAGCATCCATATGATGGCCTCTCCAACATCCTCCTCTCACTTCCTTGACCTCCTCACCCCAGCAGTATTTTTCACACCACAGCAGCTGCCTGCTCCTGTAGTCGCACCCTCAACTTTGTTTTCACCAAAAACCATACTTCTTCCAATATGTAGACTCTCTGACCACAACCTTTGTTTAACTTTTAAAATTTATTTGAGAGAGACAGAGGAAAGGGGGGTGGGGGGAGAAAGAGACATCGATTTGTTGTTCCACTTATGTATGCATTCAATGTTGTATGTGGCCCGACAGGGGATGGAACCCTCAACCTTGGCGTATTGGGACGATGTTCTAACTGCCTGAACTACTCGGCCAGGGCAACCTTTTTCTTAATTAAGCCTCCCTCAATCGTTTTTTGACCCTTCTCATGAGCTCCCATTCCTTGCCCTCACTAAATTCTCACTATTCATTGTCCCTAGTTTTTGTTGTTGTTGTTGTTTGTTTGTTTGTTTGTTTGTTTTTTAAATATATTTTTGTTGATTTCAGAGAGGAAAGGAGAGGGGAAGAGAAAGATAGAAACATCAATGATGAGAGAGAATCATTGATTGGCTGCCTCCTGCACGCCCCACACTGGGGATCGAGCCCACAACCGGGGCATGTGCCCTTGACCGGCATCGAACCAGGGACCCTTCAGTCTGCAGGCCAACGCTCTATCCACTGAGCCATATTGGCTAGGGCGGCCCTAGTTTTTTTGTTCCTTCCTTTTAGCTTTACTTCCATCATCCATCATTATAACCACTCTCTTGCCCCATTTCCTCCCTTGGTGCTTGCCTGGCAAAACCCTTAAGCTGGATAAATCCACCATCTGCCTCCTCAGTGCTTTTGCTGAAGGAAAATCACACCCCCGGGCAGATTGTCTTCATTCCATGTTGGTCATCCCACCCTCAAATGGCTCTCAACAGTGCCTGGGAATTCCTGCTACATTTCTCCAATAATTTGCTTTTCTGCTCTCTAAGACAACTTGTATGCCTATTCTCTGCAGAACCTCTAACCCTCTCGTTGTAACTGATGACCTAGCCTCATACTTTTTTTTAAATTGATTTTTAGGGAGAGAGGAAAGGAGAGGGAGAGAGAGAGAGAAAACCATTGATGTGAAAGCACAGCATTGATTGGCTGTCTCCACGCCCCCTACCAGGGATCTAGCCCACAATTGAACCAGCAAAACCTTTTGGTGCACGGATGATGCCCAACCAACTGAGCCACACTGGCCAAGGGTAGCTTCATACTCTCCCCCCGCCCCCCCCCCCAGTTTTATTGAGATATAATTGAAACATAATATCACATTAGTTTTAGGTGTACAGCATATCTCTCTAGCAGAGCTCCTTATGTTACTGAGGAAATAAAGAAAAGGGGAACTTGCTCTTATTCCTGATGCAACCTGCAAATCTATCTGCCTCTCCGCCCACCTGTGTCTCTCCCTTCCCCTATCTGAGAATGCCCCACTCCTTTACAGAAGACCAGCTAATCTTTCCACAGAAGCGAGGGGCCCATCCCCTCTCCTCTTTTCAAGAACCTGGCTCCTACAATCTCATCTTTCCCTCCAGCACACAAGCATGCTCTCCCATCCTTAAAAAATAAGACAGCCATTCTGAAAAAACACACACAAAAAAACCAGTTTGGCCATTCTTAGAAAAGTAACCATGCAACCAGTACATGACCCAGCAATTGTACTCCTGGGCATTCATCCCAAAGACATAAAAACTGTTCACATAAAAAACAAAAAACAGCCCTAACTGGTTTGGCTCAGTGGAGGGACCGTCGGCCTGCGGACTGAAGGGTCCTGGGTTCGATTCCGGTCGGGGGCATGTGCCTTGGTTGCGGGCACATCCCCAGTGGGAGGTGTGCAGGAGGCGGCTGATCGATGTTTCTCTCTCATTGATGTTTCTAACTCTCTATCCCTCTCTATTCCTCTCTGTAAAAAAAAAATCAATAAAATATATTTTTTTAAAAAACACACACACACACAAAAAAAAAACAACTCATGCATGTATGTTCATAGCACCTATATTCATAATAGCCAAAAACTAGAATCAGCCCAGATGTCCTTCAGCAGGTGAACAGTTAAATAAACTGTGGTACATTCACACCATGGAATACAACTCAACAATTTTCAATTTAATTAAAAATATATATATATAATGTGATAAGTGTACATTTAGGTAAAATCACATATGTAAATACAATAAAAACGTATTTAGCAACAACAACAAAATATGAGTTGGGCCGAAACCGGTTTGGCTCAGTGGATAGAGCGTCGGCCTGCGGACTCAAGGGTCCCAGGTTCGATTCCGGTCAAGGGCATGTACCTTGGTTGCGGGCACATCCCCAGTAGGGAGTGTGCAAGAGGCAGCTGATTGATGTTTCTCTCTCATCGATGTTTCTAACTCTTTATCCCTCTCTCTTCCTCTCTGTAAAAAATCAATAAAATATATTTTAAAAATATATATATATGAGTTGGGTTACAGGGCAGAAGAGTATTCTAGTCCCTAGGCACTGCTCTTGCAGCTCCAGGGAACAGGCCAGTCTGAAGAGAATATATGATAACAGGTAAGATAGAGGCTGGACAGATAATCAGTGGACCCGGTTTAGGGACTGCGTACCCGTAGGATCTCATTCAAAAAGCTATGTGGTGCCATGTGATTCAGACAAATCTGGGCTTGGCCACTGGCTGGCTGTATGACTTTGGACTAGTCAGTCACATGGCTACTGAGGGCCTGTCTCCCCTCAGTGAAAAACAGGGACATGGGCCCTGCCCGCCAAGACGGCGGGGGGCGGGGGGCGGGGGGGCATTAAATAAAGTGGTGCATGTGCAGCGTCTACTTTCAGTGTCTAGAAAATGTTCCATAAATGTAGATTCAATTCAGCCCCACTTCTCTGTATAAAAAAGTCTGTTATCCAGACAAGATCAGATAAAAAGCCAATTTATAACGATAAAATTCATGAGTGTTTACTGATGGTGCTCAAAAAGAAAGAGAAAAGAGAGCGAGAGAGAGAAAGGAGAAGTAAAAGGAAAAAAGAAACATCATTGACCACCTTTAGAGAATTTGAAGAATCCAACTCATTTTTCTGAACTTTAGTAAATAAAGGGAGAGAATCAAGTCAAGCATTTAATCTGCCTTTATGTGACTGTGCTTTAGGTTCACAAAATTATTGATGTGAGATCGTTATTCTGAACACTGGTAAGAGTAATAAACAAGCATTCAATTTGATTTCCTTACAAATATGTCTCAAGGTAACCAATTAGGTAAGAAATGAAGAAGGAATACTAAAACAGCAACATTTTACAAACCCTTAATGCGATTGATGGGTAAATCACCAATAGCAGTTAAAGTTACAAAGGAGAGAGAAACAGGATGACCCTGATGAAAGGCTCATCACCTATGAATATTCTAGATAAAAACTTTAACCTGAATCAGAGTGAGCCTTTCTAATGAACTAAGGTTTACAGAAAACAAAAGGAGAGAAAAGAATGCAATCAGCAAAATCTTGAATATAGGAAATTTCTAAAGGAAAAAAAATCTCTCTTCATCAAATGGGGTAGGGTGGGTAGGATCTGTAGATTCAAATAGATTTAAGAGACTTATCCACCAAATGTAACCGGTGTGACTCTTTTGGGTTGTTAACTAAAGCTGTAGAGATAATCATTTCACATTATATACATAGATCAAAGCTTTATGTTGTACACCTAAAACTAATACAATGTTACATGTCAATTGTACCTCAATATTTAAAAAGGAAATAATTATTCTTGTTTTAGGTCTAGTTGTTTTATAAAGAATCCTTATCTTTTTTTTTTTTTTCTTAAAAAATATTTTTATTGGTTTCAGAGAGGAGGGGAGGAGAGTGATAGAAACATCAATGATGAGCCGAAACCGGTTTGGCTCAGTGGATAGAGCATTGGCCTTTGGACTGAAAGGTCCCAGGTTCGATTCCGGTCAAGGGCATGTACCTTGGTTGCGGGCACATCCCCAGTGGGGGGTGTGCAGGAGGCAGCTGGTCGATGTTTCTCTCTCATTGATGTTTCTAGCTCTCTATCCCTCTCCTTTCCTCTCTGTAAAAAAGCAATAAAATATATTAAAAAAAAAAAAAAGAAAAGAAACATCAATGATGAGAGGGAATCATTGATCGGCTGCCTCCTGCACGCCCCCTACTGGGGATCGAGCCCATAACCTGGGCATGTGCCCTTGACCGGAATCAAACCTGGGACCCTTCAGTCTGCAGGCTGATGCTCTATCCACTGGGCCAAACCGGCTAGGGCTAGAATCCTTATCTTTTAGTGATACACACCGAAATATTTATGAATGAAATGAAATGTCTGAGGTGAGCTCCAAAAAGACACAAATGAGAGAGGATATGGATAAAACCAGTAGATATGAGTTAATCATTGTTGAACCATGCTTTTAACTTTTATGTATATTTGACATTTTCCATAATAAAAATTTAGAAGATAAATAATAACAGCAACAACAACAAATCTTAACCCGTGCCAACCTGACACCCACCCCACCACTCCCATGGGCTGCGCACGTCCGGGCCGTCTCTGGCCCAGAGCGGGCTTTCTGTCCTGCTGCTTGGCTCAGGAACGCTCAACAGAGTTGACCACTGCTTTCCTCTTGGGACACCGTCCTCTCTTCTCCTCTATGACACTGTCCTCTCCTGAGCGGCCTCTGGCTGCTGCTTCTCGATGGCCTTTTCCACTTTCACCACCTCTACCTGTCCTCTCTATCCCTGGATGAGCTCATTCATTCCCATTAATTTACTTACTATCCATGGTCTGGTGGTTCCCACACCTGTGTGTCGAGCCTCGAGTCCTCCTTTAACCTACAGACATACAGGCGCTGTGACAGGTCAGCCTGGCTCTAACCTCACACGCCCAAATCCTTGATCCCACCTGTCGCCTCAAACCTGGTCCTTCCGCAGGCTTCCTTCTTCCCCATCTCCAGGAACAGCCCTCCGTCACCGGCTGCTCAGGCAGATACCTAGTTGTGGTTAGAATTCCTCTCTTTCCTCACCCCTCTTCCCTTCTCATCCAACCCATCACAGCAAGTCCTGTCATTTCTTCCTCCAAAATGGTCACATTTATTCTCCATCTTTCCCACCCTGGTCGCAGCCGCCACCATCTTTGCTCAGACGACTACGGCCTCCTCCTGGTCTCCTGGTCTCTTTTCCTGCTCTCTTCCAATCCATTCCCCTCAAAACTGCCGGGTAGTGAATATTTTAAGTATTTTTTAAATGTAGTGGTGCCAGTATTGTGTTTTGAGCCTTCCTCCCTACCTCTTTTGCAATGAATCCAACTCCTCTCCTCTCCTGCCTTTTGTTGTGGGAAAATTGTATTGTGGGAAAAGTCGACGAACATTTGGTGAAGCCGGAAAGCTTACAGGAAAGTTGGAGAGACATTGTTTACATGTATGAAACAAGTAGGAAGCAATTAGTGCAAAGTGTGTTGCTCGGCCTGCGAGTGGAGGAATCTAGAAGAATTGGGGTCAGCTTCTTTGCTAATAACAGACACAACTTAAATTCCCTCTTTTCAAGGTGGAAATGGAGCCCGAGGCACTAAAAAAAGATAAAACTGAAGGTTCTAAACGGCCCCAGCAAGAGGTTTAGGACATCTCTGTTCCCTCCCAGGGCGACGCCAAAGCTGCCTTCGGAACTGGGGGAGGTCTCAGAAGACATCCTCCCCCTTCGCTGGGCATCGACCTTGGACGCGGCTCAGGTGCTCCTTGTGCTTCAGTTTCTCACCTAAATGGTGAAGTTCTTCAGGACTCTTTCCTGCTCTCAAGGCTGTTTCGGTTTCCATGTGGCCGCTTTTACGCGGTCGAGCTACACAGGGGCAGGAGTCACTGAAGGGATGAAACCAAACGTCAGGGGAGAGAGACTGGTTTTCAGGACCCGGCAGCTGAGTCCTGGGACCGCGTTGGGTGCGGCCGGAGGAGGGAATGAGGATGGGCCTGTGGTTACCTCACAGGGTCTGGCCTCCATCCCCCGGGCCACCCCCTCCGTCAGGATCCCAGGATCCGGGGAGGAGAGGGCAGACTGGCTCTTGGAGGTGGCAAAGATTCGCGAGGCGCCCTGCCCCTTGGCTCCCTGGGCAGGAAATGCCTGGCGGAAGGCAAGGCCGTTAGAAGCACTAGAACCAAGAGGGGGCCAGGGGCAGAACATTCTTTCACCAACAGGAAAAACAAAGTAGTGGCTGTCACCAACTTCCCAGCCCCAGAGACTGGAAATGACTAGTAACCCCTTTCTGCTCCTCTGAGAATGCCCCACAGGCCTGTGAGCCCTTCGTCCTGCCCGTCCGGGCTGAGCGGGCTCCGTCCAGAGAGAGAACGAGCCCTCAGGTCTGCGTGCTCTGGCCCAGCACTACCTTCTCAGCACCTGCTTTCACCTCTGGAGAAAAACAACCCTTCCTTCCCACCCACTTTCACGGGCCAAAATCCCCATCAAAGCCTGGCTTCAGCCCCTTCTACCAGGAACTACACCCAAGTGGGAGTGTGGTCACCACTGGCTACCACACAGAGGGGAAGGGGCAAACCTAGGAAATGGGAAAGAGCACGGCCAGTGTGACTCAGAGCGTCGACCTATGAGCCCAGGAGGTCACGGTTCAGTTCCAGGTCACGGCACAGGCCCGGGTTGTGGGCTCGATCCCCAGTCTGGGGCGTGCAGGAGGCAGCTGAGCAATGATTCTCTCTCTTCATTGATGTTTCCATCTCTGTCTCCTTCTCCCTTTCTCTCTGAAATCAATAAAAATATATATCAAGAAAAGAAATGGGAAAGGGTTGTCAGGCATCTGAAGTTCCACAGGGATGGCGAGGAGGGAGGGAGAAAGGTCTGAGGAAGGCCGGCTGCAGGGAACCGAACTGAGAGGGGTGTGCGGTGGGAGCAGGGCAGCTGGGGAGCCCACAGCTTGCCAACGGCCCTGGGCTTTGTGCCCGGTCTCTGATCTGCCGCATTGTTCAGCTATTTCCTTCCCTGGAAGTCGTAAGCAGTAAGCGGGTGGAAAGGGGGGGGCGGAGGGGGGGCACGGCCAGGAGTAAATGGAACAGGGTGGAGCTTCCACGGGGAAGAGGGGGGGGACCGTGCATCCATTCCCATGACCAGCTGCCCTTCCGGCCACCCTGCGACCGCGTGGGAAAAGGCCTTGGGAGCGCTGGGACAGCGTGTGTGTGTTTTCATTGGTGTCTGACTGCCCGGCTTGGCCTCAGTCACAGGACAAAGCCCCTTGAGAAACAGTCACCAGGCTATGTTCCCACTGGGCTCTGCCCTGGGAGAGGCAGAGGAACCCGCCCAGCGCCCGAGAGAAGGGCTCTGGGGGCCGTAGGTCCAACTCCCTGGAGGAGTCTTGGCTTCCAGTGAATCTAGATTGGCTGACTTCCTGGACTCGTGAGGATGCTAAGCTCCCAGCTTCCTGGCAGCCCTCTGTTACTAGCTGGGTGTTGGGAAGCGGGTGAGAACCGGACACGAGGAGTGAAGTCAACCATTCCCACAGCGTCTCTTGAAGAAGCCCAGAATCCTCATAACCACACAGACCTTAGAGCCACGCGGCGTGCCAGAGATCATATCATGACCCAGTGTTCTGCCTTCAGGCAGAAGCCGTAAAGCAGAGATCACAAACTAGCAGCCCACAGGCCAAATGCATTCTGCAGATTTTAGAGAGAGAGGAAGGAGGAGGGAGAGAGAAAATCCACTGGTTGTCTCCTGCACGCCCCCTACTGGGGATCAAGCCTGCAACCCAGGCATGTGCCCTGACAGGGAATTGAACAGGGCCTCCTGGTGCATGGGTCGATGCTCAACCACTGAGCCACACCAGCAGGACCAGTTGCTGTTACTTATCACCCTTGCATGATTATTACATAGTTTTTCAGTGTCCTTATCACTATAAAGAATGATGGCATAAAAGAAAGAGGGCCACCTGCTTCTAGAGAGAATATTTCCACTCAGCCCGGCATATCTGTGAGCAAATGAAGATGGGGTTTAGTGTCCTCCACCACCTTTTCCACAGTTTCCTCCACCTTCCAGTGACATGGTGCTTAATGCCACCTTCTGACAACACTATGCCACAGACTCTGTGCCAAAATTACTTCCTATGCCTCCCGTCACCCCAAAATAACAATTGTCATTTTCTCAGTGAGCAAATCCCAGTTGCAAGGCATAAAGGAGTAATGTCTTGGAGCAATCCCCAGCCCCACGTTGCTAATGACCTTATAATAAAGCTGCAACTCCTTAGCTGGAGGAGTTCCCTCATGCAGAGGCCTGTGACCTGTGCATGTGGATACATGGAAACACATCTGATGGAGCTAACACTGAAAACCAAGGTCACATCTGGGGAGATAGGAGGGGACCAGAAATGGAAATGATGGTCCAAGCCTATCCATAAAGTTTTAAATTTTTATAAGGAGACTGTATCATGCATAACTTGCATAATTAAAATGAATACAAAGCAGAAATGCCTTAGCCTAGTAAATGTTAGTCTCACCCTAATTTACCTTTCCAGCTTATCTCAGATTACTCCCCGTCATAAACTAGTCCACTCACAGCTCCCTGAACATGCCCTATTTCTGCTTCCATACCTTTTCTCTCTTTCTCCTACCCAGAATGCCTTTCTCCTCCTCCTCTACCAAGCCAAACACAGTCCATCCCAAGACAGAAATCTTTCAGTAATTTAGCTCATGCACACCCTAAACAAAATTGTAAAATGATGTACCCCTCAATAAAGCTGGCTTTTAAAAACTATATTCTCTTGAAATGTTTAAATTAAAAAAATTTCCAACCATATTTAAACAGTTGCAATGGATGTGATTTCTAGTGTATAGGACTTAAAAAAAAAAACCATATTAAATGTATCCAATGGAATCACAGAGACTTGATAGCCATCATCAACCATTTATAAAATATATAAGCAAACTCATTTCCAACAGAGGAAAATTTACATTATTGCATTTTCTCCTTGAACTCATATATTCTTTCTACTTCCCCACATAATGTTATCCTACTGTAATATAAAGTTCATGCTTTGAAATGTCATCAAACCATATGTTTGGTCATCAAACCATATGTCTCTGTCATAAAAAATATATATAAATTAAAATATTTTAAATTATTTTTTGTATCCATAAGGATCTAGAGTTTAAGATTTTCTTCTGGATTGACTTATCATTACATTATTATAAGTTCACTGTGAAAACAACATAAACATATTATAAATGTTGATAGAGAATTAATAAACATTAGAAGTAAAATTATATAAGAAATACAACTCATATTTGGGTATGTACATGCTGGAATGAGACTGATCAGCATTAATTTTATTTCCATATTTAATTTCTATAGATGTTAATGCTGAGAAATCTGGCTCATATAAATAAGAAAAAGGGAATGGAAGAAGTCTGGAGAGTCACTCAGTACCACCTGCAGGTGACAACTGAATTTGTTTCACCTCCTTCAATTGCTAAAAGCAAAATATTGGGAAATCTTTCATTTGCAAAAGGAAGTATTAAATAGTCCTTTCATTCACTTTCTCAATATTGAAATCAGTATTTTATTTTAAATATATTTTTATTTATTTTATTAAGTATATATTTTTTTATTGATTTCAGAGAGGAAGGAAGAGGGAGAGAGAGATAGGAACATCCATGATGAGAGAGAATCGTGGATCGGCTGCCTCCTGCAAGTCCCCCACTGGGGATTGAGCCCACAATCCGGGCATGTGCCCTTGACCGGAATAAAACCTGGAACCTTTCAGTTCGCAGGCTGACGCTCCATCCACTGAGCCAAACTGGCTAGGGCTAAATACATTTTTATTGATTTCAGAGAGAAAGGAAGGGGGAGAGACAGAAACATCAATGATGAGAGAGAATCATTGATCAGCTGCCTCCTGCAACACCCCCCACTAGGGATGGAGCCTGAAACCCAGGCATGTGCCCAGACCGGGAATCGAACCATGACCTCCAAGTTCAACACTCAACCACTGCACCACACTGGCTAGGCTGAAATCACTATTTTATTTTTATATTTATTTTTTATTTATTTATTTATTTATTTTTAAATTTCTGGTGGATTTTTAAAAAAATATTTTATTGATTTTTTACAGAATGGAAGGGAGAGGGATATAGAGTTAGAAACATTGATGGGAGAGAAACATCAACCAGCTGCCTCTTGCACACCTCCCACTGGGGATGTGCCCGCAACTGAGGTACATGCCCTTGACCGGAATCGAACCTGGGACCTTTCAGTCCACAGGCCGATGCTCTATCCACTGAGCCAAACCAGTTAGGGCTGAAATCACTATTTTAAATTACTTATTCGGAGCCTCAGAGATTTTTACACACCAACACAGCAAAGTTAGATTTAGGATGGACAAGAGGTAAGTCCTTTGTATAGTATAGGCTAAATTATGCTGAACTAACAAGCAAACTCAGAATTTTAGTTGCTTAAACCAACCAAGGTTTTTTTGTGGGTTTTTTTTTCCCTCTCGCCCAACTCTTACCCCCAACTGAGTTGGAGGTTTGTTTTGTTTTTCTGATCCATGCCATCGTCACTCAGGGACCCAGATTTCACCATCTGAAATGTCATGTCGCCATGGCAGAGAGAAGGTAAGGAGAAACATACACTGGCTCTGAAATGCTTCCTTCGAGAAGGACACACTTTTGCTCATATTTCATTGGCCAGAGCAAGTCACATGGCCACACCTAACTTCTAAAAGGTGGGAAAGTACCTGAAAGGAAAATGGGTGGACAGCACCCATGAATACCACACCTTTCTTTTGTAGAACGGGAGACAGGAAATTTGAAAATGAAGAGAAGAGAGGCATCCGCAGGCACAGAAGAGCGCGGACTGCACATGTGTTCTGGAAGTGGGCTCCCTTCAGCATAACCCTGCCTGTTGTTTCTCTAGGGGTATCCATGCCCGTGTGAAGACCACCGCTGCCTGGGAGCCTTCACCGACCCTGTAGATTCAGGAACCGCGCCTGGGTCCTGCTGTCATGGTTACTTACTGGCCAATATCCATTTTGAAGCTACTGGGAGTTAGTTACCTATTTGTTTATTTATTAAATATATTTTTATTGACTTTAGAGAGAGGGAGAGGGAGAGAGAGATAGAAACATGAATGATGAGAGAGAATCATTGATCAGCTGCTTCCTGCATGTCCCCTACTGGGGATCAAGCCCACAACCAGGCCATGTGCCCTTGACCGGAATCGAACCCGGGACCCTTCAGTCTGCAGGCTGACGCTCTATCCACTGAGCCAAACCAGCCAGGGCGAGTTAGTTACCTTCTTATATATATGTATACTATTTTGTTAACAATCTGTGGTCTCTTTAAAGATGGGAACCATATCTGCACGTTTTTATACCCCTCACACTACAGTAGGTCCTCGGGTTACGTCGGAGATCCGTTCCCTCCGGCACGTAATGTGATTTTCGCCGTAAGTCGGAACCCACCTACATAAGCACCTACGTCACTCACATGCAGCACATGCACAGCAGTAATGAAGTGAAACAGTAAAAAGAATGTAAAAGGAAGATAACAATTCCTGACCTCTACTTGTGGTAAGTAAATAATAAAAAACATAAAGCACATATGTACATATGTTGAAGTGACGGAACTTTTTTTTAATATAAATAAATGGGAGATGGCGACGTAACCCGAGGACTGCCTGTATTTAGCACAGACGGTCAGAAAACACATGAGCTCTGCTTGATGGCTGAAATGCTTGCTTTTCTCTGTGTGTTTCAGCCTCCTCATCTATGGAGTTGGAATAACAAGGCTAGTCTGCCCATTGCAACTGAGACGACAGAGAGCTCTCCAGTCCCACTCTACTTTGTCTGCCAAGAATCAGTGTCTTGACACTGAACTTCTGAAAGCCTGTACGTGAGCCAAAACCGGTTTGGCTCAGTGGATAGAGCGTCGGCCTGAGGACTGAAGGGTCCCAGGTTCGATTCCGGTCAAGGGCATGTACATTGGTTGCGGGCGCATCCCCGGTAGGGGGTGTGCAGGAGGCAGCTGGTCGACGTTTCTCTCTCATCGATGTTTCTAGCTCTCTATCCCTCTCCCTTCCTCTCTGTAAAAAACCAATAAAAGAAAATAAAATTTAAAAAAATAAATAAATGAAAGCCTGTATGTGATGATGAGCCACTGAAGGCTCTTGAAAAAGACTGTGGACAGTGGGTTTAGGCAGAATCAGTGACTGCTGGGTGGCTGGGGGATATGGGAGATGTGTGTGTGTGTGTGTGTGTGTGTGTGAGGGCATGTGGGGGAGCTAAGGGCAGGAAGTCAAGGTAGAAAGTTGATCCTCTGATCCAGAGGTGAGGCAATAGCGCCCTCTGGGAGGCGAGGCAGGGAATAGCGAGCCTCACTGCACCCTCAGGGAATGACCCAGATGCCTCCCTGAACCCGCAAATCTGGATTCAAGATAGATCTGTAACCTTGGTAGAGAGAGGGAGATCACAAACAATCCTCACTCCTGCCAGCCAAAACCAATCGTTTCCTGCATCCAACTCTGCCCCCTGGTGGCTTCTGGAGGCATTGCCAGTACATTCTGGTTCCTCATGGGGAGATCATGGATTGATACGGGTGAAGAAAATATGGCTAAAGCTGTAGAAAAAGAAGGGAACAAAGGAGGGAGAGGACAGGGGCATATACATGGATTGGGGGTAGCTGAGAACTTGGGGTCAGTCTCTGTCCCCAGACTCACTGCAAAAAGTGAGAAACTAGGAGAAATCTTTAAGTTGCAAACCAACAGCACATGAGTGTGGTTTAGCCCATGCAATGGTATTTACATTTTTCTGGTTAGTAGTTAACATCCAATATCAGGAATTTTCATATTAAAATGTGAATGTCCAGTTTCTCTTGAAAAATCAAAACATCAAGCCCCACGGGCCCCCATCCTGTGAGCAGCAGCTGGCTGGGGCTGAGGACAAGCTGTTGCCCCTCTCAGTGGGGCATGAGGTCTCCTGCCATCCAGTCACCCAAGCTGCCCCCCGCACTCCCTGCCCCTGCACTAAGGCTGGCATTGAGCAAGGGCAAAAAGTATCAGGACGGGCCAACCAGTCACCCATGCTTGACCTGCCTCCAGATCATCCCCACTAACATCTGGAACATGCCAGAACTTCCAGCATCTACTTAAAGACCTTGGGGGACAAGAAAGTCATCGCCTACTAAGTAAGGCAGCACCTCTGGGTAGCTCTGACTGCTTCCACAAGGTGGGAACCTCCGTCGAGGTTGCATTCCCATGAGGACACCTGTCCAAAGAGGAGAAGAGACTTGTCTGCATTGTCTCGCAAACGTGAAGTAGGCAGTTAGCAGCCCCGGGTTAGGTACCACCAGGTCCCCTAGACATGCTGGTAAGTGATGATGGTGGGACCTGCACCCTACAGGAACCGCCAGTCTCGGCGGGCCCAGCAAGGTTTACACAGATGACATCAATGCCTGATATCGTGACACCTGGGACTAGTGCACTGAAAAGGAACAGCCCAGATTTGAGCTCCCAGGGAGCTGTATCCATGACATTCCGGTGGGTAGAGTCCTCGCCATGGAGGAAATTAGACCTGTAAACTCGGAAAATATCAACTGTGTTATTAAGCTCTGTGCCATGAGGAGTTTAATTTGCGAGACGGAAGGGCTTGCAGGTAATTGACTTGATCCTCTATGAAGCCACGAGTCAGGACACCTGAGTTTTATGTCAATTCTGCATATGAACTTGGGCACATGTCTTTGCCTCATAGGGCCAAGACTTCTTCATCTGTGAACAGGGGTTGAGTCAAACTTCTCGGGGCCTCATATTCACTTTTGTATCCCCAGTGCTGGCACAGGGACTGGCTTTCTAGAATATAAACTCCGTACAAATCCAGTAGGTGCTCCATAAATGTTTTTGATTGGCTGCCAACTCTGCCTCTGAGAGCATTTGCCAAAAACCAAATGGACCCTGGAGTAGCCCCAGCCAAGAGTTCGTCTTGGAAGAGGAAAAAAGAAAAAAAAATCCCTGCATAAGGCTTGTGACCATTTTTTTTGCCACAAGAGGGCGCCCCAGCCTCACTCCTCCCACCCGGACCTTGGGAAGAGAGTGCTCCATCAGAGGCCTCCGGTGTGGTGCTTGCTGTCTTAGGTGAGCAGAAACCTCACCATTAGCACCACTGGGCCAAGACAAGACACCTGAGATGTAAACACAGGTGAGCATAGGACCACGGAGCAATGGAGGATGAGGAGAGGCAGGACAGGGATGGGGCCAGAGAGAGGAAGTGTCTTGCTGGGGTCACAGAGCAGCCTAAGGAGCCGGTAGGAAGTGAGACCTGGGATGAGGTCACAGAGTCCCCGTTACCTTGAGGATGGAAGCGATGCTCAATTTCATAGAGAAAAACTCCCCCTGTGAGTATCTCGGAGCCTGCATAGTGGTCAGCAAACGCTTTGACGTGAATGCACAGGGAACAAGAGGCCAGAAAGCAGACTGGGGTGGGTCCTGAACGCCTGCCTGGATTGGCCATCAACCCACAGGCTCTAGAGGACCCTGAAAGAAAGTTCTTTGAAACTGAAGTTGTATTTTGTCACAACTCATCCGGCAGACATAGGAGAACTATGAATATATACACCCATGGAAAGTATATGCAAAGAAATATTTGGGAGTAGGGTCTCTGGGGAAAAGCCTAGTGGAGATGATTGCTCTGGAGGGAACCCAGTAGCTCACTCCTCCTTCCCCTTTTATGGAGCGTCTCCTTCCCTCTCTTCCCTGAGACCCGAGCTTGTTCCAGGAGGCACACTCCGTTGGCTCCAGGAATAAGAACCTGGGTCTGGCGAGAGAAGCAGGTGCAGCTGTTGTGGGAGATCCCACCAGCGGCTGGAGTCTGAGTGTCCTGCTTTGGAAGCTGAGGAGAGGCCTTGGGGTCAGAAACGGTGCATCTTCCTCTGCACCCACCTCCTCAGCCACCCACGTGGTGTCCTAAGAAGCCAAGCACAGACCCACAACACGGGCCCAGCTGGGTCTGGACTCTTGGGGTGGTGGAGGGCAGTAGGAAGGCATCCTGGGGGAGTGAGCCATTTGGAACCATTAACATCTAAAACTTCCCCTTCCCGGTTACTACCCACTTAAGTCGCTCCACAGCTCGGACCCCAGACCCAGGCTATGCCCTGGGAAGAGCAACTATATCTTAGTCTCCGCCTCGCACCCAACACAGGCTCCCGTAGAGAGCACTCAACAAGCGTTTGCCGACAGGAAGAATGACCGAAGAGAGAATGGCTGGGTAAGCGGGTGTGGTCCCTCCCCAGGGATGACGTGAACCCAGAGCTCAGGGCCTTGGCTTGGCTCCTCAAGGCCAAACAGGACTTGGGCCCCTCTCCAAACTTGAACTTCTTGTCCACGAAATGGAGATGGCCGTTCCCCAGACCACATCCGGGCAAAGGTAAAGATCAGAGACAGGAGTGCTTCGTGGTGGCGATCTGGGGCTCGGCTCGCTCCTTCTCCCCTAGCCCCACGATAAGTGATTGAAAACAACAAACTCAAGTAGTTCATCTTGATAAAAATGACTCATTCCGGCATGGTAAAGATGCAGCTGCTCGAAAACTCTGAGATAATCCAGCCCAGATAAAGGCAGTTAATACTGGCACCTGCAGAATCCTGCTCTGGCCAAAGTAGGAAACAAATCTATTTCAGAGACTTCTGGCCCTGGCCGGGTAGTTGGTTGGAGCATCATCCTGATGCTCTAAGGTTGCAGATTCAATCACCAGTCAGGGCATATACAAGAATCAACCAATAAAGGCATAAATAAGTGGAACAACATGTTTCTCTCTCTCTCAAATCAATAAAAATAGATCGATATTGAAAAAAGGCGAGATTTCTGAACTCAGATCACCCTGGTCCAGGTTTCCCCTCCCTCCCACACACTGCAATGGCTGTGGACCTGGATTTTTGTTGGTAGCCGGTTTTGTAACCAGAGAGGTTCCGTCACCATGGGCTCCTTTCTGACCAAGCTTCTACGGTCCCAGTGAGATTCTTCCCAGGAGCCCTGGCCTTTGTGGGACCCTGTGACCCAGAGTTCCAGAGGATCATTTCACTCTGGATGGGGACACCAGAAAACCTGGGTCTGGAGCCTTCTGCTTTCTGTAGCACTTTTTAAAAATATATATTTTTATTGATTCCATAGAGGAAGGGAGAGAGAGAGAAACATCAATGAGGAGAGAGAATCACTGATCAGCTGCCTCCCTGGGGGTCGAGACTGCAACCCCGGGCATGTGCCCTGACTGGGAATCGAACCGTGAGATCCTGGTTCATAGGTCAACGCTCAACCACTGAGTTACAGCGGCCTGGACCTTGGCACCTTTTTTTTTTTTTTTAAATAAATCTTTATTGTTCAGATTATTACAGGTGTTCCTTTTTGTTTTCCCCTTGGCACCTTTTTAACTTTGGTTTCCATCGCTACAAAAAGTGGATACTTTTCTTGCTTATCTCATAGGGCTTTGATGAGGATCACCAGATATGGCGCATGTGGACTTGTGAGTGTAAAGCAGTCTGTGAATGTGTTACTGCCGCTACTGTCAGAACTCTGAAATCCTAAATGATGCGATCAAAAGACGCCCAAGTGCCAAAAGCTAGCTCTGGGGCTTCTGCCTGCTCGCTCCTCCAACTCCCTTCCAGGTACGGCGAGGCGTTAAAACCCTTTGAGGACTATTGGTCCATTGGGAAAACGACCAAGGAGTGCATAGAACCAACTCAGTGACATCTGTTAAGGATAAACTATGAAAACGTGGGTTTTTTAAAGATAACAATAGCAAACATTTATTGCGCACCTGTTATGTATTCGGCACATTCCTATATTATCATGACCCTCACAATAAACAACCCTGTGAGAGAAGGGCACAGATTCATAAAGAAATATATACACATTTAGCCCTAGCCGATTTGGCACAGTGGATAGAGTGTCAGCCTGCAGACTGAAGGGTCCTGGGTTTGATTCCGGTCAAGGGCACATGCCCTGGTTGCGGGCTCGGTTCCCAGTAACCGAGGTGTGCAGAAAGCAGCCAATCAATGATTCTCATCATTGATGTTTATCTCTCTCTCCCTCTCCCTCCCTCTCTGAAATCAATAAAAATATGTTTAAATACACACACACACACACACACACACACACACGCACACACACACGCAGAGGAGAAAAGCTAGGTTTTCACAAAATGATATAACCATTCCTTAGTTCCTAGACGCCTCCTACCAAATAGTGTACAGGCAGAAATGGAGACACACTGTCTTGCATAAATGGAGGGGCCCTATAGGTCCTGCAGGTCCCGTGACCCTACCCCCTAGCAGAAAAGGCCAGAGACACTGCACAGGGCTGGGCTGGAGCGAGCAAGGTCCTGAGGGCCTGCCTTTGTCCCTTAGCCAGGGAGCAGCTCCGGCAGCTCTGGGAGACATCAGGCCAGAGTGTGGCCCGGCAGGAAACCTGAGCTGCAGCCCAGGCGTCTGAGCCCGTGGCAGTCCTGCGCCTGCTCTCGTCCGCGTCCCCTCTGCACGTGTGCTGACGGGTGTGCGGAGGTCCTGGAATGGCCAGGGGGTGCGGTGGAAGGAGCTACACTGGGGTCAGCAGAGGGGAGCACGCCTTGGCCACTGCCTTTCTGACTTAGAGCAAACCACGTTCCTTCTCTGTGCTTCCCTCCCTCCCCTGTGACGTGGGAGAGGGGACTGACTACGTATGCTCCCTGCTGACGTGGGGCCCTGCAGAGAACCAGGCAGGGACTTGCTCCAAGGCCATGAAGGCAATGGCCGAGGGGCACCTGGCCTGGCTCACTGACCTCCTTCCCAACGCCCCAGGGGCTCTCACTCACCCAACCCAACAGCAGCAGAGGGTGAGGGAGCCCTCGGGTGCTGTCCACACTGACCAGCGGGTGTGGGTGGGCTGAGTGATGGTCAAGGAGGCCCAGGGAACCAGCCCAGGCGTCCACGTCCCTTTCCTGTCAGCCCTGGAATATTCCCAGGGTAGGGGCCCACCCAGCCCCTGCCCTCACAGGCCTGGGCCTTCAGCTCTGCAGCTGCTCCTCTGCTCCTGAGGGAACACGTTGAGGAGTTCGGGGCGCAGGGCCTGCCGTCCTGGAGGTGCCCAGTGAGCAGGCCTTGCACGGGTGCAGAGGCGGGTGGGCTGCGGCTGCGGGGCTCCCTCCTCCTCCCCCATGGTTACCTTTCCCACCCAGGGTCCCTTCTGGCACATTCTCTGATCCTACTCTGAGGGATACTTAAATTCTGACAGAGGGCTGGAGTCACGACAGGCAGGGCGGGGACAAGGCGGGGGGACAAGTGAGCCTGGTCCCTCCTGAGACCTCCAGGCCCCCATGGAGCCAAGCCCTCACCTTGCACTGTTCCCAGGAGAGCTCGGGAGGCCGGGAAACCTGCTCGAGGTGAAGGCTCCAAGATGCAAGTCACGCCCCCAAAAGACTGGCCAGGCAGCAGCACTCACACTAACAGCCCAGTGTCCTCTCTGTCCCAGCAGGTGGGCCAGCTTCAGGCCAGCGCCTCAACAAGCAGCCACTCGGCCCCAGCCTCGTGCGTGCGTGTGTGTGCATGCACGTGTGTGTGTGTGTGTGTGTGTGTGTGTGTGTGTGTGTGTGTGAGTGAGGTGGGGGCTGTGCACCTGTGGAGAAGGTCTTCTGTGCTGCTGGGAAGAGACCTCTGAGCAAGAGCCTGGTCTTCCCTGGTGCCTGAAACCCTTCCAGGAAGAGAAGGGTCAGGACTCAACACGCCTGGAAAGTAACAAGGAGCTTTCTGGAAAGAGCAGGGACAGGGTGGGGAGCCGGGCCTGGCTGCTCCTGACCTGAGCCTCCCCGCGCCCGCGCTGGGAAGCCCTTGAACCATCTGAGGCTCGTCAACCCCACAGTTCAGTCCAAACATGACTGTCCACCAAGGCGCTTCTGTGGAGGCCTCATCCGGAAAAGGCCCCTTCAGCTGGAAAAACCCCTCTGGGGTGGCCTGGGGGCCTCCCTCCCCTTCCCGCTCCTCCTCTCAGCCCCAGGCCTGAGGCCTGCTCGGCAAAGCGTGAAGGTGGCCCCCCAGGGAAGCCGGGGGGGGGGGGAGCTTTAAATTATAGAGCAGCTCTCCCAGCCCCTCACAGCCCAGGCACCCAGCTAAATAATTCACCGCCTGGGAAGACCCAGTGGTTCCTGACAGCTAAAGTAGGTCAGTTACCGCCCTGCCCTGGGTGGGGGCTGTGGGCTCAGAGCAGCTTCCCCACCAGCACGAGGAGGGGCTGCGGGCTGGCAAGGCCTCGCCTGCTCGGCAAGTGCCCAGCTGATCCAGATGCAGCATCGAGTGAGGGTACAGACAGGAGAGCACCAACACTCCGCGTGCTGGCTGAACAAGGCCACCAGCTCTGCCCGCCCAGAGCCTCCCTCAGGGGCCAGGTAACCCACCACTTGACACCCAGTTACCAACGGGCCAGGCTCCTCCTCCCTCACGGCAGCCGAGTGCTGTGCCCTCTCCACGTGCAGGCACCAGCGGGGGCTGCAAACGTCTCCCTGGGCCTTTCACAGCAGAACACAGACCCACGTCGCCGTCAGGCCTGGGATTCAGAGGGTGATGTGGGGAGTGGGAGGGGCACCCAGGTCACACAAGGTGCAGGTGGGGAAGTGACAGGGCCTGCCCCAGGCGGGGCGGGGTGCTCGGGACCTCTCCTGCTCTCCCCCCGTCTCTAGGCACAGCGTCCGAGTTGAGCAGGGGAAGGCGTGGGAGGGCACACAGAGAGAAAAGGGAACCAAGGAAGCCACCAGGTCAGTGCCCGGACCCTCCAGGAGCTGGAAAGGGTTTCAGGCCACATCAGGGGAGGAAACTGAGGCACCAGTCACCAAGGGGAAGGCGCAGGGCCAGCTGGGGGCATCCTGACTGGGTCCGGGGCAGCCCAGGGTCGACCCCACACGGGTTCCCTGACCTTCACACGCATGTGCTCCGGCTCCAGCTGCACCTCTCAGCTCAGGAATCGGGAGCTGCAGCCGGCCCCAGCAGTGGGGGGGAGCTTAACCATTTCTGCGCCACACGCCCGGGTCCTCTCCCCTCGAACAGCCTCACAGACCTGCGCCAGGGCCGCTGCACCGCGGAGCCCAGCCTCCTCACCAGTCCTTCTCTCCAGGGGCCTGAGAGTTACCGGCCCCGAAGGGCCCGGCCGCCGGGCCCCCTGGGGAAAAGGAAGGCTCCCACTGCGGCCTCCTGTGGCGCGGACTCTCGGTTCTGTCCTCAGAACTCGGAACCTGAAGTGAATGAATCTAACACAGGTGGTGCCCGGCTGGCGTGGCTCCGCTGGCTGGGTGTCCTCCCACGCAACAAGAGGCCGCCGGTTCAATTCCCGGGCAGGGCACGTGCCGGGTTGCAGGCTCCATCCCCAGCAGGGGGTGTGCAGGAAGCAGCCAATGGATGATGTTTCTCTCTCATGATGTTTCTCTCTCTCTTCTTCTCCCTTCCTCTCTCTCTAAAATCACTAAAAACATATTTAAAAAAATATTTTTAACACAGGTGAGCTGACAGCCCCACCCCCAATCCGATGTATGGCCCGTGGCAAGCCACTTCCCCTCAGACTGCAGTCACACCAAAGAGGGAAGGGGGAGGGGCTCCAGAGCTCTCAGGCCGGGCCACTTCCCTTCCTCCCGCGGAACTCTCAACCTCTGCCCTGGAACTCTCAACCTCTGCCCTCGTGCTGCGCCCTCCCAACAGCCGGCTGCATCCCGCGGAAGCAAAGGTCAGAGAGCAGTGACTGTGGATGATTTTTTTATTTTGCATTTCATGTATCATCCAGTTTCACATTCTCACAGGATCAGCAATTACAACAGCCACCTCGTCTCCCAAGTCTGAAAATGGCAAGACAGCCACAGCTGCGGCCAAAGGCAAAGCACCGATGTGCTCACGAAACAAAAAAATTGCACAACTTTCCCTTCATTTTTCTTAAACTAACGCCCGACACAAAGGTTCACGGCTGGAGAATGGAAACCCTTTCTTCTTCATGCCTCAAACTAAACATTAAACTTATCTGACAGGGCGAACAAGGCCTCTTCAATAATTAATTGCACACACACATGAGAAATCCTTTATGATGCATAAATATTTTGTTGCACAGGGTACAAAAATACTTTCACTTTTTGGTTGGTTTCGTAGTTTGGAAAGAATGAGGAGCAGTGGCAGGGGTGGGGTGCGCTGCGGAGAGGTGAGCAGAGTGGGCGGAGGAGGGATGCTCTGAACAGCCGCTGGCCCGTCTGAGGGGGAAGCGGAGGACCCCGATGTGAAATGAAAAAGGAAACCCTCTGTCGGGGAGTCGCTGCTGTTCGGCCGGGAAGTGTGTGGGGCGGCGGAACGGGCGGCAGGGCGCGGCCCTCACCGAGGCAGGGTGGGTGTAGGGGAGGGGTGTGGAGAGAGGGACCAGGAATGATGAGCCATTAAAGGCCAGGACCTGTTGCTATGGTGACACAGTGTGAGAACAAACTGTACACTCACATATACACAAGTGTAAGTGTCTTAATTCATGCCAGAAAACATGCAAAACCAAACGCCTTGTTTCTCTGAGGTGAAGCTACAAAAGCAAGTTTGGACGGGAGGTCGGGCCTCGCTCGGCCCCAGGGAGGCCTCGGACCTGGGTCTGGGCGTCCCGGAACCCTCCCCTGAGGCCTTGGAGAAGGGCTCTGGGCAGGACAGGGCCGAGGGAGAGGAGAGAGGGGAACAGGAAGCAGTCCACTGAGTCAGGCTCAAAATTCACAGTCTTTGGAGGAAAGCAGCAGCTCTCCACAGGCCGCCTGGGGACAGTGGAAGCTGCGGGCAAGTGGGCAGCTTCCTCCCCAGCGGGGGGCGGGAGCGTCAAGCTGTGGTAACAAGACCTGGAGGGAGGGGAGAGAGGGGGCCATGAGCAGAGGTGTGGGACGGAGCGGAACCCAGGCCTTCCCATTGTGCCAAGCCTGCCAGACAGACGGGGCGGGGTGGGTGACAGGGCGGGAGGGGAAGGGGGAGAGCCAGCCAGAGTGCCCAGTGCACACGCTCAGGTGAAGGCCTCGCATCACCTGGCTCTCGGATGCAGCGAGGGGGGACCAGGGCCCTGCAGGAAGCCTGGGTCTGGGACATTCACCCCGGATCTCTGGGCCAGCACTTACTGAGAAACTAACAGAACTGACGGTATTTCCATCCTTGCTGGGTGGTATCAGAGGAAGGGTACCAGCGCACCTGCAAGAGAAGCCAACATCAGGAGTAGCCGTGCAGTCCCGTCCCCCGATGGGGAGCCCCGTAAGCACAGCCTTCTGTGCCCTCCGAGTCCTGGTCCTGTCACCACTGGCAGGTGTCGGGCCAGGCACTCACCTCTAGGCACCAGTGTCTTCATCCCGAAAATGGGAGAGTGCCCCTGACCTGCCTCCTCTGCCGGGTGAAGGTCAAATGAGAGAACGGTTATGGCGACTGACACTCCACTAGACCGGACTGCAATGTGCCAGGTTGACCAGGTGGAGTCTGCAGCAGGGGCCCAGGTGCTAACAACCTGCCCTTCGCCGGGAGGGCGCGGAATTCCCAACAGGAGACTGAACCCCAATACATTTTTGCTCGACATCTTTGAATCTGTGTCCTCATCCAGCCGTAGGCTAGAGATGCCTGTCACAGGCAGCCATGAGCATCAGGAGGACAGAACGGGAGGACTCCACACGAGAAAGCAAAGCTGGTGTGGCCTCCAGTCCTTGTGTGATCTGTGAGAAGCCAAGGACGAGACCCCACTGCTACAGCCTCCCCATTTCCACCTCTCCGTCCCTCCGTTATTACCCTCCTGAGTCTAGAGGTTTGTAACCTGCCAGCTGAGCCCTCGCGTGGGGCCTGGCAGCTACGGAAACCCTGGCACTTTCCAGGAGGCCCCACAGCACAGTAGCCCCGAAGCAGGATCCCCAGAGACCGGTCAGGAAATGATAGGCACCCCCTTCCCCATGGGCTGGTCGTCTGGATGGTAAGTTGTCTTAGGGGCCAAGCCAACACCGCAGGGAGGCCACCTGCCCCCGTTACAGGCAGCACGTCCGCCCCAGCCTGGCCCGTGGCTGCTGGGTGAGGATGGGGCGGGCATCCCGCCTGAGTGAGGGGGGAGGTTACCCAGACGGAGCCCAGGGTCCCCTAGGAAAGGAAGGGACGGCACAAGAGCCGATGCAGAGACAGGAGCAGCTGGGCTCATGGACAAGTCCCCGCAGCTGCAGCAGTCAGACCCAGTTACCCACTGGGCCCCTGGGATCCCCCAGGCCATTTGGGGCTGAAGAAGCTTCCCGAGAACGCGCTCCTGTGCCCCCTCCAATGCCAGGTGCTGCTTTGTACAGCGCAGGACTCTCCTCACCAGCACACAGCAGGAGGCCAGGGGCTGGTCACCCGACGATGCCAGGATGCTTGGCATACAGCACACAGCAGGGCAAAATCTTAGGTCACCTGACCAATGGGCTCCAAGCATGCGGCACGGCCGTCACCAGGACAGAGCTGACCCCAGGCTGCGAGAACGGCCTGGAGTAAGCCCCACACCACACAGAGAGGTCAGGAGCTCTTCTAGCCTTTGAGCTGTCCAGGCAGAGGCCCGGACCTTCTTTCCTGCCCTCTGAACATCTGGAAGCGGTTCCTGCCTCCTGGCTGACAGCTGAGTGGGAGGAAGCCTCTCCTCCCCTGTGCGGAGCCACGGATGCCCTCTCGGCGGGAGGCCCGCTGGACACCAGAGCTCAGTCCCCAAGGAGGACGAGGAGACCAGCTCCACTGCTGCTGGAGGGCCGGTGGCCCAGCTCAGGGAACCCTCATGGCCCCGGAGCAGCCCCCAGCAAGGAAGTGCCTGGAGCTGGGTGCCCTGCGGGGCTGGGGGCGGGGAGGACATCGGATGGGAGTGGGAGGGACTCTGGAGCCTCCCCCTCGCCCTCTGCACCACTGGGGAAGCCGAGGCCTCCTGCAGCTGCGTCAGGCTCCCTCAGAGAGCCCGCCTCATCCGGCCCCACACTCTCCGCAAGGGCTGGAATTCCTGCCTCTGAAGCAGCACTTTCCCCCTGGCCTGAGATGAGTCAGCCGCCTTCTTGGGGAGGAAGTAGAGGAAAGACCCCATTTCTGAGCTCCAGACAGCCGTTCCCCTGAAGTGGACAGAATGTTCTCAAGTGGCTGCATTTCCGCTTCCCTCAGACACACAGCGTGGGCCGGCGGGCCGGGTCCTCTAAGGAAGCACGGTCCAGCCCTGGCCGGGTGGCTCCGTTGGTTGGAACACTGTCCCATACACCAAAAGGTTACAGGTTCAATTCCTGGTCAGGGCACATACCTAGGTTGTGGATTTGATCCCTGGGCGGGGCAACTGATTGATGTCTCTCTCTCTCTCTCTCTCTCCTCTTTTCTCCCCCTTCCTCTCTCTCTAAAATCAATGAACATATCATCAGATGAGGAAAAAAAAAAAAAATCTCTAAAGCACAGTCCCTTCCTGTCCCAGCTCAGAATAAGACACCCCCCGTCCCCCGGGGCCAGCACATCAGGGAGTGAGTGGCTGGTCCCTTCTCAGGGCCTCTAGTTGCTCACAGGGGACTTGGGGTCCTGAGATACCCACCCGGACAGGCCCATGGTATCTTCGACGAACCAGGTCCCGAGAGGACCAGCAGCGAAACAAGAGGGGGCAGGGCCTCAGTCCCCTCTCACCGGGACTGCCTGAGAAGACGTGCCCAGAAGGGAAGGGGGGGAAGGAGCGAAGCCACAGGAGAAGCAATACGAACAGCAGACAAATACGGGGCCTCACTCACCCGACAGTCCGTCACAGTCACACCCGGGCCGACGGAACCCAGACTGGCCAGTCTACACGCTGGCCCGGGAACAGCTCCGGGAATTCACGGAAAGGAAACAGCAGGACAGGTGCCCAGAGAGGTGTGAGCAAGGGCGCCCCCTGCCGCACAGCCTACCAGCAGCAGAGAATTGTGCGAACAACCTACTACCACCCACCGGGAGCTGGGCACACGCCCCCCGTGGTGGGCTGGCAGGGCATCTGGAATGTAGGTCTACATTTACTGATGTGGAAGAATGTCCTCATAATTAGGTTTTAAAATGATTAAGTGTGTATACAGTAATTTTTGTAAAAGGTTCCTATCCGTGGCTTTACGTACACACTCGCACCCAACTACCCACCAAGTCGAAGGACTAAAGGCAGCGAAGTTGTAGGGAGCAGGATGATAAGCCAAAGGGAACAAAGAAAAGACCCTGCCTACCCTCCCCGCCCCCCACCCCCCGATAAAAGCAGAGCTCCAGTAGCTGATGCTTATGAAACCCTCAGCCTGTGCCAAGTGCTGCTCTGAGTGGTTTTCAGGTACTGGGTTCATTTAATCCTCATAAACACCCTCTGAAGGTGATGCCATCACCATCCCATTATACAGGTAAGGAAACAGAGGCAAGGAAGCTCATGGAACTCGGAGGTTGTCGGTAAGTGGCTGCGCCAGTTTAAGGATGGGGAGCCACAGTGAGAGACCCCCATTTCCTCAGGTGAAGTAAAAAAAGGCCAAGTCCAGTCTGGGAGGACTCTGGGACACAAGGGGACACGGAGAATCCCTGCTTCTCGGCTACTATCTTTAGGTACCAGACCCCAGTGGACCTCTGCCATCCACACCTCCTGCATGCCTCACCCTCTTGAAGGAGAAGATTCTATCAAGAGGCTCAGAAGGTTGAGCAAGATGGCCTTGTGCCAAGACAGAGTGGGATGAACCATCTCCCAGCACCTTTCTGCAGGTCCGGTCCCTGGGGCTCTGGCTGAGCTACTGGCAAAGGGCATGCATGTGGGGTGTGCCCATCTGGGTAAAGGAAGGACTGCTTTTCACCCCCTCTTGTCTCTTAGCTGCCACCTCCTTGCCCCCAGGCATAAAAAACTCAGTTTTGTTGGTCCCCTGGTTCAGAATAATTCTCTTCAGATCAACACTGTCCACCCCTTTATTTAGGCATTTTCTTTTTAAAAATATATATATACTAGAGGCCCGGTGCACAGATTCACACACCGGTGGAGTCCCTCAGCCTGGCCTGCAGGGATTGGGCTGAAACCAGCTCTCCGACAACCCCCAAGGGGTCCCGGATTGCGAGAGGCCAGTTCTCAGGTGACGCACCCCGGAACTGGGCTCCCTCCTCTCTGGTTCCGGATGCATCACCCAAAAACTGCAGCTGCCAAGTCACTGCAGCTCAGCAGCTCCTGCATTGAGCGTCTGCCTCCTGGTAGTCAGTGTGCATCATAGCTACCAGTCAGATGGTAACTTAGGCTTTTATATATATACTAGAGGCCCGGTGCACGAATTTGTGCATGGGTGGGGTCCAGCCGGCCCGCCAAGATCAGGGCCGATCAGGCTGGCTGGGGGGAGCGGCCGCAGGTGGTGGACTGACTGGCCCCGCCCCCTGATCAAACTCCTGGTCAAACTCCCGGTTGAGGGGACAATTTGCATATTAGCCTTTTATTATATAGGATATATAGGGCTAGTGACCTGGTGCATGGATATGAGCACATTGAAAGGAAATTAATTAGAAGGTGGCCGGCAGGGTGGGCCTGGGTGAGATGGGCCAGACATGCCCTGAAGCCAACCTCCCATGGTCCCCAGCGTCTGCAGAGTAAGCGAGGGTCCCTCCAGCAGGTGGGGCCCTTGGCCTGGCCTGCGGGGATCGGGCCGAAACCGGCTCTCCGACATCCCCCGAGGGGTCCCGGAGTGTGAGAGGGCACTTTGCAAAGTTGCTGTTGTACAGGGTGTGGAACACAAATGCAAGTGTGCAGTAAACCAGATTCAGGGCCGACAGTGTCCCAGCAACAACATAACCCATGGTAGAAGGTGGAATCACACTGCCCTGCAAGGAACTGGGCTACATCCTCTCTGGTTTTGGGGTGTGTCACCCAAGAACCGCCGCTGCCAAATCACTGCAGCTCGGCAACTCCTGCGTTGGGCATCTGCCCCCTGTTGGTCAGTGCACATCATAGCAACCGGTCGGACAGTCAAACACTTAGCATATTAGCCTTTTATATATATAGAAGATGTCATATATAAAGGCTAATATGCAAATAGACCAAACTGCGGAACAGAACAACCAGTTGCTATGACGTGTGCTGACCACAAGGGGGCACACAGGGAACATGGCAGGCGTCAGCAGCAGGCGGCAGAGTGCGGAACAAGGTGGGACGCCGGTCACTGTCATCAGGGCAAGCCTCTGTTACTGAAGATTCTCTGCTCCAGTGCGCTGAGGTCCTGCCGGACACTCGCACCTGCTGCTGGCGCCGGAGCCGCTGCTCACACCTGCTGCCAGTGTCTGGCGACGGCCCCGATTGCCCCTTAGGGCTTCTCCACCTCCCCCTGCTCCCGAAGGGCGATCAGGGCCGGCAGCCACCTCTTGCACCCACTGTTGGCGATGGCCCCGCTCGCACCCACTGCCGGCACCATAGCCGCTGCTCACACCACTGCCTGTGCTGGCCCCGATCGCTCGGTGCTGTCAGCGGGTGCGAGCAGCGGCTGCCGGCCCCGATCACCCGAGGGTTTCTACACCTCCCGGTGCCGCCCCGCTCACACCCGCTGCTGGCACTGGCCCCAATCGCTCCGCACCGTCAGCGTGTGGTAGCGGCAGTGGCAGGAGCGAGGCTTCTGGCAGACAGGGGATCGGGGTCCGCGGCAGGAGGGGCCAGGTGGGGGTGCAAAGGATGGGCTGAGACCCGCCCCTGTGCCCACCGCAGCCTCGTGGCCCACAGTTCCTTTCAATGATGAGAGAGAATCGATCGGCTGCCTCCTGCACGCCCCCTACTGGAGATAGAGACCACAACCCCGGGCATGTGCCCTTGACCAGAATCGCACCCTGGACCCTTCAGTCCACAGGCCGACCCTCTACCCACTGAACCAAAACCAGCGAGGGCTATTCAGGCATTTTCAACCTCCATTTGTGGGGCAGCCCTGCTGAAGGGGCGGGGAGGGGGCTCTTGAAACAAAAAGGAAAAAATGCTACTTGGAAAATGCTTTCATGCATTTGGTCCTAACGACATGTTTTACTGTTGAGACATGGCTTTCCAGAGAGCGAGGAGCAGGGACAGAATTAGTTACTGCCTGGGCCAACCTCTTGTTAGTCTCCCGCCCCAAAAATGCCACTACCCTTTGAAGCAGCCTTCATCCCCTTCCCTGGGAAGCCAGGAGACAGGAACTCAGGCATAATGAGGCCTCCAGCCTCAGAGAGGACCCAGGTGAGGAAACTAGACAACGGTGATATTAAATAACAGCCACGATACCTGGTAACTCTCTAGTCTTCCCTCTGTACAGCCGTATAAAGTAGGTATGATTATCATCATTCCAAAAAGAAACTGAGACACAGAGAAGTTAAGTAACTTGCCCAAGGTCACACAGGTGTTAAAAGAGCGAGCCAGGATTTGGACGAGGCAGCTGGATTAGAGTTGGACAACCACAAGGCAGGGAGGGTGGGAGGAAGCTGGAAAGGAAGACAACAGGAGGGCACAAATCCCTCGGAGCAGGTAGCAGCAAACCACTCCCAGCCAGCCAGGGGCCACCCCGAGAAGGGCAGAGGCCCTCTCCTGTCCCCGGCTCCCAACCTCTGCTTGGTCACGGGCACCGCCTAGCCTCTCAGAGCAGACGAGGCAGAACCTCTCGCCCGCTCATTGTACAGAGGAAGACACATAGGCCCAGAGGGGAAGCCACCTGCCGAAGACCAGGTCGCTAACTGGTGCAAGGTGGGGATCAGAGGTGAGGACCCCAGCAGTTAAACTCCCCACGTGGCCGGGATACCGTGCAACTGCCCGCCTTCCACACTGCGCCAGGTCAGAGACGACGGACAGCGTGCCCGGCTCACTACTCTATGCCCACCCAGAGCCTGGTAAACACCCAAACATCTCCCTCTAAGGAAGATCGTTACCACCTTCCTACCCCCGACCAGTGTTCCAGCTGTCTGTGCTGTGCAGCTGGGGACAGCGCCCAGTTTGCCCACACTTCTGCCCGTGGTACAATCTAAAGTTGCTGTGGCCAGGGAGAGTGCCCCTGCTGGGTTTGTTGGGGTACTAGCCCCAGAATCTGAACCTTCCGCCCTGGAACTGGGCAACCCAGAAGTCACTGAGCCCCCCAGAGGACCGAGACGACCAGGAACTTAGCCCTCGGCCAGCGCACCGACTCCTCCCACTGCAGCTTCCAGTTCCTGCGAACTCCGCCTTCCTGGCCTCTCACTTCCTTTTCCTCCTCATCCCCTTCTGCTGCCCTTGCGAGTCTGCAGCCTCTGCTCACTCCTGCTCCCAGCACAGCACGCCCAGCGAGGTCCCTCTTCCCACGGATGGGAGGCCGAGGTGGGCTCACCACTGCTCCTCCGCCCTCCTGTGCCACCTGGCAGTGCCGTCCACACAGCTGGCATTCCTGTCGCTGCCTCACAGGAATGGGCTGGTAGCTCACCCCCTGCCCGTCTGCCTCTCCAGCACCTGCCCGGCCCTCGCTGAGCAGAGAGCCCTCCCGGCCAGCTCTACCCTCCCCGCCTCTCCTGGAGGTGCTCGCATCCTCTCTCCTGCCCCAGCGCAGGTTCGGGAGGGAGAGCATCCAGGCTCCATGGAAACAGGAACCCTCGCTGAGCACTCGGGACGCTTGTCCCAAGTACAGTTCTAGCACCTCTCATGTACTGACATTTAATTCTCACCACAACCCTGAGGCACACAATAGTATTCTCCTTTTCCAGATAACTGGAAAAACCAAGGCACAGCCACCTTTAAGAGCTGTCTCAAGTTCCTAAAGACAGGAGGAGGCAGAGGCAGGCGGAGGGTTCCGGAGACCACACTCGGGTTGGGATTTGAATCGTGGTTCAGTCACCACAAACAGAGTGCAGTGTGGGGCCACGGGTGGTCAGGGGGCGGTGGAACCGCAGCTGGGTCTTCAGGACTCTGCCCTGAATCTTCAACGTGGCCTTACGGCTTGTCCTCTCCCTCCTCTCGGTCAGAGCCCATGTCCTAAAGGCATGTCATGGGAGACAGCGGCTCTGCTGAGCTCAGGAGACATGCGTGGTCCAGAGGCCAGGTAGGTACAAAGTCTGGCCAACTCCGAGCCTTCACTCTCCCCTGTCCTGCTTCTCCCCCTGGGGAGAGCTTACCTGAGCGTGCAGGGCGGCGGCGGCAGCAGCAGTGGCAGCTGGGTAGGTGAACGCAGCGTGTGAGATAGCCGGGGTCAGCTCTGTGGTGTACAGAGGGTAGGGGGCCCAGGCCTCTGGGGATGTGGGGATCAGAGCAGTCCCCATCAGGTCATCTACAAAGGGAGACAAGAGCCCCCATCGTCAGAACACTCCCCTTCTGCCACCTCATGCCAGACAGACAAGGGCACTCAGCACTATGGTTGAAGCACAAGCTCCTGTCAGGCCAGATACCCCTCAAGACCAGAGAAAGAAGCCATGTTAACTTGGCCGGGCAGGGCGAGCGTCTTGTCTGCTTTGAGAAGCTCTCAGAGGGGCCTCCGCCCATCTCAACCAAGAGAAACCAGAGAAGGCTTCAGGGAAGTCTGATGGCTCCGCCGGCCTGAGGCCCAACACAGGCTGCAGGGAGGACGGAAGTGAGGAACCCACACGGAGGCGGCTGTGGATGCAAGCAGCCTCCTGGAAAAGGGGGCATGCAGGCAGACAGCCCCCCAGAGAGAATCCCAATGCCTGCTCTCTGTACAAACCCCCGGGGGCCCCGAGCCCAGGCCCAGGGCAGGGCAGCAGGCTGCAGCTGAGCGCCACTCACTCACAGGGGTCCCGTGCGATGAAGTGTGCTCCTAGGGCGGGGTGAGCGCTGGTGGGGTTTGGTGTAGCCATTAGCTTGTTCTTGGCCATCTTGGTATTGGCTTTGGCAAACTCTAGCCTCAGGGTCTGCGGGTTCTCGGGATCAAAGCGAATACCCTACACCGGAAGGAGAGGAAGGGAAAGACTTTACTCTGTAGAACCCAGACTGTCCGCTGCAGTGGGTACAGAAGGGCCCCAGAAATGATCTTGCCCGAAAGACTTGCCCGCCTGGGGCCAAGACCGAGGACATGCTGCTCCAGCCTTGTGAGTAGGGACGTCTGGCCGAGACAGCACAGCCCAGGACCCTGCCCAGGGCGGCTGGGAAATAAGCTGTGGGCCCGCTCCTTGGGCGTGGGGTGGGGGGAGGTTTGCAGAAGACAGGACACGGACACCCCATGCCCAGGGGACTGTGGGTCAGAGAAAGACCTCCTCCATCTACTCACATTCAATGCATTCTTGGCTGCTTCTGCTCCTGCCCGGCTGTCAAAGATCACAAAACCAACAGGCTAACAGGAAAAAGAGAGAACACACTTGCATCTCTCCCAACATTCCATCTCCCCCGCAAAAACAAGACAAAACAACAAAAACCCCAAAATAATAAAAAGCAACTCTTGCCCTAAGCTCAGTTTGGAACAATAGAAGACTCTTGTGCACCAAAAGTCTCCAACCCAGGTGCCACATTGTGGGAAAAGATGCCAACAGAGCTTTATCCCACAGCACTAAGCATCACCCTTCCAATAAGTCTTTCTTTTTTTTTTAATGTATCTTTTACTGATTTTTTACAGAGAGGAAGGGAGAGGGATAGAGTTAGAAACATCGATCAGCTGCCTCCTGCACACCCCGCCCTGGGGATGTGCCCGCAACCAAGGTACATGCCCTTGACTGGAATCGAACCTGGGACCCCTCAGTCCGCAGGCCGACACTCTATCCACTGAGCCAAACCGGTCAGGGCAAGTCTTTCTTTTTCTTTTAATGCATGCAGGTAATTAAGAGTAAGTGCTAGCCCAGCCAGCGTGGCTCAGTGGTTGAGCGTTGACCTATAAGCAGGAGGTCACAGTTCAATTCCCTGTCAGGGCACATGCCCAGGCTGTAGGTTCAATCCCCAGTGTGGGGCGTGCAGGAGGCAGCTGATCATTGATTCTCTCTCATCACTGATGTTTCTATCTCTCTTTCCCTCTCCCTTACCCTCTGAAATCAATAATACACACACACACACACACACACACACACACACACACACACACACACATATATATATATATATGTGTGTGTATGTATATAAGTTCTAATGTTTTCCCAGGAAGGGGACTCCAATATATCAAGTGCCTGAGGAAGTTCCAGATTCGATCAAGGGGAACAGTTTGAAATTTCTCCAACTTCATCTTGCCAAGGTTCAGTCCAGACCCCAAATGGCCCTCAGCCTCGAGCCAGGCTGTGGCTTCTCAAGAGTCAGAGAGGGAGGACCAGGAGCTGACTGGTAAGAAGAGGGGGCCTGTGGAGGCCACTGGTTCATCAGCCCAGCACAGAACCAGGATAAAGGGAGAGGTCTCAGCTCCCTCAAGACTGAGTAAAAGGCACAGACTTCATTCCGAGCTCAGCAGTTGGGATGGGCTGGGAGGAAGAAAAACCTTGCAGAGAAATTACCTGTCTCGATGTGAGCTTGATCAGGGACCCTTCGTACCCCTGCAGAGAGAGGCAGTCATTAACAGGGAAGGTCAGAGCCCCTGCTGTGCCGTCCCAGCCACCCACTCCGCCCTCCACCACTGCTGGGCGCCCTCCATTCTGCATCCTGCACCACACGGAGTAGCACGTGGGTGGGCATGGTGGCAGACGCCATCGTTTCACTCATAAATTCCCATTTGCCCCACTAGCTTGTAATCCAGACGCACAGATCTTACCTTTTTAAGTTTTCTCCTCTGCAAATCGAAAAGGCTACACTGAATCTCAAAGATTACTTATACAGCAAAATCTGTGGACATTCTCCATGTCCCCACTTTACAGATGAGGAAACAGAGGCTGGGAAGGGCTAAGTGATCAACAGAAAGCAACGTGTGGATTGACAGGTCTGTGATCACAGTTTCTGATACTCTGTCCTACCTCTTCCTGCTGCCCAGCCCAGGTCAGAGACTCACTCCTGACGCTTCGCCTCTGTCCCAGGCTCTGCCCGTGGGTGGCTGGGCCCAGACTCACCTTGAACGGCCTGAAGAGCAGGTAGAGTTCTCTGGGTTTAATGTCCACAGGGAGGCCACTGACGAACAGTGTCCGGACCTGGAGACAAAAGGACAGCAATGACGGCCCTTCCTTCTGGAAGGAACTGGAATCCTCCCAGAGTTTAGGGAGGAATTTGGTATTTCCTGGGCCTCCTTTGGAGGCTGAGACAAATGAATACTCAGAGGCTTATAGCATTTAACTTTTTTGTTGTTGTTAATCCTCACCCAAGAATATTTTTTCCCATCGATTTTTAGATTTTTATTTATTTATTTAAAATTTTTTATTTTTTTTAAATGTATTTTTAGTGACTTCAGAGAGGAAGGAAGAGGGAGAGATAGAAACATCAATGATGAGAGAGAATCATTGATTGGCTGCCTCCTGCTCGCTCCCCCACTGGGCATGATTGGAATCGAACCTGGGACCCTTCAGTCTGCAGGCCGATGCTCTATCCACTGAGCCAAACCGGCTAGGGCTGATTTTTAGAGAGAGTGGAAGGGAGTGGGGGAAGAGCGGGGGGAAGGGGAAAGGAGAGAAAGAGAAAGAGAGATGTGAGAGACACATCAACTGGTTGCCTCCTGCACATAGCCTGACTGGGGCCAGGTATCACACCTACAATCCAGGTATGAGCCCTTGACCAGGAATCAAACCCGAGACCCTTCAGTGTACGAGCAGATGCTCTAACCACTGCAACAAGCATGTGAACTAGGCCAGGGCACAAGCATTTAACTTTTCAAAGTCCTTCCTGTGCACTCTCCTTTCTCCAGGTTCATCCTGCAGGTGTCACTCAACGAGCACCTGCTGAGCACCTCTGTGCAAGCCTGACAGCTGTGGAACAGCTGCAAGGAGAGAGCCCTATTTAATCAGCACACAGATCACGGATCCCTCTTCAGGTCAAGGACCCCTCTGACCTCCTCAGCAAACTTGGTGTCTGACCCCCCACAAATGCACAAGTTAAAATGTATATAATTAGTAGCAGATACCCACAGACCCAGGTTGGGAGGTTCCGTCTGGTCCAGGGGAGAGGCAAGGATGTAAATGGAACCTAAGTCCTATGCTGCACCTGGGACGACTTCCACAGGGGGCCCACCCTGTCACACCCATCTCCTGGGCACTGCTTCTGACGCTAGCTGTAAGCTCTTCGATGGCCTCTATGTCCAGCTCCTACTATGGAGCTGGTACTAAATGTTTACTGAATCAGAGACCTGGGTAAGGAGTCAGGGATGGGACAATTATGCTGGGTTTTGAAGAATGAGTAGGATCTTGCCAGCTCCAAATGAGGCAGAAGATGCTGTGAGTTACAAGGCCTGCCCTCACCATGGTGACAAGTTGGTGGTGAAGCCAGGTCTAGACACCAGATTTCCATCCTGTGACTCCAGCCAAACCTGACTTCCTGAACTGCATGATAGCCTGTGGGACCCAGCCAACAGCCTTTTTGTAGACAATGGATTGAATCAGGAACCCGGGGCAGCCAGGCAAAGTTACACCCAACACACACACACACACACACACACACACACACGCACGCACGCACGCACGCACGCACGCACGCACATCCTCAGCAACAGAGCCAGGAGTGACTGCGGAAACCAGCATGGACAGCTGCTGGTAGCCAGGGTCACCATCCTCAGCCCATGCCTGATAGCAAATGGGTAAGGACAAGTTTCTTCACTCACATGAGTTTTCTGCCAAGAAGCATACCCTTGCCATTTAGGGCACATGGTTCCTTCCAGTCATGCCTTTCCCTAACCAGACATGCCTCTGCTCCCAGGCCCGGGGGGGGGGGGGGGGGAAGGTTCCGTACACGTCACAGCCCGCAGCTGTGTCCGTCCACACAGCGCTCAAGTGCTGCCCTGCTCCCAGGAGCTCCTGGGACAAACTGGACAGCGAGGCTCCGGGTGGGCTCAACCGAGCCCCCGACTCCAGAGGGCGCCCTCCTCCATACCCTGCCCTTTGACGGGCGGGCCTTTAACCTCCCTGTAATCCCCCCAAAGGACAGGGACCTGCTTGGGTCACCCGGCTTTCCTTTAAAGGCAGCAGACCCGGGACCCATCTGGGCAGGTAGAGGTGATACTTGCTTCTGGGTGCCAGGACTTGAGCACCCAGCCAGGGCCCTGCTTCTCCCTCCTCCCTGGGACGGCGGGTCTCGGTTTGGGTCAAAGACGCAGAACCGGAGCCACCCCACAGAAACCTCTGCCTCCGTTCTCCCCAGGGGCCACCCATTTCACCCCGGCTAATTTTAAACCCTTCCTCAAATGGCTCCTTTCTGGCCAGACCTCCCCAGAGGCCCCCTTAAATAGCAAGTTCTCAGCACAAAGTTTCCTGCTGGGTGGGGGAGGGGAGGGTGGGGGATCTTCCCCTCCTTCCCAGCTCAGATCCTGGTTTCCAGTCTTCCCTCTGGGCCGGATGTCTCCAGCCCTTTTCTTCTGGTTTCCATCATTTAGGCTCTGGAGTGTTCACAAGGCCACAGTATCGCTCCCGTCCTGTCCCTGGCCACCTCTCAGAAACTAAAGCAGGCCAAGGCCGTTACAGACGAGGTGGCGGGTCCGTCTGCCAGGTCACAGACCCTTCGCTGGGATAACAACGTCTGGGAGGTTAGGTCACAGGAAACCTGGCCTAACTATTCCCTCAGGTTCTCACTTGATCTCAGTCACCCCAGCAGATGACGGGATCCCTGACTATCCTCTGTGCAGACAGGGAAACTGAGGCCCAAAGGGGCTCACGCAGCTTAGCTCACCCAGGCGCCCTGACTCAGTCTTCGGTGCCACCAGCAATCCGTCCAGCTGTGGGGACAGACGGAGTGGCACGTGGGTGGCCTTGTTAGCCTCATGGGTAGGTAAAGTATTGTCACCCGTCCGTTCGGAAGCCCTTCCTTGGGGACTCGTTTAGGATGACAGCAAAGCTGGAACAGTAGGGCAGAACAAGAAGAAACTGGCGAAGCAAGGTCGAGGGGAGCAAGAGCTCAGCCCCACGCTGAGAGGAGACGAGGTTTCAGAGCCCACGCCTCTGCCTTTCGGCTTCAGCTCCCTCTGGTCCTGCCACAGCCCATCTCCTCCGGGTCCCCGGCAAGCTCCATGCGCACCAAAGGCAGCTGCCCGTGTTGCCTCTCGGGCCACCCCTCCTCCCTGGCTCCTTAACTGAAGGGCACCCACCCCTCACATCCCTCTACTTCCTCACTCCCCCTTCCTTCCTCTGAAGTCCTACGGGGCCCTCAGAACCCCCTGCCTCACATCGTTTCCACCGTCTGAGTTTATCCTGGACTCTAAAACCCCAGAGAAGGGAGCCACGTCTCAAAACTTTCCTACCCTCCAGAGTTCCCAGAGCCAGGCCTCAGCACCTGCACGGTCCCCCTGCACCTCAGTCCTTCCAAAGAAACTCCCAGGCCGAGGCCGATGTGGCCCAGCGTGGCAGAGTAATGCCATAAATGGCAAAGACAACAGGCTTCAGTTAGGCCGCCGCCTGCACCCCAGCTTCAGGCTTGGCTAGGGCCGTGGTCGGCAAACCGCGGCTCGCGAGCCACATGCGGCTCTTTGGCCCCTTGAGTGTGGCTCTTCCACAAAATACCACGGCCTGGGCGAGTCTATTTTGAAGAAGTGGCGTTAGAAGAAGTTTAAGTTTAAAAAATTTGGCTCTCAAAAGAAATTTCAATCGTTGTACTGCTGATATTTGGCTCTGTGGACTAATGAGTTTGCCGACCACTGGGGAAGATGCTTCCTGCCTCCGAAGCGGCCTATCTGTGCAACATGGATACCATCTACCTCCAGGATGAACAGTTCGCCTCACTCCACGCCTGGCACTTGGGAGGCGCAACAAAATGCACGTTCACGTAGGGCTCCTGTAATCACAGTGGTTACCTGCACGGACACCTCACCTGTCAGGTACCCCAAGCCTTTTACTTATAAGTGCCTAGTGAGGCGGGGTCGGGTCCGGGTCAGTCTGGAACTGGCAACATGGGTGAGACGATCTTAGGAGGTCACAGGCTCCTTTTCCTCCTTCCCAGGGAGGTAATATTTGAGGTGAAGGCACAATGGAGATGAACTACAACACCCTCATTTTATAGATGAGGAAACGGAGGCTCAGAAGAGGCAGGTAACAAAGCAAGGTGACTGTATAGTCAGGACCCTCTAGGGACGGCTGGGACAGAGACATGCAGTTACTTCTCCAAGGCCTGGCCGACGAGCCCCGTGTCCCAGGCCGGCCTTGGAGACCACTCCCATGCCACTTGCTGGTGCCAGCCTCACAGGGCCTGTCGTTCATGAGATGGGTGCAGACACCAACAGTTGGTTGATGCCAAGATGAAAAGACCAATCAGAGAACCCATGTCCTGCCTATTCCACCAATTTATTATAAGAATTCAACACAAAACTGCTTTCAGTATTTGAAGGAGCAGAAGGGGGGGTTCCCACAATCCCAGGTCCTAGAAGTCACCACACTCGTTTACCTGGCCCTTCTCCTCTGGACCTCAGCCCTTCTCCGGAAGTGCCCACACAACCACAATCCTGAAACACGGAAAGCAACCACAGCCCTGTTAAAATGGCCATCTTCGCCGGGCCACTGTGGCCCGGTGGTTGAGAGTCGATCTATAAACCAGGAGGTCACCGTTCAAATTCCGCTCAGGGCACATGCCCGGGGTTGTGGGCTCGATCCCCAGATGGGGGGGCTGCAGAAGGCAGCCAATCAATGATTCTCTCTCATCATTGATGTATCTATCTCTCTCTCCCTCTTCTTTTCTCTCTGAAATCAATAAAAATATGTTAAAAAAATAAAATGGCCGTCTTCAATGGCAGGTACGAGCAGATAGTGCCAGACCACAGCCATATCCTAAGCACAACTGGGGATAAGCTAGGAATGGGGTAGAGCGAGGACTGGGGGAGAAGTGGAGAATCCTTAGAAGTCAGTGAAAGGAGGAACTTGCTGAGGAACAGCTGTTCAGATGGAACCCACTGGAAGCACCACATTTCACATGGACAAAGAACTTGGCCAGAGAGGTGGCCCAAGACACAGGACATCGCAGACATGGCTGTGTGGCCCTCGTGGCAGTCGGAAGCAGACTCAACCTTGCTGGAGGTCCCAGCCAGCACCAGGCCCACTGAGGGGAGCCAACTGGCCTTTTGGCACAACTGGGCCCTTGTCCAGCAAGGCTTTGGGGGCTCCGGAGGCAGCGCTTTCCTTCTGCAAGTCCTGCTGCCCACCTTCCTCTGAAGGTGCTGGGAGTGAGGGGGCAGGGCAGTCCAGCCCCTTGGGTAAGCCCACAGGCTATCCCTGGTTAGCAGACTTCCTGGGGCTGTTAGGTCTCAGCTGTGGGTTCCTGGGCTCTTTCCCTCCAGCTGGCGCTGGATCTAGGGTGCCTAAGGGTTCCCCTCTTGACCACTCCTCACCTCCTCTACCGGTGGCCTCTGAATCTCACTCCCAGTGTTTCAGGGAGGGGCAAAAGGGCATTACCTGAGAGGCACAGGAACGGGTGGTCCCCCATCCTCAGCCTCGTTCTTGAGGCCCCTGGGATGGGGATGTCCCCTCCCATAAGGAGCCTCTCAACTGCTCTTTCTAAGCCCAGCAAGACAGAGGACCCAGGCTCCCGGGGCGGCCCAGTCCTTTCCTTGGTGACAGGAAGGGGACTGCAGGTCATCATCTAGGATTTCCTCTCCTCTCGGCAGCCCTCTCCAGCCCAGAGGCAAAGCTTAATGTTGTACAGGGAGAAGGGAAGTAGGAAGGAGGAGCTCTGCTAAACTCGTTCCTATCTATGTGTCAGTGGTGTTCTTCCATCAGACAAACTGAAATCTGTTTAAAGATCTTCAGGTAAAAAGGAAATGAAACAAAAGCCGTCAGGAGCAAGGTGATAACACACCCCAGGCCTCGGCCTCAGAGCACAGCCAAGCTTCTGTGGGCAACACTTCAGACAGGACTTCGATCAATCTCGCTCTGCCCAGGGGGACAGCTCTCTTGCCTCTGCACACTCTGATGGGCAGCCCTGTCATTCAGGTGTCCCCAGGCCAGGCCAGCTTCCTCGACAGTGGCTGCTCAGGTCTCGGGCCAAGCTCAGAGGGGACCCTGCAGGAATTAAGGGAAGGGGCTGGCAGGGGAGCAGGAGGAGGTGGGGGTTCTACACAGCAAAGCCCCTGTGTGGGACGGGACTGGGGTACGGGGTTCGTAGGGGCCACAGAGCCCTCCCACTCAGCCAGAGGCCAGGCTGGCCACTCTGCTCTTACCAGATGTGTGCCCTCCTCTGCAAGGGGAAGGACATGCCTGATGCTGAGGGCTCAGTAGCTCTAACGCGTCCCAACCTCTGGACACAAAAGACCTCCTTCATACTCGGCATTAAACACTCAACTTCCCGGTGAAGGGCGGCAGTAGGGTATTGTGGCCCAGAGGCTCCCCAAGTTCCAGCTTTGATTAGCGATGGGAAGGTTAGACACGGCTTTCAAAACCAGTGGTATGCCCCTGGACAAGAGACCCTCTTATCTTTTGACTCTGAAGGACACCACAGCCTTCTTCCTACCTCGGCCTGGTCATCTCTCCCAGATTGCAGCCTGGACTTCAGGTCCACCTGCCCGGAGGGCAAACCTTTCTCCACAAAGGCTGCTGCGGCAGGAAAACATCAGGGCCACTCCCCACGCTGCCCCCACCCCACTCCCAAATAAATGCCACGGGCCCACCAGGAGCGCCCTCCCCTGGGAGACAGACTCCTGCCTTCCAGGCAAATCCCTGCCGCACAGGCTGGGATTCAGGGAAAGACACACTCGGGAAACTTGACTCCGGCAATAGAAACATTCTACCAAAGAGGTAAAGACCATGTTTGAAAATTGATTCTTTGCAGCAATCCCTTAGCACCTCTGAACGTTAGAATTCCTCCCGGAAAGGAAAAACTGTTCTGTCCACTCCATTAAAATGTTCAAGTAATGCGCTCGCTTCGAATCCCCGCCCACCGGCTGCTTAGGCGCTCTCCCAGTGCCATCTGGATGGAAAACACCACTTAGGGAAGGGGGGCGGAATCCAAAAAGGGAAAAACAAGCCTCTCATAAGCCCCTCCCACATCCTTCCCCAGCTCCCAGCCCTCAGCAGCGACTGAAATGCTGAATATCTGAGCTGGAAGAAACCTCATTTTTAGATGAGGAAACCGAGGCCCTGGGGTCCAGCGAGCTGCTCACGGTCACCGAGCACATCAGAAGCAGACCCAACGTCCCCAGGTGCTCACCAGTCAAAGCTCTTCTGCACACGAGGATTTCACACCGCCAACCCACTCAGACCCCAGTGGGGTCGGCCTTGGGCACCCAGGAATAGCTAGATGGCCTTCAGCTTCTGAGTTAAGAGGGCAGAAACAGCTCCTCGCAGAAGGCTGATTGGGGGTCCCGCTGGATGATCCCACGGTTAATGCAAACAGAGTGAATTAGAGGGAGGTCAAGGGGAAAACTGCCGGACTGCCAACTCCCAGCCACTGAGCGTAGCCCTGTGCCCCATTCACTGGGGGAGGTGGGGATGGGAAGCCCCTCGAACACAGGACAGGACAGCTGGGCTCTTGCAGCTCCAGGAAGCCTCAACCAGGCCACCCCGCCCCCGCCAGCCAGTTCACAGGGTTTATGAGCTGCAGCCTGCATTGTATACAGATGACAGCTTTCCTGATATAAAGATAGTGAAGATCCTTTTTGAACTTGTACTAGCCATCATCACACCCAGCTCTGGCTTCTCCAAGGGAAAGAGACTCCACTGAGAACCAAGACAGGGGACTCAGGTTCAGCCTCCTGCTCAGCAAACGACTGCTGACCAGACATGCACACAAAAGAAAAACAGCCTCAAACCAACTGTCAGGGAGCCTGGGTTGGAGTCCCAGCCAGTCAGGTGGCTTCCTGGCCTTCCTCGCGGCCTGGGCAACACAGGAGAGGGGGGGGACTACCCTTAGGGTCCTTCACACCCCACTTTCTAAGGTACCAGGGAAGCAGGTGTCCTCCATTTGCTCAGAGTTTAAACACTTTCCTTCTTAGGGAGAGGTGGGGGAGTTATGAAATCAAACGGACTTGTATGCATGCATATAAGCATAAACAATGGACGCAAAACTCTGAGGGGTGAGGGCATGTATGGGTGTGGGGTGGGGGGGGGTAATGGTAATCTATGTACACATATAATACCTCAATAAAAAAATAAATAAAAATAAAAAATAATAATAATAATAAATCCAAAAAAAAAACAAACCACTTTCCTTCTGTCCACAGGGAAACAAAGAAAGTGGTGAGGAAGGGGCTAGCGGAGAGGTTAGGAGCGCAGCAGTCAGAAGCCAGGCCCTGGCCAAGCTGAGCCTGGGGGTTTGAGAGGGGTCTCTGCTGGAGCAATATTGGGGTTGCCTAACAGAAAGCTCAGAGCAGTCACACCCTCCCAGGCAGAGATCGCGTGGCCAGGACTTTCCTTCTGTGTCTGTGTGTAGGGGGTAGGGTGGGGGCTGGGTTCTGCCTGGGTTCCATGCTTAAGCTTGGCACCGGCAGGTCGCTCTTACCCCTCCCGGGGGAAAGAAGTCCCTCTGCGCGAGGCCACTTGACGAGAGGTGGATGGAATGTGGCGACATGGCCCGCAGATCCAGGACTTATAAGGGCTGAACAACAGCATAGGACTAAAGAGCCAGCAGATACAGCCAGACAGTGAATGGGAACCTAGACGCACACACTCCCAGAGCCCCAGTGCTCCCTCGTTTCCTCCAAGGAGCTCTGGGCCAGGACGCCGACAATGCCATCGGACAGCCAGATCTGGCGAGAAGTCCCAGGCTCAGGGCCTGTCCCAGTGCTGCTTGCCCCTGCTAATTCCAGCCCAAATCACTTATTATCAGGGCCCCATGTGGGCAGCACTTCATGGTTTCTAGTTCTTTCACGCTCACCATTGGCACGTGAGCCTGGCAGTCCTTCCATGTGATAGGCAGCGCGATTCTGGCCCATTTCATAGATGGGGAAACCAGCTCAGGGATTAGGTGCCTGCCCAGCCAGTGGCAGAGCTAGGGATCAAGTCCAAGTTGCCTGGGAAGTTGGGGCTCTTCCCCTATAGCCTGCAATGTGTCCAGGACCGTGTGTGTGTGTGTGTGTGTGTGTGTGTGTGTGTGTGTGTGTGTGTGTGTGTGTGTGTGTTGGAGTGGGGAACCAAGCTGGGATGATAAGAAGTTCTCTAAAGGGAGGACATGTTTATATTTTGTTGTTGTTGGGCTGGCTTGTATAAAGTGTTCAATAAGAAGACTTCAGACCTCACACCCTAAGCTAATTCTAGCTCCAGGAACAGGCTTACCGTCTTAGAAGCACACCTGTCAAAGCCTGTAGTGAGCACCAGCCTACACTTCATCTAGGGAACCAGACCAAACAGTGTGAACTGCGCCGTGCAGACGGCCCGGTGCTATGTCCAGGCGCCTGCTTTCCACTAGGTTCCAGACAGAGCCGGGGTCCAAGGCTCTCCGAGCGGCAGACTCACAGGGCTTCCAGCACGGAGGGCCCCCAGGTGAGGCTCCCTCCCCTTCTGCACCGTACACCTGCCATCCTTCCTGGTGCTGTGTGGTTGGCCAATGCAGACCTACTGCTTGTCCCCTGTACTTGGCACCGCTGTCACACACCACCCCGCAGATTCAAAGCTTTGGCCTAAGGAATCTTACACCCACGCCCACCCCCAGCTCCAAAATCAGTACCTCTAACCCTCAAACCATGTGATGTTATTTCAGCGTGAACAGGCCGTACTGGGAACACAGCACTAAGCCCAACACACTGCCCATCATCTGACTGAGGCAGATGATGCCTGACAAGAGATGTTTCCTAACGTAATGCTCCTGTTGAGAGAGGGTCTCCATTCAGGGATTCTGGTGGGAGCTCCCCTGTCACAAACACATCAGGATCCCTCCATTCCCAGCTGTGCCTGGATATGACAACTATCCATCGAGGACAGGGGCCAGTCTGGGCAGTTCTTCTCAGCCTTCACAGCGACAAGGGTTCTCAAAAATGGTTTGAGGCGCTATTCCAGTAACCTCTTCTGACTCCCCACCCCCATCCCAGTAAAAGCCCAGACCCATTTCAGCCAGGGGTGGGGTGGGGGAGGGTTGGCTCTTCCCAAGAAGAGCTAGATACTGCAGACACATATCCCATGCCTGGTCCAGGTCAGGCCCTACCCTTCCTCCCTGGGAGTCCAATATGCAGGTGGCCTTGATGACTTGTGACAGCCACCAGCTTCTGTTCAGTCAGCCATAAATGACTAAAGGCCATGGCAGATGGGCCTCAGCAGACCCTCCCACTACACCCCCCCCCCCTGTTATACTCCAGAGGCCCCCAGCACAGATGGATCCACCAGTGGACTGTCTTCAGGAAGGGAGGACCCACCTGTCTAGCCTCGGCACATCTTGGAGACAACCTTATTCTTTCCATCCAAGGACAGAAGAGAGGAAGAAGCAGAAAGCCGAGGAGCCTGTGCTGGTCCCTGGGCAGACAGACAGGGTTCTGGCACATGAAGCCTCTTGTCTACAGTTCCCACCTCACGGCAGCAGGGTTCCGGAAGTACGGCGGACGGGCCCTGCGGCCGCCGCATGGCTTTGCCAGGGGCGCGAGGACCCTTCTGAGGCAGCCATGGTCAGGGGGTGGCGGGGGAACTCCAGCACTCTCCTTCAGCTCTGAGTAACGAGAGGTGGGTGGCCCTTGACCAGGCGCTCAGTGGTCAGGGCAGGCAGGACGGCTCCTCCTCCTCTCCACCTCTCAGGACTGCCTGGAGGTGCAGGGCGGAGCATGAGAGCCAAAGGCTCAGCACCCTGCAGGTCCACGCTGCCTCTGTTTACAGTGGCCACCAGCTGCCCACGGAAGATGGGGATGAGAAGTCAGATGTGCAAACACTGAATGAGGTTTAGAAGCCGGTTCTTACCGGGGCAGCCTAGGCAGGCTGGCTGTGTTTAGGGAAGGAGAAGATAAGGAGAACCAAGAGAGTACCCCCCCCCCCCCCACCACCACCAACTGACAGGTAGTCACTTCAGAGCAAGCATGGTTGCTTTAGTTCAGATGCCTAAAGCCACAGAGTACCAAGGGTGTACGAAGGCAGTCAGCCCTGGTACAGGCAACAGGGGAGCATACTGTCTGCAGAGAACTGAAAACTAAAAGTGACTTGGCCTGGTTTTTATTACCGTGAGATGGCAATTCTAAACAATATCTGTGATAAAACACTCCTTCTGCAGGGGCCAACAGCTCCCCTCACCCAACCCTGGGATGCCACGAGACCAAAGGGAACGAGCCTGGGGCCAGTCTCTGAGCTTCTACTGAGACCCTGGCATCACCCAAAGCTCAGGCTTCAAAAACTCTAGTTGCAAGACTTTTTCTCCCCCTGCCCCCCAAGTCTCACCAAAAACCCTAATAACAGAACCGCAGGTATAGTGTGGTGAAGAGAAACTCTGGGTTCAAATCCCAGCTCACCCACTGACTGGCTGCGTGCGCGTTATCTAACCTCTGTGTCTACTCCTCGTTTATGAAACGGCGATGATGATGTAAGTAATTCACAGGGCTGTGGTAAGAGTTGAGGGAGTTCAAATGGTAAAGTGCTCAGAGCAATGCCTGGCACAACAAACACTACGTACGGGCTCACTGTTATTAGAACAGCCTCTCCCATAGGTTACTTGAGCAGAGGCGGCACATCCACAGCACCCAGGAAGAAGAGCCCGGTCTCCTGGAATCTGCCTGAATCCACTTCCCTGGGCCCTGTTTCCAGGTAGAAGCCCAGACGCATGGATGCCTCCCTTCCCTTAAATCAATAAAAGCCTGCAGACAGAGCACCAAGAAGTCCCAGATTCTGTCAAATCTTTTGATGGCAGAGAAAAATAAAAAATAAAAATAGGGAGGTGCCCAAGTTGCACGCTGGACCCAGAATTCCTGCCCACTCACCTAAAGTGCTAACTCTGGACGTCCTGCCAGGGGCTAGGGATGTGGCTGGCTCTTAAGAGGCCCCTGGAGGACACATGATGGACCCAGGGGTACCAGGCCTGGACCCAGCTACAGTGAACACAATGGACAAGATGGGGGTGAGAGGACAGCAAGAGACCAAGGCCCTCAAGTCAAACTGTCACCCCCTTAGCTGCCATTAATCGGTCTTTCTGTAGTTTACCATTAGGCTAACATAAAAACGTCTTTAAGAAAACAACAGCAACAAAGTCTTTAATTTTTGGAAACTCAAACCGCCCCCAACCCAAAATTCCAAATTCTACCCTTCCCTTAGGGGGCCCCCAATGACTAATTACTGTAACTTAGTATTACCTTGTGTTATGAAAGTAAAGTCTCCATCTTCAAAACAGAATGTTTACAAGCCACACACACCGCTCCCCAGAAGCACTGTACTACCTGGCCATCCCTCAGGAATCCCTAAAACGGGACGTGTTTGGGTCTGAGGTTGAGCAGCGTTGCAGTGCAAGCCAGTCCTGAGCAGGCTTCATGTACTGTGTTCCCGCACCTTCTAGAGCTTGGGCACCAGGCATGATCTGCCTGGGGGAGAGTATTGAGACTGACACTTAGTTCTTCCCCTTCAGACCCTCCCCTTAATTCCTCCTGCTCTCCTGGGCTTTCCAAGGGTACCAATGCTTCTAACACATCTCCTTCCCTAGAGGCAGAAAAATGCCAATGTCCCCTGAAGCTTGCATGAGCACTATGTGCCCCCCAATAATGCTGCAACATGCAAACTTCTGGTGGTCACCCAAGCAAGCCATGTGGTTCCACAATCAACCTCCACTTTCATTCATGCTACTAGAGGCCCAGTGCATGAATTCGTGCATGGGTGGGGGTCCCTCAGGGTGGCCTGCGGAGATCGGGCCCCAGCTCGCGTCCCCAGCCTCGCAGCCCTGCCTGGCACCCCACCTTGGCCTGGCACCACCCCCTCACCTGCTCCACCATCCCGCCTGTGGGGCAATCGCCTGTGGGCAATTGATTGGGGCTGGGCCCTCCGCTCCCCACCCCCCACCGCCGCCACTGCTGGTTGCAGTCTGCGGGGCTATCTATGGCAACCCCTCCTCCCCCCCTCCCCCCCACACTGGGCTCCCTCAGCACCTGGGAGCTGGGCAGCGGCTCCGCCCCTCACCACTGGTTGCTGTCTGTGGGGCAATCAGCAGGGCGATCGGCCCCGCTTGCACCTGCCTTGGCTTGGCACCGCCCATTCTCCTGCTCCACCATCCCACCACGATCCTGGTTCTGCTCTCCTCCGATGCTGGTTGTGCTCTCCTTGGGGCCCATCAAGGCCGGCAGCGCCTCCACTGCTGCCCGCTACCAGCACCGCCCGCCATGTTTCTGCACCGCCCCCTGGTGGTCAACGCACGTCATAGCGAGCAGTTGAACTACTGGTCAGTCCACTGCCCAAGGGGACAATTTGTATATTAGGCTTTTATTATATAGGATTCTCTCTTCTTGGAATGCCTTTCCCACCCTCACTGGCCTAACAACCTCCTACTCAGCCACATCTCAGGGAGGGCAGACCTCGGAACTTCTCAGGGGCACCACCCTATCACTGGCTGATATCCTCTTATTTTATCTGCCATTGTATTCAACATTCCCTCACTTGCTGGCAAACCCTCCTGACCCCCCAGTCTGTGATCTTTCACCTATATTCCTGACCCTCGTCCAGAAAAGGAACCTAATGTTTATGATATGGACGAAGCGCCCATGGGTAAGGGGGGCGGCCAGGGAGAGCCCAGGCTATAAAGACGAAGCAGTTGTCCAAGACTCAAGGCTACACAGAGATGAGCAGCCCCACGGAAACCCCATCCTGGAACCGTGAAAATGCACCCTTCTCCAGTGATTGAGGTCTTCTGTGGGCCAAGGAGGATCCCTTGGTTTTCTAGGGTCGCTTTAGTTAACCTCCATAGTCAGCTGGGGAAGAGCCAGCCTAGGTTAGCTATGAGAGTAAACCCTGCTGCTAATGCAGATTCCCCAGGGGGTGGCTCTTAGGGGTAGCAGAACTAACCACCCAGGGGGCAATCTAAGCTAAAGGGAAGGAGTCCAGTTCCAGCTCAACCCACCATTCTAAGAGGGAACCCCAGCAAGAAAGCTCTTGGCCCCTTCACTGTTCAGAAGGCGAACCAGGGGAGGGGGCCAAGCCTTGTGCTTCCCTGACCAGGCAGACACTGGGCTGCAGGAGATCCCCAGAGCCCTTAGTTTTAGATCTTTAGACTAAATGACCAATACCAGCCGCACTGACTCCCTGAACCCTGACGGTGCTGCGGCCACCCCCACCCCCAAGGAGCAGCAAGGATTCCACTTCTTGAGGATTCTGCCCTCTCTCTCAGAAAAGGCACTTAGAAAAAGTGACCAATACCTGAAATGTTTTCTCCAAGACTAGCCTGGCCACATGGTTCACCCTTCCCACTTCAAAGGGGGTAGGTCTGAGGGTGAGCCCAGCCTCTGGGGCAGTGTGAGGTCCCTGCTTAAGTCAACCCTCTAGCAGAAGTGACATGCTGGGTCCTCGTCCAGCTTTGTAGGAGACAGCTTCTCTCCCTCAATTTCAGCCCACCCCAAGGCCAAGCAGAGGCCCCACACACCAGCAACCCTGACACCCTCCCCCAACTCGAAGGGGGAGATTCTGAACAACCAGGTAGAATCAGGATGGGGTTAAGGTCCAAAACGCCAAGACCTGTGGGCATCCAAGATCCAAGGAGGACAAGACCTTCAGGAGCCCAAACAACTCCACCACCCCAGAGCCCACACCACACTAGTGGACAGATGTCAGGCGCTCCCCTGCCACACTCAGAGCGAAGAGTTGTGTATCCTGCTTCCCCCGTCCCTGCCCCAAAAAAGCAGAATTTAGACCCAGATTCTCAAGATGTCATGCCATTGGCGGACCGGGGCTGGCAGCAGGCTCTGAACTGCTAAGAGTGAGAGCTGGCAGTGTGACCCTCCCACCACCCCTCCCACTTGGAGGAGCCCAGCCCAGCAGTGGGGCTGTGGCCGCCATTCTGCACCAAACCTATAGCACGGCCAGGCCGGCGGCAACATCCCTGGAATGGAGGGGGGCGGGGGGTAGCAACACCGGCCCCCACCGAGGGGCTCTGCGGTTTCTCCCCCAGACCAAGGGGAAGGGAGCTCAGGATGGATAACTGGTCCTTGGTTTCCTGGGCAAGAGCATGGCAGGGTGGGGCAGGAAGGGTCCCTCAGCCCCGGCGTGACACAGCAGAGGCCGAGGCCCTTCAAGGGAGCGGCAACCCCTGTCCCCTGTCCACACCAGTTTTTGTCTTCGCGGCCCAGCTCCTGGTCTCCATCCACTGATAGCCATATCCACCACCTCACCCCCCACACACACACCCTCCCTGATTTCACGATCCCATTAACCACCCAGCTGCTGGAGATTCCACGAAGCCACCTCATACTCCCAAGTCTTAGCACATGGTTGGTGGACCAGATATCGGCGCCTCCACTTTCGGGATCCACCCCGGCCAGCTGCGGGGTCCCAGCTCGGCTGCCTGGGCGAAACCGAAGGGAGGAGAACTGGGAAGGGTCTTTCGGCATCTCCTTCCCAACTCCAATTAACTGCCGGCTGGCCTCTTCGCCGAAGCCCAGGTTCTGGGGCTGCGAGGGAAGCCGGTCCACCCGCCACCACTACGGCTCTGGTGAACCAAGGCGCCGGGGCTGCCCCAGGCCTCCAAGGTCACGGGGAGGGTCAGGGTGGAGAGGGCGCGGGACGGTGCCGCCCGCCCGCCCGCCGTGCTAATCCCTCTCAGTTCCCTCCAGCCGAGGCGGGAGTCCCGGCCACGCGGGAGAGGCGCCGGGAAGAGAGCAGCGAGACGGGCCGAGAGGGGAGAACGAGGGACGCGCGGGCAGGAGGCACGGGGCGGCGTGGGGCGGCCGTGGTGCCGCTCGCCCACCGCGGGACGCACGGCCCGCCCCAAGCCCGGGAGGGCGGGGAGACAATGCCCGCCCGGCGGGGCAGTCCAGGCCGTGCGCCCCCGCCCGCCGGACACGGGCTGCTCCTCCCCGGTCGAAGGGCAGCGGCGGGAAGGCTCCGGGAGCGATGGCCGGACCGGCCCGGCGCGCCCTCTCCCCCGCCCACCTCCGCGTGCACTTCACCCGACCAGTCCCGGGGCGCAGACCCACCTCCTCCTCCAGGGTGCCGCCGGAGCCCGAGCCCGTGCCGGTGCTGGTGCTGTGCTCGTCGTCCGGCTTCAGGTTGCTCATGGTGCGGGGGGGCGGGAGGGGTGACGAGAGGAAGGGAACGCGGAGGGCGAGCGCGGCGCCGGCCCCGGCGAGGAGGTGGGAGGGGGCGCGGTGAGCGGTGCGCTCCGGGGGTGCGGGGCGGGGTGGCGGTGGGGGGCGCGCGGGGCGGTGAGAGGGGCGGCCGCCGCGTCGGGCTGGGGTCACATCAAGTTTGGCGGGTGCGGGAGGCGTGGAGGGGGTGCGGCGGGGGAGGCACTGCGAACCGGAGCCGAGCCGGAGTGGCCGCCGCCTCCGCCTTTTCACTGCGACCGCCGAGTGCGCCCGCGGCGGCGGCGGCGGCGGGGGGCGGGCGCCGGGGGAGGGGGGCGGGCGCCGGGGGAGGGGGCGGGCGCCGGGCGGCGGCGGGGGGCGGGGGCCGGAACCGGCCTCAGCTGGGGCCGGGCCAGCCCCCCGCCCTCCTCGCGGTCTCCGGGGGAACGCGCAGCCAATCCCCGCCGCCCGCTGAGGACTCGCCCCGGCCGGGCCGCGGCGCGCTCGCCCTCGGCGGGGCTTTCCCCCTCGCTCTCGCCGTCTCTCCCGCTCTCATCTTCCCCCTTTTCCTTTCTCCACAAGTTGTTCAACTTCGACGAACTTGCCCAGCGAACTTTCTTAAAGGGGCCGCGCTGTCCCAGCCTGCGGGCTGTGGAGCTGGGTGCCGGGCACCCGGCGCCCCTTCGTCCCTCGCCATCCCCGCCCCTGCGACCCCACGTGGGGGGCTCCCCCAGCTGGCCTCCTGAGTCGTCGGCTCCAGGAAGTAGGCTCCGCTTGCACCCTGATCCGGGATTACAGGGCCCGGTGCACCCATTTCACCCCAAAACTCAGCGCCCAGACCTGGTCCGCGCTCTCCTCTCTCCCGAGAGCTCCGGGCGTTGGGGGCCAGGTTCAGGGGAAGATGGCGGGGGCGTGGGATGGGCGCGGACACCTGGGCTCTGGCCCCGGCTGGGCGCAGTTTGGCTGCGTGACCTTGAGGAAATCACTTCCCCTCTCTGGCCTCAGGCTTCCAGCCCCGAGGGTGGGACTTAGCTCTCCAGCTCCCTTCCCCGTCCCGGTCACCGATGGGACGGGCGGGGGAACGAGTCTTTGGGATCCAAATGGTTATAAGCTCCAGCAGGGGTACCTCCGTGGCTGAGGAGGTTCCGTGCGCCTCTCCTTCCCTCTGCCCACCCTCCAGCTTTTGGGTCCTCTCTTACCACGGCTTCAATGCCCCCCCCCCACTCCCCCAACACACCTTCCCCCTCCAGTTCGGAGCCCGAGGGCGCCGGGAAGGGAGAGCCACCTGCGGCTGGGGCGCGGCGGCGGTGACTCCCCTCCTCGGGTCTCAAGGGCGCGGCCTGGGAGGGGTTTTCCTCTGACTTTTGAAAACCCGCTGGGACTGAGGCCGGCCCCTGCCGCCACCTTGTAAAAACCGGTCCCCCCCACCTCGGTTTGCTCTTCAAGCGCGGCAGCCCCGAGACCCGTGGAGCTGCCCCCGGCCTGGACCTCCCCGGCGCCCCTGGCTCTGAACTCGAGCTGCGACCCCGGGAATTCCGGCCAGAGGCTCCGGGGGGACGGAAGAGACCAGCGGGACCTGGCCCGGACCAGGCGTTGCCAGGCGTGATGTGCCTCCCTGCACCTCGTTTCTGTTCCCTTTCCCGGGCAAACCTGGTCGCCGCACCTGAGTTAGAACGTGGGACGCGACGCACAGCGTCGGTGGAGTGAAGCTGGGTGGGCAGACACCAACCCGTTAGGATCCCAGCCCCTAGACCAGTGACCCAGCCCTTCAGAGCCTCGATATGCCGACCTGCTAAGTAAGGCTAGCGCTACCACGGGGGAGCATCTAGTGGGATGGCTACGACGTTCCTGACTTAGTCTCCGCAACAAATTTAAAAAATATATATATATTTATTGATTTCAGAGAGGAGAGGAGAGGAAGAGAGTGTTAGAAACATCAATGAGGAGAGAGAATCATTGATCGGTTGCCTCCTGCACACCCTTTCTGGGGATCAAGCCCACAACCCAGGCATGTGCCCTTGACTGGAATGGAACCCGGGATCCTTCAGTCCACAGGCTGACGCTCTATCCACTGAGCCAAACCAGCTAGGGCTCCGCAACAAATCTTAATCTCCCTAGCCTGCCACTTCACAGTTAGGTAAATTGAGGCCTAGAAATAGGCAATTTCTTTCCCAAAGACATATTCTTCCAGTAAGTCATTGTTAGCACCTACTATGTGCTTGCTGGTGGGTAGGCCAGAAGCACCCTGGCTCCCCCCCCCCCCCCCCCCCCCCTTTGTGACCATTAGGTTCAGGCTCTAATGTGAGAGAAACTGCCTCCTATAGAAGCAGGCACTGCCATTCCATGAGAAGTGCTTCACTTCACCCAAAGGTTTTAGGTACTTCCAGCCTCTGGCACCTCCAGATGGAGCCAACTTTGGGAGCCTGTAGGTATCCTGACCATCCTTCATAAGCCTCAGTCCGCCTAGCATTATCTCCCCCAGCCCTGCCCTACATCTTCCCAGCAGGCGTACCACCAGCTTTGTCCCATCGAGATTATTCCTCCTCTCCCTCCTCCTCCCTTTTTCTTTCCGCTCTGCTTTTCCAGCCTTATCAATCCAAATCCTCACTTCCCTCAAATTCCTGCTTCAGTTCAGCTCCATTTTTTGCCAGGAGGAGAAGCCTAGCCAGTTTCCTAAACTCAGGTATCCTAAGTTAGTTTGGAATTTTTCAAAGAGGAAGGGCATCTCATCTTGCCCTTCAGGTTTCCATTTTATAGAGGCGGAAGCTGAGGCCCAAAGAAGTGACAAATGACACAGGGTCCACAATTGCCCCTCATTGCTGTATTTTTCCATGACATGAAGCTGGTGATTATTTTTAAATATTTATTAATTTTCTGATGATAAGAGCAATATATGCACATTGTTGGATAGTTGTAAGCTATAAAATAGTTTAGGAAACAATCTGCCATCTAGAGAGCAATTTATTAATATTTCCTTCTAATCTTTTTGTCCGTGCATAAATTTGCGATCTGTGCTGAACATAGTTTCAGAATCCTTTTTTTCTTAAATTTGTCATGAGCATTTTTTAAAATTGTTCACTCATAATTGTTTATTATTGTTAATCCCCATGAGATGTGCCATAATTTTTTTAATATATATATTTTTTATTGATTTCAGAGAGAAAGGGAGAGAGAGAGAGAAACATCAATGATGAGAGAGAATCATCGATCGGCTGCCTCCTGCATGCCCTTTACTGGGGACTGAGCCCGAAACCCGGGCATGAGCCCTTGACTGGAATCAAACCCGGGACCCTTCAGTCCACAGACTGACGCTCTTTCCACTGAGCCAAACCAGCTAGGGCGATGTGCCATAATTTGACATCTTCTGTTATTAGACATTTGCATTATTTCCCGTTTTATTCTCTTTTGCCTTCACGAGAAACACCTTGTACGAGGATTCATTCTAGTTGCTTCAGAAAGCTTCCTAGGTGTGTGGCCAGCCTTTAAGCATATTGGAGGCAGCCACTGTCTTATTCCTCCTTGTATCCCCCACAGCCCCTGAAATGGAAGAATCTCTGATTCCAGAGGGATTTGGAGATTATATAAATGCAAAGGTCCCACCCACCCTGGTGTGAGTATTCAGTTGATGCAAATGGAGCTAGAGAGAAGAGAGTTCAGGGTATGCAACTCTGGCCAGCTGCCCGGTGGGTGAGAACTTTTAACTCAGTCTCCTCCAACTCTGACCTGGTAGCCCAGCCTCTAGCAACCTCTTCAGTGCCCCCTGCTCTCCTGGTGCCAGGCTTCCCGTGACCTCTGAGCTTCTCACATTTCTGTTCCCTTTGCCTGAGGCCACCTCCCACCTCTTCCCCAGCTTCCTGGTCTTTCCACACCCACTCCCCTTCCCAAATGCTCTCATAGGGCCTCTGTGTCCTCTGGAGCCTGGGAATACCTTGTCTTGCAGTCTCACCTACCAGGTGTGAAGATCTCTGACTCTGAGAAGTATCCACAAACCCTGCTAAGTGAATACCGCCTCACCTTTCCATTTCTGCAGAGAGCTTGATGAGTGATGGGTATTTGCAGTGGTAGATGTTCAATAACCCTTTGCTGAAATGATACTGGACCATTCCTGGGGCCTCTCGGTTATCTGGGGTATATGGCCCTTTCTCTTTGATTTACTGTACATGCATTATCCTTTGGTGTTTTATTCTTAGGGGATGGGAAAGATTCAGATGGCCTCACTCCTGAGAAATGCTGCCCTGGGACCCACCCAGCACCCTGAGGGTATGTATTCCTTGCTACTTTCTAACCTCAGCTTCCCCACCATCAGGAAAGCCTGGGCAAGGAGAAGGCAGGTAGAGAGGGTGACCTTGAAGCCCAAAGGCTGGGCTGTAGCTAAGGTGTATTTTCTTGGCATTTACAGGTTTAAGCTCCACTTGGTGTGAGAGGTCTCAGGAAGGGAAGGGGGCTGGATGCTGGCATTTATACAGTACCTATTCCTTCCTGCCCCAGGCAGTTAATGTGCAGTCTGACTTAATCTTCCCATTCTTCCTGCTATTCCTAATTAAAGGTTAGAAAACGGAGTCCCAGAAATATTTGGGAACTTGCCTAGCTCCTAGTGGATGACATGGACGATGGGGAAAATGTGACATAGCCCTGCGACAGGATTCTGAGTCTGTAACCTTGGGCAACCTACCAGCTGAGTAGCAACGGGTTCATCTGTAAAATGGGAATACCAGTGCACAACTTCAAGGATGTGTTATACAAGTTAAGTAAGAGCTCATGGTAAGCTCTTGTTGATTGTGATTAACACCCTTGATCCTACTGCTAGTTTGAAGGTCAAGGTCAGCGTGGCGCAGGTCAAGACCAAAAACTGGGTCTTTCCAACCCCAAGTTCCTGAGCTCTCTCTCCTCCTCCTCTTGCCTCCTTTACTCTGGGCCACACAGTTACCTAGATCCCAAGTTCAAATCCAAAGCAAACAGTATTTCTAAAAAACAAAACAAAACTGTGTCAGAAGGCCCGGGTTTGAGTTTACGTGACCACAGGCAGGTAGTTTGATCTCCCTGTGGCTTTGTTTTCTCATAGGCTCTCCTGAGTGTTATCCAGGCTTTCCTGAGTGTTAAATGAGATCCTAACTCTGGAAGTTCTGTGCGGGCCTCAAAGCTTTAGGGCAACAAGAGGAGTGATTATAAAATCGGCAAAGGAACAGAACCAAGAGCTTCGCTTCGAACCCAGTCTTCCCAAGAGGCAGTGTCTCTGCCCTCCCTGCACACAATGTTATTTTTTTCTGTTTTCACGTGGCTGAAAATTAGGGGAGGACCCTGAGGACAGGGGTGGTATCTTTTTCTGATCTTTGAATTCTCAGTGCCCAGCTCAGGTCCTGGTGGAGAGGGTTCAGTAATGAATACTGAATGAATGAAAGGCTTGAGTTGCCATGGGAAGAATCCCTGAGAGGGGTATTTTTATACTAACATGTCAATAACTGCTTTTTCTTCCCTCTCCCAAAGTGGGAGAGAGAGTGGGATGCCAGGAACCTGAAAAGTACTCAAACGATGAAAAAACAACAATCAGAAACCCAAAAGGGGTGTCTGGGCAGGTCAAAGGTTCCTGGCCTAGACTCTGGGTTCCCAACTTACACCTCCCTCTCTGCAGCCAGAGCCCCTGCCCCACTGCCAGTTCCTATCCAGCCACTGGGCCAGTGGTCTTTGCAAATGGGGAAACTGAGTTTCAGCCGCTGAAATCAACATCTGAGGTTACACAGCCAGGCACTGAGTTCATTTTTTATTTTCTATTTAATTTCAAAGGCAGATAGCTTGGAAGAATTCTTTCTAAGAAAAAACAACAACACAAAACACAAATTAATCACAGATATTTTCATATGGAGCCCTCAAATGATCTTTTATCCTCCAGAAAGTATGTGTTTAAAAAAAAAAAAAAAAAGGTTCTGGCAACGATTAAATGGCACTTGCTAAACTTTTACTGTTTTCGAGTCCTTCCCAGGGAACCAAAGGTCACTGAGAATGCCACTCTGGCCTGCTTCCCTGCCGGAGTCGCAGGTCTCTCAGAGCCTGAGAGAGGGCCCCCCACGCCAGACAAATTGCAGAATTGCCTGGCATGCCAGGAAGCTGGCCCCACTAGACAGTTTCCGAGAAAGACCTAGGGACTGAAAGTAGAAATAGTTGTACTTGACCCAGGGTCCAGTGGGGCAAATGACAATCTTCTGGGGACTGGCTCTGCACAGAGTGGGGTGGGGAGGGGCACGGAGGGAGGATGAGCTGGCTCCCCCTTCCCCGCCGAAGGTGCCAGTGAGCCTCCTTTTACAGTCTTCTTTGCCTTCCGAAAAGCCTCTTATTCGTAAGGGAAAAGGGAGTGCTGCACTCACTCACTCTCTCTTAGACTTCAGGGGTGGAAGGAGGCAGGATGCTTCCCCTGAGGTGGGCATTGCAGATCATGGAATCTGTATTAGAAGGGGCCCTAGTGGTCATTCAAGTCAGTGGACCTCACACTTGGCTGCAGACCAGATTGCCTTTTGAGGAAGACAGATTCCTGTGGCCCATCGCAAACAACTACATCCAAATCTCTAGGGGCAGATCTTAGGAATCTCCTGGTACCCTAGCAACTAGAACCCTGGGACCTGAATCCAACTGCCTGCAGCAAACACTCGAATCTCCACCAAAGACTAATGCAGCCTTGGCCTGAACTTGGGGAAAAGCAACTTCACCCACCCCAAATGGCTCATTCCACGGCTATACCTCCAGCTCTACTTACAGCGATATTGTTATCAGATAATGATTAGTGATAATTAACAGATGTCAAGCACTTGGCCATTGACGTCTTAGCACAGAAGCTGAGCTTCCAAGTTCTAGACTGAGACAGGCCTAGGTTCAAACCTTGGTCCACTTTATATTTGTTTCTGTGACTTTGTGCAAAGTGACTAAGGACTCTGAGCCTCAATTTCTTCATCTGTGAAATGGGGATAGTTTGTGTAGAATTATACAACAGTGCTTGGCATTATGTCCTGTCACTTAAAAATTTAAGGTGTGCCTCTGGTTAAACCCAAATCTGTCTCCCTATTCCTTTAGGCCAGTGGTCGACAAACTGCACGCGGCTCGCAAGCCACATGCGGCTCTTTGGCCCCTTGAGTGTGGCTCTTCCACAAAATACCACGTGCGGGCGCGCACGTACAGTGCGATAGAAACTTCGTGGCCCATGCGCAGAAGTCGGTTTTCAACCTGGGCGAGTCTATTTTGAAGAAGTGGCGTGAGAACACTCAAGGGGCCAAAGAGCCGCATGTGGCTCACGAGCCTCGGTTTGCCAACCACTGCTTTAGGCAACTCCTCCATATATGTGGCCCTGAGCTTTATAGCTCCATAGAGCAAACCCATGCTCCCTGTCACAGGGTAGCCCTTGGCAGACAGCGGGCCCCATTGCCAGCCCTGACTCTAGTTCTTGTCCCCTCACACCCTGCTTGGCCTCTCTTCTGGACTGGCACTAGGGGTGGTGAAATATTATGGGAGGGGGACTCTGTTCAGCAGGGCCAGGCCTGCAGGAATTCTTTGAGCATGTGGGGAATCAGGGAAGCTGATATGAAAACGGCTGCAGAGCACAGATCTCAGGTTAGAAGAGAGTAGCTTCCAAACCCTGCCTGCATAAGGCTGCTAACCTGGGCTGCCAGCGGTGTGCCAGGCTCAGAGCTAGGCATAAGATGTCTCAGAACTCATTCAGCTCTCATAGCTGGCTGGATAGGTGATTTTTCTGTATTTTACATTTGTGATGCAAAGAGGTTAAGTAACCTATATAGTGATGCACAGCTACAACTGACAGGACTGGGATTTGAACTCAGGTCTCCCTATACTCCACCGCTGGAACTACAATGAAACAAAGGAATTGGAGTGTAAGTCCAAAATGCAGTTTTCTTCCAGGAATCCTCTAGCTAAGAATTTGCTAATTTTGTATCTAGCAATAATCCCTTGTGTTTATACAGTAAGCTTTCTTTTTAAATAAATGTATACCTTCATTTTATTTTATTTTTTTTCTTTTTGTTTCTAGAAAAGCTAATATTTGTCATGGTGCTTATAGTATAAGATTCACAAGGTACAAAAGAATATTAAAATCAGTTTCAGTCCTTCAGAAAGTTAAACATAGAATTACCAGATGACCCAACAATTCCACTCCTACATCTGTACCCGAAGGAACTGAATACAGGTATTTAAACAAAGACCTGTACATGAGTGTTCAGAGTAGTGCTATTCCCAATAGCCAAAAGGTGGACACTACCCAAATGTCCATCAATGAATAAACAAAATGTGTTATAGTCATACATACAATGGAATATAAAAATCCACGAAAAGGATCAATGTGGATGAACCTCAAACATACTAAGTGAAAAAAGCCAGACACAAAAGGTCACATACTATATGATGCTATTCATATGAAATATGTAGAATCATCAGCAATTCTGTAGAAACAGAAAGCAGATTTGTGGTTGCCAGGGGCTAGGAGAGGAGAAATAGGGAGTAACTGCTAATGGAGGCAATGGTGTTTGGGGTTTTTTGGTGGTTTTTTTTTTGTGTGTGTGTGTAATGAAAATATTGGGGCTACATTGAGGTGATGGTTAAACAACACTGAGTGTACTGAATTGTACACTTTAAAATGGTTAAAGTGGCCTGGCCAGTGTGGCTCAGTGGTTGAGCATTGATCTATAAACCAGGAGGTCACGGTTCAATTTCCTGTCAGAGCACGTGCCCAGGTTGCAAGTGCAATCTCCAGTGTGAGGCATGCAGGAGGCAGCCAATCAATGATTCTCATTATTGATGTTTCTATCTCTCCCTCTCCCTTCCTCTCTGAAGTCAATAAAATGTATTTTAAAAAATAAATAAAATGGTTAAAATGATTCATGTTATGTGAGTTTTAACTCCATTTTATAAAAATACTAGAGGCCCGGTGCACGAAATTCGTACACGGGGGGGGGGGAGGGGTGTCCCTCAGCCTAGCCTGCACCCTCTCCAATCTGGGACTCCTCGAGGGATGTCCGACTGACCTTTTAGGCCCGATCCCAACTGCTCGCCTGCCTGCCTTCCTGATTGCCCCTAACCGCTTCTGCCTGACAGCCTGATCACCCCCTAACCACTCCCCTGCCCACCTGATTGATGCCTAACTGCTCCCCTGCCAGCCTGGTCACCCCTAACCTCCCTCCCCTGCAAGCCTGGTCACCCCCAACTGCTCTCCCCTGCAGGCCTGGGTCCCCCCCAACTGCCCTCCCCTGCAGGCCTGGTCCCCCACAACTGCTCTCCCCTGCAGGCCTGGGTCCCTCCCAACTGCCCTTCCCTGCAGACCTGGTTGCCCCCAACTTCTCTCCTCTGCCGGCTTGGTCACCCCTAACTGCCCTCCCCTGCAGGCTTGATCGCCCCAACTGCCCTCCCTTGCAGGCCTGGTCCCTCCCAACTGCCCTCCCCTGCTGGCCATCTTGTGGTGGCCATCTTGTGTCCACGTGGGGCAGGATCTTTGACCACATGGGGGCAGCCATCTTGTGTGTTGGAGTGATGGTCAATCTGCATATTACTCTTTTATTAGATAGGATAGAGGCCTGGGGCACGGGTGGGGGCCGGCTGGTTTGCTTAAAGGGTGTCCCGGATCAGGGTGGGTGTTCCCTTGGGGCGTGGAGCGGCCTGAGCAAGGGGCCTGTGGTGGTTTGCAAGCCGGCCACGCCCCCTGGTGACCCAAGCGGAGGCCCTGGTATCTGGGGTTTATTTATCTTCTACAATTGAAACTTTGTAGCTTGGAGCGGAGCCAAACCTTCTGCTTGCTCCGTGGCAGCAGCCATTTCTGTTGGGACTTATGTATCTTCTATAATTGAAACTTTGTAGTCTTAAGCGGAGGCCAAGGCAGGCCAGGGTGTGCGGAAAGCTTGGCTTCCTCCATTGCCAGGGGCAACCCTAGCCTCCTGCTCTTTCCAGCTCTGTGGCTGCCGACATTTCTGTTTGGATTTATGTATCTTCTATCATTGAAACTTTGTAGCCTTGAGTGGAGGCCTAGGCCGGCAAAGGCAGGCGGAAAGCTTGGCTTCCTCCATTGCCGGGGAAACCCAAGCCTCTCTCCTGCTCTCTGTGGCCATAGCCATCTTGGCTGGGTTTATTTGCATATTCACTCCTGATTGGCTGGTGGGCATGGCCGGTGGGTGTAGCAGAGTGATGGTTAATTTGCATATTACTCTTTTATTAGATAGGACTAGAGGCCCAGCGTATGAAATTCTTGCATGGGTAGGGTTCTGAGGCCTGGCCTGCGTTCAGGGGCAATCTTTCCCAGCTGCCGGCAGCCGGCTCTGCCCCCCACCTTCAATGCTGGTTGCCCTCTGTCTGGGGCGACTGGTGGGGCGATTGGCCCACTCTCACCTGCCTTGGCCTGGTGCCGCCCACATCCACCACCACCCACCCCGTTCCCTGTTCCCCATCAGGCAATCAGAGCCTGCTGGCCAGGGGGAGGGACCAAGAAGTTGCCCAGCAGGCCCTGATTGGGCAATCGGGGCCTGTGGGCTGGAGGCAGCTCCTGTGTTGAATGTCTGCCCCCTGGTGGTCAGTGCGCATCATAGCGACCAGTCATTCTGCCATCTGGTTGATTTGCATATTGCACTTCTATATATATAGATTGAACATTAAGGCTCCCCTCAACCCCATCCCCTGGCAACTGGTACAAGTTCCAGGGATATTCTGAGTATTTAGAAATGTGTGTGTATAGCTTTTCATATAAATGGTAGACACCCTGTATACGCTGCTCTGTGCCTTCTTTCTTTTACTTAACAGAGATCTTGGAGATTATCTACATCAGCACTTAACAGACTGTCTATGTTATTTTTAACATCTCTATAATGTTCCATTTTGTGGATTTGCCCTGGTTTATCTAGCTTGCCCCCCTCTTTTTTTTTTTTTTTTTTTTTAGCTTGCCCCTTTTGGTGGACATTTAGATTGTTTCCAGTCTTGCAGTTTCAAACAAGCCTGCTGTACATAGCCTTGACATGGTCATTTCACACAAACTTCTCTACCTGTGGGGAAATTCCTAGAATTGGAATTGCTGGGTCAAAGGGCATGTGCATTTTAATTTTTTCAGTTGCAAAACTAATGCATACTGCCCTAGCCAGGCAGCTCGGTTGGAGGGTTGGAGTGTCATCTTTTGTTATTATTGTTGTTGTTAATCCTCACCCCATGATATTTTTCCATTGATTTTTAGAGAGAGTGAAAAAGGAAGGGGAGAGACAGAGAGAGAAACATTGATGTGAGAGCAACATATCAGTTGTTTGCCTCCTGCCCACGCCCTGACCTAGACTGGGTACCAAGATACGTGCCCTTGATCAGAATCAAACCTGGGACCCTTCAGTCCAAGGGCTAATGCTCTATTCACTGAGCCAAACCGGCTAGGGCAGAGTGTCATCTTGATATGCCAAAGTATCAGGTGTGACCTCTGGTCAGGGAACATACAGGAATCAACCAATGAATGCTTGAGTGAGTGGAACAGCAAATTGATGTTTTTCTCTCTCTCTCTAAAATAAAATTTTAAAAACACACACAAATATACAGGTCTTATAACATGGAAACCCACACCTGACACCTACATGATCATGTCAACCAATGTCACCCCAATAAATTTAATAACACACACACACACGCACACACAAAAATTAATGCATACTTGTAATACAAATTTCAAACAACTCTGAAGCTCAAAGGCATGCCTCTGAGGCGGGGTTGCTCCCACTTCTTGTCTGCCTCCCTTTTCTGACACTTCCTTCCTGGCCCTGGGCCTGCAGCTCTCAGAGCCTTCCCTGCCTGCCTGATACTGGGTGTCCCTTCCTCCTACTCCCTCACCTCTTCCTTCCTTCATCCCTCAGTAGAGATGTTGCCATCTGTCCCCAGGGCCTGGGCTGGGACTGAGGCTCATAGTCAAATATAATCTGTTATCTCCAAACCTACCAATGTCAGGCCCCGGACAGTGCTTTCATGTCATAGAATGTTCAAACCAAAAGGCTAGGAGCTTCTCATCTAACCCTCATAGTCCACCTTACATAGGAGGCAACCGAGGCTCAGAGAGGGAAATGTGGCTCAGTGAGTGGGTTTAAAGAGCCAGGCAGAGAAGATACACTCTGTCCAAGAACCATTTCATTCACTTAATAAACAGTTATTGAGTAACATATGAAAACCCACTGTTAGCACTGGGCTCCAGCAGTGAATGAGACAGAAACTTCACATTACGTTCAGGGAGACCAACAAAAAAAATAACAAGTAGACAAAATACTTTGCTTACAAGTGCCATGTAAGCATAAAGAGTGATTTGGCCCCAGAAGAGAGTGGTGATATCTGAGCTGGGACCTGAGTGACAAAAAAGCCAGTTAAATCAGCATATGCAAAGGTCCTGAGGTAGGAAGGAAATTTGTGCATTTGACAGACAAGAGAAAGGCCAATGTGACTGGAGCAAATGAGGTATCAAAGGTATAGAGGTCTAATCACTTTGGACCTTGGAGGCAGTGAGGTCATTTTGCAGAGCCATCAAGTCAGCTTCGCCCTACTCACTCCTCCGTCCCCAATAGCTCATCCTGGAGGACACAGCAGGTTTGTAATAGAATCCTTGAGCCTGGCCAGTATAGCTCAGGGTTGAGCATCGACCCATGAACCAGGAGGTCGAGGTTCAATTCCTGGTCAGGGCACATGCTCGGGTTGTGGGCTCGATCCCCAGTAGAAGGCATGCAGGAGGCAGCCGATCAATGATTCTCATCATTGATGTTTCTCTTTCTCTCTCTCTGAAATCAATAAAAATATATTTTAAAATAAATAAATAAATACCCCCAGATCACTAGTTATGTAGCTTGAGGCCCACTGTTGTTTATCTGTATCACCACCATCATAATGGCAACCAACCCTTGGAGGACTCCGTGAGCCATACAGTTACATCTGTGTTGCAACTACTCTATAGCCATAGTGGGAAAGCAGCCACAGACCTTACAAAAACATGTGCGTGGCTGTGTTCAAATAAAGCTTTACTGCCCTGGCCGGTTTGGCTCAGTGGATAGAGCATCGGCCTGCGGGCTGAAAGGTCCCGGGTTCGATTCCGGTCAAGGGCACATGCCCAGCCAAAACCGGTTTGGCTCAGTGGATAGAGCATCGGCCTGCGGACTGAAAGGTCCCAGGTTCGATTCCGGTCAAGGGCATGTACATTGGTTGCGGGCACATCCCCAGTAGGGGGTGTGCGGGAGGCAGCTGGTCGATGTTTCTCTCTCATCGATGTTTCTAGCTCTCTATCCCTCTCCCTTCCTCTCTGTAAAAAACATCAATAAAATATATTTAAACATCAAAACAAGTTATATAAAAAAAAAATTAAAAAAAGGGCACATGCCCAGGTTTCGGCCTCGATCCCCAGTCGGGGGCGTGCAGGAGGCAGCCGATCAATGATTCTCTCATCATTGATGTTTCTATCTCTTTCTCCCTCTCCCTCTCTGATTAAAAATATAATTAAAAAAATTATTTTTAAAGTTATCTATAAAAACAAAACAAAACACCTAAAAAACCGTTTACTTACAAAACCAGGCTGTGAGCCAACTCAGGTATAGTAATAGGAACCTTACATGTATTAACACCTTTATAACGAGAGGCCAGACGGAGAACTGTTCTGTATCTCATTTGGGTCTTGCCCTCCCCTCAACTCCCCCTTGAGACTCAGGTGGCATCTCTGGATGCTGGCTCCAGAAATCCATAGACATACAGAGTTGTGCACACAGCGTGGGAGGTCAGTGCCCTGTGAAGCCTTTGTGGGCCCCCTGGATGGATAATTCCTAAGGCCCCTTCTGCCTCAGACAGTGAGGTGGTGGTGGTAGTAATTGCGGAATGCCAGCAGGAAGACAGAAACAGAGTAGGAACCGTGGACTTTCGGAATGGATAGTGCAGTCTGGGACCCCAAAGGGCCAGCTGACAAGAGGATTCCACTCAACCTCTTTGCCGGAGTCTATATGGTGAGCTCGAGACAGTAGTCTTCCCAGAGAAAGGTGGCTCACTTGGCCCCTGGGGGACTTCCTTTCCAAAGTGAATGGCAGAAAAAGCCTGGCTTACATAGGAGCCCTACGGAGGCCCCCCTCGGTCACTTCTGTGCCTCCACTGTACAATGCAGTGGGATTAGACTCATTCTTTCCAACTACGGGTGTTTATGAGCACCTCCTATACATCAAAGACTGCACTGGACCCCACCAGTGATGAAGCAGCCTTCAGGCAGGCCAGCTGGGAAGGCACGCGGGAGGTCGCGGCACTGGAGCCCGAACCTGAAGGGGGGTAGCTGGGGGCATTCTAGGCAGAGGGAAGGGCATGGGTGTGGGGAAACTCAGGGTGTGAGGGCCTGGTCTGGCTGGAGTGTCAGGTAAAAAGACAAGGAGAATTGGGTCCATGTAGGGCCCTGGTGTGAGCTAGACCAAGGGTCATCAGGAGGTGGGGAGAAGGACGAGCACTGGGCCTCACAGAGCTTTGTAGGAGCGGGTAGGGAGGGACAGGGAATCCGGGGGCTGGGCGGAGGGCAGCAGGACTGGATGGAGAGGAAAGCTGGATTTGATAGGAAATGTGTCTCAGGAGGTTGGAAATGGGAGGCTGGAGCTAAGAGCTTAGGAAACAGATTGCCCAAGGTGAATGAATAGCAGGCAGTGCGCGCCTTCTCAGGGGAGATGTCGGTAGGTGAGGCAGGGAGTAAACTTGGGAGGCCCCATTCTCCCCTCCCCTCCCAAAAGCTCTGGGAGGTCCACAATGTGCATTAGCATGTGAAAGGCTTAGAAGGAAGAGGGATGTTGCAGAAGAGATCGATTTAGCTGCTGAGTGGGGGTTGTCTCACTGTGGCTCACTAGACTTCCTGGAGGAACAACCCCGACAGGTAAACTTAGCAGGCATTAAAAGATGTAACCACCTGATAAGGTTGAGTCTATTTTTCAAATGGTTTGAAGTAAACTAGCCTCAGAGGGATGGATGGAGTAAGTGTGATGGGGGCAGGTAACCTGAGCCTTGTCTATTGCTAGAAGAATCCATCTCCCCTCACAAGATTTCTAACCCAAAAGGTTAAATCCCTTTTCCACGTGGCTCAGAGAGGTTTAGAAGCTGCCCCAAGATCACAGAGCAGGAATGTAGGGAAGTCAGGACAGGACTGGAAGCCGAGTATGTTTTACCTCAAACCCCTTGCTTTTAACCTTCAGGCAATTTACCTCTTAATAGGTTGGGATTAAAAGTAGCAATGCCCTGGCTAGTGTGGCTGAGTTGGTTGAGTGCCGTCCCATGCACCAAGAGGTCACTAGTTCGATTCCGATCGGGGCCCCAGTCTCGAGCTTGATCCCCAGTAGGGAGTGTGCAGGAGGTAGCTGATCAATGTTTCTATCTCTCCTTCTCCGTCCTCTCTCTCTAAAATCAATTAAAAATATATATTTTTAAAAGTTGGGATTAAAAAGTTAATAGTGTCCTAGTTGGTTTGGCTCAGTGGATAGAGCGTTGGCCTGTGGACTGAAGGGTCCCAGGTTCGATTCTGGTCAGGAGCATATGCCCAGGTTGTGGGCTCCATCCCCAGTGGGGGGGCGTGTGGGAGGCAGCTGATCAATGATTCTCTTTTACCATTGATGTTTCTACCTCCCTCTCCCTTCCTCTCTGAAATAAATAAAAATATATTTTAAAAAATTAAAAAAGTTAGTAGCAACATTAAATCCATGGAGGTAGATGAAGCAGTCAGGTCCTCCCTCCCTCCCCCCACCTCCGTGCGGATTGCCTGCCTGGCCCCCTCCCCACGCCTCCAGCCCTATTGCTGGTTGTCCTGGTCCACTGAAGCTGGAAGAAATGGCAGGGGTTCAGGCCTGGGGCTTGGTGGTGCTGCTGGTAGAAACCAGAAGGTTGAGAGGAGGAAACGATTTTTAGGATGATCATAGTTCACTTGTCATCAGACAGAGAGATCTACCACTCATCAGTATGTGACTTGGGACAATAAACTGAACCTCAGTTTCCCTGAACTGTAGGATGGTACTACAGTGGAAACTCAGTTCTTGAACTTAATTCATTTGGAAGGCTGTTCCAGAAAGGAAATGTTTGAAAATGGAATCATTCCCACCTCCCCCACTTAGAAATAATGTAAATTGAGTTCATCTGTTCCAGATCCCCAAAAGCAACACACACACACACATACACACACACACACACACACACATTCAGAGCACAATTTCCTGAGATGTTAAGTACTTGAAGTTTAGCAGTAAACTGACTCACACTCACACATTTTCTCTTTGTTTGTTGCCTGAGAGACGTGTGACTGATCCTGCAGGTATCAGCAAGGTTGTTGGGTCAAGAACCGAAGTTTTGTTCGACAACCAAGACATTTTTCCGTGAACAACTTGGTTGAGAACCAAATTGTTCGAGATGGGAGATGTTCAAGAACTGACTTTTTTTTTTAACATCTCCCATCTCAAACTTCCTTGAACATCTCCTCCTTTTCTTTTTTTTAATCCTTACCAGATGATATTTTTTCCACTGATTTTAAGAGAGAGTGGAAGGGAGTGAAGAGGGGGAGAGAGATCAATGTGAGAGAGACACATCAATTGGTTGCCTCACACGCACCCCAACTGTGGCTGGATTGAACATGCAACTCAGGTAAGTGCCCTTGACCAGGAATCAAACCCGAGATCTGGTCCGAGGGCTGGTGCTCTAACTGCTGAGCAGCACCAGTCAGGGCAAACATCTCCTTTGTCATTGATTTCTAATTTCATCCCATGTTGTCTCACATTTTTATTTTTAAAATATCTTTTTTATTGATGTTTTAGAGAGAGGGGAAGGAAGGGGGAGATACATAGAAACATCAATGATGAGAGAGAATCATCGATTGGCTGCCTCCTGCACGCCCCCTACTGGGGGTTGAGCCCACAACCCGGGCATGTGCCCTGACGGGGAATCAAACCCTGACCTCCTCCTGGTTCATAGGTTGATGCTCAACCACTGAGCCACAATGGCTGGGTGGTATACTTTCTCTTTTTTTTTGGCTGGGTACAGTGTACTTTATTGATGGTATATGCTAAGCCCCTCACCATCTTCAGGAAGTCTGGGGTGGAAATTGTGTCAAAGATGAGAAATTCTCAGTGTATTGAGAGATTTAGTTGGGGGCAAGATCTCCCCAGAAGTTAATGGCCTCTCTTTTCCTCTTGTGTTCTGGGTATGGCTGGGAGTCCAGGTCACTCTTCCTTCTTGGAGGCCATAAGGTCCATCACCCAGGTGCTGGAGTCAGATTCATTGTCAGACCAGGAAATGAGCTTGACAAAGTGGTCGTTGAGAGCAATGTAAGGCCCACCCCCCAAAAAAAGAGATGTAAGCCCCAGCATTGAAGGTGGATAGTGGGTGTGACTGTTAACGCCACAGGAGACAACCTAGTCTTCAGTGTAGCCCAGGATGCCATCTGGGGGCCCTCTAATGCCTCCTTCCCCAGCTTCCCAGTGTCATCATATTCGGAATCTTTCTCCAAATGGTAGGTCAGATCCATAATCAATACATTAGGAGGTAGGGACATGGAAGGCCATGCCAGTGAGTTTCTTATTCAGCTCAGGATGACCTTGCCCACAGCCTTGGCAGCACCAGTAGGAGCCGAGATGATGTTCAGCCCCTCAGCCATCACACCACAGCTTCCCAGAGGGACCACCCACAGTCTTCTGGGTGGCAGTGACGGCATAGACTATGGTCGTGAGTCCCTCACAATGCCAGACTTGTCACGGATGGCCATGGCCCGTGGTGGGCCAAGCAGTTGGTGGTGCGGGAGGCATTGCTGACAATCCTGAGGGAATTGTCATACTTCTCATGTTTCACACCCATCACAAACTTGGGCTTTCTATTGATGACAAGCTACCTGTTCTCAGCCTTGGCTGGGCCATTGAACTTGCCATGGGTGGAATAAGACTGGAACATGTACCATGAAGTTAAGTTCAATGAGGAGGTCATTGATGACAACAATATCCATGTTGCTAGAGTTAAAAGTAGCCCTGGTGACGAGGCACTCCATGTGGCCAAATCTATTTGCTCAGTCCTTAACCATTCCCTGCTGGCACCGCCTGTGGAACGGGGAGGATCAGAGCTTGGTATAGTTTCTTTATGTTTATTGTGCTTGGGGTTTATTAAGTATTTTACGTCTGTAGATTTGTAGTTTTCATCAATTTTGGAAATGTTTCAGTTTATTTTTCTTCAAATAACCTTTTCTGTCCTTCTCCCTCCTTTGGAGATTCCAATTACACATAGATATTAGGTCACTTGAAGTTGTCTCGGCTCACTGATGTTATTATACTTTTTTAAGCTTTTTCTCTCTGTTTTATTTTAGATAGTTTTCATTACTATGTTTAAGTTCACTAATTTTCTGCCATGTCTAATGTTCCATTAATCCATGTAGTGTATTTTTTACCTTAGACATTATAGTTTTCATCTCTAGAATTTCAATTTGTCTTTTTTTTCTTCTTCAATTTAAGTCTTTTAAAAAACATCTTCTAGCCCTAGCTGGGTTGGCTCAGTGGATAGAGCGTTGGCCTGTGGACTGAGGGTTCCGGGTTCGATTTTGGCCAAGGGCACATGCCCAGGTTGCAGGCTCAATCCCCAGTAGAGGGCGTGCATGAGGCAGCCAATCAACGACTCCCTCTCATCATTGATGTTTCTATCTCTCTCTCCCTCTTCCTTCCTCTCTGAAATCAATAAAATATATTTAAAAAAATATCTTCTATATCTCTACTTAACACAGCACTCTCTCCTTTATCTTCTTGCACCTATGGAATCGAGTTTTATTTATTTTTATTTTTAAAAAAATATATTTTATTGATTTTTGACAGAGAGGAATTGAGAGGTATAGAGAGTTAGAAACATTGATGAGGGAGAAACATCGATCAGCTGCCTCCTGCACACCTCCCACTGGGGATGTGCCCGCAACCAAGGTACATGCCCTTGACCGGAATCGAACCTGGGACCCTTCAGTCCACAAGCTGACGCTCTATCCACTGAGCCAAACCGGTTTCGGCTGGAATCAAGTTTTAATAACTGTTTTAATGTCTGTGTCTCCTAATTCTTTCATCTGTGAAATTTCTGGGTAGGTTTCAATTGATTGGTTTTTCTTTCCATCATGGGCCATATTTTCCTGTTTCTTTATATACATGCTAATTTTTACTGGTTGCCAGACACTGTGAATTTTATTTTGCCGGGAGCTATTTTTGTATTTGTATAAATATTCTTGAGCTTTGTTCTGGGGTACAAAAGTCATTTGAAAATAGTTTGGCCCTTTCAGATCTTGTTTTTGTTAGGTGGGGCCAGAACAGCATTTAGTTTGACCTACTTTTGAGCCAAAAATTCTTCTGCGTGCTCCACTCAATGCCCCATTAATTGTGAGGTTTCCACTCTGGTTGTGGGAACCAGCACTGCTCCCAGCCCTGTGTCAGCTCCCAGGGTTGTGCTAATTCCTTTGCGTGGTTCCTACCGGCTTCCAGTGGATTCCTCACGTGGAGGCACTGCGCTGCGTTACTGAAGAGGGGCCCTCTGAGGAGCTCCCGCGTTCTCTGTGCGGCTCTTGCCCTTTTCGTTCTCTGCCTTGTGCCCCCAGGCCCCTGGCTTCAGCTTTCCAGTGCCTATCCCAGTGGTCGGCAAACCCATTAGTCAACAGAGCCAAATATCAACAGTACAACGATTGAAATTCCTTTTGAGAGCCAAATTTTTTAAACTTCAACTTCTTCTAACGCCACTTCTTCAAAATAGACTCGCCCAGGCCGTGGTATTTTGTGGAAGAGCCACACTCAAGGGGCCAAAGAGCCTCATGTGGCTCGAGAGCCGCAGTTTGCTGACCACGGGCCTAGACCACCAGGCTCCACCTGCCTGCCCTGGTCTGGAAGCTTCGGGCAGTAAAGTGGGGCTCATCACATTTGTTTTCTGACTCACAGGAGTCACTACGGGGCGTCCCCCCAAAACGTATCGACACGTATCGACACTGTAGAGGGGGATAGCTCAGTTTTGAGAAAGAAATGTATTTTTTAAAATCTTTACTGTTGACAGTATTACATAGGTCCTCCTTTGTCCCCCATTAACCTCTTCCAGCCTGCTCCCGTCCGCACCCCCCAAAAATGAAGTGTATTTTAATAAACACTGCCTTTATAACGATTCAAAGTGTGCGTACATTTGGGGGAGAGACCCTATATTTTTCATCGTCTGGCATTCAATGTCTTCAGAGCCATTGTGCCATATATTTTGTTGGGCATTTCCGTTGTTTTAGGTGGGAATGTCAATCCAGTCCCTGTTGCTCCACCTTGGCTGGAAGCAGGAATCCTTATGATCGCTTGTTAATTTGTTCAGCTGGCACTTACTGAGGGCGAGCCTGCTGTGTGCCCACCTCACACTGGTCCGGTGGCTCTCAACTATGCCACACGCTCCCTATCCCAGGGTCTCCCGTGGGCCCTTTCCTCTCTCTGGAATGCTTTTCCCAGCTATACATCCTCTCTCGGCTCAAAGGCCTTCTCTGTTTTCCGCGTGTAAAGCGAATTGCTCTCTTGTATTTCCCATCACACGTAGCTTTCCTTTACAGCTTACTTTACTAGAGTAAATAGGAATGTCTGTCTGACTCCCTGCAGCCTTCTCAGGGCCAGGCACACTGTAGGTGTTCAATAAATATTTATGAATAGCGAGGTCTTTGCATATTTCACAGAGCCTGTCATATAGCAGCTCAGTCAAGCTGGGGATGCTTGGCCGATGGGAACACAGCTCCCTGCCCTAAGGTTGCTAGCAGGGAAGGGAATCGGGGCCCCTGGCCCGAAGCCACACTCTCCTTAGTGATAACCAAAGGCCAGCGAGCCGGCCACGGAGGGCTGACAGGTGGGGTTGATGAGTTCCAGACCCAGGCCTCTGGGCCGCGCTTAGCCCGGCAGAACCGGACGCTGGGCAGGAGCCAGAGCCAAGCTTCCATGACGTCGTCTTCAAGGGCCAAGCCCCGCCCTGGGCCCTGGGTGGGGCTTCAGGTCTCACCCACCCCCCTCTGAACCCTCTGCTGAAACCGTCCAGGGGGAGGCAGGCCATCCTCCTGGTTCCCGTCCCAGGTCTAGTTGTGTGACTGTTGCAACTATTACAACATGCACAGGACTATAGGTTGGCTATAAAGTGAAAAATACTTTGTAAACAGAAAACCTTTTACAAGTACTGAATTGGAAAAAGCCTTAGGAAGCTTCTGTTCCAAACCCCTATTTTTGACTGAGGAAGAGACTGAGGTTTCAATGAGGTAATGTATACAGACTGCTCAGCAGCAGGCTTGGGCCTTTGTGTTTTATTCTAGCCTCTCACCAGCTGCCCATCTCTGGCTAAGCAACCTGTGCCTTGGTGCCTCCCTGCTTCTCGACAGCCCTCAGCTGGGGGCCTTGATCCATCAATAAGGCTTACCGCTAGCATATTCTGAGCATATATGAGGTACCAAGCCATGAGCTAAGCACTTTGCATGCATCATCTACTTCTTATCTAAGAGGTAGTCTTGTCCCCACGTTACTGATGAGGATACTGAGGCTGGGAGACATTAGGTAACCTGCCCAAGGCCCTACAAGTGGTTGAAGCAGTGTTCAGACCCCAGAGTGGGTGGTCTCTAAGCTTCTAGGTCTGGCTTCTCTAGCAGTTTCTTCTAATAACATGTATTTTCTACCAGCTACCACTTCCTGGGTCTTTGGGGAAGCTTTCTTTCTTTTTTCTCTCTTTTTATTTATTTATTTTTATTGATTGATTCTAGAGAAAGAGAGGAAGGGAGGGAGAGAAACATCCATTTGTTGTTCCACTTATGTATGCATTCATTGGTTGCTTCTTGTGTGTGTCCTGACTGGGGATTGACCTGCAACCTCGGTGTAGTGGGATGATGCTCTGACCCTGGGAAGCTTTCTGAGTCTTTTTGATTTCGTGAATCATCTGAACAGGGCAACACAGGGTCTAAAACCTCCAGTTAAGAGTCTGCCTTGAGGCCCAACTATGAGCTTTTTTTGAAGTTGGTGCTGAGGATGTCTCTGAAGGTCAAAGAAAATCTGTGTCAAAAACACAGCCCAGGGGGAAGGTAGGGGAGTGAGCTGCAGCCCACAGGCCAGCCTTTCCCTCAGCCAGTGCCTTGCCAGCTGGCTCTCTAGGAGCCCCCCATATATATTGCCCACAGGATGGTGGGAGCTGCAGGTGCAGGCAGGCGAGTGGAGCCCAGCCCTGTGGGAGCTCCACGTGGGTGAGGTCGCCTCTGATGGGGCCCCAGACGGTGGCCTCTCTAGGAGGTAGTGGGACTTGGCCGGCCTTAGAGGATCTCACCTGGTAGCTAGTGCATGTCAGTTCCTACTGACATGAATGCAGGAGAGTGAGGGTGGGAGGGGCAGCCTTTCCAGCACAGAGAGCCAGGAGAGCCGGGTAGTGTGTCCACAACACAGTCCCCCAATTGAGGGGTTGTTAGTGCCCTCGGCACATGAGGAACTGAGTCCAGGGTCTGACTGCAGGGGAGATGTGCTGACTGCCCGGTGATGAGGTGGCTTACTCTGAGGGAGGCCACTGGGCACCATGGGAGGTTCCCAAGCCTCAGGAGGTTACCTGAGCGATGTGTGTGGGGGGTAATCAGAGAGGAAGAGAACGGAGGAGGCCAGCTGAGGCTGTCGGAGCAATCTTGGGGAGCTCTGAGGTGGCCTGGGCCAGAGCAGGAGCCTAGAAAAGAGGCCTGGGGGAGTAGGGCTGGGCTGATGGGATGGCACCTCATCTATCATCTACCCAACCCATCTGTTTTACACAAGGAAACTGAGGCCCAAATAGGAAAAGGGGCTTGCCCAAGGGCACACAATGGGTTAATGGTAGCACCAAGCTAGAAAGACCCTGGGAAGCTCAGGGATACCCCCATTGAACAAGGAGCTGAATCTCCTCCTATAATAGACCCTCCTCCCCCCAGGGATCAAGTCCACACCAGCTTGGCTTCTGTCTCATCGTGGGACCCCTGTCCTCCCTTCCCCTTCCCTGGGCCACAGTTTGCTCATCCGTGAGAGGAGGCCACTGGACCAGCTGACCCATATGGCCCTTTCTGCGCTCAGTGCTCGGAGGAAGAAGGGGCTAGGCCTTCTTCCTCACTCTGTCCCCCGACCCCGAGTCCAGCCTCGGCCTGACACTGATGCGGGGCGGGGAGAGGGGGGCACAGCCTGCTGCGGCTCACATGCCTGAGGAATGAGTGCCTGGTCCCGAGGAGGCAACATGATCTGCAAAGGATCCCTGACCCTCTCCCTCTGAACCCTGGAGAGGGCGGCTCAGTCATGTGAGGACCACAGGGGGATTAGTGGGGCTGAGACGGGAGGCTGGGGAGGCGGCCACCTGGAGAAAGACTGGGAAGAGGGGAGAGAAGGCATCAGGAGAGGAGGGCCTCAAAGAGAAAGAACTGAGCTGCTGGGAAGGGCTCTGCTGGGTCCTGCAGAGGGAAGGTGGGGGTGGGGGTGGTGTGGCAGGAACCCAGGAAGAGGGGAAGAAGTGTGGTGGGCCTGCAGAAAAGAGGAGGGAGGCAGAAGGAAGGAGTCGGGCCCCCCTGAGAGGTGAAACAGGCGGAGGAAGAGTATGTGCAGGGGGCTTTGAGTGATGCCTGGTGCCTGACAAGAGTCACTATCAGGTGTCCCATATAGACCCTTCCATTCACTAGCTGTGTGGCCTTGGGCAGGTCTCTTGGCTTCTCTGAGCCTCAGATTCTAAAACCAAAGAGCAGTTGCGTTTCATCCTTCACACTGGGCAGGCTGTGAGATCAGATGTCCGTCCTACCCCAGATCCTCCCTCTCCCCTCACTGGCCACCCTGGTGGCACCACTTCTTCACCCAAGCATACGCCCCTCACCCCCAGGGCCTTGGGGGCTAGCATTATTCCCCATCCTCCCACCCCCAGGTTGTGAGGGGCTGTCTCAGCCCCTCTAAGAGGTTCTAGCCAATCCAGGGCCTAAGAAGTGAGGGGACCAAAAGGGGAGGGGCTGGGGTGGGGGCAAGGACTTTCCCAAGCTCACGGTGGGAGGAGGGAGCCATGCCTCTGGCCCCCGTACCTCCCCTTCCCCCTCCAGCCTCTGATGGGATCTTGGGGCTCTCCTCCTCTTTCCCAAAGCCCTGCTTGTCTTCTGCACAACAAGGAGAGAATGTTATTTAAAAGGAGATCAGGAGATTTGCCTTAAATAGGCATGGAGTGCTGTGCCAGGGCCCAGGGTGAAGGGCGGAGGAGGGGGAGGGCGGGAGGGGAGGAGGCCACCCTGCGTGATGGCGAGAAAGGAGTGGAGCTGAAACCCCCCTCCCCCTCCGCCAGGGGTGTGCACAGCCCTTCACAGTTTACCAAGCACAGTCCCAGGATCCACCCCGATAGCAGATGGTCGCGCTGGGCTTATTCCCACCCGACCTCCATTCTGAGGATGAGGGCACTGAGGCCCAGGTCAGGGAGCTGACACGCACTGGCTGCCAGGTGGCATCTGATGCTGGATGCCGTGGTCTTTCCACTGCAGCCCCCAGAGCTGGGAGGTGTTCAGGAAGGCGAAGAGCCCAGAAGATAGGGCTTCCTGTAGAGGGAATGGGGGCGTCTGCGGGGTGGGGGTGTCGTGGAGCCTCTTAGACACCTGCCTCCACCCTCAGTTCCCGGGTCTTTGGCTCCTGCCCCCAGGTTGCCCTTGCCAGCCCTCCCAGCCCCAGCTTGTAACTGGATGCCCTCCTCACTCTGCACCTTCCCAGGTGAGCTGGGGCTCTGCTTACCCCATACAAGCCGGGGGAGGGAGGTGAGGGGCAGCCTGGGAGAAGTATCTGCCGGGAGACTGTGAGGCTAAAGGAGGGAGCTGGAGCCGGGGGCGAGAGGCATGGTCACTGCCCTCCCTGCAGGGCTTGTCTGGTACCTGGGATTCACTCACTTCCCTATTCAGTGTCTCCTCCCAAGCCTCTCCCCTTCCCTCATGGCCCCTCCCAGCCGTTTATGGCTCAGCGGGCGATGCTCTTGGAATCCTAAAGAAATGGAGTCTTGAGTGTGGAATTTCTGGGACAAAGCTAGGGGCCAGGAGGCACCCCATGCTTGCTCCTTTTTGCAAAGGCCCTGAACACTGTGGTGAAGCCTCAGACACCTGGGTGTCCACCCTGGCCTCACCATCCGCCTTGAGCTGCCCTCCTGTGAGTGTCTGTCTCCTCCTCTGTAAACTAGATCTAAAGATGGCCCTCATGCATGCTCAGTAAGAAGAGGGACAGAGCTCTAGCCGGTTTGGCTCAGTGGATAGAGTCACAGCCCTCGGACTGAAGGGTCGCGGGTTCAATTCCTGTCAAGGACACGTACCTCGATTGCAGGCTCGATCCCCGGCCCAGTCATAGGAGGCAACCAATTGATGTGTCTCTCTCACGTCGATGTTTCTCTCTGTTTCTCCCCTTCCGTTCCACTCTCTCTAAAAATCAATGGAAAAAAATATCCTCCGGTGAGGACTAACAAAACAAAGAAGAAGAAGAAGAAGAAGAAGAAGAAGAAGAAGAAGAAGAAGAGGAAGAAGAGAAGAAGGAGGAGGAGGAAGAGGGACAAAGGAAAAAAGAGGAGCAGTTGTGACAAATGCACTCACAGACCAGGGCTGAGACCTCACGTTTGTTGGGAGACAGAGAGGGGGAAACCTCACTCTCCCCTTCCTCTTAGTGGGTGGGCACAGCGTGTCTTCTGGAAGACTGAAAGAAAGCAGCACTTAATCTGGGCTCCGGTTAATTCTCTTTTGTTATTCTCCAGGCCACTCAGGAGGCAGGGAAAAGGTAGGGATGGGGAGGAGGGGTGCAGGATGGCCACTTTAGGAAAGTAATGGAGGCCAAAGAGGGCTAACCAGGAGGGTTTACCTCATGCCCAGCCCCATCCAGCTCCTGCCCTCACTTCATTGATCAGCTGTTAGCCCCATTTCACTAATGATGAAACTAGGGCTGAGGATGTAAGCAGCATGTCCAAGGTCACATGGGAAGTGGGAAGCCAGTACCTGACTTCAAGGCCTTCTGCTAAAAACCCCAGGATCCTGGGACTTGGGTTCCAGACCCAGCTTGCAGTGTAGCCTTGGCCAAGTCACCTAATCTCTCAAGAGATTGCTTAGTTTTCTCTCCCGGTAAGGTGGGGATAATGTCCCCCGGTCTTCTCGGGGTTACTGTGAAAAAACAAGAGGGCTAATGACCACAAACCAGAAGGTACTCAACTGATACCAGGCGCAAGCTCCTCAACAAAGGAACCTCCTCCTCTCTGCTCTTACTGGGCTCCCAGCTCCGAGGTAGCCATGTGCTCCATCGAGGCACACAGACAAAGGATCTTCCAGGTCTCTGGGAAGGGACTGACCGACCACTTGGCACCACCTAGTGGTCGGTGGTGTGTGGTGCTTGGCCAGGTTGCTCTGAGATTGAGGGTTTGAGCATGACCCTTGGCCCTACGGGGGTGGGCAAAATATGCCAGCCCCTCAGCAAGGATGAGGTCATGCCTGGCTAAGCCCTCCCCTGGCCACTCCCCTGAGGATACATCACGGTGGCCACTCCACCAGCCCACCTTGTCAGCCCACATCTCACCCCCAAGGGGAGGCCAAGGGTTCTCCAGCTCTGCCACTGCCTCACTCCCAGGACTGAGCCACCTCCCCTGCAGAACTGGAGTAAACATCCCTGCCTCTCAGGGAACCTGGAACTGCGGTGCGTTCTTTCATTTATCAGACATTTTATGAAGTGTCTCCTTTCTAAAGTCATCATGCTGAGAGCCGTGGGGATACAAGGACTGCTAAGCCAAGTTTCTTGCTACCAAGGGACCTGCCTTATTCTAGGGGAAGACGGACTTGTAAGTTGATAATTGCCCTCAGGGCAGATCACAGCTGGCCCTGAGGAGGAGAGCATCTGCACAATGAGAAGGGGTTGCTGAGGACGGGACTTGATGCCCAGGCAGTCCCGTGAGGAAGCCATCTTTAAGCAGAGCAAGTCCATATGAAACGAGGGAAAGCTGACACCAGGGCCTGGGTGAGGGGAAAGGGCTGGGAGGGTGAGGGGCGCTTTGGCAGTGTGTGTGGAGGATGGGGTCCGAGAGGAGAATCCCAGGAGAGGACCCTCAGGCATCCTCCACAGCCCAGCTCTGGGGATGATGTAAGATTCCTCTCCCAGCAGAAGCCCTGGTACCTCCCGAGGCTGCAGGACCTGCACGGGAGACCAAGCCCAGCCAGCCACACACCTGCCGTTAGGTCTGGACTGCGTGATGTGAGCAAGCGGAAGAGTTCAGGACTCCTTCCCCCGGTGGCTGTGAAAGGCGTCCAGGGGTGGCCAGAGGTCCTCCCGGCCAGCTGCTCCCAGCTCCACTCCTGCCAGTGGTTCCAGCCTCCCTGGTTCCCACGGTTTCTAAGCCTGGGTTCCCGGGCTCCTCATATCACTCCTTCGAGCTAGCCTTCTGTGCCATTACCTTCCTTTCCTGCTTAAGTTATCCCGAGTCTGTTTCTCCTGTTTCCATCCAAGAACCGGCAGCCTCCTGGTGCATGGGAAGACGCTCAACCAACTGAGCGACACCAGCCAGGGCAGGGGTGTGCCTTCTTAAAGAGAGCCGAAGGACTCACAGTCCTTACATAATTCACAAGTTTATTTGTCCTAAATAAATACAGTCTGAGTATGCATGTATGCATCACCCATGGACACAGACAACAGGGTGGTGAAGGCCTGGGGCAGGGGCAGGGGCAGGCTAGAGGGAGTCAGTGGGGGGGGGGGGGGGCGGGGACATATGTAATACTTTCAACAATATTTATTAAATAAATAAATGAATAAATAAATACAACCGGAGAACATCCATTTCAATCCTCACTCACTATTTCTCTCCCCCAAAAGCAGCTTAAGATACAGGCGCACCGTTTGCTGTGCGGGTTCTCACTTCAGGCTCAGGAGGGCGTTGGTCCTCGCTGTGCTAGGCTGGGCCTGGCTGTGAAATCACCTCAGGTTCCCTTCCCCATTCGGGGCCTGTACTCGGCCTGAGTCCCACAGGACCCCCGTGCCTATTCCTGCTCCCGGAACACCTCTCCCCTCTGCAGCCCAAAGCAGGCGGCCCTCATGACTGTGGTCCCATGGCCAGCCCCCTGTCCTCTAACACCAGATACCATCACAGGCCCATTCCCAACTGGCAAAGAAAGATTATTCCTGACCCTGGAAGCAGCTCACCCAGGGCAAGGGGAGAAACTGAGGCACAGCTGGCAAATGGTTATCCCTATACCCGTGCCAGGAGGCTGAGAGGCCCTCATGAAGGGAGACTGGGCCCTGACCATCCTCCCCTGCTATCTCCTGGGGTCCTAGCTCACTCAGGAGTAGGATGAGGGGGAGACCATCCTCTGTCTTCTCTCTGTGGCTCAAAGGTTTGGATCCACATTCTCCTGGTCCGAGGCTGCTTCATCATCATGTGGAGTCTCCTAGATTGAAGCCAGAGAACCCGAGTCATGAGCTTCTGCTGTCCCCCAGGGCCACAGCCTGGGGCCAGCATCTCCTTCCTCTTGCCCCTGTCCACAATGGAGCCAGAGAAGGCTCTGCCACACCTACCCAGGGTCCCTTGGCCCACCACTGGGTGACTCCCTCTTACCAGGCCGAGGCCACTGCCCCGCCGCAGGCTGGCATAGAAGCGGAGCACACGGGGGTCACAGCGAACCACCATGGGGTCAAAGTCCAGCACACGCAGGCCCTGCAGGCTGCGGGCCCGGGAAAGGGCCACGTAGGCCTGGCCACTGGCAAACACGCGGCCCAAGGAGATCTCCACGCAATCCAGGGTCATGCCCTGGGGATGGAGAGACAGAGATGGAGCCAGCTCTGCCTGAAGTCCTTTGTGCCCCAGAGCCTGACCCCACCTCACCAGCCCAGCTATTGCCCCTGGATCTCCTGGCCCAGTCCAGGGATTCTCAGGCAGAGGGACAGGCTGACCCTGGATGGGTATCTGAGTAGGAGGGGCTCCAGGAGATACATCCAGGATAAGAGAGAGGGGTAGGGGTGGAAGGAAAGAACTCAGGCCTGGGTCAGACAGGCATGGAAAGGAATCCGGCTCTGCCTCTCACTAGTTGTGTGGCCTTGGACATGTTATTTAACCGCTCTGAGCCTCGGTTTCCTCCTCTGTAAAACAGGAATGATTACTACATCTACACTTCATACAGGTGTTGGAAGTATTAAATTTAACATGTCTGGTAGTGGCTCAGAAAATGGCAGGGCAGGAGATGACAGAGGGCAAGTATATGGATCCCAGAAAGGAAGAGCATGGGATGGGAAATGCATTAAAGAAAGGTTTATCCTACAACTGGTCTGGAACTTTGCCTCCAGGGCAAGCTCAACTCCCATAAAGCCTTTAAGGCCCCCCTCAACATGCCTCTCGCCTATTTCGTTCCCCCTCTGCCCTGCCCTGACCCAGCCCCCGCACTGGCTGCTCACCTGGCTCTTGTGGATGGACATGGCCCAGGCCAGCTGGAGGGGCAGCTGCTGCCGGCTGAGGAGCCGGCCCCCAGTGGTCTGCACCGTCCAGCGTTCCGCACGGATGACCTCGGTGACTCCACATAGGAACCGTACCTGGGGCAGCCCTGAGGGAGGCATGGAGAAGCCCAACTTTTCAGCCCTGCTTCAGGGCTCAGAGGTGAGAAGCAGGCCTCACCTTTGCATCCTAGACTCTTTCTCTTCACACTTACCCTGGGGCCCTGGGGCCCTGGGGCCCCAAGCAGTAGGTCTGCACCCCCATCACTCACCTCTCCCCTCAGTCTCAAAGCCGACTACCACCCCTCGGGCACCATTCACCAGGCCCTGGGACACTGCTAAGTTCTTCACCAGCATCACCTGCAAGGGAAGAAGGCATGGAGAGCTGCCCCATTCCTATGCCCGGCCTCGGGCTCAGGGGCCACTGCTGTGGTTTTGGGAGGCTGGGGGCTGGCATGGAGGGGCATGGAGTCCTATTTTTAGCTTAGCCACCGGCTGACTGTCCCCCTGCAGCAAGATGCTTTATTTTCCCGGGTCTCGGTTTCCCCTTGTGTCAAGGGGACTGACATTGCTCAGGAGCGGGTAAAGAGCAATAAGGTAACAGACATCAGAGGGCTTTGAAAACTTGCACGTCTGTTGTGGGGTATATGTGGGCCACCACCTTGAGGGATAGCCCCCGGCTGCCATCCCTCTTCCAACCACATGGCGCCTGCGCTTTCTCCCTGGGTGCCCTTTGGATCCTGAGGAAAGGCTCCCATGTGGCCCACCCCCGACACAGTGGAAGGAAGGAGGACTCTCATAGTACAGGATACGCTCCAGAAGGCAACTGTGTGGGGTAGATATTTCATTCCCTGATTGGGAGATGAAACAAAGCGTCAGCAAGGACAAGGGACTTATCCGAAGCAAGGCTGCCTGGAGCTCCGCACGTTGAAACAGGAAGGCAGGGGAAAGCTAAAGACAGGAAGGTGGGTGGGAAGAGGAGGAAGGGAGGAAGGGCGTTCGCTGTGGTCACAGCTGGGGCAAAGGTTGGGGAGGCCCAAGCGCCAGGGTCTAGGCCCTGCTTCCCACGCACCTGGGCCCCCAGCTTTAGCTGAAGGAGCTTGCTAACGGGACACTGGGCATCCAGAGTCCGGGCTTGCTCAGGGTCACTGTCCATGGCCTCAAAGCTGTGTACCTCACCTGGGGAAAGAGGGGGGCAAACAGATGACTCGTCACTTGTGGCTTAGTTTCCAAAAACACATACCAGACCAGGGCATGGGGGGAGGTCACAGGGATAGCTCAGGCCTATCTGGAGCTTTAGAATCAGAGACCTGAATTTAAGACTCACTTCCAGCATTTTCTGGCTGAGTGACCTTGACCCTTTCAAGGTCACACCTCTCAAAACCAGTTGCCTCTGTAACTATAAGGGCCTTATGGCCACAGTGGTTGGGGCCTAGATATTTATCCCAAGGTCCCAGGCTGCCAGGAGATGGGGGGGGGAAGGGGGCTGACATACCTGCCTGATAGCCCTTCCCAGCTGTACTGCCCAGCCCTGGCTCCCTGCTCACCTGGCAGGTCCCGCAGCCGCCTCTCATTGGTGAGAGCCACATCATCCTGGTGGGTGCAGAGCCTGGTGGCCACAATTCCGTCTCGCCCCACCTTGTGGGTGGCCGTGGCCTGGAGCTGGCGGGTCACCTCATTTGAGCACCTGTGGGAGCTGGGCTGTTAGGGCAGAGCCATCTGAATGCCAGGGAAGGGGGGGCATGTGGGTGGTATGGCCCAAGCAGCAGGCAATGGATCAGGCCTGGGGACTGGAAAGGGGCCTGAGGGCAAGATTTGCTGGCCAACTTATCCTTTCTTCACTTGGACCCCGTACATGGGGACTGAGCATAGTGTGTGTGGGTTTGTGTGTGTGGGGGGGGTACTTGGCTGTGATCATGGGTGGGTACCCTTTCCTTTGCCTGCCCCAGGAAGAAGCTGGCCATCTTCCCATCCCCAGTGCTCCTTGGGAAGTTTGGTATGCTGAGTGAGCACAGTCCAGAGGTTTAGAGGACCTAGACCAGGCACTGATTTTGATACCTGTAATACTGGTAGCCTGTAATCTAGATGACAGTGTTCTAGCCCCTGGCCTGCTCCCTTGGGGGGGGGGGGGAGGATTGAGCCTGTGTTTCTATTTCTCCCCATCTACAGTCTCCCCCCACCTGGGGAGGCCTGGGTACAGCAGCACTACCATGGGAGGAGGGGGGACAACTTGGGTCCATCTCTCCCTGCTCTGCCACTCAGCGTTCCTCTTGTCCCCGTGCATGCTGGTGCGTGCTGTGCAGCTTCCTGCCCGCCTCCTGTCCCCAGGCATGGAGAGCAGCTCACCACCACTACCTTCCCCCCAGCCCGTCCCACTCTGACCTGGCTTTCAAGGCCCAGCTCTGGCTCAAGTCATCTGCCCTCCTGGCCTGTCCACTCCCATGTTAGAGTAGCTGTAGCATTTCAACCGTTTGTCCTAGCTGGGCAGGGATCATGTCTGCAACGTTCCCCACCCCCACCTCTACCTCTACCACCACCAAGTGACCCCACAGGCTTTAAGAGTGGGGGGAAAAAAAAAAAGAGTGGAAGGAACCCAGATTTTAAAGTCAGACCTGGGATTAAATTCCAGCCCTGACTTTGGGCAAGTCACTTCACCCCTTAGGACCCCCAGCTTTTACATCTGTGAAATGGGAGTGTTGATATCTCTGAATTCTTCTTGTGTGTCCATCTGACCACAGTTCCCTGACACCTACTCTGTGCCAGGCCTTGTGCTGGGTGATGGGGACCCACCCTGGGGAGGCAGGATCTCAAGATTCACAAAGTGACCATCTTCTATGGGCCCAGGAAGCACTTCTCCCTCTTGTTTGGGTCCCCATGCTCCTCTGTGACCCACACGTGGGTCCTCATCTGCAGGCCCCTCTCTAGTCACAGAGCCCACCTGCCCAGTCTCACAGCCTGCAGCAGAGAGACGAAGGTCTGGTCTGCCTGCCTCCACACCTGGGTCAGCTCCAGGGTCACTGGGACACACCTCCTCCAGCTCTTGGCCTGATGGGGGAGGGAAGGGGGTGTCAGGGAGCAGAGCAGACCCCTGGGGTGGGGGTGGGGGGCAGGACAGGAGGGTGAGTGGTACCTGGAAGCAGAACTGCGGGGGCTGGAAGCCCTTGGTCACAGGCGGCAGCTGCAGGAAGTCCCCACAGATGATGAGCTGGATCCCTCCGAATGGCTTATTCTGCTGCCGGACAGTTCTGGAGGGGAGAGGAGCGAGCAGTGCTTCGGCAGCGAGGACGGGCAGGTTCCTCAGGGAAACCACCAGATCCCAGGCTCACCGCACACACTGACCTGGCCACGGCCTCTAGCTTGTCAAATAGCTCTGCCTCCACCATGGAGATCTCATCGATGACCAGCCGCTGGCAGTTCAGCCAGCCCTGCCGCACGCCTGGCCGCTGGGCCAGGGCCACACACTGGGCCAGGGGGGCCTGACCCGAGCCGATGCCTGTGAGTGACATAATTCAGCTGGGGCTGGGCCGCGACCCCAGCCCTGTCTCAACCCTGACTTCCCCTTCCTCCCTTCCCACGGGCCTGGCGTGCTCCCAGCGACAGCCACAGGAGCGCTCGCTCACTTACCTGCAAAGGCATGGAGGGTGGTACCCCCGATGTGGCAGGCTGCCACCCCCGTGCTGGCAGTGGTCACAGTGCCTGTGGGAGGCAGTGAGCCCAGGATACGCTTCAGCAGGTAAGACTTCCCTGTCCCTGGGCAGAGGGCAAAGTCAAGACCACCTCTCCTCCATCCCTCTCCCCCCCCCCCACCACCATTCTCCCCCAACTCTGCCCCTCACTACCTGCGCTCCCAGTGAAGAAAATGCTCTGGCCTTTCAGGACGACCCTCAGCACTGCAGCCTGCTCCTCAGAAAGCTGTGGTTTGGCGGGGGCCAAATTCAGCTTCTTCACAGGCAGGGGCCACCTTGGGGCTTCCTGGGGGGACAGGGCTGTCTCAGAGCCTCCCCCCCCCAAACTCTAGGCATTGCCCCCCACCACCACCTTCCTGGCCCAGGTGCAATGCTAGGCCTGGTAGCCCTTGTGTCTCTGCTGGCTTCATTCCTTGGAGCCCTTGGGCAGCCTGGGTTCACCTGGAGATCTTGCCAGTGACTTCTGGGGGTCCAGGTCTCCCCTTGAGGAAGGGATTGAGGCTGGGTCTCCACTGACTCCTGGTGCCCTGAAGACCAGGGTCTGGGTCCTTAGCCTCCTCCCGGGGTTCCCTAACTCTCCTGGTCCTCTCACCCATCCTTCTTTCTCACTTCTCACTGCAACGAACCCGTTTCTCACCTCAAAACACCCAAGCTAGGCGAACACCTGCCTAGCCAGGTTCCCTTCTCCCCCATCTCCATCTTCCCACCCCCTTACTCTCAACCCCTGTGGTCTGAGATCAAAAACTGTCAAAACCACCAGACTTTGTCCCTGCCCCCATCTGATCGGACTTGTTGGCTCCCCCTTACACTGCTGACCACTTGTTTTTTTCCAAACGCCCCTCTCCTTCTCTTTATCTTTTGAAGTTTCCTTTCCAGGCTTCCTCCTCTGCTTTCTCTTTAATGTGACCTGGGCCACCCTTTTCCTATGGCGGCTTACCCGGCCTCAGAGACTGCACTTTGAGAAACACTCGCACAACTCCTGCATTTCGGTTCTACTCAGACGTCCGATGGGCATCTCCTCTGAGATAACCAGCAGCCCCCTAAAATACCACCACCACCACCACCCCCAAACTTGGGTCTCCTGGGTCCCTTCCAACTCAGCGGCACACCCAGTCCCCAAGGCATACCCCCTTTCCTGTCCTCACGGTGTTGGGCTCGGCCCCCACCCGCGACTCCGTGGGCCGCTCCACCGGCGTCACGTCCCGGCCCCGGGAGGCCGCTGCGCGCCGCAGCTCTTCGGGCTGCACGGGGCTGATGGTGAAGAAGTCGCGGGGCCGCGGGCCGAGCAACTGCGTGCGGGCGGAGGACGGCCCGGGGCCCGGGGCCGCGGCCAGTTTGAGTCGCAGCAGGCGCAGGAAGCGGCGCAGGCGGTCCGGGGCGCAGTCCGAGAGCAGCAGCTGCACCGCGCCCGCTCGGGGCGAGCCGTCGGCGGGGAGCCGCAGGGTGCTGCGTCCGGAGGCGGCGAAGCGCGTGAAGAGGCGCGCCGCGCGCAGGGGGAAGCAGCGCGGCCGCTCCGCGGGCCCGGGCGCCTGCAGCCGCAGCATCAGCTCGCGGCGCTCGTTACGACCCAGACTCAGCTCCGCGGTGCGCACGGCCTTGCGCCTTCGCGGCTGCCCTCCGGGGCTCAGCTCCTCCACAGCCACGCGGCACCGCAGCTCCGCGTCCTCGCATTCCGCGGCCGCCGCCAGGGAACCGGACAGCATCGCCGCCGCCTCTGCAGGTCTGCAAAGGGATCGGAGCGCAGGAGTCGCGGGGACTCAGGACTCAACCGGTGGTATAGAGGCCGTGACGGGGAGCCCGGCCAAGGCCGCAGAGGATCCTACCCCTCTCTGGTAACACAAAGAGGTCACGGTGATGGTCAGAGGACCCTGGGGCCATTTAGGAAATTCCTTTAGGAATTACATCCTATACAATAATGTCCAGAGCGGCGGGTGGACAGCGTCTAACGCACCCGGGTTTGGGGAGCCTCGGCTGTCCGGCAAGGGCCGCAGAAGAAGGGGGACCCTGAACAGAAAAGAAGCTTGAGAGACCGAGGGCCCGCACGGGAAAACTGAGTCCTCTCCCCAGGAAGCCGGGGAATCTCACGTGGGGAGCTGAGCGAGGGCGCTGCTGCGCATCGCGTCAGCGGCTGCTACGTTCGCTGGTCCGCACGCAGCCGAGCGGGTATCACTGTTCCCCGTGGACACAAGTGGGGACGGGCTGGGAGAGGCCACGCGCCTGGCAGAAGTCCGGGCTAGTGTGATTCCCAAGCCCTGGCGCTTCCCCTGTCCAAGGTGGGAGAGGGGTAGAGTAGTTGGCTCGGGAAATCGCGGGGTGACCCTGGCATGTGTGTTCCCTCCGTCCGACCCTCTCGCTTGCACCCTCCCGGCAGGGACCCAGTAAAAGAAGCAGGGTCTCTTCCTCCCAACTCTGAGATCGGGTGGACACTTACTTGCGCCGGGACTCGGACGAACGAGCTGAACCGAGCGGACCTGCGGGCGAAGCTCGGGCTCGGTAACTTTCAAATACTAGCGGTGGAGAACCGTCCTATCGCTGGCCGGGTCTTTAAATTCTCCAGCCATTCAGAGACGGGGGCGTGTCCCCCACCCTCCGCCCCTTCCCCGGCGCGGGCTGTACCAATCGCACGCCGGAGGAAGGACGCCTACGGCGGTGGCGGAGCGTGGAGCGTACCAAGTCGCGTGGACCAGTGGGCGTGGCGGGAGGTGGCGGGGGTGGGGTGGGGGCTGCAGTAGCGCCGTAGGCGGTGCGGTGTCACCCAACCCTGCTCTGAAGATTTCTTTTCAGCACCACCCACCCAACACACTCCCCCTCCCTCTAGCCCTTACAGAGCGGCTGAACTTGGCGTTGGGGAGAGCTGCCACGGATCCCTCCCACCTCTGTTTCCACTCGCAGGATCTTGGCTCTCTCCTGGGCAGACCACCCCAAGGCCTGCCCCGCCTCTCAACTCTTCCTTCCTCCCCTTTGCCTTTTTCAGGGTCCTTTTACTCATTGTCCTTCCCACCCAGCGGAGGCCCATCAGTGAGGAACTCTTGAGACCTGGGCGATGAAAGCATGTGAGTGAGTCTCAGGGAATACTTTTTCATCCTCTTGTTGCCCTGGATGCTTGGGGGATTTATTTTTAATTACACCCCTGCCCCTCCTCATTGACACTTGGAATTACATAGCTGGAAGGGATCTTACAGGTGAGTACTGTCTCCCCCCCCCCCCCCCCCCCCCCATTCATTTCTTGTCCTCATTTAGCAAATAAGGAAACCAAAGCTCCAGGAGGTTTACCAAAGATCACGTAGCTTGTAGATAGCAGAGACAAAGCCTTGAAACCAAGTCTAACCTAGCCCAAGCCACCCGCGTGTTTTACTCCTACATCACACTGCTCCCAGGCGGTTGGTCTTCATGGAATCCAGGCCTGGCCTAGAATATCAGCTCCTGACAGCCACTGCAATGCCCAGCCCCGCCATTAGATGTTACCCTAAGCAAGTTCCATAATGTCTCAAGCCTTTGTTTCCACAAACATAAAAATGGGAGAAAGATGAAAATGTGATGATGGCACAACTCTGTGACTACTGAAAACCATTTGAATTACTTGCTTTAAATGGGTAAATTATATGATATGTGAACTATCTCTCAAAGCTATTAGGAAAAAATAATGAGAAATGTTTCCTCTTCAGGGTAGTCTTTTTACAAATTTATTTACATAGTTTATTTTTAGAGAGGAAGAGAGAAACATCCATGTTGCCTCCTGAATGCCCCCTACTGGGTACCCAGCTGGCAACCTGGGCATTGCGCCCCTTGGCCGGGAATCAAACCTGTGACCTCCTGGTGCATGCTCAACAAACTGAGTCACACCAGCCAGCGCTTCAGTGTAGTCTTGACATAGGAGTAGCATAAAATTTCAAAAGACACTGTAGTAGGCAGAAAAATGTCCCCCCACCATGTCCAGCCTTAATCCCCAGAACTTGTGAATATGTTACCTTACATGGCAAAAGGGACATTGCAGATGTAATAAGTTAAGGATCTTGAAATGGGGAGATTATCTTGGATTTTCTGGATAGGCCCAATGGAATCACAAGGGTTCTTATAAGGGAAAGAGGGAGACAGGAGATTCAGAGAAGGAGATGTGATGCAGGAAGCAGAGGGGGTGGGTGGTATGTGAAAGAGAGATGTGAAGATGTTACTGTTGGTTTTGAAGACGGGAGAAAAGGCCATACGCCAAGCCAAAGAACACAGGAGGTTTCTAGAAGCTGGAAAAGACAAGGAAGTGGGTCCCCCCTAGAGTCTCCAGAAGGAAGAATGCAGTGCTTGATGTTAGCCCAGTAAGACACATTTCAAACTTCCAGAACTACAAGATAATAAATCTGTGTTGTTCTAAGCTACTACATTTGTTACAGTAACAATAGCATTAAGAAACAAATAGGTTTTTAAAATAGTAAACATTTTATTGGTTCCCTCAGCAGCTCCAGCACAAGTTTTCTTGAAAGGGAGGCAGAATCAAGCTACCCAGAGATTGGCCGCCTCCTGCATGCCCCACACTGGGACGCGGTCGGGCCGGAACAAATATAGTTATTCAATTAGAAAGTGAAAGATCTAGGATTACGAAAATAGGTCTGTTCCCAAAGATTGTGTTCCCTCCCCACTAACTTATACTCCAAGCGGAACGAGCACACCCACTCACACAGCCCGCTCCTTTCGCCCTCCCTGTGTGCAGGACCCGACTGCCCCTAGGGAAGCACAGAAACTTTCCCATGGATTTTCTCCCAATATTTTTTTTTCTTTTGGCTTTCAAACGTTTTTAAATTGTAAAAGATATATAACATAAAATTTACCATATGATTATTTTAAGTTACAATTAATTGCCATTAAGTAACCACCACCACTATCTTATTTCCAGAAAATTTTCATCATTCCAAACAGAAACTTTGTACCCAATTAGACAATAACTTCCCAATCCTTTCTCCTCTTAGCCCCAACATTTTATTCTGAAAATACTCCAACATACACAGAAAGGTTACAATGAACACCAATTAACCTACCACCAAGATTCTACAATTAATATTTTGCTGTATTTGTTGTATCACATGTCTAGCAATTTAGCCATCCCTCCATTTATCAATACATTTTTGTTACCCATTTCAAAGTTGTAGATAACAGCACATTTCACATCTAAACACTTCAACACACATAGCATTAATTAGAGTTTATGTTTATCCTTTAATGTAAACTTTACATACAGTGAAATGCACACATCTTAGGCTTATTGTGAGAGGAGTTTTGACAGATGAATATACCTGTGAGACCCAAACCCTTATGAGGAAATAGAACTGTGTTGTTCAATAGGGAATCCACTAGCCACATGTGGCTAATTTTAAATTTAAAGTAATTACATTTAGCCCAGTCAGTGTGGCTCAGTGGTTGAGCGTCGACCTATGAACCAGGAGGTCACAGTTCGATTCTAGGTCAGGGCACATGCCCTGGTTGTGGGCTTGATCCCCAGTGTGGGGTGTACAGGAGGCAGCTGATCAATGATTCTCTATCATCATTGGTGTTTCTCTCTCTCCCCCTCTCCCTTCCTCTCGGAAACCACTAAAAATATATTTTAAAAATAATTAAAGTTAAATGAAATTTAAGATGCAGTTTTTATTTGCACTGGCCACACTCCAAGTGCTCCATAGTCACGGGTGGCCAGTGGCTACCCTGTTGAACAGCACAGATCCAGGACATTTCCTCCATTGCACAAAGCTCTAAGAACATTACCATCACCTCTAAAGTTCCTTCAGGCTCCTTTGCCGTCAATCCCTACCCTCAGTCCTCAGGCAACCCTGTTCTGATTTTGTTTTCACCATAGATTATTTTAGCTTTTTTAAAAAAATATATATTTTTATTGATTTCAGAGAGGAAGGGAGAGGGAGAGAGAGAAACATCAGAGGGAGAGAGAATCATTGATTGGCCACCTCCTGCAAGCCCGAAACCCAGGAATGTGCCCCCACTGGGAATCGAACCATGACCTCCTGGGACATAGGTCGATGCTCAACCACTGAGCCATGCCAGCTGGGCTTATTTTAGCTTTTTATAGAACTTGTTATACATAGAATTATACAATATTTATTCTCATGTGCACAGGTTTCTTTCACTGAGCATAATAATTTTGAGATTCATTCATGTTGCAGCGTGGTTCCTTTTTGTTGCTTAATAGTATTCCATTGTGCGGATACACTAGTTTATCCACTTTCCTGCTGATGGATATTTGGGTTTTCTGTGCATTTGTACTTTCTTTTGCATAAATACTTAGGTAAGAAATTGCTGGGTCATAGGATAGTGTATACTTAGTTTCATATGCAACTGCAAGAGCTTTTTCAAAAGTGGTTATGTGCCCACTCATTTAAAAAAATATATTTATATATCTATAAATAATAATTTTTATATAAATATATATTATTTATTATTTACAGAGAGGAAGGGAGAGGGAGAGAGAGTTAGAAACATCAGTCAGCTGCCTTCTGCACACCCCCTACTGGGAATGTGCCCGAAACCAAGGTACATGCCCTTGACCGGAATCAAACCTGGGACCCTTGAGTCCACGGGCCGACGCTCTATCCACTGAGCCAAACCGGTTAGGGCCACTCATGTTTTTTTTTTTTTAATATATTTTATTGATTTTTCACAGAGAGGAAGGGAGAGGGATAGAGAGCTAGAAACATTGATGAGAGAGAGACATCGACCAGCTGCCTCCTGCACACCCCACACCAGGGGATGTGCCCACAACCAATGTACATGCCCCCGACCGGAATCGAACCTGGGACCTTCCAGTCCGCAGACCGACGCTCTATCCACTGAGCCAAACCGGTTAGGGCTGTTTTTTTTTTTTTTTTTTTTTTTAAGAGCAGCAACAGTAGATCCTTGTAGGGAAAGGAAGCGAATGAATAACTGGATGCCGACTCGCGGCGAATTAACGGTCCTCAGCTCCGTCCTCCTCCCCGCCCTAGTGCAGCTGCAGCTGAATCCCGATTGGTCGGCGGAGGAAGGAGGCGGAGCCAGAGGGAAGCCTCACCTCTGGGGCCGGACTTCCTCCCGTGGCTTAGGGCAGCCCTGGCGTCCGCCTGGGTCTCTGCCCGCTGCCGCCTTGGTGGGTGAGTGCGGAGTGAAGCGCAACACCGCCCCGGGTCCCCTCGCTTCACCCGGAACCTGGACGCAGACTCTCAGGAGGAACGGGGTTTTCTTCGTCATAAAAGTTCCTTCTCTACAACTCTTTCCTTACGTCTTATCTGCTCTCTCTCACCGGTGGTCTCAGTCCAATCCCCAGGCCATAAATAAAAACAACAATGGCATTAACACAGGACTGGGCAGTTTACAAAATGCATTTTTGATGTTATCTCATTTGATGCTTAAAAGAGCCCTTCCCCTCCATCTCATGGTCCTTTCTCTCCAGGCTTTTGCCCTCCTGTATTACAAGGACAGTCTACGCTGTGGAGAAGCTGGAAGGGTGGCCTTCCGCCTTCCAGAGCTCTGGGCAGCAGACACTTTTTTTCCTTATAGACATGTTTTTTGTTTGCTGTTGTTTTTACATATATGTATATTGATTGATTGATTGATTTCAGAGAGGAAGGGAGAGGGAGAGGGAGAGAGAGACATAGAAACATCAATGATGAAAGGGAATCATTGATCGGCTGTCTCCTGCACACCCCCTAGTGGGGATCAAGCCAGCAACCCGGGCATGTGCCCTTGACGGAAATCAAACCCAGGACCCTTCAGTCTGCAGGCGGATGATCTATCCACTGAGCCAAACCCACTAGGGCTGGCTTGTGTGTTTTTTAAAATTGATTTTTCGAGAGAGAGGAGGGGAGAGGGAGAGAGAGAAACATCAATTGGTTGCCTCCCGTAGGCACCCCAATGCACACCTGAGCATGATCAAATCCGAAATCTGTGTATGTGCTCTGACCAGAAATTGAACTGGTGACCTTTTGGTGTACAGGACAAAGTTCCAACTGACTGAGCCACACCAGTCAGGGCTGTGAACACATTATTATTTATTTAGTTAGTTAGTTAGTTATTTAATATATTTTATTGATTTTTTACAGAGAGGAAGAGAGAGGGATAGAGAGTTAGAAACATCGATGAGAGAGAAACATCGATCAGCTGCCTCTTGCACACCCCCTACTGGGGATGTGCCCGCAACCAAGGTACATGCCCTTGACCGGAATCGAACCTGGGACCCTTGAGTCCGCAGGCTGACGCTCTATCCACTGAGCCAAACCGGTTTCGGCAATTATTATTATTATTATTATTATTATTTTGTTAATTCTCACCCCAGGGATATTTTCCCATTGATTTTTCTAGAGAAAGTGGAAGGGAGGGAGAGAGACAGAGGGAGAGAAACATCGATGTGAGAGAAACACATTGATTGGTTGCCTCCCACACACACCTTGACCAGGGCCAGGGATCGAGCCTGCAACTGAGGTATGTGCTCTTGACCAGAATCGAACCCTCAAAACTTCAGTCTGTGGGCAGACACTCTATCCACTGAGCCAAACGGGCCAGGGCTGCGGACACTTATTTTATTGAACCTCTGGTACAGTTGATCCTCTTTCCTTAAAATCCTCTTCTCTTAACTTCCACAACTAACCCTACTAAATACAGCCCCTCCCTCTGGGAACCAGCTCTCACCACACACTGGGTACTCCTTCATCAGAGTCTTCTCAGTATCCTCCTACTGGTATATCAGCTCTCCAAGACAGGGCCTGGATCTTGGGTAGCCCAGTCACACAATGCTGCCAAAACAGGTCATTTAGTAGAAAACACAGACTCTGGAGTCAGATGAGGTTTGAATCCTTGCACCACCACTTACCAGTCAAGTGACCTTAAAGAGGTCCAAGCTTTGAATTCTTAATCTGTAAAATGAGGTTAACAGTTGTATTTTTTTCATGGATGGACATCTACTTGTGTGAGGATTAAATGATACACATGTGAAGAGTTTAGTACGGTAAGCAGTTAAGAGGCTCCCTAAATTCTTTGAATGAATAGATAAAAGCCAGGATGAAGTATTGGAAAGCACCCCAACTTAGAGCACCCAATAAACTGTTGATTAAATGGTGCACATGTAGCCCTCGCTGGTTTGGCACAGTAGATAGAGCCTGTGGACTGAAGGGTCCCAAGTTTGATTCCAGTGAAAAGCACATGCCTGGGTTGCAGGCTCCATCCCCAGCAGGGGGTGTGCAGGAGGCAGCTGATCCATCAATCAATGATTCTCATCATTGATGTTTCTATTTCTCTCTCCCTTTCCCTTCCTCTCTGAAATCAATAAAAATATACATATATATATATTAAAAAATAAATGATGCACATGCAAAGCAGACTCCATCACTTTCATAGTTCAAAACTTTCAATGACTTCCCATTCCCTGATGTTAAAATGTAGTCTTTTCAACACAGCCTTCAAGGTCCTCTCTGTACTGAGCTTTGTCTGCTTCTGCAGCCTGGCCCCCTTACCACACACACACACACACACACACACACTCACACACACACCCACACACACACTCACTCACACACACACACACTCACACACACTCAAACACACACACTCACACACACTCACACACACACACACTCACACACACACACTCACACACACACTCACACACTCACACACACACACACACACACACACTCACACACACACTCACACACACACACACACACTATTTCAAACCTCCATGCCATTGCTCACACTGTCCCCTCTGCCTAGAATACCTGTCCTGGTTGGGTGTCCTTCCTCTCCTCATTCACCCTCACATTTAACACAGTTTTCCTATCTGTTTATGCCTTTCTCTCCTGATGGAGGACAGGGACCCTGAGTCTTGCCATTATCTTCCAGCTATTAGTGTAGGGCCTGGCAAGCAATCAAGGCAAATAAGATATCTGTGTCGAATGAATGCATGTGGTGTGGAGGCAACAACCAGAGGGCCAGCCTGGGCTGGATGAGGCCAAGTGGTTATCAGTGTCTCATTCCTCACAGTGGCAGAGCTGGCTGGATATCAAAACCTACCTCACCCCACCTCCACCATGAGCTGCTACTGAGCAACAACATGAATTCCCCGGGGTATCAGTTCTCCTAAAGATGGAATCTGAGTTTCCAGATACAGATCTTCTGAGTCCTCGGGCATGGGATGCAACAGCGGCACAACTCTACAGATTGAGGAAATAAAACCTCAGGCATGGGCTGCAAGAGATTGTCATACACACGGATTTTCTCAGATCTCTGAGCTGGATTTCCTTTATCCCTTTAGATAAAGACACCCAGGCCCAGGCATGAGGGAAAAGTGTGCCTCCATCTTGGCCTTTGGCCCTAGGTCCCCAAGCTGCCCCTTTCCATGTAGGGCTGGAAATGCTAGGGAGCCTGAGGGCCAGCAGAAGGCAGTGAAAGGAGAGCTCAGTCAACTGGTGCAGTTGCTGCTATGGCAGCCAGAGCCAAAGGAGGTCACCATTGATCCCACAGGCACTCAATTCTTCGTGCTGAGACGTGGGGGCAACTGAGAGCTAAGGGGAAGAGGCGGGGTGCAGTGGGGGGAGGGGAGGCGGTGCTGGAGGATGGGATGTAGCCACTCTCTCTCTCTCTCTCTCTCTCTCTCTGGGTCTCTATTTCTCTAAGTGCAAAATGAGGGTGCACGGTGTAACTAACACCCTTCTCTGCTGGTCCCTACATGTCACTCCCTAGCAAGGTTGTCAAGGATGCAAGATGACCGCTGAATGGGGGTGGGGGATGGGGGTGGCCCTCAGATACTGGAACCAGAGAAGGGTACAGTTCCGAGCAATGCCCAACTGGAGAACAGGGCATTGGGGGGAACCCCGAGTGCCAGGGGCAGAACCCCTCCCCCAAAGGGACTCCGGAGCCCAGCCCCAGGTCTTCCGGTTATATTACTCCCCGGATGGGACTCAAGTTCCAGGCCCTGACCTGCCAGGAGGTTCCAGGGAGAAGAGAACCAGGTCGTCGCCACTGCCCTGGCGTCGGGGAGGAAGAAAGAGGAGCCTCTCGGTGGCCTCACCTCCGGGCCGCCCAGGGCGCTCGGCCACCCCAGCCACTCGGGTCCGGAGACCTCAAAGGCGCAAGCCGCCGGCGCCTCGGGAGCTCGCTCGGTCCGGCCCCACCCGGCCCCGCCCTCGGGCCCCGCCCGCTCCCGCTCCTCCCCCGCCAGCCGGAAACCCCCCCTCTCCTCCGGGTCCCCCGCACCCTTCACACCCACCAGCCCCTCTCCCTCCGCGGGTCGGCGAAGCCTCTCCCCGCCCCGTCCCTCCCTCTTCCTCCCGCTCGGGTTCCCGGTGCCCAGGCCCCGCCCCCCCCGCCCAGGCCCCTCCCGCCGCCCCGCCCGCCGCGCCTGCCCCAACCCGGGCCCCGGGACCCGCTATTCCCTCCTGAGGCCCCGCCCCCGGCCCCCGGAAGCCTCTCCCCGCCCCCGGCCCCGCCCCCCCGAAGTTTCTTGGGCCCCGGGCGGCCGGCGGGACAGAGCGCTGCGAGCCGCCGCCCGGCCGCCGCGGATGGAGGTGGCGGAGCCCGCGCGGCGCGGGGAGTGAGCGCACAGCGGCCGATCGGCGGACCCGGCGGACTCGCCATGGAGGAGGAGGTGAGGGCCGGCCAGGCGGGGGCCTGGGCTGGGGTCTCGAGCCGCTCACGGCGGCTGGGGTCCCGGGCTCAGGCCCTGTCCCAGCCCCTCTCCCGCGGTCTCGGGACGCCGGCACTCCTCCCCACCCCCAGCGGGCAGAGCCGGGCAGGGGCGGCGGGAGGGATCGTGTCCGGCGCCTCCACGACCCATCCTCCTTTGCTGTCTCTTTGGCTTCGCTCACCGACGGGGGGCATGTTATTGTTCCCATTGGATTGACGGGGAGACTGAGGCTCTGCTGAAGGCGGCCTGGGGTGCTGGTCACCGCTGACTGGTCACCGCTGACTCTCCTTGCCAGCCAGGTCGGATCTCGAGGGTGCAGGCTGTGTGTGTTGTGGTGTGTTGTGGTGTGTGTGTGTGTGTGTGTGTTGGGGAGGGTCTGTGGGTCCTGGAGCGCCTCTCTGAGGGAATCTTGAGGCTGTGACCCTCTCTGGTGGCCCGAGGACTGGAGAAGTTGCTTTTTTTTCTCCCCAGTACAAGTCCCGTGTGTCCCCGTTACCCTACACCCTCACCTACCCGAGAGTTGGCCCAATAGGGGCTGATCCTAGCCCCTGCTTTCCCCACACCCTTGGGGGGGGGGGGCTAGTTCCCGGAAGGGGCTGAGCAGCTGGACCAGCAGTGCCCCTGTGAGCCTCTCTCTTCCCCCTCAGGACCCTCTTGGTCTGGGGAGGGGTCAGGCACTCTGCGACTCTTGCCCTTTGCTTTCAAACACTGTTCTCCCAACAGCCCCATCACCCAAACACACTGCAAGCATTTAATGTGTGCTTGTGGCGTGAATCCATTAGAGGAGGGGCCGGCTGAGGCTAGAGGATTTGCTTCTTGTCCTCTGGGCGTGTGTGTGTGTCAGCTTCTGACCCTCTCAGCCAAGGGGAAGGGTGTATGTCTGTGCCTGGGTGGGTGGGGAGGCAGCCCTGGCCCCCTGGGGAGCCCTGCCCGAGTGAACCAGGCTGCCTGGTCCCCATCCGTGCCCATTTCCTTTCTGCCACTGCCCAGGGGCAGCTGGGGTGTCAGGGTTCCCTCCAGGCCAGGCCCTTCGTTCCTACGGGGGGTAGATAAGTCACTTCCCCTCTCAGCTTGTGTTTCCTCTTCTATAAAATATTGGGCCTGAGGGCCTCCTCCCCAGATCCAGGCCGTGTGACTGTGGCCCCTTCTCTCAGAGTGGGTGGAAGTAGGGGGCCAGGTCACTCCACAGTGATTTGCTTTGGTTTCTTGCTTGCAGGGGTAGGGCTGCCCTCCCCAGCCCCAGGCCCCTGCTGAGAGGGCTGGGTTGCCTGGCTGCGGCCCCACCTCTTCTCCCAGAGGATGTGGGACAGGATTACTCCATCTTCTGATCTGCTCTGGCCCCCAATTAAGGGAAGTTATCTTGGGGCCTCCTGGGCCATGGTTTGTCTCGTGGCCAGCCCGGCCCTGCACTCCCTCTGGTTCTGAGTTCCTAACTTTGCCACTTACTGACAGCACCAAACGCTCCCCAAACAGCTGGGTTAACTGAGGTCTTGCTTACCTCTCCCCCACACAGCCAGGGGCTCCCTCTCCCCTACCTCCCCTTTGGCACCCCTAATTCTTTTCTCCTCATTTCTCCTCCCAGTCACTTACTCTTGTTTCCTTCGGCCCCAGTGTCCCACCTTTGTTTCTCTAAAGCCCCTCTTAGACCATAGGCACCTGCTGCCCTTCATGACCCCAGACGGGCCTCATCATCTCACTGGCACATGGCTGCTTCCAGCCCCTCCCCGGCTTGGAGCTTCCTCCCCCTGCCCCAGCCACCCGCGGGCCAAGGCCCCTCAGCCTCAGTGACCTCCTCTGTCAGGCTGAGTCTTGGTGAGGTGCAGGTCTGGGCACTGGGCATCTGTCCACGTGTGCTCCCAGGGCCTCACTTCCCCGTCTATGAAATGAGAGAGGTGGGAGATCCAGAAACGCAGTGATACGTGCAGAAGCTTTGAAAGCTGCAAATATCAGTGTGAGGCGTTCCTGACACTGGTGTAAGGTTGCAAACCCTGGACTCGGGCTTTCCCGCTCTGCCCTGGGGTTCTACCCCTTGTCCTCTAAGTCATGCCTTTTCCTGGCTTGGCCTCCAGGCTGCTCAGTTGCCCTTTCCCATCTAGAGAGAGTCAGGGCAGTGTCCAGTCCCAGGACTGGTTTTGTTACCTGGCGCTAACCTCTGGCCCTTTCCAGGCGGTGCTTTCTCATTCTGTAGCGAAGGAGCTGAGACTGTAGGGCCTTTGATAGCCTTTGTATCTTCTTTCTCTGGGCCAAGGTGTGTGTCTCCTTCCCTCTCCACAGGCCTATCAACACCCTGCCTTCTGCAAGGGCGTCCTAAACTAACCTCAAGCCCTTCCTTGTCCCATTAGAGAGCTAGGACTGAGGTATCCCTACAGGTAGGTGCTATGTCCCTCCCAACAGGCCCTCAAGCAGGGTCTGTGTTGCCCCCGTCAGACTGGAACTTCCTTGCAGGGCTCTGACCTGGTGGGTTCTTAGCAGAGTTTGATCAGAGCATCACTGGGTTTAGTCAAAGAGCAAAGATCGTCATCGTAAGTTCCCAGTGATGTGAGGTGTCAACACGTTTTCTGCTGGTCTCCGTCACTCTGTTTTGGCCATTGTTGTGGCTTTCCACCCGCTCCCTCCTGTGCACAGGGTCAGGGTGACCTGGCATCTTTTTCTTTTTAATGAATGACACAGAGACCTTCCCACCTCAGGCAAAGGGGAGCCAGGCTGGTGCCTAGGGGTGCCTCAGAAGCTGCCCACCGTGGGCAGGGGAGGGCCTGAGTGAGGATCGATGGGAGAGGAGAGAGCGAAACAGGAAGCACAGTGGTCAGCTGGTCGACAAGAGGAGAGGAGGCTGAGAAACTGGGCTGAGCAAGATAAAACCTCCCTGTGAGCCCTGCCCAGGGGAGGGGCTACTTATGAAAACTTATTGGCCCACAGCCAGGCCCCTAGTGGGGAATGAATGTCTGAGGGGCAGGGAGAGGAGGTGGGTGAAGGGTGGCAGGCAAGCAGGTCTCCCTTGGGGAAGCTGTTGGTGTGTTGGTGGCTGATTCCTGGTAAGGAGACCCTTCCCTGGGCTTCGGTTCACGCCTCCAGCCCCTCACTTGTCACTCCCCTCAATCCCAAAGTGCCTTCTTGCCTCATCCTGGCCCCACCCATCCCTTAGGCCCTGGACTGGCTCCTCTACTCAATCCAGCCTTGGTGTTCCCTGTGCACTGCTCTGCTACAACCAGAGAGGACTGTGGTCAAGGCACAGGTTTCTAGCTTTGCACCCTGGGAGCTTCCAGCTGGTAGGGTTTTCACAATGTCAGTAGGTGAGGCAGGCCGGGAGGTCACACGTGGAGGGGCTTAAAAAGGGGCGGTGGTGGGCCCTGAGAAGCAGGAGGGGAGCTCGGAGCTTAGGGGTGGGACATCCAGGCAGCAGCTTCATGTCCCACTGTCCCTACTGCCTGGTGTGAGAGACCTGTAGCCTGCAGGCCTAGGAAGGAGCTAACAACGCTGCAGTTGCTGATGGAAATGTGGGGGTGGGGTTTCCCGGTTCCCACTGCATCCCTTCCAGCCCTAGAGGATGAGGCCCCTAAGGGTCACACAGCCCATGGGGCTGCACACGGGGTCTCTGGGGAGGGGGGGAGGGGGAGTTGGGTGGGTGATAGGATACTAGAGCCTCTCTCATCTTTTTTTTTTTTTTTAATATATTTTATTGATTTTTTACAGAGAGAAAGGGAAAGGGATAGAGAGTTAGAAACATCAATGATAGAGAAACATCGATCAGCTGCCTCCTGCACACCTCCTACTGGGGATGTGCCCGCAACCAAAGTACATGCCCTTGACTGGAATCGAACCTGGGACCCTTCAGTCCACAGGCCGACGCTCTATCCATGAGCCAAACCGGTTAGGGCCAGAGCCTCTCTCATCTTGTCAAGGGCCCTGAAGTCCTCTCTCTGGTCAGCAGGCAAGCCTTCCACTTCTTCATTTGTCCGTCCGGGAAGACCATTTGGGACCATCCAACTTCCCCATTTTTCTTGTCATCCAAAAGTTAGGGAGAGACCCTGAGGTGTACCTCACATTCCAAGGAGCGCCAGGGGCATTAATGGCCAGTAGCTAAGCCCAGAAAGGGCCTTGTTCTAGATTCTGAACCAGCCCAGGGAGAGGTCCTGAGAGGCAGGGGAGTGGCAGTGACAACAATAACAATAATAACAACTGCCATTTACTACCTGGGTCTCCCAGGCACTGCTTTGTGTGCCATGTCTTAATCCAGCAAACATTGACTGAGCACTACTGTGTCCCAGACGTTGTCTAGGCATGAGGACATAGCAGTAAACAAAACAAAATCACTGCCCTCGTGGAATGATCATTGCCATTTCTGTGTTCATATCTATCTCCATTTCACAGCTAAAACTGAGGCTTCGAGAGACCAAGTGACTTGCCTCTGGTCTGTGTGACTTGGGCTTTAATGCTCAGATCCCCAACTGTAGTTCAGAGAGGTGGGTGTAGTTCAGTGAGAACCAGGTTAGGGCTCCCCTGCCATGATGGAAAGCAGGGAGGCTGTGCCCTACCCAGCCCCTGGCAACTCACCACACTTCCATCTGCCTGGGCTTGTCCTTCCAAAGGCAGCTGTGGCCACAGGGTATCCCCTGGGGAGAAGTTGCTTTTAACTGGGGCCACTTTTTTGAGCTTTATGTAAATTACAAAGGAGTCAAAAATTAGTGCTAATTTCCTTCTAGCACCCTCTAGATTCTGACACGCTCTTGATCCCCTCCCCCCCACCCTCCCCTTCACACTCACTACTGTGCATACCAGTCACTGAAGCAAAGTGGTTAGCAAGTTGCATGTATTTTTATTTTCATTTCACAGGTATTTCTCGAGCACCTGTTATGTGTAAAGGAACAGTGCTGGGTGCTGGGGACCAGAGGTGAATTTGACCCCACCTACCCCAGAGTGGTAGGCATACACCTGGCACCCAGCTAACCAAGCAGGTGGTTGAGAGGCACAAGATGTCAGTGGCTGGCCTGGAGCCCCCAGGGTGGCCGCCATGCCTTAGAGAAGGACTCTGGTCCAAGGCAAATCCCTTGGAGCCCTCACCAGATGGGGTGGCTGCCCCCAAGTCCTGGGCTCGGGTGGGGAGGAGCGCAGAGGAGCCTCCTGTTTGGGGGCAGAAGCAGGAGGCTTCCACGGGTGTTCTTTACTAGTTGAAGGGCAGGGGCAGGAGGCAGCTTACCACCCTGCCTGCTTCCCTCCTCTCATCCTTCTGATTCTGCTTGCATGTCCTCTCCTCTGGGAGGCCTGCACTGTCCTCTCTCACCTGCCAACCCCTTCACTGTTTCCTTCGTAGCATTTCACACTTGATGTGTTCATGTCTAGTGTTGATTTGTTCAGCTCCTCCTTTCCTAAATTGCCAGCTCTCTGAGGGCAGAGGTCCATTATTTTTATTCCTCTCTGCCCGCTCCAGCATCCGTGACACTGCCGGTGCTCAGGACAGCATTTGTTGGCTGGTTGAATGAACACCTGGGAGGCAGAATTGTGAATTCTGGCTCTGTCCTTCCAGCTGTGTGACTCTGGCAAGTTATCCCTCTGAGTTTGCTGTGACATGTAGGTAATGGTGCCACTCTGCCTTGGAGGGCAGTTGTATGGACTAGACGAGACCATGTGTGAAAACGGTGGCTCAGTACAAGGGGCTGCTGCTAAGACTGTCGTTGCTGCTGCTGTTATTACTGTTATTTCTAAGGCTGGGTTAAGAATATTTGTCCTGGGGGTTGTGGGGAAGCTCACAGGGGAGGCTATCAGTAGGTACCCAGCAGAGGGACATGTCCCCAGTGTGGCCTGTGGCCTGTGTGCCCCCGTGTGGCACCCCTCATGGTCTGTCTGTTGCTGTCTTCCAGGGTGCGAAGGAGCGGGGCGAGAAGCCCCAGCGGGCACGGACGGCGGACAAGGCGGGCTGGGTCAAGAAGAGCAGTGGCGGCTTCTTAGGGCTCTGGAAAGACCGCTACCTGCTCCTCTGCCAGGCCCAGCTGCTGGTCTACGAGAGCGAGGTGAGCGCCTGCCCGGCCCGGAGGTGGGGGTGCTGGGGCGGGGGACAGAGTGAGGGCCGCGGGGGAACCCAGAGCCGGGACTGGAAGATCCGTTCCATTTTTGCCATGCCGTGCCACCCTGGACGAGTACCTGTTCTTCTCCGGGTCTCCGCGGCACGGGACGGGAGCCCCAGGTGCTGGTCTGGGGCTCCTGGATGAGGGGCCGTTTGAAGTGTGCGCGCGTAAGGGTGAGTGTGTCTTCTCAGCGGCATGCCTGCACTGCCACTCCCTGGCCCCGGGGTAGGCTTCCACATTTGTGAATGTTCCAGAAAACCGAAGCTTGCTCCGTTTATCAATGATGATGGAAATAATACTTACCGCTCATGCGTGTTTAGAGCTCTCGTATGACACTCTCGACAGTCCCACGAGTGCAGTCATCATGTCATCGTCTACAGAGATGGATCCTGAGGCCGAGGACGGCCAAACGACTGCTCAGCATCTCAGTGAAGGAAGGAGCCAGGTCTAGAACCTAACCCAGTGCTCTTTCCACTCACGGATGCCAGCAAGTGAACTCTACAACCTATTTTGGGTGGACGTTCTCTAAAGTATATTGAATATTCTCTGCCTTCTGCAGAAGAAGGCACCAGCCTAAATCGAGTCTTTCCTTGTGGCTCAGAGTCACTTATAATCAGACGGTACTTCTCTTCTTCTCTTTCTCCTTTCACGTCGAGCTACCAGTTGCTGCTTCGCCACTTCTGCTGTCCTTGTGCCTCGCAGAGTCCTCGCATTTTCCCACTGCAGGCTTGCGCCCCGTCTCATTTCAGCAGCCTCGGAACCTGGACCACAAGGATGCTGAAATTGGTGTTCAGAGTTGAAAAACCTCTTGGTGACGACCGGAGGAGGAAAGGTCTTCTACTTACGATGTGTGTGTCCTGGGCTTGGGGCTATAGAGGGCCCGTCCGCTGAGAATGGGCTATCACTGTATGCCTCCCACAGACGGAATAACGTGGGGAGAATGGCCGGCCGGGGGCAGAAAGGGCCTCCTGCCTGTGCCCCCTCAGCCTCTCTCAGCGTGCCTCGGGGTATCTGGGCACATTCATAATTGTCCCGGGCCAAGGAAGACTGGGCGCCCAGGTCTCCGTGGTTAAAGGAGCTACCGCTGAGAAGCACTTTGCCTGTCTTTCCCGAGGCCCAGGCTCATGGAGTTGGCGTGTCGGAGAAGCAGCTGGATGAATCGTTCAGACAGCCCCCCAGGTGTTCTGTACCGCTGCTCTCACCAAATGAGGAGGCGCCGTGGCGGCAGCAGGGGGATGTTTTTATAAATAAAGGGTGTTGTCAAAGCTTCCTCCAGTCCCAGCTGCCTAAGAGTTGAGTGACAGGTCCCCAGCTGCCAGCCTGTCAGGCACTGCCAGACTTGTCCTGGGCTGCCCCTCCACATCTGGCCACAGCTGGGAGGCAGGAAGGATCTTGCATCCCCTAAACATGAAAAACCTAACTCACCCTTTAAAAATAATCACTGTCAAAAACCTCAATGAAGCGTCAGGAACTTAGCCCTCTCAGGGTGGGGAGCTTGGCCCAGGAGTAGGAATGGAGAAATGCTTATTAGTTCAATTCCTCTTTCTTGATGTAAGGAACTAGGCGAATGCGAATGGCTCTTGGCTGTCTCTTTGCTGTCAGTGAGGCTGACATTCCAAAAATGCTGCCCCCGCCCAGCGCCTGCTGGGTTATCCGTTTCTCTCAGCCGCAGCAGGGCCAGATGATTCAGCGATTCGGGTGGAGAGGAGACCCAGGTCAGACAGCCGTGGGGAGCTGGGTGTGGAGATGAAGCACCTTTGTTTTGGGGCCAGTAGTTGCCCAGCTGGGGGAAGCGTGTGCACATGGGACAGGTGACCTGCCCCTTCTGCAGCTGGGGGTCCTTTTCCAGGCAGCCCCCTTCCTCTGGGTGCCCAGCAGGTGAGGACCTCCTGGGGTCTCACTCTGAGTCAGGCATTCAGTCCAGCAGCTGGTCCTCTATATGTTGCTCTTGAGCTGCTCCTTTGTGGGGCATTATAGGGGGAACAGAAAGGAGAGCAGACATAGGCAGCATAGGGGAGAGAGTGATGGCCCAGCAGAATGTTAGGACTGTTCTTCCCATGGCAGAGTGTCCCTAGCATCTAGTTGGGTGCGTGCACCTGGCAGGTGCTTTGTGGATGGGGGACCTCAAAGGAGCGAGGGAGCACCAAGGCTTGGGCTCATGAGGTGGGCAGTGGAGCGTCCTGGACCCGGTGGATTGTGCTATCCCTGTGTTGAGTGGAGGAATGTGGAAGGGATTAGAGACTAGAGGTTGGAAAGAGATGTGCAGAGGCCAAAATGGGAAAGACACCTGATTGAATCTGGATGGGGAAAATCAAGCTGCCTGGCCATATGCTCCCCTTTCCCTAAGGGGCTGAAGGGAGGGCACACCAGTGGTCATCCACTTTAGCTGTACAGTCATCTGCTTTGAAAAAGTTTCATGTCTGGGCTCCACCCCCAGGGATCCTGATGTAATTGATCTGGGATGTTGCCTGGGCATTGGGATTTTTTTTTTTTTAAATCCTTACCCGAGGATATGTTCCCATTGATTTGAGAGAGAGAAATTATTGATGTGAGAGAGAAACATCAATTGGTTGCCTCTTGTACATGCCCTGACTAGGGATCAAACCCACAACCCAGGCATGTGCCCTAACTGGGGACTCAAACCTGTGACCTTTTCTGGTGTATAGGATGATGCTCCAATCAACCGAACCACATGGCCAGGGCTGGAGATTGGGATTTGAAAAAAAAAATTTTTTTTTTTAAATTGATTTCAGAGAGAAAGGGAGGGAGAGAGGGAGATAGAAACATCAGTGATGAGAGAGAATCATTGATCGGCTGACTCCTGCACGCCCCTTACTGGGGATCGAGCCTGCAACCCGGGCATGTGCCCTGACCAGGAATTGAACCATGACCTCCTGGTGCATAGGTCGATGCTCAACCACTGAGCCACGCCAGGTGGAGGGCACTGGGATTTTTAAAGGTCCTAGGGCCACCAAGGTTGAGAAACAGGTTCTCAAACTTTTGTATACATTAGAATCAGCTGGAGGGCTGTTAAAACTCAGATTTCCCCTAAGATGATGATTCATTAGGAATGGAGCCAGAGAATTTGCATTTCTCACAAGTTCTCAGGTTATGCTGCTGCTGCTGGACCAGCTACCACACTTGGAGGACCACTGGTGCAGAGCAACCTGTGGCTAAGGCACTGCCCATGCCCGCCTCTGCCCCTGGCAGGGAGGAGGGCGCTGTGCTGGGAAGGGCTCTGGCCTGGAGTCAGAGGGTGTGGGGTTGAGTTTGGCTCTGGCCCCTTATGTTTGGGTCTGTGCTCCTAGGGCAAATCAGTTCACCTCCAAACCTCATTCTCTTCCTCTATAAAATGAGGCAGGGGGTTGGTTCCAGGACCCTCGTGGATACCAAAATCCATGGGTGCTCAAGTCCTTTATATAAATGGAATAGTATTTGCATATAACCTACACACAGCCTTTCGTGTACTTTAAATGATCTCTAGCTACTTATAATATCCAATACAATGTAAATACTATGTAATTTGTTGTTTAGGGCATAATGGCAATAAAGAAATGTCTGTACATGTTCAGTCAAGAAGCAACCACGGTAGGCCTAACTACATAGCTCATGTCAGCAACAACGTAACTTTCCCCCCCCAAATGTTTCTGATTCGAGGTCGGTGGAATCTGTGGATGTGGAACCCTCGGAAACAGTATAGGCAGATTCGTGGAGGGAAATTAGGGCGTTTCCTCTGCAAATATTTGAAGCACTGCTTCCCAGATATTCCACCCAAACCTGCAGAGCACCGAGCGGTCCTGGGTGGGTGCTCTTGCTGGCTCCGTGTGACGTCCAACAGCAGCTCCACTTGGCCAGTTCCTAGGCCAGTGCCGCCCCTGCCCCCGCTGATCCAGGCCTGTTTCTATTTCCCTGGAGTCTCCAGGGTGAGACAGTGCCACATCCCGGAAGTGGTTCCAGCTAAGTCTTCTGGAATAGCCACCAACTGATCACCATTGAGGGCGGAGCGTGTCCCAGGCAGCTTGCTGAGAGGCACCTGGTGGAGAAAACACTCAGGTGCCAGGCCTGGTGGGCAAGAAGGGAGTCTAGCCAGTGTCCAGGAGTGGCCTAGAAGAGGCTGACCTCTGTCCTGGCCACTGGCCCTTCTGTTGATGGGGCCTCAGGATGACAGCCTAGGGGTGGGGTGCTTTTAAAGGAACCATTGCACTCTCCATTGTCCCCGAGCCAAGGGTCAGCGGAGGAAGATGCCAGTAGAGAATCAACTCAGGGTCACTGTGGTGAAGGCAGGGATGTCGCCCCAAGCATGCCTCGTTCACGCTTCCCTCTGTGGCTCTGCCTGGAAAGGCTTTTTCTTCCTTTTTTCATTTTGTGACAACTTGCTCCCTCTTCCAGGCTCCCTTTTCCGCACATCTCTGCCTGGTCTCTGGGCCTGCACGGACCCCCAGGCACCCTTTCTGAGCCTCTCCAGCTTCCCAGGTTTCCTCCTACTGCTTTAGGAACATTTGAGTCAGCCCTGTTCCCCATCTCCGGATGGTGAGCCCCATCTCTCACGTGCATTGTGAGCCTTGAGCGTGTCCCTCCAGCCAGCACAGACTGAATGCCGGGGACTGAATATCTCATCTTGGTGACTGATTGGCAGGCTGGGGTCCCCCTCTGACCAAGTGATGTCCTCATTGGTTGGAACCAGGGGCCTGGCTGTGTCCTGCTCTCACCATTTCACGTCCCCTCTATCCCTCCACAGGACGAGCAGAAGTGTGTGGAGACAGTGGAGCTGGGCAGCTATGAGAAGTGCCAGGACCTTCGTGCCCTCCTCAAGCGGAAACACCGATTTATCCTACTGCGATCCCCGGGGAACAAGGTAGGGCTGAGCCTGCTGGGCCTGACCCTCCTCCAGGCTGGGGTCTGCTTGGGAAGGTCATCCCTGGAGGCTTTCTAAGCCGAGGCCGGGATGCAGCCCACGCATTCTCTGTGGAGTGTGCCTGAGGCTCAAATCTGGGGCTGCCACAGGTGGGACCTTTTGCCCGTTTTGTCCTGGAGTCTTCCCCGCCCCGGGTTGATAGGAGATGCGTGTAGAGCTCTGCTGAGCGCTCTGCTCCCCTCTTCCCTTCCAGGCTCCGGGGCCTCCTCCCAGGCTGCGGTTGGAAAGTAGCCTTTGGGAGGTGGGGCACTTGGCTTTCTCCCACACCCTGGACACAGGAGGCCCAGGGCTGAGGCAGGGAAGCTGGGGACGAGGCCCTCATCCCACCAGACCTGACACTGTGACATAGTCTGGGCCGGAGGGGAAGGAGTGGGCTCCCCTTTATCCCAGGCCTTCCTGGGTGGGCCCTCTCCCCTCGACTCAGTCCTTGGAGGCTTGCAGCCTCCCAGCTTCCCTCCCCTTGCTCTCTCCTTCTGGCTAATGCTGGAGAAAGTCTCCTGCCTGAGAGGTTCTCTCCCTGGGACATGCTGTGTGTACAGATGAGGTCTGCTGTTTGCACCACATGTCTCTGGCAGGCAGTTCGGGTGAGTGACGCTGGCGTCGTTTCACAGATGTCAGGAGCGAGTCAGATTGAGGTTGGCGTGTACAGGACCTCTGGCCAGATCTCCCCCTTCTGCACTGGGTCACGCCTCTCCCGACCTCTGCATGTCATGCGGAACCTCCCAGAGTGGGGCTGAGTCACCGATGCGGGGGTTGGGGAGCGGGTCTGGTCTGGGCCTGCTGGAGGCCTTTCTGTTTCTTCCCCAGCTCTCAGGCCAGGAGCCCAGTCCTCGGTGGCTCTGGGCCTTGGAGGCCATGCTGTTCTACCCACTAATCCTTGGCCCTGCTCTGCCTGGGTGAGGGCAAAGCAGCAGCTGTGGGCAGGGCTCTGACCCTGGGATTGGGGGTGTGCCCAGGGGGCGGGGGCAGGTTTATAGTGTCGTGAGGGTTCATGGGGCTGGGCCCAGGTTTCACGTGGCATCTGCTACTTAGGGCTCTTTGAGAAGAGGAGCCCCTATCCTGTGGGGAGGCCTGCTTTCTCTCTGGGGGGCGCTCTGTTTGTGTATGTGTGTTTTGAGAGACATGGAGCTCATTATGCGTGAAGGTCTGCACCTGTGTGTCCAGTGCACGTGTGTGCACCTCTTAGTGTTCACCTGGCCACGGTCTGTCTGGGTCTTTGCGTGTCTCTGAGTGAGCTTATGTGGATGTGGAGCGGAGGGGACCTGGCTTCTGTCCTCTGCCAGTCCTGGCCCCTCCTTTCTCCTGTTCTGAGGATCAGCTGGTGGTGGGATAGGTGGGCCAGGCCCAGTGCAGGGTGGGACATCACCTTCGGAGAAGCCTGTTTGTGTATCTACCTTCTCGCCTGCTTCGGCCAACACCTCCCTCCCATTCCCCAGTTCTTCAGAGTTCAGGTTGGCTCAGGGTGACTCTGGGAACAGGGTGATCAGTAGGGAGTGCGCCGTGGAGCAGCTGGTGGGGGCTGCAGAGCAGTGGGAGGGCAGTACACCCTGATTCCAATTCAAGGGCCCCCTGGCCCTCGCCACCCCAGGAGCTCACACAGAGAGTGGGAGCTCTCCAGAGGGCACACGGGGGACCACCCAGAGTACCACATCCCCCGCATCCTCTCACCCTCCTTTCCTATCGCCCTGGGTGTTCCCCATCCTCAGTGACGCCGCCCGCTGCCTGGGAGGTCACATGACCCCGGCTGTCTGGTCCTGAGGCCGCCTGTTTTTCCTTCTAATCAAATAAACAAAGACTCCAGTGTCCTGCATGCCCCTCTCCCCCCATCTCCCCATCCCCACGCCCCTGCCATGAGGTCACAGGCAGATGCTGCCAGGAAGCAGGGTGGCCGCTGCTGGGCCTTGCTGCCTGCTGGTCCCAGCCAGCTTGGCCCTTTCCTTTTCCTGCCTCCCCTTCCCCTCCCACTTTTTGCCCCTCTGCCATTTTGTCCTCCCCCCTTTCCCAGGCCAGTGAGGGTCTATTCTGTGGCCAGCCCTGTTAGCTCCTAAAGTCCTTTGCTCCTGGGGCTTCTTGGAAGGACTTGGGCAGAGACCTGTGTAGCCTGGGGCTCTTCAGGACATGGGGTGGGGGTGGGGCAGGAGGAGCAGCTTCTTGGTATTCTGCTTATCCCTGTTCTGATCACCCTGTGGGATGCCTGGCTCATTCAGCCAGAATCACAGGGTTCCTGAGGGTGGGGCTGGGTCCCATTTCACCTTGTATTCCTTCTCCTAGGGTGGCCCTTTGGCCTACACCCTCCTCCCCACAGCCTGCCTCAGGTGGGCTGGCCAATGGGGAAGGCCACAGTTTGGGTTGGGTTCAGTGGTTCTGTATTTGTCCCATTGAGGCCCCAAGTGAAAAGACATGTGCAGGGCGCCATTACAGGTTGGTGAGACTAGAACTCTGATCTTGACTCCCAGGCCAATGGTCTTTTTCGCCCCACGCTTGCTGCATTTATTGCTGTATTCAAGTACATGCCTCCCAAGCTCTCTGGGATGTTAAGTTCTGCACCAGGCAGGGGCCCACCAATCAGGGCCTGCGAGCAGGAAGAGCAGCTGGCTCAGAGGCTCTGGCCCTGGTCCACCTTTTCACAGCCCCATCCCAGGGTTGGGTGGGACCTTGCAGAGCCTGGATGCAATGCTGTTCCCCCCTGAGCTCCCGGCAGCCCTGATGGCTGGGCTAAGAGGCAGTTGCCAAGGTGCCCTGGGGTTTCTGACTTAACTGCAGATCTGCTGCCAGGATCGAATTTACCCTGGTCATGCAAATGAGCATTTGGCTGTGCCTGGCATGGGGAGGCGGGTGGGACCCAGGGCCTGGTATGAAGAGAAGTGGGAGGCAGCCAGGAGGAAGTTATATAATGAGGATGCTGAGGGGCCAGGGGGACTCCAGTGTTACATAACTGGGAGAGTGGTGGGGAGGAAGGCGCTAACACCAGGAGCGGGGGGGGGGGGGGGGGGGGGACAGGCTGGCGACCTGCCCAACAAAGAACTAGGGCATCTTGAGGTCAGAGAGTGGGCAATGGCCCAAAAATGGGGTAAGGGAAGGAACCTTGGGCTAGTTCATTCATTTATTGGCTCATTCATTCAGTAACTATTTACTGAGTACCTACTGTGTGCCGGCCCCTGGCTTTAGTCAGGTTGAATTCCCTCAGCATTGTTTCCAGATGAGGAAACTGGGGCTGTTTTGTCCAGAAGGAAGACCATGGTGATGATTTCTACTACTGAGCACTCTGTGCCCAACTCCAGATCTAACACTTCAAATGTCAGTGACCCTCACAGCTCCATAGGCAGATATGGTGGTGGTCTCCCTTTACAGACAAGGAAACTGAGGCTCAAGGTCAGCCAGCTGTAAGTGGTGGTTTGTCTAGTTCAGAGACTCCACTGCTGTGTCCACCATGCAAAGCAGCCTCTCAGTTTGCATGCCTCACACCTTCCATCATTATCTGACCTTGGGGCCTGGCAGGCGGGGGGCCGGGGGCCTCTGAGCTGCCCTCTGAGTCTAATATAGGAGCTTGGAGCTCCTGCCCAAGATGGAAAGGGACCTGTGGGGTGGGTGGCATAGGGTCTGGAGTCAGGAGTCATGGGATTACTTTAGGCCACCGTGGTCAAATTTCATCCCATCTGGTGAGCCTCTGTCTCCTCATCTGTAGAATGAGGAGGTTGGAAAGGACCCCACTGCCCTTTCTTACAGTCTACGATTCAAGGCCAGAAAGGAGACCCTGGGATTTTTTTATTTGTGGCCAGGACTGCCTGTGGGGCCCCCTGGGGAGCTGAAGATGATTCTGGTTCCAGTGGGCCTTCACCACGGACACCCCTCATGCCTGTCCCCTCTGTCACCTCAGTCCCAGGAGACTAGGGCTACTCCTACTTCAGAGAAAACAAGCCCAGAGGTCAGGCAGCTGGCGGGGGCCAGACCTGAGCGCCCTCCCCAGGGCAAGGCGGGTTCCAATCTAAGTCTGACAGCTGCACGCGGGGAGCGAGCCCTTTCTCAGCTGTGCCACGGCCCACCTTGGGATTTGGGGTGGGGAGCTTCCTTAAGACCCCAAATGTGAGCCAGGTTTAACATCTGCCATCTACCCCACCCACGCCCCCTGCAGGTCAGCAACATCAAGTTCCAAGCACCCAGCGGGGAGGAGAAGGAATCCTGGATCAAAGCCCTCAATGAAGGGATCAGCCGAGGCAAGAACAAGGCTTTCGATGAGGTGCGGTGAAGTCCTGTGGACAGACAGCTCTGTGTCCCCTTTCCCCTGTGTGAGCTCAGAGGGGACCCTGCCCAGCCTCACCTCAGACAAGCCCTTGGTTATGTCACTGCTACAAACTGGCCAGGCTACTGTTACCTCATTTAATCCTCACAGCACCCCTCAAAGTAGGTGGTAGCATCCCCACTTTACAGATGAGGAAACTGAGGTGTAAGGAAATGAAGTGACTTGTTAAAATGAAAACATGGGTAAGTGGTGGGGTAGAATTTACAGGCTTGTAGCCCAACAGCCGGTGGGCCCAGCCAGAGAGGTTTGGGGGGTGAGCTGAAAGCCAGAACGCTCACTTTTCAGTTTGGCCATGAAGTGTAAGCCAGGTGTCTGCCCGAAGTGGCCACCCACCCCCTGTGCTGGAGTGGGGGTGGCCACAGTCAGGCTTGGGGCAGGCAAGGTGTCCCCTAGACCAGATCTCCTAGGGAGGATTATCTTTGACATCGTGGAGTTTTAGCTATTTGGGCTAAACTGGTCCTGGAGGCTGCCTGGGTGGCCCTTGGACTGCAGAAGTCTGAGACCTGAGGGGAGCGAATCTTCCCAAGGCCCCCGACTTGGGGCTCGGCTCCTAGTTCATGTCTCAGTGGGGCTGGCATGCTCGGAGCTTTGCCTTTTGTGGGGCGGGGTGATGGGGGCATGGGCTGGGCCTCAGCCCACAGTCTTGGTGGAGTGGGATTAGCTCCTCCTCTGAGGAACAGAGACAGTTGGACCCCAGGTGGCCTAAGCCTGAGCCTGACCTGGGGACTGGACAGTCTCAGCCCCCCTCTCACCCCCCTCCCCCCCACCAAAGGGACAGGCTGCTCCGGGATTCAGAGTCTGGATTTCCATGTGAATCTTACTCTGTGTCTTCCTGGGCTACTCCTCACCCCTTTTCCTTACCCTCAGAGAGGAGATGCTGCCTCTAGATGCTCTGACCCGAGGGTCCTGGGGGAGCAGCTGGGGCCAGGGCAAGGCCTATTCTGGAAGCAGATACCAGGGTATCATGGGCTAACTCCTCGCCCTCCCCCAGCTAAGCCCAAACGCAGCCTCGGGGCCACTTACGTATTTGCAGTAGACTGAGGGGCAAAGGCTGAAGCCCATATTAGGGCAGGAAGACTGAGCCCAAAGAGGGCAGCCACAAAGAGAGGGAGAGCCTCAGCCTGCAGAGATGACAAAGGCAGCGCAGAGACGGGGAGCAGAGGTCAGACAAGGGGAGATGCTTCAAAGAGAGGCAGCGATGGGGCTCTCGACCCTGTGCGTGAGGATGTGGGTACAGGCTCTGACTCTGAGTTAACACCTGGGCATTTCCTTCTCTCCCCAAGGCCTGGTGGGGACTGACCTGGTTCCTTCTCCTTCCCAGATAAAGGTGGACAAGAGCTGTGCGCTGGAGCATGTGACTCGGAACCGAGTGCGTGGGGGCCAGCAGCGCCGGCCACCTACGAGAATCCACCTGAAGGAGGTAAGACTTTGCCCCCAGCTTGGACAGATGGGAGGTCAGCTGAGCCTGGGACCCCAGCTCCTTAGGATGGCAGCCAGGCTCGGACCCCCCCTTTCCTGAGGACTCCTGGAGCTGGGGCTTCCTGGGCGGTGTGCGGGGTCTGAGTGCAGGCGCGTGCGTTAGTCGTGCTCAGCGTGTAGATGTGCCTACTGCGCTGTGAGCCCACACGCCGGCCTCAGCCAGAGTTGGTGCCTGAGGGAAACAGACCCCACGTGGCCTGTGCCTCTCAGAGCTCGGCTCCCAGCTGGAGAAAGACATGCAGGCAGAGCCGCGTCTAGTTTTTGTACCGAGGACCCCCTGGCCCTTGAGCAGCCCTAGGAGGACGGGAAGGGTTTCCGTTGGCAGACGTGGCGGGAGGGAGGTGCCCGGTGGAGGGAACGGTGTGAGCTGAGGCAGGAGGCAGGAGAGTGCAAAGCGTACCCAGTCCCTTTGGGACAGCTTTCAGGGAAGCTGGGGTCAGGGGGAGGAAATTGGGAAGACCTTGAATGCCGGAACTGAGGACAGGATGGGTGGGAGGGTGTGTTCCAGAGGTCAGTTTGAGGCCCGGGGTAGCAGGGGTTTGGATTGAGGGAAGGAAAGGTAGAGGACCAGGAGGAAGAGGAGCAGTGGGGGCTCCCGGCTCCCAGAGGGGTTGAAAAGGGAGGGGCCCGTGGGGGAGAGACTGGGAAGCAAGAGTCAGCCTGTGTGTGATTGACTACAGGCCGGGGGAGCGCCCTAGACAGAGGAGGGTTGTCAGAGGAGCCTCCACGCCTGGAGGCTGGGCAGTTAGAGGCCCTGGGCACAGGGAATTTGGGAGAAGATATGGGCAAGGGGAGGGGTGACCGAAGAGCCCCTTTCAGACCATTGTTGCTGATGGGGGTGGGTGGTGGGGTGGTAGAGACCTTGGAGGTCAGGAAAGAACCTCAGCACATGCTACATTTGGGGGGTGGGGGTAGTAAAGAGCCAAGGAAGAGGAGGCCAGAGAGGTGAGTGGCACATCCAGGGAGAGAAGGGCACAGGACCCCTAGGTCATCAGCCAGGTTGGCAGCCACAAGTCACAAGGGCAGGATGAGGGACAGGCAGGTGGTAATGCTTACAGCATATTCGCTCAGAAAGGTCAGCTTGGGACTGCCATGGGGTGCAGCGCTAAGGGTGCTGGAGTGGGGGACCAGAGGAAGAAAGAGGGGGAAGGGAAGGGCCAAGGTCACCGGAGAGTTTGCTTTGAGGTGAGGCAGCCTGTTCATGCCTGTCAGCCGAGGGGAAAGCTGCAAAGGGAAGGGCTGTAGTAACCAGAGGGCAAGGCATACCTGAGGTGGGAGATCTAGGAGGTGCAGGGAGGGCCAGCTGGAGAGGAGACCCTGTGAGAAGACTTCAGGGCGGGACTCTCATCCCCGTGACTGAACGTGTGTGTCGCCAGTTCACCTGTGTGCATGTAGAGGGGAGTGAGGGTCCCCGCCAGGACCCCACCACCTGAGGGACCAGGGAGAGGCCTGCTGCCCAGCCCTGCTCTAGGGCCTCTGAGCCTCCCTGGGAAGGTCCCCAGGACCAGGTGTGGCTGCTGGGTGTCCCTGCGGAGCCCTGGGGCCAAGTTGGTGGCAGCTGTCTGCTTGGCGCAGCTGTTCCCCTCTGGCAGTCAGCTGTGGTCTAGGGCTGCCTGTGCCCGGGGCCACATCTGACCATGTGAGGAGAGTGGGCACGAGCAGCTGGGCAGGCGAGGGCTGGAGAGATCTGGGCCAGAGGGCTGGGTGTGGGGCCGGCAGCCTGGACAGAGGTCTCCAGGGAGGGGAAGCAGAAGTGAGCGAGCGCAGACAATGCTGGAGACTTATTGAGTCCTGGTCCTGGCACCTGCTGGGTGGGTGGTTGCAGAGAGGGAACACTCTCCAGGCCGAACAGCCAGGAAGGGTCAGAAACAGGGCTGGGGCCATGTGCCCTGCTGCCCAGGCCAGTACAACGGCTACTAAACAGCGGCCTCTTTCCCTGGCTGGAAGAAGCCGGCTGGGGCACCGAGAGGACAGCCGGCTCTGACCTCTGGCCTGTGATTCTGACACAGGGAATTCTTCTACAAGTGAGAGAGCAGCGGGTTCATCAGAGGGCGTGGAGAGGGGCCTGGGACCTGGGCAGCCTGGATGGGAGGGCTGTAGTCCCCTTGTGGGCGGGCACATCAGACCCAAAGGCCAGTCGTCCATGATGATGTCCATATGCTGCCCCCTCCAGGTAGCCAACGCAGCTTCTGATGGACTTTCACGCCTGGACCTCGATGCTCTGGACAGCAGGCCGCCAGAGCTTACCCCCGGCAACGATGTCAATGCAGCCCAGCCCCGGGAGGCACTCCGGCCCCCCATGCCTCCTACCAAGCCTTCCCCAGCTCCCGAGGTGACCGTCCTTGGTGACAGAGTGGAAACCCCTGTGGGGGAGAGAGCCCCAACCCCTGTCTCAGCAAGCTCTGAAGCGCAGCCTGAGAGCCAGGAAGACTCAGAGACTGCCGTGGGGGAGGACAGCGCCTCTGAGCCGCTCCCCAGGGTCCTGCCTGGAAAACTGAAGGTGAGCTGGGACAACTCCAGCCCCGAGGAGGCCCCTGTGCCTGAGCGTGCGGAGCCCCCCCAGGTGCCCTGTGCTGAGACTTCGGAGGCTGCGACCAAGGAGGGCGGGAAGCCCCCCACACCCCCACCCAAGATCCTATCGGAGAAGCTGAGAGCCTCCATGAGTGGGGTGGAGGCTCCAGGGCCAGCCCAGAGTCCCGGGGCCTCCGAGACCTCTGCCCCGGGCTCAGCACGGGTTTCAGTGAATGGCGTGGACGACAGTCCTGAGCCTGTCGAGCCATCCCAGGCTGCCGGCACTCCAGGAATTCCCCCAAAGAACGAAACGGCTTCTACAGTGTTCCCCTGGGACCTGCCACCTCAGATCTATCCCCGCCGCTCCTCCATGGGGGACCTGCTTGGGGAAGGCCCCCGGCGTCCACAGCAACGGCTGTACCGGGCCCAGCTGGAGGTGCAGGTGGCCTCAGAACAGACGGAGAAACTGCTGAACAAGTTCCTGGCCAGCGAGCCGGCCCCAGTGAGTGCCGAGACACTGCTCAGCGAGGCCGTGGAGCAGCTGAGGCAGGCCACCCAGGTCCTGCAGGAAATCCGAGATCTGGGAGACCTAAGCCAGGAAGCACCTGGGCTGCGGGAAAAGCGGAAGGAGCTGGTGACCCTCTACAGGAGAAGTGCACCCTAGGGCCTGCCGGGCCGGGGCACGGTCCCTGCTGGCTGGCCTAGTTCACCGGAGCCCAGCCCTGCCGAGAAATGTGCTTCTGCTCAGGCTGCTCAAGGGCCGTCGGACATGTCAGTGTTTGGCCAGGACCTGCAGAGGCTCCCGGTACCCTTCCTGCCTTGCCTTGGCCAGTGGTGCAGGTGTCACCCAGGGCCACTGTCCGGCTAACTGGCCTGGCCTCCGGGCCCTGGCTCAGGCTGGGAGCACACACTCAGGACCTCTGTGCTTGCATGGCTGTTCCGATCTGCCCCAGGGCTTTGGCACAGCACTGGGGGCTCTGGGGGTGGCATCATCTCTGCTTCTCACCCCCGGTAGTTTACATTCCTGACTTCTGAATAGAGCACAGCTGAGCCCCCCACAGCCTCTATGTCCAGATACTCCCAGGCAGACAGCCTCCTGGCAAAGGCAGCTTCAAGTCGTAACCAACCCTCCTGCCCACCTCTTCCCAGTAGCTGCTGACGCCTTGGGTCTAGGCTGTAGGTTCCTCTCTCAGCTGAAAGCCCCGGAAGGCAGGTCGGAGGCAGGTGTGAGAAAGCCACTTGCTGTGTGGCCCCTCTCGGGCCTTCCTGTTCTGCAGGCCTTCCCTGGTGAGTGTGACAGGAGGACTCCAGGGGGGAGGAGGAACCTGAAAGGTCTCCTAGTCTAGTCCCTGCCTCTGGACCAGCTTGTGTCCAGCCCCACGCATTCCTCTACAGGCGAACTACAGAACGGCCCGATGTCACTGTCAGAAAATCCTGTATGCGACTCATTCTAAATCAGCCTTCAGAAGAGAAGCCGCCCCAACTTCTGTGCCTCCCCAGATGGGATTTACATCTGGGTCTCTGTGGTTCCTCCACAACCAAACAGGTCCAATAGCCCAGTCATTTATTCTTACGCTGAGGGCTATGTTGGGGCCTCAAACCACGTCCTCTCCCACCTCCCCTCACCCCTCTGGCTCAGGCCCTAGGTGGGCTGTGCTTCCTGAACCTCCGAGGGAAGGAGCGTTTTCTCCCGGCCCGGGCCAGCGCCTGGGCCTCTCCAGAGCCCTCCCTGGCCCCAGGAGCACACCTGGTCTCCATCCTGCTGCAGCAGCTGGACTGAGGGCAGGGCCTGTAGGTGCAGAGCCCTGCGAGCTGCAGCCCCTCTCCCTGGGCCCGTGGGGGCGAGAGCAGCTCCTGACAGGCTTGCTCAGGGGGTTCTGCATGTGCACTTTCGTTTACTGAAAGAGAGGAGGGGGGCCACAGCCTCTGCCCACTGCCCACCCCCTGCCACCAGTAGTGCCCACTGCGGCCTGCCAGTGCAGGCCGATGCCTTCTTCCCTGTACTTCTACCTGTTCTTGGGGGCAGTAGCCAGGGGTCAGGAGGGCAGACAGAGGGCCACTCTGTAGCCTGACTGGGCAGGCATGGGTGTGAGCAGAATGCTGTGGCTCATGAGCTCCATGGATCTCCCCAAACCACACTCTTTGGAAAAACTAGGCTCCCATGCCACATTCTGCCTGTCCGTCTGTCTCCAGTGTGAGAGCAAGAACGCCATCAAGTACCCGCAACCATGTGACCCCTGTGGACTTGCTTGGGGAACAGCCCTCCTGTGAGGGCTGCTGAGCTTTAGCCCATCACCTGCTTTCAGGGACAAGAGCTCCCTTTCCCCTCTGATAAGTGACCAGGCTGAGGGAGTAGCTCTGGGGCAACCTTAGCGGCCTCAGGCCATTGGCTCCTATAGGGTCCCGGGACCTGGGCAGCCTGGGCCCCAAGGGGGGGGGCAGCTTCCAGGGGAGGGAGGATGGGAAATAGGCAGGGGCCGCCCTCCTGCCTCCGGAAGGAGGAGGGCATTCCATGTCTCTGCTTATGAAGCGCCTTTCTTGAAGTTTGGCAATAAATCCCTTTTTATGGAACTTTTCTGCCGCAAGCCTGTTTGTTGGTGTGGGGCCAGCTCCAGGGCTGACCTCAAGGAAGCAGGGGTAGGAGGTTGCGGTGGCCTCGCCGGTGCTCCAAACCCCGTGCTAGGGCACCCTTCCCATAGGCCGGGCGGGGGCGTCGCCGTCGCCCTCCACAGAGCTCCGCCTTTGCTATGTCACCACGCGTTTATACCGGCTGGGGCGGTCATAGGAACAATGCTTTTCAATTTTTAAAAGCTGTATTTGGAAATTTCAAACAGGAAGGTTGCAAGAGTAAGAGTAGCACATAGAACACCATTACACTCATACCCTGATTGACTCATTGGTTTGTCTCTTGAGCCTTTCACTCTTTAACATATGTACACACAATTTTTTTCTGAATCATTGGAGAATTATCATGGCCTCTTACCCCTGAATACTTCAGTGTGTATTTCCTAAAAATAAGTGTATTCTCCTGTGTAACCATAGTATAGTTATCAACTTCAGAAAACTTAGCACCAGTATAATAGTGACTATTCATATTACAATTTGTCATATGACCCAATAATGTCCTTTATCATATTTTTCCTCTAGTGTAGGGTTGGATATTGCTATTGCATACATGTCTCTTTAGTCTCCTTTAATCTGAAATGTTTCCACAGCTTTTATCTTTCATGACATGGACATTTTTGAAGAATATACTTCCTCCCCTTATTGTTTTTTGGGTTTTTTTAATCCTCACCAGAGGATATGCTTTCTATGATTTTAGAGCGAGGAAGGAAGAGAGAGAGCGAGAAACACTGGTGGAGAGAAACATCCATTGGTTGCCTCCCCATATGTACCCTGACTGGGAATTGAACCTGCAATCTTTTCGTGTACGAAGGACACTCCAATCAACTGAGCCACCCGGTCAGACCACCCCCCCCCCCGGCTCCCTTTTTAATAGAACATTCCTCACTTTGGGTTTGTCTGAGTTTCCTCATAATTAGATTGAGGTTATGGATTCAGAAAACTGCACAGGTGCTCCTAAGTCCTTCTCAGGGCATCACATCTGCAGACACGCATCCATCTGTCCTTCATTGATGATGTTAATTTTGATCACCTGGTCAGGTGTCTGATTTCTCTACTGGAGAGTTAGAACTTTTCTCTTGCGACTAATAAACAATCTGGGAGACATTTAAAGACCATGCACGAATATGTTGCATCTCATCAAATATACCCCGTAGATTTAGCCTCCATTGAGAATTCTTGTCTGCACAGGTGTTTCCTATGATGGTTCAAAATGATTCCAACGTTTGCTGTTTTAACTCGGAACCTCGTTCTGGTTAGGGGTGAGCCTGGGCCCCACCTTATGCCAACGGTACCCCTAATACATCTCAGCAGGGCCCCAGGACTTCACTGAGTGTTCTTTGGCTCCAAGTCAAGCTGCTGAAGTTCATGTTTCACCCAGGGACTTGGGTGAGTCTCAGACTCAGGGGGTCTCAGTTTCCTTACCCACGGAAGGGGAATGGCAGTGCTCCCCACTCCCCTGTGTGGGGAAGCACCACTGTGCTCCCCAAAGGCTGCCTCCCTTGCTCCTCTGAGGGCTGCTGGACAGTCCCGCTGGCCAACATAACAGGCAGCACCTGATCCGGGCCTGTCGCCTATAGCTATGACCCCCATGTCCCTCCTGAATGCCCCTGCACTGGCCCGACGTGACAGCCATACTGAGAGAGCGGCCTGCAGAAGCTGGGAGGCCCCCAAGCAAATCATTTCACTTTCATGGCACCTTATCTGTGAGGAGGAACCAAGGCGAGGGAGAGGAGTCCCTTTATGGATGGGGGTGTTCCTCTCACCCTGGCCCAGAGAGAAGGCCCCCTCTGGTGGACTGCCTTAAAGGGACAGCTGCTGGGAAGGTGTCAGTGGCCAGCCACAGGGCAGGAAAGGCTGTGGTGAAGACTTGCTTTCCCTCTGGTCCCGGGGGCCGGTGCGGGGGAGGCCTTCCTTTTGAACACGTGCTGTGTTGTCTCCGTGGCCCGAAGTCCTGTGGGCAGTTACGGTCCACGGTTCGGCACATCACAAGGCGGCCACCTTCAGACAGGACCCCAGACTGAGCAGGGGCTGGTGGGGGAGGGGGCACCCAGATTGCCCCTCTGCTCCTATTTGAGCCTGGGGCTTGGAAGCTCCCTGTGTCTTTCTGGAGCCACCATGTTTTGTGTCCCCCTCCAAGTCCTGCCTTCTGGCCTCTCCTCACTGAACGAGACATAAGACAGGGCTGTCCAAAAGGCCACATAAACCCACTCAATGGAGGTTTCTCTGTGTTGTGAGGAGGGTCTGTGGGGGAACGTAGATGATAGAGAGGTAATGGTGGGAATTCTTCCCTGTTCTCATAATTTTATTAAAGGGACAAAATTTCTGGAGGAAATAGCTGGGTATAAGTAGAAAAACGATGATTTTAGATTTGGAGGCAGACATGTCTAGATTCAAGCCCCAGCCATGAATGAGTTACCTTAGGCAAACTGTGCCTCAGTTTTTCCTGTCTGTGAAATGGGCTAATTCTCCTTTCTTCACAGGGTTGCTCTTAACCCAGCAGCCTGGCCCCACAGAGCACCTACTATTTGGCAGGCCTATGTTGGTCTCTCATTGTCACCATGTGGCCTCATGAGGAAGATATATTTATCTTCACTCCATTTACAGGCGAGGAAACTGAGGCTTAAACAATTTGCCTAGGAGACCACAAGTTAGTATTGGGATCTGAGACTTGCCCCACTAGGGTCCTGGCCTGGGGCCGCCATCAGCTGCTTTCTGCTTTTTCTCTGGAGGGTCTGTGACTTCAGATGGACACTCAGCTCAGGTGACTTCTGGCAGGCTTGGGGGAGCCCCACCTCTCCGGGCGCCTGGAGGATCCCCCTAGGCTGGCTGGCTCTCTACCAGCCAGCTGTGGCCCAAGAGAGAGGCTCTGGAGGCCCTTCCCTTATAAGGACAACAACTGAGCTGTGAGGAAACCTCTGCAGCCCAGCTGGGTGGGCGGGGACGGGAAATGACAGGCTCCAAAGGCTACAGCTGAGCACTCGGGCCTCCACAGGAACTCGCCCCTGAGCCTCCTCTCTCCCCTTCCTGTGTCTGTGCTGCGCAGAGCGGGGCTTTCCAGTGGGTCTCACTAATAGAGGGGAGGAGGAGCCAGAGCCCGGGAGGCCAGAGCGGGGAGCCCGGAGAAGGGAAGATGCATAAACTGAGGCCTGGAGAGGGGACAGGACCCTTCCAGCAGGAAACACACAGGCTGGGCTCCAAGCTGTAGCCTATCTAGCTCCAGCTCCGCCCTCAGACCATCTAAGGGCCCGAGGAGGAGGCAGGAGGAGGCTCGTAGACAAGTCGCCCTCATCCCTTTGGACATCTAGGGTCAAATCATAAAGGGATGGAGGCATGGGTGGGGCTGGTCAACCGGTCTGTTACCCTATCCTCCTCCTCCCATTGCTGTGTCCCTAGTAAATTGCCATCACCAGCAAAATTCACCAACCCACTCTCCATCTGAGAAACTAATCATGGACTCACGGGATATCAGCACTGATAAGGATCTTTAAGCCCAGCTAGTCTCTCCAGGATTTAGAGAGGAGGAAGTAACAGCTCAGAGGGACGATGCCAACTTGCCCATCTGTACTGTAAAATTAAAAAACATTACATATATATGTTATATATACAAGTTATGTGTGTGTGTGTGTTATATAAATTATATATGTATAAATAAGTTTGGGGGGCTTTTCCTTGGTTTCCTATTAAAAGTTTATTTTTAAGAAATCCCAACTTGCCCGGCGGGCGTGGCTCAGTGTTTGAGCGTCAACCCGTGAACCAGGAGTCACGGTTTGAATCCTGTTTAGGGCACAGGTCCAGGTTGCAGGCTCGATCCCCAGTGTGGGGTGTGCAGGAGGCAGCTGATCAATGATTCTCTCTCATCATTGATGTTTCTCTCTCTCTCTCTCCCTCTCCCTTCCCCTCTGAAATCAATAACAATTTTTTTTAATAAAGGAAACACCAATTTTTAAAAAATTCCAACTTGTTAGCTGAATAAAAGGACAAGGGCTGTTCCACACCCAGGTCAGGTTAGCTCTGGGGCTTGGTGGTTCCCTGGAGACCACGTCTGGGGCGCGAGGTGAGGCCAGTTCCCGAGGGAGAACCAAGGGTGGCGGATGGACACTCAGTCTCCCACGCCGCTGTGCACAAGCTGCGCGGCCTCTCCGAATGTGGGCGGGTCTCCCGCGGGCAGGGTGATTTTGAAGAGAAAATGAGGTAATTTAGGTAAAGCATCTAGCTCAGGGCCTGGCACGTGGAAGAGGCTTCGTAAATGCGTAACAGTACTGTGTGCTGGGCACCTACTCGGTGCCAACATGACCTTAGGTGCTGTGGGTTTCAAGTACAGTAAGATGGGATCCCTTCCCAACTGGCAGCTGCCCACAGGCAGTCGGGGAAGCAGGCCCCTGAACTTGGGATGAGCCCTGAGTTAGATGGTACGTTCCACAACAGCACAGAGCGTGCGTGGGCCAGCAGGCTGCCTTTGCTGGGGGGTCAGGCCAGGGCCTCGTGGAGAAGGTGGCCTTTGCCTGGGCCTTGAAGGAGGAGTAGGAGTTTGTCAAGCAGCGGATTTGCGGAGGGCGTTTGAGACCGAGGGAAGAGCATGCGCCACAAAAGAGCAGCGTGTTACTGGAGCTGTGACAAATTCCTTGTGTCATATCCTGTCGGAGGAGGTGCGGAGGGAGGGTGGGGGGTGGGAGGTGAGGTAGCGGCGGCTGGGGGTAGCGATGAGAACCATTGATCAGTGGGGACAGGGGATTTATGAGAGGCTTTAAAGAGGGCAGAGGAGGCTGTGGGGTAGAGACGGGAGGCAGTGAGACCAGTTAGGAGGTGGTTGCAATGGACCAGGTGTGGAGTGGTGAGGGCCTAAGCTGGGACAGTGACCTTGGCGGTGGAGTGAAGGAGTACTTTTTTTTTTTTTTTTTTTAGGAAGCAGAACAGATTTTGGGTCTTGTGGATGTGAGAGGATGGAGTGGGAGGAAGGGAAATCAGAGACGACCTACAGGATGCTGGGGGTGTGGAGGCGCTCTTTCCTGAGATGGGGAGGACCAGGGGAGAGGCAGGTTGGGAAAGGATAGCCACTGTGTGGGGGTTCTGGTGAACTGCCAGAACTTGGCTTGGGAAAATCGGAAGGTCCCGGGCCTCTAGAGGGTGGGTGATTGACACCACGGGCGTGGCGGAGCTGCGCTTGGTATGTTGGGTCTAGAGCGGGTCTCCACCGCCATGTTGCCCTCCAGCGGCCATTTGGAATGTCTGGAGATATTTTTGTTTATCACAACTGGGAGGGGTGCTGCTGGGCGGAGGCCAGGGCTGCTGCTAAACGTGCCACGGTGCCCAGGACGGTCCTCCACACAACCAGCCCGAAACACCAGCGCGGAGGCAGACACGCTGGCCCAGGAGAGCGATGTACAGTCCCACTACTCAACCAGGACAGCGGGCAGAGCGAGTGGACAAGGTGCGTGTAGGCATGTGAGACACCTGTCCCTAGAGACCGCCATGGCAGGGGAGCTCAGCAGCTTAGACTAGTGGTCGGCAAACCGCGGCTCGCGAGCCACATGCGGCTCTTTCGCCCCTTGAGTGTGGCTCTTCCACAAAATACCATGTGCAGGCACGCACATACAGTGCGACTGAAACTTCGTGGCCCATGCATAGAAGTCAGTTTTCGGCCTGGGTGAGTCTATTTTGAAGAAGTGGCGTTAGGACACTTAAGAGGCCAAAGAGCCGCATGTGGCTTTCGAGCCGAGGTTTGCCGACCACTGATTTAGACTGAGAGGCTGGGGTTTCGTCAGCTTGGCGAGCTCCTGCCCTCCTACCCAAGCAAAGAGGCTTTGTTTGTTTCTCTCGGTTTTATTCACTTGTTGATGTTGGTCTCGGAAGTGCAGCTTCCTAGGCTGGACTCCCAGCGAAGCGGCTTAAGATGTGGGCATGTCTTTGCCCACCAGCCACCCCCCTTGGCTGCTGGTGAGGAAAGAAGCCCATAGTCTGGGCAGCCAGGGCCAGGCTCGGGTTCAGTCCCCCCACTTCCAGTGTGGCCCCATCGGCACCCTGCCTCCGGCCTCCTGGCCAGAAGCCGAGGCTGGGTGGCCAAGGTGAGGCCCCGTGGCCCTGAATCCACAGAGGCGCCAGGACGGCTTTGCCCACAGCCTTGGACCAGGCCTCTCTGTGCTTCCTTCCTCCCAGGCAGCCTTTCAGCTGAGTCAGCGTTTCTGGGCCCCGCCCACCTTCATTTCCTTTCCAGCCCGTGGCCTAGGGTCTGAAGGGAAGCTGGCTTGCCAGTGCCAGGCCAGGCTGAGGCTGAGGCCTGTGGGTCCTCAAAGTCCCCAGGACACGATGTGGGTATGATCGTGCCTGTCAGTGGGAGGAGGAGCGTGTGAACAGCTCTGCCTCTGGGGAGGGCCAGGGAAAGCAACAGCCCCCAAACCCTTCTGAACTGTCTGGGGTCCCTGCTGTGGGTGAGCAAAGGTCTCCCCAGGCCAAGCAGCTCCCTGTTCTTGTCTGCTATGAAAGGCCCCTGAAAGGTACTGTTTTCAGAATTGCCCATTAGGTCTGCACCTGGGGCCCGGGCAGGGTCAGTCCCTGCAGTGGCGCTGGGAGGCAGGGTCCCCGTGAGCTCTGGAAGGATGAACTCCTGCCTTCTAACCTGTTTCCAAAGGCTCAGAGCGGCCCTGGAGCTTTCCGGCATGCTCCAGTATCCTAGTTCTTCAACAGGACTAGGTGATAGGTTGGGTTTGTAGCACAGACCTTCCGGCCCTGTGACCGCTGACAAGTTGCCTAACTTCTCAGATCCTCGGTCACTTTATCGGTTAAGTGAGAAGAATAATACCCACGGGCATTAAATGGGGTCACGCATGTGCAGGGTCTGGACAGTGCCTGGCCCAGGGGAGGCACTCCGGAAGCAGCAAGCAGCGGGTTCGTATTGTCCTTGTGTGAACGTTTCATTTCTCAGGAAAGCCTTTCTTACTCTTATCAGAAAGCCCTGCCCCGAGCTGCCACTCTAAACTTCATCACAGAAGAGCTATGGTGGGAGGAGCCTCCGTGACCGCATTTTACAGATGGAGAGATCAGGGGAAGAACTGGCTCAAGGTCACCCAGAACGTGCTGCCGGCATCAGCTGGGTGGAATCCCCGGCAGCATTCCTCCAGCCCTCTCCCGGGCTCCACCCCCGCATGGAAACCAGTCCCAGGCCTTTGGTTTGCGCCATTGTTGGGAAGAGCCCCAGACACCCAAAGGCTATTTTTCTTCTGTCCAGCCAGCTCTGTGGATGCCTGGAATCAGGAAACAGAGTGATGGGAAGTGTCCTGACAGCCTGGGGGAGGGGGTGGGGTCGGGCATCCTCACAGGGCTGGACTTCCTGAAATACAGCCCTGGCCTAAGCAGTATCATTAAAAAAATAATAAAAATAAAAACCAAGCCCTGGCTGACTTGGCTCAGTGGTTGGAGCATGGGCCCCAGGTCAGTTCCTGGTCAAGAACACACACTGGGGTTGCAGGTTACACATGTAGGAGGCAACCAATTGATGTTTCTCTCTCTCTCATGCAACCCAGGCGCATGCCCTTGACGAGGAATCAAACCCGAGACCCTTTGGTGTTCGGGCCAATGCTCTAACCACTGAGAAAACTGGCCAGGGCTAAGCGAATGCCATGTTGACATTCACTTCTCTTTGTTTTATTCACTTGTTGATGTTGTTCTCGGAAGTGCAGCTTCCTAGGCTGGACTCCCAGCGAAGCGGCTTAAGATGTGGGCCTGTCTTTGCCCATCAGCCACCCCCCTTGGCTGGTGATCCTGGATTCCCGAGGCCCATTTGACTGGCAAAAGTTTGACAATACCAAGGTATTGTCATGTAGACCATGAGATCTCTTAAATATATATATATATATCTATATGTGTATGTGTATGTGTGTATGTATTATATATATGTATAGAAAGTTATATATAGAAAGTTATATAGTCCCACAACTACTTTAAAAAACAAGTTGACATTTTCTTGTCAAGCAGAATATGCATTTTACCTAGCAGTAGGTTGAGTTATTATTCCCATTTTACAAATGAGGAAACTGAGGTCCAGAGTGATACTGACTTGCCCAAGGTTATAGCTAGTAAGTATCAGAGCTGGGCTTTGAACCAGGTTATCTTCCTCCAATGAAAAAGAGAGGGCCCTGCTGAGACCCTCCCAGACACTGGGGCACCTGCTGGCCGGGGGAGGTTTTCTGTGACCCCAGAGGAGAAGGCCAAATGGAATATCTAAAAACAACACCAGTGTGGACTGGTGGTCACAGCCTCACAGGGCGGGGGACCTTCCTGGGCTGCTGGCCCTGACGCAGTGAGCTGTGGGATGCTAATTCCAGGTGCATCGCCTCCTCCCTCCGTTCAGCCATGGGCACCGTGGACGCTCACAGGGGCCCCGTGGGGAGTGGAAGATGAAGGCACTGCTCTCTCTTGCCGCAATCAGCCCAGTGAGGAGACAGACACATAGGAGGCCCAGACCAATGCTGTGCTGGGTGGCAGCACAGGGGCTGGGCACAATGGGAGGTGGAGGGGTGGGCACTCACCCTGTAATCCAGCTGCAAGCATTTCTGTGTCTCGTGAGCACATGAACCCTCAGAGGATCCGCTGAGTTAGGGATGATCACAGGCCTTTTATAGACAGAAAATGTAGCCCCAGAGATAACCAGTGGCCTACCCACAGGCACATAGCTAGGGTGTGACAGAGCAGGCCTCTGGTGCTCAGCCCTGCATCATTCCTAGCAGGTCACATTCCAGGCGCCGAAGCTAACACATGGTGTGACCTGCCCTCCCGAGCCCCTGGCTCTGCTCCTGGAATAGAGTGACGCTCTTGCTTTTCCTTCTCAAATACAGACACCTCCTCCCCTCCTGCTTTTGCTCAGCAGTGATTGAGACAAACTGGGTGACTCACATCTAAAGCAGAAGCAAATCTGTTTCAAACCCAACACCTCTTGGTCAATTTCCTGTGTTTGGTTCAGTGGGGGGGTCATTCCTATGGAGTTTTCAAACTCCTACCCCGATTCAAGGCCACACTGCCTACGGGGGGCATGTCTTCCTTGGGATATAAGGTGGGGGGAGGGGGGAATATGTGGCAGGGCCCTCTGGTTATGTGGATCCCCCCCACTGCCTGAAACACCATCACCAAAGTCACTCCTTTGTGTCATTTCTGCAGAAGGACCCTGATACATTAAAACACATCCAACCAGCCTGGCCAGCATGGCTCAGGTGTCGAGCATCAACCTAAGAACCAGGAGGTCACGGTTCGATTCTTGGTCAGGGCACATGCCCAGGTTGCAGACTCGGTTCCCAGTGGGGGGCATGCAGGAGGCAGCCCATCGATGAGTCACATCATTGTTGTTTTTATCGTTCTCTCCCTCTCCCTTCCTCTCTGAGATAAATAAAAATATAATAAAAGAAAATACATATCAAACTACTTGTCAACCATGAATCCCATATTATAGCTATGAAAGTCCTTTATAGTTTATAAAGTGACTTGCACATCTAAAAATGGTCTTGATTCTCCTAACAACGATGAAAGGTAGGGCAGCAATTTAAACGTGTCCATGCAGTAGATGAGGATGTTGAACGAGGCTCAGAGAGGCCGAGGACTCCATGGCCTACCAGAGCCAATACTCCTATACGGGTCTTTAACTCCAAGTCCCATGTACCTCAGATTACATGCAAGTGCCTTAGAGAACTGCTGGGACATAGAACTCGGAGGCTGATGGGACATAGAAGAAGTGCACTTTGATGGGTGGACATGGAAGGGATGAGGGGAAGTTCTGTCTGGAGCAGGGGCGTTGGAAGGCAGACCGGGGCTAGAGGGAGATTCTGGATTCCCGGGGCGCTGACAGTTTGAGCAGGAGGAAGGGTCGCCTGGCAGTGGGGAGGAGGCCACAAAGGAGGAGTCGGGGTGAGCTCTGGAGAGTTCTGGTTGGGCCTGTCCCGAACCCTGAGGAGCCGGAGTGGACCTCTCCTGGGGGCTTGCGTCTGCTCTCTGGGCTCTGGGGCCTCCCAGGTCGCTGCCGATGTCTGCGGCCTGACTCCTGGCCCAGCGTCCTGTGAGCCTGTCAACACTGACCTAGTCATGCTGGCTCGTGACTGTGCTCCTCGTGTGACCACGAATGAATCAAGAGGGGAAGCAGGAGCCCCAGGGTTTCGGGGGATTCCCGGATGCAGGCTGCTCAGGGTCTGCGTGAGGGAGGCCTCGGGGTGCCTCGGAGGCTGGGGCTCCCTAGAGCTGAGCTGTGGAGTTGCCCTCCTCCCAGGATTGAGAGCCAGTCAAAACATCCCCACCCCTAATTCGATTGCTCTCCTGCCGATGCTTGCCAAGAAAGAAGACTAGGGAGCAGCCACAGCAGAAGGCCACCCTCCCTGCCCCCCCCCCCCCCCCCCCGCTTACTGAGACCTACTACCTGCCAGGCACTTTATTTATGTGTAAATTTAAGCAGATTTTAAAAACTACGTTTGATACCATTACATATATGTGCTATAAAATAAAAGAACTAGCCCTGGCTGGTTTGGCTCAATGGATAGAGCATCTGCCTGCGGACTGAAAGGTCCCAGGTTCGATTTCGGCCAAGGGCACATGCCTGGGTTGCAGGCTCGATCCCCAGTAGGGGGCGTGCAGGAGGCAGCCAGTCAATGATTGTCTCTCATCATTGATGTTTCTATTTCTCCCTCTCCCTTCCTCTCTGAAATCAATAAACATATATTTTTTTAAAAAAGAACTAGTTCTTAATCTGGGGACCATGGAACCCTCAAAGATCTAAGGATAGACTTCAAGAGATCTGAAAATTTGGAAGAGAAAATACTACATCTTTATTTTTACTGGCTTCAACCTGCATTTTTTTCTCTTCACTTATGTGGCCACAAATCACATCAAATTAGCAGGACCTTCTGATGGTGTCACTGGGAGAATGATAGATATTTTCAAATCCCATTACAGTTTTCTCAGATGTTTCAAAATACAGTTTACACTCACCCCTATTTCAAAATTACAGTTGCTGTTAGGCCTATTGCAGATCTTAATGTTGCTTGCCTTAGTCACTATTACTAAATCAAAATTTGTTTTTTAAAACCACATTTGTTTTGGATAACGACATTTTAATAGAGTTAGTTTCCTTGATAAGCCTACGTCATTTCATTTGTATTTAAGAACATGGTTCTGAGAAGGGGCTCTGGACATACACAAGCTGAGAAGCCCTGAGGTGGGCCCGCCCTGCCGTATTTGGTGAGACACCCATATTTTAAAAATGAGTCCTGCTTTTTTAAAGGACTATTTTCCAGTTACATCAGAAAGGCGAATGCTGATCTGGTTATTTTACTCAATCGGGTGAAATGCAGCTCCCCACCGTCACTGAACAGTGAGCAACCTACCGCTCTCCAGTTGAACACTTCGGTCTAGTAGCATAAAAATCTTTCCCCAACAGGCATTTGAATTGTTTGACTAACAGAAAAACAACCCTGGGTCCCCTGCATGCTTTCCTTCGAACGCATGTACACGCTCCGCAATGAGGCCGTGTCCTAGGAGCGATGGCGAAGGAGCGGAGTTCTTAGCTAGACAAGAGGCTGGCGGTGGAGGGCTGTGGGAAGAGGAGACAGGACCACTTTAAGGAAGGGTGGCTCTTGCATCCCTGCGCGCAGCCCTGGACGCCCAATGAAGACACAAAGGGGCTCAGAGTCAGGATGCCGGGGAATGACCTCCAGTCTCCGTTCTCTCCTTGCAGCCCGCTTCTTCCCCGCATCACCTGCCCTCGCTGGGGTCCTGGTTCCTCAACTGGCTCCCCTCTCTCCTGTGAAAATGTGCTCTGAGAGAGGGGATGGTGGCGTGGATGGAGTGGCAGTCCCAACAGAGGGGCTGGTCTTAGAGCTGGCTAGGGCATGGTGGGACTCATTCCTGCAAAATGGGCATAATTCTACCTGCTCTTGTTGGCGTGGACTAGATGAGATGGCCGTGAGAAAACGGAGACAGCCCAAGGTCACAGTGATCACCAGCTCACTCACACCCAGGTTGAAGCAAGTGATAAAGCTCTCCGGTGACTTTCCCCAGTGGCCTTTATATTTAAATTGGGGATGGAGTCTTGCTTTTGCAGTGGTTTCTCCCGGCTTCTTGGGGAGGGGAGAAACCCACAGGGTCAGGCTCTGCCCTGCCCTGCCCTGCGTTTGGCCTGGAGCAAGACAGTTCACTTCTCTGAGATTCAACTTATCATCTGTTACGTGGAAATAATAACAGGACCCACCCCCAGTGTTGCTGTGATGATTCAATAAAATCCTTTGTGAAGAGCATTCAGTGCAGAGCTTTGGGAAGAAATATCCTAAAAATGTTTATTGACCGTCATTCAATATTCAAATCCTGAGCTATCGAACAGGCCTTGAGTAATGAAGGCAGGTTGGGCAGTATGATAAAGGGATTGAAGGAGAGCAGAACTGCCCCTCCCCCCTAACCCCCACCCCCCCACTCCACCCCACCCCCCCACACACAACACACACATACACACACACACACACACACACCGCTACCACAGGGCTTCCTACTGACAGGGAAGAGGTGTCTGGCCTGGGAGTGAGGCACTCGACCTCCTGATGGCCTGTCCCTGTGGGGCTGACCCCCAGACTGCAGGGTCAGTGGGCCAGGCCCTCGCTGGGCTCTGCGTCCTCCCTCAGTCCCCTGGGCTCAGGAGGCCGGCCGGCTGCCAGGCCTGCTGCTCAGCCGCACTGGCTCCCGAGGCCAGGCCTGGAGACGAGGAGGGAGGGCCCAGGAGTGGAGTTGCCTCCTCAGGGAGTCCGGTCTCCCTCTTGCCTGGATGGCTCCTCAGAAAATGAGCAAGGAATAAATAAAAAATAAATTAAAAAAAAAATGAGCAAGGCTGAAACTGATAGGGACGGAGGAGAGCAGGAACCAGGACCCAAAATGAGGAGCTAAAACTGAGAGGGGAAGGGGCACCCAGGCAGGGCAGGGCAGGGCAGGGCAGGGCAAGTGGAGAGCTTGGGCCCCTCAGAGCTGACTCCAGGGCCGGGGGGCTGGGTCACACACTCTGAGCCCCTGCAGGCCTGCTCCGCCCTCCCCAGAAGCCAACAGCTCTCCTCCATCAGAGTCTCCCCAGGGCCCACATTGCTCAGGATGAACTTGCCCTTCACACACGCCAGAGCCAGAGCAGCACCCATGAAGGAATGGGGGTGGGGGCTCTTAGGAGTCACCCTGTGTTTGCCAGCAGAGGCCCACAGTCACTGCTTCTGACCAGGAGGTTTCAAGCATTGCTTCTAAAGCTCCAGCCATTCATGAGTCGCTTTCCAGACATTTGCTACTATTACCCATTCAATATTTTTCTTTCAATAAACCCCTTTCAATCCTTAGCCTAGTCCCGGGCAATAATACCTCTGAAACCACAAGTTTTGATGAGCTGATTTATTTTTACCTGATTTACATTTGGATCAATATATTGTTTAAAAAAAAACAGAAACAGTTCACGCCCATATCATCTAAACTCACCTTACAGGCCATGTTTTCAATTTAAAAAATGATTTTTCTTTATTTTTTTCAGAGAGGAAGGGAGAGTGAGAGTGAGATAGAAACATCAATGATGAGAGAGAATCATTGATCAGCTGCCTCCTGCACACCCCTTGCTGGGGACTGAGCCTGCAACCTGGGCATGTGCCCTGACCGGGAATCGAACCATGACCTCCTGGTTCATAGGTCAACATTCAACCACTGAGCCACGCTGATCGGGCTAATTTAAAATTTTTCAATCTTCACCTGAGGACATCCTTTTATTGATTTTTAAAGAGAGAGGAAGGGAGAGAGGGAGAGAGATTGATCTTAGAGTGAAACCGCCCTGACCAGGGATGGAACCTGCAACCTGGGTATGTGCCCTGATTGGGAATTAAACCCACAACTTTTTGGTGTATAGGACGATGCTCCAACCAACTGAGCCACACTGGCCAGGGCACGGACCGTGTTTTTAGATTCATCTCATAGTCCATGTTTTGGGAAACGAGTGGAAAGAAAAGATTTGGGGATCATGCCACATAGGTCCTACTACTTCCTGACTGTGTGACCTTGGGAAAGTCACTCAACCTCTCTGGGCTTCAGTTTCTTCATCTGTGAAACCCTCCTTCCGGTAGCTGCCTGGGCACGGGTGTGAGTGCTGAGCACAGGCCTGGCCATGGTGGGGTTCCCCCTCCTGCAGTCCCACCCGCTTCCCCGCAGGGTCACAGGCAGGAAGCCTGGTCTCTCCACGGTCTTCCTAACCACAAGGAGCTCCTGCCTTCCAGGGCATCCCACACGGGAGGTTTGCCTGGGCAGAGGTGTGTTCCTTTGACTCTTGTCCTGGAGTCTACCATCCCAGCAAAGTGCTTCCTGGCGTCCACCCCGAGCTGCCAGGTCAGCTCCGGTACTTGTGTTCCACCCTCAGTGGGAATGAGAATTAGTTAGGGACCCTCCTCACGGGGTGGGGGGCGCCTGAGGATGTGGAAAGGCTCCTGGGAAGCTGGGGTCAGTCCTGGCACTGCCACCGTCTCTCTGTGCCTGGAGCAAGCCACAGGCTCTGTCTGCACACGGGTTTTCTCATCTGTAAAACGAGGGGCCAGCTTCGACTGTGAACCCGGCCTCTCCCTCCCTTCCTCCCCCACGCAGATGGTGTGGGTGGAAGGGGCAGGGACTCCTGCCTTGTCCAGTTGAGCAACTAATTTGTTTCTCTTCTGGTTTGAGGATGTGGGAACTGGGCGGGAGCGTGGCGGGGTGGGATTGGGGTTGGAGAGGAAGTTGTTGATGAGGGTGGGAGACTGGCTGCCACTAAACCCTGCTCCACTGGAAACTTCCTCTCTGACCCCTCCCCCATACAACCGCAAGGAAGAGTCCATGGGTTTTTGAGGATGGTCTGGGAAGGATTAGATTAACATGGGGAGGGTGGGGGGGAGGCATGTCTGGTGGGATATCTGGACTGTGCCTGGTGCCTCCTTCTGAGAAGTGAACTCAGGACACTATTCTGAGTCTCCAAATATGAGGGGTGGGAGGGTTCAGAGATCGCCTAGTGACTAGGTCCTAGTCTAACCCCCCATCCTGCTTTCACAGAAAGGGAAAGTGGGCCCGAACGTGCCTGGGGTTAGGCGATGACTTGGAAGCAGAGTGAGACAAGAACCTGCCTTCCTGCCTGCCCTGCCTTCCCACCTCTCCTCCCAGCTCTGATGATGCTCCAGGGCGCTGCGGGGCCTCAATAAAATACATGGATTCACGCACGTGTGTGTGTGTGTGTGTGTGTGTGTGTGTGTGTGTTAATCCTCACCCGAGGATATTTTTCCACTGATTTTTAGAGAGAGTGGAAGGGAGGGGGAGAGACAGAGACAAACTTCCATGTGAGAGAGACACATTGATTGGTTGCCTCCTGCACACGCCGATCAGGGCTGGGGATCAAGCCTGCAACCGAGGTGCATGCCCTTGACTGGAACTGAACCCGAGACCCTCCAGCCCACAGGCCGATACTCTAACCACTGAGCAACCGGCTAGGGCTCTCATTGATTCTTAACAGGAAGTGTGGGCACTTTTGCTCTGAGTTGACAACCACAGCAGCTGCACACATATACACAGGCAAGCAAGCACATTAGCCCCAACATGCACGCACTCACCTCCCCCCGAACGTGTACACAGCTGTGTGCATACATGCAGAGCCACTCGCCTGTACTGGTCAGCATTTAGGCACACAGATGGGACACACCTGTGTACTTCTCCTTGTGCCAGGAGATGCCCAACCAGAGGCTCCCATCCTGTACCTTCTGACCAGCCTTCTATTTCCACCGTGGAGAGTGGATTTGAAGGGGAGGAGCTCAGACAAGGGTGCCAGGCAGCGCTTCTATGGGTAGTAAAGGCCCACACCCCAGGCTGGGCCCCCTGGCAGATGCCCATCAGGCTGGCCTAGAGGGCTGCTCAGAGTAGCAGGGCAGGCTGACAGGGAAACCACCAATTAGTCACGGGGGCCCCGTGAGGCTGAAGAAACGGGGCCTAGGAGAGGTTGACTGACTTGCCCACAGTGGCCCAGCATGTAAACGGCAACGTCTAAATTTGATCTTGGGTCTGTTTGACCAAGAGCCCAGATTCATAGTCCCACAGGCATGCCTTTCTTCGTGCCAAAGTAACTGGTCCAGGCAGCAGCCCCTCACACGCCCATAAAATGCCACCAAACGTCTCATGGACAAAATAAAGGAAACAGTGGTATTACTGGAAGTCGAGGCTTGAGGGACGCTTCGTGGACAAGTTGGCCTTTGAAGCTGCTTTAAGAATGAATGAGAGTTCATTAGAGAGAAAAGCAGGGGAGGCCAGGAAGAGCTTTCCTCGCAGAGGCAGCAGCATGAACAAAAGCAGTGCAAGGAGGTGTAACTGTTAGGGAAGGGCAGGGTGGCAATGGAGCAGGGGGTGACTGAGCAGAGGGGTGTGTGGTCAGAGATCTGGGATGGGGCTGGAGGACTGACATGCAGGTCAGAGAGGTCGAGGGTCAGGCAAAGGTGTTTGGGTGCCAGGATGTCCTGGAAGGTGCTTAAGGAGAGGTGTGAATCCATTAGCACTATATTCGGAGGCTCACTCTGATTCCAGGATGAAGGATGGTAGTGATTGGATGCAAGGAGACCGGGCTGAGGATGAGGGACCAGGAAGAGCTGTTACAGGTATCGAGGCAGGGCTCATGGGGCTAGAACCAGGCCTGGAGCAGTGGGAGAGCCAGGAGGGTGGGTAGGAGAAGAGAGACAACCTGAGAATAGATAAGGGCAAGGGTGACTATGCAGCCACTAGGTGCAGGCTTCTGAGACCACCCAGCGCCCACCTCTACCCTAGCCCAGGCCACTGGGTTCAGGCTGAAAGGCCTCAGAGAAAGCTTAACCTCCGCCCCAGACTCCCTGTCATTTCCAGGTGCTGCCCACCCCACCCACTTTCTCTGGAGGAAAGCAGCAGAGACAAGGCCCCCCCCCCCCCCCCCAACCCCAACACACACACACACTTTTTAAACTAGCTATGGAGAAATGCTCAATCTCTGCAAAGCTGGAGGGACAACGCTGGCTGCCACCTCTGGGCACAGACACTGCAGTGAATGAGGGCCCCTGCCCCTACGAATGGCTGCTGGTGCCGCTGGAAGCCAGATGAGTCCTGTTGTGACTGCCTTAACGGACCGCCATGGTGGATCTGTCCAGTCACTGCTTCAACAGCAGCTCCGGGTGGTCATGCTGATGGGCCAAGTCTGGTCACATGCCCATCCTTAGCTGCAAGGGAGGCTGGGAAAGGGAGTATCTGGCATACTGAGCCTCAATCATGGAAGCTGGGCTCCTCTTCATGAGGGGAGAACACCCTACACCCAGGAAGGGGTTTCAAATGCTGGGTGGCCAACAGGAGTGACAAATGTCCAATACGCTACCTCATGGGGGTGTTGGTAAGAATTAAGTAAATTCCATGTGAAGCATCTGGTGTAAAGAACACGCTCGATAAACGTTTAGCTCTCATTCTGTTAAACTGTAAGCTCTACAGGGGCAGGAAGTAGGCCTCTTTTTTGCTCCGTTCTGTAGTCCTAGTGCCTAGGATGGTCCCTGGCACATAGTAGGAGCTTGACAAATGTTTGTTTACGTGAATGTCTTGCTCCTCAAATCTGTGCTCTGTCTAGTCTTTCTCTCCTCTCCTTTTGCTCTTTGCTCTGGCTGTGGCCACAGTATTTTCCAAGGAGGAGGCATCCACTGGAGCAGAAAGAACACTGCGTCAGGAGTTAGGTTCCATCATCCACTTATCATGTGATCTTGGGCAACTCCCCTCCCCTCTCTTGGTTTGGATTTCCGCACCTGCAAAATGGGTACAGTAACCTCAGCTGCTCAGCCCCACACCCCTGGTGTGAGGGACAAATGAGAAAATGTGAGAAGCTGATTGCAAAGCAGCAAAAATCCTCTGCACCAAAGCCGGGAGGAAGCAGCTGCTGAAGCCATCCACCGAGAAGTGTGAAGACCCCACCCAAGAGGATCAGGTTTTGAAGCAAGGCCGAGGGGATGCGAGTGGGGAAACGGCCTTCCTCTTCCCTCAGTGGAAAGGCCTGGTGCTCGTGTGTCTGTGAACTGAAGCTATTTTTATGTAGCACAACTGCGATTATGACAGAGCCTCTTCCTGAAGGGGAAGGGTGGGGAGTGGACCTGAGTCATCAGTGGGACGGTCGGGCCACCCACACAGGCTACCCGTGGAAATCTGACCTATCCCCCCAATCCATTCCAGGCCTCTGCCTTCCTTAGGTAGAGGCAGGCCCCCAAGAGGGCAGTGGGGCGCACCACCTGCTCCAGGGACTAAGTCAGTCACTGGGCTCAGAGCCTGTCAATCATTATTGATGCTCCAATGAGCTGTGGGTTGGCAGTGTCCCTGGGCGGGAATCTGAGGACCCACTGAAAAGAGGTGGGACAGACGGATGGAAAGGGTGCCTGACACATCCTCCCAGCTCCCTGCAGGCTTGGCCGGCTAGAACTGGCTTCCACCAGGGATGATCGGGCACGAACTGTGTGCCCTCACTGTGCTCAGGGGCTTTACGTGCCCCCCTTTTATTGAACTCTTCCAACACCCGCCCCTGGAGGTACAGGTGATTTGCCTCCATTTCATAGATGAGGGCACTGAGGCTCATGGGGGTTTGACTGACTCAGCTCCGCAGACCTCCCCACTGTGAGTCCCGGGCTGCCGAGCCAACAGGAAGGGTGATTATTTTCTTTACTGGAAGGACGAGGAAAGCCGTCCCAGGGAAGGTGACATTTGAGCTCGGCCCTAAACAATGAGCAGGATTTAGCTATCTTGGGGGAAGGGAGAGGGAGAAGGAAGGGCATGTGACCAGAAGGGATGCAGCACGGGTAAAGCACGGACTGTGACCATGTATGGTTTGTTTGGGGGTGTCCAGGAACTCAAGGTATCTGGGTAACAGCAGGGGCAGTGCGGGCCTGAGGGGAGGGCATCGTATGTGAGACGAAGGGGTTTGGGCTCTTTGGGGCCGCTGCCGGCCTAGGCGTCCTCCAGGAAGTGTGGCCACGCAAAGAGAGGGGAGGGGAGGGGAGCCCACAGTGGGAGGAAAGACGCGGGGTGGCTGTCAGACCAGAGGAAACGAGGTAGGTTTCCTGCCCTGGAACACGCGTCAGGCAGTGCCCGCACGGTCAGGGCTGCGGTGCTCCGCGGCCAGCCGCCTATGGAGCTGCAGGCCCCTTTCCCCTGCCTTTCCCCCGAGCCTCCTCTGTGTCAGCCTTTGCACACGGTATCCCCTTTAATCCTCACAGCCCCCTGCAAGGTGAGTATTATCACCCCACTTCATGGGGGAGGAAACTGAAGTTAGAGAGGCGAGGGGACCTGCCCAGGCCAGAGCAGGCCCTCTGGGTGACCTCATGGGATCCTCACCTTCATCCTTCAACAAAAGAATCTCCTCTGAGCCCTGCTTTTAATCGGGGGACCAATGACCTCCTTCCTTCAGAGTAAACAGGACCCTGAAGCCACACCCAACTTCTCTGCCTCCCAGGCCCCTCAGCACAGACGCAGATGTAAATCTGGGGAGCCCCTTAGAGAGCATTTTGTCCACATATTACAGATAGGGAGACTGAGGCCCAGAAAGAAAGAGACTTACTTGGGGCCCACAAATGGCCCGAAAGGTGATTGGCCAGCCTCTTTTGAATCAGAATCACTGGGGCTCTAGCCCAGCTGAGAAGTTGAGCAATGAAGTTGGTTAGAGGGCAAGGCCCGGCGGGGGGGGAGGGGGGGAGCGGGAGGGAGGGGGGGGGGGGGGGGGGCGCTTGTGGGACACCAGCTGGCTTGGGGCTTTGGGGAATCAGAGCCAAAATGCACTCAGCTCCTTCATCCCACTCAAAGCACTCAGACAATTTAGAAGAAGATGCCCCCTCTCAGGACACTTGACTGCCACTTGCCTGAAAGTGCACCCGAAACTATGCAAATGTTGGTGACATCATTGTCACCGCATCCCCTAGAATTGTGCAGTACACAATTTGCACAACTGGAAGTGGCCACCAGCCCTGAAAATGAAGTGAGTTCTGAGCAACTATTCCCACTTCTTTCCCTTCCCCCTTCCCACAGAGCCAGAGACCAGGGTGCCATTGCCCACCAGGGAGGGGACGACAAAGACAAGGGAGGAGGGAGGGAGAGTGTGGAGGGCAGCGGAGGGGAAGGGCAGGACTCATTTCTGCTCTCCGAAACCGAAACCAAAAGTCCCGGCAGAAGTCCGTGTGAAGGGCAGGTCTGCAGCAGAATGATTGCACCTTTGCGAAGCCGTGCCGAGGGAGCTGGATGGGACGCCCTAGCTCAACCTTGGGGTCACCTAGACCAGGCCTTGCCCTCTGTGCTGACAGAGTGTGGAAGGCAGGAGACTCTTTTCTCATCTCTGATTCGAAAGGCTTCTCCTGGCCTTAGTGCTCAGGACTGGGCGTAGGATCTTTGCTGGAAGGGGTAATGGTGCTCACTCAAGCCACAGTCACCTAATAGCCCGAGAGAGGGTGACCTAAGCCTGTGTGAACATGCACACCCCCACAGCACGGGGCAGCTGGCATAATGTGCCCTGCCTAACGGAGACCCTACTTCCCCAAGGTGAGCTCAGGACATGTGAAGTAACATGGATTTTTGTGGCCCATCTGCTGTGAGAGGTCATTTAGGTGCCACAGCATGGGATTCTCTGGGGCTCTTGATGCTTTATTCAAAAAAAAGGAACAGAATGTTTGAAACTTGGTCTTTAAAAATTCAGATGGTGCGCTGACCATTTCGTGTATGATCCAACGAGCCCGTCATGTATCAAGAACCCAGGTGTCACCCTGCCATGGAGGTTTCCTGGCTCCCCTGTGTAGGGAGGGATGCTGAACTCTGGCCTCTCCCTAGAGGGCTGAGGATGTTTAATTCACCTCTCTATCTCCCATAATGACAGGGACCTCCCTCCCTCTGAAGTTCGAAGAGTGTAAACTTCTGGCCCAGCGCGTGGCTCAGTGGTTGAGCGTTGACCTATGAACCAGGAGGTCACAGTTCAATTCCTGTTCAGGGCACCTGCCCAGGTTTTGGGCTCGATCCCAGGTAGGAGGTGTGTAGGAGGCAGCCTATCATTGATTCTCTCATCACCGATGTTTCTATCTCTCTGTCCATCTCCCTTCCTCTCCAATCAGTAAAAACACATCTTAAAAAAAAAGAGAGAGAGAGTGTAAGCTTCTGGTTTCTTCATCTGTGCGCTGACACCTACCCTGTGCTGGCCTCCCAGAGGAAGGGGTGGAGGGGAAGGGTAGACTGATGGGTCAGGGCACAGGGGAGCCTGTCCTCACCATTTTCCAGCTCTGTTACCTTGAATAAGTTCCCCTCCTCTCTGAGCCTCAGTGTCTCCATCTGGAGATGGTGATGATTTAAATAGCTGACTTTTACTGAGCACATCCTAAGGGCCAGGCACTGTGCTCAGGGTAGTGCATGCAGTAACTTATTTAGAAATTACTTACAAGGACCCCCAGTGTGGGAGGGACGCCACGAAATCAGCTGAGAAAATGGAGGCTTGGAGGAGTTAAGTGACTGCCCAAGGTCACGTGCAGGCGAACTGGTCCCCCAGAACCCACCTCTGTACTTGACGGACCCAGCAGGCCTGTGGGAAGCTCAGCACGGAGCTGGCCCAGAAAGTTCTATGGTGGTGTTGTTGTCCACGGCGGCCAGGCCTGGCTGGCCCAGAAGGCACTCACAGCCTGAATTCAGGAAACTTGGGGCAGTGAGAGTTCAGCCAAGTGACCCCACCAGGATGCTGTGAAAGGAGGCCCCCCCAAACTGGGTCTAAAAGACCATACCCAGCAGGGGTGGGGGCAGAGGCTGCCGAGGGCCATGAGGAGGCCCGGCAGAGGGCAGGAGCCTGAGAGGAAGCTAGCTGAGTGAGTGCTGGAAGAAGAAGCAGGTCACATGCAGGCCTGGCTGAGCCACAGAGCCCGGGCTGCAGAAAGCACAGGTCTGGGAGCGCCCCAGAAAGCAGGTCACTGATAAGGTAACAGTCGACTCACGGGGCTGCCTCTGGGGATCTGGTTTAGCCTCCCTTCCCAGCACCCAGGGCTGACTCCGCTCCTGACCCCGGGACCGCAGATAGACGGCCCCAAGCAGAAGGGGCTACGGGTGCCTGAGGAGCCTCCTGCAGAGGCTGGCAGACCTCTAGCCTGCCAGAGCAGAGGTGGGTCTGCAGTGTACGGCCAGGGGCTGGGGGCACACACACACACACACACACACACACACACCCCACCCGGAGGGCCAGGATCTGAGGGCCAGGCTGGGTAGATGCGGAGAGCCCACTAGAAGCCTTGAGTAGCGCTGCTCAGTCCAATGGGCCAGGATCCTCGAGGCACCCTTGCCTCCTTTCACACCCCACGGCCAATCCTAGCAAGTCCCGTTGACTCATTTCTTCCCCATCGCCAGCTGAGCCACTGCCGTTTCTCACCTGGGGTATTGCAATAGCCCCCTCGGTGGCCACCCTGTTTCCACCCTCAGTTAGTGTTCAAGATCATGTCACTCCTCAGACAGAAGCCTCCGGTGGCCCCCACTTCACTTAGAGCAAAAGCCACGCCCTCACCTCTCAGCACACCCCTTTGATAACAGTTCCCACACCTCTCCCGGTCCCCCCTCCCTCGGCTGCCGCCACTGGGCTTTCTTGCTCTCTTTCAAGCAGGTCAGGCCTACCCTCCCCTCTCCAGGCCTTCGCCCTGGCAGTTCCCTCAGCCCAGAAACTATTCCTCGGAGATGTGCCGGGCCTGACAGTCCTGCTCAGATGGCACCGGGTTTCTCAGCCTTCCAGCAGACCACAGCACTCAAATTAGGATTATTCAAGGACTTTTTGCAAAGGTGTGGATGGGATGCAAGGAAACCCTTTGCTACTCCCAGGCCTGCGGGGGAGGACAATAAGGGGCTGCTGGAACCAGGAAGGAGAGGATTGTGGGACAGGCCACCGGACAAGAGCAGGGACCAGCACGGAGGGACCAGGGCCATAAACCCCTCCCTCTCCTTCCTGGCTCTCCTGAATGGGCTCGGAATTGATGGACCAGGCTGGAGGGCCAATGAAGTGTCCCCGGCCGTTAGCCCCTCCCACCCCCAATTCCCAAGTCCTCTTTCCTGGCCCATTTCTCCCCCTGGCACTTACCTCCTAACATATTTACCTACTCACTAGGGTTATTTTTATTGTCGGTAAGGTCCAGAGACAGGAATTTTAGTTTCCTTTATTCTCTACTGTATCCCAAGAACACTGGCTGGACATAGCAGACACTCCACAAATCCCGAACAAATGAGTGCCCACTCAGCTCCCTGGGCACCCCGGGGCCCCTGCCTGGGGAAGGAGTGGGTGGCTGCTGCTGTCCGGCCCTCCAGGATTGGACAGGAGCCAGCAGAGCCCGGCTGGGGAGGGAAGGAAAGCCTGTGCCCAGAGCAGCCCCCCAAACCTGCGGCTCCTGGAGCAGATCCCTGCCCTTCCCCACGGCTGTGATGTTGCGACCAGGAGGATTGTCGTTGGCAAAGGCCTGACTGCGTTTGGTCTTCTGAACAAGGCGCTGCTCTGTGAAATCTCCGACCTCATGAATCAGCTCTTTGAGGGCACGTCTGGCCCCTCTCCTGGGCCTCCAAGGAATGTTTCCTTCCAGGAAGCCCGAACTCAGCCTGAAGGTCCCGGAGTCGCAGGCCAGGGGCTGTGTGTTAGGCCTCCCTTGGAGAGGCCGTGAGGCCCAGGGCCAGGGCTGTGCAGGGCCTGTGACCACAGGGCTGCCCTTGCTGGGCTCGTGGGCTCCCTCCCCCACAGGTGCCTGGGGTGCTGCAGGGGCCTTTCTGATATGGCACCGCCACCCCTCAACCAGCTTCAATGTCCTACAGAAGGGAAGACTCAAAGGTGACACCCAGCCCGGCCAGTGTGGCTCAGTGGTTGAGTGTCGCCTGTGAACCAGGAGGTCATAGTTCGATTCCCGGTCAGGGCACATGCCCGGGTTGCAGGCTCCATCCCCAGTGTGGGGTGTGCAGGAGGCAGCCGATCAATGATTCTCTCTCATCATTGATGTTCCTATCTCTCTCTCTCCCTCTCCCTTCCTCTCTGAAATCAATAAAAATATGTATATACGTAAATAGGTGACATCCAGCCCAGCCCTCCCATGTAAGCCTGTGCATTTTCTCTAAGGGATCTAACAACTGAAAGCTATTTCAACCCAATCACCAACAGGACTGGGGAGGGAGCCGCAGAATGTGATATTAATCTTCCTCTGAGGCAAAAACACACCAAACATTTGAAACCAATAGGAAAATTCTGAAAAAGGAAAGGAACATACCACACAAAACCTAGAGGTCATAAAGTAAAAAGATGGATAATGTGAACACATAAAAAACTAAAAACAGCCCTGGCCGGTTTGGCTCAGTGGATAAGGCGTCGGCCTGTGGACTCAAGGGTCCCAGGTTCGATTCTGGTCAAGGGCATGTACCTTGGTTGTGGGCACATCCCTGGTCGGGGGGGGGGGGGTACAGGAGGCAGCTGATTTATGTTTCTGGCTCTCTATCACTCTCCCTTCCTCTCTGTAAAAAATCAATAAAATATATTTAAAAAAAACAAAACTAAAAACATGGCTCAGCCGGCGTGGCTCAGTGGTTGAGCATCCACCTATGAATTAGGAGGTCACGGTTTATTCCCGGTCAGGGCACATGCCTGGTTTGCAGGCTCGATCCCCAGTGTGGGGTGTGCAGGAGGCAGCTGATCATGATTCTCTCTCATTGATGTTTCTATCTCTCTCTTCCTCTCCCTTCCTCTCTGAAATCAATAAAAATATAAAACAAAAAAATCTGAATGAAGAAAATTACCAAAAATGCCACACACTGGAACAACTATTTGTAACATACTGTCACATAAAGGACTAATCTCCTTAATACACACATTTTAAAAATTAATATTTAAAAAGGTGAACCAAATTTTAAAATGAGCAAAGACAATCACAAGGAAAGAAAAATTTAAAATGAAATGATGCTCAACTTCCCTCATAATTAAAGAAATGCATAACAAAATAACAATGAAATACTATTTTCAACTGCCATATTGGTACCAGTGTTTTACAGTGCACAGAGGGGAAGATTCTTACATTGTTGGTGGGAATGTAAATTGATCAACATTTTGGAAATAGCTATTGTTGTGGGGTATAGGTGGCCAAACATTCTTTGACTGTTCTCAATAGAGAGGTGAGGTCTATGTTCCCTTCCCTTGAATTTGAGCTGGTTTGTGAGTTCTCTGACCAGTAAAATACAGCAAAAATGATAATGTCCTAGTTCCAGATGTGTATCCCTTAACTTGCCCAGCAGGTTCCACTTCTTACCTCTTGCAAGCCAACCGCCAGTTTCCCTGAAGTGCAATCACCTGACCTCATCCTGCTGTGAGAAGCCTGAACCAGGTGGGGAAGCCCTGGAGGATGTGACACCACTCGAAGAGAGAGAAGTCACGCAGCGTTGAGGCTGGGTCATGTGAGTGATGACTCCAGCCTGGAAGAGAAGCAAAGATGAACCATCCAGCTGAGCCCTTCCTGAATTCTTGACCCACAAAATCATGACTAAAATAAAAGGGTGGTTTTAACCACCAGGTTTTGGAGTAGTTGATTATACAACCATAGGTATATAGCTATCCAAATTTAAATTTACCCTTTGACACAGCAACTGCGTGGATTCTATGAATCTAACCTACTGAAATGTTTGTACAAGTGTACAAAAACACCTGAAAAAAGACATTCATTGCAGCATTGTTTGGGAGAGCACAGGACTGGAAATGATTTACCTGTCCATCATTAGGAGAATGGCTAGATTAATTACCATACACCTCGTTAACTGTATATACGGTGCCGGCTGAAAGCCTGAGACAAGAAAAAGTCCCATGTGTGGTTCTGTACGCCTAGGGTGACATAACAGTGAAGAGCACAGATTCTGGAGTCACAGACTCTAGCTCTGACATGTGTGACCTGTGCGACTTTGGCAAAAAAGTTTAACTTCTCTCTATACCATCATTTCCTCCCATGCAAAATAGGGATAATAATCACAGTATCTACTTTGGATGGCTGTGGTGAGAAATAAATGAGTGACAATGATGAGCCTGGTATGCATCTGTGCTATACGTATTTTGAAAATGCAAAGAGCTTGGAATTTAAATTGGGTTAGACCAGACTTTTAATATCTTAAAGGAACTGGGTAGCAAAGGATCTGCCAGATTGACATCTTGGGTGGGGCAGGGAAGGGAGCTTTGACCAAGAACGGATTGAAGCAGTGGTGGGAGAATGTTTTTAAAGAAATGGACTCCTGCTGTACTTCTTGTTCTGCCCTTGCTATCTTTTAGAGATTCTTCCTACATCAGCACTTACAGACCCACTCAGTTCTCTTTAACCACTGCTCAGCATTGCATTGTATGGCTGCACCTCAATTTATTTCACAACCCTCTCTTGATGGACTCTTGGGTTGGTTCCCGTTCTCTGCTATAGTTACAAACAATACTGCAACCAACATCCTTGCATATTTATCTTTGCCTTATCACTGCTATTATTTCTGTGGTGTATATTCTTAGGAATGGAGTTGTTGAGCATGAAGTATATGTACATTTTTTAAAAGTCTGCACTTTATTTTATTTTTTTAAATATATATATTTTATTGATTTTTTACAGAGAGGAAGGGAGAGGGATAGAGAGCCAGAAACATTGATGAGAGAGAAACATTGACCAGCTGTCTCCTGCACACCCCCTATTGGGGATGTGCCTGCAACCAGGGTACGCGCCCTTGACTGGAATCGAACCTGGGACCCTTGAGTCTGCAGGCCGACGCTCTATTCACTGAGCCAAACCGGTCAGGGCAAAAGTCTGCACTTTAAAAAAAAAAAAAAAAAAAGATGAACTTAGTATCATTTTGCCAAGTATTATCAGGCCTTGTTTTGAATGAATACAAGGATGAATCAGCCACCGTACTGCCCTGAAATGTTCACGGTCCGGCAGGCATGAGAGTGGGGATAGCAGTGTAGCGGTGGTTGTAGATGCAAAACAAACGTTATCCCCGCGGAGGCCAGGGCTGGACCATGAGCCCTGGGAGCCCCAGGAGAGAGCAGCATTTTGGATCTGGGGCAATCCGGGCGGCCTCCACAGAGGAGGCTTCCTGCCTCGCCTTTGCACTGGGGTCGCAGAGCACTTTTTAGAACACCTGCTCTTTGAATTCTCACAACAGCCTTTGCATTAGGATTATTATTATTTTTACGTGGTATTATTATCTCCACCTTACAGACGAGGAAACAGGCCTGGAAAATGAAAATCTTTTCCAGCTCCTGTGCTTCCCCCATCATTTCCCCCTCTGTCCACTCCTCCCACCCCCCATTCCCTCCCTCCACTTCCCACCCTGAACCGTGCTGGCTGGGTTGGCAGAACTCTGAGTGGTGGGCACTCCTATGGACACTGCCTGGGCTAGGCAACCTTCTTACAGAGGCTTGGGGCCCCGACCTCATGTGCGGGTGTGGACTGGCCCCTGCCCCTGCTCTCGGCCCAGACCACACAAAGCTGCTTCACTTCCCAAGCCAAGAATGTCAGGTCATCCCATCCCTTCTCCAGGCAACACCTCTCTTAGAAATTAGGCCTTTATAAATTTTTTTTGGGGGGGGGCGGGCAGAGGGGGTTAAGCATTTGCCCTGTTCTGCAGTTTTTAAAAAATGTACATTACTCTAACAGGAACCCATAGTCAATTCCCAAACTTTCTGTGCGAACATTCTGTCTTTTCCCTCTGGTTTAGAAAGGCCGGAGGCAGTTAACCCCACATTTACTCATATCCCCGCTGCATCTCTTCCGCCCTCGCCCCGCCCTCACGCACCAAGCCCCTGGCCTGGCATTCTAGGACCTCCACCCGCACTTAGGGGAACCAGCAGCAGGAAGCCCGGATGGAGGGCCCGCTGCGAGAGAGTAAGCGCAGGCGAGCACCCGCTGCCCCGCGTTGTGCTTGCTTCTTCCCGGCGGGGCCGAGCCAACCTCAGGTCAGACTACAGCCTGTACCCCCCAGCCCCTCCCTCTTCGCGCCCCTCTGGCTTACGTCACGGTCCTGACGATGCTGGGCACAGACTACGTGTGCGCACACCCGCGGAAATTACGGTATTTAGGGCAGCTCTTCGCGGCTCTGGCTCCCCCGCGCGTCGATAACAGGAACTGCAGCCGGGACAAACGGGCCCCGCCCGCTCCCGGCAGAGTTCCTGGAGGAGGCTCAGCGCCCACCCTCCTGTCTGGCTCCTCCACACCGGAGTACCTGCTTGCGCTGTTTTTGAGGCTTTCTCCCAAATCGCTTTCCTTCCCGGCGAGAGGGTCGGCCCCGAGAGTCGGGTTGCCCCGGCGGACGCTGGTCTGAGAGATGTCCTCGGGTCTCACCGGTGGCACGACCCCAATCTGGACGCAGCGGGGGCAGCACCTTGGGGACCACTGGGCTCACTTTGGAGAGAGGCACATCTGGATTCCGCCTGCAACTCTCACCTTGCTTGCAGCGTGTCCCTGGTCGAGTCATTTGCCTCTCAACTTCACTGCCTCCTCTGTAAAATGGAGCTTAGGTTTCCTGGCACTGGGCCCAGGGTAGTGCCCGTGGCAGGTGGGAGCAGAAGGGTAATGATCACCACCATAATGGGGCATTCACTGCATGCTGGGGAAACATTCTGAAATGACCTTGTTAAAAAGTTGAGGGAAGAAACTGAGATTTAGTGATTTGCCCAGAGTCACACAGCTAGAGGGTGGGAGAGCTGGGACTAGACGCAGGAAGACAGGGGCACACAAGTGCGGGGAAGGCTTGTGAATTTAGGGGGTGTCCAGAGGCCTGAAAATAATCCAGCCCTGCCCTTTTGGGTCATTAACCAATACTTTCTTCTTCTAATAGATTACTCATCCCATCTTAGTATAATTCTTTCATAGGAAGGGGCCTAAAAGACCATCCAGGACTATTTCCTTAAGAAAAGAGGGAACGCCCAGGTGGTGTGGCTCAGTGGTTGAGCACGGACCTATGAACCAGGAGGTCACGGGTTCAATTCCTGGTCAGGGCACATGCCCGGGTTGCAGGCTCACTCCCCAGTGTGGGGCGTGCAGGAGGCAGCTAATCCGTGATTCTCTCTCATCATGGATGTTTTTTTCTCTCTCTCTCCCTCCCCCTTCCTCTCTGAAATAAATAAAAATATATTTAAGAAGAAAAAAAGAGAGAGAGAGACTTGTCCAGGGCCACACAGCTTGTTCTGTTGTTCCCCCATCTCCCTCCCCTCGCCTTTGGGTGAACAGTTCTGCAGAGTGACGCTCCTTCCCACTAACAGTCAAATTGCCCACTCAGTACAGGCACCTCTCCGGGGGCTGTCCACTCCGGACCCACGTGGCCAGAACCTTCCGCCCCGACACCCCGCTCCCTCCTCTAGGCACAGCGGGCCTTCTTCCCTCACAGAGCTGATGCTCTAAGCAGGGAGACAAGGGCAGCCTCTGACTCCCACGTGCGGCACAAGACCTGCAACTCTTTACCACTGTTTCATGTGTGTGTATGTGTGTGTGTGTTTGTTTGGGGGCAGCAAAAGCAATGCTCAGAGACTGAGTTGTCTTTGCCAGCAATTTATTTAAGCACAAGTTTGCTGTAGGAATTCTAATAATTTCATAAGCCAAAGCACACAGGATAATATCTCTTAATAAGCCAAATACAAAAATAACATACTCCAAACAAACGACAAGTTGATCACACTGTTTGCTCCAGGCAATGGGGAGATGAAGGAATAAAGTCCAAATTTAATATGAGGTGTACCCTTTTCTGCCAGCAGGCACTGGGTAGACCAACCGGAGCTGATTTCCAGCTGCCAGTGCCTAAAGTAAAAGTTCTCTGTTGCTCGAGTACGTTGCTAGGGAGTGAGATGCTGGTTGTGGTAGGTGAGCTGACCTCTCTCACTGGGCAGCCCTAGGGCTTGTTGCCACTGCCTCTTGCCTGGCCAGGACAGGAGAGAATGCCCCAAAGGTGTTCTGGGAATTTTTAGGTTAAAACTCAAATAGTCCTCACAAGCTGTCAGTATTTATAGTGTGAACGTTCCATTGCCATGGTTACTTCTACCCACTTTCTTATCGATGAGTCTGCGGGGGAATCCCTCAGCTGCCGGGTTACAGACTGCTTATCAGTGACAACAGGTGTAGAATGATGACATCCTGGCAACACTTCATACTTACATCAAAGCTATTTTTTCTCTTTGTCCTAAACGAGTGGATTAAAACAACTTCACTCAAGTCATAAACAAGTGGATTCGAAATCATATTAAACCTGTATACAACTGTGTGTATCTTTTTTCTTTTGTTAGGAAGGGGCTAGCATAGTATATAGCAAGTGATTCCCAGTGGCATTCTTGAGTAGATGAATTATGGCTATTTTTTTTCCTTGCCTGTATTTTAAATTTTCTTTGATAACCAACAGACATTACTTTATTAATAAAACAAGAAATTCTCTTAAGCCCTGGCTTGTGTGGCTCAGTTGGTTGGAGCGACATCCTGTGCACCAGAAGGTTGAGGGTTCAATTCTGGTCAGGACACTTACCTAGTTTGTGGGTTCGATCCCCAGTAGGGGCGCCTACAGGAGGCAACCGATGGATGTAGTTCTCTCACATCCATGTTTCTCTCTCCCTCTTTCCCTTCCTCCCTTTCTAAGATCAATTTTTTAAAAAACTCTCTTAAAAAAAAAAAAGGTCAACAATCATAAAGGAAAGTGAGCTAGAGATAAGAACAGATTGTTCTCAGAAAAAAATGAAAGTGGTTCATAAACATAGAAAAAGATAACCAACTTTGCCTGTAATGATAGGGATGCAAATTAAAATTACACCGAGCTTAACATTTCTTGCCTATCAGATTGGCAAAATTCCAAGTTTGAGAGTGTATTCTGTTGGAAAATCTGAGAGAAATAGGCTCTCTCATACACTGCTTGCTGATGGGGGTTGAAAATAGTGTAGAACATGTGGAGGGGATTTGGCAACAGCTAGTAAAATCATTTGTGCACTTACCCTTTGACCCAGAAATCCATCTCCAAGAATAGACCCCATAGCTCTGCATTGGCAAAAAATACCAAATGGCTCAGCGGATAGAACATCAGCTTGTGGACTGAAGGGTCCCTGGTTTGATTCCGGTCAAGGGCACATGCCCAGGTTGCAGTTTCGATCCCCAGTAGGGGGCGTGCAGGAGGCAGCCAATCAGTGATTCTCTCATCATTGATGTTTCTATCTCTCTTTCCCTCTCCCTTCCTCTCTGAAATCAATAAAAATGCCAAATGGTAAATGGATGAGGCTACTCATTGTAAATCTATTGTAATGGCAAAAGACTAGAAACAGGGCAAAAGTCCATCGGTAGGAACTGGGTGAATAAGCAACGCAATGGAGGACTCTTAGGCCACAAAAGGAATGAGAGAGAGAGAGAGAGAGAACAACATACTGCTGTGGAGAGATCCCAGGTGGATTGCTTGGTGAGTAAAGCCAGGCAGGTGTCCAGAACAGGCAAATCTTAGAGACAGAAAGTAGCTTAGTGGTGGCCTGGGGTCGTAAGGGGATGGGAACACTGTGGGTGGCAAGGGAGTGAAAGCTAAAGGGTATGGGGTTTCTTTTCTTTTTTTGGAGTGATGAAAATGTTCTAAAATTTAGTGGTGATGACTATACAACTCTGAATAATACTAAAACCCATTGAATTGTACACTTAAATGAGTGAATTGTGTGGTATCTCAACAAAGCTGTTACCAAAAAAAGGCAAGGTGAAAAAAATTATGTATAGTATCTACTATAGGAAAGGGAGAAAAAAATATATATGTTATATCATATATACATGTATATGATCAAATCAAATAATATAAGGGTAAACAACAGCAAAAATGTTCTTGTGTCAGTGGGGATATAGTTGGGGAGCAGAATCCCTTTGAATGGTGGGACAGGGGCTTTATTACCATAATTCGCTTTGCACAGTTGTCGAAGGAGCTGGGGAAGGCAGTGATCAGTGGAGTCACTAACCGGTCAATCTGAGAAGCCAAGCATGTCCAGCAGCTGAAATGGAACCACGGGAAGCTGTGGGAGGTCTGCGGGACGCTGCTTCCTCAGCGCAGAGAATGCCTCTGGTTGGCCACTGAGCATCTGTGGGGGCCTGGGGCCACTGCTGGGTCATCAGTTGGGAATAAATGCTGGATGTGGAGTGAAGGAGAGTGAGAACCAGGTGGGAGCTGCTGGTCTACGACAACTGACTATGACAACTTTCAGAGACTTGACTTTGAAATGCGTACCAGTAATATCTACACTAATAAAAGAGAAACATGCAAATCAACCATCACTCCGCTACGCCAAGCCACGCCCACCAGCCAATCAGGAGCGAGTATGCAAATTAACCCAACCAAGATGGCGGCCAGCCACGGAGCTGGAGCAAGCAGGAGGCTTGTGGTGCCCCGGCAATGGAGGAAGCCAAGCTTTCTGCCTGCCCTGGCTGGCCCTGGCCTCCGCTCAAGGCTACAAAGTTTCAATTATAGAAGATAAATAAATCCCAGATACTTGATTCCAGCCGGCCCTGGCCTCTGCTCAGGAGGCACTGAAAAAAAAGAAAAAGAAAAAGAAAAAAAGGAGAGGCTGGGACCTTGGGTCGCCGGGGGGTGATCAGGCCAGGATGGGATGGCAGGAGCCATTGGGGGTAAGCAGACCAGCAGGGGGGCCAGCTGGGGGTGAGCAGGCCATCAGTGGGGGTCAGTTGGAGGTGATCAGGACAGCCGGGGGGGGGGGGGAGCAGTTTGGAGTGAGCAGGCCAGCAGGGGGCAGTTGGGGGTGAGCAGGCCAGTGGGGAGGGAAGGTGGGGGTGAGCAGGCCAGCAGGGGGGGCTGTTGGGGGTAAGCAGGCCGGCAGGCAGAGTGGTTAGGGGCAATCAGGCAGACAGGCAGGCAGGTGAGCAGCTGGAGCCAGCAGTCCTGGATTGTGAGAGGGATGTCCAACTGCCAGTTTAGGCCCGATCCCTGTAAACCAGCAGTAGGACATCCTTTGAGGGGTCCCAGATTGGAGAGGGTGCAGGCCGGGCTGAGGAACAACCCCGCCCCCCCCCCCCCCCCACCCCCCCGCCCTGTGCACGAATTTCTTGCACCAGGCCACTAATTATAAAACAAAATTAATGTTAAAAATATCTGAAACAAATATGGAGCAGCCCCCAAACCCAGCAAGGTCAGAGCTAGAAGGACAATCCAGGGGTATCTGGACTCCTCCCGAGTGTGGCCTGGGACACCTGGAACCGAAAACCTACACGTTCAGGGCTCCCATCAACTTGGGGGATCGTGTGCCATTGCGAGGCCGTCCACTGTCCTTCCCTCCTTCCCTCTCTCCCTGTGGTTTAATGGTCAGCAAAAGTGCCTACAGGGAAGCCGGGGAGTGGATAACAACCCAGTAAGTAAACAGATAAATGTTGTCAGCAGAAGAAAGAAATGTCCAAACCTGCAGAATTTTAAAAATAAGAGTTTATTAGTTTATTTGAGCTAAACAGAGGATAAGCCTGGAAACATATCTAAACAAACAGAGAAAAATGCTTCCCGGAATGACAGTTTGCGGGGTTTTTTAAATGTATTTGGAATTAAGGAGGGAAGTAAGGAAGATTATCTGGAGGTGGGGAGAACGAGAGGCTGGGGTCGGATTGTAGGATAGTTAAGATTATGTGCTCTCTTGAAGGTGGTTAAACTTCCAAGGGATCTGAAAAAGAGGCATTTCAGAGATGTGTTAACTTGAACCAGTGATTGTCAACCTTTTTCATTTCGTAGCACATGTAAACTAATTACTAAAATTCTGTGACACACCAAAAAATATATTTTTTGATGATCTGACAAAAAAAAAAAAAGGTATACTTTTGATTCATTCACAGCGCCCGGCTATTGTTGTGTTGGCTGCTGTCATTTATTTTATTTGACAATCTAAGAGAAAAGAGGTTAGTGCCCCTAAATAAAACAGTCAGGTGTTGCATGTTTTAAAAATCCTTGCTGCACACCATTTGAGAATTGCTAACCTAGACAGTGGACAGGGCTTGCTTAAGGCAAAGACAACCTTTTATTATAGGCCTGAGGTGTGATTGCCCACCATGACCTGCCAAGGGGGGAATTTTTTATCAGATCACCCTGGGAGGTCACTTCCAGTTAGATCTATTACAGTGCCTCTTTTTCTTTTTTCTTTAAAATATATTTTTATTGAGTTCAGAGAGGAAGGCAGAGGGGGAGAGAGAGAGAGATAGAAACATCAATGATGAGAGAGAATCATTGATCGGCTGCCTCCTGCACGCCCCCAGGCATGTGCCCTTGACCGGAATCAAACCTGGGACCTTTCAGTCCACAGGCTGATGCTCTATCCACTGAGCCAAGCTGGCTAGGGCCAGTGCCTCTTTTTCATCCATGATATTCACGTGGCATGTTCAAAAGTATTTTTTTTTTTTTTTTGTTTTTTTTAAATTTCTTTATTGATTAAGGTGTCACATATTTGTCCTCATCCCCCCATTCCCATCCCACCCCTCTCCCCACGCATGCCCCAATCCCCTGTTGAACTTAACCGTTGGATAGGCTTATATGCATGCATACAGGTCCTTTGGTTGAACTCTCCCCCTCCCCCCACCCTCCCCCTACCCTCCCGTATCCTCCCTCTGAGGCCCGATAGTCCGATCGATGCCTCCTTGCTTCTGGTTCTGTTCTTGTTCCTCAGTCTATGTTGTTCATCATTTCCTCTAGATGAACGAGATCAAATGTCACTAGATATATACTAATAAGAACTGAATGTGAGACGAGCAATAATATTTATGCTGACAGGCAAATGAATCAATCTGTAGCGAGCTTCCCCCTGGACCAACAGTTCTTTTGAGACCCAATTTCGATGTCCAGTAGTTCCTTATGTGTACATGTCAGCACTGACCCCTCAGCTCTGGATGGTGGACAAATGGTGGTAATGGAGGTCCGACTCCCTCTGGTTTGGTCTCGGCCGATCCCAGGGGCACGGCGTCACCTGGACTAAGGGGCACGTGGCCTCACCCATATCCAAGGGGCGCGTGGTCTCACCCGGGCCTGGGACCCAGCCTCACCCGGATGGATCCAGGGGCGCACGGCCTCACCCGGACCCAGGATCTGGCTTCACCCGTACCCAAGGACACTTGGCCTCTCCCAGACCCAGGGGCACGTGGCCTCACCCGGGCTTAGTTGCACAAGGCCTCACCTGGATCCAGGGACACATGGTCTCTCCCGGACCCAGGGACGCTTGGCCTCTCCCAGACCCAGGGCCACTTGGGCTCACCCGGGCCTAGGTGCACGAGGCCTCATCCGGATCCAGGGACGCATGGTCTCACCCGGACCCAGGGACGCTTGGCCTCTCCCTGACCCAGGGGCACGTGGCCTCACCTGGGCCTAGGTTCACGAGGCCTCACTCGGATCCAGGGACACATGGTCACACCCAGACCCAGGAACGTTTGGCCACTCCCAGACCCAGGGCCACTTGGGCTCACCCGGGCCTAGGTGCACGAGGCCTCATCCGGATCCAGGGACACATGGTCTCACCCGGACCCAGGGACGCTTGGCCTCTCCCAGACCCAGGGCCTCTTGGGCTCACCCGGGCCTAGGTGCACGAGGCCTCACCCGGATCCAGGGACACATGGTCTCACCCGGACCCAGGGACGCTTGGCCTCTCCCAGACCCAGGGCCACTTGGGCTCACCCGGGCCTAGGTGCCGCGAGGCCTCACCCGGATCCAGGGACACATGGTCTCACCCGGACCCAGGGACGCTTGGCCTCTCCCAGACCCAGGGCCACTTGGGCTCACCCGGGCCTAGGTGCACGAGGCCTCATCCGGATCCAGGGACACATGGTCTCACCCGGACCCAGGGACGCTTGGCCTCTCCCAGACCCAGGGCCACTTGGGCTCACCCGGGCCTAGGTGCACAAGGCATCACCCGGATCCAGGGACACATGGTCTCACCTGGACCCAGGGACGCTTGGCCTCTCCCAGACCCAGGGCCACTTGGGCTCACCCGGGCCTAGGTGCACGAGGCCTCATCCGGATCCAGGGACGCATGGTCTCGCCCGGACCCAGGGACGCTTGGCCTCTCCCAGACCCAGGGGCACGTGGCCTCACCCGGGCCTAGGTGCACGAGGCCTCACCCGGATCCAGGGACACTTGGTCTCACCCGCACCCAGGGACGCTTGGCCTCTCCCAGACCCAGGGCCACTTGGGCTCACCCGGGCCTAGGTGCACGCAGCCTCACCCGGATCCAGGGACACATGGTCTCGCCTGGACCCAGGGGTGTGTGGGCTCTCCCAGACCCAGGGGCGCTTGGCCTCGCCCGGGCATGGGGTCCAGCGTCATCCGGGTCCAGGGGCACTTGGCCTCACCCGGACCCGGAGTCCGGCCTCACCTGGACCCAGGGGCATGTGGCCTCACCTAGACCCAGGGACGTGAGGCCTCACTTATACCCAGAGGCGTGTGACCACACCCGAGTCCAGAGGCGCGCAACCCCGCCCGCACCCAGGTCTCAGCGGGGCCCCGTCTTCCCGATCCCAATTCCTGCCGGTCAATCCCCCCTCAGCAATTCCCCTGGCCATCCTTCCAGAGCTCCAGTATGGCTGCTGCAGAACTCGTCGGGCGGCGGCTCGGCGAAGTTCCGGTGCACCCGGTGCATGGCGGTGGGCCAGTCTGGCGTCGCTGCGTCGGCCCTTGGGTCTGCATAGGTGGCCGGTCGCCGAGCATGCGCACCTGGCCGCTTCCGGGGCGTTGAGATTCTTGACGGACTCAGAGGTCAGCAAGCGCGGAGTCTCCCACCCCATGTCTCATAGGGGCTCGTCTGTCCGTGTTTGGCTGCCAGTGGAGCCGTCCCCTCAGCCGGAGACCGCCGGGGGAACTGCGCCGAGCACGTTCCAGGCCGCTGTTGTATCGCCTGAGCCATAGTTCTTTTGTGTCGCCTGAGCTGTAGTTCTTAAAGTGTGGTCTTTGGGTCACCGGCATCAGCATCATCCCACATACCCCTCTTTTATTCTAGTTGTAGAGCATCTACTCAGCCAGCCCTATGGTGGTCTTGGATGGTGTCTGCTCTGCTCTCTTGTCGTAGTCTCAAAGTTGTTGTGGTAGGCAACAATCAGGCTTCCGCCCTATGCCTCCATCTTGGTCCTCCTTTGTATAGTAAAGTCTTGATTGTTGTTGGTGTCACTGGGGGGGCTCTCTTTGTCTATAAAGGAAGAGTTGCTGTGCAGGAGACACGTTTATGGGCCGGGTCTTGGTGCAGCAAAGCTTTGGCGCTCACTGAATATTCCCGTTGAATGTGTCCCTTATGCACGTGGTTGAAATCTGGTGTCATCTCCCATAGACCACTAGATGCCCTCGTTTCTGGGTCTCCAATGGGGTGTAGATCAGCTACTGCCTTAGGCACTCAGCAAGGATTACAGCAAAAACTGTAGTTTCTTCCTCCTGTCTGAGTGGCCCTGGAGCAGTCCGACTAGAACAGCAGATCATCTGGTCCGCTGCCAGAGGGCAGGCCACCCACATGCACAAGCCGTTGCTTGGGGCGCAGGTGTGCCTGCAAGACTTGCGGGGCAGGTCTTCAAAACATGCGGGGCGGGTCCCAGGGCGGGGCGGGGTCTCAGGGCGCCAACAGGCCATGGTGCGGCGAGCCTCGATGGCTGTGAGTCTGGTCCTTCTGCCTTCCATGTATCTAAGTCCCCTCGTTCCGCACTCCAGCGCAGCAAACACTGATTGCTGGGCGCACCTCCGCAAGAGTCCCGCCTCTCCCCGCAGGCATCTGGGTCTCCCGGGGTTCGCCAGAAGATGGGTTTCAGGATGATGGAGAGCTAATCTCCCTTAGGTTTGGAACAAAAGCCCCTTTCCCCCGCCACCAGCCAGACCCACGCACTTCCACACCTCATCCCCTCCGATTTCGCTGGGTGCGAGGCAACAGAACAGCCTTTAACCTCCGCCGCCATCTTTTTCAAACTTCTCAATTTGTACTTCTTAATCCCTTCATTTCAGTCAACTCTACTGAAGTCTAGCGCCGCTGGGAGGTGCAGGGAAAGGGCGCCCGGGCCTCCGTCCGGTGCGCGGTGCGCGCGTCCCGCGGAACCAGGCGCGCGAGGGCTGCGCGGCTGGGATGGGCGCTGGGCGGCCGCCGAGCTCCAGGCACCGCCATCACCGTGTTCCGGACGTCGCCGCCGCGGCGTCCCCCCAATTTATACTTTTTAATCCCTTGAATTCAGTCAACTCTACTGAAGTCTAGCGCCGCCGGGAGGTGCACAGAAAGGGCGCCCGGGCCTCCATCCAGTGCGCGGTGCGCGCGTCCCGCGGAACCAGGCGCGCGAGGGCTGCGCGGCTGGGACGGGCGCTGGGCGGCCACCGAGCTCCAGGCACCGCCATCACCGTGTTCCGGACGTCGCCGCCGCGGCGTCCCCCCAATTTATACTTTTTAATCCCTTGAATTCAGTCAACTCTACTGAAGTCTAGCGCCGCCGGGAGGTGCACGGAGAGGGCGCCCGGGCCTCCGTTCAGTGCGCGGTGCGCGCGTCCCGCGGAACCAGGCGCGCGAGGGCTGCGCGGCTGGGACGGGCGCTGGGCGGCCGCCGAGCTCCAGGCACCTCCATCACCGTGTTCCGGACGTCGCCGCCGCGGCGTCCCCCCAATTTATACTTTTTAATCCCTTGAATTCAGTCAACTCTACTGAAGTCTAGCGCCGCCGGGAGGTGCACGGAGAGGGCGCCCGGGCCTCCGTCCGGTGTGCGGGGCGCACGGCCCGCGGGACCAGGCGCGCGGGGGCTGCGCGGCGGGGACGGGTGCTGGGAGGCCGCCGGGCTCCGGGCGCCGCCGCTGCGGCGGCGTCCCCAGCGTCCTGGGCCGGGGGGCCGGCGGGGGCGGCGGAGTTGCGAAAGTGAGTGAGTTTCCCAGGGTTTCGCCCGGAATGGGGTTCAGTGCAATCGGAGCCGGTGCTCAGCGCACTCCGGAGCCTTTATCTCCTTCCTGCCAGTGAACTCCGGCCAGGTCATCAGCCGCCCCCTCCTCTCCGGTTCCATCCTCCCCGCAGGCGCGTGTGCTCGTGTCTCCGCCCGTTTCTCCATACCTCAGGCTTTTACGGCTTCCCCGACTGTCCCCGTGGCCTTCTCCTTCCCCCCAGCTGTGGGCATTTCAGTCCGCCAGCTCTCCTGTGGTTCTGGACGATGTCCGTTCTGACCTCTAGTTGTATTTTTGAAATTGTTGTGCCCGGCTGCAGGTTAGGTGTTTAACCTATGCCGCCATCTTGGTTCTCCCCTGTTCAAAAGTATTAAACTGAATTTTTACAGCCTCTGAAGGAGGCAACTGACTTGTGGGCACGCCATAGGGCTATTGGGGTGGGAGGGGGAGATTCCAGGGCAGCGGGGTGAGCAGAAATAATGATTCTGTATGAAAACACAAAGCTGGGCAGCGGACATTTAGGGGTTACACACACACAGAGAGAGAAAGAGTGTGATTGGAGGGAGATGAGAGTCAGAGACTTGGGAGGAGTGGGAGGGGTCCTATTGACATGACTGGCTCTTTGGGGAAAGACATGTTGAAATATGGCTTCCAGAAAGCTTTGCTGTGTCTGAATTTTCTTGAATTCCTTGACACTTTACAAACAATGACCTGCATTCGCTTTCAAGGCTTTGGGGCCAGACTAGTGCTTCTTTTGAGCCTGAAACGACAGGGCAATGGGTTCTGAGTGGGAGCAGGTGAACCCAGTGTTATTAGTGCCACAGAATCACACATTGTGACTGTGCTTGGGAGGAGAAGGCTGCTGTGACAGGGACAGTGAGGGTCGGGGTGGCACCATTACCCTGGGAGAGTGACACTTAGCAAGTCCTGGAAAGGGCCAAGGAGCCAGCCATGGAAGGGGTGGGTAAGAGCTGCTCCAAGCAAAACGGAGCCGCAAGTGCCCAGGCTCTGAGGCAGGGCAGACGGAACACCGTTCTGCTGCGGGAACTTTTGCAAGTTTAGTTTTATTGTTTCCCCCCCTCCCCGAGGAGGAACGTAAAAGACATTTGAAATCACATGCCTTACTAAGCTACAAAGTTAATATGGAGAGCTCATACATGACAGTAATGGGCCTTATTTTTTCCACAAAGCACGTTTTTCACCTGTTTTCCCTCAACTTCATATTTCCTCCTTATTCCTAATCAGTGTTAAGGTCAGTCACTTCCCTCTGCCACACAGACTCACACCGGTCCTGGAGCACCCCCGCTCCCCTACCCCGGGCCCCAGCGCTGTGCTCTCAGGCCCTCTGTCCACCCACGTCAAACCTGGTGGTCTCTGAATTACTTGTTCTTCTGGTCCCTCAGCCCCGCAGTCCCTGATGCCAAAGGGGTGGAGGCAGCATATGTGTGAAGCTGGGTACTCTTTGCTTTGAGAAAGACATGGAGATGGCGTGTGTGTGTGCGTGTGTGTGTGTGTGTGTGTGTGTGTGTGTGTGTGTGGTGAGGGCTGGAGATGCATGGTGAAATGGGCTCTGCATCCTGGCAGGGACAGAAGAAGGGCAGAGCCAGTGTTTGGCTTCCCCAATGTTTCCTTCCCAATACCCTCCCGGATAGAGCAGTGGGAACACCCAAAGCTCGGTGGCCTTGTCCAAAGTGACCCCGGGGTATTGCATCTATACTCTTACTCGTGCAACCATGGTTGTGTTTGAACCAGTCTGTGCGGGGAGGGGCAGGTGGCAGTTCGGTGAGGTGTGTCATGAGCATCTCTGTTCCCAATGGTGAGCGGGCTGTCGGCGCGGACGATTTGGCGCCGGCTGAGGGACTGTCGCTGTGTCAGTGTGTTATGGCGCCATCTCACACCAACCTGGCTACTGGAACCCCCAGGAGTAAAGTGAAATACTCAAGACTCTCCAGCACAGAGGATGGCTACATCGACCTCCAGTTTAAGAAAAGCCCTCCTAAGATTCCATGGAAGGCCATTGCGCTTGCTACGGTACTTTTTTTATTTTTTTAAATATATTTTATTGATTTTTTTTACAGGGAGGAAGGGAGAGGGATAGAGAGTTAGAAACATCGATGAGAGAGAAACATTGATCAGCTGCCTCCTGCACACCTCCCACCGGGGATGTGCCTGCAACCAAGGTACATGCCCTTGACCGGAATCGAACCTGGGACTCTTCAGTCCGCAGGCCGACGCTCTATCCACCGATCCAAACTGGTTAGGGCTACGGTACTTTTTTTGATTGGCACCTTTCTCATTCCCATAGGCTCCCTTCTGCTGGCTGGCTATATCAGCAAAGGGGTGGGGGGCAGACCAGGCCATTCCTGTTCTGATCATTGGCATCCTGGTGTTCCTGCCAGGGTTTTAACACCTGCGCATCGCTTACTATGCACCCAAAGGCTCCCGGGGTTACTCCTACGATGACATTCCAGACTTTGATGACTAGCGCCTACCTCAGCCCTGAGGAGCAGAGTCAGATGGGTCTGAGCTCAGCTTTAAGATACTGAGCAGAAACTATAGCTTCGGGCTAAGGAATTCTGCAGGTTGCAGATGCTTAACAAAGCCATGGCCATGTTTTATGGGTCCATCCTAAGAGCTTACAATTAGCTAACTAGGACATGCTCTGTATTTTTCATCTCCTGGCCCTGACAAAAAGCTGACAAGCTTTTCCACATGAACCTGCATCATGGAAGAAGAGCAATGTTAACGGAAGAAAGTGGGAGGTGATTCTGCAGAGGGAAGTGTTGCTGCCACCACCCTTTTTAGAGTCTTTATTGTCTGTTTGTTCTTGTGGTAAATGGAAGAAGGCAGTATGTCAACAACAACAACAACAACAACATGGCTGTTCTAATAAAAACGCAACTTTTCACCCTAGCTGGTTTGGCACAGTGAATAGAGCATAGGCCTGAGGGGTCCTGGGTTCAATTCTGGTCAGGGCACATGCCCGGGGTTGTGGGCTCCATCCCCAGTAGGGGGCATTCAGGAGGCAGCTGATCAATAATTATCTCTCATCATTGATGTTTCTATCTCTCGCTCCCTCTCCCTTCCTCTCTGAAATCAGTAAAAAAAAACAAAAAATCAAAAAAAAAAAACACATATAAAAAATGCAACTTTTCCACCCTGCCTCAGGCATCATGTAAAATTGAGGTTTTGACTATGGTTTCCTGTGCCCGTTGTCCATGACTGTGTACCCCAGAGTATAGGCACCCCAATTTGAGATGCCCAGAACCAGGGCATCTCAGAAGGGAGAGCAGGCAGAATGCACTGCAGCCCTGGGCAGAGACCCCCCGACTCTCAGTGAGTGGCCCTGGGACTCTGAGGGGAAGGTTCCCACCACTGTAAGGTGACAAGGACCACCACGGACTGTGTCCTGATATTGGCATGTGCCCATTTTCCTGCAGGGGATGCACAGAAGCAGGCATCCCAGCCGGGCCCTCAATGAGAGCAGTTGTGTAGCTGATGTGCTGTGTTTGAATTGGCCACTTACTGGCTGTGGGACCTCAGGCCTGCGGCTCCTCAGGTCTTGTGACTATCTGTGAGCAGCAGTTTTCCCGGAAAAAGAGGCTGCTAACAGCATTCGCCTCACCGGGTAGGGGGTGGGGAAGAGGGAACAGTGCCTGAGATAATGCTAATACAGACTGACACAGCGGCTGCTTCACAGCTGGTGCTCAGTAAATGAAGACGGTGCACGAGGTTCCATCTGCTTATGGAAGATACCGAAATAAAAGCCTGTGAAACAATGGACTTGGATGAAGTGGTGTGGACAGCCTAGAGCAGCGCTTCTCCTACTTTAATGTAAACAGGAATCACCAGGGATCTTGTTGAAACCGGTGTGGCTCAGTGGTTGAGGGTCGACCTATGAACCTATGCCTGGGTTGCAGGCTCGATCCCCAGTGTGGGGCATGCAGGAGGCAGCTGATCAACGATTCTCTCTCTCCCTCTCCCTTCCTTTCTGAGATTAATAAAAATATATTAAGAAATAAATAAATGCAGGTTCTGATTCAGCAGGTGGGGGCTGGGGCTGGGATGCCACCTTTCCAAGAGAATGCCACTCAAATAGCAAAGGAGCACGACGTCAACTAGGCAGAGTGCAAACCACAAGTCAGTTCTGTTTTGTTAAAAAACAAAGCAAAGCCCTGGCCGGTTTGGCTCAGTGGATAGAGCATTGGCCTGCAGACTCAAGGGTCCCAGGTTCGGTTCTGGTCAAGGGCATGTACCTTGGTTGCGGGCACATCTCCAGTAGGGGGTGTGCAGGAGGCAGCTGATTGATGTCTCTCTCTCATCGATGTTTCTGACTCTCTATCCTTCTCCCTTTCTCTGTAAAAAATTAATAAAACATATTAAAAACAAAAAAAAAACAAAACAAAAACAAAAAACAACCCTCTAATTTCTCAAGATATGACAGAAGCCTGCCACCCGCACTGCTGGGGCCTCACCTCCGCTTCAGGGACCTGGGAGAGAGGTCCCTGCTGGTCCACCAGGGACCACCAGGGGGAACCCCTCGCAGCCCCTCCCTCCAGCCCGTGGGCTTCACAGGGGAAGGGGGGGAGGAGGAGCTGGATTTCAGTCACAGTCCGCTGTGCATCATTCCCCTCGTTGTTGCCAGACTCTTTTAGACCGGTGGCCCCAGGCTACCCCCACCAGCAGTGACGTGGCCGGGACAGCTCCTCACTCCCCACCATTTGGCATTATCCAGCTTTCTCATTGTTGCCAGTCTAATTGGCGCAAGTGAAACCTTTCTCATTTGAACTTGTGTTTTTCTGATCATGAATAAATCGGACCATCTTTTCATAGGCTTGCTGGGGCTTCGGTGTCTTCAGAGCCTGCCCAAGTCCCCAAGGATGGGGCCTGCTGGAGGCCTTGCACACACCTCTGGGCGTGAAGGCTGGGACAGCTCCAGGGGAGGGGAGGAGGGAGACACGCCCAGGGGGACCTGGGGAGCCAGAGTGGCCCCTCCCCGACTCGGGTGGTGGGCCAGGTCCGGGGAGCCGAAGGAGGGACCGGCAGCCGGGTCTGGGATAGGGGGTGGGGGATGGGGAGCGGGGGGCGGGGAGAGCCGCAGAGCCGAGCTCACGTCAACCCCCAGGGCCGAGGCTGTGGGGGGTGGGGAAGGGGGGGAGGGTCAAGGGGAGCGGCTGCCGCCTGCACCTGGATGGTCCCCGCTCCGACTCCGCGCCCCCTCCTCTCCCCTCCCGCCCGGCTCCGGGGCTGCGCGGCTGGTGGGCTGGCGCAGGGCCGAGCGCGGGGCTGCGAGCGGCGGCATGGAGGAGCACCTGCCCTGGGAGACCGACGGCCGTGAGTCCGCGGCGCGGCGAGGCCGGGGCGGGGGCGGGCCGAGGACCAGAGCATCTCCCGCACCCCCCGCACCCCCACACTCCCGCGGGGGCGACCCCGGCTGGGATTGGCTCGGTCCACGTGTCCTTCTCGGTCCTGGGCTCCTTTGTGGCGCCGAGAGGAACGTGCATGGGGTCGAGGGGACACTGGCCACGAGCCGGAGACATTAGCTCGCAATAAGCTGGCAATGCCATCCTTGACTGAGTCCTTACTTCGTGTGCCAGGCCGAGGGACAGGCGCGCTCTTTGATCTCCAGGGCGGCCCTCTGGGTGGGACCTATTTCCATCTCCCTTTCTGCAGAAGGGAAAGCTGTGGCACAGGCGGGTTAAATAGGAGGCCCACGGTCACCGTCAGTAAGTGGTAGACGTGCTGAAGGCCCCAGCTCCCCCAGCATGGCCCCGCGCATGAAGAGCGGTGACCACATCAGATGGGGAAACTGAAACCCAGAGGGGAGGAACTATGGTGTGCCCAGTGCCAGGGTCTCAAGGCCAGGTAGCAGCAACCATGTGGGCATCAGCTGGGGGAGGGGAGAGAAGGATGGTGCCAGCCAGCGTCCTCAAGGGGATGGGTGTGGGGGAGGGGCTCTATCACGGTGTTATTTCAAAGGGTACAGGGTTCTGCCTGGGACAGAGGACCACCTGATCAGGACCTTTATTTACAATGTGCAGCAAGAGGCATGGGGAGTGTGGGATGGAGTTCTGGGCAGAGGCCCCAGCCTGGGCAAAGGCTCAGGGATTAGAGTGCAGTGTGTGTTTGATGTGGCCACAAAGAGGACGCATGGGTTGAGGTGGATGGGAGAGAGGAGACTCCGTTTGATCTGGGCTGTGCAGGGTCAGCTTGCTCCCATTTGGACTCCTGGCTGTTTGCCAACACGAACCAGCCCACAGCCCCGAGGCTTCCGCTAAGAGAAAGGGAGTCGGAGCTGGAAGGGATCTCTTCAGTTCACTTTCTCTTGACCCTCCTGCAGTGTTACAGCTGAAGGAACTGAGACTCCCTGGGGGACGGACTAGCCCAGGATCCTGCTGCTAGAAAGTGGCAGCGTGGGTACTAGAACCCCAGCTTCTCTAAGCTCACACCTGCAGTGCCAGCTCCTTTCCCAAACCTGGATCGTGGTGGCTTACAGCCAAGGGGTTAAGGAAGGAAAAGCTGGGTAGCCAGTGTGAAGACCCACGTCCCGCGTGGTTCAGGGTTCAGGATCTGGAGAAGGGGCCGCATGCAAATGAAAGAGACGAGACAAGAAATAATAATGTGGAAATTGGGGGGCCAGGCGGGAGCCCAACCCAATAGGAACGACTCCACTTGGGCTCTGGGCTTGCCATCCTTTTATTCAATTTGGGTTACACCTATAGCCCTTAGGCAGGCAATTTCCAGTAACAGACTATCTTATCAGTAAGGGTTTGCATGACTGTCTTGTGGGGAAGTTGCTTCAGGTACCACCGTCTCCACTAAACAGTGGGTGCATAGCTCTGACCTTTGCCAGGGCTCAAGGGTCACCAGCCTTCCGGGCTCCTTGTCCACACCTCTCTGCTAGTGAAGACAACGGGCGGTTTCCCACAGCCAGTGCTTCCTGGAGATGTTTGAGATCTGAGCGGGGCTCTTCCAGAAGGGCCTCCTCACTGCAGGAAGGGCAGGCCCTTCGGAGTGGGGCGGGTGGAGCTATCAAGGTGGACCTCGCCTGGAAGGTGGAGTTTTCTCCATCCCCTGAAGTATGGACAGGAAGCTGCCTTCCCCTGGGCTTCTTCCCTATCATTTACCTGAGCTCTCGGCTTGGTTTTCCCGGGGGCTAATGAGTCTTAGCTGAGGCAGTACTTTATAGGTCAAAGGCCCCCGAAGAGACTTAATGAGTTGTGTGTTTCTCATTCATTTAACAAATATATGCCAGGGCCCAAATTTTAAAAATTACATTGCCCTAGCCGGTTTGGCTCAGTGGATAGAGCATCGGCCTGCGGACTGAAGGGTCCCGGGTTCGATTCTGGTCAAGGGCACATGTCCTGGTTGAGGTCTTGATCCCCAGTAGGGGGCATGCAGGAGGCAGCCAACCAATGATTGTCTTTCACATTGATGTTTCTATCTTCCTCTCTGAAATCAATAAAAAAAATATATATATATATTTTAAAAAATTACACACATATATATGCATGCCAGGGCCTGAATTTGGGGATATAGTAATTGACAAATCAGACAAAAATCTCTCCCATCATGGGCTTATCTTATAATGGGGGAAGCAGACTATAAACTTAAATATGTGAATATAGCATTTGCCCATGGTGAGAGGTGTTATGGAGAAAAGTAATGCAGGGAGGTGGGTAGGGAGGGTGCTTTCCTTGGTTGGGGCTTCACTGGCTTCACTGGCCACCAGAATTTATTTATTTATTTATTTATTTATTTATTTATTTATTTATTTATTTTATTAAATGTATTGGGGTGACATTAGTCAACATGAACATACAGGTTTCAGGTGTGGGTTTCTATATTACAAGATCTATATATTGCACTATGTGCCCACCACCCACAAATCTCCTGTCACTGCCACCAGAATTTAATCTCTGATCTTTTGCCTTGGAGGAATGATAGTGATGACAATGGTGGCACTATTTCCCAGACACCATGCTAGAGGCTTCTCATATCTTATATCTAATCATTACAATAGCCCTGGAGGGCAGCTTATGTCTCCATTTGGAATATGAGGAAACTGAGGCACGGGATAATGAAGTAACTAAGTCATACAGCTAGACAGTGACTCAGCCGGAGCTGGTTGCCCTGGGGCAGCTACTCTGAGGTCCACAGGTTGTATCTGGGAGGCACCAGAAGGCCCAAGACCCTCTCCCACGTCTGGGAAGCCATGTGGAATTTATCAGGCAAACCAAACTGATGACAGGCCTGTCTGTCACCTCAGTGCATCACTGGCCACCTGTCCCTAGACAGAGTCTGGGTTTAGACATTCACACTGGACCATACAGGCAGGATGTGGATCTGGCAGCAATAAAACTACAAGATTACCTCCTGTAATGGCTGCGCAAAGAGCCAGGAAATATTTGTGCGCGTGTGTCCAAGCATTTCTGGAGGAGGGACGGGCATCTCTTAGTCTGGGGATCATTAGTGTCACTCATGGAAGCAGAGTTTTGTGGGCCCCTCCCTGTGCCCAGCTTTGGGCCTGCTGTGAGCTGTAGGTGGATTGGGAAGGGTCCGGTGTGGCCAGGGCCCCCAAGGAGCTTGAGGTCCAGCCAAGGAGATCAGGCATCCTCACAAGCCAAGAGCAGTCAGGATGACAGCAGCATGGGGGTCACCAGGCCTGATCCCTCCTGACTTGGCCACTAACCCTCTGAGTCCACCACTGCCCATGTAGGGGGCTGGCAGGGGAGCTCTGAGGTTCTCTCTAGTATGGCGGGGTCTCTCTTTTCCGCGTCCAGCACGGAAAGAGAGATGATCCGGTTCTTCGCGTAGAGGGGCTGGGGATTGAGAAATGAAAGAAAGAGACAAGGCACAGAGATAGAAGGAAAAAGCTGGGACTGGGTGGACCGCCGCCCTCTTCTGATGGAGAGACAGTGACCCAGAGCCGATGCAGCGTGTTTATTTTATACCCCCAGATACCAGGAAGTTTCACCAAAAGTCAAGACAAAGGAGATTATTTGCATTCTTGCATTCCTGGTGCTTGACTGGATTTACATATCAAAACCCACTCCCCGACACCTGGGCAAAGATAAGAGTCAGTGCTGAGAACACATCTGCCTTTTTGGCAAAGCATGTTCCCAGGGCGTGGCTTTGCCCACCGCCACTGGGTTCAGCTGACAATAATTAAAGAATGCCCATGTGCCTTCCCAGGCGCTCTCTACACTCTAGTCTGAGACTGTCTGAAGTAAAGGTGCATGATGAGGGTGAGAGGTGTGCAGAGAGACCACAGAGAAGGCCCCCTAGCTGGGAGAGGAGAGGGGAGGTGGAGGGATGAAGAGAGAAGCCAGGTGAGCATGCCCCTGGCCTCCGCAGGGCCTGACGCAGCACAGGACTCAGTAGCTCCTGGCTGCTTTCTGTACAGCGCTGTGAAAAAGGCAGTATAGACTCCAGGGGGAATGAATTCCATTCCCTTCTTAAGAGCAGCTCTGGGGGAGCAGACATGAAGCCGGGTGATGGGGCACCTCTAACGGGTGAGGGGCACACACCTAGCTCTGTGGATGGTCTTGCCCAGGGTCTCCCACGTTCAGGGTTTGGCCGAGTCCTGGCCATGTGGACCTGTGGTGAGTTAGAAGGAAACGCAAGCTGTCTGGGGAAGTCTCCACACAGAAATGGAGGAGAGGCATCCCCCCCACCCTCCACTCCTTTGGAAGACCCCAGCCCAGGAAACATTCAGGGCCAGGGAGGGGCTCTTCACTGCGCGTTGGTATGCAGTGGGGGGACCCCCACTCTCACCCCACTTCCCTTCTTCTCCCCCCAGTGCTTCCTCTGGAGAGGCAGCTCCACGAGGCTGCCCGCAGGAACAACATCGGGAGGATGAAGGAGCTGATCAGAAGCAGAGTCAACATTAGGGCCAGAAACCACGTGCGTAAGCAGGCTCCTCCCGCTCCGGAGGGATGGGGACAGTGTGGCGGGGACGCCGCCCCCCAGGAGGGAGAGTTTATGGAGTCTGCACCTGCATTTGCATTTGCAGGTTGTCCACATTGTCTCAAGGTCTCTGAGGCCTCACCCGAGGTCAGGGTCAGCATTCTGAGCCAGACTCGGGCAATTCCAGAACTTATACTCTTATAAGTTACTAGAAGCCCGGTGCATGAAATTCGTGCACGGAGGGGGGTTGTCCCTCAGCCCAGCCTGTACCCTCTCCAATCTGGGACCCCTCAAGGGATGTCCGACTGCCCGTTTAGGCCCAATCCAGGACTGCTGGCTCCCAACTGATTGCCTGCCTGCCTTCCTGATTGCCCCTAACCGCTTCTGCCTGCCTCTCACAATCCAGGACTGCTGGCTCCCAACTGCTTGCCTGCCTGCCTTCATGATTGCCCCTAACCGCTTCTGCCTGCCAGCCTGATCAACCCCTAACCACTCTGCTGCCAGCCTGTTTGCCCCCAACTTCCCCCCTCTGCCGGCCTGGTCACCCCTAACTGCCCTCTCCTGCAGGGTTGATCACCTCCAACTGCCCTCCCTTGCAGGCTTGGTCCCTCTCAACTGCCCTCCCTTGCAGGCCAGGTGCCTCCCAACTGCCCTCTCCTGCTGGCCATCTTGTGGTGGCCATCTTGTGTCCACATGGGGGCAGGATCTTTGACCACATGGGGGCAGCTATATTGTGTGTTGCAGTGATGATCAATCTGCATATTACTCTTTTATTAGATAGGATAGAGGCCTGGTACAGGGGTGGGGGCCAGCTGGTTTGCCCCGAAGGGTGTCCCGGATCAGGGTGGGGTACCCTGGGGGCGTGGGGCGGCCTGAGTGAGGGGCCTGTGGTGGTTTGCAGGCCAGCCACGCCCCCTGGCAACGCAAGCAGAGGCCCTGGTATCTGGAATTTATTTTCCTTCTACAATTGAAACTTTGTAGCCTGGAGCAGAGCCAAGCCTGGGGCTCCCTCCGAGGCCCGAATCCATTTGTGTTGGGGTTATAATTGAAAGTTTGTTGCCTTAAGCGGGTGGGCCTGGCCAGGGTGTGTGGAAAGCTTTGCTTCCCCTGTTGCCGGCGGCAACCCTGGCCTGCTCTCTCAAGCTCCATTCTGCTGCCATTTGTTTGAATTTGTTTACCTTCTATAATTGAAACTTTGTAGCTTGAGTGGAGGCTTAGGCCTGCAATGGCTGGCAGAAAGCTTGGCTTCCTCTGTTACCTAGGAAACCTTGCTCTCTGTGGCTGTAGCCATCTTGGTTTGGGTTAATTTGCATACTCGCTCTGATTGGATGGTGGGCGTGGCTGGTGGGCGTGGCTTGTGGGTGTGTCGGAGGTATGGTCAATTTGCATATTTGTCTATTATTAGATTAGACTAGAAGCCCGATGCATGAAATTTGGAAAGTGGGGGGCCAGGATTCTGAGCCACGCTCGCAGCCACGTTTCATCCGGAAAGTTGTCCAGAAGGATGTCTGGAAGGTCGTCCAGCTGTCCGGTCTAATTAGCATATTACGCTTTTATTAGTATAGATACTGTGACCTATCTGAAAGGCATACCTGACTCCAAGGAAGGTCAGGAGTCAGAGGCTGACAGGCAGATAGGAGCAGAACCTGGAGGGACAAAGGTGGAGTGATGCCTGAGGTCAGAAGTCCAGGGGTTTGAGACCAAGAGAGACCAGACCAAGAGAGGCTGAGCATGCACGAGGCAGCCGTTTAGCTCAATTCTCTGAGGGCCCTCTGTGCCCACTGAATGTGTCAAGTTGCTGTGGGCCCCCGCCTGCCCTCAGGGACTCAAAGACCAGGCTGGGGGAGCAGACATGAAGCCTGGGGGATGGGGCACCTCTAACGGGCGAGGGGCACACACCTAGCTCTGAAGGCTGCAGGTGAGGTGGCCCACAGCCCTGCCGGGGAAGAGGACAGAGGGCAAAGCCATCCCTTCTGGTGGGGGACACCGAGGATAGGCCTGAGTACCACCCGGGGTAGCAGCTCCCGCCTCAGGGCTCTGGCTGTCAGGAGCACCTTAGAGGAGAAGCCAGCTTGGGTGCTCGTCCGTGGAGGCTGAAAGGGTGGATGCAGGATTTCTGACTGCAGCAGGGGCTGCTCTGTCTGGGGTGACACGACAAGAGTATGACCTGGGTCTTCAGAGCCTTCCTGGGACTCAGTAATAGTGACAGGATTTCTGAGGTTTTCAGAGCACTCATCCACCTGTTTCCTGGTGATCCTCACTCACCCCTAGAGAGGGGAGTGGGGCAGAAAGTATTAATCCGGTTCATATGTTGAAGCAGGCACAGATGTGGCAGCAAGTAACCTCAGGTCACACAGCAAGTTATTGATGACTGGAGCCTTGGTCGCAACTCCTGGACAAGCACTAGCAAGGAAGCATGGATTTGTTGGATGATAGGATGCTAATGCTAGACTTATTCATTCATTCACTCATTCATTGATTCATTCAATCAATAAGTATTTATTAAGGGCTTACTACTCTGTGCCAGCACCATGCTAGGTGCTAGGGACAGAGCAGAACCCATGATGCAGCCCTCTTGGAGCTGATAGTCTAGTCGGGGAGGACTGACATTAAACTGAGTATCACAAGCAATTCATTCCCATGGTGGGAAGTTGAGCTCCACGGGGGTGGGAGGGGTCTGTCCCACTTGGGGGGTCAGGGAAGGCTTCTTGAGGAAGAGGTGTTTTTTAGGAGCCAGTGAAGAAGGACAGTGTTCCAGGCAGAGACACCACTCTGAAAATTAGTGTTTCTCTCATTGTCCCCCCCACCCCCACCCCCAAACAGAAAACTATGGAGGGCCGAAACCGGTTTGGCTCAGTGGATAGAGCGTCGGCCTGCGGACTCAAGGGTCCCGGGTTCGATTCCGGTCAAGGGCATGTACCTTGGTTGTGGGCACATCCCCAGTAGGGGGTGTGCAAGAGGCAGCTGATCGATGTTTCTAACTCTCTATTCCTCTCTCTTCCTCTCTGTAAAAAATCAATAAAATATATTAAAAAAAAAGAAAAGAAAACTATGGAGGGACACTGGCTTCCACCAGGCCTGCTCAGAGGGCCAGATACCATCATAAACTCCCAAGGTGGTGTGAGAACTAGGTGGAGGGTCAGGCACCCTCAGACCCATTCTGAGGGAAAGAGGGGACAGAACCCAGGCCCTCAGGGGCCCTCAGGGACTTGGAGAAAAACCATAGGCCACCGGGGAAGAGTGGGGAAGCTGGCATTTGTGAGAAGCAGTGGTAGGCAGGGCCAGGCCATGCAGTGTGTCCCAAGAGCAGTGGGGAGCTGTGAAGGGTTGCAGGTGGGGGACAGATGGAGCTAGTTGTTGTGTTTTACCACATGCCTTTCAGCTGCTGCCCTTTGGAGACGGGAGCGGCCCGAATGCGGCTGGGGCCCCAGTCACTGGTCACCAGAGCCAGCAAAGGCCTCCCATGCTGTAGACCAGCTTCCTGGCCTGGTGGTGGGTGGTGGGGAAGGGGCGGGAGGTGGGCCAGGCAGCCAGCCAGTGCCTCACAGGATTCCTCTCACTCCTGGCAGGTGGACAGGGTGGCCCTGCACTGGGCCGCAGGTGCAGGGCACGAGCAAGCTGTGCGGCTGCTCCTGGAGCATGAGGCTGCTGTGGACGATGAGGATGCGGTACGGGACCCCTATGGAGGCGTGTCTGTGTGTGCATGTCTGTCTGTCTGTCTGTCTCAGGGTGGGGAAGCTCACTCTGGATCTATGAGCAGCTGTCGTTGCCAGGGTTACCGCTGATATGCAGATGCACAGGTGCAGAGTGGGCAGGGAGCCTGAGTCTTTAGGGGCTTTGACACTGCAGTGGTCCCATTTACCCCTTGTCCAGTCATAAAGATCTCTCCATTTTCAAGGGCCTTTCAGTTCTCAGAGAGCCTTTTCAGTTCCTGCTGACATCACGTGGGCAAGGAGAGATATGGGCTGTAAAACAGATAACTGATTGGATTAGTGAAGTCACCAGAAGGCAGGTCTCTCTTGGTATGCCACAAGGCACTGTCCTGTCTAATCCTTAAACCAACACTTTGCACAAAGACTAGCAAATTGGCAAGCAGCACATTGCTGAGCACTGAAGAGTAGCAGGGTCTACAAAATTAGCTCTACAGGTTTGTGGAAAGGGCTGATTCTGATGATGACATTTGATAGGGATACATTTAAGAGTCTAAATTTAAATATTGGCCTGGCTGGTGTGGCTCCGTTGAGCGTTCGACCCATGTAACAAGAGGGCACCGTTTCAATTCCTGATTAGGGCACATGCCTGTGTTGTGGACTCAATCCCCAGCAGGGGGTGTGCAAGAGGCAGTTGACTGATGTTTCTATCTCTCCCTCTCCCTTCCTCTCTCTAAAAATCAATTAAAAAAAAAAAAAAAAAACCAAAAAAAATGTATTTGGAAAGAATATATTCTGAGATTGGCTCCCTCCAATTTTTTTGTGTTAAAAGGGTCCCTCTTTATGAAATGATGGTGACAGTAGACGGCAGCTGTTTTATTTAGCAACCTCCCCTACCCTGACAGTTTGCAATAGTGTATCAGCCTCTGTTTTTAAAAACGTCCTGGACTTTAAATTCCTAAAGCTGGGAGCTCCTTGGCCTGGGTGGCACTTGTGGTTTCTTATGGTTGTGTGACTTTGCAAAGCAGCCACACCTCCTCCTTCTCCTCCCCTCCTCCCGTGTCCTCTCCCCTAGTTTGGGATGAATGCACTGCTCCTGTCTGCCTGGTTTGGCCACTTACAGATTCTTCAGATCCTGGTTAACTCGGGGGCCAAGATCCACTGTGAGAACAAGGTAAGTCCTCAACTGGCAGCCCGCTGGACCCCACTGCCCCTGCCCCCCCTGTCCCCGGACCCAACTGCACAGGTGTGCCCCACCTCTGACACGTGCCCTGTCGCTGCTCCCTTTGGTCCCACATACATGCCTCTGCCTGCCCCAGTTTGCCTCCTGAAAACCCAGCTGAGCTCAACCCTGTGAAACTGGGACCCTCGTTGCTCCCACTGGCGCTTGGAGAAGGGCCGGAGGTGCCTCTTCCATCAACATGGAACACCTCTTTCTTCTGATCCCCTCATCCTTTACCACTCTAGAGGCTGTGACAGTCCCCAGTTGTCTGACCAGCCTCTTCATGCACAGAAGAGGAATACAAGTAACACCCTCAGAGGGTGGTAGGAAGATTAAATGAGGGAGAGGCGGGGACCCTGCCTCCCTTGTGCTCAGGGTGGCGGGATAGGAGAAAGCACTGGTTACCAAACTCTGGGATCTTTGGGCAAGTTACTTTACCCCCCTGAATCTCAGTTTTCCCCTTTGGAAATGGGGATGCTGGTACCCACCTCCGAGCTGTGGGAGAAGCACGTGCAGTGCCGTGTATATGTTACCGGGTGCAGTGTCAGGGAGCCCGGCAATCCCTGGCTGCTCACTGGTGTGCGCTGTGGTTTGAAGGAAGGCCCAGCCAGTTAGAGTGCCTGGAACCCCCGCACAGTGGTTCTAAAGAAAATGGAAACATCTTGGCCAAATGCTGTCAGCCAGGGGCTCTGGGGAAAAGAACATTTTATTCCACTTCTGTCAAACTTCTGCTTGAAATTTTAGCATTTCTTTCAATGATGGGTGAATGCAGGGGTGGAAGTGGCATGGTCTCTTGAGGCCGGGGCTGTGAAGTCACACGATATGTGTCCACCACATTCTATTGCTGAAAGCCCATCACAGGGCCAGCTTAGATTCGGGGGATGGAGAGTACTGGATTACCCCCGAGGAGAGTAGTACAGCCCCACCACGTAGGGTGTTTCTAAGGGTGGGAAGAATTGTAGCAGCCATCTTTGCAAACAGTCCACCCAGTCTTACTTTCAATCCTGTTCACGGTCCTTCCCAAAGGTATTCATCTCACTGTTAGATGAGCTGTGTCAGAGGCCATTCATACCCCTGTCTGCTCAGCCCAAAGCCAGTCATTGGTGATATTTCAAGTTTTACTAAACTACAGACTGCATTCAAATTTCATCAGTTTTTTTAAAAAAAACTTAATATTCTACAGTGCACTTAGTCGTCTTGTCTCCCTAGTCTCCTCTAACCTTGTGACCATTTCTCAGTCTTTCCTTGTTTTTCACAACTTTGACACTTTTGAAGAGTACTGGTCAAGTACTAGTATTTCGTAGAAAGTCCTCCATTTTGGTTTGTCTGATGATTAGATTGGGGTGACAGAATTTTGGGAAGGAGACCACAGAGGGCAAGTTCCTTTCTCACCTCCTGCTATCAGGGGGCATATGACACCACCATGATTTGTCGCTGGTAATGTTACTTTGATCCAATTCTGCCACCAGTTCCTATGTGTGTGGTTTTTCCATGCCACCAAGTAATTAACTCAATTCTCCACAGACACTGACCAGGGGTCCCACCAAATTAACTCAATTCTGACACTATCTACCAGGAGACAGCATCATAGTCCATAGGCTAAGGGCTGAGCCCTGCAAGCCTGCCCCACTTCAGACGCCAATCCCCAGGAGCCCCTTCCCGGGTTTGAATAATTTGCTAGAGCAGCTCTCAGAACTCAGGAAACCCATTTACTTACTAGATTACTGGTTCATTACAAAGGATATTAAAGGATATGAATCACTAGCCAGATGAAGAGATACATAATGTTAACGTAAGAAACATTCAAACCTGTGAGGAATTTTTGTGAGTTTATTTGAGCCAAACTGTGACAATTGCCAGGAAGCAGAATCTCAATGGGTTGAGATAATCGTGCCGAGAATGGGAGTTTTGCACTTGTTTTATACACTACAATCAAAAGAGGAGATGTAAGGGGGTTACATGAAATCCATTGGTGATAGTGTTGTAGTGTAACCCCCATCTTACAATGGACGCCTCAAAAAAGTCGAATTATGGAGTCATTTATTAAAGGCTGGTGGCATACGAGGGGCTAAAGCTCCAAATCTCGCAGCCCTGAACAGCTTGCCACGCCTGGCTTATATTGGCAGAATATCACAAAAGTATCGATTACATCTTTGGGTCTGGAATGAGGAACCTGTTTTGCGAAAAAGCATCTTTACAGAAGCAGAATTTGAGCAACTTAGTTATCTACGAATCACTGAATCAACAGAAACACATTATCTGGGACCGACCACCTGGACAATTTAGAATAATTGTGCTGTCCAGATTCTGGGACCACTGAGTCAACAGGAATGCACTATCTGTAGCTACTGAGGCAATTTAGGATAACTGAACTGTCTTGGGTCCCAGGAATGTGCTTCGATGACCAGTGAGATCACAATCAATAAGTTCAGAAAATTCTATTGTTTTAGCAAACAAATAAGTACAGAACCCAAATAGCAGTTTCTACCTGAGATGATTGCTACCATACTTCAATAGATTAGGGAGGTGGGAGAAAGCAAAGCGGGGAAACCTCTGGAATTGGATAAAAAGTAAAATGATAGACACATGATTCTTTTACAAAGTGGGCACAAGGCTGGTTCACAGTCATCCATTAACAGGAGAGCAGTAACAGTGAGGGACTCTGTGGCCTCCTGGTGCATTGGTTGTGCCCTAAGGGGTCTGGAAAAAGGGAAGCTACCCTGACATTCCAAACGTATGTTATCATGTTATCATAGATGCAAAAAGACAGTAGGCTCAGTTAAGGTCAAAGTTGATATTTGTCAGGGAAGATACAGGCCTAGGACATGACTACCCATCATAAATGGCCTTTTATTTTAAAAAGCTTTAATTTCAGACCACCCTTTGTGGTTACTTTAGGTCTCTGAGTTTGCAAGGTCACCATGCAGACCTTCCCTGAGCTTGTCAGGTTAGCATGTGCCCCCTTTTCATCCATAACAGGGTCAGGCCCCGAACAAAGGAGCATCTTGTCCTTGTGGAGTTTGGGGCCCAGCACATGGATGTGTTGTGGTTCACCAACTGGAAGCTCTCCGAACCCCCTCCTTTGGGTCTTTGTGGAGCTTCATTACATAGACATGAGTGATGCCATCCGTGGCCATTGGTGCTTGACTCAACCTTTGGTCCTCTCCATTCCTGCGTGTCGGCGGGGGAGAGAGGGGGGGGGGGGGGGGGGGGGGGGGGGTGTCTTAAGACAAAGTTTCAACCTTCTAATAGAGGTTGGTTCCCAGGCCCCAACCTTACATTACCTGGGGGCTTTTCCAGTTACCTCATTAACATAATAATAGACACCTTTATCGCTTTCAGCACTTAGGAAATTTGAAAGGTTTTAGGAGCTCTGTTCAAGGAAGAGGGATAAAGACCAAATATATATTTCTAATTACTAGCATAAACTACAATATCACTTTTCATCAGTTAGTTAAAGTAGAGACGGCCAGGTTTCTCCACTGTAAGATTGTTAGCATTTTCCCCTTTCCATAGTCTATTGTTGGAAACTCTTCGTGGTTTTAATTTGCATTTCAATAATGATGTCAGATATCTTTTCACAAGCTTATTTGCCATCCATATACTTTGATGTCCAAATTATTTTATAATTGTGTTATTTAATTTTTCATTGATGAGTTTTTAGAGTTCTTTATAAATTTTGGATGCATTTAAAAATAAATTATAGACATTAGTGTACTTCCTTTAAATACTTCAGCATACGTATTATTAACTAGGGTTCAATTTCCTTACATACAAAGAAATACACAAATCTTAAATTTATACTCTCTGAGATTTGACAAATGCTACTCTTGTATAACCCAAACCACTGTCAAGATGTAAAGCATTGTTCTATTGATTTTTGTGACCCGTTCATTGTTGCAATCTATTTGAAAAGCAGTGCTGTAAACACTCTCGCTGCAATAGAAGGCTCTGGGCTGTAAACACAGCATTTGCAAACCTCCCTCGCTTACCTTGCTTGTGGGGCCAGGAGACCTCCTTCCTCACCGTGTGTGAGAAGGGTCTCCGTTCCAGACTGCAGGGACCACCTGGGCTTGTTTCAGGACGGCCTAACCTTACTGCACTGCGCAGCCCAGAAAGGCCACGTGCCGGTGCTGGCGTTCATCATGGAAGACCTGGAGGACGTGGCCCTGGACCAGGCTGACAAGGTGCGGGTGGCATCAAGCCTGTCCTTTCCATTGGGCCCGGGGCTCCTGGGGCCACTCGTGCCCATTCCTCAAGTGTGTCCTTTGAGCTCCGGCTGGTGCAGACTGGGCCCCGTCTCAGGGAGCTGCTGGTCTAGAAGGGACATTAGGGCACAAATGAGCAAGACACGGCAGAAAGATGGTTAGTTCCGTCGGAGAGGCTCTGCTAAGGACGAGACATGTTAGAGAGGGAAGCCACTGCTTTCTGCTTCCTGGAGGAGGTGGCATTTGGTAGATGAACTGAATTCTGTCAATAAGATTGGAAAGCAGGGGGCCATTCCAAACGGAGGAGAGAGCATCCTAGAGAGTTAGAGGTGGAAAAGGGCCCTTTGTGTGTGAGTTCAGGTGGGTCAGAATATTGAGAGCGAGGGCCAGAGGGTTGGGGTCCCTCATGAAGATCTCGATCCCCAGCCTCAGGACTCTGTCCCTTATTCAGTAGGCAGCAGGGAGCCACAGGAGGGTTTCAGTGGGGGAGGGACCCCCCTAGTGGGGTCTTGTTGGGAAGTTGGGTGTGTGGGGCCAGGAGAGGGGAGAGTGTCTGGGTCAGGAGAAGCCACGGCAAGCCCAGCGTGGTTGGGGAAAGAGAGGCCGGGTGGGCAGAGCATAAAAGTTCACTCTCTTCTCCTCCCGTCAGCTGGGAAGGACAGCATTTCACCTGGCTGCTGCACACGGGCAGCTGGAGGCTCTGGACTTCCTGGTGGGCTCTGGCTGTGACCACAGCGTCAAAGACAAGGTACTGTGACCGCAGGTGCTGGGCTCCAGAGGGGTGGGCACTGGCAGCTCATCTGGGCCTGACTCTAACTTGCTGGAGGGGCAGAAGCCCAAAGACCAGAGTGTGTCCGATGTCCACCCAGCAGGCATTTATTTGAGCACACTCTCTGGGTCAACTCTGTGCTACAGGTGAGGGGCACAGGGATGCCCAAGACAGTTTCTTACTCAAGGACCTCAGTGCCACAATCCTCGTAAAGAGCTATGATCTAATATGGGGAGTCAGCATGGCAAATCGGATTGGTTGGCAGTGCTGCCCAGAGTGGGTAGGAGCGGACTGTGATTCCATTGGGAACATCTGTTGCTGGGGGTGTGGGAAGAGTTAGGGGGGTGGTAGCCACCCTCCTGTGGTCATTTGCTTTCTTTGTGGTTTGGTAAGCTACAGCGATTATGGCAAAAGTAGGGTGAGAGCACTGAGGAGGGAGCACTTCACGAATCAGAGGAGTGAGGGCTGGGGACTGGAAGGACTACCCTGAAAATGACTCGTACCAATGGACCATTGCAAATCATTAGGCAAATACACCGAGGGGCCAGATTCTGATGATCTCTGATTATGATGATAATCTGGCCACTCAGTGTATATCCTATATAATAAAAGGCTAATATGCAAATTGTCCCCTCGACCAGGAGTTTGACCAGCAGGCAGGCCGGCCAACCACCCATGTCCCCTCCCCCTGGCTGAAAGGGCAGAGCAGGACAGTACAAAATGTACTGTATCCTCCATCCTGTGTAACTATGTCCCTGATATGACTCCTTTTTCTGAGAAAAAGCACAGAATGTGTCAGTTACCCAGCCCGCCCTTAAATCAGCCAATAAGAATACAAAGGGAGATAACCAAAGGCCAAAAGAATACTAACCACCTCCTGTCTTTGTGTAACCGGACCCTAGTCCTCACCCAATCAATCAGAATCAGCCAACTCGGTGGTCCGAGCATCACCCCATCACCCGACCCCAAGCCCCATAAAATTGCTGTACTTCTGGAGCTCTGGGCTCTTTTGCATCCCACCGCTGCATCGGTAGGTGCCGAGAGACCGGGCTCGAGCTTGAATAAAGGCTCTTTGTTTTTGCATCGGACTCAGCTCCCTGGTGGTCTCTGGGGATCTTGAAATCTGGGCATAACACTGGCCAGGCTGGCCGGACCCCACCCATGCACAAATTCATGCACTGGGCCTCTATATATATATATATATGTTCAGAGATCATAATAATCTGGCCACTCAGTGTATGTTGCAGCAGATTCTAAACAATGCTTCTAACAAAGAGATGAACTCCGTTTTTAATCCTCTGATTAACGTGCTTGGTTGGAATAGGAGTCCTATTTCTATGCTTCGGACAGAGAGCTCACAGACAAATACATCGCAGGGTCTTAGAACTGGAAGGCATCTTCATCGGGGGCCAGTTCAGCCTTCTCACTTCACAGATGTGGAAACTGAGAGCCAGGGAGGGGACTGCTTTGGCCTGGGTCACACAGCGAGGCAAAGGCCAAGCTGGGTTTGGGGCCAGCATCCTGATGCCTAGCCCTGTGCTTCCTCTCCTCACTAGGCTGCCTCCTGGGGCACTGAGCCCTCAGGTCTGCACTGAATTCATCTGTCTGCATTCATCCTCTTGGGATGAAAAGGCTGCGTTGGGGCCTGAGAATCAGATTAGGCTGCTTCCCTTCATTTTGTAAACATGGCTGGAGATGGTTGTGTTCTGTGCCAGGCACTGAGCCAGGAAGCAGGGTTACAGAGCGGGGAAAGGACAGCCCCTGCCAGGACACATCACTCCGGAGGCAAAAAGATTGCACTCGGGGCCCAGGAGAGCAAGAACACCAAAACCAGAGAATGAGAAAAGCCCAGCTTTTTTTTTTTTTTAATATATTTTTGTTGGTTTCAGAGAGGAAGGGAGAGGGAGAGAGATAGAAACATCAATGATGAGACAGGATCATTGATTGGCTGCCTCCTGCACACCCCCTACTAGGGATCAGCACGAAACCCAGGGCATATGCCCTGACCAGAAATAGAACCATGACCTCCTGGTTCACAGGAGGTTCAACCGCTGAGTTATGCCAGCCCGACTAGCCCAGCTTTGATGAACTTGCTCAGAAGCCTGCAATCAGAAATTCTAGAGAGAAGCCTTTAAAATTGCACACCCCTGTGAAGTTCTGTATGCTCAGATGAGGAATATTTTCATCTGGGGAGGGCAGCAAAGAGAGCTTTTCAAGGCTCTGGGCTACTGAAGGTCTGACTCCTGCTGTCCCACCTGATGACAACACACGTTGTGCCACAGGTGCTGTAATGGTAGAGAGGCTTTGAGCATCCAGAGGAAGTGATTAATTCCACTGGGTACATCGAGGAGTTGCTGATAGGGCCTCACAGCAGCTGATAGGGAGAGGTTGGGCATCCCCACTGCAGAGGGCAGAGGTCACTGGGCCCCAGGCCAAGCACTCTATTGCCTGGCTCTCCTGTCTCTGACCCCCCTGCCCTGCCCAGGCAGAATTCAAGTGCCCTTTTAGGGGTCCCTGCCACCTGCGGCTTCAAAGAGCAGGATGTGGATATTAATACCCCAGAAGGAAGAAGAAAGCCCTGCCCTGCTAGCTGGGGGCCCTTGTCAGTTCGTTTGCATTTCTTTGATCAAGGAGACTTAACCCTATGGCCACATTCCCACAGTCTGATCCTTGCTGCAGAGAGCTGACTAGGCCGCTAAATGCACATTTGCAGAGAAATAGGAGAGAAGCAGAACAAAGCTGTTGGGATTTTTTTGTTTATTAATATGATATAACTGTCATCATAAAAGAAATTTAAATGTTTCACCTTTGTTCCCATAAGATAGGTATAGCTGTTTTATGTACATGTGGATCTATGATGGGGGAGCAGGGCATGTTTTCAACTCTTTTTTAAAAAAAATATATTTTATTGATTTTTTACAGAGAGGAAGGGAGAGGGATAGAGAGCTAGAAACATCGATGAGAGAGAAACATCCATCAGCTGCCTCCTGCACACCCCCCACTGGGGATGTGCCCGCAACCAAGGTACATGCCCTTGACCGGAATCGAACCTGGGACCCTCGAGTCCTCAGGCCGACGCTCTATCCACTGAGCAAAACTGGCTAGGGCTGTTTTCAACTCTTTTAAGTGCTGCTTTGGCTTTGGTATACGTTCACATCCTCATCGGGCCTTTTAAAGATCTGTGCTTAAATGGGAATGTCCACCCCTCATGAAGGCAATGAGACAGGCCAGCGCGAGGAAGGAGCCTGAGTGAGGAGGCCCCTATGACTGGTTCAGCGAGATGTGTCCCAGGGGCCTTTGGGGTGTGAGGAATGGCCAAGGCTGCATCTTCCCTTCTGGATGCTTCTGTGGTCCCTCAGGGTCCTTGCCCTGATCTTCCATCTGTGGTTCCTCTTTAGGGACATACCTATCTCTGGCCGCTTTCAGCTGTCCTCCTCTTTGCTGGGGCCCTTCACCCTCCTTCCAGCTGTCCTCCTCTTTGCTGGGGCCCTTCAGCCTCCTTCCAGCTGTCCTTCGTAGTGAGACCCCTTTAAGGATAACCCCAAGCAGGCTGCCCTCATGGGACTTCTAATACAAAGAACACTGTGCCTTCTGCCCCACCACATGGAGCCTCTTGGTTCTGTCACTGTCACCTTTGTACTTCTCACATGTGAGGCAACTACCAGTCCTCTGGCTCTCAAGTTCCAAGAGGCAAATGTGAAGCTCCCATCACATTATTTACTCACTAGAGGCCCGGTGCACAAAATTCGTGCATGTGTGTGTCTGTGTGTGTGTGTGTGTGTGTGTGTGTGTGTGTGTGTCCCTCAGCCCAGCCTGCACCCTCTCCAATCTGGGACCCCTCGAGGGATGTCCGACTGCCCGTTTAGGCTTGGATCTCCCCCGGTGGGATCGGGCCTAAACGGGCAGTTGGATATCCCTCTCACAATCCAGGATTGCTGGCTTCCAACTGCTCACCTACCTGCCTGCCTGCCTGCTTGCCTAATTGCCCCTAGCCATTTCTGCCTGCCAGCCTGATCAGCCCCTAACCACTCCCCTGCCAGCCTGATTGATACCTAACTGCTCCCCTGCTGGCCCAATTGCCCCTAACTGCCCTCCCCTGGCCTGGTCGCCCCCAACTGCCCTCCCCTGCCGGGCATCTTGTGGCGGCCATCTTGTGTCCACATGGGGGTGGCCATCTTGTGTGTTGGAGTGATGGTCAATTTTCATATTACTCTTTATTATATAGGATCAAACAAATGTCTATTGAGAGTTTGCTGTGTGCCCAGGTTCTATTCTAGGCACTTGGGGAAACCAGATAACAAAATGGACAGAAATCCCCACCCTGTGGTGCTTACGTTCTGCCAATAGCGTCAGACAATAAACCATGAGCAGGGGATACAAGTAAATCATAAAGGTATGAGAAGGCCGGCGGTGCTATGGAGAAGGAAAAGTGGAGCAGGATGAGGGGATCAGGAGGACAGGGGTGGAGTCCCAGTTTTAAGTGTGTGGCCAGGGTGGGCCACAATATTCCACAAGAAGCTAATAATGCCTTGGGAAAAGGCAAGGCGGCAGAGGCTGGAGGCCTGGCCTTGAGCAGAAGGAGGGAGGGTGGTCTGCAGTCCCCAGGGAGGGGCCGGTTTTAGACAGGAGCATGGAAAGTAGGGATATATATATTTTTAAGTATGTGTCTGCCTTGAATTGTAAAAAAAGAGAGACCAGGACTTGGCCCTTGGCAGTGCCCTGGTTGTAGTTTTCGGTACGGTTCTCAGGAGCAGGATGGCTTTGGCCCAGCATTCAGGGCTGCAGCGTGTCACGGACTTGCTCTGTGACCCTGGAGATGTCACTCCCTCTCTGGACCTCCGTTTCCATGTCTATAAAATAAGGGGTGGCTCTAGCAGGCCCTCAGAGCCTGGGAGGTGTGTGATTCTACCAGCCCCTCCTTGCAGGACGGGAACACGGCTCTTCACCTGGCCGCTGGCCGGGGCCACCTGGCTGTGTTGCAGCAACTCGTGGACATCGGGCTGGACTTGGAGGAGAGGAATGTGGTGAGTTGCCACCTGGATGATGCAGAAACAGGTGACACTCACTCTCTGCCTTCAGGGAACCCCCAGGCCGTGGTTTTCCCCCATAGAGGCCCTAAAGCTGGAAGCTGAGGGTATGTTCTTGAACCAACAGCCCGCCAGAAAAAGCTAAGCCGCGGCACAAAACTCCAGGCTTAGTGGGGCACCAGGCAAGAGGGATTACCAGGAAGTCATGCACAGGGTGTGTGCTCACAGAAGGGAGAAGTCTCGTGACCGGGATGGGCGGGGGTGGTTCCTGGAATAGGAGGGAATGGACAGAGAGCGGGGTGAGGCTGCTTGGAGGGCGGGAGAGCCTGAGCGGAGGGGTGGAGGAGGGGATGAGTGTACCACCTGTCCCTCAAAGTGAGAAAACCAGGGGCAGGGATTAGGGAACCGCAAATAATGGGGTCATTGTCCTAGGAGCAGGGCAGTGGAGAGCTCCGAGCCCCGGAGCCTGGCAGGAGGGTGTCCTCTGGTCTCAGGTCCTGGCCTCAGCCTCCTGCCCTCCCCCTACCGCTCCCCTCTCCCGTGTGTTTCAGGAGGGTCTGACCGCCCTGCACGCCGCTGCTGAAGGGGTCCACCCCGACTGTGTGCAGCTCCTCCTGGCGGCTGGGAGCAGCGTGAATGCCCTCACTCAGGTAGCCAGGCCTCCCCACGACTGACGGCGGACTTTTAAATAGCTCTATTCCTTCATCTTCCACATAACCAAGTAATTACTTCGTTGGATTGCATGTCTGAGGTTTTTGTTAATCCTCACCCAAGGATATTTTTTCCATATATTTTTATTTATTTATTTAAAATATTTTTATTGATTTCAGAGAGGAAAGGAGAGGGAGAGAGAGATAGAAACATCAGTGATGAGGGAGAATCATTGATCGGCTGCCCGCTGCATGCCCAACACTGGGAATCAAGCCCGCCACTCGGGCATGTGCCCTGACCGGGAATCAAACCGTGACCTCTGGTTCATAAATCAATGCTCAACCACTGAGTCATGCCGGCTGAGCCCATTAGTTGTTAGAGAGAGTTGAAGAGAGGGGAAAAAACATCGATATGAGAGAGACACATCAATCGGTTGCCTCCTACACGTGCCCTGGGCTGGGATGGCTGCCCTGGGCTGCTGAGTTGTAACGGCGTCAGCAGTAACAGCCACAATGATTCCAGAACATTGTGTGCACAGAGGCTACGAGGCAGCAGGCCCAGGGTCTGGTCTTGGCTTCTCCACTGCTGAGCTGCTGTGATCTGGGCAAGTTACTTAACCTCTCTGAGCCTCTTTTCCCAACTATGAAATGGGGAGGCAACCAATCAATGTGTCTCTCTCACACAGATGTTTCTCTTTCTGTCTCTCCCCCTCCCTTCTACTCTCTCTGAAAATCAATGGAAAAAATATTCCGGGGTGAGGATTAACAAAAAAGAAAATAAATAGCAAGATGGCAAATGCAAATTTAATAATATCAACGTTAAACCACTCTAAGTATGAATAATCTATATATATAAAAGCCTAAGCGACCATTATGGCTGAATGACTGGAACAACCAGAATGACCAGTCGACCGTTCGCTATCATGTGCACTGTGCTGGGGTTTGCCCTGTACTGGCAAATCTTATTTGTCCCCTTCTTTGAAAACCATCTCCTCAGAGTCTGTACTCTGGGTGTCGTTACCAGGTAAGAAATTGTGCAGCCTTTGGCCTGTGTTCTGGAGTTTGTGACAGGAGGCAAGGAAAGGCTGAGGTCATTGTGAGCTCCTTTCACTGTCACCAGGACTGGGCAAGTCATTGATTTCCTCAGCCTGAGAGTTGAAAGGGGATAATAGTCCCAGCGGGTGGGGAGAGGGGGAGGGGTTATGAGAAAAATGGAATAATGAATTCCTAAGTGCTTTGCAAACCCCGCTATGAAGGGTCCGTAGGGCATTGCATTGATTTCTGTTTTCCTCTAGAAAGAGCAGAGCTGCCTCCATTATGCAGCTCTCAGTGGCTCCGAGGACGTGGCCCGGGCCCTCATCCACTCAGGGGGCTGCACCAACGTGGCTGATCATGTAAGTGTGGGGACCTGGACTGAAGGGGGTCCCCATGACCCCAAAGTCTCCCATGACCCCATTGATTGGGGTTAGGATGGGGGCCAGCTGGCAGCGCGGAAGAGAGTCAAATAAGGTTCAGTGGGACAGGTTTAGAAACCACGCTTGCATTGCCTTCCAAGTGAAGTATCTCCTCGTGTTCGCCTCCCATGTATCCATTGAGTCAGGAATGATCTTATTCCAGATTTAGCCTCTTGGTTTCCACATTGTTCCTGTTGTGTTGTGGCACATGCAGTGTACCATAGGCAACAGTATAACCTTGTGGTTAAGACTTGGACTTTGGTGTCAGACAACCTGGCTTTGAGACCTGGCTCTGCCACTCACACTGAATGACCTTGGGCAAGCAGCTTTGACCTCCCTGGGCCTCTGTTTCCATATCGATAAGCACTATTATTATTCCCTTTACACAAACGAGGAACTATCTATTGTTTAAATTAGAAAGAGGTCATTTCACATAGCTGAAATAAGTACTCTATTAAAATTATTGTAGCCTGGCTGGTGTGGCTCAGAGGTTGAGCATCAACCTATGAACCAGGAGTTCATGGTTCTATTCTGGTCAGGGCACAGGCCTGGGTTGTGGGCTTCACCCTCCCTGGGGCTGTGCAGAAGGCAGCCAATCAATGATTCTCTCTCATCATCGATGTTTCTATCTCTCTCTCCCTCTCCCTTCCTCTCTGAAATAAATAAAAATATGTTAAAAAATATATAACATTATTGTAAAAAACAGTATAACACAATTCATTAGAATATAGAGAAAAGGGGCATCCTTAATCCTGACACCCTAGTAAAGCAATGACTTTTCTTTATCTCCTCTCTGTTTCTCCTCATAGTAGTAGCACCTCTAGAATAAATCCAGAATAAGGCAGACTTCTGCAAGGAGGATGCTTATTTGTTTTCCCCATCAAGACACCAGAATTGACTCCAGTCCAGTGGAGTCTCCCGAGCCCAGGTGCCCAGTGTTGCTGCAGAGTTTCCCTGGTAGACATTTTTTAGGTGTTGACCATGACAGATGTGGTCCACTATCCACATCACATCGAACAGATCCTCAACTGTTGGTGCTGACTTTGCAACTATAAAGAATGATTTCATGAACATCTTTATGGCATAACTTTTCATTTATTTTGCATTATAGATGTATTCTCCAAGCAGGACTTCCAGGTCAGGTAGTAAAAACATTTTTATGATTCCTGTTTTAAATCCCACAAAAATGCTTATTAATGATGGAAACAGAACAAATTTCAAACCAAGCAGCAATCACTCCTTCCAAAACAAACAAACAGACAAGTCCTCATTTTCAGATGGTTACGCTGTGAATTCCAGAATAGCATTTACAATATTATTACTATTGTTCTTCAGGGCTTGGATTGACTTTGCTCTTGACACACATGTGCTTGTGACATGAACGATTCTATGACCTTAACTCCCACACTGGTTTCATCAGCCTCTTCCTCTTCATTCTCCTCTTGACAGTTGGAGTCTGTGTTTTCTTGAATGTCTGAGACAGCTTCACCTGGAACTTTGAATTGCTCAGCAGCTAGCAGGACTTGCTGAGATAAATCCTCCATCTTGGCTTCCCCCCAAACTACGTGGGTATCTGAAACTGGGCTCTTGTAGACATCTGGTTTTGCGATGACAAAGAGGATATTCTTAGATTTCTGGATAATGACCCTTTATAACCTCTGTAACCTCTCGAAGGCCCAGGTGGGACCCAGCCTTCCGCGCCTTCTTTTCACTCCGGCTCTGTTTACTGACTGGCTCTTCATCGACTTCAGCGGCTGCCGGCCGGGCTTGTTGTGTGGTTTGCCTGTGCGGACTCCTGTTCCTCGAGCTCTGGTACTGACTCATCAGATTCGGTTCCACACCCTGTCTCAGCCTGGGGCTGTGGCAACTCCTGCTCTGTCCCAAGATCTTATGATTTGGTGCAAGTTGTTAAATTGCTTTCCCAAAACATCACACCACATAGCTTCCAGTCATTTATGAGTGACCTTTCACCAATATTAGATATTCTTCTATAGTTAAGTGATTCCTTGTTATTGTTTTAGATTACTATTGACTCTGAACCATTAATCGTTTTCCTACTTTAAGTTCTTTTGTTGTGAGTTACTTCTTGAGATCCTTTTATAATCCGATGTTACTTTGTCGCTCAAATGTCTCAGCTTTGACCATCGGGCGCCCTTTCAGTTGGCTCCTGGGTCCCTTGACATTGATCATTCTGGGTGTGTTTGGTTCTCTTAATAGACGTTATTTTTAGAGCAGTTTTAGGTTCACAGCAAAATTGAGCAGAAGGTAGAGATTTCTCATCTGCTCTCTGCCCCTACACATTTGTAGCCTTCCTTATTATCAACACCACCCACCAGAGAGCTACATTGATTACAATTACTTGAGTGTTTTTGTCTTCTATTTTAAATTAATTCTAGTAGCGTTTTGGGTGGGGGAGGGGGGGTAATAACTATTTTAACCTGTTTAGATGAAAACAACCAGGTTGCCTACAAATACTGATATCATTAAAATCTTTTTAAAAATATATTTTTTATTGATTTCAGAGAGGAAAGGAGAGGGAAAGATAGAAACATTAATGAGAATCATCGATTGCCCTGACCAGGAATCGAACCTCGACTTCCTGGTTCATAGGTTGATGCTCAACCACTGAGCCACACTGGCTGGGAAAATCTTTTCTAATATTTATAAACCGTTTTTTTCCTGTCCTAAACTAGTAATGGCAACAGTGGGCATTCTTTTTTAAAAATATAAATATTTTATTGATTTTTTTACAGAGAGGAAGGGAGAGGGACAGAGAGCTAGAAACATCGATCAGCTGCCTCCTGCACCCCCCCCCCCCCCCACTGGGGATGTGCCTGCAACCAAGGTACATGCCCTTGACCAGAATGGAACCCGGGACCCTTGAGTCCGCAGGCCGACACTCTATCCACTGAGCCAAACCGGTTAGGGCAACAGTGGGCATTCTTGCTGTATGTGTGTGTGTGTTCTGTTTTATAACCTTTTTATACTCAATATGTGAGGGTGTAGTTCCCTAATCAGTATAGACCTATACTACCAATTTTACTGGCTTTGTACTATTGCACAGTATGTGTGTGACCTAGAGAGGGGGATACAGTGGCAGTATCTTCACTTTGTCATGCAGTCAGGGGTCACAGGGGACCATTGGGAAGGGAGTCTTCTAGCCTTGAGCAAGGCCTTGGATAAGTGTTGGACTTGGAGTGAGATCTCGGTTCCAGTCACATCCAGCTCTCTCATTCATTGATATCACACATAAGTAGGTAACAGGCATCTACCGAGGTGCCAGGGGTTGAAAGTTCACTAACACAAGGTATCTATTAGCTATGTCCTTTGGCAAGTTGCATAAGTTCTCTGAACCTCAGTGTTCCCATTTGTAAGATGAAAATACCAATAAAAATACCATCCTTATATACTTTCTAGGTTCATGTGTGGGTTAAATGGGATATCCGAGAACATTAAGGTGTTGCTAGAAGGGACCTTGGCAAACATCACTTGCCAGATGAAGAGTATCAGAGAAGGAAAAGGACTTGCCCAAAGTCACAGTGTGAGGTCCTGACATAGCTAAGTCTCAAACTTGGGTCTTCAGGTCCCCACCCACCTTGCGGTTCAGTGTTTGGACCCCAGGGATTCAGGCGAGGGGGCTGTGAATGCCTCAGGCCACCCATCCAACCCAGAAGCACTATCAATGCTCCTCCCTACTCTCACCCCCCAGCACCCACCTCCTGCTCGGCAGTCCCAAGAGGGACCCATCAGTTGATTTGTGTCTCCCTCACCCCAGCAGGGAGCCTCTCCAATGCATCTCGCTGTGAGGCACAACTTCCCCACCCTGGTTCAGCTCCTCATCGATGCTGGCAGTGACCTGGACGCCACCGACAATGTAAGTGGCTACAGAAACCACTTGGTTCCCACGGAGTCTCTGGGCACCCTCCCAGACTGGCTGGGCTCGGCTGCAGTCTACCAGATGGCCCAACGCTAAGGCATTGCTTTTATAGCTTGATTTGTTGACGGTAGTGGTCGCATCATTTTTATTAACCATTCCCCTATTATTTTGAACATTTTGGTTGTTTTCAAGTTTTTCCCATAATATATATATATGAACTCTGTAGTTAACACCTTCCTACATTCAACCTTTTCCTTTCATTGACTCCCCCCACTCCCCCCCAGGGAGAATCCTGGGGCAGGGGTGACTAGGGCAGTCTTGTGTAATAACACGAGGCCTCCAAGTCCTGAAGTTGTGATCAGTCAGGAGCCCTTTTAAACCCCTGTTCCCTCAATCCACCTCCTACCCATGTATTCCTCAGTGCCAGCACATACACACCACTAGGGGAAGAAAGCAATTTAGCAGGAGATAGCATATACCATTAAAATTGTGACTATTTTTACATCTGAGAATTGAGCTTCAAGAAATATATTAAGAGCTCCTGCACAAAGATATTCATTGCAGCATTATCAGTCTTCAGTTTGAAAATGGGCCAAATACTTCATAATAGAGAAGTGGTTAGGTAAATTACAGTATTGACATAGACTATGACGGAGCTATTAAAAATGGTGTTTGCCGTGGCTGGTGTGACTCAGTTGCTTGGAGCATTGTCCCATACACTGAAAGGCTGTGGGTTCGATTCCCAGTCAGGGCACATATAAGAGGCAGCTGATGGATGTTTCTCTCTCACATCAATCTCTCTCTCTCTCTTTCCCTTCCTCTCTCTAAAATCAACAAACATATCCTTGGGTGAGATTTTTTATTTTTTTTTTTTTTTATTTTTTTTTATTTTTTTTTTAATTTCTTTATTGATTAAGGTGTCACATATTTGTCCTCATCCCCCCATTCCCATCCCACCCCTCTCCCCACGCATGCCCCAATCCCCTGTTGAACTTAACCGTTGGATAGGCTCATATGCATGCATACAGGTCCTTTGGTTGAACTCTCCCCCTCCCCCCACCCTCCCCCTACCCTCCCCTATCCTTCCTCTGAGGCCCGATAGTCCGATCGATGCCTCCTTGCTTCTGGTTCTGTTCTTGTTCCTCAGTCTATGTTGTTCATCATTTCCCCTAGATGAACGAGATCATGTGTCACTAGATATATACTAATAAGAACTGAATGTGAGACGAGCAATAATAGTTATGCTGACAGGCAAGTGAATCAATCTGTAACGAGCTTCCCCCTGGACCAACAGTTCTTTTGAGACCCAATTTCAATGTCCAGTAGTTCCTTATGTGTACATGTCAGCACTGACCCCTCAGCTCTGGATGGTGGACAAATGGTGGTAATGGAGGTCCGACTCCCTCTGGTTTGGTCTCGGCCGAACCCAGGGGCACGGCGTCACCCGGACTAAGGGGCACGTGGCCTCACCCATACCCAAGGGGCGCGTGGTCTCACCCGGGCCTGGGACCCAGCCTCACCCGGATGGATCCAGGGGCGCACGGCCTCACTCGGACCCAGGATCTGGCTTCACCCGTACCCAGGGACGCTTGGCCTCTCCCAGACCCAGGGGCACGTGGCCTCACCCGGGCTTAGTTGCACAAGGCCTCACCTGGATCCAGGGACACATGGTCTCTCCCGGACCCAGGGACGCTTGGCCTCTCCCAGACCCAGGGCCACTTGGGCTCACCCGGGCCTAGGTGCATGAGGCCTCATCCGGATCCAGGGACACATGGTCGCACCCGGACCCAGGGACGCTTGGCCTCTCCCAGACCCAGGGCCACTTGGGCTCACCCGGGCCTAGGTGTACGAGGCCTCACCCGGATCCAGGGACACATGGTCTCACTGGACCCAGGGACGCTTGGCCTCTCCCAGACCCAGGGCCACTTGGGCTCACCCGGGCCTAGGTGCACGAGGCCTCACCCGGATCCAGGGACACATGGTCTCACCCGGACCCAGGGATGCTTGGCCTCTCCCAGACCCAGGGCCACTTGGGCTCACCCGGGCCTAGGTGCACGAGGCCTCACCCGGATCCAGGGACACATGGTCTCACCCGGACCCAGGGACGCTTGGCCTCTCCCAGACCCAGGGCCACTTGGGCTCACCCGGGCCTAGGTGCACGAGGCCTCACCCGGATCCTGGGACACATGGTCTCACCCGGACCCAGGGACGCTTGGCCTCTCCCAGACCCAGGGCCACTTGGGCTCACCCGGGCCTAGGTGCACGAGGCCTCACCCGGATCCAGGGACACATGGTCTCACCCGGATCCAGGGACGCTTGGCCTCTCCCAGACCCAGGGCCACTTGGGCTCACCCGGGCCTAGGTGCACGAGGCCTCACCCGGATCCAGGGACACATGGTCTCACCCGGACCCAGGGACGCTTGGCCTCTCCCAGACCCAGGGCCACTTGGGCTCACCCGGGCCTAGGTGCACGAGGCCTCACCCGGATCCAGGGACACATGGTCTCACCCGGATCCAGGGACGCTTGGCCTCTCCCAGACCCAGGGCCACTTGGGCTCACCCGGGCCTAGGTGCACGAGGCCTCACCCGGATCCAGGGACACATGGTCTCACCCGGACCCAGGGACGCTTGGCCTCTCCCAGACCCAGGGCCACTTGGGCTCACCCGGGCCTAGGTGTACGAGGCCTCACCCGGATCCAGGGACACATGGTCTCACCCGGACCCAGGGACGCTTGGCCTCTCCCAGACCCAGGGCCACTTGGGCTCACCCGGGCCTAGGTGCACGAGGCCTCACCCGGATCCAGGGACACATGGTCTTACCCGGACCCAGGGACGCTTGGCCTCTCCCAGACCCAGGGCCACTTGGGCTCACCCGGGCCTAGGTGCACGAGGCCTCACCCGGATCCTGGGACACATGGTCTCACCCGGACCCAGGGACGCTTGGCCTCTCCCAGACCCAGGGCCACTTGGGCTCACCCGGGCCTAGGTGCACGAGGCCTCACCCGGATCCAGGGACACATGGTCTCACCCGGATCCAGGGACGCTTGGCCTCTCCCAGACCCAGGGCCACTTGGGCTCACCCGGGCCTCGGTGCACGAGGCCTCACCCGGATCCTGGGACACATGGTCTCACCCGGATCCAGGGACGCTTGGCCTCTCCCAGACCCAGGGCCACTTGGGCTCACCCGGGCCTAGGTGCACGAGGCCTCACCCGGATCCGGGGACACATGGTCTCACCCGGACCCAGGGACGCTTGGCCTCTCCCAGACCCAGGGGCACGTGGCCTCACCTGGGCCTAGGTGCACGAGGCCTCACCCGGATCCAGGAACACATGGTCTCACCCGGACCCAGGGACGCTTGGCCTCTTCCAGACCCAGGGCCACTTGGGCTCACCCGGGCCTAGGTGCACGAGGCCTCACCCGGATCCGGGGACACATGGTCTCACCCGGATCCAGGGACGCTTGGCCTCTCCCAGACCCAGGGGCACGTGGCCTCACCCGGGCCTAGGTGCACGAGGCCTCATCCGGCTCCAGGGACACCTGGTCGCACCCGGACCCAGGGACGCTTGGCCTCTCCCAGACCCAGGGCCACTTGGGCTCACCCGGGTCTAGGTGCACGCGTCCTCACTCGGATCCAGGGACACATGGTCTCACACGGACCCAGGGACGCTTGGCCTCTCAGACCCCGGGGCACGTGGCCTCACCCGGGCCTAGGCGCACGAGGCCTCACCCGGATCCAGGGACTCACAGTCTCACCCGGACCCAGGGACGCCTGGCCTCCCCCAGACCCAGGGGCACGCGGCCCCACCCGGGCCTAGGTGCACGAGGCCCCACCCGGATCCAGGGACACATGGTCTCGCCCGGACCTAGGGGTGCGTGGCCTCTCTCAGACCCAGGGGCACGTGGCCTCACCTGGACCTAGGTGCACGAAGCCTCCCGGACCCAGGGGCGCGTTACCTCTCTCAGACCCCTGGTCGCGTGGTCTCACCCGGATCCAGGGGCTCACGGCCTCACCCGTACTCGGGACCCAGCCTTACCCGGATCCAGGGGCCCACGGCCTCACCCGGACCCAGGGTTCAGATTCGCCCGGACCCAGGGGCACATGGCCTCACCCGAACCCGGAATCCAGCTTCACCTGGACCCAGGGGTGCGTGGCCTCACCCAAACCCAGGGGCGTGAGGCCTCACCTAGACCCAGAGGCGTGTGACCACATCTGAGCCCAGAGGCTCACAGGCTCGCCTGGACTCGGGTCTCAGCGGGGTTTCGTCTTCTTGATCCCAATTCCTGTTGGTCAATTCCCTCTCAGCAATTCCTTCGGTCATTTTCTCAGAGCTCCAGGGCGGCTGCCGCAGAACTCGTTGGGCGGCGGGCTCGGCAAGGCTGTGGTGTGCCCGGTGCCCGGCGGTGGGCTGGTCCGGTGTCGCTGCGTCAGCCCTTGGGTCTGCAACGGTGGCCAGTCGCTGAGCGTGCGCACCTGGCCACTTTGGGGCATTGAGATTCTTGAAGGACTCGGAGGTCAGCAAGCACGGAGTCTCCCTCCCCATGTCTCCCAGGGGCTCGTCTGTCCGTGCTCGGCAGCGAGTGGAGCCGTCCCCTCAGCCGGAGACCGCCGGGGGAACTGCGCCGAGCACGTTCCAGGCCACCATTGTGTCGCCTGAGCCATAGTTCTTAAAGTGTGGACTTTGGGTCACCGGCATCAGCATCATCCTGCGTACCCCTCTCTTTTATTCTAGTTGTAGAGCACCTGCTCAGCCAGCCCCCCGGTCTTTCTGGCTGGTGTCTGCTCTGCTCTCCCGTCGTAGTCTCAATATTGTTGTGGTAGGCAACGATCAGGCTGCCGCCCTATGTCTCCATCTTGGTCCTCCTTTGTACAGTTAAGTCTTGATTGTTGTTGGTGTCACTGGGAGGAATTGTCCTCCAGGCCAATTGGCCGTGAGGACCCTCTTTGTCTATATAGGAAGAGTTGCTGTGCAGGAGACATGTTTGTGGGCCGGGTCTTGATGCAGCAATGCCTTGGCGCTCACTGAGTCTGCCTCTAGAATGCCTCCCTTATGCAAGTGATTGAAATCTGGTGTCATCTCACACCAACCACTAGATGCCCTCGTTTCTGGGTCTCCAATGTAGTGTGGGTCAGCCACTACCTGAGGCACTCAGCAGGAAAAAGCTTCTGCTCAGCTTGGCTGGGGCGGAGCTACAGGGTGGAGCCTACAACCTTGGCTTCCTGTCAGCCCCGCCCTATGAGGCTCCTGTGTCTGTGTCCCTCTGTATTCCTTGCAAACACCTCTGAGAGAAACGCGCCCTGAAGTTTCGCCCACTGCCAAACAGTCCAGTCCCTCCCCTAATGAATCTGGACTCCCAGATTCTCGCCTGGGACTGGGTTTCAGTGCAGTTGGAACTGGGTCTCAGCGCAGTCTGGCGTCCCTGTCTCCTTCCCAGCAGGGCCACCCAGTGGCGCAGGCAAAAGTCCGTCCTCTGCGAACCTTCCAGTGTGCGCGTCTGGAGCCGCCGCTTCTCTGTGCCTCCGCCACCACAGCCCAAATTCATTCCCCCAGCGTGCGCCTGGCTTCCCAGGGTTTCGCCCGGAACTGGGGTTCAGTGCAGTCGGAACTGGGGTTCAGCACGGTCCTGAGCTTATGTCTCCTTCCCGCTAGGGCAGTTCAGTGGCGCAGGCAACAGTCCGTCCTTTGCGCCCCTTCCCGTGCGCGCCTCTGGAGCTCTGCCTTCCCCCGCTCCTCTGTGCCTGCGCCCCACAGCCCAGATTCATTCCCCCAGCCTGCGCCTGGCTTCCCAGGGTTTTGCCCGGAACTGGCGCTCAGTGCAGTCGGAACCGGCGCTTAGCGCACTCCAGAGCCTTTATCTCCTTCCTGCCAGTGAACGCCGGCCAGGCCGTCAGCCGCCCCTTCCTCTCCGGCTCCATCCTCCCCGCAGGCGCGCGTGCTCGTGTCTCCGCCAGTTTCTCCATACCTCAGGCTTTTACGGCTCCCCCGATTGTCCTCGTGGCCTTCTCCTTCCCCCCAGCTGTGGGCATTTCAGTCCGCCAGCTCTCCTGTGGTTCTGGACGATGTCCGTTCTGACCTCTAGTTGTGCCTTTGAAATTGTTGTGCCCGGCGGCAGGTTAGGTGTTTCACCTATGCCGCCATCTTGGTTTCTCGAGATTTTTTAAAATGGTGTTTATTAGAGTTGATAATATGTGTAAAGTGTTATGATAGGTATAAAAATAGGTGCAAAATGTATGCATATTCAGGATGGTCTCAAATATGTAAAACCAACAAACTAAGAACATTCTGCATTTTATTTTATTTTATTTTAAATATATTTTTATTGATTTCAGAGAGGAAGGGAGAGGGAGAGAGAGATATAGAAACATCAATGATGAGAGAGAATCATTGATCAGCTGCCTCGAGCACGCACCCTACCGGGGGTGGAGCCCGCAACCTGGGCACGTGCCCTTGTCCAGAATCAAACCCGGGACCCTTCAGTCCGCAGGCCGACACTCTATCCACTGAGCCAAACCGGCTAGGGCCATTCTGCATTTAAAAAAAAAGCCTAGAAGAAATATCATCACAGAGGTTGACTTGGGTGGGCTAGTGAGCAGTATTTTTTTGTTTTTACCAACTTTTCTCTGGTATTATGCTTACGATTAAACCCAGCTCACTCTTCCTCATAACTTCTTAGAGAAACGTTGTTAAGGCCCAACCGGGAGTGGACCCACCTTGGTCCTGTCCCGGCTTTAAGCACAGGCCACTTCTCCATGCCCTTCCATTCCCCTGTCCCCTGATTTCTCTTCCAGAGGCAGCAGACGCCCCTCCACCTTGCCGCAGAGCACGCCAGGCAGGACATAGCGGAGATGCTCCTGGTTGCGGGCGTTAACTTAAACCTGAGCGATAAGGTACCTCTGCTCACAGCCAGCCTCCCTTTCAAGCTTTCAGAGTGTCCAGGGCCTCCCCTCCTTTACAGACCACCTCGAATGCAGCTTCCTCCCGGAAGCCTTCCTGCTGCATTGCCTTCCCCTGCCTCCTCGGAGGGCCCTCAGCCCTTGGCCCTCCCGTTCCTGTTCTCTAGGCCTAGGATGTGGTAGCCCTCTGTTTCATGGCCCCATCAGACTCTGGGCACCTTGAGTCACTGGTGGGGGAGGGGGACGCTTTTCAGCACATCATGCCGGTGGGGTGACTACGTCCTCAGTGGCTGGAGGTCTGAGAAGAGTGAAGACCTAGTATGAGGCTTGTGAGGGGAAGGTTATTTGCAAAAGGCCCTTGGGATGGGGTGAGGAGGGTTGGGCAGGACCAGGCTCTGAGGCTGGACCTGGGAGGGGCTCCCTGCTTTGAGCTGGGCCTTTGGGCAGCTGGCCAAACTCGAAGAGGAGCTTCCCATCCCTGGGGGTGGTTGAGGCCAGCCCTGATTGGGAGGCCTGGATCCAAGGGCTGGGGACATGTGGGGACATAGGCAAACTTGCCTCAGTGAGCCCAAGCCCCTTCTCTGGGCTCTGGTTTCATGTGAGGAGTGGGGCTGGTACCACCTGTTTCACAGGTGACGTAGAAGTGTTATGCAGGCTGCATTCCATAAGCACCAAGGCCTCCTAAATTCTAGAGAACACAGGAGGTGGTGGCTGGAATGATTATTACTGCTTATTCTACCCGTGACTTCCCCACCTCCCTCCTCATGACCAGAAACCCTTCCTCCTCTCCAATAAGAAGTATAGGTGGCTGGAAACCACTTTCTTTGGGCGGCAGGGTTTGTGGTCCCGGCTAGAGGTCACCTTACACCCCTCCTGTAGAAACTCTGGCTTCCCTCCTCGCTTCTGCTTGCAGCAAGGGAAAACCGCCCTGGCCGTGGCCGCCCGCAGCAACCACATCAGCCTGGTGGACATGATCATAAAAGCTGACCGCTTCTACCAATGGGAGAAGGTACTGGGGCCCTGCACAAAGGGAGCGACCTGGGCTCCGGGTGGAGTTGGCTTTGACCAGTTCAGGGGCCCCTCAGTTTCCAAGGCGGTAGTAATCCCTGCCTTACCTCCCACCAGGGAGGTTTGTGAGGGCCTGCGATGGGGAGCACCCACACCAGTGTGGAGAGACTACAGGACGCTGCTCTGGCTCCTGGTTGGGGGATGAATAGATGCATGCGTGCAGGTGTGAGGAAAGAGATGGCTGGCTGGTCCTAGATCGCTGCCATCTCCGGGTGATTGGAATTACTGCTTGGGGTGTTGTATCCAGGCAACTCCCTAAACCCAGGAGGAAAGTGTGCTGGGATTGATTAGTGATGTCTGCTGTGGAACTGGGAAAGAAGGGTGGCTGAGGAAGGCCAGGCATTTGCTGTTCTAGTTCTCAGCAAGTGGGGGTGGGGCAGGGTTGTGTTTTGTTTTTTTTTGGTGTCTTTGAGGGTTGTTTATATACACAGAAAATGATTTTTTACATTTACTTCCATTTTAAAAAGTAATACTAAATTTATTATAATTTTAAAAAACTAATTTTCTGTAAATTTTAAGTTTATTTTATAAATCTTGTTATTCTATTTATGCATCCCAGTAAATTTGAATAGTCACTTTCAAAGAAGCCTTTTGATTAGTGTTTGGCTCCTGTATGAATTTAGTTAATTAAACTATTGTAAACATTTTAAAGTGAATGAATACATTTAATATAATAGATTTTCTTTTCACGTACTTCAAATGCTTCCTCAATTTAAAAATTATCCTAGTAAACCCAATAAGTTAAACCTATAAATAAAGTGAATTTCATTCAAATATCATTCCAATGTTGTTTACAAACTTTGTAAACTTCTCTACACCTCTCAAATAAAAATAAAAAAATCACTATTCCAAATCAGTTGGTGGATAACCAATTTCAATAGGAATCACGAGATATTCTTTCTCACTGACATGCAAGAGTCTCATAAACATTACCACCCCTTTACAACAGACAACCCCTAAATGTAACCCCAGGATATTAATATGAAGGGTTTGACGAAATGATTTGTTTATGTGCTTAATGTTAAACCACAACAGTCTTTAAAGCTCTCAACTCTAGGGCAGAGGTGCAGTTAGAATCACAAATTCTCCCCCCCCTACCCCCCACCCCCATCCCCAGGCCAATTCAGTCAGAATCTCTGGCCTGGGGATGAAGCTTAGTAGTTCTTAAAGCTCCCAGGTGATCTGATGCACGGAGATGCCGCTGAGAACCCTGCTCTAAGAAACGGCTTCTTACTACCAGGGTGAGAGCCATGCTCCCAGGTCCTCCCCTCACAGGTGACTGGCCAGACACTGCTGACCGGGAAGTAACATGCAGACCCCAGGGTGACCTTTCTCACCATGAGCTTTTCAACAACCGGAACTCTGTATCCTCTTCCTTTAGAGGGGCTTGCAGAGGCCTTTGTGGGTTAGCTTATGCTATTATGTAATTCTTTTGTAACCTCTCATTTTATCACTGGCTCTGCATAGAAAGAATTGTCCCCTCACCCTTCACTGCTTGTTGGGATGTGGCAAGTCCAGTGCCTTGTTTGGTTTTAGCCACAACTGCTGAGCCGCCCTTCTGACACCTGCACCGCGTAAAAACAGAGAAAAGAGGGGAATGGGGAAGCCTTCCTGAGAGGTGGCATCTGGGTGGCCTTTTGACTGTGGCAATGGGCTTGAGGGGCAGGGCGGTGAGGAAAGGACCTCTGGATGGAGGAGCAGGGTGAGCAGCTCGGGTCCCAGAGGCCAAGGCAAGGCATCGAGGCGGAAACCAGAGCAGCAGCCAGGAAGCCCAGGTTGGCCACGACACCGTTTCCCAGTTCCCAGCCCAGGATCACGAGGGAGAGCCTGGCAGGGATTCCCCCCAGAAACCCCTGTTGCACTTCTGGGATCTGCCCCACAGGACCACCTCTCACTCGGGGACCCCCGTGACCTCGCTGGGAAGAGGGTGACCTTTAAGCAGGACCATCGGCAGGAAACGCAGCAGCTTCGCGCTGTGCTGTGGCGACTGGCCTCCAGGTACCTGCGGCCCCACGAGTGGAAGAAGCTCGCGTATTGCTGGGAGTTCACTGAGGCCCACGTCCATGCCATCGAGCAACAGTGGACAGGTACCCCTCGCCTTGGCACCCCAGAGCAGCCAGCAGGTGGAGGGGTAGGGGCGCTTGAGGTAGCTTCTGTTTCCTGTGCTTCTGGGGGAAAAGCCTGTGCCGCCCACGTGAAGCCACGTGCCATTGCCAGCACGCGGCGTGCTTTTCTCACTCGTCCAGGCCTTTGCACCGGCATGCCCTCTGCTTTCCCCGCCCCATTGTCCTGCGAACCTCACAGTCTTCGTGAATCAGCCGGAGCTGATCCTAACGGTTCATACAGGAAACTGAAGGCACTCCCAGTAGAGAGAAGAGGAGCTCTGTGACCACTATTACCTAACGGGTATCTGAAAATGTTGGCCCTGGTACTAAGGCATGAAACAGAATTAGAAATGAGTGCAAACACTGGAAAGGAAGAGAGAGATTTATTAAGTCCAGATGCTATAATTATATACACAGGAAGTCCAGAAGAATCAACTGAAAAGCTCTTAGAATAAAATAATTCAATGAGCCGGGCCGGTATGGCTCAGTGGTTGAGCATTGACCTAGGCACCAAGAGGTGGCCGGTTCGATTCCTGGTCAGGGCACGTGCCCAGGTTTCAGTCTCGATCCCCCCAGAAGGAGGCAGCCAATCGATGTTGATGTTTCTTTCTGATTGATGTTTCTGTCTCTCTCTCCCTTTCCTTTCCTCTCTCTCTAAAAAATCAATTAAAACATTAAAAAATAAATTCAACCCTGGCCAGTTTGGCTTGGTGGTTAGAGCATCGGCCCAGAGACTGAAGGTTCTCAGTCAAGGGCACGTACCCGGATTGCAGGCCTGATCCTGGCCCGGGTTGGGACGTGGGCAGGAGGCAACCGATTGATGTGTCTCTCTCGCATCAATCTCTTTCTCTCTCTCCCTCCCTCCCTTTCACTCTCTCTAAGAATCAATGGAAAAAATATCTTCGGGTGAGGAGTAACAAACAAACAAACAAAATTTAATTCCATGAAATGGCTAAATATATGATAAAATATAAAAACACCAGAGTATTCCTATGTACCATCAATAAGTGGGCCAAATATATAGAGGCATTTTAAAAAAGATATTACTTTTATAATAATGTGTGTCTATAAAAAGAAATATGAATGACATATTAATAAAACAATAAAAATTAGTTTAGCCATAAAAGAAAACTTGGGTAAATGGAATGACATTTTGTATTCCTGGCTGGAAATATCTTATAGATATTGATTTTTCCCAAATTAGATTAAAACTTTGACCTAGTTTTTTTTAAAATATATTTTATTGATTTTTTTACAGAGAGGAAGGGAGAGGGATAGAGAGTTAGAAACATCGATGAGAGAGAAACAACTGGGGATGTGCCCGCAACCAAGGTACATGCCCTTGACTGGAATTGAACCTGGGACCCTTCAGTCTGCAGGCCGACGCTCTATCCACTGAGCCAAACCGGTCAGGGCTGATCTAGTTTTAATCAAATGAATATAGGAGGTTTTTGAAGCTTGACTGAAAGAATAAACAGGGAACATATAAATGAATATTCTGGGGGGGAGGAGTGAAGACGATCTAACCCAACCAGACTCAATCATTTATAAAGTTAAAATAACTAATATAGACACCTGACACAAAAATATGCAAACCAGTTAGTGGAATAGAGCAGGGTATCCAAAAGTAAACTATCACAGACACGAGCTTTCACAGCCGACAGAGGGCCCTGGGGGACAGAGGCTAGTGAACAAACAGGTCGGGTGAAACTGCCGCGCCGCGCCGAGGGCAGCCCCTGAGGAAGTGCCGCTGAGGGCCCCGGGGAGGAAGGTCAGACACAAAGGACTGACCTGGACCCATGGCTGGCCCGCCATCGCCCTGCCTGGGAGAGCAGACCGAGTCACAGAGTTTGAAACTAGTCAACCCCACCACCGGCACTGAAGGCGTGAACACTTATTTCCAGACATGGCTGTGCCTTGGGATCACCTGGGAAGCGGTAACACCACTCAGTGCCCAGCTGTTCCCAGAACCACGCTTGTGGGAAGCTGGGGGAGGGAGGGGAGCCTAGGTGTCAATAGTTCCTGCAGCTTCCCAGGTGTTCCCAGGTGTTCCCAGGTGTTCCCAGTGGGCACGTCCGGCCGGGAACCACTGATGCCGGGAAAGAACCTGGCCAGCTCGGACGCTGACTAAGCCGACTTCTCCTCGAGGAGGGCCACTAGCGGGCAAGGCACAGATTGTCCTGCGCAGCCAGAGATGACGCCGACCGCCTTGTGCATCGTGTCCCACAATGAGTGCCAGTTCTCTCTTAAGAGTGACACCAACAGCATGCGTGGTAGATGCTCAGGAGGAAGCCTGGGGCTGGGGAGGTTCAGGGTTCCCAACACAAAACCTCCACCCGCACCCTACCCGAGGCGGCTCTGCCCCTGCCCTCCCCTTCTCTGGGCTGAACCCCTCTAGAGCAGAGGAAGGCTGGCGTTCCGGAGGCAGTCAGGGCTGCATAGACACGTGCTGGGATCTGGCTCGTGCTCCGTGGGCCAGGTTGACTCCTTTTGCTTTTCTCTTTCTCCTTCACGGTCCCCAGGCACCAAGAGCTTCCAGGAGCACGGCCATCGGATGCTGCTCATCTGGCTGCACGGCGTGACCACGGCGGGTGAGAACCCCAGCAAAGTGCTCTTTGAGGGCCTCGTGGCCATCGGCAGGAGGGACCTGGCGGGTAAGAGCGTCCCCTGCCCAGCTCCTGCTCAGGGCAGCGCCCGGCCCCAGGGTCAGAGCAGCGTGGCCGCCACTGGACTGCGGCAGAGCCTTCCAAGGCTGCTCAAACCCCAGTGCCGTGGCGCTGGCTCTGAACCTTCCAGATTCCTGGTCCCGGCTCTGCCTCTCTCTGGCACTCAGGTGAGGCCTTGAGCAAATCACAGTGCCTCCTGGCCCTGGTCTCCCCACCTGTGCAAGGAGGGTGTTGTCCCAGGTGATCCCTGTGATGTTCACAGCCCCAGAGCCAGGATGCTACAATCTCTTCCTCTCCAGCCTTCCATACTTGATCCCCCACCTCCCCCAAGTTTGGAATAAAGCTGAAACAGCCTGCAGAGTTTTTGTTTTGTTTTGTTTTGTTTTTCTTTTACAAACATTAACCCTTTGCACTCGCTTGCTTTTTTCTCGATTCCTTTATTCTAATGCTAACCGTGTCGAGTCACACTCGACATCCGAGTGCAAAAGGTTATTAAGACCTACGGGCCAGAACTGGCTTAATATGAGTTGAGCCAGTCAGATTTCAAAGTTTCCAATGCCATCCCAACTTTTGAATTCCACCTATTAGACAAAAAGGAGGAAACAAATGGAGCTTGTAATGAAAAAAGAAAAGAAAAGAAAAGAAAATTGTCAGTCCCAAAAGCCTGGCTTGGTATTCAGGGCATCCCATGGGACCGTCAGGCAGAGGGACAGTAGGTTCTAGCACCAATCCCCCCCCCATTAGAAACAAGGCCAGCTCTGATGACAAAGCCTTCCACACTGTAATGCTGATTGGCGCGGCGCTTTACGGGAAACCACAGGATGGGGTATCGGGCAGTCGCCAGTAGCAGTGAAGGCTACCTTAGTCACGTGGCAACAGGAAACACATGGAGAGCCTGTTCCCGAGGGGAAAGGAAAGCCCCTGGCATGCTGGCCATTGCACAGCTGCCACAGGCAGGGCAGGAAAAGAGTCATTTCAGAGTGGAGGAATTGGGCATAACTTCTTTCTTCTTCCAAAATGTTAACTATTACTGTTGCTTCTTCTTTTAACACAAATTCTGGCAGCCAGTGAAAACCTGAAACCAGCCCTTAGGCAACATGAGGCAACAGGGGTCTCGTCTTTTGCAGAAAGCATCCGGAGGAAAATAAACGCCGGCCCGGGCACCCCCAGCAGGTGTACCGCCATGTGACCAGAGGGGCTGGACCTTCAGGAGCCGGGACCTCAGAGTGGGGGCCCCTGAACAGAAGACGACCACCATTTAAGGGCTTAAAAAAAAAATCACCGTTAACAAACCTCCAGCTGCTTTTACGGAAACGCATCGTCATGCAGGGCCTGCAGGCAAATGCTTGCAATTTCTTTCAGTGATTGGCCCAGGGGCCTGTGCTGGGTTTTGCAGGTAATCCCTTCCCACAGGTGTGGTCCTTCGCGTCTCTCAGCTCACCTTCATCTCCATCACCTCAGAGCCTCACAGGGTGCAAGAGGCGTCTTGTCAGAGAGGACACGGGCTCCGGCTAGCTGAGCAGCCAATCAGGTGGTGAGGGCAGGTGCCAAACCCCGCATTCCCGTCTCTCCGACTGGTGAAGGGCTCCATCCATCACTTACCAATGGACCACCCTGAGCTCCTCCACCGGCTTTTAGGAATGCTGTGCTTGCTCCACAGCTGTTTCTGCTCCCAGGTTTGTCTGTTCACGCTGACAGCTCCATGAGGCACACACTCTCATGTTTTCCCTCTTGTAAAAATTTTTAAAGTTTTAAAACGTTTTTGAAATCATTTTAGACTTACGACAATGTTGCAGAAACAATACAAAGAATTTCCAAATACTCTTCACAATACAGTTTCCCCAAGAATTAACATCTTACACAACCAGAGCATGATTTCCCAAACCAGGAAATGAACACTGATACAATACTATTAGCTTATCTTCAGACCTTATTCGAATTTAGTCAGTTAAGCCATTTTTCTGGACCAGGATCCAGTCCAGGATCAATCCCTGCATTTAGTTGTCATTTTCATTAAAAAAAAATATTTTTATTGATTTCAGAGAGGAAGGGAGAGGGGGAAGAGATAGAAACATCAACAATGAGAGAGTATGATTGATCAGCCGTCTCCTGCACGCCCCCCTACTGGGGACCGAGCCCACAACCCGGGCACGTGCCCTAACCAGAATCTAACCGTGACCTCCTGGTTCATAGGTTGACGCTCAATCACTGAGCCACACTGGTCAGGCAACATTCTCATTTTTATAGCCCCAAGATGAAGACTCACCTCTCTGGAGCAGCTTTTTCTATTCAACCCAGCTCTCTGCAATGATGGAAATCTGTGGCTACAGTTTATTTGCCACTAGTTACCTGTGGCTACTGAGCACTTGCAATGTGGCAAGTGGGACTGAGGAACTGAGTTTTAAATTTTACTTAATTTTCATTATTTGGAATTTAAATAGTCACCCGTGGTAAAGGGCAACCGCATTGGAGGGCAGCTGGTCTGGAGTTTCACTTTCAGGTGACAGGCAAGCACGGGTCACTGTGCCGCTCAGCCACGCCGATCCCAGTGCGGCTCCAGGGAAAAGGGACTTAGGAAGCGTCAGGGTTTCACGGCAGGTGGAGAGTATGGGCGCTGGGAGCCTGGGAGTTGGAGTTCTGCCTGCCACTCTTTCTAATTCCAGCTCTTTTGCATGTGGCACAGCTGGTGATGGTCAGTGGGGAGCCCACCTCTTAGATAAACTCCTCATGAAGTTACCCATTGGGCCCGAGTCCTGGGAAGGAGAGAGGATAAAATCTGTTGGAGCCCAAAGGGGTTTCAGTGACCACACACGGCGGGCGGGGGTTCACAATGGCACAATCCTCTGAAAGGCACGGTGGCATGATCTCCCAGAATTACAGGGACATTTCCCCTTCACCCAGCCATCCCACATCCGGGAATGTACCCCACAGAGGAACCTGCAAACCTCATGCTAACACTAGTGCAGGTTAATACAGGGGAAACTGTGCCATGGTGAGGGGGATGTGGGAAATCTGTACTACCTGCTGTTTTTTATACTGTTTTAAAAATTAAGTCTATTAATTAAACAAAAAAATCCCACAAACTAAACGTTTCGAAAAGAAAGAGAGGCTTTGAAGCCAGCCCATTTTACAGGCAGTAGCCTGGTGATGAGAGGTGTCTTGCCAGAGGCCACACAGCTCACATGGATCAGACCCCGGCACAGCAGGCAGCCTCCGTGCCGTGCCCCCGCCCCCTCCCCAGTCCTCCGCATGGAAAACCCTCCCATCTTCCATTTGGGAAAGGTATTTTGTACCACATGGGACTGAGGTCATTTATCTGAATGGATTTTACACAATGAATTTTTGTATTTTTTTGAGACAAAAATAGCAAGTTCTTAAAATAAAATTGAAATGTTGAAACATCTCTCAAATTCAATACTCATTTCTTTTGTTTGGGAGGTCTATGGCAAAATTTCAGATGAGACAAGCTGTTGTGGACTGGTTCTGTGTAACCACAACCGTTCAGCTCACCATCAGCAGTCAGTATTGACTGAGTGTCTTCTGTGGCGGGCAGTCTGCTGGGAGCCGGGGAGCTGCACTGAGTAGCCCCGCCCCGTTCCTGCCCTCTGGAAGCTTGTGGTCTGGGCGGCGGGTGGAGGGGCTCAGATACCAATAATGTAATATAGTGCGGTTGGTGCTTGAATGGGTATATGCAGGGAATTATGGGATTTATTCCTCCTTGGAGAAGGTAAAGGGAGGAAAGTGAGAGAATCACAGAGAAGACAGAAGTGGGCAAAGCACATTCCAAGCAAAGAGCAGTCTATGCGATGGCACGGAGGCGTGGAGGCGTGTCTGTCTGAGAACGGTGTGGCTGGAACACAGGAAGCCTGGGAGGGGAGGAGATGTGCTGGAGGGGCAGGAGACCACGGGCCAGGTGTGCAGAGGGTGGGCTTTTCAGCCCTCGTTGAGACGACTCCAGGGGGCACTGGTATCCCCGGAGCTCCCTCTGTCAGCCTGCGTCACGATGCCCGATCCCTCTTCCTTCCACAATCTTCCTTCTTTTGATCTTTAATAAGCATCTTGCTCTCGATGTTTCATCTCAGCATCTGCTTTGGCGATGAGGCATGGAGCTGTGGCGATGGGGTCCGAGATGGCTGAGTTTCTAGCTGGGAAATCTGAGGAGCAGTGATGTTGGGAACTGAGATGATGGGGTTTGGGAGAGAAGGGGCAGGTTTGGGCAGTGGGGACATGGGTGTAGCTTTAGCCAGGAGAGTCGGTGGTGCCTGTAGAAGACTGGCCTAATAGATAGGCCTGGATAAGCATTCAAGGCCAGCACTCAAAATCAGTCAGGGCTGGAAATGGCAGTCGTCAGGGGGCAGAGCCAGGGAGGCACGGCTTACAAAGGGAGAATTTGAAGAGAGTGGAGGGCAGCCCTGGCTCATTACTGCACCAGGTGAGGGGCTGCTGCTGACCACATGCAGACTGGCCCTGCCCACAGGCCCTACCTGTTTGTTGGGATGTCGAGACACAGCCGGTGAAACTATGGCAGCCTCAAGGCCAAGTTAGAAACGGCAAGCCCTGCCTCTATGGCTTACCAACTGCTTCCCTAATTCACGACCGCTGTCAAATCATAAGGCACTCAGAGAAGACCCTGCACCTCTGTGGACAGATCACTGGCTTTAGGTATGACCCAACGTGGCATTCCAGTCCCCCTCCTTCCTGTGTGACGCCCAGCAAATCTCTCCACCTCTCCATATCTCTGTGACTGCGCCTGTAAAATCAGTTTAAAATCTGAAAAAGTATGGCCAACTCAGTATTCTGAAAACTTAAAGGGAAAGAAACATGAATGCTGATTTTTTTTGGTCTAAATTGTACCTCAGAGAAACCAAATAGTTAATGAGGCAAAGTTATAGTTGTTTTTTGTTTAATCAGTGAACTCCAGTTAACCAATGCAGAAGGAATAATAAACATTGGAGTACTGTCGCTGTCCTGCAGCCCCGAAAGAAATGATGCCTGTGTGTGATGATCAGCAGTGGCAGCTAAACCATCGGGGGACTTTCCAATGACTGGATCAGGCTGACAAGGAGCAATCTTAAGAACTCAGACACAGAGAGACATTATGTAAATGTTCCTAAAGTTCCCAACAGGAAGCACACACCACCTGTGAAACATTCCCGCCAAAAAGAATGAGCTCAAGCCTCTACCTGTAACTATCAGTTTATGGGAAATGCCAGGGACAGAGAAGTTAAAAGGACACCGTGAGTTGCCATCAGCCAAATCCAGACGGTGGTGAATTCTAAAGGGCAAACAAGCCTGTTTCTTCAACAAGCAAATAGCAAGAAAAAAAAATAGAGGGCAGAGGGAATTATAGTTAAAAAGAGATTTAAGAGACATTTCAATCAAATACAAAGTGTGAACTCTGTATGGAAGCTGATTAGAACAAGTCAATCATAAAAGGACGTTTATGAGGTAGTCATGAATGGGAATATTGACGAATGCTATGAAGGAATTACCGGTGAACTGCTAAATGTGTTAATGGCATTATGGAAATACTTATAAAATCACAGGGCATCAGAAACTGCTTTAAAGTAACCCAGTGACGGGAGGTGTGGAAGCAGGGCTGGTGGGATAAGAGATGACAGCACTGTCCATGACTTGATAATTTGTGAAGCGAGGTGAGTGGGACATGGTCCATTATATTATTTCCTCTACTGTATGTGTATTTAAAATCTTTCATAAGGAGGGAAAAAGGAGGTCTGAAAAGTACCTGGTACAGAGTAGCAGTTCAATAAATGATAGCTACTGTTATTTCACACTGAGCAAACTGTGCTTAAGAGAGATTAAGGAAGTTACCTCAAGTCACACTGAATTGGCAAACACCACAGTCTTGCTTCTCAGACAGTCCTGTGTCTGTGTAGCCCGATACAATCATCACAAAAGCCACTCGCTGAAATTGAGTTTTTATTCCAAATGACCGTAATGGCTAGAAAGACAACAGCTAAACCTCAAAACAACTTGCATAACTGGAATTGGAAGTAGTTGATCTGCAGGAGAGTAATCGGTGTGGTGACGACCTTGGCACTTCGGTAACAGTTATAACAAGACAGCACAGAAACAACCAATGTCCTTCTGATACACAGTCTGGATGTGCAGTATCTATAGCAAATGATATAAAAAGGAAGAAAGGAAAGAAGAAGAAAAAAAAAAAAGACAAGGAAAAACTCCCACAAAATCCCAAACCTCGGAAAGTAACATTCACATAAGTACACAATGGTGAAGACTTTTGGTAGCAAAATTTTCACAATTCCTAAAATGGGAGTCTTCAAAAGTACTTCTTCAAATTCAAACGCTAAAAAACCAAAGAGGGAACAGTTACACTGGCTTAGAAGAGCCGCCGCCTGTCACAAAGGTGACCATCAGTCCTACTTCCGAACAGTGATAACCGGTGAGCCTGACGAACTGAGCAGAGGCTGCCTGGCGGGCACTGATGTCACTGATGGTACAACATGCTGAGTCACTCGTCATCACCAGCCAAAGCGCCAGCTACTGCTCCTCCTGACTGAGGCCGAGGTTGCCTTTCTGCACCTCGAGCTCCTCGGCACTGACCATCGATGGGTCGATGGCCGCATATTTGGTTCCATGGAATTGCAGCAAATGTATCTGTAGAAATGCAGAATCGTTATTTCAAACGTCACCATAGTATGTAAATGCCTGTACCTCTAAAATTAGAGTAATACCTACTAATTAGAGAAAAATTGGAAAACACAGAAAAGTCAAAAAAGTATTTTTAAAAACCACAATCTCTCTAAGTTCCTACAAACTCTTGATAAACATGTGAAGTGGTGCATGCTGCTCCATGAGCAGGGGTTTACTCTCCCCTCTGCTGCTGCAAGGCAGGGCCTCCCGCCTCTGCTGTGCGGCCTAGCACCATGCTGAATGTCTCTGGGCGGCAAGCTTTTCTGTATTTAGGATCCTCTCCTTAGGATCCATTTCCACAAGCGGACGACGAGATCAAAGGACATGACTGCTGTTGTTTTTTAAAGACTCTTAATACTTTCTGCCAAATTGTCAAAAACAATCATTTCTCACCGATATTCTAATACCCATTTAGGTAGAGGATGAAGAGGTGCTGTATTTGTAGATGCAATTTGTTAATTTTTAAAAAAATGCATTAAAAATAGATCAAGAGGTCACTTCGTGGAACTCAGATTGACCCCGTGGAGGTCTGGTGTCCTGCTCTGACTGACGTCATCGTGTCCAGGAGGCAAGGTCACATCCTACCAGAAGGTGCGTCAGCGTGTGGAGGCGGGTGGGCCTGCTGTTCTTAGAAGAGGGATGGTGGGCGGAGTCACCTGGGGATCTCTAATATATCTGCTCAAATTATCCTATAAATTATTCATGTAAACCAGCTTTATTGAATCAATGCCTCAGTCCTACAGAGAATTCTAGTTCTCTTACTCCACATGAAAAAGAAAAAGGCTTTATGTTTCAAACCATACACGTTGGGTTCCAAGTGCCCTGGGTTCCAAGCGGGGACGCACCTGCACATAGAGATTCACCTCTGCACTTCGGCACAGGTACGGGAAATTGCCTCCCGTTTTCAGGTGAGCCCTCCGGGCATTAGGGTACAGTTTGTACATTTCTTCTTTAGCTTCGGTTGAAAGTGCACTCTGGTCAAATACCTTTTAAAAAAAGACAAGGTTGTAACCTACTGGTAATTTAATATGTTCTTTTCACATTATGGAAAGTGACACCCTAGGCATTTCTTCCCATGAAGAGACACTGCTGAACCCCGTGCAGTCGGGGCCACCTCCTCCTCCTGCTGATCCCCAGCGACTCCAATGCAACGTAAGACATTAGCCACAGGTTTTGCTGCCAAATGTCTCCTGCATTCTTTTTTTTTTTTTTTTTTTGGGGGGTGGGTTGGGGAGAGGGAAGAAATTCTTCTATGCATTTCCTTTTTCCTCAAACATAGCTAACTAAATTAACAGAATATTAATAGTGAACAATCATTATTGGAAAATGCCAGTTTAATTTCAAAGAGATTGTAAAACCCCAAAAGAACTTCAAAATTTTACTATTAGTTAATAACAGCTATATAAGTAGTATATGCTCAGTAAAAAAATAAATAAATAAAAGATAAAAAAAATGTACAAGTATGAGGAAAAGTCCAGATCCTTCCCTGGGGGGGCCATTGCTAGCAGTTTGGGGCATATGATTCTAAACATTTTTCAATGCCCACACAAACGGATGTTGATACACATATGCAAAAATGTTTTTCAAAAGTAATTTGAAAGAAACAAAAAAGTGCATCTCATCTTGCTAAAGCTTAGAGACAGTTTTCAGTGACCATGTACCCAAGAGGCGGGCAGTTTTAAAAGATGAGCAAGCAGATCAAAGGCACCGTGAGGAGCAGACGTTCCACCGAGAGTACTTAAGGTTGCTCAGTGTCATGGTGAATGTCAGAATGTAGAGATTACAGAGGAAAATAAAAACAAGTTATCATGCTTATCATGAACAATTTTCTGCCAAAAAAATCAACTTTTTAAAATACCCTGTTATTTGAATTTAAGAATAAATCTATTTTTGAGGCAAGATAGTTAGATATTTTTTAAAAAGTATAAGCCAAGCCCTAACCAGTTTGGCCCAGTGGATAGAGCAGTGATGGCGAACCTATGACACGTGTGTCAGCACTGACACGTGTAGCCATTTCTGATGACACGCGGCTGCTGAGGTGGCCGCATGCCGAGGATGAAACATTTGCTGCTCCTGAGGATGAAACATTTGCGAAATAATATTTTTTCCTCAAAGTGACACACTACCTGAGTTATGCTCAGTTTTTTGGTGAAGTTTGACACACCAAGCTCAAAAGGTTGCCCATCACTGGGATAGAGTGTCGACCTGCAGACTGAAAGGTCCCAGGTTCAATTCCGGTCAAGGGCATGTACCTTGGTTGTGGGCACATCCCCAGTGGGGAGTGTGCAGGAGGCAGCTGAATCGATGTTTCTCTCTCATTGATGTTTCTAACTCTCTATCCCCCTCCCTCTCCCTTCCTCTCTGTAAAAAATCAATAAAATATATTTTTTAAAAAGTATAAGCCAAAACCACAATAAAATACCACTTCATATCCACTAGGATGGCCAATATCAAAACAACAGAAAATAACAAGTGTCGGTGAGGATTTGGAACAACTGGAACCCCGGTGCATTGCTGGTGGAAATGTAAAATGGTACAGTCACTGTGGACAATGATATCGTGGTGTCTCAAAAAGCTAAACACAGAGTTACCATATGACCTCAGCAATTCCACTTCTAGGTATATACCCAAAAGAACTTAAGTACAGACTCAAACAGACATTTGCACACCCATGTTCACAGCAGCATTATTCACAATAACCAAGAGGTGGAAACAACCCAAATGTTCATATACAGGTGAATGGGTAAATAAAATGTGGTGTACACTTACAATGGAATATTATTCCGGCTTAAAAAGGAATGACATGCTAATACATGCTACAACCTGGCTACAGGGACTAGGAGGAGGGAGCAATGGGGAATCACTGTTTACTGGGTACCGAGTTTCAGTTTGGGATGATGAAAAGTTCTAGAGCTAGATAATGGTGATGGTTGTACATTGTAAATGTACTTAATGCCACTGACCTGTACACTAAAAAATGGTTAAAGTGGTCAATTTTATTATGTATAGTTTACCATAACTCAAAAATATAAGAAATTTTTGCACTAATTAGACTTTATGGGATTCTTGATTTGCTGCCCTCCTGAGGCACCTTCTCTTTATGCCCAGATGTATAATAGCTAAAGTGTAATATCTGTTGATAAGAATAAAAATAAGTATACCAAAATGGGTAAGAATTACCACGTTTGTTTAAATTAATTCTGATTTCGATTGTGTTATCTCTGCCAGGAAAAATATAGGATAAGCAATAAACAGATTGTTTTGGAATTAAGGAGGCTGAAGAGATTAAAAAATAAAGTCCAAGCTGCCTTTGAAGAACATTGAGAAAATTATAAAATAATTATGAGGAGAATCTTGACATACACATTTAAAAAGATAAAGCATCTATTTCACTTAAAAGAAAGCTTACATCCATGATGGTTACAGGGATGTCCCGAATTTTATGAGGTTCCACATAAGAATTTTGACAATTCAGGGTAAGTCTTGAAGCCAGTTCACTCTGACCCAAACTTTCCAGCTACAGAAAGAAACACAGGTAAAGTTTTTGAATTAATTTTGTCTTTTACGTTTCCATTAAATCCACAGATAATATTTGTGCTTATAAAGGAGGGATCATGTGTCAGGGGGCCAGGAAACACATGTATTTGAGAGCCATCAACTAGGCCTCTCCGGTGGTGGCATTTTTCTGTTCTGGGAACCTGGCCTTTCCTAGCTTCCACCTGAACTGCTTTTTCAACTTCATGCCCATGGGCAGCAAGCCAATTTCCATAGCTCAAAGACAACAGATAGCCCTAGCCAGTTTGGCTCAGTGTATAAATGGCAGCCTGCGGATTGAAGGGCTCCAGGTTCGATTCCAGTCCAGGGCATGTACCTCAGTTGCAGGCTCGATCCCTGGCCTTGGTCAGGGTGCGTACGGGAGGCAACCTATCAATATCTATCTCACATCGACATTTCTCTCTCTCATCGACGTTTCTCTCCCCGCCCCACCGCTACTTTCCACTCTTTAAAAAAAATCAATGGAAAAGATGTCCTCAGGTGAGGATTAACAACAACAACAAAAAAGGCAACAGATAAACATTTAGGAGATCTTAGAGCTCAGAAATATTAACTAGCCCAGTAGTTTCTAAATGCAAGTCTAGTCCTGGGTGGGTAGCTCAGTTGGTTAGAGTGTTGTCCGGATATGCCAAGGTTGCAGGTTTGAGTCCCAGTTAGGGCACATACAGGAATCAACCAATGAATACATAAATAAGTAGAACAACAAATTGATGTTTCTCTCCCTTCTTCTCTCTCTCTAAAACAATCAATAAATAAAAATTTTAAAATCCTATATAATAAAGAGGTGATATGCAAATTGACCCTCACACCCTCGCACAAGATGGTCACCCCATGTGGTCAAAGATGGCCGCCGCCATGTTATCAAAGATGGCTGCCACAAGATGGCCGGCAGGGGAGGGTAGTTATGGGAGACCAGGCCAGCAGGAGAGGGCAGTTGGGGGTGACCAGGCCTGCAGGGGAGGGCAGTTGGGGGCAACCAGGCCTGCAGGGGAGGGCAATTAGGGGCAACCAGGCCAGCAGGGGAGGGCAGTTGGGAGTGGCCAGGACAGCAGGAGAGGGCAGTTAGGGGTGACCAGGCTGGCAGGGGAGGGCAGTTGGGGGTGACCAGGCCTGCAGGAGAGGGCAGTTAGGGGTGACCGGGCCAGCAGGGGAGGGCAGTTGGGGGCAACCAGGCTGGCAGGGGAGGGCAGCTGGGGGCGATCGGGCCAGCAGGGGAACAGTTAGACATCGATCAGGCTGGTAGGGGAGTGGTTAGGGGGTGATTAGGCTGGCAGGCAGGTGAGCGATTGGGAGCCAGTAGTCCCGGATTGTGAGAGAAATGTCTGATTGCCGGTTTAGGCCCGATCCCCCTAAACCGGCAGTCGGACATCCCCCAAGGGGTCCCAGATTGTAGAGGGCGCAGGCTGGGCTGAGGGTCACCGCCCCCCGCTCCCCAGTGCACGAATTTCGTACTCCGGGCCTCTAGTCTATAATAAAAGCATAATATGCTAATTAGACCGGACAGCCGGACGACCTTCCAGACAACCTTCCAGATGACCTTCAGGAGGAAGCCGGGGCTGCGAGGGCCAAGCCCCTTGCATGAATTTCATGCATCGGGCATCTAATAAATAAATAAATGCAAGCCTATAGAGCTGCTACGTCAGATTCACCTTGGGAAGGTAGAAGTGGGGAGTGGAATAAAAATACAGGAATCCCTGATCCCATGCCCAGGAATTTCAGTTTGATGGTCTGGAATCTGTATTTTGAAAAGATCCCCACAATGATTCTGAGGAATTACCAGCAGTAATATCTTTTGGATATATTAATGTTAACCCTTTGCACTCGCTTGCTTTTTTCTCAATTCCTTTATTCTAATGCTAACTGTGTCGAGTCACACTCGACATCCAAGTGCAAAAGGTTAATATGGAAGGCTACTCAACAAGCACCTTTAATACATCCTCAATGAGACAGATGTTTCTTCAGGAACCAAGCAAACATGAAAACTCCCAGTATAAGGTGTCCCACCCCATGCTACAATCCTTACCCTGTCCACCATGAAATCAATGGCATCAGCCATCACAGGGTCCACTGGGCCAGATGAAAAGTTTCCAAGAACTATTTTTTTGAGCATAAATGATGGCATCAGCCAAAAGCTGTAAAACAAAGACCTGATAATTTAAACTTCCAAGACTACACATAAATAGCAAATATTTATTCAACCCTGAAGTGTTGCTATATTAGCTACTTAGGATCTAGAGATAAAAAGACCTAGTCCCTTCTTTCAAAGCACTCAGCATCTTTGAATACACTTTATATACACTTTCCCAAGATCCCAAAGAATTATGTTTAATATGACTAAACTTTTGAGGATTTAAATAATTATAAGTGACTAGTGGCCCGGTGCATGAATTCATGCACATTGAAAGGAAATTAATTAGAAGAAATATTTTAATATCGCTATTCGCCCTTTCTCTATAATAGAAGTGTCAACCAAATTCACAATCGAAAATGACAGATCAAAACACGTGTACAAATGGCGCCAGGGAGAGCTTTATATGTATCATGCATGCACGAGTCAACTTAGCCTTTTATAAATATAGAATAAACTTGCTTACTTAGACCTGCTTTCTGATTTAGCTAAACTTTTTCCAGTCCAGTGAAGCACCCCAACTTCTCTTTCAGGTAATTGTCAGCAACACAGCAGTAAATATCAATATGATGCAGATTATTATTGTAGATCACACAGGGAGAACAAAGGGTAAAATATTTAACTGTAGCAGTGTTTGACTATATTCTGCGCAGTGAGAAAACCTGCAGTTATTTTCAAGGTCCACCATTTCTTACTTCTTTTCAGTCGGGTCAAGTTTCTAAACTTTCTAAATCTCCGTTTTCCAGCTAATGAGAAGAAAATAGGATTCCACCAAGTCTCCTATCTACCTACTCCAGGACTTCTGTGAGGATCAAATGAGATGAGGCACGGGAAAATGCTTCACGGACATTTGGTTAAAGTGTAAAATGTTTGCACCTGGCTATAAAGCAAGTCATGTTCCTGGGCTGAAGAAACTGCAAGGAGGCTAGTCATTGCTAGGGAGAAGAAGCAGTACACCAAGATTGCAGGTTTTGCTGGAGGCTAATTCCAGCATGTCATAATAAATGCAAGAAGTCCTCAAAAGATTGATGGGCTTCTATATTCAGCAGGGTTGAATCATATTACCTGCTGCTGAAATAGCTGAAGGCATTTTCCCAAACCTGAAAATCTGCATATATTATTACCTGCTGCTGAACAGCCAAAAGCAGTTCCTCAAACCTGACAATACTTTATTGTTTACCAGGCCTTACCTTTTATATGTATATCTGCTTTGCTTTAAGGCAATTTGTGTTAATAAAAAGCGAGGGGTCCAGAGATTCGGAGAACTTGGTTACTATAGCTAAGTCTCCTCTGGCTCCCCCACTTCCAAATTTATATTTCATGTCTAGTCTCTTTATTAATTTACTGCAGCCCCTTCTCCAGATTCCTGAACCCTTCTAGATGCAGGGAAAGACCCCTGGCAAAGTTCAATCCTGGTCAGGGCACATACAAGAATCAACCAATGAATGGATAAATAAGTGGAACAACAAATCGATATTTCTCTCTCTCTTCCTCTCTGGAAAAAAAATCAATAAATAAAAATTTAAAAAGAAAAAAAAAACTGTACTCAGATGAAGATTTTAAAAAATCATCAAAAATAATCAAAGAACTTTTTAGTACATCACCTGGATATGAAGTACCTGTAGCTAATGTATACAAGAAATCGTTGCATGAAGGCTGAGTAAACTACTGAGATGACGTTAGGAAAATAACAGAGTACAATCTTAAGTAGATGTGAAAGCCATGAAAACATCGTTTACCTATAACATTATGTGAAAACCAACCTGATCAGACAGGCATGTTCAGTCACTGGGCTATGTTTTAGGGTAGAGCTTAGCCTTGTTAGCAATGAAAGAAATGCATATTAATTTAGCTTTAAGGTACAATTAGACCCTATCAGACTAATTAAAATGACAAAATCAATGAGAGGATAGCTCAGAGGAAGCAGGTACACCCCTGGTTGCCCCACAAAGCAGTCCACTATCCCCATCTTTCTGAAAAGCAGATGAACATTAAATGTCATGACCTGCAGAACATCTGGTGACAGACTAAATGCTCTACACCAGAATGGGAACGTTTTTTCTGCCGAGGGCCATTTGTATATTTATAACATCATTTGCAGGCCATACAAAACTATCAACTTAAAAATTAGGCTGCTATGTTTGGTCAGACGTTTAATTAACTCACCCCTACTGCCTGGGCAGGGCCAGACCCAATGACATTCCCCACCCCTGCTCTACTCTATCCATTTTGGGGAACATAGCTAAAGGAAGTAATCCAGAAAGGGAAGGAAAAGTAATTTGTACAAAGATTTACAATAGAAGACAATGAAAAACTAGGAGAAGCCAAATGCCTAAAGAAACCATTTCAGTCAATACACAGAATCTTATATAATAAAAGGCTAATATGCAAATTGACCGAACGGTAGAATGACCAGTCGCTATGATGCACACTGAGCACCAGGGGGCAGACGCTCAACACAGGAGCTGCCCCCACAGGGGCAGCGCTGCTCAGCCAGAAACCCTAAGCCGGGCTCACAGCTGGCGAGCGCAGTGGCGGTGGCCGGAGCCTCTCCCACCTCCTCAGCAGCATTAAGGATGTCCAACTGTGGCTTAGGCCCGCTCCCTGTCAGTCGGACATCACTCAAAGGGCTCCCAGGCTGTGAGAGGGTACAAGCCGGGCTGAGGGACCTCCCCCCACGAGTGCACGAATTCCATGCACCGGGCCTCTAGTGTTTACATAAAATAATAAGTGCAACTTGTAGAACACAAGAATAGCTGCATGGCCGAAACCGGTTTGGCTCAGTGGATAGAGCGTCGGTCTGCAGACTGAAAGGTCCCAGGTTCGATTCGGTCAAAGGCATGTACATTGGTTGCGGGCACATCCCCCGGTGGGGGGTGTGCAAGAGGCAGCTGGTCGATGTCTCTCTCTCATCGATGTTTCTAGCTCTCTATCCCTCTCCCTTCCTCTCTGTGAAAAATCAATAAAATATATAAAACAACAACAACAACAAAAACAAACAAACAAACAAAAAGAATAGCTGCATGTGCACCGAAGAGAAACTGTAAGAGCTTATGAATGCATATTAAACAAAGCTACACAATAATTTAGAGTAAATGAAATAGCTGAATTCAGAGTTCATTCAATTCTTTTCTTTTGCAAAGATGACTATTTCTAATTTTAAAAGCCAGGGCAGTTTCAGAAAACAGAAGTAGAAATGACCTCCCTCTCTGGTGCACCAAACACACCCACAAAAGCCAACATTTCCAAAATTCCACTGAACAAAAATAGTAACAATTTTGGCCAAATGTTTACGTTCTTACCTGTTTGCAGTCCAAGTCTGATTAAAGATAGAGGTGTCACTGAAGGAATTGCAGAGGATGAGGGAATGGACTCTGGGAGATTTGTGAGTGTATTCAGCAAATTTCTGGGCCAAAAAGCCTCCCAAGGAAGCCCCAAAAAGATGAACCTAATTGTAAACAAGCAAAGGGGGGTTTTATGACAATGATTAATCCTGAACATAAATATAAAAAACAACACCACATTGTTTTACTGTCACCAACCACAGAAGAGAATGTCACTATTAGCCAACAGACTAAACTATCTATTGCAGTTAGAATTTTAGGAAATATTGTACTTAAATGCAATTTATGCAACCCTCAAAAAAACAATATAACTGGGCATACAAATCATACAAGTTAAAGAAATACTCTTCACAGATTACATTAGAAAATTAAACCACTTGACAGTTTCTGTTTAAGAAAACTATGATTCAGGCCCGAACTGTTGTGGCTCGGTGGTTAGGCATAGACCCACGAACCAAGAGTTCACCAGTTCGATTTCCAGTCAGAGTACATGCCAGGGTTGCAGGCTCGATCCCCAGTAGAGGGTCTGCAGGGGGTGTGCAGGAGGCAGCTGATCGATGATGTTTCTCTCTCATCAGTGTTTCTATCTTTCTATCCTTCTCTCTTCCTCTCTCTAAATATCAATAAAAACGTATTTAAAAAACCCCAAACACTATGATTCAGTAATTCCATTCTGAAAACATGTCCACACCAAAACTTGTACATGAATGTTCACAGCAGCATTATTTATAATAGCCAAATATTCTGGAAACAATCCAAATGTACACCAACTAACGAATGGATAAACAAAAGGTGCTATATTCATAAATGGGATATTATTTGACAATAAAAAGAAATGAAGTACTGATACATGCTACAACATGGATGAACCTCAAAAACGTTATGCTAAGCTAAAGAAGCCAGTCAGAAAAGACCACATATAGTATGATTTCACTTATACAATACATCCAGAACAGCAAATCCATAGAGACAGAAAGTAGAGTAGCTTGCCAGGGTTAGGGGGAGGGTGGGTGAGGAGTGACTGCTGAGTATGGGGTTTCTTTTTGGAATGAAAAAAGTGTTCTAAAATTGACTGTGATGATGACTGCAGATATCTGTACATACGCTAAAAATCTTTGAATTATAGACTTGAAAAGGGGTACACTGTATGGTATGTGACTTTTATCTTAAAAGAGCTTTTATTTAAAAAATAAGAGAAAAACACCACCAGGCTTTATAATGCAAATGTTGCATTAAAGTCACACGTAAGTAATTAGTTTCATGGTACTCACTTTATCCAATTGTAAGTGGTCTAAAAGCTTTCTGAATCCATCACAGAATTCAAGATGGTCCCAATAAACTGGATATTGCAACTGAAATAATAAAACAATTTATTATTTTTATAACTGATATATATCTGAAAAATTTAGGACTCTCATAGCATTTCTCAGTTGCTCAAGTTTTGCTCCTTATTCAAAATATGTGAAAATATGTTTCTCACCTTTTCCTAAACTTCAAAATTCACATTTTATCTAACAGACCAATTTTAAGAAGAATAAAAAGTAAGCACATTCTAGTGATATTATGTGAATAACAATTTCAACTCACATCAATTTCCTTTCCAAATAGCTGAGAAACTCTGAGGTTCAAAGGTGCACAGAGCAGAACCCATCCAAGTAAAGAAATACTGTTTCTCCTTAGATCTAAATTCATTCTGAGTTATGGCTCAGGAGAACTAGGAACAAAATCTGTTCTAAGGAGAGCTCCCTCTCTTTTGGGTAGTATTTCTTTAAGGGAACATTCAATAAAATTGTTCCTTTTTTTTCAATTGACTTAGTCTGTATGATTTCTTGAACTTTTTATTTTGTGACCAAAAAAGTATGGTGCCTGACCCTAAGTCACCCACCATTAATGCTAATGATGAGGGGGGGGGAAAAAGAAATACAAGTCACTAACTCTTTTCTAGGGAACTCAGGCTTGTCACCTAATAATCCCCTCTCTTTAATAATATGTAAAACCCATCTGAAAGGCTTGTTTTAAGCACTTCCATGCATTTTGTCATTAATAAATCATTAGAATAAATACTGCCATGTAAATTATGGGATCGTTTCAGATTTGATGTACTTTTAAAATTTGTGTTACTTTTACTATTAAAATTCCATTTGTGGATAAGATTCTGCTATTTTGAGACAGCATGGAGAACAGACTCTTCCTAGCAGAAAATTGAGAATTTGAGTAAGATGATACCCTAAAAGAGAGATGAGAGAGAGAGGAAGGGGGGAGGAGAGAGAGAGAGATCAATGAGAGAGAGAAACATTGGGGGGGGGGGGGGGCGAGAGAGGGAGGGAGAAAGAGAGACATTGATCGGCTGCCTCCCATACAGGATTGAACCCGAAACCTGGGATGACACTCCAACGAACTGAGCCAGCTGGCCAGGGCTAAAACCTTTAATTTAAAAAGATCTGTGCTCTGGACAGGTGGAAAAATTGTATACAACTTACTGCACACTTAACTGAGTACAAGTAAGACTGGAAAAATCTAAATAAGATGGATGGATTATATTAATATCAATACCCTGGCTGTGATATTGTATGATGTTTTGGGAAATGTGACCATTGGAAGAAACTGGGCAAAGTGTAAAAGGGGTATCTTTGTGTATTATTTCTTACAACTGCATGTGAATTGTAGATTTCACTTAAAAATTTAAATGAAAAAGGTATCTGTGCATTTTAAATGCTAGATACTAACAAACACCTAATAAGTTTCAAAACCTCATGGGAATGGGCATTCTGTTCAAAGAACAAAGTAATTTTGAAACACTGCTGGCCTTTTCTTGATTGATTACCTAGCTAATGAAATAGGGAAACCCCACATCAAGCAGCTTCAGGGCAAGAAGAAACATCCAGCCAGAAGGCAAAATATCAAAAATGCCAGTTTAGAGGGATAAACAAAGTCAGCTGTGGACAGCGCTCTTTGGAGGGACAGAGCTGGGGGTGCTCAGTCTCCTCCCTGGCTGACCCACAGTGGCCATAGGAAGGCTGTCCTGTGTGAAGCTGCAGAGGGCTGGGATGAGGGCGGATTACTGAAGGAAGGATTACTGAAATCCCAGAACAAGAGAGGTTCAGGAATCTGGAGGAGTTTACCAGGGAAGAAAAGACCTGGGAAGAAGGCAGCCTGCAGTGCCTGCCGATAATAACTAGTTTTCTCAGGAAAGACAAGGCTGTCAGGAGGAAGAGGAATTCATTTGTTTTGTGTGGCCCCAGTTGGTGGTGCCCTCAGTAGAATTTTTGGTTACCTTCCAAGAGCAGAGATCTGGCCCACGTTTTCTTCCCGTTAGGACAGTAAATAAAATGTGTAACAGCAGCAGTAGTCCCATGGGCAGTACCATTTACCTGATACTATCCCAGGTCCCAGAAACAACTGCCAGCTCCAAAGCAAAGAGCCTCCCTTCCTTGGAAGTCAGAGACCGCCCTCCACTGTCCCTACAGGTGAGGCACGCCAAGACATGTCACAGCCACAGTGCCTTCCCCACCAGCCTTTCACAGAGAAGACTCAAGAAGCTTCCAGTCACCCAATGTTAGATCGCTTTGCTGCCTAGTATTCCATGCTCACCTCCCCTGAAAGCAGTGGTGTACTAAACGAGGCGGGGAAATGGAGTCAGATGACTGAGCTTGGTTCTCCCTCCACCACCTGTTGGCTGTGTGATCACTAAAATGGCCTGGACCTCAGTTTCTTCATCTACGAACAAGGACAATGCTTCCTACTGACCAGACGTGTGAGAAGAGGGACAGGAGAGAATGCACAGAAAAGCTGCGAGTGCAGAACGCTTCCGACGGAGGTTTGTCCGCTTTGCATCTCTGTATGTCTGTGTACCATACCACCTTCCTTCGAAAGGCTTCATCTCACATTTTAAAAAAGGAAAACAGTACCTTACCTCAATAAAAAATAGTTGGTCAGAAATAGAAGCACAAAACCCCCCACAAAATGTGGACCTGAACTGGAATACTGAATCAATAATACTTACAGCTATCACCCGGTAACCCCATCCACTCAGAGCCAAAATCTGCTGGAAAAATACATCTGCAGTTCCGCTGACTGGGGGGAGAAATATGAGAGGACACCTAATATTTCTGGGACCTGCATCATACAGCGACCATATCTTACTGTCATCATCATCCACTATGATCTGGAGGGAAAGTTATAAAAAAAAAAAAAAAAAAAAGGCAAGTCTTACAGATTTGGTTTTTGTATTGTTAACTTCACACTATAATTTTGCTGACAATTTTAATACCACTGGCTTGTTTGTTAAAAGGTAACCTGGGGGGAGGGGTCACACCAGAGTAGCAGCAGTAAAATAAACTGCTTTGGTCTCCTTTTCCTTCTTTGGTGCTAAGGAAATATTCCACAGAACTGCTGTATACTCCTCCAAAGAGCTGCTTTTTCTACCAGCTTTTAATTTTCCTTTCCATCTATGATTATATGAAGTCTATTTTTTTTTACCACTAAACAGTAAACTATGTACATGGCATCTTGTTTCTTCCCCATATGTGTGTGTGTGTGTGTGTGTGCGTGTGCGTGTGTGTGTGTGCGCGTGTGCGCGCGCGCGCGCGCGCGCGTGTGTGTGTGTGTGTGTGTGTGTGTGTGTGTGTGTAGGAGAAGGGCAGTTTGCAGAATCATTCTCCAGTGCTGGCCCAGAGGACTGACTGGGATCCGCAGGGTCAGAGTGTGAACCAGGGAGGCAAGGGAGAGAAAGACTTCAGGCTACCAGGGAGAAACTGGATAGAGATGGTAGCACTCAGGAGATGCTTCAGGAACCTGATCTAGAACAGTCTTCCAAAGGCGAGACTTCTGCCAGAGAGGAGGGATAGGCAGGGTGGGTGTCACTGTCCCAGGAGAATGTTTCAAATCATTCCGTCGGGTGTGGGGAGTGGGTACAGGAAAAACTGGCTTTTGGGGGGGAAACGTGGGTGGGAAGGAGGAAGGTCTTCAGAAACCCTCCTGATTTAATGTTTCTTGACCCAACAGGGGAAAACGATGAGCTTTAAATGAGCTGAGATTATTCAAGTGCTCAGCACAGAGTTTGGCAGATGCTCAGAGTTCAATCAGTGTTAGCTATTAGTATCATTCATTGCGTGTTAATTTAATTTTTGTTTTCTCTGACTTTTGGTGGTATTTGGAAAAGCACATTAATGGTTTGAACTTTTGCCAAAGCAAATCAATATTCACCCTACTTTCACATTAAAAAGTTCAAGGCCTCCAGGCCCGATTTTCTGAGATCTCCCAGCTGGCAGCGCTGCGAACCCCATGGTGTCACTCTGGGTGGCAGCGCACTGACCATGGTCACTGACGTTACCGGGAGCAGACAACAGCGCAAGGCAAAGTCCAGAGAGCCTGACAATCCCCTGTTGGACGTGCCCAGGCCACAGGTGGTCACAATAGTATCTCACATGCATGTTTGTGTCCTATGTATTTTATTGCTCACATTTTTGCTTTTCATGCCTTTTTGCTGAAATTGTGGTAAAAATCTATCAATGGCTTTGACAGTGCACACAGTAAACCTCAATCTTGTAGTAATAAAATTCATATGAGAAAAGATCTCTAAAGTTTTCTAGAAAATTATTTCAATAATCCAATTTGGAAGACAAATAACAAAAAATAGCATGTTCTTTTTTAATTTATCTCCCCCGCCCCATCCCCAGTTTTACGGAGATATAATTGACATAGTATGTTCTAACTATAAGCCATAAATACAAAGGTTGTTTATCACTTCAACTTCCTCAGAGTTCTTTGAATGGCAATTTTGTCAAAGTTCCTTTAGAAATCACAATATCTGCTTGATAATTTAAAATCTAGCACTACAAAATTTATCATGACTTTTGTGGGCCAAATTGACCTGACAACTGCAGAAAATCACATCAATAAAACAACTTCCTATTACTGCTTCTTATACTATTTAGATAGGTTTGGGTTGTTCTGGGTCTGGTGATCGGCTTGTTAAGTGAGTCCATCAAGAGGAGCTCATATGAGTTAAGCTGAGGGATGGGACAAAGTAGAGGGACTCCAGAGGCCATTTCTCCTTTTACCATGGGCAGTGGTCTCCCAGGTAGCAAGAAGAATGGGAGCTCCCTTTGGTAAACAGTCAAATACGTCCAGCTTTGAAGTCGGATTAATTTGATTTTAATCCCAACCCTACTAGCCTAGAACAGTGCTTGGCACATAGCAGGCATGATCTGTTGACTAAATGAGTGACTATGTCCTAAGGAGACTGAACTAGGCAATCCTAGAATCCCTTCTAACTTGGGCAACCTTTAACAAGCTAACCACTGTGAATCTCAGTTTTCTCATCTATAAAATGGGCACACCACTACCCACTTTGTTAAACTATTGGAAAAAATTAAATAAGATATCTGGGGACTTCCTACAATAGTGCCAGGTATATAGCAGGTATTCTGTCTATACTTGGAAAACTGTATCTCAAATTTTTATATGGAGAGTAATTTTGTTATTAATTCAAATTTGCATGATACTTCCACAGCTGTCTACCTTGACAAAATAACAGAGACATAGATGATCGTCAGATCATAGTATTCTTAATACTTTTGCAAGGAGATGAGCAAAGATTTTATTCTGTGATGTGAACAGCCCTTGTCTAATATGATCCCAAAACATCTAGGATTAATCTGGGACTCAGAGTCAATAGTAAATTTTTAAAATAAGTGTTTGGTGCTTTTGGACATCCCAGGGAAATTAAGTTTCCAGAAGATGACCGTGGCAGAGTGAATAAATCATTGCTAACAGAGGATCTCTAATGTAACCCATGTAAATCTTAAATCTGAGGAACAGAAAAATGCTTTATAATAGAATCTGATTGCCCTTACTGTATAGTTGCTATTACTGTAAGCTTTCCACTAAACTACACTAAGGAGTACATGTATTCTTGCTTGCTTGAATATGTAAAAGTAATTATAAAATAACGAGTATATTTATATTCACTTTTACTCTTGAATGAGCCTCAAAAGTTGACTGTACTTGACAGAGAAGGGGCAAACTTTATGCTCTGAAACCCAAAGTCATGATACTTGGCAATAACCTTTACTCTCAAACACTATAAGACGTAACATCTAAATCACATACAAAAACAATATAAGATTTTGGAAATAAGTGTAGTAAAACCATACATACCTTTTTAAGGGGAACTGTACTTCTAAACCAGTTATAATCAGGAGAGACTTTAATCTCTCCCATGATTAGCTGAAATGGAGGTTAACCCTGAAATAAAAGCATGAGATGTTTCATGTCAAGAATTCATGTTCACATCAGAACTAAATGTACAGTCTAGTCTAGCTATACCAACAATGCATACTTTAAAGGGTAAAACTGAGGAAATGAGCTATTTTTAACTTGCTGATATATACTTAAAGCACAAAAAAACAATTTGGTGAAATGCTAGAATCATAGAGCAGGAATAGGCTTTGAGAGATAATTATTCACACCTCTAGTTCTTTCAAAAGAGGAATCTGGTCTAGAAAATTTAAACGACTTACCGGAGATGCCAGGGCTAATTCAGAGCCAGGACAGTCTTTTCTGACACCAGATTGCTGTCCTAGTTAAATGATTCCAAAGTGCAGTGCCATCCCCTATCTTTTGACAATATCTTATTAATCCATCTTAATAAAGATATTCCTGTCTGATAGAATTACAGGGAACAGTCCACACTAAAGAAAGGAGTTAATGTAAACCTGCTTCCTGATCAATTCACCAAATACCATAAATCTAACTGTAGTAGAACATAACTTCAGAACCTCACATGTAGTTCTTAATGCAAAATACAGGAAAATTGCTGTTCATATTAGTGTGATTAAAAATGATCTAATATCCTCCAAAGATCTATGATAATACATGAGGGTAAGCTTAAAGGCACTAGAACTAGCAACCAAACAAAACATGTGCCTTTACACAAAAATGTGTGGTCTTTTGTAGTGAGATTAGGGATTTCTAGCTTTTATAGTTCTGTGACCTCAGAACAGTCACGGACCCTCTTTGGGCTAGTTTTCTCACCTATGACTGTTTCACCATGGTATCTCCAACACCTAGAGCAGTGCTTGGCACACAGCAGGCATTATCTGTTGATTAAATGAATGACTATGTCCTAAGGAGACTGAACTAGGCAATCCCAGAGTTCCTTCTAACTTGGGCAACTATGGGTGTTGAACTGGCTGAGCATCTTCCATTTAAAGGCATGCGTGTTGTCATAACAGGAACCTGAAATTATAGTTCCCTGTTGTAGATTCTTATTGCCAAACAAGGAACTCCCACCCATTAGTTTCGAAGGATTCAGATACCTACAATGTACCCTGTCCTCTACCCCAGGGCAAGCCTAGATTTCCTAGGAGGGCTAGGATGAGTTTGGGATCTTAGGATTCAATTTCTGGGCTGACTCTGAGCTGTCATTTTAGAGGGGCTTCTCTGGACTGAGCAGGGGCAGGGGATTCTAAAACCAAAGGAGCTCGCCCAGTGGGCATGACTCAGTGGTTGAGCGTCGACCTATGAACCAGGAGGTCACAGTTCAATTCCTGGTCAGGGCACATGTCTGGGTCGCTGGCTCGATCCCCAGTGTGGGGCTTGCAGGAGGCAGCTGATCAATGATTTTCTCTCATTATTGATGCTTTTATCTCTCTCCCCCTCTCCCTTCCTCTCTGAAATCAATAAAAAATATATTAAAAATAAATAAATAAAACCAATGGAGCTCTTCCTCCTTGGACCTCCACATCTTCTCCCTCAGTCACTCAGGGCACTCAGCAGTCTCAACTGTTAATCTCTAACCTTGAGGAATTACTAAATTGAACCCCAAGGAAATGGTAAATGTAGAGATCCAATATTAAATTTGATTTACAACCTTGACATTATAATAATGGTCTCTTCTCTCAATGCTAAGATGGTACTTTTAGAAAAATTCGTTATAATCATAAATTGCTCTAAAGTACCAAGAAAATCATTAGCCAGCCTTCTCCTGAAAATCACTGTGCACACATATAGTTTTAATTCATACTGAAATAAAGAAAACCATTCTTTGCATATCCATTTTCTCTTAAATATTAACATGTTAAAAATCTTAGCCATTTGAACTATAGCCTTTCTCTGAGCTGCTTACCACTTTTAATTGAAAGCAGCTAGCATATATAGTTAATTCTGGAATATTTTCAACCTGGACAGACTTGAAATATTCCTATATCATCTAAATAGTTCCTAACAGAGACATTTTTTTATTATTGCATTACTATAAACAATTACCATTTTACAGAAGAAAATATCAAAAACATGTTTAGCAAAAAAAAAAAAATCTACCCAATACATTTATAAAACACCTTAGTTAATTAAAAGCAGACAGCTTCTTTCTAGATTTACCAAACTTGGCATAAAACACTTATTCACAGTTTGCAATCAATTGCAATGGACTAACCAAACGACTATACCCAGGCACATACATTGACTGTCATCCACTTCTTCCCATAGCAATAAATAGAAAAATATTCCTTACCACAGTCCTCAATATTATCCACAACCACCCCAGCATCATAACATTTTATAACTAATCTTGCAGGAGAGAGTCCTGTGACTAAATTTTTGTAGAGGCAAGTGATTTTAACACTTGTGCTAGTTTGGCAGTACATGAAAGGTAAGACAGATAGCAAATGCTGCGTATGACCAACTGACATCTAAGTGAAAAAAAGCTCACTGCTGCAAAGGGAAAGCAGCTGTGAGCAGTATGAAAAGGAAGTTTGTTCTCCCGGCTCTCTTTCACTCACTGAAGGGGTATACTTTTCCAAGTCACAAGAAGAACATTCTGCATGTGGCAAAAAAGGTTAACCGAGATTGTGACCAAACTGGTCGGTATTAAAAAAAGAAAGAATGTGGACCACGAGCTCAACACTGATCTGATCTCTCACAATTCAATTCTTCACAAAAACAAAAGCACCTGTCATGCTGGTGGGGAAAGGGCTGCAGAGATCAGCCTTGATCTTGCCCAAGGAAGCCCCTCCTCTGGGAGTGCTTTGGCCACCTGGTCCTCCCTAGAGCTGCTTGCCAATGAAACTGCCAGTTGTGAGTGTGCACCAAGAATTACCAGCATTTATGTCTCAGTTTCAGCAGAACCTGCCAGTTTACAGCCAATGAAATCACCTTTACCAATGTTTGTCACATAACTAGCTTAACTACTCAGAGGTTTTCTGAACCTTTATCTCAATCTGTAGTTGATCTACATATGCACAACCTATGATTATTATTAACAAAATATTGAACCTGAGTCTCCAGGAGACGCAATTGGCTTTTTAAAGCAAGTCGCCCGTACCTTACCATATCAGAAAACAGCTATCTTTTTTTTTAGATATCTTCAGGGGAAGATTTATCTCTCTCTTTCATTATCTTCTAAACCTCATGGGAGGAAAAGTTGCCTACTTGACATTTCTTGTGTGTGTGTGTGTGTGTGTGTGTGTGTGTGTGTGTGTGACACCTCATCTTGTTCTGTCTTGGTATAAAAGCTTTTGGAAAATTGCACACAGCTATTAAGTTACTCCTTTGTGCTAACAGGAGCTGCAACATTGTAGGTGGAGAAGCAAGAACTCACAACTCCCCAGGAAAACGAGAAGAGGAAAAGTGAGACTCTCGACACGTCTCACACCTGGCCCTACTCAGCAATGACAAAGTCATTTGTCACTTTCAGGCTGAGGCCCAATCTCCAAAATAACTGGTCTCCGCTCAGAGTTCTTAAAAGTTTACTGGAAAACATGTTCCTGGGCTGCAGCAGCGCAGCCCCGGGAGGGGATTACAGGAGTGTGCCCTGGTCCAGCGCCCCACCCTCACCCTAGACGACCCCCACACGGACCCCCATCTTCTCCCAGTCCCACCGGTGACAGCCACACAAAGGCAGGGTCACAGGCACACCGACCACCCCCATGAACCCAGACTTGAGCGCGCTCTCTCTCTCTCTCTCTCTCTCTCTCTCTCTCTCTCACACACACACACACACACACACACACACACGGACATGTGATCACGTGCATGGTCACAAGGATCGGCCCACTCACAAAGTCACACCGACTGGGACAGCAGCTCACACACATACATACACATCACACACCACACCCCCGCTTCCCAGGGCCTTGCTCATCCCTCACCTGCCGTGGCCGCCCCCACGTCCTCTTCCCTCCTCCCCAAGGCGGCTCTTCCCTCCAGGACCGGAGCGGGCGGGGAGGTGGCTGGGCCCGCGCGGGGGCCGGCGGCCGGAGCGCTCAGGACCCGCAGGCGCAGCAGGCGGTGGGGACGCACCGGACCGCCGGCCTCCGAGGGGCGGGGCGCGCGGCCGAGCGAACCTGGGCCGCCCCGCTCCCTCCTCCCCAAACGTCCGCGCATCGGCAGCCTCTGTCCCGCTTCCGGGTTTGAAGGGGGTGGGGCCACGTCGCGAGGAAGGGGCGGGGCTCCGGTGGTCACCATGGCGACGGGCCCAGGGAGAGAGTCCCGCGCTCAGGCTTCTTCCCCAGGGGTGGGAGCCGGCGTCCACCTCCGCTGCGGTGGCGGGCGCGGGGAGGAGGCCCCAGCTGCCTCGGGGTCGGCTCTGGGTCACCTGTCTCACGAGGGAGAGGTTATGGAAATGGCAGGAGGGGTCGCCGAGCCCCCTGGGACCTGCCTCTGCCTTCAGTTCGCGCCCTCTTGGAGGAAGCAGCTTCCCTTTCCTGAGTAACGCTTGGAGGGGACCCCTTTGAGTTCTGGCTTGGGTGAGCAGGGCTTTGCACCCCTTCTTTTCTTGGCAAGTTTTTTTTTTTTTTTCCCGTTGGCACAGCTACAAACGCCCTCCATAGCCCCCCACTGGAACCTACCCACTTCCCTTCCCAGGTTTGTGCTGATGTTCTGATGGCTTTCTCCTTCGTCACTTTCCCTTAAATAGAGAATATTGATGTACGTATAATCATTTTTTCTTAAGCAAGATGTTGCAGTTGCCATGACCTTTTGAGTAAAATATTTGCTGAGAGAATAAGATTGAATAACGTTCAAGTCTTTTTGTTGGAAGTTTTGAGTGATCCTATCACAAGGTCCTGTGCTTCTCCCTAATCTGCTTTAGGGAAAGCTTGTACTCTGTTTAAACGCCTTTGGATCTTACCTGTACCCCAGGCAACTGTTTATGGGATTTAGGTTAGGGGAGAATCCTAGTAAATTGCATCCTTAGTTATGACCTCTGCCCTTCTCAGGAGCTTTGGGTCCCAGTGTAGAACTTGGACGAATCCCAAAAACATTTCCCAAGAGCATAGTAACACATTCGAAACACTCCTGCCCCCATCCCGTCTTCTGGAATTTCAAGTCAGTCATAGGAAGCAGTCTTTTATTATAAGCACCACACAGGTGTACAGGGCATGTTCCCACTGAAGATTTTTAAACTTTGGATTAGTTTAACGGACTGGCAAATCATTGGTTATATGTAAACCCATTATGGGTGCTCATCACATTATTTATCTGTCCACCTGTGTGGGGAGCTTTAATTTAGGGAAAAAGGGGGAGGGGGGAAGGAACAGAGTGATTCAACCAGTACCTTAGCAAATGATCAGGCTCATAACACGTACCAAAAGGATTCTGAACGAATTAAAGAGAGAATAAATAAATCTATCCATATGTATTTCCAAAACTGTAGTCCTTAGATCCCATACCCAGACCTCACTTTAGTAACAGCCTTAATATATATGCCCAAATATATTAGAAATCCTTATTCTGTTAGTTTGGTAATAAAAATTTTTAACCTGACTTGATAATGAAAAACCAGTTCACTATGTAGTTATGTTTTGTTATATATATATACACTTCTTTTAAAATGTAAAAGGTCCAACTCAAAATGTTTTGTTTCCCTTACAAAAGGACCCCGCGGTCATGTTTGGACCCTCAGTTATTCCAGAGTGCACGGCAAGCACATTTTCCATTCCCTAACCCGAATGAGGAACATTTAATATCTGTGAGTTCCAGCTGTCCTGTAATTGCACAACTGCAGAGCACAAACTTTTTGATCCAGGGCAGGCCACAGTACAGACAGACCTGGTGTTTAAGGCTGTGAGGGTTTGCAGCTGTCGTGCCTGGGGTCTGCCAGGTGGTTCCCACAGCACCAATCGCTGTGTGAGAATTTCATTTAAAAACTGGAATGTTCATAAAATACCCTGCAAATACCAAACAAAGTAAACAGATGGCCAGCTGGCTGTCAGAATTGCCTAAACCCATGCTCTAGCCCTCAAATTGATCTTTTGACAGGATATTTGTTTTAAAACACACATGCAAAATAATCCTAGATATATCTTGCATGCATGTATACACAACAAACGGAACAGTGGTTACCTCTGAGGAGAAACTGGGGATGTAAGGAGTAGTAAAGGAGAACTTTGGCTTTTAGATTTAGTGTTTGAATTTATATAAGGTATTCAGATGTTACTGTGTGATACAAATACTTAAAAACAACTATATTCATGCTTTAAATCCTGCCCTAAACCCTGTTCTAAATCCTTCAATAGTTCACCACTATCTTTTAAAAAATAGTTTTTATTGATTTCAGAGAGGAAGGGAGAGGGAGAGAGAGATAGAAACATCAATGATGAGAGAGAATCATCTATGGGCCGCCCCCTACACACCCCCTACTGGGGATCAAGTCCGAAACCTGGGCATGTGCCCTGATTAGGGAATTGGACTGTGACCTCCTGGTTCATGGGTCAGTGCTCAACCCCTGAGCCACACCAGCCAGGCCCCCACTCTTTTGAAGCTAAAGTCCAAGGTGCACGGGTTAGAGTAGGTCTGGCTCTCTCAAAGGGTCCTGAGCACTTGAAGTCTCAGACCTCTAGGCGTTTGTATATGCTCTTCCCACCATTAAAGTGCCTCCCTCCCTCGGCCCACCTGAGTGTTTTACCCTTATTTTACCCCCAAGAACCGTGGATGTGTGAAAAAGTGAAAGAGGAGCAAAACACTTACTTTTCCACACGAATACCAATTCTTGGAATACCATCCTTTTAAAGCTTCTCAGGGTACAATTGACTGTAGTGTTATATACCAGATTATGCTGACCCCCAAGACTGAAAATGAATGTTGTTTCCTCACTGCCAGACCAAGTCTGTGTCAAACACATACCACACTGAATTATAGGGATCAGACATGGAGTGGGGATTCTGGAACTGCCCAAGACAGACACAAATATGACTCTTCTGCAGCTTGCTACCAAAAGGTCCTATCAAACAAGTTATATATAGTTATTTATAATTAATAATTTATTATCATTTGAGAGTTAAGAAATCTGAGTTCTGTCCTTGTACAAGACACTTCCCCTCTCTGGGGGTGATTTCCTTCTCTATAAAATGAGTCCAAGGTTAGACTTAAATGATCTCTAAGTTCTTCCCAATTCTAAGATTTTAGATTTTATATATTTACTAGTAGCCCGTTTGCACGAAGATTCGTGCAATAGACCTTCATTCACCTGGCTGCCTGCACCAGTTTTCTGCCGGCACCGGGGACCCAGGCCTTGGCTGTGGCCACCGCCTTCTGCCTTCTTTCAGGGTCCGGGCTTGGCCCCGGGCGGTGGCCTTGGGCTTGGTTGCACCCAGCGTCCCTGCGACCGACCGCAGGAGCCGACCCCCAGTGGTCTCCTGTGATCGGCGCAGGCTCCCCGCTGGCGCCCAAGGCCGGGAAAGCCTCGGGCGGCTTTCCGGGCCTTGGGCTCCGCCACACCCCAACGTCCCTGCAACGGTTTCCTGGTGGGCGGGGTTGATGGGCGTGGCTTGGCTGTAGCGAAGGTGCGGTCAATTTGCATATTTGTCTATTATAAGGTAAGATGAGAGATATATTATAGACTCTTTACAATAACCTTCCCTCAAAGTTGCTTCTCTCTGGTAATCCTCCACTACTGCCTCTCCCTTTCCAATAAACTTTTAAAAAGTATCACAAAAATGCCTCTTGCCCAGGCTGGGTGGCTCCGTTGGTTGGAAGGCTTCCGGTGCATTAAAAGGTTACAGGTTTGATTCCTGGTCAGGGCACATACCTAGGTTTCAGGTTCAATCCCCATCAGGCGCATGTGGGAGGCAACTGATCGACATTTTTCTCTCTGTCTCTCTTTGCCCCCTGCCCTTCTACCTCTAAAATCAATATACATATCCTCTGGTGAGGATTTTTTTTAAAGCCTCTTCAATGAAAAAAGTATTTTAACTTAATGAATAAGTTAATGTTTGTCCATTATTAACTTTTCAAAATGGAAGTTCCTAAGCAAAGGTTCCATCTGTCGACCTAGCATCTCATCGACCTAGCATGAGATCATCTACCTTTAAAGAAGAGCAGCAATATAGAACCCTGCAACATAAGAGCTGTACCAATATACTGCAAAATAAATACGTAGAGTTCTAGAAAACTATGAATCCTTAGAGGTAATAAAGACAGCGGTTGAACAGTAACTAAAACGCAACAATTGTTTTGAAATAGTCTAGCACAATGCCTGTGTATAAATTAAAATGTGCTCCCATTTCTTTGTTTCTGAGCACTAAAGCCTAACACATTAAATCCTCTGGTCAAGGATAAAAACACTTGCCAATAGAGGCAGGCTAGTCCAGGATTAGGACCATAGACTGGTGTCAGACTACTGGAGTGTGAACTCCAACTCCACTTATAAGCAATATAATGTTCTGGAAAAGCAAGGATCAATAACAGTACCTGGCTCAGAGGGTTATTGTAAGGATAAAGTGAGATAGTTCAGGTGAGTCCTCACAAACATAGCCAGAACTCATAAAATGTTAGCTAATAATAATGGTATTGAGAACTTACTGTGTGCTTGGACCTGGCTAGATGCATTTACATATGTTATTTCTAATCCTCATGGCAACCTTTGCAAAGTAGGTACAATTTTCATTTCATAGATAGGGAAACAGATTCAGAGAGTGGTAACTAGCCTGGGCTTATTCAGTGGCAGGGTCGGGGATCACACCATATTTGTTGAATCAAAGACTCTGCCTCTCAAAATAGTATATTTTTACCTTGAAATTGTTTGATTAATATAAAGGAACAGAGTGAAAATAAGTTTTACTGCCTAAAATATAAAGTATAAAAACAACAAGCATCCTTTTTGGCAGCCATTCTCAGAGCTACATTTTTTGCTCAGAAACATTTCTTTTGTCTCCCAAACCAAACCAAGAGTAAAATCCTTTTAAAGAAAATCCATAATCTCCTAGTGTTAATCTTAATATTATCACTAGCCAGCTGTTGCTGGATCCCTGTTTCATCACCTCTAAAATGAAATTTTGAGTTACTAAATCATAGATCCTTTCCCACTCTAAAATTCTTTCCCTCCTGTTGGTCTAAAGGTACCTCAGTAAGCAGTTGCTGCCATCCAGAGGAGAAATATGTTGCAGGCCCAGAGAAGGAATTATGGCAGTTTTAGACTGTGGTGACAAAATTAGCTTCCACTCATTGAGTGTCTACTATGTGCCAGGCACTTCCATGGGCATACTCCATATGAATTTCTATTCTCCAAGTCAGGTATTACCCATGTTTTTAAACTGAGAAATCATAGTTTAAAAGTTTTAAGTAACTTGTCCTGAGTCACCCCACTAATAATGAGTAACTGAATTCTATTTTGAGCCTGATGTTTTTTCAGTGACAAGAGCCAAAATAGAAGCTTCTCGCAAAAGAGGGAATGTATTTGCAAATACATCCTTTTAGCCAGAGTACAGAATGGACTGTGTCCCACCTTCCCTGAGAGTAACCTGGACCGAGGGGCCAGAATATGGCTCAGATCCACGCGCACCTCTTAAGCTACTTAAAGCTGTTGCTGCTCTGGCATAAAAATCATTTGTTGAATGTGACAAAGTGCAGAGTCTCATATCCAGAGATTCTGATTCATGGCCTGGAGTAGAACCCAGGAATCTACATTTCAAACAGGTACCCCAGCCCTGGCCAGGTAGCTCAGTTGGTTAGAGCATCACCCCAATATGCCAACGTTGCGGGTTTGATCCCCAGTCAGGGCACATACAAAAGTCAACCAGTGAATGCATAAATAAGTGGAACAACAAATTGATCTCTCTCTCTCTCTCTCTCTTCTCTCATCAATAAAAATTTTAAATATTTTTAAAAATCAAACAGGTACCCCAGGTGCTTTTTGTTCAGATATAAGTCCTGCTCAGTCACACTGGACTGTGGTTTCTATAGGAGCTTGAACAGAGTGAGTCATGTAGTTTCCTGGGTCCTATCTGGGATGTGCACCGTTTACTTTTTCAAAGAATGTGTTGCCAATTTGAAGTTGGCATTTCTAAACCTGGTGTTTATCCCCCAGTCCCAGGATGGGCTCAAGGCTCCCTGAATGGGAAACTGTCCCCTATGGGATGAGCTTTGCACTCTTGCCTCAAGATGTCCTATGTAGGAAAGGTATTTCCTATACTCCTAAGTATGCCAACCATGCCGACCAACTTCCTTTCCAGCTCACATGCCTCACCCACAGCCCTGTACTCAGCATGAGGCTGTTTTCTGTGCAGGCGAAATCACTGGACTGGGGTGGGCCTTGACTCAGACTGGCCAAGGACTAGAGGTGGTCTGCCTAAGAGATTCTGACTGGTAAGGGCAATGGTAATTGGCTGAACAACCAGATGGGATCCACTCAGAATGTGGGGTGGCAGACCTGAGACCATTAACCAGTAGGCAGTAAGAGATCAGAACTGATCAAGAGAGCTGTGTCCTCAGGAAGGCTTTCCCACTCCCCTGGCAGTGTCCAAATGGGCACTTCCTTAGAGCCTCTGCAGAAATCACCACTACCACACACCTATAAGCTCCCAGAGGGCACTGCTGCTCATTCTCTCTGGATTTCATTTGTTTCTCTTCCATGATTCGTTAGCTTTTTCCCAGCCAGCTTTACATGTAAGTAGGAGGTAATTAGCCCATTACATTGAAGAGAATGCCTAGCAAATTTATGGCTTAAAGAAGAATAAAAGCCAGTCATGCTCCCACCACCCAGTTTAAGAACATTAGCAACTCCCGGTGAGTGTTCTTTTATGCCTCTGCACATGCTAGGATGCCCTGCCAGGCTTTAGTCTGCACAGTGAACTCATCATTTGGAAACTCAGATTCTGCTTTATCTTCTCTGGAAAGCCTCCATTGACTCCCTTGAGGGAGATTGAACGCTCCCATTATACCTCCATTATGGCATTTATAACTATTATATTTGCTTGTTTGCCTCCCCAGTAGACGGAAGATGTTATTTAACCAATTTATCTCCAGGAACCAGAATAAAAGTAGTTACACAGAAAGTGTTCAATAAGTAGGATGTCCATATAAACTGGCCTGGTGTCCACATAACCTGCAGAGACCTGGTTTATGCCTGTTGTCCAGGAGTAATTATTACAAGTACTTCCTTTTATACTCATGAACGTATTCTACTTTAAATGATCAATTATATAATTGCCCTATCAATCAATAAATGTTGAATGATTAATGAATGGAGAGTTTAACAGAATCTAGGCAGAAAAAGCTGATATATAAATATCCTCAAATAAAAATTCAACAGCTGGCCACTGTACCCTATCCTCTTCCAGAAGTGCTTGACTCTCTGAGACAGAGAAGATGAGTTTGCACAGACCAGATGCTCAATAATTTTTATTGTGTAAATACATTGAAAAGTGTTAAGATATTCCTACTTCAAGAAAACCTAGATGTAAAATGTGAATTTACAGTAAAGATCAATGTGACAGATTACTACTGTTTACTAGTCGATGGGAACTAGATAGTAATGTGAATTTACAGTAAAGATCAATGTGACAGATTACTACTGTTTACTAGTCGATGGGAACTAGATAGTAGAGGAATTTAAATAACTGACTTTACTACTTGCTAAAAATCAGAAATGCAGATTACTCCTGAATAAAAACCTAGTCAATGAGGACATAAATTTTAAAAATTTAATAGATACATTTTTTAAAAAACAAACCTCGTCAGTATACATATGCATATCAGTTAGTTGCACTTGCTCTTAGGGAAACATAAAATCTCCTTGACTTTGACATAAATAAAATTTTTATTTAAAGTTTCTTTTGTTAGGCAAGTATAAAAGTGTTGTTGTTTTTTAAATTTATTTCAGAGAGGAAGGAAGAGGGAGAGAGATAGAAACATCAATGATGAGAGAGAATCATTGATCGGCTGCCTCCAGCATGCCCCACACTGGGGATTGAGCCCACAACCTGGGCATGTGCCCTGACCAGGAATTGAACCGTGACCACTTGGCTCAACCACTGAGCCACATCACCCGGCTAGAAAAGTTTTTAACTATTGTCAAACAAAAAACAGGAAGTGAGGTAATTAATCTTTTGGATAATAATCTTCTCTTCTCCAACAGTGTCATATTCCTTGAAAATCAAAGTAATTCCTTATGAATAAGGCTTTTAATAAATTACAAATATGTAATAGGTCTTATCTATCTTCTTCCTAAACTACTTAGTGCCCTGTTGCATAGCAACAATTTTCTCCCCCCGCTTCTTTGTTGGAAGTCTGAGAGTCTGAAATCTGCATTGACTTGGATGAGCTTGGGAATTTTTCTGGTGCCAGGGGTGCAAATATCCATTGTAGAAATCAGTAGCTGTTAGTGTTTTCTTGAGCATCACTGACCGAACACCAATCCAGCCATCCTAAAGGGCAAAAGATAAATAGTGAATATGAAGTAATAGTAAAATGAAGTAAATTTTAGTTTATAAAACTTTATCATGAAAACAAATAAACCAACTAAAACACTTTTACTAAATGCTTAGCTGCAAAGAGCACTGTAACATGTACGATTCTTTGACTCTGAAAGTTCATTACCAATGAGTGATAACAAATGTACAGATCTGTATAAACCTATTTAAACATAGAGGAGCAGAATAAAAAGGTATATTTGCATGGTGCTTTATAGTTTTCAGAGTGTGTCCATGCTTCTTGTTATGACTGGTTATTAGAATACTAGCTGTACGGGGTTAATAATAGCGGATTTTGTAATCAAATAAAACACCATAATTTCAAGAGAAACATCAAAAGTGCTTTATTCAAAGTAATGTCCATTGCTGGCTACACATTTCCACCTCTTTCAGGTAATTTGTGGATACCGTCCCAATAGAACTTTTCTTGTTTTGAGGCAAACCATTCAGAGACCCAATTTTCTACTTCTTCATATGTTTTGAAGTGCTGCTCAGAAAGTGCATGTGCCATCGATCAGAACAAATGGTAATCTGAAGGAGCAAGGTCTGGTGAATACTGCGGGTGGGTTAATACTTCCCAGGCAAGATCTTTTAACGTGTCTTTAACTGGTTTTGAAGTGTGTGATGGTGTGTCATCATGAAGCAAAATTACTTTGCTGTGTCTTCTGGCATATTCTGGTCGTTTTACGATCAAAGCATGGTCCAAATTGATTATTTGTTGTCAGTAGCAATCAGTATTAATGGTTTCACCTGGTTTTAGAAGCTCATAATACATCACACCTTCCTGATCCCACCCAACGCAGAGCATTGTCTTCTTTCCGAAGCGATTTGGCCTTGCAGTCAATGTTGATGGTTGACCTGGATCAACCCATGATTTTGTGCATTTGGGATTTTCAAAATAAATCCACTTTTCATCGCCAGTCATAATTCGATGCAAAAAAGACTTTCTTTCGTACCATTGAAGCAACATTTTACTGATGTCTTTTCGATTTTCCATTTGTCTTTCATTCAGTTGATGTGGCACCCATTTTCCTTCCTTTAAAATCTTTCCCACTGCTTGTAAACAATAGGAAATTGTTTACTGAGCAATGTTTAATCTTTCTACAAGTTGTTTTTTGAGTCTGACACGAATCTTCATCCAATAATGCTTGTAATTGTTGGTCTTCAAACTTTTTCGGTTGACCTGGACGTCTTTGTCTTTTACATCGAAATCATCACTTTTAAAGCATTTAAACCAGTGTTCACAGTATCTTGAGATGGAGCATGTTCACCATAAGCTTCCTGAAGTATTCAGCAGCACTTTTCTTCAAAATAAAGTAATGAATTAAAACTTCCCACAAATGCTCTTTTTTTGGCACGAAATTTGACATTTTTAAGTGTAAAAATATCTATGATATTAACACCTTTAGCAAATTTGACATATGAAGTTTTGAAGCTTGTTGTCAATACAACAAAATAGCATACATATCAAATCGCATATATATCAACATATGTGTAACTCCATCTATTGAAAAAAAATCCGCATTATTAACCAGTACACCTAGTACAACCACTCTAAAAAGTAGACAAATCCAATACTATCCACAGAGAAAACGGATGCCCAGTCAATGTGAGTGATTGGTCTGAGGTGACACAACTGGTCGATCTCAAACTCACATCTGCAGACAACACCAGCTTCTTTTATGAGAGCAAACTACAGACCCAGCCAAGGACAAGACATATGCACCCAATGTTATTCCAGAATAAGTTGAAGAGACATGAAGGGAGGTTGACACAGGAGTTCTGTATCTACAGTCTATATAGGTCAGATCAATCTATCATACATTTTAAACATCCCTTCGTGAGCATGAAACATCTCACATATACACCATATGAAGGAAATGCAAGAAATGTGGAAGACTTCTTAGGAAAACACCATCTATATAAATATAAAAGCCTAAGCGACCATTATGACCAGTCCTTACAATGCGCACTGACCACCAGGGGGCAGACGCTCAATGCAGGAGCTACCCCTGGTGGTCAGTGTGCTCCCACAGCCAACCTCCTGGGGCCAGCCAGTGGCCTCGGTGTCCGTTCCTTCCGCACCTGTTGAATAGTAAAAGCAAGTAGGACACATGCACTGTAGTTCAGCTAAATACTTGGATATGACTATCTTTTATGATAGTCCTATTAACAAGATAAAAAGAGCTTGTTAATTAAATTGGTTTACATAGAATATAAAATTTCTTCAAAAGAAGCACTATGGTTACTGAATGTTCTTTCATTGTTTGAGTAATAACAATGCCTTGGCAAAACATCAATTTAAAAAAATTATATGAGATTTTACTATTTCTTAAGAAAAATTGTCCATTGCCTCAATCTGACAGACAAGTAGTTCAGTGAAGTCCCAACTAAAAATGATAAATGATACAAACTATAAATTTAGTAAAACAAGTATGATAATTTTAAACTAAAGGAAATGTACCTTGCAACAAACCAGAAGTTTTTGTGACTGTTTGTGGTATATTATGGATCCTGGAATAACAGCCTGTCCTGTAAATTTTGGATCTAAAGAATGGAGGGGGGTGGGGACATGAGAGAGTGAGAATAATTATACTTCATTATGCTTCTTAAAGATTAAATCATCTTGGAAGGCAGTACCAATACTAGAGAGGACTCATTTGCTGATGACCTGACTCTGTAACCCAAACTTACGATGGAGCCACAGTATTTTGTGTGTACCTTGAACCCAAACGGAAGCTTTCCAAACATATAAGCTATGAGTCCTTTACCCAGTCCCTCAAAGGTCAACCTAAAAATGCTGAATCCAGAAGTTTTGAGCATTTTGGGGAAATAACTAGCTACAAATGGAGAAATATACAGGAGGCTTAGGATAAAAGCTGGCCCCTTCATCCATGATCAAACACATACCAATTCCTAGATTTCTGGGGAACCCCGACTCTGAACTAACTACACCAGCACCCGTTGTGGCTCACACTCCTTCAGTCCACCACATTGGGGGAGGCGGGTACTGATGGGCCTCAGAACAGGCCTGTATTGTGAAATGGCATACCTTGGCCTAAGATCTCACTGAGCTGCTCAGACATTTTCATTATGACATTCACCAGAATGAAATTAACCAAGTCATTTTGCACCCCCTGAAAAGCTTAGTGTAGGAAATCACAGAGCTTAAAATGGGATAGTACCACTGCTCTGCCTACTTCCCAGGTAACTATGATGATTAAATGAGAAAATACATGTGAATGGACACTAAATGAATGTAATATATTATCATTATTGAATCGAAACAAACTAAAAGAATCCCTATTTTTTGTAAATGTGACCTATGGTAAAACAGACACATTTTCAAATAGATTATAGTGAAAACATTTTCTATGTCAGCTATTCAAAAGTTAATACTGCCCTGACCGGTTTGGCTCAGTGGATAGAGTATCGGCTGTGGACTGAAAGGTCCCAGGTTCGATTCCGGTCAAGGGCATGTACCTTGGTTGCGGGCACATCCCCAGTAGGGGGTGTGCAGGAGGCAGCTGATCGATGTTTCTCTTTCATCGATGTGTCTAACTCTCTATCCCTGTCCCTTCCTCTCTGTAAAAAATCAATAAAATATTAAAAAAAAAAAAGTTTATACCAGTGAGGACTGAACTATTAACTTCTACCAAATCCAGAAGTTTAATGGTGTTATCCATCCAGAGCGTCTGTAATGGAATCTGCAAATATAATTAAAGAAGGGATGATTAAAGAAATGCCCTCAACCCCCAAACCTTTTAACTACCATTCTGTGCCAGTCAGGTCTGACTTGTCTCCCAATTACAGAGGAATTGGGAACTCAGTTTCTAAATCTTACACAACAGAACATAAACATGACCTTCTACATTAGTCTCCAGAATTTATAAGATCTTAACATTAAACACTATTTTAAAATCAATGTTTATATCTTTACTAGAGGCCCAGTGCACAAAATTCATGCAGGGGTAAAGGGGAGGGAGTGGGGAGACCCTCAGCCCGGCCTGCACCTTCTCCAATCTGTGACCCCTCGGGGGATTCCAAATGCCGGGGGATGTCCCTGTGGGATCAGGCCTCTATTACTAAAAATCTAGCACATAGTTTTATAAGGAACTTTTTTTACTTAACCATAAATCATAGACAACTTTTCATTAGCACACACTTATCTATTTCACTCTTTTTATCTGTTGTATATTATTTCATTTTATGAATGTACCATAATTTATGCAACCAATATCTTTATGACCAATATTCATTATTTTTAATTTTTTGCTATATAAAATTGTAAAATGTGGTAATAAATAGCCTGCTAGATATATGTTTGAGGACTTTTATATATTTGAAGAATTTTATACATATATATTTGAGGATATTGTGGTTTTTTTATTTTATTAAAGGCTTCTTTTTAAAAAAATATGTTTTTATTGATTTCAGAGAATGGAAGGGAGAAGGAGAAATAGAAACATTGATGAGAGAGAAACACTGATTGGCTGCCTCCTACAGGGATTGAGCTCGCAACCTGGGAATGTGCCCTGACCAGGAATCAAACCTATGACCTCCTGGTGCATGGGATGATGCCCAACAACTGAGCCACACCAGCTGAGCTAGTTATTGTTTTTTTAATGGGCTACCTGGATTACAAAGCATCAACATTTCACTGTTAAAATGCTGATAGGAGAAAAAAATGACAATCTATTGTTGTTTATTATATGAACAACATGTGATGCTGAGGAGCATTCCATATATTTACTTGCAATTTTATTTTTTATGAAAACTACCAATTTATGCTCTTTGCCCATTTTTAAAATAAAACTGAGTTGTTCATCTTTGCGTATTAATTTGTGAAAGCCTTTTATATTTTTAGGAAATTAGCCTTTTAATTCCTGAATGTGTTATGAATCTTCCCAGTTAGTTGACTTTTTACACTATTTTTTTCATGCATAAGTTTTTTATACTTATGGAGTAATATTTATCAGTCTTTTCTCTCATAACTTCAGTGGTTCATGTCATGCTTAAGGAGGCCCATCCTATAGTTCAAGATTATTAAATAATATACAATTATTTAATTGTGCTTTTTTCCCCAGTCTTTGGTGGGGTTTGTAAAAAAATTAAATCCCTGATCCATCCAGATTTTTTTTTAATATATTTTATTGCTTTTTTACAGAGAGGAAGAGAGAGGGATAGACAGTTAGAAACATCAATGAGAGAGAAACATCGATCAGCTGCCTCTTGCACACCCCCTACTGGGGATGTGCCCGCAGCCAAGGTACATGCCCTTGACCGGAATCGAACCTGGGACCCTTGAGTCCGCAGGCCGACGCTCTATCCACTGAGCCAAACCGGTTTCGGCCATCCAGATTTTATTTTGATTTTAAAAGGTAGCCCTCTAAGGCTAATCAGTTGTCCCAGTGCTATTTACTAGATAATCCATCTCACCCTTTCCTGTAATGTGAAATGCCACCTTTATCACATAATATATATCTGACATCCTAGAACTTGATTTAAAGATGTTAACAAAATTAACACATACCAGAAAATAAGTTCTCTCAATTTTCTGAATTAAAAATAAGTTTATTTTCAGACTGTGTAGCTTGATCTTATTTCATAGGTAAAGAAAATGAGGCCCAGGGAAATGCAGCTATTTTTCCCAAAGTTAGACACAGCTAGTTAGTAGCAGAGCCAAGGATCAGAATATATGTTTTTTCATCCTCAGCTCAGTGCTCTTTTTATGAGATCCCTTAAAGAAGACATTTAATTTTTAGAAGAGTTAAGTGGTTGCAAAGATTTGAACATTAAATTTAAAAATATTAAAAGTTCATAGTATTCATATTCTTACAGATGACACATTTTGGTACAGTATTCTCTCTATAACTTGCTGACACATTTTGCTTCACTCATATTGCTTCCAATAGAAGTTTTTTCATGTGTGTAATCTTTTTCTTTCAAAGAACTCAAAATACTTTAGAAACATGCTTACTGACTAAAAAGAGATTTACATATACTGAGAGCTATGAATATGTTAGGAATATATAATAAAAATATACAGGTCTTTTTAAAAATATATATATTTTATTGATTTCTTTACAGAGAGGAAGGGAGAGGAATAGAGTTAGAAACATCAATGAGAGAGAAACATCAATGAGAGAGAAACATCAATCAGCTGCCTCCTGCACAGCCTCTTACTGGGGATGTGCTCGCAACCAAGGTACATGCCCTTGACCGGAATCAAACCTGGGACCTTTCAGTCCACAGGCCGACGCTCTATTCCCTGAGCCAAACCAGTTAGGGCCAGATCTTTTTTTAAATTGATTTGAGAGAAACACCAGCATGTTGTTCCACTTATTTATTCATTGGTTGCTTCTTGCATGTGACCTGACCGATCAAACCCAAAACCTTGGTGTATTGGGACCATACGATAACCAAATGAGCTACCCAGCCAGAGCCCCAAAAATACAGTTTTTATTCTTGAGGAGGTAAAGCTTATCTTCATCTATCATCAGAGCATTGCAGAAAGGAAAGGGATGGTAAGAATATAGTAATTTCGGTGTCCACCATCATTACGGTCAAAATTATATGTTCGCATGGATTTAAATTCATAGTTTATCTCCTTTGATCTTGACAGCTGTGAACAGGGTCATTAACCCCATTTTAGAGGTAAATATGCAGAAGCAAAACCCCAGAAGATAAGGGTTTTGCTCTTCATAGTAAATGGCAGCTCTAGGAATTAAATCTCACCTTCTGGCTCTTTCTGTTATAGCACCAGCTTTTCTCAGTGTAGAGGAAAGGTGAATTGCAGAAATAAGGATCACTATGTAGTAATATATCTCCGTGTTTAACTTTTTGAGGAACTGTCAAATTGTTTTTCACAGCAGCTGCACCACCACCAATGTATGAAGGTTCCAAATTTCTCCACATCTGTGTCAACACTTGGTACTGTCTGTTTTTTAATTAGTGATCCTAGTAGGTGTGGAGTGGTATTTCAGTGTAGTTTTGATTTGCATTTTCCTAATGACTAAAGAAGTGGATCATGTTTCCATGGGTTTATTGGTAATTTATATGTCTTCTTGGGAGACATGTCAGATCCTTTGTGCATTTCCTAATCAGGTTATTTGTCTTTTTGCTGTAGAGTTTTAAGAGTTCTTTATATAATCTGGATACTAGATCCTTATTAGATGTATGTTTTACAAATATTTTCTCTGATCTATAGGTTGTCTTTTCATTTTCTGGGGAATGTTCTTTGAAGCCCAACTGTATTTTTTAATCTTCACCTGAGGATATGCTTTTTTATTGATTTTGAGAGAGAGAGAAACAGTGATGTTAGAGAAACATTGATCCGTTGCCTCCTATATGTGCCTGGGCCGGGGATAGAACCCACAACCTAGGTATGTGCCCTGGCTGAGACCAAACCTGCAGCCTTTGGGGTACAGACAACACTCCAACCAACCGAGCCACCGGGCCAGGCTGGAGCCCAACGGTTTTTAATTTTCAAGTCCAATTTCTCTATTTTCAGTTTGGTTGCTTATCCTTTAGGCAAGATATCTAAGAACCATTGCCTAATTCAGTCATTAAAACTTACCCTTGTTTTCTTCCAAGAATTTTAGTTTTAGCTCCCACATTTAGGTCTCTAGTCCATTTTTGAGTTCATTTTTTATATACAGTGTGAGGTAGGACTCCAAATTCATTCTTTTGATGGTGAATATCCACTTGTCCAAACTCCATGTGGTGAAAAGACTATTCTTTCCCTATCAAATTGTCTTGGCACCCTTACAAAAAACTAACTGAACACAAATGTATGGGTTTATTTTTGCACTTCCAATTCTACACCATTGAGCTGTATGTCTGTCAATGTTTATGTCAGTACTCCATTTTGATTACTGTAGCTTTGCAGCAAGTGTTGAAATTAGGCAGTGTGAGTCCTCCAACTTTGTTCTTTTTATCAAGAATTTTTGGCTATTCTGGTCCTCCTGGGATTCAGTATGAATTTAAGAATCAGCTTGTCAATTTCTGCAAAGAAGTTAACTGGGATTTGTATAGGAATTGTGTCGAATCTGTAGGTCAATTTGGAGAATGGTGCCATCTTAACAATATTGTCTTCCAGTCTATGAACACAGAGGTCTTTCTATTTATTAGGTCTTCTTTACTGTTTACCATTTTGGGGGGATTCTTTATGTTTTTCTCTATCTAAGATCATGTCATCTGCAAAGAGAGATAGTTTTACTTCTTCCTTTCCAATCTGGTTCCTTGTGTCTTTTCCTTGCCTAATTGCCCTATTACCTCCACTGTTGAGTAGCAGTGGTGCTAGTTCTCTTGCTCCTGATCTTAGTGGGGGAAAGCTTTCAGTCTTTCACTATTCAATATGTTAACTGTGGGTTTTTGGTAGGTGATGTTCTTTATCAGGTTGGGAAAGTTCCCTTCTATTCTTAGTTTATTGAGCATTTTTTAAATCATTAAGGACACTGGCCCGGCCGGGGTGACTCAGTGGTTGAGGATCGACCTATGAGCCAGGAGGTCACAGTCAGGGCAAATGCCGAGGTTGCGGGCTTGATCCATTCTCATCATTGATGTTTCTATTTCTCTCTCCCTCTCCCTTCCTCTCTGAAATCAATAAAATAAAATTTTAAAAAAGGACACTGGATTTTGTCAAATGTTTTTCCTGCATCTATTGAGACAATTCTGTAGCTCTTGTACTTTATTCTATTAGTATGATGTTGCTTTGATTGATTTTTGCATGTTGAGTCAACCTTGCATTCCTTGGATAAATCTCATTTAGTCATAGTGTATAATCCTTTTCCATATGTTGTTTGATTCAGTATGTTAATTATGTTGAGGGGTTCTGCCTCATAAGGGATATTGATTTTTAGTTTACTTTTCTTGTAATGTCTTTATCTGGTTTCGCCTCTGCTTGGAATGCTCTTTTACTGATCTTGGCATGGCTGGCTCCTTATTGTTTTTCAGATTTCAACTTAAATGTTAGTTCAGAGAGGTCTTCCCCATCTATCCAATCTAAAATAACCTCCAGTTAGTTTGTCCTTTTAAAATTTTCATCAAGGAACTTATCACACTATCTGATATTTTTATTTATTTGCTTATTTGTTGTTTTCCCACATCATTTTATCTCTAGTACCTGAGATAATGCCTGACATATTATGAGCCTTCAATATTCTGTTTAATGAATGAATAAATAATAGCAGATATCATTTAATGAGTACCTCCTCTGTGTCATATACTGTACTCTGGTCATAATAGATGCTTTATATATATTATATCAGCCCTAATTTTCTCAAGAACAAACTAAAGGTCAGAGGTTATTTAATGCTACTGACCTAAAGTAGTTAAAATGGTCAATTTTATGTTATGTATATTTTACCACAATAAAAAAAATGAACTTCAGAATTTTTAAGGTTTAGTTTATGAGACTCATTCCTAAATAAAAATATTTTGAAAGTGAAGTACACACACAATTAAGTAAAACTGCATTCTGACTTCCAACTTACTATATTTCCAATGGCACGATGAAGTCTGAATATTTCCTCTGAAGTTTGTTCCTCCCATTTTATACAGCTGGTACGAGCAGAAATCTTAGGGGCTACAAGATAAAGCCAATGGCAAGAATGAATATCAAGTTCAATGTCCATGAATTGATAACTACTGATGCTGAATAATAGATACAAGATTAATTCATTACATTATTTTCTCAATTTTTGTATATGTTTGAAATTTTCCATAATGCAAAATAAAAATAAACAAATCATACAGGTACTAGAAGAAAACATGGGTGAATTTCTTTATAACCTAAGTGTAGAAAAAAATCCTCTAATTCAAAATTCAAATGCAATTAAAGAAAATGATGATAAACGTGACTACATAAAAATAAACTTTTGCAAGACAAAAAGAAATGCTGTAAGTCATGCATTGAGGGGCATGAAGGAGCAGCTGGCCAGTCAATGATTCTCTCTCATCGTTGATGTTTAATCTCTCTCTCTCTCCTTTTCTCTCTGAAATCAGTAAGAAAATATATTTTAACCTTTTGCACTCGGATGTCAAGTGTGACTCAACACGGTTAGCATCGGTAGCAGCTCGATGAAAAAAGCAAGCGAGTGCAAAGGGTTAAAAAAAGAAGTCAGTAACATGGAAGGCAAAAAATAGTGGAGAAGTTAATTACTATAGATTAAAGAGAATAAAGGGACATAACAACTAATTACAATTGGATCTCAGTTGGAAAAACATAAGCATAAAATGTATTTTTAGACAATTAGGAAAATTTAAATATGGATTGGATACTAGATGCTATTGTGGAACTGTTCATTTTTCATGATGCATGCTGAAGTGTTTAGGGATAAAAGGTCATGATGCATACTTCCAAATGGTTAAGCAGAAATTAAAATGCACATGCTAAACAAATACACATTTAGAGAAAACAAAGGAAAATATGGCCAAAAATTAATAATTATTTAACTCAATTGGGTTAAATAGATAGTCAATCTTTCAACTTATCTCTGTGTTTGATACTTTTCAACATAAAGAGTAGAGAGAACATTTCTAATCTTTCATGAAACTGCATGTTAACAGGGAGAGGGAGACCTTACCAACCATTCTTAGAAAAGGACATACAAGTGGGCATTCAATCTTTAGCCAAAATTAAGAGAAATGTGCAAATGAAGAAGTCAAAGTGTTCAGATACTATCAAGTCAAAACCCTTTGCCCTGGCCAGGTAGCTCAGTTGGTTAGAGTGTTGTCCCGATACACCAAGGTTGTGGGTTCAATCCTCAGTCAGGCTACATATAAGAAGCAACCAATTAGCCTGGCCAGTGTGGCTCAGTGGTTGAGCATCATCCCTTGCACCAAGAGGTGTCTGGTTGATTCCTGGTCAGGGCACATGCCTGGGTTGTGGGCTAGATCGCCAGTAGGGGGTGTGCAGGAAGCAGCCGATCAATCAATGTTTCTATTTTTCTCCCTTCCTTTCTCTAAAATCAATAAAAACATATATTTTTAAAAATCAACCAATGAATGCGTAAAGAAGTGGAACAACAAATCTCTCTCTCCCTCCCTGCATCTCTCTAAAAATCAATAAAGGGAAAAAAACACGACAAAGGAACCCATGGAAGGGATAAGAGTGTCTGTAGCTTTCACTTACCATATGTCACCCCCTCAGTTGGCTGCTGCCTTCCATTGTTCAAACTTTCAGGCAAATTTTTCAAAACTGAAATAAGCTAAAAAAGGAGAGCAATATATTCAAGATGAAAAGAAAAAAAAGCAGAAATATATTACAACTCAGTATCACATAGCTTTAAAAGCTGTGTGGCAGGTAAATAGTAAACTGGCCCAAGCTGTAAGCACACGTGTCTACTCGGTGGGGTTTCAGTAGAGATGTTGCTCTCTGTAGAGTGCAGGTCATTGATTTGCTTCCAGTGAATGCTGAGCTTTGACTGGATGTGCAAGCTTTCGGGATCAGGACAGACTATGCTCAGTTATCCACACTCTCACCCTGCAGGGAGGAAGGCAGTGGAGCCTCTGAGTGTATTCTGGGATCACACAGCTCTGGATTCAAATCCCAATTCCACTACCTACTAGCTGTGTCATTGTGGAGAAGTTATTTTACTTGTCTGTGACCTTCAATGGCATCATCTGTAAAACAGTCACCAGCAAGAGCTACCTCAAAGGTTTGTTGGAAAAGTAAAAAAATCAGTCTATAAAGTATCCCGGCACACAAGTCAGTGCTCAATAAATGACAACCACTATTATAGTAGCATTTCCAAGGTGAGTGCCTAGAATAGGACACCATCTATATAGTTGGGAGGAAAGTTTTCTTCTACAGAAAATTAACTAGTTCATATGAAAATCATTAATTTGGTTATTAAGCATTTACTCAGACCCTACTGTATAGATTCAATGAGCTATACAAAGCCATGGAGTTCATGTATAGCTGGAGGCCAGCAGAATTCCAGTGCATATGGATGGAAATGACTGGAACACAGGCACAGAAGTGCTTGGAGGGAAGCCACGAGTCACTTAGGAAATTCGGATGAGACTGAGGAGAGTGAAATTGGGAAGGATACTAGAGCCTTGCTGTGAAACTATGGCCCACATAAGATCACGTGTGTCATTTGAAAACCTTTACTAAATACCCAAACTGTGTAAATTCTCAAAGACACGTGAGACCACAAATGCCATGTTAATTTTTAGGAAGTCAGGGATAGAAATCACGTTTAAAGAATTAAAACTACATATCATAAAACTGTTCTTCTCAGCATAACCGCGTAGGACATGTGCGAAGTGAGTAAAAGCAGAGGGATATCGAGAACTGTACCATGCTGGCGCCCAGTCTTGACAGCACTACTTCCAACTCCTTGGCGGTGCTCCTGGGGGGCACAGGAATGGTTTCCTGTTTGAGAACCGGACCTACATCAAATCTGCAAACAAACAGTAATGTGGTTACTGACAGCTTCTTTCAATCAAAATGCCTGTCTGCGTGAGCGTTTACACACTACCAGGATAGTTTAACCTTGGCCACAAATGTGACTGTTAGCCATTAGCAAAGATAAATGTCAGTTTGAAAGAAAGGTGAGTAAAATCCGGCCTGTACTTAGATTTTAAATTTATTTTTTCTTAATGGGTAAAGGTATAAAGTTGCATATCAGGGATTTGATTGTAATTATAGATAATTCTATCACTATTAATAAATAGTATGAAAAAAAATCTCTATTTGTATAATGAAATCATAGAGCAAAGAATTTCTTTTCTAAGGAAGTACAATAAAAACATTCCTAATTATTTCTTTCTATATTTCCTTTCTGAAAGGACAAGAGTTTTGCCTTGATTATAATCACTGTTGATTATAAGTAGATACAAGTATATTTGCATTCCCACAAGTCTTATATTTTACATCAAGCTCTGTAAATACTGGCCATTAGTTTTTATTAGAAATATGCTTTTCTTTGAATATTTACTTTGTAGACCTGCTAATTCTATTTTTAACCTATAAGTTTTAGTAAAATGTTTATTATGAAAAATCACATTCACAAAAACAGTGAATAGTCTAATGAATCACCATATATACATTACCCAAATTTTAGAATTATCAAAGTTTTGACACTCTTGTTTCATCTCCCCCCACCCTTTTTCTGAATTAAAGCAAATCCCAGATATTGAGTTGGTCTTCTGAACTTGTGAATTATTAGTTTCTATGGGGACATAAGGTGACAATTGGCAGAGTCTTAATACATTCCTGAAGCAGTTTTAAATAATTATTTCTTAGACTGCAGGTATAATAAAAAATTAAATGTTTAAAAAATTATTGGTATACAATATATTCTTATGTCAGGTTCCAAAACATTTTGACCATAGTTTTATTATAGAAACCAGGGCCAGTAGAACCGAGATTCATAGCAACTACTATACAAAAATCCATTTCTCATTTCCATAACATCTTTTATAAAAATCCAGTTGCTAATAATATAATTTATTTCAATTAACAAGTTAAAAATTTCACAAGGGCATAAATACCAAAACACATGGCTTATATTAGAAACCAGGAAAAAACAGAAAGAGTATAAAAGCAAAGGAAGGATTCTGGAGTTGGAGAAATTAGAGCATCATCCATTCATCCATACCCAGCCCTTCCAATGGACTGATAGCAACATTCAAAATCACCAAAAAAAATCTCAAGAAAATAAAATAAGCTCTTACCTTTTAGGTCTGATTTGCATAATTGTTACTCCAGTAATTGTGTCTCCATGAAGCACAGTATGGATTATAGGGGCTGGACCACGCCACCTTGGGAGGCAACTGGGATGGACATTCAATATGCCACTGAGTTAGAAAAGGCAGAAATTAGTATGCAAGTGGGTTGTGCCATTTAGTTACTGCTATCTAAACTAATACGCTACCTTTATCATTAAACCTTCCCAAAAATTTTGAAAAACTAACAGTTGAATCTAGTCTTGTACGACCAGAAAAGGGAGCCAGAGCTAAATTCACTCCACTATAGGAGACCAATGAAACTCAGTTAAAAACAGAGCAAGAACAACTATTCATTGTTACAAGATGTTGCACAACAGCTCATGATGTCTGGAAGTTTTTAAACAAAAAATGCATTTTTTTTTTTACTATATGAGAACCACTCAAACCCTGTCATGCATCTCAGATAGTTTAGTTACATAATTACCCTTACTTCTCTTGGTTTGCATATAGATGCCTAAAACAAGCTTCTTTTGGTACCATCACCGTCACTGTTTATCCCAATACTCCTATCACCCATTAATGAGCAATTTAAATAATGTGCTAATCTGTCATTAGTTTAATATCTCCATCAGCATGAGTATGCACTTGAGAATGTGTGAATATGAGTCTTATAAGTTTCACTCTTCAGCTCAGTCTTACTCATTCAACAAATTAACTGGGCATAATGCATGTGCTGGCAATGTGCTAAGTACTGCGGATACAAGCAACAGTGAACCAAACCTGCCCTCAGGGAGCTGATGTGACAGTGTGAGGAGTGGAAGATAAGGAATGAAAACCAGAATATGTAAAAAGTTTGTCAGTGGTGCTAAGGGCTATGAGAAAAATAAAGCAGAGACGGGGATAAGACTATTGGGTGGGAGATTACCATTTTAATAGTGGTTTAAGAAGGTTTTACCAGTCAGAAGACACTGGGCAGAAACATGAGAAGGAAAAGGCACAGCCATGCGGATCTATGGGAGAAAAGCCTTCCACGCAGAGGGAACACTACAAAGGTTTGAGGAAGGTAAATGTTGGCCAGTCCAAGGCACAGAGGGAGGCTGGTACGGCGGGAGTGGAGTAAATGTGAGGAACAGTACGAGGAAATGAGGCCAGAGAGCCAGCGGGAGACCAAACCAAGTAAGCGGGTCCTCATAGGCCTTTAACTTTTGAGTGAGATGGAAAACCACCAGAGAACGTTGAGCAGTGATTGATGTGACGTATGCTTTAAAAGGGTCATTTTGGCTGCTGGGTTGGTAAAAAAGCGAGAGGGCCAATGACAAAAGTAGAGGCCAATGAGGAAGCTACTGCAGTACAACAGGTGAGTGGCCACAGTGGAAATGATGAGAAACAGATTCTAGACAGATTTCAAAGGCGGAGCCGGTAGGATTTCCAGATGGATTAAACGTGTGGTGGGAGATAAGGAATTAAGAATGACTCCAAGGTTTGAGGGCTAAACAACCAGAAGACTGGAAGTCCCATCTGCTGAGATGAAGATTTTGGGGAGGAGCAGATTTGGGGCAAAAGTTCAGGAATATAGTTGTGGACCTTTCAAATGTTGGATGTCCACTAGACATCCAAACAGGGCTGTGGAGGAGGCAGTGGGCATTAGGGGCCTGGAATTCAGGGAGAGATCTGAATTGGCGGGACACGTTTGGGAGTTGTCAGCATATATATGAAATTTTAAAAAGTTTTTATTGATTTTAGAGAGAGAGGAAGGGGGAGATAGAAAAATAGATGAGAAACATCAACATTTTTGTGGCCTCCTGCACGCCCCCTGCTGGGGACGGAGCCCGCAGCCCTGACAGGAAATACCCTGCTGACCTCCTGGTGCATGGGTTGCACCCAACCACCTAGCCACAGCCAACCACCTAGCCACAGCGGCTGGGCAGCATATGTATAAAATTTAAATGAGGGTGAGTGAAAAAGCATCATACATTTTAACAAGTCATGCCATTAATAAAATGTTTTATTTTAAGAGAAAATACTAAAGCAAGAGGAATTAAGAGTTCAAATGATTGCATTTTGTGGATACCAGGTCCATACATAAAGACCAAGGTCTCTCTACTATATTTCCTTATAAATAAAACTTACTAGGGAAATCTAAGAATAAGAGCCTCACTCAAAAGTCGGCCAAATGAAGCGACCACTCCCACATCATATTCTCCAGATCCCACATCTGGCCACTCGTACACGGGCAGCTGAGCCTGGACGGCATACTGCTTCACTGGCAGGCCTTTCGGCGATGGGGAAGGCACTGTGACCACCTCCAGTTTCTCGATTAACTCTTCTTCTTTGTTTTCCCTACATTGTAAAGATTGGAAGAAAATATGACAGTATTAAGACAATGACGGTATTAAACTATTTCACCCACCTCTCAGTGTTTTTATGATTACATTCATGAGCAACTGAGAGACTGAGTTTTCACTTTTCAATTAATTTGAATTATTTTAAGTTTGAAGAGCTACACGTGGCTACTGACTACTGCTTGGACCAGCATGGCTCTAGAAATATACAGAAACATATGTAGTACAGACATTTTAAACAATTGGGATAGTACATATGCTGCTCCATGTTTTGTTTTTCGCTTTTAACACTATATATGCTATTGTGGGAGTCTTTTGGAAAAGATGGATTATACATTTGCTAATTTATGCAACGAACATATCCTACATAATAAAAAGGTAATATGTAAATTACCATCACTCTGCTACGCCCACAATTGGGCCAGCAGGAGGCGCAGGGGGTGGGACTCAGGATGGCCGGGGTGGTGATTGGGCCGGCAGGAGGCGGCGGCGGCCCCAGCCTTCCTGGGCGGGAGGCAAAGGCAAGACCCTGGCCTGGGCTCCGGCTGCTGGAGGACCACGCCCCCGCCCCACCTCGCCCTAGGGGCCCAGGGACTTCGGAGCTGCTGGCCACACCGGGTCCCGAGCAGCGGACAGACAGCTTACATGTGCATGATTAAATCATGCACTGGGCCTCTAGTCTAGAATAAGAAACTAAAAACAGTGACTGTCTCTGAAGGGAGGAACTGAGGGATAAATACTTGGGGGGAAAAACAAGAATGTATTTCTTGGGCATCATTCCATGACAGTACATACAGCACTACCTCATCCTTTCTATCTGCTGCATAGTATTCCAGTGCCCGGAGGGGCTGTTCATTGGTTTATTTAGCAGGTACTGCATCACATGTTGAGGAGTCATGAAGAGTATAAAGAGGGCCCCAAAAGAGCAGGAGTAATGGAGCCACCAAGTGAAGTGTCAGCAGAAGGGCCAGGATACGTGCAGTAAGAGATGTGGGAGGCAATATGGGGAAAACAGCATGCGGAGAGTACATTATGTAGGGCCGTGGTCGGCAAACTGCGGCTCGCGAGCCACATGCGGCTCTTTGGCCCCTTGAGTGTGGCTCTTCACAAAATACCACGGCCTGGGCGAGTCTATTTTGAAGTAGTGGCGTTAGAAGAAGTTTAAGTTTAAAAAATTTGGCTCTCAAAAGAAATTTCAATCGTTGTACTGTTGATATTTGGCTCTGTTGACTAATGAGTTTGCCGACCACTGATGTAGGGTATGCAAAGGGAGCATGTGTGAAGGGAGTGTTTCAAGGGGTGTGTGTGAAGGGAGAAATATGATACAAGGGGATTGAGGAGAGAGTCAATATGAGGGGCTGCTGTGAAGTGCATGTGGGGAAGACTTGATGGAGATGCCAGAAATGAGCGGGGGGCAGGATACATCAGGAAAAAACGGAGCAGGGAAATATGAAATGGAGCAGTATATAGGGGGGTAGCCACCACATATCATGAACTTTGAGGGCAGGCTGGATCGCAATTATTTTCTTTCCTAGTAAACGATATTTGTTAAATTTAAAAAATACTAAATACATGCCTACGAGTTCTGCTTTATATGTTTACTCATCTGAACCTGCTTTGTGGACTATGTCCTCATTTCAGCCCTAGATAAAAGGTCCAGTTGTATACAGGAAGGGGGTGGGGAGCAAAGGAGTAAGACAGGGGTGTGCAAGGGGATGCCTGCGCCCGTGAAGAAGCCCAAGGGACTTGAGGGTACAGCTGAGATGAATCCGAGGAAGTGGAAAGGGGAGGACTTTGAAGTCACTCCATTTTAGTCCCAGCAGCTCAGACGATGACCTTAGGCAATCGCTTAACCTCTCTGAGCTCCGATCTCTCCACGCGCCAGCAGGCAGGCAGGTGGCCGGGCTGGACGGAAGTGGTGGCCGCAAAGCGGGCAGCGCTCGGAGAACGAACAGCCCGGGCCCGGAGTGCGGGGAGTAGACCGGACAGTCCCGGGCGGGTGCGGCGCAACTTCCGGGCGCCGGGTTCGCCGCGATCCGGGCCCACCCGCCTGGGGCGCCGCTCTCTCCCCCACCGCAGTCCAGACTGTAGGGCCGGCTGCAGAGGCTGGACCTCGGCGCCCTCGGCAGCCCCGCTTCCCCCCCCTCAAGCCCCGCCCGGTACCTGGCGGCGTGCAGCGCCCGCAGCGCCTCGCGGGAGAACTGGTCGGTGCCGAAGAAGAGCACCCGCCAGGGCGGCTTCTCGCGGACTCGGGGGCCCCGGCCGTCCTCCCCGCGGAGCCCGGCCAGCGCTCGCCACTGGGGGCTCGGCCCCCGGCCCACGCCGCCTCCCACTGGCCGGGGCCCCCAGCAGCGTCGCACCAGCACCCTCATCGCCGCCGCGGGCCGCCACCCTGCGCAGGCGCGTCGGGGTGAGCGTGAGCGAGCCGGGCTCGAGGGGCGGGCCCGGGAGGAAGCCCGAGGGGCGGGGTCTGTCTGGTTGGAGGCATTTGCCGGGTCAAGAGTCCCCGTGATTTTTATTGCATTTATTTGCACGATTTATCTAATCTCCACGAAGAACTCTTTCTGGAACAAATCATGTGTTTTCACACAATGAAATCTCATTTCGTTATTCTGTGTCATCTTCTCAGCCATGATAACTAATATTTATTGCGTATTTAATATGCCACGCTTTGGCTAAGCATTTTGATTAGTTCCGCTAATCCTCATATCATTCATACCAGGCAAATATTATCACAACCATTTAACTGGAGAGAATGTGAGGCTCAGTGAAGCTGAGTAATTACCTAAGGTCCTCACAGCTAGTCCCTGTAGCTCCAAAGCGTGATCCTGACCAGTTGGCATTCACAGCGATCCTGTGTCCTCTGAAAGCCAGTCAGTGTCCCTGTCTTGCACCAGAGGAAAATGAGGCTCAGTTACTTGCTCTGGTGTCACTCTACCCTGTGGGTTTCCTCCCACACAGAGGGACACCATAAAGGAGATTCTTAGGGAAAATGATGGCTGCTGGTGGGGGGTGCTCTTAGAAGACCCCTAAGGACCTCTAGTGATTAGATTTGCATTCCCGGCGCCCATGCAGTGGCTTTCTCACACATCCTGCCTGTAGAGAGGAGACCAGACTCCTTTTTAGTCACTCTCACCAACTTTCCCCATCACAGAGAATTAGACCCAGTGACCCTGGACCAGTCCGTTTTCCTAAATTATGAGCTCTGAACACCCCTGCTTCCATGTCTTTGTTCATGTTGTCCTTCCTAGATGCCCTCTCCACCTTCCTGCTTTCTAAATGCTATCACACGTTCTTCACTGCCAAGTTTAGCCATCCCCCCCTGAGCGCTTGCCTGTCTGGATGTAATGTCGTTCTGCATGCGTCCTCTTAATGCTCTGTGGGGACCTCTGCTTCTCACACAGTTTGGAGTTATTGAGGGAAGTTGCTAATGTGTGCACAAACATTGATACATTCACCTGTGTGTTGAATAAAAAAGAGAGAGGCAAGAGGAAGGGAGAGACTGTATTTCCAGTGATTCTGCTCATCTGATCATATGTGAGCAGAGTGAGGTGGGACCCCAAACCTTCTATTCTTTCAATGGAGTTCTCTTTCAGTATCCTCTCTTAGGGTAAGTGGAATATGATGCTGATATTTAAAAAATGGTCTTATCCCATACCACGTGACCTATGAACACAACTAAAATAGTCATTTGGGTTTTCATCTTAGAACCTGGCTGCTGTCTAACGTGTAACTATTTATATTTGTGTGAATGTCCCTTCTCTCCTTGCGTATGAGAGCCTGCATTATGCTACATTTCATTTCAGCAGCCTAGTTCTTCACAGCTGACCCCGAGAGCTGTCCCGAGCTGTTCACAGCACCCGCTGCCATCCACACAGCGACTGGTAGAAGCCAGAAGGTTGAGAGGAGGAAAGGATTTTGTAGGATGATCATAGTTCATTTGTCATCAGACAGACTTGGATCTGCCACTTATCAGCCACGTGACCTGGGATAATAAATACACTGAGCCTCAGTTTCCCCGAATTGTAAAACGGGGATGGTACTACTATTGTACTATGTAGCCATCTCCTGCCTGTGGTTGCAGTAGAATTCCGCTAGGAGGCGCTGCTCACCAACCTTTCCAGTCATGACAGTGAGGACGTCACAAAGCGGCAGCGCTCCTGATACGGATTAGGCCCTCTGTGTTTCCGTAGGAAATGTCAATCCCAAATATATCCAGTATTTCTGTAAAGCAGGGCTGGGCTGCAAGACCACCCGCTGAGCACAGGCCGGACGTGCTGGCCATCCCACAGCTCTTACCGACGATGACTACTAAGGAGGCTGTTCTGTGCAACAGACTCTCCCCCAGCGGGAGACTGGAATGTCTTTCGTCCCAGGGGAGAGCTAAGAGGCAGCCTGGGTGTCCTTGAAAGGAGAGAGACCGGAGAGGTCACATGACATCTGAAGGAAGCCAGATGTGAGACACAGGACTCGGGAGCAGGTTAGGGATACGGAAGAACCCCTTTGCTGCTGGCAGTCGACCTAGAAAACCAAGGGGCGTATAAATATTGCCCACATCCAATCCAGACGCAGCAAATATTTCTTCCTTATGGACTATGCACCTGTTAAACAAAAAGATTGTCATGGCCGAGAGCTTTTTTACAAAGAATGGGTTTATTAAACCAAATGCAAGCAAGAAAAAAACACACCAGGACCTGGGACATGAAGTCTAAATCACCAGCAGCAGGGCTAGATAGATAGAGAAGGCAACATGTCCGTTGTCCCGGAGTTGACAGGCTCTTCACACACCAAGTAGGGGAAGAAAGACGTAGGTTGTTTTGGAAGAATTTACATTGGCTGTAGATAAAGGGGATGGGAGAAGGTGAATGGGGCTAGTTCTGGGATGGGTGCTGGGTGCAAGGAAAACATGTTTGTTCTTTAGGATTGGTTATGGGCAGCAGTCTGGAAAGTTCAAGTGTTAAGCAAGAAGCTTAGGCTCCTGGGGGGGGGGGGTGGAGGGAGGGAAGGAAGGCTCATTGGCTCCTGGCTATTCTCTTTAGATAAACGCAGAAATAGCCACCTGGAAGTTAACTCAAAGTTTCACCATTCAGTAATGTAAGCAGTTGTTTTGTTGTTAACTGATGTACCTCTTGTCTCTCTCCCTTCTACCCTCAGGCCAGCTGCAATTTAATTCAGGACATCTCAGAATTTTCTCCTTGTCATTCCTAACCTAGAACTGGCTCGCTTCACCTGTTAAAGAGCCCCGTCAGCTCCAGTGGACATGTTTGTCTCCTCCACCCAGCCCTTCTTCCGGTGGTTTAGACTGTATGTCCCAGGATCTGGCCCTTTTTCTGGCTAGCATATGGCCCAATAAACCCTTTCTTTCAGAAAACCTTTTGGCCTCGAAGGCTCTTGTTTAACAAAGGTATAATATCAACAGGGATACAAACACTTCTGGCAACAATGGTTGAGTTTGTTTTGTATGCCTACTTGCCTCCATTTATTACAAAAGGTAAAAAGTGCCCTAGCTGGTTTAGCTCCTTGGTTAGAGCATTGGCGGTGGACTGAAGGGTCTTGGGTTGGATTCTGGTCAAGGGCACGTACCTCAGTTGCAGGCTCAATCCTGGCTCTGGTCAGGGCATGTGCTGGAGGCAACCAGTCGATGTGAAAGACACATCCAAGTTTCTCTCTCTCTCTCCCCCTCCCTTCCACTCTCTCTCTCAAAAAAAAAAAAAAAAGGAAAAAATATCCTCGGATGAGGATAAACAAACAAACAAACAAAAAAAAGTAAAAACTAATAAAGTAGGCAAGAAATTAACACAAAGAGACTCCTTTTTAAAATTTATTGATTTTAGAGAGATCGAGAAAAGTGGTGTAGGGGGGTGGGGGAGGCACATCCTTTCCTTGTTCCACTTACTCATGTATTCATTGGTTGCTTCTTGTATGTGCCCTGACTGGGGAATCGAACCCCACAGCATTGGCATATTGGGACAACACTCCAATCAACTGAGCTACCTGGCAAGGACAACTCCCTTTTTTTTTTTTTTTAACCAAGACAGATCTTTAAAAATTATCTGAGCCAAAAGGAGGAGCTTTAAAAGAAAAATTATCCCAGTACTATATGATCTAATTTATATGTGGAATTAAAAAAACAAAAACAAAAACCACACAAATAAATGAACAAACAAAACAGAAACAGACTCTAGATGCAGAGAATAAACTGATGATTGCCAGATGGGAAGAGGGTTGGGGGGCTGGGTGAAACAGGATTAAGAAGTGCAAATTGGCAGTTACAAAATAGTCATGGGGATGTAAAGTACAGTTTAGGGAATATAGTCAATAATACTGTAATATTATTGTATGATGCCAGGTTTGTACTAGATTTATCTGGGGGATTACTTTGTAAATTATATAAATGTCTAACCACTATGCTGTACACCTGAAATAATATTGAATGCCAACTGCAGTTGTGCCGGGGTTCTTGTTCCAGCATTAAAAAGGGTTCAGCAATCTGGAGAAAGGCTGTGCATAGATTAAGTAAGAGTCCAGAGACAAAAGATAATTTTGAAAGGCATTGGGGGTTAGAGGTGCTTCAGTTAAAGGAGCTAAAGATTCTCCTTGTCTCAGGATCCTTGCTTTTTATTAACACAATTTGTCCTAAGGCAAGGTGGAGATAATACACTTCTAATAAAGGGTGGAGTTTACAGAAGCATTGTCAGATTGGGGACTAGCCTACAGCTGTTCAGGTGTTTGGCCAACAGGAGGCAATAACATGTAGATTAAGATGCCCTGAGCTGTCTGGCAGCAAATAATCATCCTATTCAGGCTTGGGGGAAGTGCCTTTTACCTATTCCAACAGGTAATTACATATGTGACTCAGCCCTTGTTGAGCCCCCAAGTTTCATCAACCTTTGGATAAAACTCTTGTAATTATGACATGCTGGAATTGGCTTCTGGCATAATTGAAAATTTAAGAAAAATAAAAGAAAGAAAAATTGCCCCAAATCTGATCAGGGCAGAACTTTTTCCTTTTTAAATGATTTAATTCACAACTTCCTTCTGAAAATAAATTATGATTTCTGTTTAAAGTGCTTAGAAAATTTTCTGGTAAACTTAAAAGGATTAAGACTCACCCAACTGACATCAGTCAAGAGTCTTAGTGACCTGCCGAAACCGGTTTGGCTCAGTGGATAGAGCGTCGGTCTGCGGACTGAAAGGTCCCAGGTTCGATTCCAGTCAAGGGCATGTACATTGGTTGCGGGCACATCCCCGGAAGGGGGTGTGCAGGAGGCAGCTGGTCGATGTTTCTCTCTCATTGATGTTTCTAGCTCTCTGTCCCTCTCCCTTCCTCTCTGTAAAAAATCAATAAAATATATTAAAAAAAAAAAAAAAAAGAGTCTTAGTGACCTTTTAATCAAACATTCTTTAAAAAAAAATCTATGGGAGAGGCCATGCGCCCCCGGGTCCGGGTGAGGCCATGTGTCCCTGGATCCGGGTGAGGCTGGGTCCCGGGTCCGGGTGAGGCCACGCGCCCCTGGGTCTGGGAGAGGCCACGCGCCCCTGGTTCCAGGTGAGGCCATGGGTCCCTGGATCTGGGTGGGGCCTCGCGCACCTAGGTCCGGGTGAGGCCACGCGCCCCTTGGTCTGGGAGAGGCCACGTGCCCCCGGGTCCAGGTGAGGCCATGTGTCCCTGGATCCAGGTGAGGCTGGGTCCCGGGTCCGGGTGAGGCCTTGCGCACCTAGGTCCGGGTGAGGCCACGCGCCCCTGGGTCTGGGAGAGGCCACGCACCCCCGGGTCCGGGTGAGGCCATGTGTCCCTGGATCCGGGTGAGGCCTCGCGCACCTAGGTCCGGGTGAGGCCACGCGCCCCTGGGTCTGGGAGAGGCCACGCGCCCCTGGGTCCGGGTGAGGCCACGCGCCCCTGGACCCGGGTGAGGCTGGGTCCCTGGGCCCGGGTGAGGCCACGCGCCCCTGGGTCCGGGTGAGACCACGCGCCACTGGACCTGGATGAGGCTGGGTCCCTGGGCCCGGGTGAGGCCATGTGCCCCTGGGTCCGGGTGAGGCTTTGCGCCCCTGGGTATGGGTGAAGTCGGATCCTGGGTCCGGGTGAGGCTGTGTGCCCCTGGATCCATCTGGATGAGGCTGGGTCCCGGGCCCGGGTGAGGCCACGCGCCCCTTGGGTCTAGGTGAGGCCACGTGCACCTGAGTCCGGGTAAAGCCGTGCTCCTGGGTCCGGCCGAGACCAAACCAGAGGGAGTCGGACCTCCGTTACCACCATTTGTCCACCATCCAGAGCTGAGGGGTCAGTGCTGACATGTACACATAAGGAACTGGTGGACATTGAAATTGGGTCTCAAAAGAACTGTTGGTCCAGAAAGAAACTCACTGCAGACTGATTCATTTGCCTGTCAGCATAACTATTATTGCTCGTCTCACATTCAGTTCTTATAAGTATATCTCTAGTGACACATGATCTCGCTCATCTAGGGGAAAAGATGAACAACATAGACTGAGGAACAAGAACAGAACCAGAAACAAGGAGGCATCGATCGGACTATCGGGCCTCAGAGGGAGGATAGGGGAGGGTGGGGGGAGGGGGGAGAGATCAACCAAAGGACTTGTGTGCATGCATATGAGCCTATCCAATGGTTAAGTTCAACAGGGGGTTGGGGCATCCGTGGGGAGGGGTGTGGGATGGGAATGGGGGGATGAGGACAAATATGTGACACCTTAATCAATAAAGAAATTAAAAAAACACAAAACATTTAGGCTGTCAACCAAAAAAAACAAAAAAAAACAAAACAAAAAAAAATCTAGTCTATTTGCTATTATTTAACCATTTACCAAGAGTGAATTTTTAAAGTGAGACTACCAGAGGCCTTCCCTCACAGCAGGTTTGTAATAAAACTTTGACAATGAAATAGTCCTAACTTAATTGTCTGAAGTGTTTGCTTTAATACTGGGGCCAACTATAAGCCGCCTCTGTTCCCTCAAAGAATGTTGACTTGCATGTGAAAGGTGGAAGCAACAAAATTCAGACAAAGTAACACACAACGCTGACTTACCAAGTTGTTGGACATTCCTCAAACACATTGAGCAAATCCTCTTCAAGATGAGGCTATTCAGAGTGCTGTTTATGGGAATGACTAAGCTTCAATATCTCACATAATTAAAACGAAAGGCTGAGAGACTTCGATTTTATTCTGCTGTTGGACTTTGATTTATTCAGGGACTGAAGAAGATATTTTGGTTATACTGTAACCAGAAGCAAGGGGTCAAAGACATAGGAAGTATTAAGTATTCTGAAGAAGGGCCAATGACATAGGAAGTCTCAGATGCCATATAGATAAGATGAAAGGGGTGAAGGTGGCTGCAGAATGACCTTTCATGGAGAAAGTACATCCTTTGTTTCACGTTTCACACTAGCTTCTGCCCAAACTTCCAATACTTTGCAAATGTTCCCAAAATGCTCCCAGCAAAATATGTGTCTGTTAACAAAGCATTGTGTAAAGATGGCTTCTCATTGGATGCCCATCCTTCCTCTCAACCACTCTATTGCAGACAGAGGCATCAAGTCAGTGCTTACACACCAATAATTTTGGACTTAACTGCCCTACTTTTAAAAAAAATGCCCTCACTAATTCTACTATATGTTTTCCCCTCGGGATTTAATATAAAAATTGACCCTTAGAAGAAATATGCAATTCTATTGATACCATATAATCTAACATTTAGGTTTTGTTTTGTGTTGTTTTGCCATCTTTGTGTGTGTGTGTGTGTGTGTGTGTGTGTGTGTGTGTGTGTTTAAATATATTTTTATTGATTTCAGTGAGGAAGGAAGAGGGAGAGAGAGAGAAACATCCATGATGAGAGAGAATCATGGATCAGCTGCCTCCTGCAAGTCCCCCCTGGGGATCGAGCCCACAACCCGGGCATGTGCCCTGATGGGGAATTGAACCGTGACCTCCTGGTTCATAGGTTGACACTCAACCACCGAGCCAAGCTAGCCAGGCCATACACAATATTTAACTGATGTGAAAGGGTTCCCTGACAAGATGACATATAAGCTGAATCTGGAAGGATTATGAAGTGGCAGATATTAGACTCACAGGGACAAACCAAAAACCCTTTCCACTCCACTCCACTGCTCATTGTCCCCCACATTCCAGGCCGTGGGACAAGGGACTGGAGACGGCAGGGAAGGAGATTCTAAGGTAGAACTGAGTTGTCCAGAGTGATATGTGAAACTATGAGGAAGGGAGAGCTTGGTGATGTGCTCTCATCTCTGTGCGCATGTTTCCTTCATGGCACCTGTCAACAGCAGTCACCATTACGCGATCTTCATGAGGCCGGGGCAGTGTCTGTGATTTTCATCGCTAGCAGAATGCCTGGCACAGAGTAGGCACAGAATCATAGTTATTGGATAAGCGATACAGAGAGAACTAGGGTAAGAGGAGGGATGAAAAAGAAACAGGGAGAAGGGTGGGAAACCTGGGGTGGGGCAGGCTCCTCATGATTCTCCTCCAAGGCAGACAGGGAGAATCCTGGCCAAGGGGTCACTAGGGGACCCACACTGGAGTGACTGTCCAGCTCTCAGCCTTGCTCTCCTGGCTACCTGATGGGCATGTGATTTGAGCTGGTCATCCGTGGCACCTTGCCCTTGGCTGAAGCAACTGATGCAAAACATGGGTACATGACCCAGGTCAGGACAATTAGAGCCCTTTGCCAGGAATTGCCAAACTGGAGTTGAGAAACTGGACCCCTTGTCCTCCAGCTGTAAGGGTGACTTCCTACAGCCTGGTCCAGCTTCCTGGAGATGGCAGCCTCTGGGAATGAGCCTGATATCCAGTTAGAAGCAGGGAGAGAGCTAGAGAGAGAAGAGCTGGGGATCTTCAGGCTTCTGGTTCCAGTTCTCCCCAAGGTCAGCTCCACCCTGTTCTTCACAGCTCTATGAGCCAATGGTTACCTTTTGAATTGCTTTGCTGCAGTTAGTGTTGAGTTCCTCCCTCTTGAAATCTATCCGTTGCCTTTCTCTCCAAAATGCACCCTGAATCTGACCACTTCTCACCATTTTCACAGCCACACCCTGGTCCAAACCACCACTATCTCTTGCCTGGCTGAATGCAACACCTTCCCAATAGGTCTCCCTACTCCTCTCCGCCCAGCAGGCCAGTGATCTTACATAAATGTCAATCAGAGCATGTCACTTCCCTGCCTAAACCCTCCGGTGACGTCTCATTACATCCAAATGCCTTATCCTGGTTTACACGGCCCTGCAAAGGCCTGCCTCTGTCTACTCTCCAGCTTTATTCTATGCCACTTCCCTCATCGCCTGGTGCCCTCAGCGCCCTCTTTTTTGTTTCTCAAACTCATCGCACCCATTATTTCTTCAGTGCCTTTGCACCTGCTGTCCCAGGTCCTGGTCCTTCAGTTTTCAGAATAGGAATATAGCAATCAGAGCTCTCCTACCCCATCTCTTTCTATTCCATTTTGTTGTTTAAATTATTCACAGAAATTTTCTCTAGCTGAGATTATTTTATGTTTTTGCTAACTTTTTTGTTGTCTGTCTATCCCTCCTAGAGTGTGAACTACAGGAGAATGGGGTCCTTGCCTGTCTTGTTTACCATATCATCTGTGTAATAGGAACTCAAATAATATTTATTGAATGAATGAATGAATGAATGAATGAGTTACAAAATAATGAGATGCCGGAGTTCCAGGCAGGTCCCTAGGTTCCCTGTTGGGTCTCCTTTCCTCTGCACCATGCTGTTCTCCACACTGTTGGCCTGTGCTTTACTCCTAGAGGAACTTGTTCCTGTCACTTGACCTCACTCAACTTCCATGACCTCATTTGTGAAATGGGAACCCTGCTCCTTGCCAAGCCAACTCCAAGGATTGTTGAAGGTGCGAGGAGCCAGTGGGTGGAAAAGCCAGAGCCCACCGATGGTCAGAATTGAATGGGTCTGGCCTGGTGCGGGGAGCATCTCACTGCTGCTTCCCTCCAAGCTCTCCTCACTCTGTGCTGTCTGGCCTGACCTGCTGCCTCCTTTCTGTGCGGCTCACACAGTCTCACTCACTTGCCTTGCCTTCCCCACCCCTTGCCCTCCAAAGGTCTTATTTTACAGCTCCTCGTGAGGAATTCCTGTACGGCCCTGGCCTTCACCGTGAGAAAGGACAGGCTATCAAAGGCCAGGCTTGGCTCCCTGCTCTGTGGTTAAATATTGATAACACCAGGAGACAGAGGCCCGGAGAGAGCACACCACGTATCCCCCTGCGGGGCAGGAACCCCCAGACCGGGGGTCCTCTAAGCCCATTCCTCGGGGCTGGCAAGAGGGTCTGGATGTTTTCTCTTTACATGAGGCCACCCTATAAGAACGTGAGCACTGGGCTCCTGGTTCTTTAAGCAATTAAAATCGGGTGGAGCCTGTTTGTCATCCGAGGCCACTCATTCAAGGGGTCAGTCACCCCAGAGTAGCAGAGAAGACTCCAGGCCTGGGCGTGTGCTGAGAGCAGAGCTCCCCGATGGGCTGGGCTGCCACAGGCTCTGCACTAATCCCGGGTGACAGCCGTGTGGAGAGCTCAAGTGCAAAGACCGTCCTGTGCTTCTGTGAGAGGAGGAGGAGAAGGAAGACACAGCAATCAGTGCTGCTCCCCAAAGCAGACCAAGGCCGGCCCGGAGCCGAGGACCCAGGGTGAGTGTCTCCAGCCTCCCGTGGGGATGAGTGAGCAGGGTCTTCCGTAGGAGTCACAGGCAGATGGTTAGGCTCTGTTTAAAATGCAGGAATCCCCCAGAGGGGCCCAAGGAGACAGGACAACTAAACGCAATGTGATATCCTGGGTGGGATCCGGGGACAGGAAAAGACATTCACAGAAAAATAAAATCCAAATGACTCGTGAAATGTGGGTTAACTTTTTAAAAGCAGGGATAGTCATATGATGCTCACTCTAGAAGGAAGCTGGCCAAGTGTTCTGAGGGGAAAGGTGTCTTTGTTTCTGGGGCATCTAACACAGCCCAGAGGGCTGACTCTCAGTTCTGGACTCGAGTCCGACTTGTCATTTTGTTTGTTGGTATATTAATATTATTAATATTAATTATTATAACAATATTACCATATTTAAGACACACGTTCCACTATGGGAGCAGCCAAGTTTGTACACTTATCAGATGGGCTCCGACACCACACCGTCCTGATCACCGCAGTTTTACAGGAAGTCCTGAAGTCTGGCAGCGTCAGTCCTCTAACTTGGTTCTTCAGTGTTGCGTTGACTGTTCTGGGTCTTCTCCCACACCATGTAAACTCCAGAATCATTTTGTGGACACACATAAAATAACTTGCTGGGATTTTTATTGGAATTGCATCGAATCCATAGGTCAAATTGGGAAGAATTGACATCTTAATTAGTTTTACTAATTAAACACCCCAAATTGGAATTGTCTCAAAAGTTATAAATACAGTATATACATACATTTTAAAATACATTCAAATATAGAAAAAATATATTTAAGATATACATTAAAATATATACATTTAAAATATATAATAATTCCATGTATTGTTTTCATGAAGGTAGTGTGTACTCATGAGAAATGTATACAATACAGAAGTATTCAAAGTGTTCCCAGGCGTCTAGGCCCCATCCCACCATCCCAGAGGGAGTCGGTGCTTGGTTTCTGGACCTTCACCCTCTTCTCTGTGGGTGTGGGGAGGTCTACATAGGCAGCAGGGGCCTGTGGGCGATGTTACTAATTAATCCAGGCACTCCTGCATCTGAGATTGGCCAGAAAGTCACAACCCTTCTTAGCAAGTGCTCTGGACAGACAGTTGGAACCGGAAACAAGATCACATCGATTAGCCATCCCTGTAACGTTGTCTTTTCATTATTCAGTATATATACATACAGCCCCAGCTTTGGGGGGAAGGTCATTTGGCCGTCCGGTCTAATTAGCATATTACGCTTTTATTATTATAGATACCCCTCAAAGGGATAAGTGGGTAGTAAGCCTCTGAGTCCTCAGAAGTCTAAACGAGGTCCTTTTTCCCCCTGAATTCCATCTCCGCCTTGACACGTGAAAATATTTCCCCTCAAAACCTGTAGATGTTTCTTGTTTTCTCAGAGCCTCTGGAATCTGATGTGAAGTCCTTATTTTAGCACTGTGTCTGTCTGTCTGCCATCCAGGTGTTTCTCATGTTCCTGGCTGGGCCTCCAAAGGCTCCTTGGGAAGGCAGTGTGAGCAGGGGGACTGGAGATCGCCTGGGGCCTCTTTTGTTGTTGTTAGCCCCAGGACGTGTTTCTATGATTGGTTTCCTCAAAACCCTTCTCTTCTTTTATTTTTTTAGTTCCTTTTATCTCCCTTCTTGTTCCCCTTTTCCTTTTCCCCCAGAGAGAACTGTTCTAATGTGTTTAATGTGTCTTTTTTAAGTGGGTTTTTTAATGTGTTGTTTTGTGTGCATATATTTTGTATTTTCATAAACAGTATGGCATGTCCTCTATGATCCTTAGGGATACTATTTTAGAATTATTTTTTATTAATTTCAGAGAGGAAAGGAGAAGGAGAGATAGAAACATCAGTGATGAGAGAGAATCTCTTGCATGCCCCCCACCGGGGATCAAGCCCGCAACCCAGGCATGTGTCCTGACTGGGAACAGAACTGTGACATCCTGGTTCATAGGTCAATGCTCAACCACTGAGCCACGCCGGCCAGGTATTAGGGATACACTTTTTTATATATTACACACTCAGGAGCAGAGTGGCTGTGCACACTTACTGTGACTAATTTGCTCTCTAGATGGCTGCCTCATCCTACACTCCCCCTGTCAGTGCATGAGGCTCTGGCCTAGAACCTCAAACACATGACATTATTCACCTTTCTAACTATGATGATCTGATGGATATCAACTGGGATTTCATTTTTAATTTTCATCCTTCTGATTACCATAGAGTTTGAGCACTTTTTCATATGCTTGCTAGCCTTTTGGGTTTCCTACCTTGTAAATTGTGGTTTAGATCCTTTACCCATCCATTCATTAGGGTTCCTGTCTTTTTCTTGTTAATTTGCAATAATTCTTTGTGTAGCCTAGATCTCAGTCTCTTCCTGGTTTTAAGCATTACAAGTATCTTGCCCCAATGAGAAAGGTGTTAGTTACTTTATTGATGGTATTCTCCAGTGAACAGATAATCTTAGTTTTGATATAATCAAATTCATCAGTTTTTTTGTTGTTAATGAATGATTTGAGCTTTTATGGTTTTGTTTTAAAAGTTTTACCCCACTTCTATTAACTTTATATTTTCCCCTCTTACATTTAGCCTTTAATGTGGGGTCTGTTTTTATATGTACTGTTTGTTAGATGCACATCCAGTCTTCCTTTTTTCCACACAGTGAGCCAGTTCCCGGCACCTACTAAAGGACTCCTGCTTTCCCTACCTATCAGTAGAGCTTCCTTTATTATACATCAAGTTCCCATGTGTACATAGGTCTCTACGAAAGTTCTGTTCTGATCCCTTGATATAGTGATGTGGCCTTATGTCAACATCCAAAATTGGAATTGTTTATGATTTTTTATTACTAGATTTCAATATCTGACTTAGTAAACACAGATTGCTTAACTTGCTTTGTTTTGCGAGAATAGAAACAGGCTGAAATTAATGAAAGGATGTAGCCAGGGAGCATGGATTCAGTTTCTTGCACTACAAACGGCAGAAAACAATTCTTATAACATGTCCTCCCCTCCTCCCCACAAAAAAGAAGTTATCAGGGGGCTGCTGAACCGAGAGCAGCACTGGACAGTCAGGCCTAGGGGTGGCAGCGAGGAAAGTGAGCTGCCCGCTCTCAGCAGCAACAGCTGATAGCTACCCTTTTCTGGTACTTTCTCTTCTCCTCAGCTCTGGGTCGGAGACATGCCAATCTCCGGGTTAGAGACTGTGATAGGCCCAACCTTTGCTATGTGGGTCTGTGACTGGCTACCACATGAAAATCAAAGGCAAGGGATGGGACCATTTGCTAAGGAGCCAGGGCGAAGGGAGCTGTGGCTGTAGAAGCTAGATGGGGATGCTGAGCAGGCAAAAACGGACGATGTCCCATCCCCGGCACCTTCTCGCTCCAAGTCAGTGCTCTTCCCCACGCGTGATGGGTTGTTTGTGTGTTGTTTTTTTTTAATTTTAAAATCTTTATTGATTTCAGAGAGGAAGGGAGAGGAGAGAGAGACAGAAACATCAATGATGAGAGAGAATCATTGACTGGCTGCCTCCTGCACGCTGCCTCCTGCACGCCCCCCACTGGGGATCGAGCCTGCAACCCAGGCATGTGCCCTTGGCCGGAATCGAACCTGGGACCCTTCAGTCCACAGGCTGATGCTTTATCCACTGAGCCAAGCCAGCTAGGGCAACGCGTGATGGGTTTTAATAAAGACTTGAGTGACTCCCAAGTCCGTGGTCTCTGCCTCTCCAGGCCCCACTGCTCTGGGTCAGCCTGTTCTGGTCCTGTAACTTGGGGTGAGAGGAGAGTTGGGTTTGGGCAGGGAGGGGAGCTCAGGCTGGGGTGGGCTACGGGTCATGCTTTCTGCTTTGTTTCCAGGGACCTGCAGGGCTTTGCTCAGGGGCCAGCACCTACGAGGCCAAGAGGGCAGCTGAGGGGCCGAAGGGGCCTAAGGACTTCGTTGTCAGAAATGTACCCCAACCAGGAGCAGGGCGTGCCCCATGGTGAGGGGGTTCCCCGAGCACCAGCGGGCACTGTGGTGCCTCCGGAGCTGCTGGAAGAAATGCTTTGGTTTTTTCGGGTAGAAGATGGTAAGTGGCAGGGCATTGGTGTGTGGGGTGTGTCCTCTCAACACAAAACACAAATGGACTCTGGCTGAAGCCCTGGGCATGGTCCCTTCCGCCACAGCAGGCTGCACATTTGCTTCAAAGCAGCTGAGGGGTCTTAGGACCCAGGAGGGTGTAGTTGAACCTCACGGTCCTTCTCTCGGGGCTTGGTCCTTCATTGACTCACCCTCCAATCAGTCACAAATGTTTAAGTTCCTTCTGTGCGCCAGGCACTGTTTTCAGCACTGCATAAAACCAAACTCTCTGCCTTCACGAAGCATACGTTTTCGTGAGAGAGAGAGAAAATAAACAGGATAAACAATCAAAACGCATAGTGCGTTGGTGATGAGTTGGGCAGTGGCATTTTGTTAAACGCTCTGGATGATCCCAGGACTGAGAAGAAGTAAGGGGGAAAATTAAGCAGAGAAAGGGAATAGGAAGTGGGTAGCAAGGTAGGTAATGTGGTCACTCAGAAGGTGACATTGGAACCAAGGCCGTAGGAGGTGAAGGACTCAGTTATGTGGGGGAAGACCATTCCTGGTAGAGGGAACAGCCGATGCCACAGCTCCGAGGCTGGATCCTGCCTCAGTTCAGTACAGTGTGGCCAGATCTCGGTTATCTAGATTCAGATTAGCCACCTTATGTATTATCTGTGGGCAGTTCTTGAATCCATTTTAACTGCCACCCTTCTTTCCTTCCTTCCCTCCTTTCCCCCCTCCATCCCTCCCTCTCTTCTTGTCCCCTCCTTTTCTTCCTTCCTTCCTTTCCTGGCGCTGCCCAATGCCTCAGTCCCTGGCAAAACTCTGAAGATTGTGAAGTTTATCTTGACTCACCCACCCCCACCCCACTATCATCCAACTGCAGTGCTGGCCCCATTAGATTAGGGCTGTTCCAAGGCAGAGATCTTGGTCACCCCCTCCCCACACACACACACTGGAGTTCCCACAGGGTGGGGGGCTCATCTTCACCTACAACACCTGATCCACAGCAGGGGACCATGGATGCTGTGAGCTGTGTCTGAGCCCAAACCCCAAACGTCAGGGAACCTGAGGGGCACCCCCGCCTCTGCTCAAGTCTCTGCCCTCTGTGTCCCCCCAGCATCTCCTTGGAATATTTCCATCTTTGCCCTGGTGGGTGTGGTGGTCGTGATAAGCATGGTCCTCCTGGGAAGGAGCATCAAGGCAAACAGGTGAGGAGATGGTCTGGGGGTGGCCTCTTGGAAGGTGGGGGCCCTGCCCTCCCAAGGGACACCTGGGGAAGGGTATCTACGGGCCTTGGCTGTCCACCCTTTGGGACAGCAAAATGCAGCCTTCAGGGTCTTCTGAGAACCCAGAATTTTTTGAAAACTAGCAACACTCCAGTTATCACCTCTGGCCCTGGCCAGGGAACAGGGCAGGGGCTGGTGTGTCTCAGAGGTCAGGATCTCTGGCTCCGGAGTCACCTGGGCCCAGCTCTGTCACTCACTAGCGGGGCAGCACGCTCAATACCTCTGAACCAGTTATTCCTGTGAACAGTGGGAGCACCCGGTTCTCTGTGGGGAGTGCTCAGTGGGGCTACTGCAGAGGAAGGGATGATGTCCAAGGGGAAAGTCCGGCCCTGCTCCAAGGCCAAACGCAGGGCTCAGACAGCCCTGAGAGCAGCTGAGGCTCCTGGGGTAATTTTTATAATGACAATACTCCTCAACCCTGGATGCACACAAAGTCACCGGAATATTAAACATGCAGAATGCTGGGCCCCTTTGGAGATTCTGACACGTAGGGGCTGGGGTGAGGCCTGGACAGTGGCATGTGGCTAAACTCTCTGGATGGCTCCAGGGCTAATGTTTCTGAGATCCTTGAGGGCAGGGACCACATTTGATTCAACGTGTTTCCTCCAAGCAATTGCCATGATGTGTGGACCTAGAACTCACTCAATAAATGCTTAGCTCACTCATCCCCATTAATTCATTTACGCATTCAACTATTGCTATAAACCCATCAACCATCACATCAGTAACTTTGAAACAATAACGAGACTCTCGCTTTCAAGTCTGCATCATGTTTTGTAATTTTAAAAGCACCTTCACATTCTCTCATTTGATCCTTAGGAAGCTCTGTAAAGCGGGACAGACACAAGTTATTAATTCCCATTGTACAGAATAAGGTCATTAAGGATGCACGGAAGGGTTGGCCTAACCTCCCTGCTCTTCCTTCTACGCCATATTTTACATCATCTACGAATCTTCCTCACAGTTCTGCTACCAAGTCAAAAAGAAATAACCCCATAGTTCACACTGAGAACTAGTCATTATGAACTGCTGTGGCCCCTTCACCCCTCAGATAGGGGCTGAGCACTTGCTCTGTGCCAAGCTCTGTCCTGAGAGTGGGGGCCACAACAGCGGCCAAGACAGATTCGGCCTTGGCCTTATGGAATCTACAGATTGCTGAGGAGGTGACGGTAGTTCAAAGTGACAGATGATGACTGTGGGACATACAGAGTATTGTGGGAGCACAGAGCTGGGGTCTGGGGCCTTCGGGGCAAAGAGATGGTAGGCGGGCTGCCGAAGCCTCCAGACCAAGGGGCAGCATGCACCAAACTCCAGGTGGGCGGGAGGGCCGGTGTGGCTGTAGTGTGGGGTGTGAGGAGGGCTGCTGAGGGGGGTGGGGGGAGAGGGAGGACAAGAGGCGGCAGGACCCAGGGTGCACACACGCTGAGGGCCATCCTAAAGAGTTCCGCTTCTAGCTCATGAGAAGGGCTTTGCACAGGGACGTGAGAGGTTCCTGTTTTAGCAAGACCGTTCTGCATGAAGGATGCAGAAGGGCCCAGAGGGGTGTCACCTCTAAGGGGCTCTGCCTCTCTCATCCTGTTGGGAAGCATCCCCCTCAGCAAGGTCAACTCAGAGCCAAGGTGTCTGTCCAAGGGAGCAGCAGACACTGAGCCGCACCCCCTCTCCCCCACCCCAGGGCCCAAGCCGAGTCTCCGGGCAGTCAGCTCTAACCACAGCGGGGTCCCTCCCGCAGGGCCAGGAACTGTACCTGGAGTACAGCCACCTCAGAGGGAGGATATCTGGGGGAGTTATTGAAAGGAAGGAAGGCTGGATGCCGGATTAAGGAGGTGGGCAGTAGGGAGCCACTGAAGGTGCTTGAGCTGGGGAGTGACGCGTGCACACGGGGGCTTTGGGGACACGACTGGTGTGTTTCGGTTGGTTTGGAGAAGGAAGCACCGAGAGGCAGGAAGATTGTTTCGGAACGCCCCGCAGTTTGCCTGGGGGTGTGGTGTGGGGTGACCAGGACCTGCACTGAGTGAGATGACAGTTCTGGGATCGGAAAAAATGTGATTTGGTGAAAACACAGGACTCAGAGCCAGGAGACTTAAATGCATGTCCCAGGTATGTGCTCCGTAGCAGGAGCGCTAATAGTTGAGCTCACAGGTGGCAAGGAGGCTTTGGGGAGAGGCACGGGCAAGCCTCCTCTGTTTCTCTGCTGAGAGGACATCAACACCGTCTCCCCAGCAGTTCCCAGGACAGCCTCCTGGGTCTTCCCCTCAGACTCTCTACCGCATCTGGGAAACCCAGGCCTCCCCCAACCACTCAGTACCCCCAGCTCAGGGGACGCGCACGCTCAACAGTGTTTTCTTTCCCCGCAGAAAGCAAAAGATGCTGCCCCGGGAAAAACAAACTCCAGAAGTCTTGGCTGAGGCCGGAACCAAAGACGACAACAACCTGAACATCCTAAGGGAGACTTTGCTCTCAGAAAAGCTAACTTTGGCCGAGGGGGACATTGAGCTAAAAGAGAGGAGTACGCCACCAGCCTTCCTTCCAGGCCCACAGGAATCCGAGAGCCAGTGAGAGGGCAGGGCAGGGCCCCCGCACTATGAGCAGATTAAACCGGAAGAACGGCCATCAAACTACAATTCTGTTATGGGAGAAAACATACCCACAAACCCCCTTTTTATTAAAATGCTTCTCAATATGGGCAGTTGGGATTGCACAGTCTGTTCCAATGGTGGTGATCCCCACGTACGTGGCTGGGAGCCAAAGTGCAAAATGCACAGCCAGCCTGCAGGTCAGGAAGCCTGGCCGGGCCTCCTCATGTGGTCCCGAGGAGGTCCCAGCTCTCTCTGGCCTCGGCTTCACCTCTATTCAACGGGGCTGAAGGCTGGGTTAGACCCGCTGTTTCCCATCCACGCTCCTGGAATTGCTGGCAGGGAAAGGAGCAGGATTCTGGCTCAGAATCCCCTTCCCAGCCCTTCCTCCCACTAGGGGCCCCTCCTTTATCTGCTTCTCGGCTGAGGGTCCATGAAAGACTTCCTTTGGGCCAGGGGTCCCATGGTACAAAGAGTTAGAACCTAGGGGACGCCCTACCTCTGAGACCCTTCTCTTGCTAACCATGGGACCCCCAAGGGAGGGTCCTGATCTGTGTCTGAGCCCCAGTGTTGTGGTCTAAGCTGTGGGGGCAACCCCAAATAATTTATGCAAAAATTTGCTTTAAGAACCAAAAATGCTTTAGGTTCTGTCGTACAAAAGAAGACTTTGGACACGCAGACCCATGATGAAGGGTCCTGGGTCCTGCTGAACCAGGCTACAAACTGGTAAACTGTTTCCCCCTATGGACCCAGGACAGGCTAGTGGTGCCTGGATGTCAGATACTGCCAGCCGTGGGCTCCCTGGAATCCCGAGTCCTTGTCACTAGAGCGGGTACCTTTGCTCTGCAGCTTTGATCATTAGACTAAGGAGGCTGGTCCTGACTATGGGCTGAGTCCTTCACTTGAGGTGGGAAAATAAGGGGGCCCCGCCTTCTGGTGAACAATCCTAAGGTCCCCTTCACTGGACACCCACAGCCTCTCCCTCTACCCTCCTTACGAGGCCACACACTGGAACAGCCCCCCCTGCGACTTGGCTTCTTACAGGCTGTCCCGTGGGTTCACACTAGACGTTGTTTAGAAAACTGTGGGGTTTGTTGCCTGGGGCTTCTGTGAGATCAGGAGACAACGGGAGGACCAGACTGGCCCTCCAAACCCTGCGCCCACCCTGCCCTCCATCCACCAGGTGGCTCGAGGGCCTCGGCCTGTCCTTCCTGCAGGATGTCCTCAGGCCTACACGTATCCTGGGCCTCCTGGAGCCGTCCACCCAGAGCTGTCCACCAGGGGCCACATCCGGCTTGGTTGGAGCTGGAGCAGGAAGGGGTGATACTACAATGGACACCACAATTTCCTCCTGCTTAAGGCTGACTCCAGGTGTCTGGGTTGTCCCAGGGGGCTGTTTCCCTTCAATGGCAGGGAATGTCGTGGTTACCATGGAAACCAAGGCCCTGGGAATAGGAGCAGCATTCCTGCCCATCCCTCCAGCTCACACACTGAGCTGGGTGTCGGGGGACACCGCTTGGTGCTGGCGCAGAGGTCAGCTGTCCACCAGAGGGCGCCGGCTATTGTTCCATCAGAGGAAGAGGTCAGCCACCTCCTGCAGCCCGGCCGGGCTCGGAGCCTGGGGTCCTCAGAAGATCTTGAAGCCCTTCAGTAGGGTCAGGGTGGGTGCCTTGCGCTTGCTCTGGGCCCGGGATGACTTCACAGTGACCAGCTTGGCCTGGGCCACGGTGGGCATCTCCTTCAGGCTGGCGGTGGAAAGCGTGTTGAAGGTGCAGCTGGCCAGCCCGTGCCGGGCAGTGAGCGGGGCCTGGTGGGGCAGGGCCCTCTCCTCGGAGATGAAGAGGGGCCGGGCCGGGGAGTTCTTCTCCAGCTCCCGCCGTGCCTCCCGCACGGCCTCATGGAAGACGTGCTGCACGTGCTCAAAGTCCAGGCAGGCCGAGACCTCGAAAAACAGGCACCCAAACTTCCCCGCCAGGGCTGCGCCCTCTGCCTCGGTGACCTGCCTGGAGGGGAAGGAGGGCGAGGTGAGGTCAGGAGCATGTGTCCACGTCAGGCAGGCCTGGGCCTACCCCAGGCTCCCACTTCCTAGCTCGGTGACTAGGAAGCTACAAGGTTTAGCTTTCTCATCAGTAAAATGGGACAATTACATCTGCCTCTCAGGGTTAAGAAGATTAAGCAAGACAATTTGTGTTGAGTGCCTAGCACAGTACCTGGCAGAGTCAGTGCTCAATAAATGGTGGCTGATGTCACCAAAGCCAGAATTTAGGAGCGAGGTTGAGGGTAAGAGAGAAGCTGGCCAAAGGCCCTACCTAGACCCTGCCTGTGGCTGGAGGAAGACAGCCATCCACATCCCTTCCCTCTACTCCCATATGGGGCCCTTGGTCAGGACATGAGCCACCCTCAGCCCTCCCTCGTGGGATCAGCTCTACAAAAAGGCAGTGGTTTGGACTGACGGGTGTGAGACCACAGCGTCTACAGAGGCGTGGAGGGCCAAGGTCACTCAGGATGCCTGTGGTTGGCAGAGCTCTCAGGAATCGTGGGGAGTTTTGTCTGCCTGCCTAGGGGACAGGCAGGAGAGAGAAGGGTGACAACATTCATGTGGAGTGGGCGGGGGTGGGGGGAAGGGGAAGGAGAGAGGGAGCAGCACCTACTCCCAGCTTCATCCCACCTCCCAGGATGGTGGGATCAAATATTTGCAATTGGGAAGGTCCTGAAAGCTTCTGACCTGGAAGCCCTGGGAGTCAAGGTGAGGGGGGAAAGGCTGGTTCTTGGGCAGGTCAAATGTCCAGAAGAGGGAAGGGACAGGATGTCCCTGGCCAAGGCTCAGTGGCTGAATCCTCCTGACCACCTCCCATTACTGAGCTGCCCCACCCACCACTCCTGAGGACAATGGCACAGCCCACGCGATGAGAGGCGACACTAGGGTGGGTACTGGTGGGAACAGGTTTCTGAGCCAAGGTTCATTGTCAGGAGCAGGGGGCTGGGAGTGGGCTAGCTACCCAGGGGAGTACCAGATAGCTGGAGTGACTGGGACAAAAAGGGTCAGGGGCAGAGCACCTAATCCCGTCCCCACTCAGAGCTGGTGTCCTGTCTATAAGCTCACTGCTTCCTGAGGTGCCCCCGGTGAGAGAATATTCAGTATTATTTACTTTCATAATAAACTTGAATCTGAAACTTTGTCATCGTGGGGCCTGAATAATGAGCTTTTAGGAACAAGAACCCCATGCGTCATGCATGCATGTGTGTGAATGGGTGGTGCAGGCATGTAACATCCTTTTTCTCATTTTGTTGGAGCCTGGTGAACGTTTTATTCGTGGTTTGGGAACCGCTGCTCTAAACCACATTTAGCTGCAAGACGGTCATGGGAGGCACTGATCAGTGCTCAGCTCCAAGTCAGATTTACGATGCCCATCAGGTCCTGGCCTCCTAAGCTAGGGCCTGATGGGAGAAGGAAATGGGGATACAGGGACTTGTTCTCAGGGAGCGGATGCTGCTTCACTTGAGCCTATGTTCTTTGTTATTGGCTCCCAAACCATTTTTAGACAATCTATTTGGCAAAGACTGGGATCAAAACAACGGTCTGTTTTTTTTCCTCACAATGAAAACTGGTTTATCTCAATCCAGTCTTCTAGGCTCTGGGGGCTCTGTGGTTCATTTTGGCTTTAAGCTCACACAACTTTCTTCATGCCCTGAGATGGAATGTCTGGGTCTGAGGGCTTGTCCCCCTTCATGAGACTGCAACCCCTTTTCCCACTGTCCATCTGACCTGTTTTAAACAAAGGGTCCCCTCCTTGCTACCACCAGGCAATGCACCCTTGGGGCCTAAGGAATCAGGAGTGGCCATCCGTGAGCAGGGTGGTAGAAGGTGCCAGTACGGATGGAAGGCTGGTAGAAGGTGCCAGTACGAATCTGTGATGTGGGTGGTGGGAGGGATGTCAGTATGAATGCCAATGAGATTACTAGTACTTATCAAGTGGAGGCATCGTAGTCTCAGATGCTTCAGGGCAGACAGGCAACTTAAATGTGTGTAGAGAGTAGAGGAAAGCCACAGGGAGTGGTGAGGCCTGTGGTCAGCTAGAAAGAGCATGCCCTGCCTCAAAGCATTCCAATTCCAGGTCTTCTAAAATACAGTGCCACCAAGCAAAATATGGCTGCAGTATTCCATGGGTATCTGCTCTCTGGTCCAGTCTGTGACCTCTGACCCAAGTCCAACCCTTGCTAAGAGAACTGCCCTCAGCACAGCCAGCCGTGGGAGTGAGCCTGGGGGCTGTGCGTGGGTGAGGTGAGAGCTGGTTGCACCAGAGCAGACTCCTTACCCAATAAACCGGAGTCTCCTTCCCTAGAATTGGAATTGGGCACAGAGTGACCAGCCAGCTGCACCGAGTGGGAACAGAAGGTCATATAGACTCAGGCAAGAAAGGGTGAGGCCGAGAGAGACCACAGAGCCCCAGGAGTGGCCTCTCTTCTGACTCTCAGGGTCCAGCCCCTGTGCTGCCCAGATGCCCCCCCCCCTTCCTGTCCATGGCTGCCTAGGAGACCACACCCTTACAACAGACCCCTTTTACCTAAATTCGAGATTACTGTTCTTAGCAGCCAAATCATCCCTGAGGACGATTCCCAGACTTCACAGATGCGGAACGTGAGCTCGGGAGGCGTGGGACGACCGCCGTGCTCACCTGTACTGGGCCATGTCCAGCTTGTTGCCCAGCAGCAGAGCCGGGTAGCTGCGCTGCGTCTCCTTCGCGTGCAGAGCCAGCAGCTCCAGGTAGCTGCCGCTGGCCTCGAAGCTCTGGCGGCTGTCAACACTGTAAACCACCAGGAAGGCGTGGGCCCAGTTCAGATAGCGCTCACAGTTCCTGGGGGTGTCCTGGGGCAAAGGAGGGAGGCCCTGGTCAGGGACAGAGGAGGTCAGGGCGAAGGCCTTCACCTGAGCTACCCCGCTGCACCTCCCCACGCCCAGGGTCTTTGTATATTGTTTCCCAGCAGAGCCCTTGTCAAAGGGGCACGGGAGTGTGGACTTGGCTTGGTGTGAAAGGGGACATTGTCTCGTGAGCCTCCCTCCCACCACCCAGCCAGAGACTTGGAGACCTTGGCCTCTGGGGCGCAGAGCCAACACGCTGGCATGGCCCCTAGAGAGACCTGGCTGTCTCTGGGCACCGCTGGGTTTGGGTCAGGTTCATGGTGCTCTTTTGGCTTCTGAGAATGAGTGGCATCTGGCCTTGGCAGGAGGTGGTGAGAACACAGGGAGATGTGTGTATTGGGGGGAACTTGGGCCGAGGGAAGCCTCTGTGTAAACATGTGTGTGCACCTGTCTCCACGCGCGCACGAGCATCAGGCCCCAGAGCACAGGATCTTGGAGCTGATGCCCTCGATCGTCACGTCTCTCCAGGCCCCACCCCTTTCCTCCTCCTTTGGCAAATGAAGAGATTCAGGCCAAGAGAGGGTCACACAGCAAACTGGAGCTGAAAGGGGATGCTCCCATCCGAGGCCCCCACCGTGGGGCCAGGACTTCTCAGGAGGCTGCACTCTCAGCTGCAGTGGGGGTGACGTTACCAGGTCTGCAGTGTCCATGACCCTCAGGTGCACAGGCTGCTGGTCCACAGTCTCCTCGGAGCTGTAGGTGTCCTCTGCAACACAGAGAGTCAGCTAGTTAAGGGCCGAGCAAGCCACTACGCTGATAATGGCCTGGGCCTGAGTCCCAGCTTCCCTCTGTGCAGCCTGGGGGCCGAATCCAGGGCTGGCTGAGCTGCGAGCACTGCCAAGGCCTTGGCTGTGTCACCTGTCAGGGCTCAGAGCAACAGAGGCCACTCACAGGACACGCCACGGGGGACGGGATTGTGTTCTGGGTCCACCAACCACGCTGGCAGGATGGAGTGCGTGGCAGCAGAGGCCTCAGGAACTGCACTGCCAGCCTCTACCTCCCGGACTCCAAGCTTCTCCACCCTCTTCCGCTTTAACCACAGAGGCTGGCCCACAGGAAGTCCCCAAGGACAGTCCTCCAGTCCCCAGGGGGAGAACCCTGTTTAGAAGTCCCAAGAAGGTGGTTTTTTTTACTTGTTTTTTAAATGCTTTTATTTATTTGTTTGTTTATTTATTTATTTATTTATTTATTTAGGGAGAGGGATAGAAACACCAATGAGAGAGAAGCATCTATCGATTGGCTGCCTCCTGCATGCCCCCTACTGGGGATCAAGCCTGCAACCCGGGCACGTGCCCTGACCAGGAATTGAACCATGACCTCCTGGTTCATGGGTCGACACTCAACCAGCTGGGCCCAAGAAAATTTTGCAAATAATTCTTGTCGAAATAATAGAGGATTCTGGTAGTCGAAAGTTTTAGGTTGGAGATGTGGAATCAAACCCCACTGTGGCTACTTTTTAGCTATGGGACTTGGTCAAGTCATTTCAGCTCTTTGAAAAGAACTGTTTCCTCATTTCATTTTACTTATGATTATTATTTTTTGTTGTTGTTGTTAATCCTCACTCGAGGATATTTTCCCATTGATTTTCCAGAGAGAGGGAAAGACAGAGAGAAACACTGATGTGAGAGAAGCACATCAATTGGTTGCCTCCTGCAGGAGCCTGACCCCTCCCGGGCCAGGGAAGAGCCTGCAACCGAGGCACGTGCCCTTGACAGGAATCAAACTCAGGACCCTCAGTCCGCAGGCTTTCTATCCACGGAGCCAAACTGGCAAGGGCTGTTTCCTCATTTTAACTGTTTCCTCATTGTAAAATGAGGATAAGATTGATAACATTCGCTAACCGTTTTCAAGCTTTTCCTTTGTGCCAGGCCCTGTGCTAAATGCTTGTCCCTGCACTATCTCACAGGGCTGTGCGAGGACTGGATGGGCCGCTGGTTAGGGGCGCTGGCCCTCCACAAATAACTGGTAAAAGTGGGGACCATGGTGCTCCAAAGTTTACAGGGCAGGTTCACTTTTTTTACTTTAAAAAAATGTTTTTATTGATTTCAGAGAGGAAGAGAGAGAGAGAGAGAGAGAGAGAGAGAGAGAGAGAGAGAGAGAAACTAATGAAGAGAATCAATTGGCTGCCTCCTGCATGCCCCCTACTGGTGATTGAGCCCAAAACGGGGAATCGAACCATGGTCTCTGGTTCATGGGTTGACACTCAACCACTGAACCACACCAGCAGGGCTTACTTTTTATTTTGAAATAATTCTAGACTCATGTAGAAGTTACGCAATAGTACAGAGAGTTCCTGTGTACCATCCCCCCAGCTGGGCCAAGTGAAGTTTCTGTGTAAACATGCGTGTGTACCTGTCTCCACGTGTGCACAAGCATCAAGCCGCACCCTCCCATTGTTCACACCTTACATAACCATCCTCCCATTGTTCACACCTTCCATAACCATAGTACAACGATCCAAACCAGGAAACGGACATTGGTAGCACACTATAAACTGAACTACCAATCCTATTTGGATTTCATAAGTTTTTAATCTTTCAGTTCTCATCACCTTAAACCTGAGAAAGCAGCAAGTGTCCGAGCATGCAGAGGACCTCGCTGCCATATTGGCCATCACTCTCCCTACCCCCAACCTTACCCCATGTCACTGGCCCTCGTCTGTGCGTGCACCGGGTCCTTACTTTTCCCTTGTGTCCCCCCAGTACCCCAAGTGACCCCAAAGAAGACCCCTCTGGGCAGAACTGGGGCCTTCTCTGTCTTCCTGGCGCAGCCGCTGTGAGAAGAGAAACCCCTTAACCCTGGCTGAGTCAAATACTTCTCTCTGAGGGCCACTGGCAGCCAAGCCAGGCCTGGACACACGCCAGGTCCACTAGCAGCCAGCAGGAATCACAGACAGCTCCCGTCCCCAGCCTGCTTTGGGGACTTGGATAAATGCCGCTCTTATTCAAAGACAAAAAAAAAAAAAAAAATCAAACCACATCTAATGGAAAATATGTCCCAGACGTTTAACTATATTTGGTGCAACAAGAGCTGCCCCTAGATGCCTACATCTCGTTCAGATTTTCCTGCCCAAGTTGCTGATGCACCCCTTTTGGGTACTTCACAGCCCCTGTTCCCGAACAGGCACCGGGTCCTGTCCAGTCCAAGGAAAAATGTTAGCGCCCCCCCTGGGCCTGGAGTCCTTAGTCCCGAACAGCACAACGGCCCTCCGAGGTGGCTGTTAGCTCCACTACAGCGAGATGACAGGGAGGTGAGGCCCAGAGAAGGAAGGACGTGTCCATCGCCCACAACACCGACCTATAAAGCAACCGGAACTCACGTCTTCTGGGCGGGGCTGCCTCCCCACGGGCACCCCCTCACTCCCTTTGCTCAGTGGAGCCGTCAACTTCCAGCTCTATCTGGGCAGAGTACAGGGGAGAGCAGGAGCTCCCAGCCCAGCTGAGGACGTGGAACATGCATGGGTGAGCTGGAAGGAGCTCAGAGGTCATCTTACCCACTTGCTCCCACTTTCCAAGTCACAGTGATGTCCTTTCCTCCCATCACCTAGTTTCTGTCCTACGGGCGGTCTGGTATCTTTAAATACATGGGCCTCATAGCTTCTGGTTCTAAATAACGTTCTGTGGACTTTAATGCTGAGAGAAGAATCTTTTCCCAAAGCGTTTTTCTCTCATTTACAGTAATCATTTTCTTAAAGGCACCAAAGGAGGTCAGGTGAGTGTGTATAGGATGAAGCCTCCGAAATGGTGACTGTGCTTGCTGGAGCAGAATGAGGGCCAGATAGAAGCCGCCACTCTGCCCTGGGCAAGCCAGAGGAGATGGCCCCAGCCCTCTGCAAGAGAAGGTTCTCCTGGAGACCCCGCCCCCGCCTGCAGCGCTCAGCACAGGCAAAGCCCTTTCACAGGCCCTGAATCTCTCAGCTCCTACCCGCTCTACCAGTCACAATGCCTAACAAGGCACAACTTTTACACAGATAGGACAGTCTACTGGTCACATCTTTCCAGATGGGGAAACCAAGGCTCAGAGAACCCAGTGCTATGCAGACCTCTGCCGCCAGGCCCTCTACAGCACCAGGCTGCCCTTAGTGGAAAGCAACTGGTTTGGTGTCTCCTCTTCCTTTGTACCTGAGGTTCTCCATGATCTTAGGCAAATCACTGCCTCCGTTTCTTTATCTGTAAAATGGGGATAATAACAGACACTGTTCTTTAAAGGACAATCCTAAAATCAAAGTTCAATTTCATGTCTACAAGCACCTGTGTTGTACCTAGTACTGTGCTCCATGCTGGAAACGGGGACAAATACAGGCTCCCACCCTCCAGAGGCTCCATTGGAGCTCAAGCTCTTGGAAGATCTTTGAAAAGGGGAAAGAGTGGTTCTCCATCTCCTGGTGGCTAACTCTGCCCTTGGATGCGCAGACCTTTCTCCATAGAAGGAACGGCTATGGGGTCCCGGGATCCCCACTGTTACTGGAACCAGCCATGGGAGCGTGGCTGAAATGTTTAGACAGTGAAACAGAACCTCCAGGAGTGGCACTGGCCTCCCGGAATGGCTGAGGGAAGAGCATCTGGTCAGCTCTCCAGCTCATAGGCGCTCAGGGGGGGATGACTAAGCATTTCGGGGCTGCTGCCCCCCACACAGTCTGACCATGCATTCCACTACCAGGTCAGAACTCCAAAATTACTCAATCAGGAAGCTCAAAACACCACTAGAATAGGCTCCTAGGTGGGACCCTGCACAAAGGAGGCGGTTACCAGATAAAATAGTTTAAAAGAGTTTAAGACCTCTTAACCCAAGTGGTTCCTTACTCTAGTTGGCATCATATTCACCGATAAACCTCTTGGTCAGAAGTCTACTACTCAAGGAAATCATTTTAAGAACTGTTGGCCTAAATAGCCCTGAGGTCCTTTCTCGCTCTGACACTGGGATTCAACATCCCAGGCTGAGCTGAGGGGCTGGTGGGCACCAATGGGCTAAGCAGTTCTCTCCTTCAGGTGTCACCGGGGCATTCCATCAGGTGCCTGCTGCAGGAAGTGCTGTATTGTGGAGCTTTTCAACCTGCGCTCCAAAGCCCTGGGTTTCCTCAAGGGTCCTGGGGGGCACCACACATGCTTTATTCAATTATTATGAATGGGGACAATATCCAAGACTGCAACCTTCATTTTCAAAAGGCAAAGAGATCCAGACAACTCATTTTTCTTAGTGCACAGTTTACAATAACAAATGTTATAAATAGGTAACATTTATACTAATAAAATTCTGCTCGTGTTTGTTTTAGATATCGGGGTTCCATGTAAGAGGTCATTTGAGGTCAAGGTCCTGCTGCTAAAAGTAATTTTCAGAAACACTGATCTGATTAATTTGAGGGAATCTCAGCCATCATAGATAGGAAGCCATTGGAGGAGGAAGGAGAAGGAGGAAGTGAATATGCACTGAATGTCTATTGTGGGTCAAGTACTAGGCTAGCTCTTTTATGTGTTACCTCTTTCACTGTCGCAGTAATTCTCTGAAATAAGTGGTTTTTATGCCCATTTGACAAATAAGGAAACAGAAGCTCAGAGAGGTTAGGTGACTGCCTTAAGGTTGCACAGCCAATAGGTGGCAGAGTCAGGATTCAAACTCAGTTCTGACTGACACCAGAGCATCCCTTTTTCCAATATACCATGATATGTCCATATAACAAGACTAGTTATTTGTATGGTTCAAAAGCTGGTTCAGAAGCCAATTCCACTGGAAAAGTTCTCAAATGCCTCATCCAGCTTTTCTGGAAAAGTGTATTGAGTGACCATCTTGAAGAACAACACTAAATGGATGTGGATGTTCTGCTATGTTTTATTTATTTTTTTTAAGTTTCATTATACCTCATTTTTTTTAGGGCAAATCACACAGCTCTCTGAATTTGGCCAACCCCCAAGTTGTCTGGGGTGGGCTGTGGAGGGCGTATTTCTAGCACTTAACACATTTTCCTGACGTGGGCTGAATCATCCTGGGGGCTCCGCCCCTTTGCCTCCAGATCTTTGGTCCTGGTCGCACCTGGACCCCCCACAGGGCAGGTGTCATGGGAGAGGGTGGATCCAAGTGGGGCACAGCAGGAGGAATAGGAGGGAGTTCCTTACCCAAGTTGGGGTCATATTCACTGATAAACCTTCTGGTCAGAAACTTCACGGTCAGGGCTGCAAGAAGCAGAAAGAAATTGGCTCACAATCAATGATTCTCTCTCATCATTGATGTTCTCTCTCTCTCCCTTCCTCTCTGAAGTCAATAAAAATATATATTTTAAAAAGAAAGGAAGGAAGGAAGGAAGGGAGAGAGAAAGAGAAAGAGAGAGAAAGAAAGAAGTTGGCTCAGTCTCCCCTGCTGGTCTGGCTGCTGGCCCTGGAGGCTGCCCCTTCCGTTTGAGAAAGGCCTTATCTAGCCTCTGTGACCCCTGGCTGACACCAAGCCCGAGTCTCTGGGGGAACGCGGCTGGAAGCTGAGGAGCTGGTTTGAGAGGCTCAGAAGAGACCAGAAATATGGGGAACTGTGTCCCTGGGATTTTTTATTTTGGTGGCAAAAAAAGCAATAAGAGACAAGTCTAAGGGGCGTCTGTGAAGATCCAAACTAAGGAGTCAGGACCCATGCAACCCTACCTGAAAGGAGACATCTCCCACCCTGGACAAGTCACAAAGATTCTGAAACGGGCGGCATTTATTCCAATTTTGGCTACAAGCCAAAGAGAGAGTAAGAGCCAAGTTGATCAGTGGGTGATCCCTGGGGGCAGTGTGACCCCTCGAGGGCCTGGGATTTCCAGGCGAGGTCCAGGCAAGATCTGTGTCCTAAGTAAACACACGTTAGTCCTCAGCCATTCACATCTCAAGTCTTGGCTCTAGGGCCTCCAAACTCCGTCATGGTGCCTTGCAGAACGTTAACACTCGAGTTATCCCCAGGTGCAATGCATTAACTGAATTCTGATTTTGTTCAGCATTTAACCACAGAAAGCCAAGGGCCAGCCAACTATTATACTGAACTCTTAAAAAGTAATGAGATGTTTTAAAGAAAATCCTGAAAATTCTTTCCCAGGATTCCTATCAGTGTCAGTTTGCAAAGTAATACCCAGGGAATACATATTTTTTAATTTAAATTCCTTCATTAACGTAGCCACTGGCTAAACTGTACCAGCGACACAGCTCCAGATAACAATTTTATTTTCAAAGGGGAGAAGGCAAATCTTTTCTGTTGGAAAACGTGATGTATAATCATCGCTCTCTGAGCCAGAGGGCTGGCTTTAAACGTAGAGAGGAAGCCCCAGTGAGTCCTAAAAAACACCCCGGGGAAGGAACCCAGCGCTAACGGAGCCCATGCTGGCCATTCCCTAATGGCTGTCACTGGAACACAGCCAGTGAGGAGCCTCTTCGGCTTCCCACCTTCAGCTGCCCTGGACTGTAAGTGGCCGGGGGAGGGCTGGACCCTTTTGCTGGGTCTCTGTCTCTGGCGACTCCCCTGCTCCCACCCCCCTTGGCCCCAGGTGGGTGAGAGCTGCCAGGAATGATGAAGACGGAGTTCAGTGTTGATAGTCACGATTTCAATGGAAACCAAGATCTTGGTTTGTCAAGGATGGTCCTAGCACTGGGCCCACAGTCCAGTTTGTTTCCAAAAAGTCAAGAGAGGGATCTGGCCCTGACCGGTTTGGCTCAGTGGATAGAGCGTTGGCCTGCGGACTGAAGGGTCTCAGGTTCGATTCCGGTCAAGGGCATGTACCTTGGTTGCGGGCACATCCCCAGTGGGGGGTGTGCAGGAGGCAGCTGATCGATGTTTCTCTCTCATCGATGTTTCTAACTCTCTATCTCTCTCCCTTCCTCTCTGTAAAAAAAAAAAAAAAAGAAGAAGAAGAAGAAGAAGAAGAAAAAAACAATAAAATATATTTAAAAAAAAAGAGAGAGGGATCTGGCTTGAAACAAATATGTTTGATACGAATGCACACTTTACCCCCAAATCCCAGGGAACGGAGGAAGAGAGTGGGGAGCATGGCCTGGAAGTCCCACTAGCCAGTGACTTCTACCAACTCCCTTCAAGGGCCAGTGGCTCCTGAGCTCCAGCCTAAACCAGGGAGCAGCAAGGCTGTGCCTGAGCTCACAGGGGCCTTGGGCGGGGATAGTGCCTAAGAGGTCCTTTGGTGTCATCCACCACCGCTGACTGCTGGCCCTAGGGAGAGGTGATGGCGGTCAGGGAGCCACGAGGGAGAGACCCGCAGAGGTCTGGGAGACACAGAGATGGACAGAAGGGAGAGAACGCTGGGGTACAGACATGGAGCACAGAAACACACAGGGTGACACAGAGGGAGAGCCAGGCAAGGAACAGAAGACAGAGGAGAGACGGAGGAGCTGAGAGCAAAGCAGAGAGAGTGCCAAGCAACAGAGCATAGGGAATGCAGACAGAGAAACTGAGGCAGAGGAGACAATCAGTGTCTCGGCCAGCTCACTGGGTGCAGGAAGCCCCCAAAGCCAGTGGAAGAGTCTGCCCTCAAGTCCACAGCGCCCCGACCCCTTCATCTGCTCCCCGGCCCCCACCTAACCCCTTCCCTCCCTGGCACCCGCCCCACTCACCGGACTTGCCCGCTCCGCGGCGCCCCAGGATGGCCAGGTTGACCTCGAGGGGCGCGCTCTGCTGCCCGCTGCCCGCGCGGGGTTTCCCGAACACGGAGGACATGGCGACGCTGCGGAGGGGGACTCGGGTCCTTGGCCCAAAGGCCCCAAGCAGCGTGCCGGCCCGTCGGGGCCCTCGGGGGCGGCTCGCAGGCTCCCTTGGCACTCGCCGCTCGGCCCCGTCGAAGTCCGCGCCCCGGCCGCGCGCGCCGCGCGGGCTGGGTTCCCGCAGCTCGGCCCGAGGGGGTGGGAGGAGGGGCCGGTGGAGCCCAGCGGGCGGGGCTGCCCCGAGCTCCGCCAAACTCCTTGTAAGGGCTGCGGGAGCACCCCGCGGGGCGCACTCACCCCGCAGACGACGCGGGGGAGGGTTCGCAGTCGCCGGTGCACCCCACCATGCTTGGCCTCTAGGGCCCGGGGCTGCTGCCACTGTCCCGAGCGCCCCCGCACCCGGCCGGGAAGGGCAAGGACCAGAGAGAGCGAGGCCCTGGGTAGGGAGATAGAGAGGAAGTCTGTTGCCAGCCTAGTCTGAACCTCCGCTCAGTCTCTCCTTCCAGCAAGAAAGTCCCTCCCTCCCTTTGTTCTACCCAGCTTCCCCGGCCTCCTCCTCCGGGAAGTCTGCTGGGTTCAACTCCAAGCCTTGCCCTTTTTCTAGGTCACAGCCAGCTCAACCTTGGCACACAACTTCCAGGGCCGCATTCCCCTGCCCTTGTGGAGACTCCCAGGCATCACCGCAGCAACCAGGCAGGACCCAGGCTCCTGGAAGGGGGAGGATGAGACCTCCTTCCTAACAGTTCATGGCCAATGTGGGCTCAGCTTCAAGAACCGAACCCATCCTGCATTGCAGTTTGCTACCCGATCAGAGCTAATGAGTTGCATCTGTTAGTAGCCTAGAGTGTAAATGGGCATTTTATTTGTCCTAAAACCTGGCACACCTCTTGCCATGGTGGCTCAGTGGTTGAGTGTAGACCCATGAATTATTCCTGGTCAGGGCACATGCCAGGGTTGCAGGCTCGATCTCCAGTAGGGGGCGTGCAGGAGGCAGCTAATCAATGATAGTCATCATTGATGTTTCTCTCTCTCCCTCTCTCTTCCTCTCTGAAATCTAAAAATATATTTAAAAATAATAATTCTGGGATTGGTGGAGCCTGGTGGGGGTCACCTGTCATTCCCCTTGGGACCCAGGGTAAATTTGTTCATGTGAGAGACAGGGCAAAGGGCCCACATGGGGGACCCGGACACTTAGGATCTATGCCAGCTCCTTCACTGGGTGACCTTAGGCAAGTGACCTTTCTTTGGGCTTTTTATCCCTATCTATAATACTAAAAAGGGGGGGAAATAAATCCAAAATTCCATGATGTGACTTAGGCCTAATTGAGAGGGATGGAATCAGCCCTGGGCTCCAGGCCTGAGTACTTTCTAAAATTCTGTCGGGTCTCTTTGGAATACACTGCAGGCTAGAGTGGGGGAGGGGATGAGAGTCTCAGAGACCTCTCACTGCAGCCCTTCTCTCCCTAACCCCTCCCCACCCACCCCAGCTAATCTACCCACCATGTACAAGAGAAACTATAAACCCAGGTCATCAGGCAAGGGGGGCGTGTGTCAGAGCCTGATGGTAATAACTCCTCAACCAAGAAGGAAAATTATTTCCCAGGACAGGACATAAATACCGACTCCGCTTAATGGTGTCTCTGGGAGCTCGTGGTGAACCAGCTGTGTTATTAAAGCTCTAAGGTGTTGGAAGAAATTTGTTTAGATTACACCCTCGGGCCAGAATTCCTCACAGAGCTAATGGCCAAGGGTGTTCCTGAGTTTTAGGAGGAGAAAAAGTGGGAGCCAAGTTCCAGGCACACCCCTGGGCTGTGAGGACAGGCTGGTTCTGAATGGGGTCTGTGGGAAGAGAAACCAGTCTCACTGGAGGGCACCCAGAGAGGGGGCAAGCTGTGGACACCCACAGACCCAACGAGGTGTACATTTGTGTTTCGCTACTTCCCTGCTTGTGTGAGGCAGGAGTTGTTATTTTCCTTATCGTTAACACTCGGATCAAAAGTAGATGGGATCTGCAAAGAGGCATTGTAGAGGAGACTCCATCATGACTCGAAGGATCAGATGAGATGATCCTTAATTCCCTTCCAGTTCAGAGATTATTTGAACCAGTTGCCAGCTGGTTAGTCAGGCCCTCAGCTGTGACTGCTAAGTGCCAAAGTCAGCCCCTCCGCTGAGGCGTGGGAGGAAAACTGTGCAGACCTCACAACTGCAACCAGTCCCTTTCCTCGTCCTCACGCTCCTTATCTGCAGGCTGCTTGTAGAGCACCCAGAAGTGCCAGTGTGGACTGCAAAGCCCTTTGGAATAATCACCTACTGTCAGACCCTGGAATTAGCTCCTTTGCCCTTCTGTGCCTCAGTTCCTCATCTTTAAAATAGGGGTAATATTAAGGATTAGATGAGATAACATAAAGAGTCCCACCCAGAGGTTGGCCCATGGCCCAAAAAAGCAAATGTTAGTTTCCTCTACTCCCTCTGACATGAATAGCACACACTTCTCACCCACCTACCAAAAAGCCAAACTGTTTAGTGACCAGAGGTTAGGACTTCGGGTCAAGAGAGAGGTTATTCTGCTAGGGCAAGGAGCCTAATCCTCTCCGCAGTTCTTACAGGAGGCCCTCAAGTACTCAAAATGCAGCCTAGCAGTGGGCATGTAGCAGGTGCTCAAGAGATGTGTCTGGCCCTAGCCGGTTTGGCTCAGTGGATAGAGGGTCAGCCTGCGGACTGGAGAGTCCCGGGTTCAATTCCGGTCAAGGGCACATGCCTGGATTTCGGGCTTGATCCCCAGTGGGGGGCGTGCAGGAGGCAGCCAATCAATGATTCTCTTTCATCATTGATGTTTCTATCTCTCTCTTCCTTTCCCTTCCTTTCTGAAATCAATATAAATATTTTTTTTAAAAAGAGATGTGTCTGGAGGGGATGAGTGGGGCAGGTACAGGTCTAGACAGGGAGGGCCAGTGAGGATTTCTGGATGCCTGGTCCTACCCTTGCCACCCACCCCTCAGGAGCCATTCCACATAAAGCTAAGCTTTCAAGACCCTGTTGTAATGTCTCGGCCTTCTCTGGAGGCACAATATGACAACCTCTCCTGTGGTTGTACAATGATAAATTCAGATGTCAAAGCTGAACAGACCTTAGAAATCAGATCCAAAGTTCCATTTTACAGATGAAGAACTGAGGCCCAGAGAGGGTTGGGTAGCTTTTGCAAATCAGTGCTAGTCCGAGCATCAGAGCCTGGCAGTAATACTGATCTCTAGTCCAGGGTTCTTCCTTTGTCAGGTCCAGGCAAGTTCCTCACTACCCTGTGTGTAGAAATACCACCAGGGGCAGCAAAGGCCAGGGGTCCCCCATCAGACTGTGGGGGCCCCTCCCAGGGCAAGGACTATGTCTCCTCCATCAGACTGGAGGCTCTCCTAGGATGGAGTTGTGTCTCCTCCATCAGACTGGGGACTCCTACTTAGGTTAGGGCCCAGGAGTCCACTTAAGGGGTCTGTTAATCATTCTGTATAGAGACAAAAAAAGGCTGGGTATATGCTCTAGAAAGGCCCAGAAAGTCTGACACATAGCCCCTTTCATTTCCCCCACCTCCAACCTTGCACAGCATTAGGGGTGCAAAGTGGAGAAGGAGGTTGGTGTGAGGTCAGGCAGGGCCTGGGAACTCCGTGGGCTGCCCACAGCCAGGATAGTTCCTGTCCTCTCCAAGTCCCAGAGGGATGCTCACTGTCTGGGAGGAGGAAACTCACCAGCTGCAGACAACACCCCACTGGGGTCTTGGGGCAGAGCCAAAGGCCTGATCCTCAGCCCAGCCTCAGGACCATGACCCCCACCTTGGGTGAACCCCTCCCTACTGCCTGGCTCCGAAGGGTGGGAGCTGGTGTGTGCGCCAGTGTCCCAACCCACTCAAGCCAGGGCTGGACTTGGGGAAAAGTGAGATTGGGAGCAAGCTTCAGCCAGGAGGGATTTGCTCTCCTTTCCCCCCAAGCTCTCAGGAGCGGTCCAGGCAATGGCTCCATCAGGTTGTGCCTGCCAGTTACTAAGTACCTGAAACAGGCCATTTGGGAGGAAACTGCGGCCCCCTGGGCATCAGCCCCTTCTCAACCCCACCTCTTAGCTTGAGCCTGGAGACAGCAGTTTCTCTCCTCTGAGGTAAGACTAGTAGTGCTGGTGAGGAGAGGCAGCTGGGCTGGGACCTGGGATCCGTGGACAGGGTTCAATCCAGTCCCACATCTTTGTTCATCATCAAGGAAAAGCCCATTCCATCTCTGGGCCTCCCTTTCCTCATCTGTGAAATGGGAATAGTCAGATACCCACTTCTTACTCCTGAGCCCACTAGCCAGGCTAGTGAAGACTAGGCATTGCAGAGTCTATTTTCTTCCAAGAGGGAGATTGTCACAACTGTTCCCTGAAAGGCAATGACTGGCCTCAGGGAAGGAAAGAAGCTGGCAGAGGGCCTGGGATAGTATTCATGGGGACTCCTGCCCACCCCCTCCAACTCTACTTCCTCTTCCTGTCTGGTCCCTAGGGCAGAGCCTCTGGGATATTTCTGGCTGCCTCCTCCAGGCCTTTGGCTTCCCAGGCTCACAAAAGTGGTCCCCACATCCCAGACCTGCTTTGATGTAGTGAACTGGGTGGCAGTTCCCTGGCAGGGGAGGCACATTTGTGTTGGGTCTGCAGATTCATACGTGAGGGTCTGTGCATGCTTGTGTCCTGGGGGAAGGGAAACTCTCCTGCCTCCTCCCAACTCCCACTTGGTCACTGTGAGCCGCTCCATCCTCCTGAAGTAGTCCTGCAGCTGAACATCTCCAGAATGGCAGATCTCATCCTACACAGGTCTGGGCCTCAGTTTCCCCACCAGTAGAATGAGATGGCAGGAGAAAATTATCACTAAGCTCCCTTCCAACTGACATTTTGGGACCCAGAGTCTTAGGTAGTCATGCAAGAAAGTTCGGTGCAGGGGGAAAACTGCCCCAAGGTTGGGCAGCAGAAGGCCTGGGACTGTCTGCCCCAAGCTAAAGGACCCTGGGCAATTCTCTTTCTGGTCTTCCACTATAAATAAAGGTGTTGAGCCTTATGAGCCTGAAGTCCCTTCCAATTGTGACCTCCTGGCCCAGCATTTGTAGTAGAGAGAGACAGCAGGCACAGGGGTTAGGGGCACATGCTCTGGAGTCAGACTGGCTGCACGCCAGTCCTAGCTCTGCCACTTTCCAGCCATGTGACCTCGAGCACGTGACAACCTCTTAGTGCCTTAGTCTCCTAATCTATGAAGTGGGGCCATTAATTATATGTAACTGCCCGGCTGGTGTGCCTCAGTGGTTGAGTGTCAACCTATGAACCCCGTCAGGGCACATGCCTGGGTTGTGGGCTCGATCCCCAGTGGGGGGCGTGCAGGAGGCAGCCGATTGATGATTCTCTCTCATCATTAATGTTTCTCTCTCTCCCTCTCCCTTCCTCTCTGAAATCAATAAAATAAAAAATGTCTTAAGTCATAGTGTTGCTATAACCAATAAGTAGAAAATATCTATTAAACGAGGGGAAATAATAGCATTTACTCATAGGATTGTTACAATAATTACAGGAATTAAAGTGCTTACAAAAGTGTCTGACACAGTGCAATTTAAGTGTTAACTATTATTATTTCAAGAAGCCCTTCTCCTTCTCACCCAGAGATAGATGATCAGCAGCCCCACTTTCCTTTTCCCAAGGTTTAAAGACACAGAAGCGGAGGAGTGCTGGCAAGTGGGGAGTAGACATCAGCTTCCCATTCTCATCCCAAGTCAGGAAGTATTTCCACATTCAGGGGCTTTTTGGATACGTGCTACCCTCCCATTTTTAGAGAAGAAAATCCAGGCTCAAAATGCGATTGGACTAGGCCAGAGTCAGGGCCCAAACCAAGTTAGCACTCTGCTCCAGACCCCAGCCTACTCAATTTGTTCCACCTCTGCCTCTTCCCTCCAGTGCCCACGTACTCCGTGCCCACCAGCCGATGGTGTGGGCTAGGTATTAATCCCGTCCTTGCTTCTTCCCAGTTGAGTGACCCTGAACAAGTCACGTAATAGTCTCTGAACCTTATTCTGAACACTGCAGTTATTGTTCCAATTATCCGAAAGTAGAGCGTTCCTACAAAACCTTTTGTAAACCAAAATAGCCTAAAAGCGAAGATGCAATTATCTTGCTAATGGATGCGGAAAATAAATGGATAAAGAAAGCAGAGATGCTCACAGACATAGTTCAGAGTTATGGTCTTGATGTTGAGATGCCGAGTGTAATTCCCAGGGAAGGAGCTTGGAGGGGCCACTCTCGCTGCTGCTCAGGGTACCAGCTGCTCCTACAAGGACTCGTTACAAAACACTGAACGCTATTTTTGCTTTTCAGATACTCTTTTAGTTAGTGAAAACAGATAGTAATGTGGGTCTTTCAAGAAAGCCAAGTGGCATAAAGCGAACTTTAAAGAAGCAGGGGATAGCTGTACCATGAAAGAGGTGTTATTACTAGCCCCATTTTGAGGAAACAGAGGGTCGGATAGTGAGGGCACTTGCTTACAGAAGAGCATGCCGCTGGCGCAGTGCAGGTTAAACGGGACATCTTTGTCAGCATCCCTCCCAGTGCCCAGCATGCTGTAGGTAGGTGCTCAGTATATGGATGGGCACTCATCATTTCCCGTGAGGGACTGGGTGACCGTGCAGGTCTCTGATGCCCTCTGGGCCCAGGGCCATACAACCTGCCAGCCACCACATCACATGCGCCATACTATCTTTAGCCAGGGATATATTTATATCCCGGGGAAGTGTTTTTCCGCTGCTACGGGGGAGCCCCAGAGTCCGCGGCCGCTGAATCCAGGCCCCCCAGCGGCAGCCCCCGCCCTCCGGCTCGCCATGCTTCCAAGTCCGCAGGTCCCGGTGCAGGTGTGGGTGGACGGCCAGCTCTTCCAGGCCGACCGGGCCCTGCTGGTGGAGCACTGCGGCTTCTTCCGCGGCCTCTTCCGCTCGGGCATGCGGGAGGCGCGCGCGGCCGAGGTGCGCCTGGGCGCGCTGAGCCCGGGCGGCTTCCGCACCACGCTGCGGGTGCTGCGCGGCGAGCGGCCGGCGCTGGAGGCCGCCGACGACCTGCTGCAGGCCGTGGAGTGCGCCGCCTTCCTGCAGGCGCCGGCGCTGGCGCGCTTCCTGGAGCACAGCCTCACGTCCGACAACTGCGCGTTGCTGTGCGACGCGGCCGCCGCCTTCGGCCTGCGGGACGTGTTCCACAGCGCCGCGCTCTTCATCCGCGACGGCGCGCGCGAGCTGGCGGCCGAGCTGGCGCTGCCCGAGGCCCGCGCCTACGTGGCGGCGCTGCGGCCCAGCAGCTACGTGGCCGTGAGCACGCACACGCCCGCGCCCGGCTTCCTGGAGGACGAGTCGCGCACCGTGTGTTACCTGGACGAGGAGGAGAACGCGTGGCGCACGCTGGCCGCGCTGCCCCTGGAGGCCAGCACGCTGCTGGCGGGTGTGGCCACGCTGGGCAACAAGCTCTACATCGTGGGGGGCGTGCGGGGCGCCAGCAAGGAGGTGGTGGAACTGGGCTTCTGCTATGACCCCGACGGGGGCACGTGGTGCGAGTTCCCCAGCCCGCACCAGCCGCGCTACGACACCGCGCTGGCCGGCTTCGATGGCCGCCTCTACGCCATCGGTGGCGAGTTCCAGAGGACGGCCATGAGTTCCGTGGAGCGCTACGACCCGGCCACAGGCTGCTGGAGCTTCGTGGCCGACCTGCCGCAGCCGGCGGCCGGCGTGCCCTGCGCCCAGGCGTGCGGTCGCCTCTTCGTGTGTCTGTGGCGGCCGGCGGACACCACGGCTGTGGTGGAGTACGCGGTGCGGACCGACGCGTGGCTGCCGGTGGCCGACCTGCAGCGTCCGCAGAGCTACGGCCACTACATGGTGGCCCACCGGGACAGCCTCTACGTGGTGCGCAACGGACCCTCCGATGACTTCCTGCACTGCGCCATCGACTGCCTCAACCTGGCCACGGGCCAGTGGACGGCGCTGCCCGGCCAGTTCGTCAACAGCAAGGGAGCGCTCTTCACGGCGGTGGTACGCGGCGACACTGTCTACACGGTCAACCGCATGTTCACGCTGCTCTATGCCATCGAGGGCAGCACCTGGCGGCTGCTCAGGGAAAAGGCGGGCTTCCCACGGCCCGGCTCTTTGCAAACCTTTCTCCTGAGGCTGCCTCGTGGTGCTCCGGGGCCGGTGGCCTTGACAACGCCTGAACTGTGACTCCAGGGCCGGGCTCTAGGAGGGGACGACCGCCTGAGTCTTCCCTGGGCTGTGGCTGAGTCTACGAGGCTGGCCGTAGTTGGGCAGGGAACGTCTCTCTCTCTGGTTGCGAGGTCTGAATCTCATATGTCTTTTGGTGGTGTGAACATGTCCAAGAAATTCAGGGAGCAATGCTGGGGTTTGAGCCCTCAAATTAGTTGAGCTTTTCTGAGAGCTGGGGGGTCAGTGGAAAGGGCAGGGGGGTGGGATTTCTGTCACCTAGGCTTGTAGGTGAATGGGCCAGTAATTGAGCATGGCTAGGAGTGGGTTAAGTAATGTTAAACTGCCCATCACTAGGCAAGGATTAGGCAACTACCGTGGGCCCTGCATAGTGCTTGCCCTAATGTAATCTGTAGTTGCCGGACGGGGGTCCACAAAGCTTAGAATTTCGTCCAGAACAAATCATCTTAACAGAACATTTACAGGACAACAAAAGGCTTACACATACTTGGTCCGCAAAGGGTTGAAGGCAACGTGCAAAAACAAACCCCCCCCCCCCCACACACACACACCATATATATATATGTATAAAACAAAGTACTGAGGAAATCAGGGCAAAGGAAAATAGGGAGAGGAAAAGTACCTAACTCCAGGAAGGAGGGTATACTAACTCTATGAGGAAGATATGCGGGATAATTAGCTGATGAAAGGGGAGGTTCATATGGCGGAGACAATGAGAGCTCAGAAGAGGAGAGATGGGGAGAAGGCTTAAGCAAATGGGAAGAGTCTCTGTGAACCCAGGCTTTAAGGCTACGGATGGAGGCATTCCAGGAGGGGGCAAGGTTGGGCTGGCTTATAGAGACAGTAACTGAACTGAACCTGGAGTGAGACCTGTGAGGAAAAGGTGGGTTGTCACACCCCTTATGGGGTGTGGCCCTGCAGGGGAGAACCCAGTTGGAAGCCCTTGTCCACTCCCTTTTTACCATCACCACAGGGGCAGTGGATTATTAACTTCCATGATTACAGGTCACTCAATGTATGAGCCAATCCTGGCCAGGTCTGATGGCCTCATCTTACCCTTCCCCCACATTCTGCAGGTTAATTCTGTCTTCTAGCCTCTGATCCTGCTATTCCCTGGGCCTGGAATGCCTTTCCTCTTCTCTCTCTGTTGGCTCTGTGCTCCCTTCCTCTGTGCAGGGCTGGCTGTTGCTGACCTTAGCTGCCTACATTGCTTATTGGACCCCTGACTGACATCATTCTGTGTGTGTGTGTGTGTGTGTGTGTGTGTGTGTGTGTGTGTCTGCACATGCGTGTACAGCCACACAAGTATGCAGATAGCAAGGGTAGAGATCCTATTGTGCTGTCAGTTGAGCTGGGCACTTTCCTACCTACAAAATAATATGATGAGGTCCTGACAGGCTATAGAGGCCACTAGGTAGGGACCTGGTGTTAGTTGAAGACACTTCTCCCTCCTTTAGAATACCCCACCCTGGCTCCTGGTCAGATTCGCACTCCAGTCCTCCATCCTTTCCATGCCCCTGGGTAGACTTCTCTGCGTGGTCCTGAAAGGTCTCCATCCTCCAGGACCCGAGGCCCATGGAAGATTCTGGCCTCACCACAAGTGGAGAATGCAGCATCAGCATGGCACCTCCTGCACACAGAGTCTAGTATCAGGGCTGCCCTACGTGCCTTTCCCCTGGTCTGTGTCCCACGCCTGGGAGAATGCAGCCCTCAGAAGCCTGGGACCTTCCAGCCCTGGAGTAGCCTAATGTGATGAGTCACAACAATGAGTCCTGACGTTTGCGTCCTGTGAGTGATGTGCAAAGTCCTTTCCCGTCCCTCTTCCCACTGCAGCCCTACCTCAGTCTTGGAGTTGGGTGCCTTCTCCCTGTGGCAGATGAGATATGTGAGGCTCAGAGGCTGATTGCCTGGCCCAAAGCCACTGGCCCATGCCAAAGGATGGCAGAGTGCTCATTCTGGGGTTTTGTCAAAGCATAACTTTTATCCAAGATTTATTTAACTCTTTAAGAAGGGAACCAGAGGAATGGTAAAGCTGGTTTATCCAAGGAGCATTTGAGATACAGAGATTTGTATATGTAGTTGGGAAAGGCATACTGAAATAAGTTTGCTAAGGTAAGAAATGAAGCTGGTTAATGTCTTACAGGGCAATAAAACCATAAATTTTGTGGTTCTCTACTGGACTAAAATCCTTTGCATCTTCACATACATGCATATATATATTTGTACATGCAACCACATAGTAGCGTGTAAGTTCTCAAAGCCAGGACATTGATCAGTAGTAAACTATAAAAGCAAAGGTACATTCCCCAGAACAGTGGTCAGCAAACTGTGGCTTGCGAGCCACATGCGGCTCTTTGGCCCCTTGAGTGTGGCTCTTCCACAAAATAACATGTGCGGGCACGTACGTACAGTGCGATTGAAACTTCGTGGCCCATGCGCAGAAGTCGGTTTTCGGCTCTCAAAAGAAATTTCAATCGTTGTACTGTTGATATTTGGCTCTGTTGACTAATGAGTTTGCCGACCACTGCCCTAGAGACTTGCGTAACTCTTAGCTCTTCAGTTCTGCCCAGGATGACATTGAAAGACACGCAGTCCTCCTCTTGCCTACTTAACAACACAGCGTGATCTCTGCTCAGTCCTGACCACCCTGAGACATGCAATCTCAAGATCTATCAGTTCATTTGCTCTCTCGATCCACAGAGCTCTGTGTTGGTCAGCTTTTGCAGCTGGCTGCATGGACCAGGCCAGATGGGGCCTGCTGGCTCCTGAGATTTGGTTGTTCCTTGATCCAGAGCAGCCCTTTCTGAGATGTCTTTTGTGCATAGTAATAATGCAATGTTTACAGCTTTCCCACAGTTGACTTATTTAAGCTTTGTAAGAATTTTAAGTGATAGACATCTCAGCAACACTCCTACTCCCTTCTTAAAGAAGAAGGAAGAAAAATAACCCCAAACACCCAAAGGTTATGAGATTGGAAGAGGCACATCCAGCTTTGAACCCAGGACCACAAGCTGATTTTCTGTTGTTGCCTCCTTGCTTGGCTGACATTTTGAGATGGACAGGGTGTTTCTGCCTGTCTGCTTAACACTCCCCTCCATTACCTTCTCTCGGCACCTCTACTTCGTGTAGTTCATCCATTTTGCTGGACCCAGCCCTTCTCCTCCTCCTCCAAGAGGAAAATTAACTGTCCTGGGTTCTTCCGCCTTAGGATCTAGCTAGGAGACTAATGGCCCACTTCACAAGAGTGTCAGTGACTGGTGGAGGCCCTGGGGTTGTTTGCACTCTCACAGATACTCCCTCTCATGAAGTAGGGGGGAAGTTTTCATAACAGCCCATCCTCTTCTCTGGCCTCAAAGGTCAGATTCCGTTGTTCCTCCCACAACCCGACATGCTTGGCAAGGATTGTCACCGTGCCTAGTTTGCAGGTAAGGAAATCCCTCTGTCCCAGCCCAGAGGCCCGCTATGAGAAATCTGTCATTCCAGAGGGATCTACTAGTATATGTGGCACGTGCGCACAATGCAGCAAGGAGCGTTTTCCTGAACCTCCATGACAGCCCTGCAGCCCAACTCCCTGGAGCTCTCTCCAGTTGTCCGCACACGCTCCTTGACCCAGAGAGTTAGTGTCTGGATGTCCTGCATCCCACGCTTTCCTCTCCCTGGAAATTATCCTGTTCTGCTTACGTAGCCTGGTGACAGAGGCAGGAGAAGCCAGACCTTCTCACACTTCACCCAGGGCCTGCTTCCCTGCTGGCCTCCCTTCAGTCTGCTCATATGGCAGCCAGAATGAAATGCCAGCCAGTCCTGTTGCCCCTCTGCTCACATGAGTGAAAACCAAAGTCCGTTTCCTCTCTGACTTCTCTTACCACTCTCCCCCAGCCTCACTGAACACGGGGCACACCTCAGGGCCTTTGCACGGTGTCCCTCTGCCAGGCACACCTCCCTCACTGGCTGCCTGGCTCACTCCCCACTTCCTACAGGCCTTTGCTTAGATGTCACTTTCATTCTGAGGCCTTTCCTGACCACCCTACTTTAAAATCTACCTCTTCTTTCTCTACATTCTATACTCCCCTTTATTGCTTCACTTTCCTCCATAGCATCTAGCATTGTCTACCATGCTATATATATATTTTAATATATTTTTTATTGATTTCAGAGAGGAATGGAGAGGGAGAGAGATATAGAAACATCAATGGTAAGAGGGAATCATTGATTGACTGCCTCTTGCACATCCCCCACTGGGGATCAAGCCTGCAACCTGGGCATGTGTCCTTGACCTGGAATCAAACCTGGGACTCTTCAGTCTGCAGGCCGACGCTTTATCTACTGAGCCAAAGTAGCTAGGGCAACAATGCTATACTTTTACTTGTTTAGTGTCTGTTCCTCCTACTAAAATGGAGCTTGATGAGGGCACAGATTTTTGTCTGTTTGTTCATTGCTGTACCAGCCAGGATCCAGAACAGGGACTAGAACATAGTAGGGGCTCAATAAATATTTAATGAATGAATGGCACTCAATGGACGTCAGAAGAACGAATGAATTGGTCAATCAATCAAAGGAGAAACCCAGAGGCTGGTGGATTTCATTTCTGCAGGGGTAGGGGGGCAGGTAATTAGGGAGACCTTCCTGAGGAGGTGCTGGGCTGTCAGGTACACTGTGGGAAGAGTGGGATCTGGGAACAGCAGCAGCTGGTAGGCCACTTCTCTGCCTTCAGTGGAGGGGAGGAGACTGGAGCTGGAAGTGGTAATCACTCTGTGAAGAATTGCTGCTCTTGGCGGTGGAATACACACAAGGCTGGTCTGTTTATTTTCCTTTGGCCCCAAGCAGCTGGGCCTCTTTTTCATCCTAATTACTTTGCTTCAAGTTGCTGTCACTTCCCAGGAACAGCAGCAAATTAACTGTGCTGGTGGGAGACACAGCTGTGGGCAGACAGGCCACCTTGGAGCAGGCCCGCCATGGGCACAGGATATGGGACCCCAATGGAGGAGTCTCCGAGGATTCACCCCAGCAGTGTCCTCTGCAGCTATCATGATTCTGTCCAGCTGAAGTGGGGAAGCATGGACAGAGGGAGCCCCACTCTCGTGTCTCTCAGCTGCTGACAAAAGGTAAAGGGGGCCTTTTATGGGGCCACGGGGTCTTGGAACAGGATGTAAGCATCTCATCCAACCCCTCTCTTTTTACAGGGAGGAGAAGGAAGTCAAGTGGACCACCCTGAGCCCAAACCCACGTCTCTAGAATCCTCTTATCACTACACCTTGCTGCCTCTCTTCCAGGACACTGTGAGGGAGGTTCCCCCAAATGACCCATCAGGCCTACGCCCTAATTCCAGACTTCCATCATTTTTTCCAGTAAGTCTCACTCCTCTTGGTCCCACTCTTTGAGCATTCTGCTTTCATTCAGCAGGTGGAGACAAGTCAATCTCTAATTGTAGTATTTGGGCACCTGGGCCCTTCAAAACACACACACACACACACACACACACACACACACACACACACACACACAATTTTGACAACTGTAAGGGTGGCCTGATGCTTCTCTTTCCAGTAACATTTTCATTCTAACAGGGGCCTTCTATAGATGTGCCTAACTCCAGGTCGTGATTGGCAGAGGGAATTTCAGGTGCTCTGAGGGACGTGGCATTGGGTTGGGGTGGAAACAAGGGACTGAGAATCTTGCAGGCACCGCTCTGCAGAAGCTGGCTCTGCCTGTCAGGCACCCAGCTGGTTTTTTAGTCAAACCCTGGCTCTGACAGTTAGGGGAGTAAGATGAGAACCTACCTCAGCATATGCTATGCTCATCTTTCGCATTCCTTTCTCCTCCCTCCCTTTTTACTCCTTCTCCCCACCCCTTTACTGAGACCCTTCCTGTGATGAGCTGCCTGTGGTTCTGCTGTCGATGTGCGCATCGCTCAGGATGGCGTCGGCTGTGGTGGCAGGGCACCTGGCAGCGCCACCACTTGCCAGCTGTGTCATCTCAGGCAAACGGGGTCTCTGTATCAAATGTTGATGACGGTGGGATGTACATACCCATGCAGAGCTGCTGTGCGGAGCACCTGTAGCTCTCGGGTGGGGAGGGAGGTTGGAGCCTGAGGTGTGAAGAGCCTTCAGTGCCAGGCTGAGAACTTGGGCCTTACTCTGTAGGAAGTGGGGAGCCACAGCAAGTGTTTCAGGTGGTAACTACGGAAGATGGACACCAATACCCAGCCCCTGCCCTGTGCTGCACGGCTCCCGTCTGCCCCTCCAGGCTCACTCTCCCCGTCTCATGCTCCACACCCCAGGAGGCTGCCCTTTTGGGTTGATTCAATGGGTTTTTCTCCTGATGCTGGCTCCAAATGGAGGACTCTAGCAGGAGGTGGGGGTGGGGAGAAATGGGAAGTCAAGGGACTTTGTTCCTGGATCCCTCCCTGCAGGGCTGCCCTGCACCCACCTTCTTCCTCCACTGACCAGGCCACAGCTCCTGCCAGGTGGCCCTTTTTGCACGGCCGCTCAGTCCCCAGGTGTAGGAGAGGTGAGAGCCCCACTGTCACAGCCTTCCACTCTCCCTACAGCAGCCTTCCACTCTTTGTAGATAGTTTCTTTCCTCAAGTCTCCCAATTTGAGATGCTCTCTTCTTCCTGCCAAAATACATGCCCTGCCCCCTCTGGCCCTGGTCTCTCTGGGCATCTGTCACTGAGTGGTTAGTTTGGGCACAGAAAGAATACTGCAACATGTCCATTTCAGGGCCTTGGCCTGACTGGACAGAGATGGGAACCAGAGGAATGTCTTACCAGAAGGGGTGGTGCCTCAGTGACCGGAAGCTAGGGACTTGCCTCCCAAGCCACTTGAATTTGAGGGGAACAAAGTGACCTTTAGAAGCGCCCGGAGGAGTGGCTAGGAATGGGAACAGAACCAGATGCATGCGCTCCAGGGTGCACAGCTTCTGCTGCCCCCTCCCAAGTGGGGGACCAGGCAGGTCTGCAGGCCCCACCCCTCGGTAGGGCCTGGCTCTCTGGCCAGACCTGGCCTTTACCAGGTTTAACCAGACGTCCTGCTGGGTACTCAGGAGGAGCCCTGGATACCCTCACTCCAGGCCCAGCCCTGCCCCCCATTTGCTGGGTTACTTGGGGCTAGCTGCCCTACCTCTCTGTGCCCAACTTTGCACCTTTCATTGAAGACATAGCCCCCATCTGATGCACATGTTTGCTGTGTGGCCAGGCGAGGGGACTGTGTGCAGGCCCATGGTGAGGGGAGCTAAGATGCTCCAGCTTCTAGCTCAGACTTTCTGGATTCCAAACCAGCTCTAGCACTCCTAATCATGGGACCTGCTAACGTCAGGTGGCATCTATCAATAGGGCTGTCGAAGTGAGAGAGGGAGGGCACAGAAAGAGCTTAGGATGGTGCCCAGCCCACAGCAAGTGTCAATAAACCTGAAAGCTCTCTAGTCTCAGGGGAGGACAGTGGCTAAACTTGGCAGTAGCAATTGTTCTGGCTGCAGATGGAGAAGGCAATTAATGACTACATGATTGGGAGCCCCAAAGAGAGGCTTTGGCCTTAAAATCATCTCCTACTGCCTGGCTGGTGTGGCTCAGTGGTTGAGAGTCGACCTATGAACCAGGAGGTCACTGTTCGATTCCTGGTCAGGGCACATGCCCGGTTGTGGGCTTGTTCCCCGTAGGAGGTGTGCAGGAGGCAGCCAATCAGTGATTCTCTTTCATCATTGATGTTTTGATCTCTCTCTCCCTCTCCCTTCCTCTCCCACTATTCCTCCTGGTAGGCATTGTCTCCAGAATTTAATTTCTTGACCTTGCACTGTCTTAGGGATATAGGGCAGGTAAGGTTCAGGGGTAGAGGCATGTGAGTCCCTTCACCAGATACTGAGAAGGCCCAGCCCCTGCAAACCAAGGCCCTGCAACCCCGGGGAGCTCAAAATGCTTCTCTTAGCAGCAGAAACAGTGACCTACCTTGAACCATGAAAATAGCTCTGGATTGCTACTAAGCCATCCCCTTGGCCACATTCCCCCCAGGGCCTGGGGCTGGGGTGGACAGAGCAAAGCTCCTCATCACCGAGACAGGGGTAGTGGCGTCCTTGACCTGCAGCACCCAGCCCTCTGCTCAGAGCTCAGCCTGGCCCACCACAGAGAGCGGCCACTGCTTCTGGCCCGTTCAGGGACGGTGACCCACGCTTGTCTCTGCCCAGCCCTGTTGCCATCAAAGAGGCCACAAGCTCTCCAAAGGAGCACATCACACCTCACAAAGGGACTGAGAACCCTGTCCCTTCCCTGGGGCACTGGGGAGCCTTGTGCCGATGAACACCAGGGCCTTCCCTGCAGCTGCCAGGACCTCTTTTCACTCCAGTCCCAGCAGTGTGGTCCCTCCAGGCTCTGAGGGGCTGGGCTGCCTCTGTCCCCTGAAATCACCCCACGGATAGTGTCATCCCAAGTACCCAGAGCTTCCCCTAATACTTTCTGGTGAATCCTTCACTTGGCAATTCGGTGAAACCTCTTTGGAAGCCTTTCAGCGTGGGCCACTCCCTTTGTTCCTCTTCATTCAGCAAACACTTCTGAGCACCTCCTCCAACCACAAGCTGTGGGGAGGGGATGCAGAGAGACAAACCAGGTGCAGTCCCTGCCCCCCAGGGCTTCACAATGGAATGAAGGAGGCGGCCCCTTAGCAGTTATAGGACCACGTGACCATTTCCTGATGAGATAACACCCCTCAGTGAGAACCAGGACTTCCAAGCCTCCTGATAGTCAACCTGCCTCACCCTGCTTTGCCATCTTAGACCTTTCTCTAGGTTCCAGGGGTGACAGGACGCACTCTTTGCCCCTTTTGGGGGCTGCCTTCACTCGTGCTGTCTCATTGCATCCAGCCGGGGGCTGTGGTTGTCAGCAGAGTTCAGGAGAACAGGATTCTACAGGGAGGACGTCGGAAGCGGCAGGCGCCCTGGGAAGAGGAGCGCACCTGGCCCGGAAAGGACAGGAGCCCAGCAGCTGCGAGGGTCTGCAGCAGCAGGAACTGTGCGCCGGCCTGTGAGGCCGCAGCCAGCGTGAGTGCGCTCAGGGTCCCAGGGCCACGTGCCTGGCCCTGCGTGGGTGACATGTGCCCACCCCTGGCCAGGGGGAGGCAGGGCACTTTGACAGCACACTAAGATGGCCCCCAATGGCAAGGAAGGTAATTCCTCCACGGTCACCAGGTGTCACTGAAGAATGAGGAGATGCCCTGGCTGGTTTGGCTCAGTGGATAGAGCGTCGGCCTGCAGACTGAAGGGACCCAGGTTCCATTCCGGTCAAGGGCACATGCCTGGGTGGCAGGCTCGATTCCCAGTGGGAGACGTGCAGGAGGCAGCCGATCAATGATTCTCTCACATCATTGATGTTTCTATCTCTCTCTCCTTTTTCCTTCCTCTCTGAAATCAATAAAAATATACTTAAAAAAAAAAAAAAAGAATGAGGAGAAATCGCCCCTAAGTGGGTGGCAAGAAAATAGCAGTGACCACCACGGTCTCTCTTTTGTCGCCTCTGTGTTCAGTCCGGTGCTCCCTGGTTACAAGCGTCAGGTCCAAACGCCTCAAGGTCCAGACTCCCCCTCCCGGGCACACCGAGGAGCTCCCCAACCCCCTCTCGTCCCAGGTTGTCTCGTGCCTGAGTGACTGGTGGGATGTCCTTCCTCTACTTCTCCATGCAGAGAACTCCTGCCCACCCTGCAAGGCCCAGCTCAGTTGTGGCCCCTCCTAGAAGATCGCTCAGCCTGGCTCAGGCTCCTGTAGTGTGGAGCCTCATGTCTGCCTGGAGGCCTCGTTCACTGCGCCAGAATTTATGGCTTATGCATTGTCGACCCCATGGCACGACCCCATGGCAGAGTCCCTCAGGGCCTCCCCGCTCCCATCCCCTCCTGTGCCCAGCAAGGTGCTGGCTGAGGTTCGTGGAATTGTGCGGCTGCTGAGGGTTTTCAGAATCTGTGACTCGGCTATGCCTTGGGACCCTGGGTCCCCAGCCCCTGGCTTCCGTTCTTCCATCTTAAACTGGCACCCTGTTAATGTCTCTGCTAAGCCTGTAAACATTTTCTCAATGACAAAAAAATAAAATCATAGGTTAAAAATCTTGAGCAATAAAACAGCAGATGACGTTGTGCGGGCAACTTCCCAGAGGACATGGAGCACACGTCCCCTGAGTGAGTGGCCTTATAAGGACAGGTTCAGGAGGAGAGTGGGCAGGAGGCAGGGCCACCCGCCAGGAGGGGAATGTGGGGTGGGGACGGGTGCCCCACCGCTGGCCCGGGAGTGGAGCCAGCAGGGGTGCTAGCGAGGACGCAGTTCCACCGGGGAAGTTAGCAGAGCGCCACCTCCACAGGCCCTCGCTGGGCCGAAGCCTGCTGTCCTCCTTCCCGGCCATGGCCATCGGCCACCGTCACCAGCACAGGCCCTGACCTGCTCCCCGCCAGCTGCCGCGCACCCACACGGCCCAGCCTCGCACTGGGAACCGCCACCCCAGGACAGGCCGCTTCTCATCCTTCTTCCCACCCTGCCCGCTCCTGGGCCCAATTGGAATGCGATAAAGGCTTGGTGGGTGGGAGAATGAGTAAGTGGGTGCTTCTTCAGTGGTAGCTTTGGCTCATCAACGGGGCGGTAGCACCTGGAACACAGGCGCAGCATCTTCACGGAGGGACCAGGGCAGGCCTGAGTGCACGGTTGCAACTCAGTGAAGGATTTGGTGGTGGAAGGGGCCATGACTTTGAGTAGAGCCAAGTGATCAGTTCTTGCCCCACTCAGGGTCGCACTTGTCCCCAACGTGAAGGCATGAACGCTCCCAAACTCCTCCAGAGAATGCCTGTCCCCTTGAGGACAGTGTGTGTGTGCTGGAGAGGGCGGGAGAGAGAGAGAGAGATGAGAGCGAGTTTCTGGAAGAGTCCTGGTTGTCAAAGTGTTTCTCTGACCCTGAGGAACAAAGCCCTGGCCCTCAGGATGTGAGGGTGAGGCAGGCGGACCCAGGAGGTCCCTGGGCGGAGGGAAGGGCTCTGGAAGGCTCCCCGCCCCTCATTAGAAAAGGCTTTCAGAGCTCCCCACACACCTCCTGGCGGCGATCTTACCTGAGACAGCATGGATGGTCAGAGGAGAGGCAGAGCTGGAGGGCCACGTCCCTCCGCCAGCTTTTCTAGGCCTAAAACCCCATCACTTACCAGCCATGCGATTCCTGGATTCCTGCGTTAAGCCCTCTCCCTAAATCCTCTTAAAAGGCAAACAGTGCTCCCTGCAGGGGCCCACAAAAGAATTCTCTAATCACCAGAAAAGACAGGACAGGGCGGGTAGAGGTCAGACTGGGGAGAAGGACTGGGAGGAAGGGGAGAAGGAAGGGGCCTGAGAGGGGGGAGGGTCTGGGAAGAGGAAGCTCCTGACTTCTTCCCACTTGGTCTGAGGTACACCCCCCTCCACCATCCCCAGAGCGGAAGGGTCAGGGCTGAGGGGAGGCTCTGGCAGCCGGGCAGCTGGCCCTTCTTCTGGTGCCGGAGAATGTTGTCAGCTACAGGAGACGGACGGACGCAAGTTGAAGCAAGAGCCCCAGAGGCTCCCAGCAGAGGGGAGACAGGATCGGAGCCAGCTGTGTCAGCTTGAGCCTAGGGAGCCCAGCCTTGCCTGAGACCCTGACCCCTGGGTTAAGGCCTACGCCACAGTCATTCTGCTCCAAAATAGAAATGTCCCTTGTATAACAACATCCTCTAGATGACTGCCTGAAATTCCACCATTAGTCACATATTATTTTGGGTTAAGCATTGCCCCTCTGTGGTAGGCTGAAGAATGGTCCCCCAAAGATGTTCATGTCCTAATCCTTGGAATTGTGTTACCTTACATGGTAAAAGGGAGTTTGCAGATATGATTAAATTAGAGATTTTGTGGTGGGAGATTATCCTAGATTATCGGTGGGCCCATCTTAATTACAAAGGTCCTTATAACAAGGAGGCATAAGGATCAACTAATAGAAGGCGATGTGCACATTTCCCTGGGAAGGGAACACACAGAAAGTGAGATTTCAGCCTGAAATAGTTTATGAGTTTGTAGTATCAGCCCAGGTCTGACTTCAGAGTCTATACATTTAATTCACAATATTCTACTTCCTAAAAATATTTCCTCACCCTCTTCCTCATCAGTCAGGAGACCTTCTTCAACTTGCTGGCACTGGGCCTCTGAGGGATATAGGAGAGGAGACAGAGCATAAGGGGACAGAAGTGAGACCAAGAATCAAGGTATAACTTGCTTCATTCTGCATCCTTGGGCCAGGCCTTGGTTCAGCAGCTGGAGCCTAGACTCTACCATACTCCTGGCCTCCTCTCCAAGGGTTATATTGATGGATAGATAGATAGATAGATAGATAGATAGATAGATAGATAGAAATAATTTTGTTAATTCTCACTGGAGTATATTTTTCCATTGATTTTTAGAGAGAATTGAAGAGTAGAAGGGAGGGAGGGGAGGAGGGAAGAGAGGAAGGAGGAAGAGGAGCAGAGAGGGAAACATTGATGTGAGGTATATTGATTAGTTGCCTCCTGCATTTGCCCAGATGGAACCTGCAACCCAGGTTTGTGCCCTTGACTGGGAATCAAACTTTCGACCCTTCGGTGCATGAGCCAACATTCTAACACCAGCCAGGGCACCAAGGGTTACCTTGTCTAGATCCTGCCTTCAGGGATCGGAGTGTATCATTAGCTGCTATTTCAAGGAGCCACCAATGCAGTCACCTGACCCTTAGGATTAGCTGTAGAGATTGTCCTTCACCAAGGTGGTAGTCCCAGAATCCTCTGCTCCAGCCACCTTCTTAAACCCTCTGACCAGAGATGGGGAGAGGTTCTGCCAGGATTTCTCAGTTTGATTGTAAATGCTGATCTGTTCATCATAACAATGAAGAGGAGCATGATCAGAGTAAAAGTAGTACTGATTATAGAACAAGGCAGGGTATAAATATGGATAAGCTACTCAATACCATGCCACAAGCCTCCTGTGCACTATCCTGCTTAATCATCCCAGTTGGGAAGTTCCAATAGCCATATTTTATGGGTAAGGAACTAAGACACAGAAAGGTTATGTGATTTTTCTAAAGGTCACACAGCTAGTTCGTGATGGGACTGTAGTTTCAGCCAGTCTACTTCAGAGTCCATACGTTTAATTCATACTATTCTACCTCCTAAAAACATTTTAAACTAACAATGATGTCTTGATGTCTCATTTTTAAATCAAATAATAGCTTTCTATGGATAGGGAAGTTTGGGGCAGGTAGAGAAGGATGGGAGGAGTGTCGTTGGGGAAGGACATGTCACACGTGGGAGGGGCCTGCCAACTGGTCACTATGAATCATGGGGACTTAATAAAGTGGCAGACTGAGGCCAGATTACCTTAATAGAAACATAAATAGCTTTGGATTTAACATTTCATCTTAGAAATTTAACTTGAATTTTACTTTCTTTTCCAAGTGCAGTTTTATTTTTTATCAACTTTAGGACATTTGGCTGATTTTCTCAAAATAGTTTTACATTGCTACAAGTTATTTAATTCAAGTTTTAAGGCCCCAAAATATTTTTAATGTGATTTCAAGTTGGCAGGCACCGAGGCTTGGTGGAAAGCACCAGGGGCTGATGGGCCTCGGGAGACCTGGGCTGTAGTCCCAAACTTGCTGTTGAGACCTGTGTGGGCCTGCAGAAGTCCTCACTCCGTGCTCAGACAAGGTGTCTGGGTTGAAGCCATGAGACATGTGGTATATTTTGCTTTACAGGCCTCAGCTCTAGGTCCAGCTGTGTTGCTGGGTGGATGAGTGAGAACTTCCTATTCTGTGGAAATTGCTGCAGGCCTTTGCACAGGACCAGCTGGGAAGGGCAGGAGCATCCATGTTTTGGCTTCTGACCTCTGCTTGCCCTAGTCACAGGCAGCCCAGACACTGGTCCTCTCAAGCCCCAGGGGCCTCCAGAAGGTGGGCCTGTGGTGATTGAAGACAATCCTGCTCCCACTGGCCCATCCCCCACATGGAGGACAGACCGACATAGCACCACAAACTGTCAGAGCAGAAGGGAGCCCAGATCAGCTGACCCTGAGGGAGATACTAGCCCTGGGCTCATTACAATGAATAAGAATCCCCAGAGATATTGGCATAAATATAGACACATAGATCAATGGAACATAATAGAAAGCCCAGAAATCAACCCACACATACACTGAGTGGCCAGATTATTATGATCTCTGAATGCATAATAATCGGGCCACTCAGTGTATATCCTATATAATAAAAGGCTAATATGCAAATTGTCCCCTCGACCAGGAGTTCAACCAGCAGGCAGGCCGGCCAACTGCCCATGTCCCTTCCCCCTGGCCAGGCTGGCCGGACCCCACCCATGCACGAATTCATGCACCAGGCCTCAGTATATATACACTGAGTGGCCAGATTATTATGCATTCAGAGATCATAATAATCTGGCCACTCAGTGTATATGGTTAATTAATTTATGACAAAAGAGCCAAGAATATATGATGGCAAAAGGACAGTCTCTTCAAAAATGATGTTGGGAAAACTGGACAGCCACATGCAAAAGAATGAAATTCTACCACTATCTTACACCATACACAAAAGTCAATTCAAAATGGACTAAAGGCTTACATGTAAGGCCCCAAACCATAAACTTTCTAGAAAAAAAACATAGGTATTAAGTTCCTTGACATCTGGTCTTGGCAATATTTTGGATATAACACCAAAAGCAAAAGCAGCAAGCAAGCAAATAAAAACCGTACACATACACAAAAAGAACAAGTGGGACTACATCAGACTATAAAACTTCTACACAGCAAAGGAAACCATCAATAAAATCAATGAGAGACAATATTTGCAAATCATATATCTGATAAGAGATTAAAATCCAAATTATATAAAGAACTCAAACAACTCAATAGCAAAAAACAAACAAAAAAAACCCAACCACAATCTGATTAAAAAATAGGCAGATCTAAAAAAAAAAAAAAAAAAAGTCAGATCTAGCCTTAGCTGGTTTGACTCAGTGGATAGAGTGTCAGCCTACCTACTGAAGGGTCCTGGGTTCTATTCCGGTCAAGGGCACATACCTAGGTTGCAGGCTCAATCCCTGGCCCTGGTCAGGTGGACTGCGGGAGGCAATCAGTCGATGTCTCTCTCACACATTGATGTTTCTCTCTCTCTATCTCTCCCTTCCCTTCCACTCTCTCTAAAAATCAATGGAAAAATATCTTCTGGTGAAGATTAACAACAACAAAAAATAGGTAGATCTATATAGACATTTTTCCAAAGAAGGTATATGAAAAGATGCTCAACAGCACTAATCATTAGGGAAATGCAAATCGAAACCACAATGATATATCACCTCATACCTGTTAGAATGGCTATTATCAACAAGATAAGAAATAAGTGTTGCAAGGCTGTAGAGAAAAGGGAACCCTTGGGCACTGCTGGTGGGAGTGTACATTGGTGCAGCCACTATGGAAAACAGTATGGAGGTTCCTCAAAAAATTAAAAGTAGAATTACCATATGATCCAGGAATCTTAATTCTGGGTATTTGTCCAAAGAAATGAAAACACTAACTCAGAAATATATGTACACCCCCATAGTCATTGCAACATTATTTACAATAACTAAGATATGGAAATAACCTAAATGTCTATCAACAGATCAATGGATAAAGAAATGGTGTATGCCCTGCCAGTGTGGCTTAGTGGTTGAAGGTCAACCCATGAACCCAGGAGTTGATGGTTTGATTCCCAGCCAGGTTGCAGGCTCCATCCCCAGTGGGGGGTGTGCAGGAGGCAGCTGACCAATGATTCTCTCTCATCACTGATGTTTCTATCTCTCTCTCCCTCTCCCTTCCTCTCTCTGAAATCAATAAAAACATATTTTAAAAAATTGTGTGTGTGTGTGTGTATGTATATGTGTGTGTATGTATGTATATATATGTGTGTATATATATATTAGAAGCCCGGTGCACGAATTTGTGCACAGGTGGGGTCCAGCTGGCCTACCCCGATCGAGCTGGGCTGGCCTGAGGGGGGGGGGCAGTGGGCAGTTGGTGGGCAGGCCCCGCCCCCCATTGGGGTTGGGGGGGCTGGTCAGGGGCGGGGCCGGCTGGGGGGGAGGGGCCATGGTGGTTGCCAACCAGCTCCATCCCCTGGTCAAACTCCTGATCGAGGGGACAATTGCATATTAGCCTTTTATTATATAAGATATATAATGGAATATATATTAGCCTTTTATTATATAGGCTATATAATGGAATATTATATAGGATATATAATATAATATTATCTAATCTAATAATAGACAAATATGCAAATTGACCATACCTCCGACACACCCATAAGCCACGCCCACAAGCCACGCCCACCACCCAATCAGAGCGAGTATGCAAATTAACCCAAACCAAGATGGCTACAGCCACAGAGAGCAAGGTTTCCTAGGTAACAGAGGAGGCCAAGCTTTCCGCCTGCCATTTCCAGGCCTAAGCCTCCACTCAAGCTACAAAGTTTCAATTATAGAAGGTAAACAAATTCAAATAAATGGCGGCAGAATGGAGCTTGAGAGAGCAGGCCAGGGTTGCTGCCGGCAACAGGGGAAGCAAAGCTTTCCACACACCCTGGCCAGGCCCACCCGCTTAAGGCAACAAAGTTTCAATTATAACCCCAACACAATGGCTGCGGCCTCGGAGGGAGCCCCAGGCTTGGCTCTGCTCCAGGCTACAAAGCTTCAATTGTAGAAGGAAAATAAATTCCAGATACCAGGGCCTCCACTTGGGTTACCAGGGGGCATGGCCGGCCTGCAAACCACCACAGGCCCCTCGCTCAGGCCGCCCCACACCCCAAGGGAAACCCCACCTGATCTGGGACGCCCTTCAGGGCAAACCAGCTGGCCCCACCCCTGTACCAGGCCTCTATCCTATCTAATAAAAGAATAATATGCAGATTGATCATCACTGCAGCACACAATATAGCTGCCCCCATGTGGTCAAAGATCCTGCCCCCATGTGAACACAAGATGGCCACCACAAGATGGCCAGCAGGAGAGGGCAGTTAGGGGTAACCAGGCCGGCAGAGGAGGGAAGTTGGGGGCAAACAGGCTGGCAGCAGAGTGGTTAGGGGGTGATCAGGCTGGCAGGCAGAAGCGGTTAGGGGCAATCAGGAAGGCAGGCAGGCAAGCAGTTGGGAGCCAGCAGTCCTGGATTGTGAGAGGGATGTCCGACTGCCCGTTTAGGCCCGATCCCTGGGATCGGGCCTAAACGGGCAGTCGGACATCCCTTGAGGGGTCCCAGATTGGAGAGGGTACAGGCTGGGCTGAGGGACAACCCCCCTCCGTGCACGAATTTCGTGCACCGGGCCTCTAGTCCTATATAATAAAGGCCTAATATGCAAATTGTCCCCTGGACCAGGAGTTCAACTGGGAGTTGGACCAGGGGGCGGGGCCGTCTGGCCAACCTCCCGGGTTCCCTCCCCCTGGCCGGCCTGCCCTGATTGGCTCCAGTTGGGGCGGGCCAGCCAGACCCCACCCATGCACGAATTCATGCACTGGGCCTCTAGTTCAGCTATAAAAAAGAATAAAATCTTGCCACTTGTGACAACATGGGTAGACCTCAAGGATATTATGCTAAATAAATAAGTCAGATGTAGAAAGACAAATACCATATGGTTTCATATGTGAAACCTAAAAATAAAAAAACAAGCTTATAGATACAGATAACAGATTAGCAATTGCCAGAGGTGGGCCCAGCGGATGGGAAGTGGGTGAAGAAAATGGGTGAAGAAATGGTGAATGGGTGAAGAAAATAAACAATAACAAACAGCAGATTAAAAAAATAAAAAGATTTTAAAGAAACAATCCCAGAGAGCTTCTTTAAAAAAAGAAAAAGAAAAAACAGATCCCTAGGGGCTACCAAGTTGGACCTTCAGAGTCAGATTCTCCAGGAGTGGGGCCTGGAACTCTAACAAACTTCCCAGGGGATTCGTATGACTAACAGCCAGGTCCAACCTCTCTACTTTTCCTGGGGAAACTGAGGCCCAAAAAAGTTTTGAGCCAGTCATCAGCAGAACCAAAATCAGAAATTAGATCTTTGGACCCAAAGTTAGATATTATTTCCACAAAAAGACCAGGAACCTATAAGACCCAAAAGAATTGCCCATCATTTTGTTTGTTTGTTTTAATTTTCTTAAAACCAAAGCACACAATTTAAAGGCTCAAATAAAGGTAGTTTTACAAGACTTGTATGAGAAAACACAGCTCCTTGTCTATACCCTCCCACCTCCCCCTCCCCACCGGTAACCACTTTCAACTCTTTTAGCCAATTCTTTGGGTATTGAACGAAGCCAGAATGTCACCCAAAATATGCTTCTTTGACATAAAAATTATTTCAAGCTGAAGGTAATTAAGAAGCAGCAAATGCAGGAAAAGCTTTTCTTCCCCCTCTCCCTTTTCTGTCTAAAGGTAGGATATAAATTCTCTTTTTCTTGAGATTGATTCTTATCCTTCCAGAGATACACTAGAGGGATCTGCAAGTGAGCCTTACTCCATTAGTTCCCTCCCATATATTTACCTTCCAAGTTTGTCATTTTTGGAAGGCTAAAACTGATTTCCTTTGTCTTGTTATCTCTATACAAATGTGTTCTTTGTTGATGCTACATAAGCCAGAGTTCTAAACCCCTGCTTTGAGCTACTTTTCACTGAGGGTTCTCCCACATAATGTGTGCTGCATATATTAATAAACTGTTTTTCTCTTATTAATTGGTCCAGCTGAAAACCCAACATGGGTGAAGTTTTGCCTCCCCTGTAGCATTCCCTCCCACCCTTGGCATTGTTGCATTTTTACAATGAGTATGCATCGCTTTGCAGACTTGGATGCCAGGTTTAGCACAGGTCTGGGCTGCCTGGGCATTGCAGAGTGCCCCCGAGGTCACTGGGCACAGGCCACCAGCTCCTCTAGGGCTTGGTCGCGGCGGTTGCCGTGGACCAGCAGCACCTCCTTGATCCGGTCCGGCTGGAAGCCCATGTCGCTGAACTGCTCCCAGAGGCGCAGGAACTCCCCTGCCTGAGGAAGGGAAGGCAGAGAGGGCACTGAGGCTTAGCCTCCACCCTGGGGAGCCCCCTCCCTGGTGTCCTCTGTATCTACCCCCAGAAAGCTGTGGCCCTCACAGGCCAGGTAAACCTGACCCTGGGCGACACCTGCGTTTCCTTTGTACCTGTGAGGTGACATGGGCCAAGGAAGGAGGCCCAGCCTGGCCACTGGCTTGGTCCTGGCTTTACTCCCCCGCTCCGGCTCTCTCCTGACTGCCTGTGCTTGGGGGCTGGGGCAGGAAGAGGAAAGCCAAATACCGGTGCCCAGAGGATGCACAGCCCAGGGTCTCCGCCAGGCCCCAAACTCTGCCAAGGTTTCACACAGTCCAGCTTTGGTCTTCCTTCCTCCTCTGGCACCAGCACTTGAAGCATCCCTGCTTTTCTTCCTCCCTCCTCCTCTGTATTTCCCCCACCCTTCTGTCCCTTCATCAGCCTCCGGGAAGAGTTGCTCTCGAGCCTGAGCCAGCTGCTGAGCATGGACAGATCACATTCATCAGGCACGCAGAATGTACTACTGGGCCCACAGCTGCCTCTATTCTGGATCCCAGGTAGACGGCCAACTCCTTGAGCAGAGAGTTCAAGCACCTTTGTGCTGCCTGTGGCTCCTATCCGGGTGTCTAACAAAGAGAGGGCATTCAATGACACGTGTGCTGATTCAGTTAAATAATACAAAAGCCGTGCCTCTGGTTTCCTCCCCACCTCGTCCCCTCACCTTCTGTGCTTCACCTCCCTGGGCTGTCTGCTCCCCAGAGCTGAGCAAGCAGGCTCTCTCCCTGTCGCCCCCCAGGCTGGCTCTGGCACCGCATGTCCCTGCACACCAGGCTCGTGTGTATACCCCCATCCCTTCTCTGCCTCGGGCTCAGGCAGGTGGCCAGCTGACCTGGCTCTCAGAGAACTGGAACATCTCCATGGCCTCCTCCACCAGGCCCTCGTCGTAGCCCTGCCGCAGCAGCCGGTCACAGGCACTAAGGTAGCTGAGAAACTGGGCCAGAAAGGAGCAAAGAGGGAGGAGATAAGATGAGTGGCTCAGTGGTTGAGCATCGACCTATGTATCAGAAGGTCACGGTTTGATTCCTGATCAGGGCGCATGCCTGGGTTGCGGGCTTGATCCCCAGCAAAGGGCATGCAAGAGGCAGCTGTTCAATGATTCTCTCTCATCATTGATGTTTCTATTTCTCTCTCCCTCGCTCTTCCTGTCTGAAATCAATGAAAACATGTTTTGTTTTGTGTTTGTTTTTTTTTTTTAAAAAAAGGGGGAATGGCAGGGGCAGTGGATGGGGTAGAGGAGACACCCTAAGGACCTCAGTAAGGCCTGAGCTCAGGCCAGCTGACTAGGCAATCCACCACACATGACATGGCCCCAGAAACCCCATGGGCTGTGGACAGGTAGACACCAACTATCCCAAACTAGGGGCTGGAATCCAGGAAAGGGGCTGTTAGGGTGAGCTAAGGTGTTCCCAGAAGCTAAGTGGGGAGTGGGACAGGCCTGCAACACAGGGGCCTCTTCTCACTCAGCACCCATGCCAGCCTGCTCACCCTCCCTGGTGAGCACCTACCTGTGTGAAGGTGCCATCCATATCTGTGCACCCCCACCCCACCCCTAGACACATACACCTCTGCCACCCAGGACTTCATGAGCCCCCACTATGCAACAGACCTGCATCCGTGCTGGAAAGGGGAGGGGACAGAGTGGACCTCACAGGGCTGAAGACCTGTTCCGGTCACTTCCTGCCTAGTCCTCAGGGGCTGCTTGGGCCCTCAGGATGAAGTGCTGCCTCCCAACCAGGGCTCAAAGGCCCGTTCCTGCCTGTCAGTCACCTCTGCTCCTCCCCCCGCCCCCTAGGTCCCTCATCAAGGCCGGCCTCACTCCTCTTACCTGGGGATCCTCTCTGCCCCGTTTCCAAGGTGCCGTGCTTGGTGGTCCCACAGCACATACAACTTGGTAACTGCTCTACTGCCTTTCTCATCTTTCTCATCCACTGGCTTTTTGCTCCAAGAGGGAAGGGTTGTGTCACCACTGTGTCCCAGCACCCAGCATGGCAGGCAGAAGGAGCTCAATAAATACATGCTGTGTTTATAAAGTGAATTAAGAACTACCTTCAAGGAGCTCACAGCTCAGTGGGGGAGATAAACCAGATACTGGAAATCATGAGGCCCAGACAAATCAAAGCAGAATTTATAGGGAGTCAGTGCCAAATGAAGTTAGTGCCAGACCATAAGAATTGTGGGTATAAGTGGAGAAGAAAGAGGTTGGGTTTCTGCAGACCTTCAGAGGTAGGCAGAAAGCATGGATAATATAAGAACTGCCCTCCCTTGCAGGCTTGGTCGCTCTCAACTGCCCTCTCTTGCAGGCAGGGTGCCTCCCAACTGCCCTCTCCTGCTGGCCATCTTGTGGTGGCCATCCTGTGTCCACATGGGGGCAGGACAGCTGGTTTGCCCTGAAGGGTGTCCCTGATCAGGGTGGGGTACCCTTGGGGCGTGGGTTGGCCTGAGTGAGGGGCCTGTGGTGGTTTGCAGGCCGGCCACACGCTCTGGCAACACAAGTGGAGGCCCTGGTATCTGGAATTTATTTTCCTTCTACAATTAAAACTTTGTAGCCTGGAGCAGAGCAAGCCTGGGGCTCCCTCCGAGGCCCGAAGCCATTTGTGTTGGGGTTATAATTGAAACTTTGTTGCCTTAAGCAGGTGGGCCTGGCCAGGGAGTGTGGAAAGCTTTGCTTCCCCTGTTGCCGGCAGCAACCCTGGCCTGCTCGGCTTCAGCTTCTGAACTGTCCAAGCACTTGCCCCAGGACACCTAGACCTAGCTCGAGCACATCTGGAAAACCACCCAGCCAAGCCCTCCTTGCACACCTGAGGAAACTGAGGTCCAGGCAATGCGGGCAGCTTGCCCAGGGTCCCAGGACTAGGGCCTAGATCACCTAATCTCGAGCTAATGCCTTGTCCATCGTGGGGCCACTGCTAGAGGAGGGGCTTGAGCTAGCTTAAAAGTAGACAGAGTTTCTGGAGGTGAAAACAGGAGTGGGGGCAAGGGCAGATGGGAGATCTCCCTTCACCTCTTAGCTCATCCACAGCAATGAATCTTGGCCTTAGTGTTGATTGCAGCTACCTGGGAGTTTTAAAACTACCCATAAGCTGCCCGACCAGCATGGCTCAGTGGTTGAGCATCGACCTATGAACCAGGAGGCACGGTTTGATTCCCAGTCAGGGCACATGCCCGGGTTTTTGGGCTCGATTCCAAGTGGGGGGCATGCAGGAGGTAGCCAATCAATGATTCTCTCTCATCATTGATGTTTCTATCTCTCCCTCCCTCTCCCATCCTCTCTGAAATCAAGAAAAATATATTTTAAAAAAACTACCCTTAAACCATTGATCTTGCCTCCAGAGTCTCTGATGTGGGGGGGGGGGAGGGTGCCACTTGGGCACTGGGACTCTTATAGCTAGCTCTCCAGGGGATTCTAATAAGAAGCCAAGGTTGAGGACCACTTACTCAGGGGAGAGCTGTCCTCAGTCCATACTGAGGATCCCATGCCAGGCTGCATATCAGAACCATCTACAGATCGCTGAAAATAACAGGCTCTTGAGGGTACTCCAGATCCACTGATTGGGACCCTCCCGAGTAGGTCCTGGGAATCTGCATTTGTGAAGATTCTGCTGCTTGGTCAGTTTTGGGGCCTATGGGACTGTAAAAGCCACCAGGCCTACCTCAGACCCCAGGATGGGGCCCCCAGAAGTCTATAAGCACATGTTCCCCCTCCATTCTGTGAATAGGGAAAGTGAGACTCAGAGAGGCTCCCGGATGTGCCTGAAGTCATATGGCAAATCTGGGCCTGCCTATGGGCCCTCACATGTGCCACCCATGTGTCCTGCAGGCAGTCAGTGGGCACTCTGATCCTTGTGGAAGGAAGGAAGGAGTGATGGACAAAGCTTATCTTTTGTGTCTCCTTCGTTCTCCCTGGCTCTGCAAAGTGAAGATGGCCTGATGTCCTCCCTCGTGAGCCGTCTCTGGCCATAAAGGATTTACTGTGGTGTATATGTTTCAAGGGGAGAAGGAAACTGAACCCAAAGGAGTTTCTTAGTTAATGGAGGAACTTCAGAGAATAGAGGAAAATATTAACTTGGTGGGGGAGGATAGATGCAGTCATCCAATGGCCCTTCAAGGCCCACCCCTCAGGGCCTAGCCCCTGACTGCCCAGCGGGGAAGGCCACCCAGAGATCCGGCGGGCCAGGCAGGTGGTCAGTCTGTGTCTGGAAACACAATGTTCCTGATACAGTGGGATTCTTCCAGGCCACCCACAGGGAGGCCAGTGCCTCTGCTGGCTCCAACCAATCTTCAGATCTTCACAGTGATGGCCTGAAACCTCAGCCTATCACCAGTCCTAGAGACTAGGGTTGGGGGAGACATGTCAGGGCCCCCTCTGTGGGCCTGGTCTCTCACAATCCTCTGGGTAGCTTCTTGGCCATGGTCCTGGCTTTCAGTGGCAGCTGAAGGTGGAGGCAACTTTAGATCTATTCTTAAATCTCAGAGGAGCCTGGGGTGCTGCCCTGAAAGGTTCTCATACAGAAAATGAGAGAAAAGCACTGAACAACAAAGATTCAGAGTTAACCAGCCTGTTTCCCCATCTGCAAAGTGAGGATAGTAATAGCAACCTTGAAGAACTGAGAAGACCTAATTGTACACTCTCAGATTGAGGGACTGGCACACACAAAAAATATTAACTAAATATTAACACCACTAATGCCTGAATGATGAAGAAATATAAAGGTCTGACTAGCTCAGCCCCACTTAGGATGACTCTGAAGGGCCATATTTGCTCCATAGCTGAGGGGATGGCTGACACTGTCATTGGGTCTACAAAGCTCAACCTCTCCATCTACCCACTCCTGCTTCTGTCCACTCCCTTCTCCAGGAGTTGATCCCAAGAGCCTCCTTAATTAACTCCATCTGAGTCTGATTCCTGGGGACTCCAACCTACAACAGTGGTTTTTATGTACCCTGGTATCCCCCATACCTCCTAGCCACATCTGAACACCCAGGAAATACCCAATAAATACTGTTGACTAGATGGATAGGTGGGTATGGGTAAACTGAACACAGTTCCTTGGTTGAGGGAAGTGGTTAGAGCTGCAACATATAGCAGTAGTCACATGTAACTATTTTAATTAATTACAATTACATAAAATTCTCAGTCATACTAGCCACATTTCAAGGAATAACGTATGGCTAGTGGATACTGTATTGGACAACAGGTATAAAACATCGCTCATTACAAAAAGTTCTACTGGGCAGCTATAGAGAGAGTCTTGGCTGCCCAAAGCTCCAGCCCTTGCATTTGGGATACAAACCAGGAGAGGAGTAAAATATCAAGACTCCCCCAAGTGTGCATGGGGATTCCCGATAAACTCCTATGCAGAAGGTAGCTTTAGGATCTAGAAACTTGCTCATAACCCCCAATAATTAATGCCAGGCTGAGATCCTGCCTCTGAAGAGAAGGAAACAAAATTTCTTCAAGTTAAAGACAAAACCATGCCCTAGCCGGTTTGGCTCAGTGGATAGAGCGTCGGCCTGCGGACTTAAGGGTCCCAGGTTCGATTCCGGTCAAGGGCATGTACCTTGGTAGCGGGCATATCCCCAGTAGGGAGTGTGCAGGAGGCAGCTGGTCGATGTTTCTCTCTCATAGATGTTTCTAACTTTCTATCCCTCTCCCTTCCTCTCTGTAAAAAATCAATAAAATATATTAAAAAAAAAAAAAAAGACAAAACCACGTGGCCACCCGTCTGGTTCCAGCTCCACAGCCCCCCAACTCTGGAGGATCACCCACCTGGCTCAGGCTCTGACGCCCCGTCTTCTGCAGAGCCACGATGGCCCTGTGCAGGGGATACCCCAGGGCGACCACTGGCCCGATGAGGTCTTGCTCCTCTTGGCTGAGGGCGGACAGCAGGTCGGCAGAATCAGGGTGTGATCTGTGGGCGATGACAGGCTGGGGCTCCCGCACCAGAGGTGGCAGGCAAGGGTATGGGCTGAGGGACTGAAATACAGACAAGCTGGCTGAGTCATTTGCCACCGGGAGCAACATCTGGTTGGGCAGGACATTTTAAAAGGCGCCTTTCATGCCACCTTCTATCCAGAGTGGAGGGGCAAACGCTGTGGAGGGCTTGGGGTCCTGCTCTGGTTCAAACCCCAGATCTCTACTGTTTACTCGATTTACTCACGTGTGAAATGAAGGCCATCATACTGGATACCTCAAGGGTTGTTACGAGGCTTAAGAGTTATTTTAATCCGCATCAGGGAAGAGCCATCCTGGCATTAACATCTGGCCGTTGATGTGGGCACGGCCAGTCCAGCTCACAGAGCCTCTTCTCCGAACGACGGTGAGAAGGGTTGCTGGCCCTCTTTACAAGGTAGAGAAGGGGTGGCTCAGAGCACCTCAGTGACTTGCATAAGATCACACACCAGTGAGTGGAAAAGCCGGACCTCGAGTCTCTTTTGGATTTAATTTCACGTTGGCCTTATTTTTTTGTACCTACTGGCTTGCCTGGGGCCGCTGGGGGGCAGAGAGCTGTGCCCTATTGCTCCCACCTGCTGCTAATCCTGACCCACCCCATCTACTCAGGATCCAGGTCGTCTGGAATTTGATGATTATACAACTTGGACCTCTTAAATTTAAAAAAGACAGAATTATAAACATAAAATTAGGCATAAAGCTTTGGAAAGAGCAAAGTCAGAGGCCTGAGGCCTAGCTTCATTGGTTTCGTGGTAAATTCACTTCTGCTCCCCATTCTGCTGGGTACAATCTTCTGTCCCCAGCTTTCCCAGCCTGTAACAACCCCCACCTGTCTCTCAACACCTGATCCCACCCTCTATACCAGTGATGGCGAACCTATGACACGCGTGTCAGCACTGACACGCGTAGCCATTTCTGATGACACGCGGCCGCATGCCGAGGATGAAACATTTGCTGCTCCTGAGGATGAAACATTTGCGACTAGAGTCTTGGAGTTAGTTTTTTCCTCAAAGTGACACACTACCCGAGTTATGCTCAGTTTTTTGGCGAAGTTTGACACACCAAGCTCAAAAGGTTGCCCATCACTGCTCTAGACAGTACTGCCTTGACTCCATACCCCCTTGGGCAATTGTCCAGTGGTTTGGACTTTGTCTCTTCCAACCCAGTGTCTGGCAGGAATTTACAGACAGTGACTATTCCCTGATTGAGCGCCCAGCTCACCGAGTCCACAGCAAGCCTTGCCCAGCAAGCCCTAGATTTGAGTCACATTCATTCAGCACCCCCTAGGGGCCAAGTCTGCTGCTGGGTGTTCTGGAAACAAAACTGAATGCGAACCAACCCCCTGCCCTAAAAGAAGAGGAGTTCATACTCCACGGGGAGAGAGAGACAGGTACTGGATAACTACAGTGATGTGGCATGAGCCCTAGCAGAGGCACAGCAGGCACCACGGGAACCAGAGGGAATGGGAGCCCTCCGAGCAGGGACTATTCTGGGCAAAGGGCTGCAGGGAGAGCGGCAGGAAAGGCTAGGGAGGAGGAGCACAGAGAGGAGGGGGCCGTAGCTATGGACCTGGCTGGGGACCCGGACTAGGGGCCTTGCTGCTGATCTTGGCAGAGCCGGCGAGTTCCTTACCGCGACCGTGGGCTTGTGGCTCCGCAGCGGGGGCACGGCACCAGCCGTGGAGGGCCGCGGGGCCGGGGCGGGTCCACAGGGGCCCGGGGGCGGGGGCGCGGGGCTCTGGGGCGGCTCCGGGCTGGGACAGAGGCTCCGCGCCCGGTGGCGGATGCGCTGCAGAAAGGCGCGTGGGCGGGCGGCCGTGCTGCCCTCGGAGAGCCTCTGCCGCACACCCGCCAGCTCCGACCTCACGCCTCGCAGCACGTGCAGTGAGCACCGGTGACGGCCCGGGCTGGGGCTCGCAGGAGCGCTGGGCTGGGGGCTGCAAGGCCCCGGCTTTTCCTCACTGGCAGGCGTGGCTTCCTCCTCCTCCTCCTTCTTCTCCTCTTCCTCGGGCTGCTCTTGGGGTCCAGCCCTGGGGCCTGCGGCTACAGCAGGCGCGGCCGCCCGCCCGCATTCCGGGCTGTCCAGCAAGAGCCAGGCTGGAGGGGCTGACGCTGTCCCGGGAGCATCGCACTGGAACTGGCAGGGTCCCCGGATGACAGCCTCCACCCAGAAGAGGGTCCTCCTCTCCAGGCTGAAGTCGTGCTGCTGAGAGAAGGCTACGTGAGGCGTAGCCAGGCAAACCAGGGCTCCAGGGCGCACCACTACCTCTGGTCTCCGGGCCCCTGTTCAGCCAGACCTGCCAGACCTGCAGTCAGCACAGTCCACCCGCACCCACCGCACCCTCCGTTTTAGCCAGCACTGGGGTAGATGGATATCAACAATTTAAAGGTAAACTCTGCATGAAGGACCATTGCAGTGAAATCTAATATCTAAGTCCATTTGCCATTTAGTATGCTATTGAACAGAAGTAGCAGCTTAAAAACTTGCTCAAGGCGCTTTCACTTGAGCCCAGCACCGTTTGCCGTAAGCAGTCAGCCGTGGCAGCCCGCCAGGCACGTAACCTCCCTGTGGGTGACATCTGCCCCCATCCTCCTGGCCGCCGTCTGAGGTTGCTTTGGGACCCAGGCAATCTAAAACTTGCTAATCTTTGTTGAACCCTACTCAGTAGGTTTTAGTGTTATCCCTTTTTCCAGATTATGAAAATGAGGCTCAGCAAGTTTCATTTGCTGGAGGTCAGCTTGGAGGTGAGAGGCTGAGCTGGGATTTTTTTTCTGACCATCTGACTGTAGGGCTTTATCCACTACATATAAGGCCACCTAAGAAAGCAATCTGGAGCCCACATAAATAACCTAACTTGAGATTTTATAAATGAGGCAAAAATAAAATATTACTGTCACATACCTTTAAAATTAAGAACCAGGAATATAACATGGCATTAAAAATATAAAAAAAATTAAGGGCAATTTCAATGCCCTATGATGGCCATTTAAGGAAAAGAGAGGCTAGGGGAATGTTGTGTGTGAGGGAAAGGGGAGACAGAAAGACAGACAGGCACTGTTCCCTCCCACCTCGGACATGACCCTGCACTGGGGAGAGGAGCACAGTTTAGCTGGTCCAGTGTGACTCCCCGAGGTCAAGGACTGTGGCTTACTCCGCAGAGCTAGGGTGAGCCTGGCACAGAGTGGACATTTGTAAAGGTGTGCAGAACACATGGTTCGAGAAAGAGATTGTAGCAAAATAGATGAGTTGTGAAAAACATAAGAGGAAAAAGACAACTTCAGAACTGGTGAGACAGACTTGTAGAGAGAGAGAGACTAAATTAAAGAGACAGCCAGCAGGACTTCAGGGATAAAATGATATAAAGACCCAATAAAAAATACCAACACTTGTGATTTCTGGAACTAAGCAAGATGATTCTAAAGTTCACATGAAAAATAAACAAGTAAGAATAGCCAGGAAAACTCTGGGGACAAAAATATAAATAGGACTGGCCCTACCAACTGTTTTATTTTATTATAAAACATCAATAATTAAAACTATGGTACTGGCACAGATAGATTAGAGGTAGATGATAGAAAGTCCAGAAATAGACCTTAATATCTATATGGCTTTAGTAAATAATAAGATAGCATCTCAGGCAATGGGAAAAAGAAGAACTAATCAATAAATGGTTAGCTATCTGGAAGAAAATAAAGTTAGGTCCATTATCACATTATATACAAAAGGATAAATTAAAAAAAGAACAAAGATTCAAATGTGTGATATGAAACTATAAAAGTACTAGAAGAAAACAAGATAGAAATCCTTCATAACATCAAGGGGGAAAACCTTTCTTACTCAGAATCAAAATCCAGAAGCCATAAAAGTACACACAGGCATATGCCCAAAATCTGCATGGCAAATGTCATGAGCAAGGTCAAAGACAGATGACAAACTTGGGGGTGGGAGGGAGAATAGAACTCACATAGAGATAAAGGGCTAACTTTACTAATATAGGGAGTGCCTAGAAATAGACAAGAAAAAGACTCACAGCCCAACAGGAAAGTGGACAAAAGATAATATGGACAGTCCACAGAGCTCTCTTAAATATAGAAAAAGCTGCTCAACCTCACTTGTAATAAGAGAAAGCAAAATAAAACTATACTGAAATACATTTGCCTATCCCTTGGCAAGGACCCAAAGTCTGCTGACACTCTGTTGGGCGTGTGGGAGGTACAGGCCTCTTGTAGTGTGCTGGTTGGGATATATATCAGTATTAGAGGCCCGGTGCACAGAATTTGTGCACTGGAATGGGGGGAGGTCCCTAAGCCCGGCTGGTGCCCTCTCGCAGTCCGGGACCCCTCGGGGGATGTCTGCCTGCTGACTTAGGCCCACTCCCCGCAGGGAACAGGCCTAAGCCAGCAGCCAGACATCCCACTCGCACTCCAGGACCCCTCGCTGCTTACCGCCTGCCTGCTCGCTGCTCCTTACCGCTACTCCTTGGCGCTGCCCCGGAGGTGGGAGAGGCTCCCGCCACAGCCACTGCGCTCGCCAGCCATGAGCCCAGCTTCTGGCTGAGCAGCACTCCCCCTGTGGGAGGGCACTGACCACCAGGGAGCAGCTCCTGTGTTGAGCGTCTGCCCCCTGGTGGTCAGTGAGCATCATAGCAGCCAGTCATTCTGGTTGTTCCGCCATAAGGGTCGCTTAGGCTTTTATTATATAGACTAGTAGCCCATTTGCAGGAAGAATCCTGCAAGCGGCTGCTGCGGCCGTGTGCGCTGCCGCTGCCACCGCTGTTGCGGCCGCCCCGCTCTGCCCCGCCCCGCTCCGCCCCGTCCGGGCTTTCCCTCTGGCAGCCACCTTGCTCTCTGCTTTTCCTCCCTCTTCCTTCTAAGTTGTCTTCAGTCTTCACTCCTCCCTCCCTCAGCGTATGCAAATTAACCGCCATCTTTGTTGGGTAATTTGCATACTTGCCCTGATTGGCTGGTGGGCATGGCTTGGGCTGGTGGGCGTGGTTTGGGTGTAGCGAAGGTGCGGTCAATTTGCATATTACTGTTTTATTAGGTAGGATGATCCCTATGGAGAACAATTTGGTAATGTACTTAAATTCAAAAGGACGTTTGTATATACTCATTTCCTGCAGCATTGTTTGTAATGGCAAAACACTGGGAAGAACCTGCCCTGGCCAGTTTAGCTCAGCTGGTTGGAATGTCAAAAGGTGGTGGGTTTAATTCCCACTCACAGCACATACCCAGGTTGCAGGTTCGATCCCTGATCAGAGCCGATCAATGTTTCTCTCTCACATCAATGTTTTTCTCTTCCTCTCTCTTTCTCTCTCCACCCACCTCTCTCCCTTCCTCTCTAAATGAATGAATGAATGAATAAATAAATAAATAAATAAATAAATAAATTCAATTTAAAAAAGACTGGGAAGAACCTAAGTGTCTATCAGGAGGGGACTCAGTCAATAAAGTGTGATTATCCATATAGTGCAATACTTCAGTGAAAAACAAAACTGAAGACGCTTTCTAGGTACAGATATGGAAGATCTTAAAATATATTAAGTGAAAAAAGCAAGAAGAATGGTGCATATAAAATGCTACCTTTAGTGTAAAAAGAGGGAAATATCTGTATTTGCTTGTATATACACACATAAGAATCCCTAGAAGAATATATAAAAATGAGTAACAGAGGCCATCAGTAATGGGATGGAGGTGGGGAACAGGGCAGATGGGAAGGCAAACTGCTTGGGGGCCAAACTGACCCCATCACCTTGATTTTGTAAATAAAGTGTTACTGAAACAGAGCCATGTCCATCCTCTCCTTCCCCTAAAACCTTGGCGGTTACACTATGAAACAACAAAACAGACTTGAAGAGGCTTTACGCACGTAAGGAAGGGCTCCTTGGGAAGGAGCAGGGTGAAGGGGTGGGCATGGGCTTTGGGGTGTGAAAGGCTCCTGTTGGAATCCTGGCTGGATCCCTCACAAGCCATGAGACCCTGTGGATCACTTTGGGGGGCGGGGCACTTTGATCTCCTGTGCCGTGGGGTAGGAACACCCAGCTGAAAGACTCATAAAAATGAGAGAGAAGAGTGAACATGTGAAGAGCACCTAACATGGGCCTGGTGCACAGTAGGTGCTCAATAAGTGGTAGCTGTTATTATTTTTCTCTTTAGGCCACGACAGTTTTGTTGGGTACTCTAACATCATTGTTATGGGAAAATGCATTTTAAGTTCTTAACACTGGGAGTACAGCCCAGTGAACTCGAAGGACTGATCAGGAGAGGCTGTAAATCATACTTAGAGTCTCATGCTTCTCTATTTGTTAGTTTGGCCCAACAGTTAATGAAATGGAGGCTCAGGAAGGGAAATAGGCTTAAGGGATTGCAGGTGCCCACCCTGAAAGCAGGAGGCAAAGCCAAGCCAGCATTTGGCTAGGACACTAGACATGGGCTTGGCAGAAGGGTGCCTGCTTCTGCTACTAGGGAAAAAAATAGCCTCTTTCCAGCTTGACTTGAGCTCAGCAGGGAAGGAAAAGCTGTGATAATCCACCTCCACTGGCGCTCAGTAAAGCAAATTCCTCTTCCCAACAATACAAGCTCTCCTGCCAGAGTGAGCGCCCACAACACAGGGTGTGGGGGAGAGCAAGAGCTCCTGCCCCACAGAGAGTGCTCTGGGCTTCACAAAGCTTATTTCAACTCTGGAAACATCTGTCCTGAGGAGCCTCAGTGCAACTCCAGGGTCTGCAGATGGAGCAAAACTGCACCACACCTCCTGCTTCTGTGCCCCAGGCCACTCGAGCCCCTCTCCAGGACTCTCCTTTCTGGACTGTGCTCTCTGCTGACTTCCCGAAACCCTTCGCCTTCAAACATCACCTGTCCAGTGTCTCTCATGTTCCAGTCCTGCTCTTAGCTAATAAAAAATGATCTGGAGTCAGGACTTGGGTTTTAGTCTTGCCACTAACTTTGCACAAGTCATTTCCTTTTTCTGGGTTTCAGGTTCCTCAAAATGAGTGAAAGCTTATCTAGATCCTCAAACTTTTCCACGAAGCACCCGGCAGACAGTGGAGAATGAGCATGTAGGATTCTGCATACTTGGTCCCAAGAGGCCCAAAGCCAGCTCCACAGTTCTTTGCAATCTTATTCTTTCATTTTTATTTATTTATTTATTTATTTATTTATTTATTTATTTATTATTTATTTTAAAAGTATATTTTTATTGATTTTACAGAGAGGAATAAGGATGGATAGAGAGTTAGAAACATCGATGAGAGAGAAACATTGAACAGCTGCCTCCAGCACAACCCCTATTGGGGATCAAGCCCACAACTAAGATACATGCCCTTGGCCGGAATCAAATCTGGGACCCTTCAGTCCACAGACCAATGCTCTATCAACTGAGCCAAACTGGTTAGGGCTTATTCTTTCATTTTAAAAGAATTCATGTGAATTTTGCATGCTACCCCATGATATATCTGTATTCTAATGTGAATACAATAGGTTCCCCCTAATTCTTCAAGTAAACTTGATTCTTCCGGAAGTTAAATAATCATGTTTATCCTGAGGCCACATGTGATATGACCACATACACTGGGTGCCTATCCCAGTGTGTGAGCCATGGGGCAAGGGGTGCTTTAAGAGTGCCTCTAAAATAGTATTCCTTTCGAGACCGGTTATGGCTCAGTGGATAGAGCGTCAGCCTGCGGACTGAAGGGTCCCGGGTTCGATTCCGGTCAAGGGCATGTACCTTGGTTGCGGGCACATCCCCAGTAGGGGGTGTGCAGGAGGCAGCTGATTGATGTTTCTCTCTCATCGATGTTTCTGACTCTCTATCCCTCTCTCTTCCTCTCTGTAAAAAATCAATAAAATATATTTACAAAAAATAAAAAAAAATAAAATAGTATTCCTTTCTAATGTGCCCCAGGTGGCATTTTAACAGAGGATTCTGGATCTAATGTCTTAACCCTAAGGAGTGATTCTAATGGAATTTTAGATATGGCAGCAGAGAGGAACTGGAACATCCGTGCCATGATCCTCAGTCACTTTATATAGGTGACCTTCCAGTTACCCTAACGCTAAAATAAGACCCAGTAAATAATCCTCATCACCAGGCCACCAGCCTTCCTCATGAAACACCTTTCCCTCTTAGATTATTTCCAAACTCCCTGAAATATACCAGAGCAGGCCTAGCTGCCCTTTAAAATCAGGAACAAGGTCCCATGGGGCTCAGCATCAGGCCCACAGACCTGGGGACTAGGAGATACATAGACAGACAGAGAAATACACTTACCATAGAACCCAGCAGAAGCTCCCTGCAGGCTGGGACACTGAGTTCTGGCCCAGGGAGAAGCTCTGTGCTGGTCAGAAAGCCCTTGGGCACCTTGAAAGGGACACCATCAAGGGCACTCATCCTGTCAGAGGAGTGTGGTGACGGCTGAGGCAGGCTGCCTGATGGCAGTGGGAGAGTGTAGTCCTGAGGACCAGGCTCAGGCCTCAAATGGCCTCAGTGCTCTCCTCTGTGGTGACTTAGCTGAGTCCCTCACAGCTAAGAAGGAGAGGTAATGTGGCCAGTGCTGCATAAGGGAGGAAATGGATAAAAACAAGACCATTCAAACTGACAGGGATTGACTATTTCATGTTTAAGTCTTATACTAGGGCATTGTTTACCAAAACAAGGACTAGAACTCTAGTTCTAAAGTCTTGCATCAAAAGGGTTTTCACCCCGTGTAGTCCTTGTAAACCTAATAAATATCAAAATCAGTGGATTAAAATGAACAAAAAAGAGTTTTCACTCAAACGTTTAAGGAAGAAATATCAAATTACAAAAACTCTTCCAAAAAAGAAGAAAAGAAGGAATACTTCCTAACTCGTTTGGCATCACCTTGATACCAAACTTGACAAGAAAATTAGACGCTGATCTCTTATGAACATAAATGAAAAAAAATCTTAACAAAAATAATTATGGGTAAAAAAATACCGCCAAGTTGAGTTTATTTCAGGAATGAGAGGTTGGCTTAACATTCCAAAATCAATCAATGGGAGTAAAGATAAACACCACTAGAATAAAAATTAAAAATTATATTATTATTTCTCTCCATAGATGCAGAAAAAGTGCTTGATAAAATTAATACCTTTCCATTATTTTAAGAACAACAAACCCTTTTAACAACTTAGGAAAAGAATTTCCTTAACCTAATAAAAATAGCTCCAAAATATCTAAAGCAAACATCCCACTTGGTAATACTGAAAGATATCCCCAAGATGGGAAATGATGAGACAAGGATGTCCCCATCATCTCTTCTGTTCGACATCACCCTGAGGTACTAGCCTATTAAAAAGAGAAGGAAAACAAATAAAAGTATGAGGATTAGAAAGAAAGAAAACCACCATTATTTATAGATGACATAATTATATGTAGAAAATCATAAAGAATTATGAAGGTTATTGGATATATGATCAATATATAAGAATCAATTATATCTCTATATACAAACAACAAACCATATAAATGTTATATTTAAATAATTAGAAATTAGAGATTGCAATTTTTAAAGGATGCCATTGATATTAGCATCAACTACCTAGGACTCAGTATAACACAGCATGTATAAGACCTCTACACAGAAAACTGTAAAATATTAGAATAAATGGAGAAACATACCACAACCATGATTGTAAGATTCAATAATGTAAAGATATCAGTTCTCCCTGAATTGATTTACAGACCCCACATATCAAAATTCCATCACATGTTTTGGTGTAAATTGGCAAACTAATTCTAAAATTTAAATGAAATGTAGAGGGCCAAGAAAAGTCAAGACAAACTTGAAGAAGAAGCAACACAGTTGGAAGATATATACTTTTTGATATCAATCAAGACTTACTTTAAAGTTACAGAAATTAAGAGACTGTTGTACTAACATGAGGGCTATGAAGGGACCAACAGAACATAAAAGAAAATCCAGAGACAGGTCCACACACATATAGATAGATCTTTGATATATGACCCTGCAGAGCAGTAGGAAAATTATGGTATTTTTATTTATTTATTCATTTATTTAATCCTCACCCAAGGATATTTTTTTCCATTGATTTTCTTAGAGAGAGTGGAAGGGAGAGGGAGAGACAGAGAGAAACACCGATGTGAGAGAGACACATCAATTGGTTGCCTCTGGCATGCCCCCAACCAGGGTCAGGTGGCTCCCCAGGTACGTGCCCTTGACCGGAATCGAACCCAGGACCCTTCAGTCTGCAGGCTGACACTCTATGCACTAAGTCAAACCAGCTAGGGCTGAAGGTATTTTTAATAAATGGTTCTGGGTCAATTGGATGGCCACCTAAAAAATAAAAATCTTGACCTTACATTACATCATACACAAAAATCAATTCTACATAGACTGTAGATCTAAATGTAAAAGGTAAAAAGGTAAAGCTTGAAGATAAATTGGAGAATATACTCATGGCCTAGAATAGGCAAATGTTTTTTAAACAGATTACAAAAAGGACTAACCATAAAGGAAAATACTGATAAATTAGGTTATATTAAAGTTAAGAACTTCTGCCCTAGCCAGTTTGGCTCAGTGGATAGAGCTTTGGCCTGTGGACTGAAGGGTCCTGGGTTCAATTCTGGTCAAGGGCACATGCCCGGGTTGTGGGCTCAATCCCCAGTCGGGGGCATGCAGGAGGCAGCCAATCAATGATTCTCTCATCATTGATGTTTCTATCTCTCTATCCCTCTCCCTTCCTCTCTGAAATCAATAAAAATATATTTTTTAAAAATATTTAAAAAAATAAAGTTAAGAACTTCTATTCCTAGAATATACAATTAAGAGAATTTTTAAAAATCAGAATGGGAGAAGATATTTGCAGCACATGTATCTGACAAAGGATACATATTCAGTATATACCAACAATTTCTATAAATCAATAATAAAAAGAGCCAATATAAAAATAGCAAGAAAGTTTAATAGGCAGTTCACAAAAGAGACTAGCCAAATAGTCAATAAATATATAAGTTGTTTAACTTCATTAGCCATCAGGGAAATGCAAAATAAAACAATGAGGTATCACCATCAGTTAAAATTTTAAAAGCCTGACAGTAATCAACTGATGAGGACGTGGAAATATCTGGAACTCTTGTGCACTGTTGGTGAGAAAGTCAATTAGTGTTAGTCAACAGTATCTACTAATGCTGAAATCTAAGAATTAAAAACTCATCGACACATAGCATCTGGGCCTTTTGTCTAAGAACAAGTGTAGTATCTGTTAGTTTAATAATCACAATAGCCATGGATTTAATATTTGTATTTTGAACATTAAATAAAGATTCTGTCACCTTAAAACACAAATCAGCACTCATTCGCAGAATTCAAGCTCATGCCTGCCTATAATATGTAATCCAGTCTCCTGACGGTAGTCTGGCATTTTGCAAACAATCAGGGTTTACCTAGGAGTACCTTTGGCTTAATATAATGTCAAAGCCCGTAGAATTGATTTTTGTGTATGATGTAATGTAAGGTCACAGGGGTCATCCCCATGCCCACAGGAGAGCATCATGTAAAGATGTAGAGTAGGTAATCTGAGTATAGAGAGGTCAAATGAGACTGGACGGGCAAATCCCTTAATTCCCTCATCTCCGCCGTAAGCTCACTCTTGTCAGTATCTTCATTTTGTAAGACTCAGAAGACTGTCTCCCAGCACATTGGAGTGGCTCTATGCTACAGGATCAGACAGGTCCCAGTGTGGTCAGTAAATTATATGCCCCAACACCCTGTTCTTACAGGGGACTTTGAGGTACAGGGCATTGCAGGAAACACAGGAAAGTTAGCAAATGGTGGCATTCTCAGGTTTATCATTCACATTTTCAGCTATCATTAGAATTTTGAGCCATGGAGAAGAACCTCAATTTTATTGACACCCAAGTGTGAACTGCCGCAGGTCCAATGAGCAGGTACAGGGCCACCCTCGTCCTCCCTTACCTCTGGCCCAGCATCTGTATCCTCAATAGATATTCTCTATTCAGTTCTCTATTTGCTTCTGGAGTAATTGAAGAGTTTGAGGATTCTGCAAATATATCTCTTAAGAACAGCAAGGGCTATAGTGATCTAGTTAGAACATATTCTAAAGTGATGGTCCCCTCTGCTAAGTACAAAATGAGAAGTACAGACTATTAAGTGATGATATTCTTTAGAGGAAAGTGAGTATTCTAGTCCTTGTGGGCTGGGGAAGCTTGAGGAAAGATGGGACTTGACCTGGACCCTGGAGGGTGGAGGAACAGCCTGTGAGCAGGGTAAAGGTGGGGTGGAGAGTGTAACTCCAGGGAGGGGACGACGTGAGCCAGGGAGCAGAGGCAGGGCAGAGTGAGGGGGGACAAGCTGCTTGACTCAAGTAGATAGTGTGTGCTGGGAAGCAGTTGCAGTAAGATTGAAAGGGTAGATTGGGGTGGAGCTGGGCGGGCCCTGAACTTTAGGCTGAGTGCTGACTCCATTGGGTAGACAGTGGAGAAAGCTCTGTAGGGGCCTAAAGGGGTGCGGTGAGGGTGGGGGAGTGGGATGTTAGGAATGCCAGTCTGTGATGCTTCAGCAAACAGCATAATACATGATCTCTCCAATGGTCTGTGTCCATTTGGCTGTGACTGAGCTTGAGGGCAAGGGGCAGGGTGGGTGGGGGTTACAGTAGTCAGTCTACAAGGAGCCCAGGCAATGACATTATATCATGTTTAAAGGTCTCCATTATACTCTCTAAATGACTTCATCCTTGCCCATAGCGTCAATAATCTATGTGCCAATGACTCACACGTGAAATTCTCCCGTTCTCTTCTGAGATTAAACTCAAAAGCACAACTGCCTACAAGGCATCTCCTCCAAGATGTCTCCAGGGTGCCTCAAACCCAACATATCCAAAGTGAACTCCTGATTTTCCCTCCCCCAAACTGCTCTTCATCCCCCAGTTCTCTCTCACTTGGACCACTGGTGTCCATGTATCCTCTTATGCCCTATTATTGTAATTGTGTTCCACACACTGGGACAAGTGATCATTTTGAAGCAGCAAACTACCATTCCTAAAAGCTTCCAACTGCTCTCAGAATCAAATTCACCCTCCCCCACCACCCCGCAGCCCCAACAAGGGCTTCCAAAGCCCTGCAGAGCCTGGCGCCTACCCTCTCACCTGCTATGTTGATTGTCCGTCTCTTTGGTCTCTTGGTCTAGCACAAGGCTCTTGCACAGGCTATTCCAGATACTCGCTATGTTCTTCCTTGTCTCTTCCCAACTAGTTAATAGCTGTGCATTTTTCAGAGCTCAGTTGAAATACTATTTCTTCAAAAAGGCTTTCCCTGAGCTCCAAACTTGGATAGGTTCACCTAGTATGGTGGCTTTCAACTGTTTTAACTGTGACCCACAGGATAAAATATATTTGACTTTGTGACATAGCATATGCATATGTAAACTGAATAATGACATTTCTTACCCTTAGTATATGATATAGATATTTTCTGTTATTTCATCTGAATGCATTACAGAACACTCAATTTGAAGAAAAAAAAAAAAAAGGCCTAATCTTATAGAACCATATCTGTCCTTCAAAGCACTCAGCACATTTTTTATGATTATTGGATTATGTCTATCTCCCTCCAAACGTGTGTTAGGGTGTATTTGGTATTTTGTTCATTGCGATAGCCCTTGTATTTGACAAATTATCTGAGCCTCAAAAGTCACTTAGTAAATATCTGAATAATGAAAAATGTAAGTTAGTGAGTAAGCACTTTTAGCACGTATCACAATTGTAACTGACTAATTATCTGTACAGTCATTAGGCTTCTCTACTCTAACTCCAGGATGGCAGGAATCTTTTTGCTCCTTTTTATGTCTGTAGCACTTAACATCATACCTGGAAAATGGTAAATCAAAATAATTTCCCAAGTATATGGTTCAAATCCAGATATCTAGATTCTGTCAAGCATGAGTTAATAAAGTTGAGAAGTGTCTCCTGTTCTGTATAGTTATGCACTTCAACACCAATCACTTCAAAAACTTCAATATTTGCTTCAGAGACTGTAAGAAATGCAGCTTATTCCAAAAGTAAACAGTTAATTATTCAGAAATAGCTTATTGGTTACAAGCATTAAAAAAAAAAAGATTAAGTTGGAAATGCCTCATATAATCTCTAGCCCTTACTATATACCACTGCTAATACTTCATAGCATCCACATTCCTGCTATATATTATACTTGTTTGAATGGAACAAGACATGCTTTGTACTTACCTTGTAATTCCCAGGATAGCTTCCCTGTAGCAAAACTCATAGGAGTGAATTGCTACAACAGATGGTATAATCCCAGCTAAACTTCTTGATATATCCTTGCACAGAAGTCACGTGGACAAGAAACATGAATGGCTTTAGAGTGATTAAGTTGGTTGGCTTATACCAAAGTCTTTGACGTCATAAACTCAGCCACTGGGATGAACACTCTTAGTATTAATGTATAACTAACCTCTTTGGTTAATTTTCTCTTCTTCCCTGTATTTACTTAATTTTTTTTTTTTTACATTTGTTGTTTTAATTTGCATTTACATTTCATTTCATGGAAATTTAATTTTCATTTCATGAATTTTTTTAAAAATTTCTTTATTGATTAAGGTGTCACATATTTGTCCTCATCCCCCAATTCCCAGCCCCCACCCCTCCCCACGGATGCCCCCACCCCCTGTTGTCCTTAACCATTGGTTAGACTTATATGCATGCACACAAGTCCTTTGGTTGATCTCTCCCCCCTCCCTCCACCCTCCCCTCCCCTCCCTCTGAGGCCCGACAGTCCGATCGATGCCTCCTTGTTTCTGGGTCTGTTCTTGTTCATCACTCTATGTTGTTCATCATTTCCCCTAGATGAGTGAGATCATGTGTTACTAGAAATATACTTATAAGAACCGAATGTGAGACGAGCAATAATAGTTATGCTGACAGGCAAATGAATCAGTCTGTAGTGAGTTTCTTTCTGGACCAACAGTTCTTTGAGACCCAATTTCAATGTCCACCAGTTCCTTATGTGTACATGTCGGCACTGACCCTTCAGCTCTGGATGGTGGACAAATGGTGGTAATGCAGGTCCAACTCCCTCTGGTTTGGTATCGCCCGGACCCAGGGGCGCGGCTTCACCCAGACTCAGGGGCGCGCGGCCTCACCCGGACCTGGGACCCAGCATCACCTGGGCCCCGGGGCGTGTGGCCTCACCCGGACCCGGGATCCAGCCTCACCCGGACCCAGGGGATCGTGGCCTCACCTGGACCCAGGGGTGCGTGGCCTCACCCGGACCCAGGGGTGCGTGGCCTCACCCGGACCCAGGGGCGCGTGGCCTCTCCAGGACCCAGGGGCGCAGCCTCACCCGGACCCGGGACCCAGCCTCACCCAGATCCAGGGGCGCACAGCCTCACCCGGACCCGGGATCCAGCGTCACCCGGACCCAGGGGCGCGCAGCCTCGCCCAGACCCAGGGGCGTGCGGCCTCACCCGTTTACTTAATTTCTTAAAAATAAATTATTTGCCAAAACCGGTTTGGCTCAGTGGATAGAGCGTCAGTCTGCAGACTAAAGGGTCCCAGGTTCGATTCCGGTCAAGGGCATGTACATTGGTTGTGGGCACATCCCCAGTGGGGGGTGTGCAGGAGGCAGCTGGTTGATGTTTCTCTCTCGTCGATGTTTCTGGCTCTCTATCCCTCTCTCTGTAAAAAATCAATAAAATATATATTTAAAAAATAAATAAATAAAATAAATTATTTTGTTAAAGCTTCTCACAAGTCCAGGGCCGTCTCTACTGGGAAGATAAACAATATTCTTGCATATAAGACATGATGAATCAATACATTTCTGGTTAGTCTTTGAGTGAGCTTCTCTATTTTCATTAATTTTTGTTCAATACATAGAGCATTTATGTATAGGTGTTAAAAAGGCATGATTTAGAAGAGGGCTGGAGACTCAACAGAACTGTAGTTCTTAGTTCTAACAGAAAAAAAATAAGAACTAACTAGCAATGATCAGCAATAACAATGAGCCCCCTATCATGCAGGTTGTGGCTTGTAAATGCCTTTTCCACTAAAGAGGAACCTGATTCCAGTCATTTCTTCCACTGGGGTAGGGAATGTGAAAAATAAATTTGGAGCAGAATACTGGGATCGAATGGGCACTAAGGAGCTGAGTTAGAGACTCCCATTGGCTCAAGGTGACATAATCAATAAAGAAAACAATAAAATGAGTTGAAAGTTAAATATGTTTAGGTCGGAGTTCATAAAGAAACTTGAACACAAAATTCACTAGTCACGTTTGGACAAGGCTAGGAAACCACTATTTTGAAAATTAGTAGCCCTAGCTGGTTTGGCTCAGTGAATAGAGCGTCAGCCTGCGAACTGAAGGGTCTCGGGTTCGATTCCGGTCAAGGGCACATGCCCGGGTTGTGGGCTCAATCCCCAGTGGGGGGCTTGCAGGAGGCAGCCAATCAATGATTCTCTCTCATCATTGATGTTTCTATCTCTCTCTCTCCCTCTCCCTTTCTCTCTGAAATCAATAAAAATATATATTAAAAAAAAAAAAGAAAACTAGTAAATCAAGGAAATTACATATTTATCTCTTGTCTTTCCTATGCAAATTGTACCCGAGGATAACAAAATAGTTGGTGAGGGGATATTTCTCCTTTTATAAGTATTCCAGCTAATAAAGAAAGAATGGCAGAATTAAACTATTTGGCAACCCCAAATGCAACTTGATTATCAATGACTGCTAAGGTCACAAAAAGAGACAAGCAGACATTAGTCCTCCTGAATTACATACCAGGTATATGAAATAGTCTTAGCAAAATATTACAATCTAAATGTGACCAAGTCTCTAGATCAGCACCGTCCAATAGAAATGTGAGCCAAATATGTAATTGTACATCTCAATTCAAACCCAATTTGAATTCAAACTCTCAATTTCTAGTGCCCAATATCCATACATGGCTACCATATCAGACAGTACAGCTCTAACCACTAAATTATAAGAAATACAGAACAGAGGAACATGCTATCCCAAGGATGCGATTAGCAAAATCCAGACTGGGAACTTCAAGAAAAAAATGACCTGATTTTTTGAAGCAAAACATTACAAGGGAGAGAAAGAGTACAAAGTGCATGGGAATAAGTTTTTAAAGATGATCAGAAACTTAACAGACATATCAACCAACAATGCATAGACTGCATCTACATCTTGATTTGAACAGTGTAAAACACACATTTGTGAGATAAGGAAATTTGAACACTGATTTTTTTTTCTGTTATTAAAGAGTTATTCGTTTCATTAGGTGTGATAGAGCACTGCGGTTACATTTTTAAAAAAGGGGACAGATCAACCAAAGGACTTGTGTGCAAGCATGAGCCTAACCAGCGGTTAAGGACAACAGGGGGGTGGGGGCATGTGTGAGGAGGGGTGTGGGATGGGAATGGGGGGATGAGGACAAAGATGTGATACCTTAATCAATAAAGAAATTAAAAGACAAAACAAAACAAAAACATCTTTTAGAGCTATGTACTGAAAAATGTATAAAGTAATATGATGTCTGGGATTTGCTTCAAAATAATCCAGAGTGAGTGGTGGGGTACAGATGAAACAGGCTTGTCCAGGAGTTGACAATTATTTGAAGCTGGATGATGGATATATGGGGAAAAAATTATATTATTATCTTTACTTTTGATGTTTGAAATTTTGCACAATAATTTATTATTATTAATTTTAGGAAGGGAGAGAGAAACATCAATGTGAGAGAGATACACTGATGGGTTGTCTCTGTACACACCCTGCCAGGGACTGAACCTGCAAGCTAGGTATGTGCCCTGACCGGTAATCAAACTGGCGACCTTCAGGCGGACGACACTCCAGCCCAGTCACACCAGCCAGGACTGCACAAATTTTAATAAAAGACTTGGGATAAGATTACAATGACATGTCCATATTCTCAGAAGAATCACTTGTTAAAGATACCACTGTAAGTCTTTCTTTCTAAGCCCATAAAGTACCAGTGCCCGCTGCCACCACCACTGAGGGCAACAAACCAAGAAAAACGTACAGAACAAAAACCGGACAAAGAAAACACTCGCTTTATTAAAACACTGAAGTTGCCAAAGGCAAGAGGGAATGGTTTTTTCCACCTGGCATTCAATACCTTTTCCTTGGGTTGTGCTGCCTGAGTCCCCGCTTTACACTCCCTGACCCATCAATGCAGCTGTCTTACTGGCAAGGCTATCTGGACCCCAAACATACAACGTACTGTACCAGTCCCCTTTTATTTCTATGTTCCTGCACCTCCTCAGAGAGCAAATGGTGGAGATTTATAACAAAAGGGCACACAAGCCTATGGGGTCAAGTGAAGCTAATCACATCAGATTTCAGATTATGAGCTTAGACACACTTTGGAGTGCTGGCTCATATACTGTTAACTGTGTAATGCACACTACGTAAATTTCACAGTGCCAATTAAACAACGGAAAAGAACAAAGGTCTTAGCATCTTGCACCCAACAGCTTCTGAAATCATTTTAAGGTTGATGGCATCCTTCCCAGCCTACCCATAGTTGGATTCCACAGACAGAGTTCGGGGTGTAGATCCACTCTCCTCTAGCAAGTGCCTTTTTAATAAACTTGAATTTCAGAGTGAAAATGTGTCTTAGTGTGAAAGTGTGTGCAGTGATTTGGGAGGCAACAAATTGGGAGCAAAGGCTCAAACTAAAAAATAAAAATATTTATTCAGGTTTTTGGAAATATAAATAACAGTAAATGACAAAAGGCAAAATAAAACAGAAAAACTGACATGTTATATCACTGATCATCTTCAGGCACAAGAGCTTTTATTTATTAATGAATATAAAAAAATAAACTTCATTATTTTTATCTGCTTTCCCCCAGCTTTCACTACGTGAATATTCCTAAGAAATTCCACAGTTATATCGGCCCCTTCTGAGTACTTGAGGTTAAGGTCCTATTCCCATAGGGAAATAAATTTCTATCCTTAGGGACTCTGAACAACTAGACCTCTGGGAACTTACAAAGCAGTTCCTTTCATTAGGATCCTTCTAACATAGGGAACATGTAGCCGTCACCCATTAAAACACGATCCAGTGTAGGTGTGGGTACTCTTCAGGTGTCCTGAGGTCTCCAAATGAGTACCCGACTACGCCACCAGCTTTACTGCCAGCCCAGCCTACAGCCCACAGCCTCTCAAGCTGCACCAAAAGTGGGCTTCACAGATAAAGCATTTTCCCCTTTCTTCCTGGAATTAGAGGGCCACACGGGTAGGAAGGATATGGAGGTTTTGCATCAAGCTTGTCTTCACACTCTGTAGTGGGGGGAGGGCTACTAAACTACCCAGAGCACACCTGTGTTGAGTGTATGGCACGTACTTACCCACTGCCACACAAGGAAGTTGAGTAAATTAGCCAGTCACTCTGGACCAAGCCCCTCAAAACAGAGGCAAATTCAGTGGCAATAGCCTCAGTTCACCTAGCGCCTTTCCAAAGAACCGTGTTAATCCGATTCCAAAGCACATTTGGCCAGGACAGAGCATGGAAGGAAAATGAACTTCTGGGAAGGGCTATGCCATGTGGAGTTTACAGGTTGTTGTTTAGTCTGCAGCACGAGAAGATGGCAGCATCACTGATATTCAGAGCTGCAAAGAGCGTTGCCTGGTCCACACTCCTGGAGCGTCTTTACTAATGCAGCTTAATGGCAGTTGCCCAGATGTCGTTGCTGGGGAGCGGTGGAAGGACCCATCCTTGGGGAACAGAATTGCCTTCAGGATGATCAGATGGCACCAGGTATTGATCCCAATCATGCCTTAATAGGAACATTATAGAAGAACTGTTTATTTTTGTTTTAGTCCTAGCAAGATGTTCAGCAACTAAATATTCTATTTCAGGACTTACCTTTTCAATGACTGATGTACTAAAGAACTAGATTATCAGGAATAATGCAAAAGACTGCATTTCTTAAATATACATATAAAGGGGGAAAAACTCTAAAGAACTTATAGTCATTTAAAAAAATATGTTTTTATTGATTTTAGAGAGAGAGAGGAAGAGAGATAGAAACATCAATGAGGAGAGAGAATCATTGATCAACTGCCTCCTGCATGCCCCACACTGGAAATTGAGCCCACAACCTGGGCATATGCCCTGACTGAGAATTGGCTCACAGGTTGACAGAGCCACGCTAGCCGGGTCTCTCTCATCATTGATGTTTCTATCTCTCTCCCTCTCCCTTCCTCTCTGAAATCAATAAAAAAAATATATATTTTAAGAAAGATATATTAAATGAGATGTCTTTAAAAAGAAATACACATAAAACAATGTTACGTATTGATCAGTTGATGAAATGTGGCCAGAGGCCCACAGAAACCTAATCATATATTTCCTTTAGGAGCAGCAGCCGTTCAGTATTCTCTAATTCAGTGTTTGTGGCTTTATAGAACACAGCTACTGTGAATAACAAGAATTGACTGTAGTTATGTTTAGAAGCTAAAACTTGTATATTAGCCAGAAATGCACTTTCCCCAGACATAAACTTGGTATGCAAAAGAGCATTGTTGGGGCTTTGGAAAGAACCTTAGAAATCACTTAGGTCCGTGATTTTCAAACCAGGCTTTGAAGACCCCTAGACCCCAAGTAGATGCTTTTGGAGTCTAGAAACAACAAAATGCTTCCAATCAATAACAGATTTAAGTTACCTGTGGAACCCATTCATTCATTCTGTTTTACAAACTGATTTGTCCAAAGACTGCATGTGGGAAGAGTACTACTGCCAAAGTTTGAAGGCCACATTCTAGTCCACCATCTTCATTTTATAGGTGAGGAAAGTGTGAGGCCCAGAGAGCTGCAAAGTATAGCTCAGTATTAACTGCATGTAATTGTTCCTAGCTCTCTTGACTCTGACCTGTAAGAACTCACAAAGTCAGCAGCATGGGTCTTAAACAGTCTCCATAGGCAAGTATACAGGGAGGGTCTATTTAGCAGCAGAAGAGAACTTTAAGTCAATGTAACAGCACAGCCTGGGAGAACACAAAAGGGCAAGTCACACCTGAGTTTGTTTCTTCACCTGTTAAAATAGGGACATCTATTTCTCAAGGATGAGTGAGGACTAAACAGATGTTTGTGGCATCCCTAACACTTGGAAACTTTCTATAAACCCATTAGAAACTTAAAAAAATAAAGATACAGGCGACATGGAGAGTGCCCCTCTGACCTTATTTGGATGAGTGCAGGCAGGGAGTGCTCAGCTTGGAGGTAATACTGTCTGAAAGGCTGCAAGAGGTGAGCGAGTGGGAACTCATCTGAAAAAGAAAAGGCACAATACCACACCATCACACTTCATATCCAGAGTGTATTTCTCAAGGCAAGATGACTGAGCCTATGATGACAATATGATCAAACGTGTTTCATCTTTATCCATGATTTCCAGGATATAGTTTAGGTGTCATTGTTGCCTACCGATCTCTTAGCTTAGGTTGAGGTCACCCATGAGAATAAGTGAATCTAGTATTGTCCTTTTCTCCACTGGTTACAGAGGGACTTACCTGGATCCCCAAATAACTTGGACTCAATTTCCCGCTTCTGCAATAAAATTTTCTCTTTTTCTTTCCTCTGTTTCTTTTCTAGTTCTCTTTTCCTCTCTTCCTCTTGTTCTCCTTCCAACATAACTCTGAGGGCTCTCTCTTCAGCTTCATATAGTTCAGAGCGTTTTTTAATGAGTTTTCTCAGTCGCTGAAGATGATGCTCAAAAGTCTCATCTGCTGAGGCTGGAGGACAGACCCCTGGGCAAAGAGATGCAAATGGCATTTTAGTTACAACTTTTTCTTATCTCCAAATCTGTGTTCTAATGAGCCAACTCAAAGTCCTACTTATAGTATGAATTTGCTTAGAATTTATAAATTCTAATCCCTCTTCACAGATCAATTTGAATCTCCAATTAATCTGACCCCACCCTGACTTTCTTTTTTCTCTAATTCCTCTTTCTGGAGACTACCACTTAACTTTTGATTTTGTTTATTTCTAATGGTTTTGATCCTGCAGTTAGAGAGTGGGCTCCCAAAAGGAAGAAACTGTCTTATATTCTTCATCATGAAATTCCCACAGCTAAAAAACAATTCTCCCTTTAAGTGTGAAGTTCTGGGAAAGCACATATGGATACTGAGAAGAAATACATTTAACCAGCCACACGGGCCTCACAGTCTGCTGCTGAGAGTAGGGTGACCAAATGTGTCAGTTTCCCCGTTTTAGCACTTGAAAACCCAGTGTCCTGGGAAATCTGGGATGGTTGTCACCCTGATTTAATTGTGAGGTCAGCTAATTTTATAGACAACATAGCTACAGCCACAACTGGGAACATTTTGGACTAGTTATTAGGTGATATGCAAGAATTATTACTAATTTTATGTGATAATGGCATAATTGATGATGAGTAATTTACTTAGGCATTCTATTTTTGTACACATGTGAAAGTTTTCATAAAATTTCATAAGGAAAACTTTTTGAAATTTATTGAATATTCAAGTAAGTTGCAATAGTGACTCACTACCATAACGGCCCTGCAATAAAAAAGTTGCTAAAGCTGCTAATTCATCCTAGAGCAGTGATGGGCAACCTTTTGAGCTTGGTGTGTCAAACTTCGCCAAAAAACTGAGCATAACTCGGGTAGTGTGTCACTTTGAGGAAAAAACTAACTCCAATACTCTAGTCGCAAATGTTTCATCCTCAGGAGCAGCAAATGTTTCATCCTCGGCATGCGGCCGCGTGTCATCAGAAATGGCTACGCGTGTCAGTGCTGACATGCGTGTCATAGGTTCGCCATCACTGTTAGAGTGATGTGTGGTCAATCCTATCAGACCTTAAAGGTTTTAAATGAAAATGTATGTATTACCGCAGTATTTTAACAATACCAGATACATGGAAGAAAAAAATCCTAATTCTGCTAACATAATCAATCCTTTTTATTTCCCCATGTTGATCCCCCAGACGTTTTTGTCCATATATTAGCAACTTCATATAGTTCAATGTAAAATGTGTATAACTTACGTATCTCCATGTCAATTCCCTACATTTTTTCCCTCTCCTTATAATTATTTAATGGCTCCATCCTGTTACACCAAATCAATGTACCTACCATAATTTATTTAATAAGCTCTCTAGTCCTGGACAGTTAGGCTGTTCCAAATGACTTGTCATCATATAATGCTACAATGAATAATCTTAGGCATGTTACTTTTTTCCTTTGTATGGATTATTTCTATAATGGAAATGTTAATACTTTCAAGACTAACCTAAGTATAGTACTAAACTGTTTCTTTAAAAAGTTATACATTTACTCAGTACCTAACACCTGACACAAAGAAAATAATTAATATTTATTTCTTTAACAAATGATTTTCAACAGAGTTTTGGCAATTTATGCTGCCGCCAGTGCCAGCTTTGAGCACTAAATTTTCAATTTTGGCTGATAATGGTATAAAATAATGGTTCCTTAAGTAGCTAAGCAGTTGTGGAATTCTCTCTCCTTCAAGGCTAAGATTTCTCCAGATCATTTTCATGACTGCTTTGCTTGAATAGGTTTCTATTCACTTTTCCCCAACTGGAAATGGAAATTGTACAACTCAAATCCATCTTCTACTAAGTTGCTGGGCTATTACTTTCTAAATATACATACACATAAAATTGTTATGCACAGAGAAATTTAAGCTGTCACTATGTTGTTTTGTAGTAATTTGATGTTTTTAGTTTCTTTACCTAGCCCAGGGATTAGCAACTTTTTCTGTAAAGGGCTAGATAGTAAATATTTTAGGCTTATGAGCTATACAATCTCTGTTGCAATACTAACATCTGCCCATATATAGACATCCCATCAGCCCATAAGTGCCTCCAGACCCCAGAAGGAACCGTGGTCTGCTCCCATCTCAGGTTGCTGGGCCTGCGCCACCCACACATATCTCCCTCAACCTCTCATGGATCACTCCTGGTCACCTTGACACATTCCCTTGGAAAGGGCATTCCTCACTCAGTCGTCCTCTTGACCCCAAGCGCTGACACGGCATAGGTTTCCTCCACCTCTACCACTTACTTCTGCAATTCCTACAGCTCCTGGATACCAGCCGCCTTTATTCCCCTTCAGCTACGTGCACCATGGGGCCTCATCCGGTCTTTGGACCTTAGCATAATGAGAAAATACTTTCCACCCTGAAATCTTAAACCCAAATAGTCTCTTCTCTGACAACTTTCTACCGTTTCAGTATTCTCATTTTCTTCTCCCTCAAGATTCTGTGAACTTCATTAAAATCTCTCATCTAATGTATCCGATTCCGCCCATCTTCTATTTGTTCTCACCAAAACTTGTAGTCACCCTCAAAGCAAAACCCCAACAGCACAGTGCTCTGTGCTCATGTGCTCGCTGCCGAGTACTCCTGGGAGAAGCCATTTGATTGTAGCCTGGTGCCAGTACAGTTACATCAGCGGGCCCATAGCACCTCCCTGCAACCACACTGCCATGGGTCTCTGCTTGGCTCTCACTCACTGCTTATTTCACCACTCTGAAAGCCCTACTTCTCTACTGACTCTCAGCGCAAACCCTCTAATCTATTTCCCAGAGGAAACAGGCCACCAAGAAGGAAAATTCCTTAACTTTCTGCCCCCAATTTCACTCATCTGCATTACTACCCATCATTGTCCCCTTCATTTCATTCCAGTAGAAGATGGTTCTTCTCCACTTAAGTTAATCCCTCCACCTGGGATCTGGATCTGACTACCCCCTTCAAGACCGTGAGCTATCAACTATTCCTCTGCTTCTCACTGATCTTTCCCCTCTATTCACTCCTTGGCTCAGGATTTAAACATTTTCAAGTTTTTCCCATGACCCTAAGGTAGCTCCCCTTACCCCATCCCCCGCACACACACACACATTGGCAGATGCTGATCTTGTACTCTCCTTTTCTTCACAGGCGAATGTTTAATGAGTTGATCTCACTGTCTGCTTTTCTTATGTCCTACTCCATCTTTACCTTAGTCAGGCTTCTCCTTCTACCACCCCCTGAAATGCCCCTAGCACAGTCACTAATTCCCACGGATCTTTCTCAAGCTTTTTATTACTTAATAATAAAAATAAGATGAAACACTTGTATGGCATTTACTATGTGCCAGGACTGCTTTAAGCACTTAACTCAAGTCTACTAATTTCATCACCACAACACTCCATGGGTAGGTACTATCATTATTCCCTCCTTACAGATGAGGAAACCAAGGCATAAAGAAGTTTAAGTAAACGTGCCAAGATTGCACAATCTCTGTGAGCATTTGCCACTCTGCAGAAGAAGGTAGTGGGTCTACCTTTTCCTCCTATCTCTCTGACCTCTCTCGATCTCTTTTGTGGAATCCTCTTTATTCATCTTGATATTGTCTTTCTGGCTCTCATTTCACACTACACAACCTCTTTAAGGTCTGTTTACATGCTAATGAATCCTTATCCAGGGTGTCCCACAGGCACCTCAAACTCAACAGGTCCCAAACTGAACTCATCAACCCAAAGCCTACTCCTCCTGCTGTTTTCCTGGTCATTTAGAATGGTATCATCATTCATTCAGTGGATCAAGCTACAACCTGGAAGCCATTTTTTTCTTCAGCTCCCACATGCTGAGTTTCCCAAGTTATTAATTTATATGTACACGTACACACACACACACACACACACACACACACACACACACACTTCATATCTCTTAAATCCATTTACTTTTCTCCAACTGTGGTCCTTAGTTCACACTCCCATACTATCATGGCCCAGACTATGACAGCCTTTATTAGTCTCTCTTCCTAGATGCTCCAAACCTTTCTCTGCTCTGCCAGCAATGATCTGTCATCATTTCATCCTGTTTGAAATCTTTCAGTGGTTCCCCTCAGCTTTATTTTTTTTCTGTTTTGTTTTAAAAATTTCTTTATTGATTAAGGTGTTGCATATGTGTCCTTATTCTCCCATTACCTCCCCATCCCCCCCCACTCATGCCCTCACCCCCCTGCTGTCTGTGTCCATTGGTTAGGCTTATATGCATGCATACAAGTCCTTTGGCTGATCTTCCCCTCAGCTTTAAGCATAGGTGAGAAGTCTAGCCTGGCCCATAAGACACTTTGTGGGTTTTTAAAAATATATATTTTTATTGATTTCAGAGAGGAAGGGAGAGGGAAAGGAGATAGAAACATCAATGATGAGAACCATTGATTGGCTGCCTCTTGCACACCCCGGACTGGGAACCCACAACCTGGGTATGTGCCCTCGACCTGAATCGAACCCGGGACCCTTCAGTCCACAGGCTGATGCTCTATCCACTGAGCCAAACCAGCGAGGGCCCATAAGACACTTTGTGATGTGACCCTACTTACATATCCAGCCTCATTCTCTCAGCACTTACTTGGAGGTACATATGCTTTGAAGAGAGAAGTTAGAAAGCTGCTTGTTTTCTTTTAAAGTACACAAGGCAACCAGCTGCTAGTTACCAAATCATTTTACATTCAAGTCAATTACCTCCACACAGCCTGCTTATTATATAGACCATAATTCCTCCTAAAATTTCCTCTTTCTTTTGGACCAAATAGAGGGGAGACTAACAGTGAGAAATTATGCTGATAAATTCACTTGGCAGAATATTCCTGACCCTCACCTCACAGAGGACATGGAGCAGAGGAACATTAAATAGTAGCCCTCAAGTTTTACATTCTCATAAGGATGAGGCATGGGTAGACACAGTAGAAGCAAATATAGATGACCCACAGTAGATAATTCACAAATGCCCTACAGAATCATCTGATTCTGAGGCCTGATTCTGAATCAGCCACTCTAAGGGCTGGCATGCAGAAGCTCATCACTTAGCTAGTGAGTAAGACTGGCTGAACGCACAATGGTCACATCCCAACAAAACTTTTTTAAAAAATATATATTTTTATTTATTTCAGAGAGGAAGAGAGAGAGAGGAACAGAAACATCAATGATGAGAGAGAATCATTGATTGGCTGCCTTCCGCATGCCCCCAACTGGGGATCAAGCCCGCAACCCAGGCATGTGCCCTTGACTGGAATTGAACCCAGGACCTTTCAGTCCGAAGGCCCACGCTCTATCCACTGAACCAAACCAGCTAGAGCCCAACAAAACTTTTTAGTAAGGGTCTGAATTACAGTTTTCATTCACTATATTTTAAACCACACAGAGGAATTCATTTGCTGTCATGGTATTTGCTAATTTGTGTACTCTCAAATATCACTGGTGAATGTCAATGGCCTACAACCTACTAAGCCGGCCCAAACCAGTTGCAAGTGAGGAGCATGAGGTCACCTGAGCCCAGAGCAGAGAAGGATGGGAGATATGACATCTAAATTTGGTTTTGAAGGATAGTGAGATCTTAAAATAGCAAAAATGGGACTGAGGGCCCTCCAGCCAAATCCCATTCACACCTCTTCAAATATCCATGTTTCAGATTTGAAATGTATCTGAAGGAACATGCCAAGTTTTCAACACCTTCTGAAGCCTCAAGTTAAGGACAGGATAGGATAGCTTTCACCTTGGCACATGGGTAAAGCTGTCCAGCCCTGTCAACCTTACTCGGAAAAATGTGGCCAGGAATGCCTGGTGTGGAAATGATGAGTCCAGGGGAAGATGGTGCAGTGGGTTCCCACACCTGCCTCTCTTTCAACCTTGGCTACCAAGAGCTAAACATCAGAGGGTTTCTACTTCAAAGGTTCTGAGATACTGCTGACAAGCTCAGTTACCCTACTGGGTGAAAAATTTGAAGTATCAAGCATTTTCCTTCAAAATTTTTTGGGAAGGGCAAGCGCTATGGTAAAGAAAGGGAAGGAACAGGGGAACAAAGGAAGAAATGCAAAGCCACGGTTACCTTTCCTTGCTGCAGCCTCTTTCCTGAGTTTCCTCAATTTCTCCAAGGCCCGAAGGATGTCCACCATTCTTTTGGTGTCTGCTTGTTTTTTCCTCACTTCAGACAAGACACCATCGGCAGCAGCTTTAAGTTCCTGCTCCTGGGGAAGAAAGAGAGCCCATGAGAACAGCTGCCCAGCAGTGAGATTTTAGAGAATCAGACAGTCCCAGGGTTAAGAAAGATTCTACTGGATTTACACCCCAATTTCCTGGGCCATGCCCAAAACACCTCTCTACACTGGTCCAGCCAAAGGATTATCCTCTCTGCAACTTCCACGTGGACACTGGTCTTTGTTTCTTCCTCAGAGTTTCTAAAGTGTGGTCCAAGGAACATCTGCATTCAACTTACCTTGTTAAGTTGGGGCTCTCATTAAAAATGCAAACACCTGGCTCTGGCCGGGGGTCCCAGTTGGCTGGAGCATTGTCCTGTGCACCAAAAGGTTGTAGGTTCAATTCCTGAACAGGGCACATACCTAGGTTGCAGGTCCAATCCCCAGTCGGGGCATGTACAGGAGGCAACCAATCAATGCTTCTCTCTCAGACCAATGTTTCTCTCTCTCTCTCCCCCCTTCCTCTCTCTAAAACAAATAAGCATATCCTTGGGTGAAGACTTAAAAAAAAAAAGCAGACACCTGGATCCAAAGATTGAGGCTAGCAGGGAAGATAAGGAATCTTATCCTATATAATAAGAGGCTAATATGGAAATCGACTGAACTGCGGAACAACCTGTCGCTATGACACGCACTGACCACCAGGGAGCAGATGCTCAGCACACGAGCTGCCCCCTGGTGGTCAGTGCACTCCCACAGGGGGAGCGCTGCTCAGCCAGAAGCTGGGCTCAAGGCTGGCAAGTGCAGCAGCGGTGGCGGGAGCCTTTCCCACCTCCGCAGCAGTGCTAAGGATGTCTGACTTTGTGGGGAGCGGGCCTAAGCCATCAGCTGGACATCCGCTGAGGGCTCCTGGACTGCGAGAAGCGAGAAGGCGCAGGCCGGGCTAAGGGACCACCCCTCCCCCCGGCCAGTGCACAAATTTCATGCACTGGGCCTCTAGTGGAACTATAAAAGCCCAGGACTCTACAGTGCTCAGTGACAACCTAAAATACTTTACTGCCAAGAATCTCTTCAACATGACAGCCTTTTAAACATCTAAAGACCCTATTGTACTCTCCTTAAGTTGGTTCACATGTAGATAAATAATTCTGGTTACTCTAAGCCACTACTCAAAGGATTCTGTCTCTAACATCCTCACCATAGGTGGTAGGGAAGATGCTTTTGCCTAAAGCTCTCTTTCCCATCTCTCAAATCAGCACTGTACCTGCACCATTTCAGCTACCATGCTGTTTCACTCTTCTCGCCTGAAATGCACCTGTTGCTCTCACTTGGCTTTGACATTTCCTTTAAGACTCAGTTCAGTTGTTACTTTATCATCCAAACCTTCCCTGACACCTTCCCCAAAGGATTAGATATTCCTTTTCTGGGCTCCGACAGCACCTACATGTGAAATCCTAACACACAATGCTATACAGACATGATACCCCAGGAGGCTCTAAACCCCTCAACGAAAAGCACTATGTCCTATTTATCTCTATCCCCAGCACCCTGCACTGGGCCTGGTACTTAATGGGCCCTCACTAAATGTCTGAACTGACTCAAACTCTCTTAGATTAAGGCCTTGCCTCCAAGTATTCTTAAAAGCACTGGTGTTTAGGAGGGCTTGAAGACAAAGCTTGACATCAATACACTTCAGAGGGGGAGTTACATCAGACTCTAGGGCAGTAGCAGACACCAGGAGAAGGGAGAGGAGGAGGAGGAGGAAACACTAGCTGGTAGTGGAGTGGAGGAAGGGGGTAAGTCGATGCATTCAAAAGTAATGACAATGTCTTAAACAACTACCTGACCAATTTCCAGTTTCACTCTGGTACCCACTTAAGAGCCTGAGATTAACAGGTTTTCGAATCACACAACCTGGGCTCAAATCAGAAGTGAAACTGCCACAAACCAATTTGTGTGATTGTTGGCAGGTTAACTTCCTTATGCCTTAATTTCCTAATCTGTAAAACTGGGATAACACCACCTACCTCTCAGGGTTATTACCAGGATTCAAGATCTGGTGTATGTAACGACCTTAGCACAGTGCCTAGTATATAGTAAGTGCTCAAAAAAACACACCATTGTTGAGTCTCAAGATTTGTGGTTTAAAATTCGTAAACAAAGGATTTCTGGGGAAATCATCACTATTGACCCATTAGCTAATTAGGATATATGTTCCTTAGGGAAAGGTCACGCGTTCTCTATGTATTGTATTTTTAAAGTCACCTAGGGTCCAGCCGGTGGTTGAGCGGCGACTTATGAACCAGGAGGTCACCAATTCCTGGTCAGGGCACAAGCCAGGGGTGCCGGGCTCGATCCCCAGTGGGGGGCGTGCAGGAGGAAGCAGATCAATGATCCTCTCTCATCATTGATGTTTCTCTCTCTCGCTCCCTCTCTGAAATCAATAAAAATATACTTTAAAATATAAAAGCACCAGATGCTCGTTAGTGTTGAATGCTGGTGTCAGAATGTCGGTGCAGATCCGTCATCCCTGCAACGCCACTGTGTGATCCTCCTACATAATGTATACGGGGCTTTGCAGTGCGCATAGAGCACTGGTGTTGCTACTATGCACTATTAACACGCAATCAATACGGAGATATGAGGTCGGAAAGGCAAACTAAACTGTCTTTTTACTTTACAAATGAAGATAAGGAGGCTTAGCGCTGGGAAATAGCGCAAAGCCTCGTGCCCCTTCACGTTCCAAACGCCACTGCCCTAACTCCCCGTGCGCAACCGCTGCTCTTACCCGCTTCTTCTCCTCCACCTCCTGAACGCACTTGACCCTCCAGCGGTCAATCTCCTGCTCGCGCTCCGCAGCTCGCGCGGCCTCCGCCTCCCGCTCGGCCTCGCGTTCCCGGGCCCTCTCGCGGAGCCGCAGCCGGCGGCGCCGGACCCTCTCCAGCCTCCGCCGAGCCTCGCCCACATAGGCGGCCTGGGTCAGCAGCTGGAGTCGCTCAGCCAGCTCCGCGCGCAGCGGCGCCGCCTGGGCGTGCAGCAGTGCCCAGGCCGCGCCGTCCTCCTCAGCCTCGCGCAGGGCCTGGCCCAGATCCCGCAGCCGCCGCACCAGGCGCAGAGCCCCGCGCAACCGCGCGCGCACTTCACCCAGGGTGGGCCCGACCGGCGCGCGCGGGGGCACCGGGCAGCCCGCTCGCCGCGGGGCTCCGAACACCGCCTCCAGCCACTGCCGGTCGCGCAGGCGCTGCAGGGCCGAGTCCCCAAGCACGTCGGGCGGCGGCGCCTCAGGCCAGCGCGGGCTCCAGGGCGGCCCCGGGCCTGGAGGCGGCGGCCGCGGGCGCTCGCCGGCGTCGATCCCCGGGAAAGGTCGGCACTGAGGCGGCGGCGGAGGCAGCGGCGGCGGCGGCACCGGGTAGAAGGCGCCGCCGCCGCGCGAGGCTTCCCCAGGCGCTCGGGGCTGCACAGCCAGCGGGGGCTGGAGGAAGGGGGCGGAGGCCCCCGGAAAGGGGCCGGGCCGCTGGGGAAGAGGCGGCGGAAAAGCCGGGGAGGGCAGCGGCGGTGGCGGACAGCCAAAGGGAGCGGGAGGCAGCGGCTGCGGGGGCGGCGGGCCCGGCCGACCCGGGGCGAAGAAGGGCGGCAGAGCCATGGCCACCACCGGAGGTCTGAGAAGTGACAGAGTCTGGTCTCCCGAGAAAGTGTCTTCCGGGAGGAAGTGACGTCTGTCACGCGCGACTCCAGTGTGACCCGCCCGGCGCGTGGGTGGGAGTTCATGTAATCCTTCAATTAATACTGTTCCTTTTTTTAAAAAAAAAAAAAGTTCTTTTTTTCTGTTGTTGTTGTTCTTTTTTAAATCCTCACCCGTTTTTCCTTTGATTTTTAAGGAGAGGGAAACATGGATGTGGGAGAAACACATCCATTGGTTGCCTCCAGCACGAGCCCCGCCCGGGGCAAACCGGCTAACGGGGCGTGTTCTTAATGATCATTGTAGGTGTGAGGTCTGCTGCTTTGCAGACAGCGAGACTAACAGATACAGACCCTCTCCTGTGGAACTGCCTGTCTGATAAAGAAAACACATTAATCAGGTAATTACGCAAGCAAATGTGAAAGTGCCGCGGTGAATATACGTACTACCAAAGAGGAAAGCACAGGGCAAGAAGAGCTTACAGGAGAATCTGACTTAGAAAGGTTGGGGAAAGGTTGTCCCAAGGATGTTAGGCTAAGTTTAAGGTCTAAAGGATAAGTAGGAGTTAAATAGAAGAGAGGGAAACACGGTTCAGATAAGGACAGCATTTGCAAAAGCCCCCTAGGAGGTAGGAGTAGGCTTAGCGGGGGAACTGAAAGAATGCCAGAGCGGAGGGAGCACCGAAAGCCTGAAGGGAGCCTGGTGATCCTGGCAGGTGAACAGAGATACAGCGTGCAGGGTCTCATATTTTAAGAACAATGGGAAACTACTGGGGGATTTTAAGCAGAAGGGGGAGGGAAAGCCATGCTACATGATTGTCGTTTTGTTTTTTTAATTAAACTCTATTTTGAGATCATTGTAAATTCATAGGCAGTTGTAAGAAATAATACAGGGAGGGCGATCCCGTGTACTCTTAACCCAGTTTCTCCACATAGTAATATCTTGCAATATCATAACCAGGATGTTGGCATTGATAGTCAAGATACAGAACATTTATTTCCATAATTTCTAGGATCGCTCATTTGCCCTCCTATAGTCACACCCACTTCCCTTTAACGGCAACTACTAACCTGGTCTCCATTTCTATAACTTCTGTCCTTTCAAGAATGTAATATAAATGGAATCATATATAGTACATAACCTTTTGGGACTCCCTGTTTCCACTCAGTATAATCCTTTGGAGATTCATTCAGGTTGCTGTATTAATAGTGTTCCCTTTTATTGCAATAAAAGTGTGCAAAAAAATTGAGGGTAAAGTTAAACCACACTTGGTTTAATCATTCACTTGTTGAAGGATATTTCCACTTTGGGGCTATCACGAATAAAGCTGCTATAAAACTTGCATGCGGGGTTTTCTGTGACCATAAACCTTCATTGCATTGGAGTAAATGCCCAGAGTGTAACTGCTGAGTCATATGGCAGTTATATGTTTAGTTTTTTAAAATATATTTTTATTGATTTCAGAGAGGAAGGGAGAGGGATAGAAACATGGATGAGAAAATTGATTGGCTGCCTCCTGCACGCCCCCTATAGGGGATTGAGCCAGCCAACCGGGCATATGCCCTGACTGGGAATCGACCCAGTGACTTGTTGGTGCATGGGTCAACACTCAACCATTGACCCACACCAGCTGGGCAAAAGTAATGGATGCCCTCTTGGGTAAGAGCCCAGCTCTATCCCATGAAAAGAACCAATCAAAGCCTGACCCCACTTCCCAAGATACCTCTCATATTTCTCAGAAACACTCTACATAATATTTATTTGTATCTTATGTATTGAGTAACTTATAATACTCTGCATAACATTTAAAGGCTTATCTTAAAACGTATTAGGTAAGGCATGGCTCTAACTTTATATAGGGTGTCCCCCAAAGTGTATACATTTTAACAGCTAATAGCTCAATTTTTAAAATGAAATGTATTTTAATGAACACTGCCTTTATAATTATTCTAAGTGTGTATATACATTTTTGACATCCTATATTTTCTAGATGGATACTCAGCTGTCATTACCATTTATTGAATATTCTTTTCCTAATTTGAAATACCATTTCTAATATTGAATTCCCATATATATTTGGGGTCTATTTCTGAACTTTACATTATTTTCCTTTGATGTCTGTTCATTCATACACTGGTATTCACTTAAATTTGTGAAGCTATAATTTTTTAATAGAATAGGCAGCACCTCTTGGTTAAGTGGAGAGGCCCTGGAACCAATATGCCTGGGATTAAATCTTGTTACTTAATAGTTGTATGGTCTTGGGAAAGCTACTTAATCACTGGGCTTCAGTTTCATCTATAAAAAGGGTTAATAGAATCTCTTAGAATTGTTACATTACATGAACAGTGACACAGAGTAACATACCGTATGAGTGCACATTATCATTTTACTTACCATTCTAACCTACTTTTCCATATGAATTTTAGATCTATTTGTCAATTTTAATTTAAAACCTTACCAGTGTTTTACTGGAACATTAAATATATAAATTAATGTAGGGGTAACAGACATCTTGAAAATACTGAGTTTCCCCATTGAAGAACATGGGATACCCCTTCTCATCAGATTTTCAAAAACAGGTACCCATCTACTCTTCCACTTCCATTGTTATCACCTTAGTCTAATCCATTATCATCTGGCAGGCTTATTATAATAGTCCCACATGTCCCTGATTCAATCCTTGCTCCTCTATCATCTATTCACTTACACTGCAACCAGAATGGTTTTTCAAAACTTAAGTGACATTATGTCAGTTCTCTGTGCAAAATCTTCCAATAACTTCTCATCTCACTTCAAATTAAAGCCTGGAAAGGAATTGGTAAAAAACGAAAGGCCAACGTTTAGTTTACTGTGGAAGGGATGTGAGTTCAAGGGAGTTTTGTTTTGTTTGTATGAGGATGAGATGATCTGAGAAACAGGAGGACAGTGATGAGGTAGAAGATAAAGGGGCAGTGCTGGGGAAATGTCCATAAGCCTCTAGTTATGTTTCCCTCCATTTTTCTCAGCGCTTCTCTTCCCAATAATCTAAAAACACATCTATTAAATGTTTTATTTTTTTTTAAATATATGTTATTGATTTTTCACAGAGAGGAAGGGAGAGGGATAGTTAGAAACATCTGATGAGAGAGAAACATCAACCAGCTGCCTCCTGCACACCCCCCGCCGGGGATGTGCCCGCAACCAATGTACATGCCCTTGACCGGAATCGAACCCAGGACCTTTCAGTCCGCAGACCGACGCTCTATCCACTGAGCCAAACTGGTTTCGGCAAAACACATCTATTAATATTTAACAAAGGAAGCAAGACCATACAATGGAGTCAAGACAGTCTCTTAAATAAATGGTGTTGGGAAAATTGGACAGCCACATGGAAATGATGAAAGTAGACCACCAACTTACACCATACACAAAAATAAACTCAAAATGGATAGAAGATTTAACCATAAGATAATAGACAAATATGCAAATTGACCGTACCTTCGCTATGCCCATGATTGGCCAGGAGGCATGGGGGGGGCGGGACTCGGGGGGGCCGGGGGGGCCGATTGGGCCTGCAGTTTGCTGAGCTCGCGTTGCCAGTGGCGGCTCGAGCTCATCGTCTGCGCCATGGCTGTGCTGCGGCACAGAAGGGGCCTCCGGGGCAGCGAGCTCACGTCCCACCGGGGACCATCAAAAGCGGGGGAGCTGGGTGCCTGTCCACTCAGGCACTAGGCCTTTCAGAAGCCTCCGCCGCGCCAGAGGCTTCTGAAAGGCCTGGTGCACCAGCGGACAGGCACCCAGCTCCCCCCGTGATCGAAAGCGAAAGCGTGTAGGGGACCCTACACGTGCATGATTCAATCATGCACTGGGCCTCTAGTTTAACCATAAAATGGGAAACCATAAAAATCTTAGAAGAATCCATAAGCAACAAAATATCAGACATATCTTGTAGCAATATGTTTACCCATACATCTCCTAGGACCGTGGTCGGCAAACTGCGGCTTGCGAGCCACATGCGGCTCTTTGGCCCCTTGAGTGTGGCTCTTCCACAAAATACCATGGCCTGGGCGAGTCTATTTTGAAGAAGTGGTGTTAGAAGAAGTTTAAGTTTTAAAAATTTGGCTCTCAAAAGAAATTTCAATCATTGTACTATTGATATTTGGCTCTGTTGACTAATGAGTTTGCCGACCACTATCCTAGGACAATGGAATCTAAGGAGAAAATAAACAAATGGGACTACATCAAAATAAAGAGCTCTGCACAGAAAAAACAAAACAAACCATCAACAAAACAACAAGAGAGCCCACTGCATGGGAGAACATATTTGCCAATGTTACATCCGATGAGGGTTTAATCTCCAAAATTTATAGGGAACTCATACAATTTAACAAAAGGAAGATAAACAATCCAATCAAAAAATGGGCAAAGGACCTAAATAAACACTTTTTAAAAAAATATATTTTTTATTTATTTTTTACAGAGCGGGAGAGGGATAGAGAGTTAGAAACATCGATGAGAGAGAAACATCGATCATCTGCCTCTTGCACACCTACTGGGGATGTGCCCGTAACCAAGGTACATGCCCTTGACCGGAATCGAACCTGGGACCCTTGAATCCGCAGGCCGACGCTCTATCCACTGAGCCAAACCGGTTTCGGCCTAAATAGACACTTTTCGAAAGTGGACATACACAGGCCAAGAGGCATATGAAAAAAATGCTTAGTCACTAATCATCTGAGAGAAGCAAATCAAAATGACAATGAGGTACCATTTCATACTTGTCAGAATGGCTATAATCAACAAACAACAAGTGCTGGAGAATGTGGAGAAAAAGGAACCCTCGTGCACTGCTGGTAGAAATGCAGACTCGTGCAGACATTGTGGAAAACAGTGTGGAGTTTTCTCATAAAATTAAAAATGGAACTCCCATTTTACCCAGTAATCCCACTCCTAGGAATATATCCCTAGAAATCAGAAATACCAATCAGAAAGAATATATGCACCCCTATGTTCATAGCAGCACAATTTGCAATAGTTAAGATTTGGAAACAGCCTAAGTGCCTATCAACAGATGAGTGGATTAAAAAAACTGGTACATCTACACAATGGAATACTACGCTGCTGTAAAAAAAGAAACATCATTTGCAACAGCATGGATGGACTTAGAGAGCATTATGCTAAGTGAAATAAGCCAGTTGAAGATAAATATCACATGATCTCACTCATTTGTGGAATGTAATGAACATAAACTGGTGAACAAAAATAGGTCCAGAGACATAGAAGGATCGAACAGACCGTCAATCCTCAGAGGGAAGGCAGGGGAGGTTGGGGGGAGGGTAAGAGATCAATCAAAAGACCTATATGCATGCATATAGGCATAATGAAATGGACACAGACAATAGGGGGTGAGGACCTGTGCTGGGAGGCGGGAGCAGGCTGGGAGAGGTCAATGGAGGGCAAAGGAGACATATGTAATACTTTCAAAAATAAAGAATTTTTTTTAAAAAATGCGGGGGGGGGGGAATAAAAACACATCTAATGTCTAACTTTTCTACTAAACTCTGCACCCCCTTTTGAGAGGAGAAATATCTACTGGCTGCCTCCCACACACACTCCAGATGGGGATCAACCCCGAAACCTAGGCATGTGCCCTGACAGGAATCGTACTGGTGACCTTCGGTGTACAGGTACTATGCTTAACCAATTGAGCCACACCAGCCAGGGCTACTTAAAACCCTTTTAATGCCCTTCTCCTTTCTGCATAAAATTACAAGTAGTTAATCTGGCATAGGAGACAAATAATGTAGAAGACATACTGACAAAAGAAATAAAGGTGTTGAGAAATGAGAGGGGATGATGGGGTGCCCTAATGATGTGGGGTGACTGAGTTTGGGTAAGAGAGATTCTTCAGTTGTAATTGGAGAAAAGATTGGGTGCTGAAGCTAGTAGATTTATAGATTTGATGATGGGAAGATGACTTTCATCTTCTGATGGTATCTCAATGAAATATGAGGCAAAGTCTTCAGTTGAATGGAGAAGGGAGAGCATATATTACGTGGTCATCTCAGCAGTAATGTGAAGTCATACTTGTTGCCTATTTCTCAACTCCTAAAGCTCCCTAGTTATTAAAATTTTCGGTATTTCCATTACTCTTTTCTGGAAAAGTCATACTTGCTCTTCCAGATCATCTGGGCCACTACCCTTTATGCACCACACCTGGCACCTACCTCACTTCCATTTTTATAATGCACTGATGTTTGTGTTTACTTCCCCTAGACTAGTAATCTTCTTGAAAAGCTTGGTCTGTGTACCTAGTGTGGGGCCAATGCAGGATATGTAAGGACTTTCAATAGATGTTTAACATAAACCTTAAAATCAGTCTTTTTTTCTGTGGAATTTGAAGTTAGGAGAATTAGCAGGACATGAAAGTGCCAAGGATTAATTAAACATTGGAAAAAGCAGCTCATGACATCTGTGTCCTTTTAAAAAAGGCACTGCATTATGGACACACCACCACATTGGCATTCATTTAGTCCTTTTGTTTTATTCAAATGCCAAAACGTAAGTTTCAAGATACAAATCGTAGTTATACTCAGTTGAGTTTGATTTAAAAACATTGATTATGTTTCGTTAACTTCCACACCAATGTGAGCTGTTGTGACTAAAACGTCTTGGAGTCCATTTCTGGAGGATTACTCTTAATGTATTTAGTAGCTACTTCAATTTTCACTCTACAAAAAGGAAAATAATGATGTCATAAGAGAAAGGTAATGAACAGTTATAATATGAAAGACTTCCTGAGAAAAACTTTAACCATTCCTATGGAGACTAACAAGGATACTTGTTTCTGTTCCAGTGTTTAAGCAGTCAGACTTAAACACTCTGCAAAAGTGCATTTCTGGTTCTACCTCAGCCATAGATATCTCACATCCCTTACTACATCATAGAAAGCCCAACTCTTCAACAGGATTTAGAATTTGCTAAAAGCTTAAGGTTCTCTTCCTAAGAAAAGGGTGGTAAAAGGAAAACTATAAACCAAAAAATAAAAACATTCATAAACCAAAAAAATAAAAACAAACATTTCAATGTACTTTGATTTAAACAATTTCAAATAAGTTTGAACTGAATAGTATAAAAAATTACATCAATATTATAGAAGGGAAGAAAAAGCTTAAAAGGTACCCAAATATTTTAATATTTATGCAAACAAGTAATTTTCATTTTTAAGTCCCTCAAATTTCCCCCACTGTTTAATTATATGCAGGTTGGGGCAAAAATAGTTTTGCAAGGTTTACAGTTGTATGTGAAAGTTTACTCTTGTATTATTATTTATTAATTATTGTATTGTTTTCCATATGAACTGTAAATCTTTTGCTCCACCCTGTAACAAGGATTAATAACTTATATTGTAGTGTGACCATATTAATTTATGCTGATAACAAATCAGTTTTCTTTAATGTTCAATGAAGCCAAAAAATTAGACAAATATCCAGCACACAGAAAAAACAACCAAAAAACTAGCTGAGTATTTTAGGTAAATGCACAGTATTAGGATATTTTATTTAGTTCAGCACATGGCTGTTATAATGACTGATGCTGCATACTCCTTTTAGAATTAGATGTCTTTTTCTGAAGATTTAAGGCAGACTTCAATTCCATCTGCTCACTCCTGGTACTAAAATGCATTAAAGATGGCAAATAAGTCAGACAAATCAGAAGAGATTGGCCTTTCTTATAGTACCAATTGGGAAGTTAGTGTCATGCATTAGCAGGTAAGACTAAGAATACAGCTAAACAAATCATTAAAATATGGTTCTTCAGGGTACTTTCTCCATGAAAATTTCAACTACTTGGAAACTACCTCTTCCAATGTTTAAGATAAATAAAATTCTAATATTTTTCAGGAAACAAATATGGGTAAAAAAGATTAAAGAATGGTATCTCAATCTTCAATTTTAAAGAATTTATTTTCCCATTTGTAGAGTAACATTATTGTAAAATCCACAGTTATTGCAACATCTGCATTGCTTAAAAGAACTCCTTAGAATTTTGTTTTAGCATATTTTTTTAAAAACTGAACCAAGATAATGTACATTTTATCACTGAACACTGTGTCATTAAAGTCCACATAATGTCTTTTGTACCAATCAATGTGATGTTACTTAATATACATGATCTGATTTTTATTCTAAAGGCTTCTGACCATGTATGATATCCAAGACAGATCCAACGCTTTTAATGTCAGACTGTAGAGACAGTTATGACCCTAACCACAGAAGGAAAAGCTTTATATACAGGACAAAAGTCTGACAATTTAGCTGTTTGCAGCATCTGCTTGGCGAGGCCATCCTTCTTCTTCAACTCCAGAATCATACTCCTCTTCAGAGGATTCTTTTGTTGGAGCCCTATAATAAAAAACCATAATTTTTTTTTTAAATAAAAATGAGGAGTAAACATGATTTCTAGGCTCAACATTCTCCTTAACAAATGTATTACTGAAATAAATTGACAATAAGCCTTAAAAAAAAAATCCATTTTGCCCTAGCCAGTGTGGCTCAGTTGGTTAGGGTGTTGTCCGGTGCACCAAAAGGTTGTGGGTTCCATTCCTGGTCAGGGCACATATGTAGGTTACAGGTTTGATCCCTGGTTGGGGTGCATGCAGGAGGCAACCAATCGATATTTCTCTCTCACATCAGTGTTTCTCTTTCTTTCTCTCTCTCCCTCTCCCACCCTACCTCCCTCTCTAAAAACCAATGAACATGTCCTCAGGTGAGGATTTTTTTTTTCCAGCAAGTAGCTAGAGCCTATTATTTCAACTCAAATGCTTGACTTTTAGCATATATCTACAGTAAAGATTAAGCTCTGACCAAATCTGGTTTAACTCAAATTAATCAAAATTATGATCAGACCACTACAATTCCTTTATATAGTAATGTCATTTAAAACCAAAAATAAAAGGTGTTCTTTGAATAACTAAAGTTGTTCAAAATCAATCAACTGCCTCCTAAGTTATCTCAGAAGATAAGCAAACATAAAATATTAACATACCTTGTGACAGTTAAAACAGAAATCTAGTTTTTGTGTAGTAACATTAATGTCAAGCACTAAATAATTATTTATTGAATAGATCAGGTCAGTAAACTACAGCCTACAGGCCCATCATCTGTTTTTGTAAATAAAGACTTAGTGTAATAAAATATATTTAAAAAAAAAAAAAAAAAAAGCAAAAAAAGCCGAAACCGGTTTGGCTCAGTGGATAGAGCGTCGGCCTGCGGACTGAAAGGTCCCAGGTTCGATTCCAGTCAAGGGCATGTACCTTGGTTGCGGGCACATCCCCGATGGGGGGTGTGCGGGAGGCAGCTGGTCGATGTTTCTCTCTCATTGATGTTTCTAGCTCTCTATCCCTCTCCCTTCCTCTCTGTGAAGAATCAATAAAATATATTTTAAAAAAAAAAAAGCAAGACTTAGTGTAATACAAACATCTTCATTCATTTACAGACTGTCTATGGCTGTTATACTGTGAGTAGTTGCCAATATAGACTTATGGCCCTAAAATATTTTGCCCTTTACAAAACATTTTTGCTGACTCCTGGAATAGATAAAGCAATGAAAGATGTATCACATTTGTCAACTGATATGATACAAATGAGAGAAAAATTATGTCCATGAAGTTTTGGTCTTGTGAAAGACATAAAAGAAGTCCTTCACAAGTTACAGAATTAACAGTCAAGTTCACTTAAATTTTTTCATTTGGATTACTTTTATGTCTCTTTAAATCTTCTTCCTTAATGGAAAAAGTAGAGGCCAATTTTGAAGATCAATTTTCAAAAGACTCACAAACTATCCTATATAATAAAGAGGTGATATGCAAATTAACCCTCACACCCTCACAAGATGGCTGCCTATGATCAGGCCAGCAAGGGGGTGAGGGACAACCAAACGACTGAATAAGCAGGCTGTGTGGGGCAACCAGGCCAGCAGGGGGGTTAGTGAGGGACAACCAAACGACTGAGCAGTAGGCTGCGTGGGGCAACCAGGCTGGCAGGGGGGGACAGTTGGAGGCAACCAGGCCAGTGGGGGGGGGGGGGAGGCCAGTTGGGGGCAACCAGGCCAGCGGGGGGCAGTAAGAGGTGACCAGGATGGGGGTGTGTGAAGTTGGGGGTGACCAGGCCAGCAGGGGGGGCAGTTGGGAGCGATTAGGCTGGTGGGGGGGGGGCAGTTGGGGGCGACCAGGCTGGCAGGGGGGACAGTAAGGAGTGACCAGGCAAGCATGTAGAGGCAGTGTGGGACGATCAGGCCGGGGGGGGGGGGGGCAGTTAAGGGCGACCAGGCCAGCAGGGAGGGAGTAGTTGGGGGCGACCTGGCCGGCAGGCAGGTGAGCGATTAGGAGCCAGCAGTCCAGGATTGTGAGAGGGATGTCTGACTGCTGGTTTAGGCTCGATCCCCGGGATCAGGCCTAAGCTGGCAGTCAGACATCCCCCGAGGGGTCCCGGATTGGAGAGGGTGCAGGCTGGGATGAGGGGACCCCCCCCCACCTCCATGCGTGAATTTCATGCACCGGGCCTCTAGTTATTTTATAAACCAAAATGAGAACATTTTTCTACAGAAACCACCCCCTATGAGATTATTGCTTCCCTTATGAATATAAGGATTTTTATGCAATTTTTATGACAAACGAATAAATTACAGCACTGAAGAGCTGTTCTTAAATTTTAGATATGTTCTAGCTTGACAGAACACCTTACCGGATGTATCCTGGTTCCTTTTTTCCTTCTACTACTTCTTTGTCAACCTCCACACATACAATATCAGAATTAGGGACTTCGAACATTGGTTCTAATAATAGCTTTTCCTAAAGAGACAAAAAATAATAAATGGCATGGAAAACTGAGGTTACATATAACATACTTGTATTCCACAAGCCACAAATCAAAGTCATTAACTAGGTAAACATTACTGAGTCCTATTATGTACCAGGAACTGAGAGTTGCAAAAGTCAATGTAAAAGTTTTTATATTCATATTAAAACAGCTTCTAAATAAATTCAGAAAGAAGTCATTCTATAAGGTAAGCTATTTGTCTGTACTTCTGCCTACTTAAGTCACCATGCACATACAAAAGGACTACATACTTTTGGATTCGGATGTTTCTCAAAAGCATTCCTGGCATATTCTATCACTAGTCTTACTTCAAAAATGATTAATCCTAAATCATCTCTACCAGGCTCTTCAATTTTTACCATGACTTCAAATAAGCATTAGTCTCAAGTGCTTCAGCAGATTTAAAGTTGTTTACTAATGCCTAGCTGATGTGGCTCAGTGGCTGAGCATTGGCCTATGAACCGGGAGGTCAGGGTTCGATTCCTGGTTAGGGCACATGCCTAGGTTGCAGGCTTGATCCCCAATAGGGAGCATGCAGGAGGCAGCTAACTGATGTTTCTCTCTCATCACTTATGTTTCTGTCTCTCTCTTTCTCTCCCTACCGATCCCTCAAAAAAAAGAAAAAATCAATAAAAACATATTAAAGAAAACTTTATTAAAGGAAACTAGTTTCGCCTACAAGTTGGGGCTGGATTATATTCCATTTTAAGGAAAATTTGACTTGACTCAAACTAATCAAAATTATGATCAGACCACAATTACTTTATATAGTAATGTCATTTAAAAACAAAAATAAAAGATTGTTCTTTGAATAACTAAAGTTGTTCAAAACCAATCAACTGCCTCTTAAGTTATCTCAGAAGATAAGCAAACATAAAATATAACATACCTTGTGACAGTTAAAACAGAAACCTAATTTTTGTGTAGGTAACATTAATGTCAAGCACTGTGTAATAAATATTGGTTGAGTACAACAAATTTCTTATAAAATGTCAACGCTATCACCTACTTTTCTAGTGTGTATTTTTTATATAAATTTGTCCTTAATCAGTAGCACCTAAAGTCTAGGTCTTCATTAGACAGTGCAGTAGAACCTCAGTTCTCGAACTTCATTCATTCCAGAAGGCTGTTCAAGAAGTGATTTGTTCTTAAACATAAGACGGGAAACCATAAAAATACTAGAGCAATCCACAGGTAGCAAAATCTCAGACATATGCCAAAAGAAATTCTTCACTGACACTGCCCCTAGGGCAATGGAAGCTAAAGAGAAAATTAACAAATGGGACTACATCAAAATAAAAAGCTTTTGCACAGCAAAAGAAACCATCAACAAAACAACAAGAAGGCCTACTGCATGGGAGAACATATTTGCAAATGGCATCACTGATAAAGGTTTGATCTCCAACATCTACATGCAGCTTATACAACTTAATAAAAGGAAGATAAATGATCCAATAAAGAAATGGGCAACAGACCTAAATAGAAGCTTTTCAAAAGAAGACAGAAGGAAGGCCAAGAGACACATGAAAACATGCTCAACGTCACTAATTATCCGAGAGATGCAAATCAAAACAACAATGCGGTACCATCTCACACCTGTCAGAATGGCTATCATCAACAAATCAACAAACGACAAGTGTTGGCGAGGATGCGGAGAAAAAGGAACCCTCGTGCACTGCTGGTGGGAATGCAGACTGATGCAGCCACTGTGGAGAACAGTATGGAGCTTCCTCAAAAAACTGAAAATGGAACTCCCATTTGACCCAGTAATCCCACTCCTGGGAATATATCCAAAGAAACTAGAAACACCAATCAGAAAGGATATATGCACCCCTATGTTCATAGCAGCACAATTCACCATAGCTAAGATTTGGAAACAGCCTAGGTGCCCGTCAGCAGATGACTGGATCAGAAAACTGTGGTACATCTACACAATGGAATACTATGCTGCCATAAAAAAGAAGGAATTCTCATCATTTGCAGCAACCTGGATGGAATTGGAGAACATTATGTTAAGTGAAATAAGTCAGTCAATGAAAGAAAAATATCACATGATCTCACTCATTTATGGGTAATAAAGAACATTATAAACTTGAACAAAAAGATAGATACAGAGACAGTAAAGCATCAAACAGACTGTCAAATTACAGGGGGAAAGTTAGGGAGAGGTGGGGGAGATAAGAGATCAATCAAAGGACTTGTATGCATGCATATAAGCATAACCAATGGATGCAAAACTCTGGGGGGTGAGGGCATATATGGGAGTGGGGTGGGGGGGGGCAATGGTAAAATATGTACACATATAATACCTTAATTAAAAAATTGGGAAAAAAATAAAATAAAAAAAATAAAGTTTTGAGGCTTGATCAGAAAAAAAAAAAAAAAAAGAAGTGATTTGTTCAAAAAATGGAATCATTTTTTCCCATTAGAAATAATGCAAATTGAATTAATCCATTCCAGACCCCCAAATAATTCCATTTTATCCTTTCTTATATACAGTACATGTCTAATGTACTGTTTAATCTATAAATAAACACTTCTTCAATTTATCAAACCACCCCCTACTAACCTTAAAGGAACCACTTTCAGCACTTGTTCCAGGGGTGTCTTTCAGGTCTGTATGCAGCATTTTTGCTTGTTCATATATCATTGCCTCCTAAATGCTGTCACTGGCTAATTGCTTTTCATTTATCCAAATCAACAAGTTTTTCTACCTGTTCAACTGCCTGTGTTCAATGTTTCTTTCACACCCTTAGCAACATGAGCACTCTTGATGGTCTCTTTATTTTTTAAAATTGTGCTAATTGTTTTTCTGCCAACAACGAAAGTATTCTCTCTCTCTTTTGTTTGTTGCCTTCGAGACACTTTTTGTCATGCTGCGGTATCAGCATATCAGGTTTGATAACTAAGACATTTTTTTTTTCTGTGAGTTTGGTCCAGAACTGAACTGTTCAAGATGAGAGATATCCGAGAAACGAGGTTTGACTATATAATCTCAAAATGTCCTACTGAGATGACAGAAGTAATATTTAGCAGTGAAATCCTTAAAAGAAAATAGGAACATGATTTTTCTTTGGAAGCATGTAGGGAAATAGTAACACACTGTAAAGCCAGACTGTGCAGGTAGGGGAGAGAGCTCTAAAGAAGAAAGTGGGTTGTGGCTGAAAATAGGCTGGGTCTCTAGGATTTGTTACAAAATAATTTAGGGGTATAGGATCAAGGTATTTGCAAATAAATTTCAAGCAAACAAACACAAAAATGAGGATTTCAATGGGTCTGAAAAGGCACTCTGGGGCTTAATCCAAAGGCCTGTGTAGAATTTTCTGAAATTCTCCCTCCCTTGATCCTGATTTTTCTCTATTTCATTAATCATATTATGTGTATCCTTTGTTGCAAATATCTTAAAGTTTCTTTTTAGAAAGAAGAAAAATATAATTTACTATGACAATTTTAAAAAACCCTAAAAGCACTTGGGCAACTCTCTGGATATATTTCCAAAGGAAAAACATGGAGTGTTAATATTCTCAAAACTAAGATCAATAAATAATCTAGTTTTTGTAATAACAACACCAACTTACCATTATGGACCGAAGACCTCGTGCACCTGTTTTTCGTTCTAGTGCCAATCTGGCTATAGCTTTCAAAGCATCCTCAGTAACATTCAGTTCACACTAAAAATAGATTTAAAAGAAATAAGGACTTAGATAATACTTGCTATTTTCCTAATATAACCATATAGCATTTGATCTATTATCTATTATTACCTACCACCATTACTAGTCTATTTAGAACAAAAAGGAACCAATGCCCAGACCATTTACAACACAGTGTATGCACATTGTGCTAAGGGAGCACCAAAGTGGGGGTATCTAAGTAAGACCAGGGGACCAAGAAGAATTTTAAGGAGGGGTATAAGATAATTAGCTTTGTGTTTATTCATTCAATAAATATTTATTAAGAACTTAATAGCTGTTTGGTGGGCACTGTGCTTAATAATTTAAAAACGGTACGATCTGGAAGTAAAGTGGAAGATAATGATGGTGGTGATGGTCATAAACAGATTTGAGACAGGGAAACTGACCAATTAGGAACCAAATGCATGGATCAAGGTGAAGAATGATAAAGGAGCTTGAGTGGAGGTAGTGGCAATGGCAATGGAGAGGAGACTAATATTTAGAAATACTAAGTTAATAAAAATATCAGATTGACTATGTGGGTTTGAGTGACCTCCAGGTGCCTGGCACAGAGAAGGAGATGTGGGAGCTAATAAAACTTTATAGAAATAACTATATAAAAGTATGTATACACAGTATAACACAATAAAAGCATTTAGAATGTCAAGGCTGAAAGGACAATCCTATGTCTGGCTTGAGGGGTTTAGAGTAGGATGCTGGAATAATCTACAATAATCTATAATAATAAAAGTGTAATATGCTAATTAGACAGGATGTCCTTCTGGACGAAGCTGGGGCTGCGCGGGAAGCCTGGGGCCTGGGTGACTGCTGGCAGCCAGAGGGAAGCTGGTGCTGGCAGCTGGGGGAAGGAAGGCCTACTCTTACACGAATTTCATGCGTCAGGCCTCTAGTATATATATATTTATTTATCTTTAAACTTTAAACTACAATGAAGATTTTAATTGTGACAAATAAAGCCAACTCCTAAATGTCTAATATAACAAAATATACCTTCTGATTCCTAGATCTATATTTAATGAGGAATAGGCTGGTATTCCAGATGAACATGACTACTTTCTTAGTTTTTACTAGAGGCCTGGTGCACAGCTTCATGCACTGGTGGGATCCCTCGGCTTGGCCTGCAGGGATCAGGCCAACACCGGCTCTCTGACATCCCCTGAGGAGTCCCGGATTGCAAGAGGGTGCAGGCCAGGCCGAGGGGGGCTGGGGAGGGACTTTGGGAAGGCTCCAGGGCATGTCTGGCCCATCTCGCCCAGTCCCAATCGGTGGGACCCCAGCAGCAAGCTAATATACAGGTCGGAGCATCTGCCCCCTAGTGGTCAGTGCATGTCATAGCGACTGGTCGAACAAATGGTTGGACACTTAGCATATTAGGCTTTTATATACATATAGAAGATGCAAATATATGCAATTTCAATAGCAAAAAAACATAAATTAACTAAGTATGAAAAATAAAAATCTAACCTTATCCATGCTGAATAAGGCCTGGTACTGAGGAATAACAGCATTACGTGGCTCAGTTAGTATTTGTACAAGTGTTTTCTCATCTAGGCTATGTAAAGGAACTACCACAGGCAACCGTCCCACAAACTCAGGAATCATGCCAAATTCAATGAGATCTCTGGCTTCTACATGACGTAATAATCGATCTTTTTCTTCAATGTCTTGGTGAGTATTTGATTCGCCACTTCGATTGGCAAGGTCTGCAGCAGCTGCAGCCCTTCTGCCTTTTCCAAGATTTGATGGTGTTCCAAATCCAAGATACTGCCAAAGAACAGATGGATGTTATAAATAACAGAATGAAGTTGCATTGTACTAAGTACTTTGCATGCATGTCTCATGTGATCTTTGCAACAGAAGAAATTTCTATTATCATTCACATTTTACAAATAAAGCAAATTGGTCTAGAAAGATTAAGTACTTTGTCAAAGCTCTTGTTGCTGAAATGGTAAAGGCAGGATTCGAACTCAGGTCTACCTACCTTCAGAATTGAGAACCTGTAATAACCAACTCTCAAAGAATGATTTCTAGTAAAGTAGATAAGTAAGAAGTCCCTTAGAACTCAGATAATGATGTTTCAGGGTTTTTCTGAGACCTGTGAACTAGTGTGATTTCCAAAATAGGTAAGAACTGTGAAAATGGAGACAGTAATTATTGTGTAACCAAAGTTACTTTTATACTACTATAAACAGGAGTAGTGCCTACAGAACAAGCAGCCTGATAAAGAAATTATCTAGCCCTAGCTGGTTTGGCTCAGTGGATAGAGTGTCAGCTTGAGGACTAAAGGGTTCCAGGTTTGATTCCCGGTCAAGGGCATGTGCCTCCGTTGCAGGCTTGATCCCCAGTGTGGGGCGTGCAGGAGGCAACCAATCAATGATTCTCTCTCATCAATGATGTTTCTCTCTCTCTCCCTCTCCCTTCCTCTCTGAAATAAAAATATATTTTAAAAAATTATCCACAAGGGTCTTAAGTCACTCCTAAGCATTCTATTAAAATCATTTGGGGTTGCATATGTCAACCTATGAATTAGAATAATTTAAGATTGGATTTTAAAAAGAACACATAAGGATGACATCAAACAAGAATGCTAAGTTTGCTGCAAAAGGTTGGATCTCTAAGGTGTATGGCTCTTGCTTCAGTCAATATAAAAGAACTATACTCTAGATAATTATTAGAAAGCTTAATTTTGATATGTCATATAGCTTCTGTCAAAAGTATAAGCACATGATGTATGAGAAAACAGAGTAAGTTAAAAATCAATTCCTCTGGCCTGGCCTGTGTGGCTCAGCAGTTTAGCGTCGACCCAGTAACCAAGAGGTCACCAGTTCAATTCCCGGCCAAGGCATATGCCTGGGTTGTGGGCTCAATCCCCAGTGGGGGATGTGGAGGAGGGATCTGATTGATGGTGTTCCTCTCTCATTGATGTTTCTATATCTCTATCCCTCTCCCTTCCTCTCTCTCTAAAACACAATAAAAACATATTTTTAAAAAATCAATTCCTCTGATTCTCTAAGTTGTGTACATGAACAGTTAGTGTATAGGAAAGCAAAATACCTTTCATTCAATAATTTAAACACTTATTAAGCATATTTTATATATAAGCTTATCCTATCTAATAAAAGAATAATATGCAGATGACCATCACTCCAACACACAAGATGGCTGCCCCCATGTGATCAAAGATCCTGCCCCATGTGGACACAAGATGGCCAGCAGGGGAGGGTAGTAGGGAGGGACCAGGCTTGCAAGGGAGGGCAGTTGTGGGTGATCAGGCCAGCAGGGGAGGGCAGTTGGGAGGGACCAGGCCTGAAAGGGAGGGCAGTTAGGGGCGATCAAGCCTGCAGAGGAGGGCAGTTAGGGGTGACCAGGCTGGCAGAGGAGGGAAGTTGGGGCAAACAGGCTGGCAGGGGAGCAGTTAGACATCAATCAGGCTGGCAGGGGAGTGGTTAGGGGGTGATCAGGCTGGCAGGCAAAGCGGTTAGGAGCAATCAGGAAGGTAGGCAGGCGAGTGGTTGGGAGCCAGCAGTCCTGGATTGTGAGAGGGCAGTCGGACATCTCTCGAGGGGTCCCAGATTGGAGAGGGTGCAGGCTGGGCTGAGGGACAAACACCCCCCTCCCCGTGCACGAATTTCATGCACCAGGCCTCTAGTCTAGTAATAAATGTATACATATTTTATGTAAATATAAACATTAAGCAATTACTATGAAACACTGGGTATACAAACCTGAACACAGTCCTTACCCTAAAAGGGCTTATTGAGAGTGAGAACACATGAAGGTATTAAAGTATCGTAGATGTAATAAAGGACAACTGTACAGGAAACAATGGTAGTGGAAAGGAGGAAAAGGCATATACAGGGGAATGAAGGTAGGAGGTGATTAAGGAAGCCTTCACAGAGGAAATGCCTAATCATTTAACAGACTGAGTCTTAAAGGTTGAACATATTTGCCAACTAGATTGAGGCAGTGGAGGCATGAGCTAAAGGGATAAAATTTAGGACTACAAGCACTTTGATATGGTTGGAATACAAGTATATTATTTAACACTAGAGGCCTGATGCATGAAATTCGTGCAAGAGTAGGCCCTCGCAGCCCTGGCTTTGTCTGGAAGGTCGTCTGGATGGTTGTTACGCTGTTCGGCCATTTGGTCGATTTGCATATTACGCTTTTATTATTATAGATTATTATAGATAGATTGTAACCCTAGCTTTCAGTGAGGGTTGATAAAACAAAAGCCACATTAATGTGTTTAATCCTCTGTAAAATCCCTGTTGAAGACCCTTATGAAAAGGAATTTTCATAAAGATTTATATGAAAAACTTTTTAAATCTTTGTCTCTCCTCAAGACCTCATATGATCTAAACCAGGCGTCCTCAAACTACGGCCCGCGGGCCACATGCGGGTGGTTTTTGCCGTTTTGTTTTTTTACTTCAAAATAAGACATGTGCAGTGTGCATAGGAATTTGTTCATAGTTTTTTTTAAACTATAGTCCGGCCCTCCAATGGTCTGAGGAACAGTGAACTGGTCTCCTGTTTAACCCTTTGCACTCACTTGCTTTTTTCTCAAGCTGCTACCGACGCTAACCGTGTCGAGTCACACTCGACATCCGAGTGCAAAAGGTTAAAAAGTTTGAGGACCCCTGATCTAAACCTTCCTTCTACATTCTTCTAATCTCTTTTCTCATATTACTTTTAACTGTTCTTTTCTACATGTTTTTAGCTTCAAATTCTTTTTTGAAATTATGAATTACAATTAAGTATCAGAACATGGTCCCTGCCTTAGGTCACAGAATTTCAAATATAAAGTTATCTTTCTCTCTCACACACACACACAGAAATAACATCATTCTAATTTATTTGGCTAATTTATGCAAAATTTCAAAAGCAAAAAATAAAAACCAACCAAATTAAGAATATGAAAACTCTATCCATGCTGAGTAAGGCCTGGTACTGAGGAATAACAGCATTACATGGCTTTGTTAATATTTGTACAAAAGTTTTCTTATCTAGACTATGCAAAGGGATTACCACAGGCAACCCTTCCATTAGCAGCATTGTATTTTTATACTACTAAACTGCTACTGAAACTAGTGCATGCAAAGCCAAGGAGAGAGACTTAAAGCAAGTGATACAGCAAAGAGCTGATTTATGATATATTCATTTAGGTAGAATATTATGTTATGTAAAAGGGATGATTTGTGGCTAGCCATTATATAAAACACATGGAAAATACAGGTCTTGCCAAAACCGGTTTGGCTCAGTGGATAGAGCGTCGGCCTGCGGACTCAAGGGTCCCAGGTTCAATTCCGGTCAAGGGCATGTACCTTGGTTGCGGGCACATCCCCAGTAGGGGGTGTGCAGGAGGCAGCTGATCGATGTTTCTCTCTCATCGATGTTTCTAACTCTCTATCCCTCTCCTCCCTCTCCCTTCCTCTCTGTAAAAAATCAATAAAATATATTTAAAAAAAGAAAAGAAAAGAAAATACAGGTCTTTTGGGCTTCTATGTTGATATTATATTTTAGTATAATCAATCAATAAATAAATACTGGGCATGTACCTTGAAGATATGAAGAAATAAGTTCCAGTTAAAAATCAAGGTTTATAAGAATATTCAGGAAACATCTAAAAAACTATGTGGGATTCACAACCCTTGCTCCAATCCCCAAATTGCTCCCTTCCATTTGTCAGCAGGGGCAATGGAGACAGCTCTTTATTGGGCTTCAGTGAATTGAGTAAGAGGAATGAACAGAAATTTTACTGATACAGCACCTACCTCAAATAATAAAATAACTCCTTAAATAGAAAACTGATATAATCAAGTTATACTTTTGAAATGTCCAAATATATATATATATACATATATACCTACATACATACATACATACATATATATGTGTGTGTGTGTGTGTGTGTATGTATGTGTATGTATGTGTGTATATATATATATATATCCCAAAAAATATATACACAGTTTAACAGCTGATAACTCACTTTTCACTCCTTTTCAGGTTTAACTGATTTGAAATAATGGGTGAAGTCAGATTAAGCTTTGAACAAAGAAAATTTTTCCTGAAGTGACACTAGACTTTTTTTATGAGGATACATAAGATAAAGTTTATGGTATAAAACCGGCAACAATCAATGAATTGAGGGTGCACAAATACCAAACGAAATGATTCTTGATGTTTGAGATTCTACTACTTCATGTTATCAACTGTGCCTGGACCAGAACAGTCATCAGTTTGAAAACAGGCATTGACGAAAAAAAAAAAAAAAATCATTTCTGTAGATTCTTTTACATTTTGAAAATGAACTGTATGTTAATAAGTACTGACTAATCATACCAAGTGTGTATACATTTTTTGGGGACATCCTGTATATAGATGATATTTAGAAATATTCTAACTTGCTACTCTAAAATAAAAAAATTAAAAAACTAGAAATATGTTTCTGGTATGCTCTAAGAAAACCTTAACTCTTTAAAATTCACAACTGGCAGCCAGCACGTATGAGAATAGAAAATGAATAGCCATCCTCTGTAACTTCAAATGCTCTGTATCCCAGTAACTTCTCAGAAAAACTTACCTTTTCATTTTTCCTCCTGCTGATGATTCTGTCTAAACCATTGAAAGCACCAGATGCAACAAACAGGATGTTTGTTGTATCAACTTGTACTGTTTCTCCACGTAACTTGCGGGAATTCTTTTCTGGAACATTGACTATTGTGCCTTCCAGTAGTTTCAATAAGCCCTAAAGAATGAATGATTTTTAGCATCATCATATAAGTGTATTATTTATTATACTTTAGATAATGGGATTCAATGGGGAAAATAATATGTGGTTATGGTCAATGAGTATAACTAAAGAAAACTCCATTTCTAGAACATGAAAATCTAATGCACTATCACATTAATAATTAATAAATTTATTTGGTATAGTTTTGGGACTGCTGATGCATTTAGGAATCAATCAACTGAGAGGTTGTTTTCGGTGGTAAAGATATAATCCTGACATCAAGATAGAATTATGACTCAAAGATGGTACCCAACCATTGTAGGAACATTCAAAATTTTGAAAATAGTTAAAGATTTGTCTTTCATATAAATAAAAATTTTATTATACTCCTAGTATTAAACTTTGAGAATATCTATATTTTGAGATGCCTTTATAAAAAATTATCCAGCACATTTTCTAACTGTGATTGTACCTCTCTATGTCTTGGTCAGAAAAAGAAAGCAATTTCCTTATCTTGTAGTTATGTCATAATTAGTCACCAGTAAAAGGTCATTTGACCAATAAATATATCATTAGGACTTCAATTATGACCATACAAGGAATGAAACACTATTTTATCCTACCTTATAACTAAATGAAAAGAATAAGATACAGGTACATAGTTCATCTGTGTCTAGTTAGAACCAGAACTTTCTTAAAGAGTCCTCTAAATATGTTTAACTGGGCCTTTGAGGAATAAAACCAACAGAAATTAAATTTCACTTTTTTTCTGTTCTTTAAAATATTTTCAATTTCCTAAGAGGTTATTTGGTATTTAAAATTGCCAATAGTTTTCTCTTAGGATCTGAAGTACTTTAAAGTGGTTATGTGGAGTTTGGGGGTGGGAAAGATAAACAAAACAGAATCTAATTGAATATGAAACCAAACGTACAATATTGGGAGGTTGATGTATTCCCTTCCTTTTAGTGGGCTTGAACAAAATATTCAACTGCTTACTTGCTGAACGCCTTCTCCACCTACATCCCGTAACTGATGAATGCCTGGCACACTGCCAATCTTATCTACTTCATCCAGAAAGACAATTCCTATAATTTAAGGAGGAGTCTATTTATAATATGAAAAAGATATACACAAGATAACCTCAGCTTTTAAATACTAGGTAGCCAGAGAGCAAGGTTATTCGATCTTTCACATTTAACATACAGAAATATATAAACATGCACTGCTATCTCTCCCATTCATCATTTCGTGCAAATGTTTTATAATTTATTTTATAGAATATTACTTGGGTATGATAACCAATTCTCTCTGACAATAGCAGTCTGTCCCACTGATGTTTTCAGGTTCTTTATTCTAGGAGCTGAGAGAGAGGCATAGTGTAGAAGCATGAGGTACACGTAGTGCTGATACTAGTAAAACTTTCCCAACTATATTATTATCTTAAAGGAATTTGTCAAGTTCTTCATGTAAACAAGGACAGATGCTAGATGGGGAAAGGAGAAATGCAGCATCTATGATATCCCATAGGGCAATAGGCTAATCTGTTTCTAGATTCATCTTGCACTCTCCTGCCCTTGCGTCCTTCCCCTCCCCATCCCAGCAATCAGAGTCTGGAGGAGAGTCAGAATAGCAAACACAATGATAGTAATAACCCTTTACACTCGCTTGCTTTTTCTTGATTCCTGCTACCGATGCTAACCGTGTCGAGTCACACTAGACATCCGAGTGCAAAAGGTTAAGGATCTAACAGAGTAATAATTTAGCTAATTTTCACCCTAGTAATCAACTAATGACAATAAGGCAAAGCAAACTTTGTGGCTCTTAGTCAGTATACTAGAGAACATTTAAATAGGTACTTTTATATAATTACAGAATTTTACTTGATTCAAAATAAGAATTACATTAGCTCTTACTGAAAGACTGCTTCCTCGGTCGACTACATCTGGGGATAGACAAGCAAGCTATTTTGAAAACATACCTTGTTGTGCTTTTTCTACATTGTAATTGGCATCTTGGAGCAGTTTGGCAATCACAGATTCAATATCTTCACCTACATATCCAGCCTGAGTCAAAGTTGTACAGTCACAGATAGCAAAAGGAACATCAAGGCATTTAGCTAGAGTTTGTGCCAGCAGAGTTTTACCTACAAATAGAAACAATAACTAAAAGTTTACTGAAAATATGTTAATGTACAAATTTTCTATAAAATACAAAATAAATTGGAATGGTATATAATAAGAAAATCATTGAGCCCTAGCTGGTTTGGCTCAGTGGATAAAGCGTCAGCCTGCAGACTGAAGGGTTCCAGGTTTGATTCCGGTCGAGGACACATGCCCGGGTTGTGGGCTCAATCCCCAGTAGGGGGTGTGCAGGAGGCAGTCAATCAATGATTCTCTCTCATCATTGATGTTTCCATCTCCCTCTCCCTCCCTGAAATCAATTTTAAAAAAATCACTGCTGCATCTTTTCTACACTATTATTCAGATCTAATGTCATTTTACTTTTATCATCCTATCTAATAAAAGAGTAATATGCAAATTGACCATCACTCCAACACACAAGATCGCTGCCCCCATGTGGACACAAGATGGCTGCCCCCATGTCACAAGATGGCCGCCACAAGATGGCCAGCAAGGGAGGGCAGTTGGGGGTGACCAGGCCGGCAGAGGAAGGCAGTTGGGGGGGATCAGGCCTGCAGAGGAGGGCAGTTAGGGGTGACCAGGCCGGCAGAGGAGGGAGTTTGGAGGTGACCAGGGCAGCAGGGGAGGGCAGTTAGGGGTGACCGGGCAGGCAGAGAAGGGCAGTTGGGGAGGAACAGGCCAGCACGAGAGGGCAGTTGGAGGAAACCAGGCCTGCACGGGAGGGCAGTTAGGGGTGACCGGGCCAGCAGAGGAAAGCAGTTGGGGGTGACTGGGCCGGCAGGGGAGGGCAGTGTGGGGCGACCAGGCCAGCAGGGGAGGGCAGTGGGGCGATTGGGCCAGCAAGGGGGGGGGGGGGGCAATTGGGGCAATCAGGCCAGCAGGGGAACAGTTAGGCGTCGATCCAGGCTGGCAGGCAGGCGAGCGGTTGGGAACCAGCAGTCCCAGATTATGAGGGATTTCCGACTGCCAGTTTAGGCCTGATCCCACTAAACAGGCAGTCGGACATCCCTTGAGAGTTCCCAGATTGGAGAGGGTGCAGGCTGGGCTAAGGGACACCCTCCTCCCAGTGCACAAGTTTCATGCACCGGGCCTCTAGTCCCTAATAATATGTTAGAAATTGGCCTAAAGGGCAATACCAAGGTCTCAAATTCAGCTTGAAGCCTATGCAGAAATACTGATAATATATGAATGATTGGCCTTAGATTTTTTTTCAAGAGCCAAGGTCTCTCAATCATAAAACAGTTACAAAATCATTTATATTCTGTTTTTTAAAATGAGTAGTAAATTTTTTCAAGAAGTTATTTACCTGACCCAGTTGGTCCAAGCAGCAAAATATTACTCTTTTCAAGTTTTATGTCATCATGGGCAGAATCCAATACTTCACCTCCTCGTTTTTCCTGAGGCATTTGTTGATTTACCTGTTGCTGCATTGATGCTCCTAAAGCATTACCATGTGGACTAATTCCAGCAATCTGAAGCAATTCTGAAAAAAAGTCAAAGGAATTACTAGAGCTTCATTTTATTTTATTTGAAAAAATGCCTAATAAAACCTTATGTCTAAAACCAATCACTTATTTAGAAAAATTTAAATATTTTGACAATTTGTCTTACCTAAAAAGAAAGAAAATTTCCAATTATCTAGTGACAAAATTACAAGGCACAGTGATTATTTAGGGAACCTCAAGCAAAGAAAATTGTTTCTTTTTATCCTCTCCTCCTTATTTATGTAAACCTGAATGAAGAAAGCCCTTTGCTCAAGGGAAGGCAATATAATGGAAAGAGAACAGTGCTTAGGAGCCAGAAAGCATTCGTTTTGACCCTTTGTCTGTAAATGGCTATATGATTTGGGGCAAGTCTATAAACTTAGTGCTATTTCCTAATCTATAAAATGGCAACAATTCTTGCCTTATCAATTTCAAAGTGTAAGAATAAAATGTAATTGATTGGGAGGCACTTGAAAGATAAAGAAAGATACCGTATTTTCCGGCGTATTATTTTTTTCAGTACATATGAAAAGAAGCATAGCTGCAGAGGAAAATACTGAACTGAGAAATAGAGAACTTGGTTCTGGTCTCATAGGTCCATGGCAAGTCACTTAACTTTACTCGGCCTGCTATCTTACTATAAAGTGAAAATACTGAGCCATATGATCTCCAGTCTCTTCCACATCTAAGAATAATTCTGTGAGTCTCCCACAGAAACCAAATATGGTAAGATTCACTATCCCTGGCACTATCTGAATCTAATTTTATAGGATCTCCACTGGATCTTTCTAGTCCCTTTATTAAAGATACAAAGCTTAACTAGATGGGACTGATATTGTTGGTGAACTATCAGTTTATTAGCAGATCCCTAAAACTAATCATACTTGCTTATAAATTCTGAATTTATTTTTAGGTTGTTTCTAATAAATGGTTTAAGAATATCAGTACTTTCCAATGCATTATTTTAATCTAACCAACAGATGTCAGCAGACACAAATATTTATGGTCCTTTCCACCTGGCGGTCACTTTCAAACTATCTTAGTGGTCACACTTAAGGTAAAGGATTATTCTATTCATCAGAAATAACAGAATTTAATAAACATTTGAATTTAATTAAATTGCGCTACAGTTGAGAATTAATGATTAATGACTAACTCACAATGCTATGCCTCATTACAATCCACATCACGCAAAAAAGATGCAGTCCCCTATTTTAGTGAAATTAGTTAGCTAGTTGTCCCTAGCAAAATTGTTTGTTTTTTAAATTTCAGAAAAATCTAGATAGAAATTGTGACAATATAAGAAGGGGCTGGCTCAATTATAGGTCTGACCAGTGAGGAAAATACAATTTAGGTGAATAATTCGAATAAAGTCGCAAGAAGCACATTAACTACAATGGAGTCACATGATGCATGTATTTAACTTACTCAATGATTTAAGTTTTAAAAAGAGAAATATTTTAAATAATGCAGAACAGTTACATTAATTGTTACATTTTATGAAAATATGCCACAGTAAACTTGAGATAACTCTCCTGTTCTTTTAATTAGTCTCTGTTGCTGCATATCTCTACCTGCATAAGCACCTCTCTATAATGAGCAGAACTATGAACAGGCAGGCTAGCACAGTGATTAGATGCATGAACATCATCAGCTGTGTGTGGCCCTGGACAAATTACTTGAAACTTCTGTGCTTCAATTTTCTCATCTGTAAAAATGAGAGTGAAAATATATTTTTGTCTTACAGGTATTGGAAAGATTAAGTGAAGTAATATATGTAATATATGTGCCTGGAAGATCCTATAATAAAAGGCTAATATGCAAATTGACTGAACAGCAGAACTACCAGTTGCTATGATGTGCACTGACCACCAGGGGCAGATGCTCAATGCAGGAGCTGCCCCCTGGTGGTCAGGTGCTCCCACAGGGGGAGCGCCGCTCAGCCAGAAGCCCTGAGCCGGGCTCAGGCTGGCAAGTGCAGATGGTGGCGGGAGCCTCTCCCGCCTCTGCAGCAGCACTAAAGATGTCCAACTGCCGGCTTAGGCCCGCTGCCTGCTGAGGGCTCCCGAACTGCAGGAGGGTGCAGGCTGGGCTGACGGACACACACCCCCCCCCCCCACCGCGAGTGCATGAATTTCATGCACCGGGCCTCTAAGTAGTTTTCTAAGTGTCACAGAATTTGCTATCAGCATTGCTATTTTGCTAGTGTTTAATTATTTCTATAATATGGCCTTTAAATGCAAGCCAACTATTTCATCTGATGCTCAACTTAAAAACATCTGTTCCAATGATGGAGAAAAAAAGTATCATCTTTTTTTTAAGTTGGTTTTCTCTTCTTTTTGTACAAGGAAATGAACACGCTCATGGACAAGACCTGGAATAATGTCCCAGTCCCAGTTTCCAGTCACTTTGTTCCAAATACAGACTGTAAATTTTTATAGCTTGGGGTACATCTACCATCAGTCATCAGTTTTATTATGTAGTATGGTGGTATCTAACATGTGATTTCCAAAGGAACATTCAAGAATATTTTGATTATATATGTCTTTGGCCTAATGGCCTAACTTTAGAACTTAAAACCCCACATAGGACAAGACTAAACTATACTGAAAATAAATTCAATTTAGCTTTCAGTATATTAATTTCCAAGTCAATCAATATATATAATTATAAATTGCTTTTACCTAAGTTCGTAAGTACTATTACTTGTTAACATTTAAATTACATTAAATCACTACATATAACATATATTTATATTCATTATAAATTTTTCTTTACTAGTTTCACAAACCATCTGCCCAAATTTATGAATATTGACAGCATATTTGATTATATTTTTAGGTTATAAAATATATATTATACATGCAGTATATAATAAACTGTATTATTTAGATCTTACATTCTTATATGTAATCTAATTCTACTGCATTTACTGTGTTTCTTAATTTTATCATGCATGGTATAATCATTATTTCCATACAATTTAAAAATAACTAGAGATAATATCATTCTATTTACATATAATAAATCTCATGCCAGAGTTGATAAACTGGTTATGTCCTCATGGCACATCCTACATATATAGTACACTTCAATTAGTAGGTATATAATACGCCTTAGTCAAAGGCAAAGTAAAAGTATCAAACTTAAGTGAATAAGTGAAAAATGTTCATACTGGTTTATTATCTGTTTTCTTGTGTTTGTTATTTTAATTACTGAAACAAAGGCCACATAAATCTTTTTATGATACCTCTGGAATCTTCACCCTCTCTGTGTCGCAATTATATCCACTTCCAAAGGAATGGGTGCAAAACATCAGAATGGCCACTATCCTTGATGTATCAGGTCCTTCCACACCCTCTATCAGACCTTCTGATGCTTATAGGGGCAATCCAGGGTTGGAAACAGTGAGTTGGGGCTTATTCATAATTTACAAGCTACACTATGCTTCATATATGCTAAAAAATAAAGTGTGGTTTTTGGCAAAGAGTAGCCGTAAAATAATCAGCCTTCCCCAAAACTTCTGTCACTTATAATTATGCAGACCAACTCTAATTGTAAGGCAAATACACACACACACACACACACACACACACACACACACACACAAAATGGCAAACTGTAGATTTTTACAAATACAACTCCTGTTATTATGTAGGTCTACATTTATAGAGAAAAACTATATATAATACTTTTTATCTCTCTACATTATGCTTTACAAAATACAACAAAATAGATCAAATCAACTATCTGAAATAAGCCAACATATACAAACTACACAAATTAGTTATGAAAAACTATTCAAAGTTATATATACCATATATGATAAACATGTTTAGATAATATACATCTTTCTTGGTAATACACAAACAAATACATGTCCCCCATTACTATTGCTGACATACTTCACTGAGGTAAATCTCAAAGGGAAGAATGATTACAGAGGACCTGAGGAAAGGTCACTTACTTGTAAATCTGTACTCATCCTCCCGTCTTCTTATTTCTAACTCTAAGAAAGAGGATGAAAATGGCAACATGAAAATATTATATATTTGTTTAGGGGAACAAACAAGGAGTATTCCACTTCTTGTCTCTTGCAAATAAAGAATATGTTCATTAACTTTTTTTAGCTTTTCAACCATTATGAAGAATCTATATGCTGCATCCTTTCCACATTAAAAAAACAAACAAACATACTTAATGATGGCTGTCCAGTTGCTAATATTCACATTTGTCAAATATAAAGTTGGTATCTATTTTAAGAAAATAGTAATAATTTGTCTTTAATAAGAATTTAAACCTCTCATACTATAATTATTATATAACCATTTATTTTTCTAGAACTAGAACAGCTAATTATTGATTTGGTGACTGAAGAAACCAGAAAAAAATCCTTTTGCTTCATGACTAGGCAATGCTATTTGGACCTTATAAAATGAAGGTTCTAAATCTTCATTAGTTATTATGACTTATACTTTCTAAAAATAGAGTAACTGATGCTACTACATAACTATTTTGCAGTAAGTTCAACAAGTGAACAAGTGTTTTCATTGAGCTAGTTCTATATTTAGTAGCTACTGAAAGCAATCAAAAGATACTATACTTTTATAAATGTAAGTAGTTAGCAGAACTCCCTCAAATTGTAAAATGATGACTAAAACAATGTAAAATGATAGCTGTATGCCTAAGTAAGACATCAGGACTCCATGGCCCATAACAACAACAAAATTTTAAATATTAACATTTTACTCTACTCAGTTTTTAAAAATAAAATCATTCTATTAATATAACACACATTGCCCTGGCCAGTATGGCTCAGTTGGCTGAGCATCATCCTGTGCACCATGGAGGTTGCCAGTTCCATTCCTGGTCAAGGGCACATGTCCAGGATGCAGCTCAATCCTGGGTAGGGTTCGTGCGGGAGGCAGTCAACTGATGTTGTGCTCTCACATTGATGTTTCTCCCTCTCCCTTCCTTCCCATAAATCAATAAACTATTCTATAAAAAATATATATGACACATTATTGTGCACAGTACGTTGATATTACACAGTTTATTGGCATAGTAGAATCAATCATTAATAGGAATTATACTTTGAATCACTTAAAATTTGCCCCTAACCTTGTGCACTGTAGTTGGGGCCCAAAAAGGAAAGAGTGCTGTATGTTCTCCAATAATTATATATGTATGTATATGACTTAGGCAGATGAATTCTGCACCCTGAACTCAAAAGAGAAGAGAACTCAGTCATACAGAGCACTGCAAAGATAGGTTCATGGAGAACTAGTTGTGGTGAGGTCTATAATTCAAAGGTGTATCTCAATCTCTACCTTAGTAACTTTCAAACATTTTTCACTGAGAATCTTGGTAAGAAATACATTTTACTCTGTGACTCAGAACCTATGCACATATAACTAAAAGAAAAAGTTTTAAGAAACAATACAGATAAATGCACTCTGGTATTTTCTATTAATATCTTAACTTTTTTAATACAAAAATCATTTTAGTACTTTGAAAAATGCTGTACTATACTAAAAGCACTTTAAGTCAAAAGCAAGGAGTTGCAATAAAGATTACTTCTAGGCATAGTAATCTCTATTTTGGTCAATTATCAAAACACTAACCTCTAGGTGTTAATGATGTCTGCTTCTCAACCTCTGCTTGCTGCCTCAGATTAGTTGGAATATTATTATATATTCTCTTGTAATGATTGTACACGGCAACTGAAAGCACCTTCTTAGCAAATGACTGGCCAACAACATACTTGTCGAGGTAGTTATAAATCTGAAAAATAATTAGGTATGAATAATTTAATGTGCGCTATCATAAAAATACATACATTTAAAAGAAAGTTATACAGCAAGCATATATGCTTCCAGTTTTAAATTTGAATACTCATCAAAAACAAAATGCAAGGACATAACACATTATGTAGCAATGATTCAAGGTCCCAAACCCTACATGTACAAAAACACAATTTGTTCTCTAGCCTAACAAAGTATCTCTGGCCTCTTCTAATGCTACGCTAGTTTCTATTCTATAAACAATCCCATTGATCCTAATTTTTAAAAGTTAATATTAAAGTAACTTAGAATACCTGCATATGCCACCAAGAGTCTAAAGATATTATCATTAATGTAAATCATTAAAATTAATCCCTTCTACACCTTTCTCAATCATAGGAATAATATTCTTCACAAAGACAATGTATTATAGGTTTGCAGAGTGAGCTAAAGATGAATATCAGTGGACTTGGATCTCAGCTAAAGGACAGTATTACAGTTACTGAACTACCAGCAAGTGGACCTTTTGAAAGTCATGATCTTCTTCGAAAAGGTTTTTCTTGTGTGAAAAATGAACTTTTGCCCAGTCATCCTCTTGAATTATCAGAAAAAAATTTCCAGCTCAACCAAGATAAAATGAATTTTTCCACACTGAGAAACATCCAGGGTCTATTTGCTCCACTAAAATTGCAAATGGAATTCAAGGCAGTGCAACAGGTTCAGCGTCTTCCATTTCTTCCAAGCTCAAACCTTTCACTGGATATTTTGAGGGGTAATGATGAGACTATTGGATTTGAAGATATTCTTTTTTTTTTTTTTCTTTTTGGATTTGAAGATATTCTTAATGACCCATCACAAAGTAAACTAATGGGAGAACCACACTTGATGGTGGAATATAAACTTGGTTTACTATAACGCACTGAGCTGACCCTGGAAATGGAGGGGCTACATCTTGTTTATAGTCGTCTTTTTGCTATAATTTTATGTATACAACATTAAAAGTACTGACACCTGAGAATTGTTGCCTACATAGTATCATCATTGGAAATTATTTGTGTCTTTGGTTTACGTCCATGTGACAGTTGAAGGCACTAGAGATGATTTTAAAACTCCTGAATTATATTGAAACAATAACCTTCTGTATCTTTAAAAAATTGTTGCTAATGAATATTATAAAACTGACAACAGGTTTTAGTTTAACCTATTTCCTAGGCATTCCATAAATTGAATTTTGAATAACCATTATCAGTATTTGAGTCCTTAGTCTTCATAGCCCTTTCAGAGTAAACATCTGTAATTGCTTTCAGTGATAACATTTCAAATTAAGTACAAAATCAGATATGTATATTTTACCTTGTTTCCATAGCCCATTAGTACCCATAAAAGTAATATTTGCGCCCTAGCTGGTTTGGCTTTAGTCAGCCTGCAGTTCCATTCCGGTCAAGGGTACATTCCCCAGTTCTGGGCTTGATCCCCAGTAGGGGGTATGCATGAGGCAGCCAATTGATGGTTCTCTCTCATTATTGATATTTCTATCTCTCCCTCTCCCTTCCTTTCTGAAATCAGTAAAAATATATTTTTTAAAAAAGAAGAATATCTGTGCCTGACCAGCATGGCTCAGTGGTTGAGTGTCGACCTATGAGCCCGAATGTCATGGATCAATTCCCTGTCAGGGCACATGTCCTGTTGTAGGTTCCGTCCCCAGTGTGGAGCATGTGGGAGGCAGTGGATCAGTGATTCTCATCATTGATGTTTCTATCTCCCTTCTCTAAAATCAATAAAAACATTTAAAAAAGGAAGAAAAAAAAAGGCAATGTATTATAAAAGTATCCTTGCCCACTGCGATGGTTCAGTGGTTGAGCCGTTGACCTATGAACCAGGTCAGGGCATGTGCCTGGGTTGTGGGCTCGATCCCCAATAGGGGGCATGCAGGAGGCAGCTGATCAATGATTCTCTCTCATCATTGATGTTTCTATCCCTCTTTCTCCCTTCCTCTTTGAAATCAATAAAAAAATATTTTTAAAATACATAAAAGTGTCCTTTTCAAAAACAGGCACTATATAATCAAAATCCATTAAAACACCAGTATCTATGTGTTTTAATACAAACATTTAGCTTTTTCTGACATTAACTTCAAAGCTACTTATTTATCTACATGGCAATATAAAAGCTTTATTCTTTGAAGAAACTAAAGCTCTATTCGATACTTGGATACTGCCAACAGCTTGGGACGTGGGGTAAATTCCTTCAGCTTTCAGTAAATAGAAATTAACTGTTAATATTAACTAACTCTGGAAAAAAAGTTAAATTGCCCAATTATTTTCTAGAACTTTGACTCGGATGTCTAAAGTCTATATAAATCAGTAGAGAATATAAAGCTTAATAGCTACATTTTCTATTACATCATTTATTTTTACATGACAAATTCTTTAGTTGTTGACCATATGCATTTTATTATGTTTTTTAAAAAATCCTCATTCTTCACAAATTACACTCATGAATTATTAAATCTGCCACAGCACGTTTAGATGAAGAAACAAATGCATTGGTATCAAAATAGAGTAGAAGAAAGCTACACCAAGACAGAGGATGAGAAATAATCGAAGAGTACAAACATCTGAAACATGGCCAGAACACAGGGCACACAGCCCAGGAGCAGGCTGCCTGTTCTCAGAAGGTGCACACCAAGCACCCACCCAATGGGGCTGGTGGTACACTCTGTTGTGTTTCATACAGCCAACTCACAATCTGTCTGAGACTCCTGGAAAGAGCCCATACACAAAAGCCACAGCTATAGAGGAGAGTGCCATAAAAAAAATTACTTGCTTCCACTGTTAGCCTGAGGCTATTTTACCATAAAGTAGACTAATTTAATGGGGGGAGGGGAATTGCAGGCTGGTATTATTTAGGTGGTCAAACTAACAAAAATAAATCCATAGTTGCTCTATTTGAAGGTTATCATTTTAGATTAATTTAGTATTAACACTATTTTAATAATCATCCAACTACATTTCATTGTTACTGAATAGAGTAATCATGACATGATGGAAAAAGCAACGGACTCCATACCTAAATTCCAGGTATCAAATATCAAAAGTAGTTTGGCCAAATATAGTCCATATTAATAACTTAGAATATGTGTTTAGATACTAGTATTAGGATACAATATAAACTGAGGAGAGGGGAGCAATGAAATGCTTTCAAGATCAAATGCTTGTAAGACTTTATACCTTCTTGGGGGGAGGAGGTGGTTTCTGTTGGAATGCCAATTTTACAGCTTCTGCTGCTGATTCTGGTTCTTTAATTATGCTTTTCTTTGAGTCTGCTTCAGATAGCACAACAAAAAAATGATGACATTTTTCACACTTCACAAAACGGGTGGATGCTGTAAAAGAAGAGTCAGCAGAGAAAAAGAAATAATTCAAATAGTATTTCACCTCAAAGATTCAATGAAAAATAAAACTATGCACTTGACAAAAAGTAGGCTTGTAGTTCACTCCACTAGCCACAAATAGCCTAGTTTACATCTAAGATAGATGATATAGAGAGTTTAGTCAACTACATTTCTTCATTTCCACTAGGTTCTGTCATTTTATAATATAACACATTAAGAGAAAAGACTGAGTCTTTCAACTTCCCAAACACTAAAGTTAATCTTTAAAACCACCATAATAAGAATATTAAAATATTGTTTATTTCATTGAAATATGTGAACTGTAAAAAAGTAAAATACAAAATTAATCTATTCCCCTAATATTTTATTATTAAAAATTTCATACACAGAAGTTGAAAGAAATAAATCTATTTTAATCCACCCAAAATATAAAAAAGTGTATTTTTAGGTTCTTCAAGCCTAAAACTGTAACTCTGTAAAAAGATAAAATTATTTCATAGCTTCCTTATTTTATCTTTAATACTTCCACTAATTCCTATGTCTTTGACCTAAAAACCACTGAGAAACTAACAAAGTAACAATATTCTCAGTCATATTTATTTCATTTAAAGATAATCATACAGCGCTTGAAAACAAGGGCAGGTAAAAGTGAGGGTAAAAATGCTTTCTTAATGGCAATACATCAACTGCATAATATCCTGTGTTAAACCAAAAGTGACTTCTTCCTTTCTCTCTTTCTAAAACACAGGTTTAGGATATAGACATATGACCATAAACTCTTAACCTTTTCTAAGCCTACCCCTACTGAGGGTAACTAGGGAACTCAGAAAGCAGCATGATAATAGAGAAACCCATACAGACTATTAACAGATACAAAGCAAAAGACGCATAGAAATTAGTTATATGTTGGTAGGCTTAGGTAATATATATTTTGTGTAATATAACTAGACAGGTGAATTGTAGTAAAACTAAACATAGTCTTAAAAGAATTTTTAAAGCTATGATAATCTCTCTCCTTTGGAAATATTATAACACAGATTATAAGAAAAACTGCACTTGCAAATACACCTAAATCTTCACAAAATAATCTAAATTTTATAAAATAGACAATCCCACAATGAAAACATAAATGTAATTATTAATCCAATCAGTTTGATTCTTATGTGTTCCTTCTTAAACACAGGCCAATTAAAAATTCATTCGGGATAAAAAAAATTCATTCCGGATAAATTGTAACAGCAAATTTTAAACCAGAAGATGGAATGCTTACCTAAAGAAAATATCAAACTATTCTAAGTACCTTCAATTAACCCAAGCCCAAATACATTATCACCATTTCCCATCAACAGGGAAAAGTCAATGCCTCTATTTTACGAGGCACCAGCTTACAACTGTTAGTGATGGTAAACAGGACAAGGATTAAAGGGCAGAGAAGCCTCTGGTTTAATTCAGGCTGTGTGACAAGAAAATCTGGCTTGAGAACATACAAACAAAACATTTCTCTAGAGAAATTAGGTCAAAGGGGAAGAGATTAAACACCAACAATCATCCTTTTTTGCTTACTGTTAAAGGGTTGCTTAAATTCCACTTGAATATTTGCAATACAATTTTACACTGAAACATATTCAACATACACCAAAATCAAAGATTCAATTTTATTTATCAAAATGCTTATTTTAATAAAAAGCATTGCAATGCATATTGTACTCTTAAAAACTAAGAGCAAAAATCTAATTTTGTTAAATTATAAGGGGATAAACCTTTCTTAAAAATCTATTTTTATTGATTTCAGAGAGGAAGGGAAAGGTAGAGAGATAGAAATATAATGATGAGAATCATCAATCGGCTGCCTCCTGCATGCTCCCCAACTGGGATGGAGCCTGCAATCAGGCAGGTGCCCATGACAGGAATCAAACCCAGGACTCTTCAGTTCACAGGGCAATGCTCTATCCACTGAGCCAAACCAGCTAGAGCCCCTCTATTTATTTTATATATATATATATACACACACACATACACACACACACATATATACACACACACACATATACATATATATACATGTGTGTGTGTGTGTGTGTGTGTGTACATATATATATATATATAAAATTGATTTCAGAGAGGACGGGAGAGGTAGAGAGAGATAGAAACAATGATGAGAGAGAATCATCAATCGGCTGCCTCCTGCATGCCCCGCACCGGGGCCTGCAACGCCAGCATGTACCCTGATTGGGAATCGAACCATGACCTCCTGGTTCATAAGTTGATGCTCAATCACTGAGCCACTCTGGCTGGGCTAAACCTCTTTTCTTTAAATGATTATTACAAGTATCTTATATTCCTTTATATACAGAATACTGATCCCAGTAAACATGCTTATATAGTATGCCAACAACAGAGAGACTACCTTAGTAAAAACTTTAAGAGATTTGTTTAAATGAAAGTTTCTCATGATTTTAAACAAATTTCAGGGTCCAACACAAAATTTTCAAAACACTGCAGAAAAGTTTAATTTCTGCCCTATGAGATAGGTAAGTGCAGTAAGTCTTCAAAAAGTATTATATACATAAAAATAAAAACAACTAAAGGCTCTAACTTAAATAAAAGAGGGGAGACTACTCATGTTTGACAAGTTATTTTTTAAATGGGCTAAAGAATAGTATACCTTAGTCATTATAATCAACTTTCTTAGATATTATTCTTAATTTCAATTTCTGATGATTTTCTATATATTCATAATGGTATCTATAAAAATGGTATTTTATTTCAACAAAGACAAGCAAGAGTAATACCACTATAAGAAAACAAGTGGACAAGGAAATACTACCATTACTATAGTGGTATAGTAATACCACTACACTACAAAAAACCTGTTAGATTAAATATATATAGCAAGGTCCATGAGCTAAAAATTATTTTTACATTTTGGAAAAAATGACAATGAAAATTATATGAAATTCAAATGTCAGTGTCCATACAAAGTTTTATTGGAGCACAGCATCCTCATTCATTTACATTGTCTGTGGTTGTTTTTGCATTATAACTATAAAGGAGAATAGTTGCAATAGAAATCATATGGCCCACAAACCCTAAAATATTTACTATTTGCTCACTCGTGCTATACAGCATTTAAAAGGGAAGAACTACCCACAGAATGAGAAAAAATATTTGTAAATCACATATCTGAATAAGGTTCTAGTATTCAAAATATATAAAGAACTCTTAACAATACAGATAACCCAATTTAAAAATGAACATAGGAGTCAGCCCTATAGCTCAGGGTTAGAGCACTGGTCTTGTAAAAATGAACGTAGGATTTAAATGTTCTTTTCTCCAAATAAGACATAGAAATGGCCAATAAACACATGAAAAGATGCTTAACATCTTTACTCATTAAGGAAATGTAAATCAAATCCCTATGATGGCTACAATAAAAAAGACAGATAAGTGTTGAAAAGGATGTGGAATAACTGGAACCCTTATACATTGCTAGTTGGGTTGTAGGATGGTACAGTCTCTTTAAAAATCAGTTTGGCAATTTCTTAAAAAGCTAAACATAGGCCCTGGCCAGGTAGCTCAGTTGGTAAGAGCATCGGCCTGATACGCCAAGGTTACAGGTTTCATCCCAGGTCAGGGCACATATGAGAAGCAACCAACTGAGTAATAAATAATTGGAACAACAAATCGGTCTGTCTCTCTCTCTCTCTCTCTCTCTCTCTCTCTCTCTCTCTCTCTCCTCTCTCTCCTCCTCCTTCCCTCTCTCCCTCCCTTCACCAATCAATAAATAAAAACTAAAAATAATTTTTTTAAAAAAGCTAAACATAGTTACCACTTCACCTAGCAATTCCGTTCCTAAGCAGATGCCCAAGTAAAAACAAAAAAACGTGTACACAAATGTTCATAGTGGCATTGTTGTTTTTTTGTTAATCCTCACCTGAGGATAATTTTCCCACTGATTTTTTTTTTTTTTTAAGAGAGTGGAAGGGAGGGTGGGCGGGCGAGAGAGAAACAGGGAGAGAGAGAAAGGGAAGGGAGAGACAGAAAAACATCAATGTGAGAGAGACACATCAATCAGTATGTACCCCAATGGGGTCAGGGATCAAACCTGCAAACTAAGTAAGTGCCCTTGACTGGGAATCGAACCCATGACCCTTAGGTGTGTGGGCCAAATGCTCTAACCATTTAACCACACTGTAGCATTATTCATAATAGCTAACAAGTAGAAGCAACTCAAATGTCCATCAATAGATGAGTGGACAAGGAAATACTACCATTCAACCATAAAAAGCAATGAAGGACTGATACATAATGCAACACAAATGAACCTTGAAAACATCTATAATAATAATAATAATCTATAATAATAAAAGGGTAATATGCTAATTAGATCAGATGTCTTCCGGACGTCATTCCAGACATCCTTCCTGACGAAGCCGGGGCCAGAGGGAAGCCAGCCCGGGCCCCGGGTGCCTGAGGGCAGCCAGAGGAAAGCAGCCCAGGCCGGCAGCTGGGGGAAGGAGGGCCTACTCTTGCACGAATTTTCATGCATCGGGCCTCTAGTGCTAAATAAAAGAAGCCAGACACAGCCCTGGCCAGGTGGTTCTGTAAGTTGGAGCATGGTTCTGGACACTAAAAGGTTGTGGGTTTGATCCCCAGTCAGGGCATATGGGAGGCAAACAATCAATATTTCTCTCTCACATAGATGTTTCTCTCTCCCTTCCTCTCCCTTCCTCTCTCTCTAGAATCAATAAAAAACATCCTTGGGTAAGGATTAAAAAAAAACAAAGAACTAAAACCTCAAAAAAAATTTTTAAAAAGAAAAGGACTAGACCTGTATGTATTAACATATATAGCTCTCAAAACATTGCTGAGTTGAAAAAAAAAAGCAACAAAAACATGAATATGATACCATTTATGCTTTTAAAAAGTTTTATGTTCAATGAAGATATATTACAAAATACCGGTATATTTTTAGCTTTAACTATAATGCTCTACTTTTTCATAAAGAGGGACATATATGTGTATTCCTCAGGTAATTTAAAATAATTAAATATGACCAAAAAAAGGGACAATTACCTAAACAGGCCATTCATAAACGAACTGTAAGTGACAAAAAGCACATAAAAAGATGTTTATGGCCCTGGCCAGCATAGCTCAGTTGGCTGAACAATGGTCCGTCCATGCACTGAGAAGTCATTGGTTCCATTCCTGGTCCAGGCACATGCCAGGGTTTTGGGCTCCATCCCCAATAGGGGGGCCTGCAGAAGGCAACCAAGGAAGTAATGTTTCTCTTTCTTCATCAGTGTTTCCTCTCTCTCTCCTTTCTTCTCTAAAATCAATTTAAAAATATTTTTAAAAGATGTTTATGAATAACTATATAAATGCAGATTTAAATAAATAACCTAAGATCAAACAAAACTCTTTAGAACTAGGATGACCAAATTTCCCGTAAGTAGACAGAAAATCCACTGCATTCAAAAGGGATGCATTCTGAAGAGACTTTTATTATGGATCAACAAAACCAAAGGAGGAGGGCCTGGTCTCACTGCTGGGGCCTATTACTCCTCAGCAGTAAAGATCCAGAGAACAGGGACAGTGTCATGCTCATCTGTGAATTTTCTGAGCCCAGCAGTGTCAGATTCAATAGATGTTTGAGTATGTATTCTTCTTTTACTTTTCTCTTCCACATCCCCCTCCCCCATTAGAAGTCCCAAAGAAAATAGACCACCTCAGAGCTGAGCTGATTAGTGTATAGTGTTTTCCACACTTGGTCTCACTGTTCTATTCTAGGATCCTACCCAATACCTACAGAATGTTAATCTCTAGGGAAGGAGGGAATCTATGGTCAACAATCACCCTCAGTGTTCACTTTAAAAAAAAAATAGTTTTAATATTTAAAGTGTTCACTTAATCAGTTAAACAACCGTGACCTGGCATATTTTGAAAACACTGCATAAAAGAAAACTAAACTTAATCTTGAGAGGACCTAGTTTATTTAAAAATATATATTTAAAAATATATATGACATTACCATTATGAATTGAGTAATTCTCAGATTTTTGAGAACTTTAGTATATCACACCAAATTTTGTTAACAGAAAATGTTATTTAGAAGTTATATCATCCAGTTTTACTACTTTCATTTTATACTGCAATTCAAATTACTATTCATTCAGATTGATTTTTCTCTTTGATCCTTACTAGGTAAAAACTACAAACAGAACCTCTAACATTGCAGCTATAGAATGGAACTACTTTAAAGTCTTTCCTAAAACTGTAAAAACATGCTACATGTAGTACTTTTTTGTATAGTGGCCAATTAATAGCACTGATAAATGTGAAACTGAAGTTATTTGGGTTAGAATACAGAGAATCCTCTATAGCTAATAATCAGAAACTGAAACTTCTGCCACACCTTACCATCAACCTTTTCATAATTGGACTGTATAGGAAGGCTGACATGTTAGTATAATGCAATTTACTGGAGTCATTACCATTAACTCTAATCATATAGGAAATTAGTTACTTGATTCATTAATCAAATATCTGTTGATTTCAGAGAGAATTATTGACATTAAGCAAAAGTAGGACTGTTGATTTCTTTCTTCTCTTAATGTCTGAATCATTAATGATTACCAGACATTTTCTAGAATTGAGAGCATAGCTCCTCTGAAAAGTACTTAGAGAAGGAAAATACCTTAATATTTGAATGACCCACTTTTTGTTTTATGAGACAATCAATAGGTATGTGAAGAACAGAATAATAAATACAGAATAAGCAAGTCTTGGTTCTTGTATAGCATAGCTTAATGGTTACAAAATCCGACCCTGCACCTTCTCGTTCCCCCTTCTGCCTCTCTCCCCACCCCCCCTCACCACTCTTGTTCTGCTCTGCCATGCTGTGCTCTGAAGAGATACCTGCCACCTCTCAGCAAGTGGCTTTGCTGGGCTTTTGGAGCATGCCACTAAAAACCAAGGGATCTGCATGGTTAGCAGGCTATGACCTGTACAGTGCCTATGATTATACAGTACCACCTATAGAGAAAACCCTTAAGAAAACCGACATCCAGACAGCTCTTCCTTCTGGGTGCTATGAAAGAGTAGCTCCATGTTCTGTCTTGGCTGCAAACATTTCATAGATGTTAGGAGCTGGTGTCATAAATGAAAATTATAGCAAATCTTATTATACTGTTTAATTTTGGCAAAGAAAAGTTTGAAGTAAAAAAGGGTGACTAAATTACATAGCTCATTTGTGAATCGATTTTTTAATCCAGAAACAGAGGAAGTTCAAGTTTTGGATGACAATGAAAGGAGTTCAAGAGATTTTTATTACACTGGAAAGAATGAAAATTATGCCAAGAACAGAAAATTTTAAAAAAAAGTACTTTTTTCTTAAAAATAAAGTTTTTGTTTAGTGTTTTGCACTTCTGTGAACTTAATAGTTTTAGCTTCTAAAAATATTTGTTGTTCTTATATCAAAGAAAGGGTACCCTGTTGGGATCACAGAACTTATAATTTCTTGTGTTTTTCTACGTTTGATTGTTGTATAAATCTGCATGGTAACCTAATACAAAGTTTCTTTTTTCAATCAAATATACATCAATCATAGATTCCCTCCCCCCAGAACTATATTATTTAATTCATTAAATGCTACCTCTTCAACAACTTATTTTTTTTATTGCTTTGTAAATTATAAGCAAAGCCTTTCATTAAAGAAATTTTTAAAATTGAAATGAGAGAGAGAGGAAGGGAGGGAGGGAAGAAGGGAAAGAGGAGGAAAGAAGGGAGGGATGGAGGGAGGGAAGGAGGGAGTGGAGAGAGAGAGAGAGACATCATCAGTTTGTTGTTCCGCTTATTTAAGCATTCACTGGTTTATTCTTGTATGTACCCTGACCAGAGATCAAACCCAAAACCTTGGTGTATCAGGATGACGCTCTAACCAACTGAGCTACATGGCCAGGGCCTCATTCAATAAATTTGAATTATTTTATAGATATATTATACAAACAAATAAAATATAATAAAACAATTCTTAAGGTCCAAATTTAAAATAAAGACTTAAGCAAAATAAAGAAGCAAAGAGTTTCCTTAAATTCTCTCCTATACACAGTGTAAAATATTACTAGTCCTGGGGATTTTTAGTATCTGGTGAATGTAAGAGAGAATCATGTAAGTTCAGAACAAAATAACCTCAGTTTATATAATTTATATATTTCTATGCAGTTAACAATTTATAGAGAAGGTAGAGAAAAAGAACAGAAGTAATACTTACACACAAAGGTTTCTACATGTGTGCACAGGTCACCACATTTAGGGCAGCGTAGCTGGTTTCCACCTTTCCCAGAATTCCCAGAGCCTGATTTTTTACTGCTTCCCTCACTTACTGATTTCTAAAGTTTTTGGAGAAGGAAAAAGGGGAGTGTCAATTATTAATTTCAGGCAACCATTTTATATGTAAACAAATATAAACAATATAGTTGATAATTAATCTTACAATTTTTACAATTTCTAGAATGAAATCATTTGCATAATTTAATCTCTACTATTGCTGGCACATGTAGGTATGTGCCAGCATGTATAAAAAAAAGTTTTCTTTCAATGACTCAATAAGAACTAGGAAAAAAATTTCTGTAAGTATAAAACTACATTTCAATGAAATTAAATTGGGTGTTATTACCATGGCAAGTGGTGATGCTTAACTTTCTTGAATCTAACTTTTTTCATTTCTAAAGTAAAGATATCATCTACTTCAGAGTCACTGTTAGGATTAAGTGCAAATATGAAAGCATCAAGCATTTTGTCTCACATTTAATATTAACTCAAGTGTCAAATTCACATAATAAAAAATTTGATATGGGGGGGCAATGGTAAGATATGTACACATATAATACCTTAATAAACAAATGAAAAAAAAAATTGGTAATAATTCACTGACCCAATACAATCACCAATCATCTACTTGCTAGCTACAGAGTAGCCCAGCACTGTCATAAAGATATCCAAGATTTTTAATAGAGGATGAAGTGGGGTTTACACTGTTATGAGTTGCAAAAACTGTATGAAAGTAGGAAGTGATGGCTATTCCTAATTCAACCCTACAGACTAACTACATAGGTTACTTAATGAAGCTTCTTTACAGCTTTGTGGGGGTAGAGGTGGGGAGACTGCGGAAGGGTGGCCGGCTGCGGAAGGTTGGTTGTGGAGCACACTGACCACCAGGGAGCAGCTTCTGTGTTGAGCTTCTGCCCCTTGGTGGTATATTGTCATAGCGGCTGGTCATTCGGTCAACCTGACTGGTCAGAACGGTTGCTTAGGCTTTTATGTATATAGACTAGAGGCCCGGTGCACAAAATTCGTGCAGGGGGCGGGGGGGGCGGGGCGTGTCCCTCAGCCCAGCCTGCACCCTCTCCAATCTGGGACCCCTTGAGGGATGTCCAACTGCCCGTTTAGGCCCGATTCCATTGGGATCGGGCCTAAACGGGCAGTCGGACATACCTAACACAATCCAGGACTGCTGGCTCCCAACCGCTCGCCTGCCTGCCTGATTGCTTCTGCCTGCCAGCCTGATCACCCCCTAACCACTCCCCTGCCAGCCTGCTTGATGCCTAACTGCTCCCCTGCCAGCCTGATTGCCCCTAACTGCCCTCTCCTGCCGACCTGGTCACCCCTAACTGCCCCTGCCACTGCTGGCCTGGTTGCCCCTAACTGCCCTCCCCTGCTGGCCCAGTCACCCCTAACTGCCCTCCCTTGCCAGCCTGGTTGCCTCTAACTGCCCTCCCCTGCCAGCCTGGTCGCCCCTTTCCTGCCCTGTAGGCCTGGTCCCCTCCCCCACAGGCCTGATTGCCCCTAACTTCCCTCCCCTGCTGGCCCAATCACCCCTAACTGCCCTCCCCTGCAGGCCTGATTGCCCCCAACTGCCCTCCCTTGCAGGCCTGGTCCCTCCCAACTGCCCTCCCCTGCTGGCCTGATTGCCCACAACTGCCCTCCCTTGCCATCTTGTGTCCACATGGGGGCAGCCATCTTTGACCACATGGGGCGGCCATCTTTGACCACATGGGAGTGGCCACATTGTGTGTTCGAGTGATGGTCAATTTGCATATTACTCTTTTATTAGATAGGATTGCTTAAACAAGGGAACTCAAATATGTACATAGGTGCCAATACCTTATTTCCATCTCCAGAGCCATCTTTACTTATCCCATCTTTTGAGGCTAAGCATGCTGACGTTTCTGTAAAGGTTCTAAAAGGAACTCTTCGTAGAATCTGAGTTTCAAAGGTCCCAAGCCTTCCTAAAACGGGTATATGAATGCGACCACAAGAAATACCTGAAAGTATAAAAACCTCATTAGTCTACACATCAAATATTAACATTCTTTCAATAAAATACCCTGGAAACAAAAATGTGTTAAGCACAAGAGGTTGAAAAAGTCACAGTTTTCACAGTAGTACAAACTGGTAAAGAAACTAATAATACCATTAGAGGCAAAGCCCTCTCAAATATAGGCCAGACCTGGGCCTTAGACAGATTCCAGGTGAGTAAAAATGTTTTTTTCTTCCCAGGCCTGACTTTTGGAAGTGAGGAAAGACCACCAAGGTCTTAACAATGAGTGACTCAAAGTTTGAGATAAGTAGTTCAACATCTGCCTTGCTAGTAGGGGGAAAAGACCATCTATGTCCTATATTCTTATTCTTCTTATACTAGAGGCGTGCTCGACATTTGTGCACGGGGGGGGGGGGAGGAGAGGTCCCTCAGCCCAGCCTAATGAAATATTTCAATCCTACAGAAAAAAATATAATTCAGTAAATATTGTGTAACCACCATTCTGCTTTCAAGGATTTTAACTTTTTGACATAAAGTTAAAATTCTTTAATAGAATGTAAGTTATTATTTAGCAAACGTTTCCTGTAAAGGACCAGGATAGTAAATGTTTTCAGCTTTGTGAGCCACATAATCTCAGTCTATTTGCCTATAACAGGCAAGTAAATGTAAACAATATATACACAAACGGGTGTGGCCAGATTTGATCCACGGGGTCATTGTTTGCTGACCTCTCATTTTTCTTACATAAATACAAAATAAACCCAAAATAAATTATAGGCAACAGCAAAAGAGCCATACTGCATACTGTGAGGCAGCATTTCCCAAGCTGGTCTTTAAAAGTGTTCCTTACACAAGAAAATTGAATGGTCCTAGATTAAATAAAATGCTATATATTTCAGTACTGTAGGGATATTCAGAGGGTTGCATAAGCTAACCTACATTAATGAACTGCCAAGAAGGAAGTTTCCCAGCAGTTTACCAAAGTGCTCTTAGGAGGTAATAAACAACAGAAAGGGTATGTGTGTTAATGTTAATATTTAAATAAATGTAAGATATTGGGGGTTTTTGCCTCCCTCATTTTATTCCCTGCAAAATTCTCAACTCAGGCTTTAAATTTTTATTTCTACACCTGTTAAGAGCTTTTAAGAGATCATGCACGTATGTATGTATTGTATCCAAAGCCAAAAACTGGTTTAAAATTATGTCCTTCAAACAAGTAAAAAAAAAAAAAAAAAAATGCTTCGTTATATAACTAGTTTATTAATTCCAATTTTCCAGCAGTATGCAATGTCAGAGTAACTAATTTCTTTAGCTATTTTTCACCATAGGCCAGAGATTTTCAACCAGTATGCCACAAGAATTTCTAAAATGTGCTATACCTGACTATTTAGCAGGGGCACTGACCTCTTTTCTCTTAGATTGTCAAATAAAAAAAATAACAACAGCCAAATAACAACAGCAGTCCAGTGTGAATGCTTTATCTTAAACCATAAATATATAGGTCATATAATAAGAGTGGTATCTTATCGACCACGTGGCATAAGGTTGGGTCTGACTGGTTAATTCTTGGTACTAGAAAGCTTTATATACAAATATAGACATCTGACTTTTTAAAAAGTCACTTTGAGCCTTGGCTGGGTAGATCAGTTGGTTAGAACATCATTCTGATTCACCAAGGTTGCTGGTTCGATCCCCAGAGTACATACAAGAATCAACCAATGAATAAGTGGTACAATAAATCGATGTTTCTCTCTCCCTTCTTCCCTCTCTAAAATCAAATTAAAATAACAACAATTTTAAGTCATTTTGGAGCAAAAAGGGTAGGCAATTACTATTATTTTTAATAAATCAATCAAAAGTATATCTATTTTTTGTCAAATCAGCAAAAAAATGTTTTTTAGTATGCTCCAAAATTTTATTATTTATGTGTGCCATGAGATTAAAAAGGTTAAAAATTGCTGCCCTAGGCCATCATCTGTTCCACAAAGTACAAAACTGAATGCATCAAACTTCTCAGGAAAGATACAAATAAGAGGAACCAAATTTTTTCATCTCTATATAAATACCAAAAAAGGTTTAAGGTTTGACATCCCAGCCCCTAATCTAGACTGTAAAATTGTGCTTAACACTATTAAACTTGAAAATTAATTTAAAAAAATACAATTGGTGATTTTCTCTTAAGTAATGTTTTCAAAAGCCATTGCAAATTTTTTCAAGTGCAACATTTCCATTTTTTGCAGTGACAGTTGCCATTACTCCCGCATAAGAATGAGATTTAAGGTGATTCATAAATTTTAAGCTAAACATGTTTAAATGTTTTTCCAAGAAAAGAATATGATCTAAAGACTATGACAATATAAAAATCAAGTCTAGAAAAAATAATGGGGAGAGGAAATCAAGTAATGCAGAAAGTTAAATCGTACAGTGCGAGTGAAGCTGGGTGATACTGGGCAGTTCATTGTCTATTTTGTGTGTGTATGAATATGTTCATAATAAATTAATGAAAGGTAGCAAAATAAAATTATAATCTATGTAACAAGTATAGCTTTTTAAATTGAGCCTTTACAATGTATTCACAAAGAAAACTACAATTATAACAAAATTATGTGAGGCTATTTTACTTAGATGTTTAGACAAAACAACCCTGAATTATCACATATAGTGGGTATATTTTTTCCCATTTACAATAAAATATATCTTTTAAAATAGTGTTTAACAATTTACAATATCTAATATTATTAGAAAATAAGCTGAAAGGAAATTATCTTTGGGAATTTAAGAGAAATAAAAACTGTGAACATAATCCTTTTAAAGTCTACTTTAATAGAAAGAAAAATAAGTCCTCTTAAATAAATGCAACTATACAATCACCACAGAAAACACTACCGTATCTGAAAAACATGTTTGTGTCATTTATACTTGGAAGTTTAAGAATTTCTTTGCTGGCTCTGATGGTATGGTACTGTAGCACTGTTTTAACTTTCTATAATCTATGGGCTATACCAGTGGTCGGCAAACTGCGGCTCTTTGGCCCCTTGAGTGTGGCTCTTCCACAAAATACCACGCGCGTACAGTGCGACTGAAACTTCGTGGCCCATGCGCACAAGTCGGTTTTCGGCTCTCAAAAGAAATTTCAATCGTTGTACTGTTGATATTTGGCTCTGTTGACTAATGAGTTTGCCGACCACTGGATACCAACAAGATGCCATAAATACTAAACCTGTGGCTCTCAAACTTGAACACGCATCAAAATCACCTGGAGAGCTTGTTAAAACATTGTAGGGGACCTTCCCTGGTTCTGATTCAGAAGGATAAGGTGGAATTTGCATTTCTATCAAGTTCCCAGGTGATACTGATGCTGCTGTTCTGGAAACCACACTTTTAAAATATTGTACTGCCGAGACCGGTTTGGCTCAGTGGATAGAGCGTCGGCTTGCGGACTGAAGGGTCCCAGGTTCAATTCCGGTTAAGGGCATGTACCTTGGTTGCGGGCACATCCCCAGTAGGGGGTGTGCAGGAGGCAGCTGGTCGATGTTTCTCTCTCATCGACGTTTCTAGCTCTCTATCCCTCTCCCTTCCTTCCTGTGAAAATCAATAAAATATATTTAAAAATAAAAATAAAAAATAAAATAAAATATTGTACTAAACAATTTAAATAACCAGTCATTCACCAATCATATAAATCTTCACAGAAATCGTTGCAGCAAACTAATCAGGAATTTTTAACTCTTTTTGCACATGAACCCATTTGGCAGTCATGTGAAGCCTTCAGGCAGGCCCCTTCTCAGAATAATGTTTTTAAATGTATAGAAATACACAATAAAGAAAACCAATTATACTGTAGTTATCAAAAGATCTTTAAAATATTCTTCTTTACTAACAAAATTAAATAAGACCTAACAGCTCTTATAACTACCATGCTTTCAAAGGTGTGAAAAGTATAAACAATACATTTGAGATATATTTTGTAATGATATGAAAATATTTGTAATTTTGATTGGTGACAAATTCAGATACTGCGGCTACTGTAGATTTGTTGCCTACGTTCAGAATTGAAGGAAATGCTGTATTTCACATCAAGATTAGTGAAAATAAAGTTCATGGAACCTCTGAATTCTATCCCTAGACTCTTTTGGAAACCTGTAAACTCCAAATGAAAAAATCCTAAAGCCAAAAAGGGAAGTATTTCAGTGAAGTGTATTTCAAAAGACTACTTGGCAGCAATGACAAAAGTCAGTTAAAAAGTTAAACCATTTACAAACTTCTGTTATATAGATAAAGCTTTCTGAGTTTCAGAGCAAATGTTTTTAAAAAGAAATATTAGAATAAGGTACACTTACTTTTGGGCTATTAAAAAGTAGGAGAGTTATTTATTAAACTTTTAAATATTTGACTGCCTATATACAATCTTGAATTAAGCGTTCTCCAAAAACATACAAATGATTCAGTTTAAAAGATAAACCAATCTTTAATTTGTACTTTAGAAATATAGAACTAATGAAAAATTTAAACTATTTGCTGTGACAATATTTAAGTGCACAACGATTGATGAAATGGCAAATCAAGTTAAATGATCACTTAAACACTTGGCCTCTAACACAAATTGGGAAAAAATTCAAAACTCACAAACAAAATCAGCAATTTAGTACATGCTTATTGCTTTTATTAACCTCAAATTTTCATTTTATGCCCAGGTTATTGTTTCATGAATTAGAAATACTTCTTTAAAAAAAATAGCACCACTCCTATGATAGCTTTCCTCAAGTTTAAAAATGTTTGACAGGTTTTCACTAAGGCTAGTCGGCTGCTCTGAAGATAAACACACCAAGAAAAGAGAAATGTTGATTAAGAAATACAGATAGTGTATAACATTCACTTTGCCTTAAACTGTACTGTATTTAACTACAGAGAAAGAGAAAATTAAAATTATAGTCTAGGCATATTATGTAACAATCATGAAAATTATGGACACGTTTAAGCATCTTCATATCATTACACCTTCATGAGGTAACACCTTTTAAACAAAGACAGAAAGCAGCCAGAAATCACAATTCTGATTCTACAATTCTCACAGCCAAATTCAGACCAAATATTGCCACTCAGAATCTTTTAAATGGAATCAAGCATTTCTGAATACACATATTTAGAAAACAAATTGACTTACACATGCAAAGTACATTTTTAAAAATATACACTAAAATCTAAAAATACATGTGGCTTGGGTAGAAAAAATATTTAAAATTTCTCTTTACTATAGGTTTCATATTCAAAGAAACTAATGAGGGAAAACACATTAAACTGGGCAAACATAGGCCACCAGGAAAAGAAAATAGATCCAGTATCTAGGATGACAATTTAATTTTCCAAATAATTTTTCAAACTACCATGTAACATATTTAAAGTCTAACATGACAGACCAATGGAAATGGAGAATAGAACTGTACTTCAGAGCTCTGAAATGTCCCCTTTTATTAATTCATTTTACAATTTTGTGTTAGACTAATTTGATCAAGTTCTTTTGTTTGTTTTTATTATGTTGCTGAAATTCTTAACTTTACTGTTTATAAGAATAAACTAAAGTTCAATTCCGATTTTTCTATCTTTGCCTTTCTTCAGGAGTTTTGAATAAAAATAATCCTCCTGGTGTGTTTTTTAAATCCTTAAAGAAACTATCTCTATATTATAGACTTTTAGACTTTTCTACTATGAAAAATAAACATTTTATGTAATTATGTCTTGGGAAAGTCTTAAATCAATGTGAAAAGTATTTTGCTGTTTTTCATGTGAAAATATTAAATTCTATAATGACCTTGAACACACATATACTTTATCCATTCCTAGAAACAATATTATTTGTCTCCTCTGCCAGATTTAAACTTGAAGGTGAGGACTTGTTCACCATTCTATCTCCAGCGCCAACACAGCCTAGCAGGCCCTCAACAAATACATGTCAAATAAATACATTTAAATCTCTGTCACTTTCAAGTGTTTGCAACTCAAATTCCTGGAATAGGGACATGTACTTGTTGAGGTTTAACAAGGTCTTGGGACTAAATTCACTCCTTTACATTTATCTATCATTTTACAAATGCTTCTGCCCACGTGTTCACTTAAATCCCCTGTGAAATAAACTCAGAAAAATGTACATTTAGTAAACAATAAAAATTTTATAATTAACCTAAAATTTAGGAAAAGCGGGCTTTAAAAAAAAAAAAAATCTATCCAAGGGTCATAAGCTGTCAACCCAAAGTGAAACGGAGAAGTTAAGTGATTATAACAGGATCTAGCCTCCTAGTCCGATATTCATAAATTCGGGGAAGAGAAAAAGTGGTTTCTTTTCCGGAGCCTCCCGGCTGGAGTGCCACTTTCACGGCCCCGGATAAACAGGAAGGAAAGGTAAACAGCGCCACCCCTAAGGAACCAGCTGGGCCTGTCAGGTTGTAGTAACAACTGCTGAGACCTGCACAACCTCCCCGCCGCCTTCCCGCGGCCGGCAACTTTCCCGGGCGCCGGGGAGTGTTGTGAAACCTGCCCCCGTCCGGGCGTCAGCGGCCGCACAATGGCAATGACACGGCGGGTCCCGCGCGGCCTGCGCCTGGGACGTCGGCTCGCCAGCCCCGCGGACCGCGGACCCCACCGGGCGGACCCCCACCGGAGCCCTCCTCTGAGCGCCCGACAGGCCCGCAGGGGCCCCGGTCGCGCTCCGGAAGAGGAATCGCAGCAGGACAGACAGCAGTTTTGGAGGAGCTTAGAGTAGGGTCTGGGGACGTTTTTAACGAAAGAGGGAGCATTTGTGCCTTTCAGGGTCTCTGCGAAGTGGCCCCATTCTGGCCCTAAAGTCCGGAGGCTTGCCAAGTGCGCGAGCGGGGAGCACAGGCGTTTTCTCCACGTTTGAGAAACAGCTGCTCTAGAGGCTGGCAGAGCCCCACGCTCCCGGGAAAGTAGAGAGTGCCAGGCGAAGCGCCGCGCAGCCCGCGCACTCTCGCCATGGGTAGGCCTCTGGCTCTCCCCGGGACCCCCACCGTCGGCCGGTACACTCCGGGCCCAAGGGCGCAGCCGAAGTGCTACTTCGTTACCTCTCGGCGCGGAGGCAAGCGAGGAAGTGATGAGCCGCGCGGCGACCGCTCCGCAACTACAAGCGCCGCAGCCAGACATCTCCGCGGGGCCTAGGCCGGGCTTCGCCCCCTGCTCTCCTCCTCTCTCCTGGGCTCTCCTCCGAGTCTCGGGGGCCCGACTCCTACTTGCAGGGTGCGCTGACCAGGCTCCGGACCCTCCCGCCAACCCCTAGGCCCAGTGCAGACTTCACCCGCCAGGCAGCCAGGCCTGCGCGTTCTCTGTCGTGTACCCAACTCTGTAGACACCTAACCCCTCTCCCTCCCTCCCTCCCTCCCCTCCTCCTGCGCCTCCCCACCCCCCACCCCACACCCGCCTACCGGGCCCGGGGAGCGTGCGCGCGCCTGCGTCCTAGGCCTAGGGAGGGGCGTTGGCACGTGCTACGTGTGTGTACGTGAGATACCGTCGTACGGCGAGGGGAAGGGGGCGGAGACCTCGGAGCCAATGAGCACGCTGCGACGGTGGCTGGCCCTAACTGCGGGAACTACAAGTCCCGAAAGGCAATTCTTCCGGAAGCCCCTTTAATCCTAGTGTTGGAAAAAAAATTGAGATAAACACAGAGATGCAGGCCGGGAGTTGTAGTCCTAGCCCGTCGCAGTCAAGTCCTGGTCATTTTCGATTGACCAGGTGGCTTAGCCAGCCCCAAGTGGAGTCTTTAAAGGCTTCTGGCTGCCGCTGGATGTTTCAGAAATTCCTTTCGTCAGGATTCCATATCTTGGCTCCTTATTTTCCTTAGTTTCCTCACTTGTAACATGGAAGTGGTGTTTTTGTGTGTGTGTGTTGTTTTTTTTACCGAGCAACAACTAACTATTGGGTGATGATGGCTCTCTTTGTTTTATAAGCCAGTGCTGATAACTTGCAGCTGTTGCTAGTCCCTGACTACTTTACAATCCTTTGATGGTTCCCTTAAACCTGATCACACCCTGGTAAATCCTTCCTTCATTAACTCTCTTTGAGTCCTCTGCCTGCATGGCTGGTTCCTCTCTGGACAGCTAAAACAGATCGACCCTGGACAAGGTGGAGGATGGTGGCATTAATCAGACTCTTCCCATCTGAGTTGGCGCCAGACTATTTGTGTATTAAGATTTTGATTAACTTAGAAACCCAGAGAAATTGCCAAGTGATCTTGGATGCTTCTAGTTCTGAATTTGGGGGTAGTTGAGCAAGCTAGAGTCAGGACTAGGCCACACAAGTTATTTAGCCCTCATCAATCTTGGATTAGAGAAATGTGGCTTCTAGTTCCGTGGGTCTGGCCATAAGAAGGGGCATTGGCCTTGGCCCAGGCCCAGCGTGTCTAGTTGTGTTTCTTCGTTCTAAGGGAGCTGACTCCTGGTATTCCCTCAGTTTTAAAGTGGCAGACACCAGAATCAGAGCCCCAGTCTTCCCCAGCTGCCTCCATTAATATAATTTTGAGGAAGGAAAGACTCTAAAGTTCTCTCAATACAGTGTTTTCAAATTATGTTCTTAGAATCCCTCAGAAGCCATAGCTCTGTGGTGGGGGTGAGGAGACTTAAGAGTACCTCCTCTGTCTCTTATTCTACCCCAAGGTCAATCAAAACAGCTCTGCTTTGATCTGTTCATCTGTTTCATGTATTAGGGTTTTGTTTGAAAATAGAGTTCTTTAGCTTTAAAGCAATGTTTCAAAACCACTGATGCTAGGACAAACCTTTCCTTTTAGCAATGACCTAAGCAGGTCACATGGACCCTAACACCCAACTTAGTCATCTCACCCTACCTTCTATTTTAATTATATGCACATTTCTTTCTGTTGTAGGTGGCGGGAATAGCACCAGTTGTATGACCGTTGGGGTCAGATCAAACCTGGGTTCAACAACCTCGGTACTTGGGTTCTGGCTAGGAAATAATTCAGAGTCCAGGACCCTCAAATGGCCAAGGAGATCGAGCTGGTCCTGATGTCAGCTGATTTTTTGTGGATCCTGCAACCAACCGAAGGAAGTACGTGCCCTTGACCAGACTTGAACCTGGGACCCTTCAGTCCGAGGGGTGACACTCCAACCATTGAGCCAAACCAGCTAGGGCCAGCTGTGGCTGATTTTATTGTTTATCTGGGCCTGGAGCTGAAATACAACTGAGGTACAGATGTTCTCTCTAGGGACAAAAGCTCAGAGGGTCCAAACCACACAATGGCCCAACCAGCAATATGCTAGGGGAGGCAAAGTCACCCTGGGGGCAAGGTCCCACCCTGCAATTGTCCATTGCTAGGCACCCGGGGCTTTCCATCCTGGCGACCTTCTCTACGTGGCCCATCATTCTTGCTCTGCTCATGTCTGTCTAACTGCCTACAACACTTCTTCTACAAATAATGATTTTTTTAAATAAAACCTATAGATTGCTATAAAGCAAGCTAAGTAAAAGCTTAATGAAGTTAAGGCTCATCTGGGAGCACTCCATGGAGCTTTCCCTTTCTCTGTCTATTCTAAGAGCTGGATTTCTCATTCATTCAGTCAATGACTATTTATTAAGCACTATTTATTACATGCTGGGCACTGAGGAAATAACATTTAACCACCTACACACAAAAATGTTTCCCTCATGGAGCTTCTATTGTAGTGGGGAAATATAAGACAGTAAGTAAAAAATATATAATAGTATATGTATATTCCACTGGTATGATGACATAGAATATCCTTATATTGTTGTGTAATATATTCTTATGTTACTCGCAGGACAATTGAGCATTTCATTTTATTTATGGACTGATGTTTTCTGTTTTGCCTGTATCCCAACTGGACTATGAGCTCTTTGAAGGCAGGTATTTTATTGTATACCTAGGCCAGAAAAATCTGACATATAATCAGAGCAAATTATAATTGACAAAGAGGTGAGTGTTAATAGACACAATTTTATACAATGGTTAATCCAACTGACTGGAGTGTCTCAGAAGAAATTCCCAGGAGATTCCAGATTAGCAGAGTGTAGACTTTGCCCTAGAAAATACAAAAACAAAGGGATCTGTACACAACTGTTTAACTTTTTCTCAGTAATGTGAACAAGGGTCATGTGGCTCTGGCATTAGACTGGTGATGGTTTCATCATGCAGGCAACATGATTTTGGTAGTTTCAATACATCACCCCAAATCTGTACTCTGTAGGTCAGAATATACCTGGATTATTAGGATCAGCACCCAACAAGCATGGATTGGGACACTAACTTTGTACTAGGCTCTTTGTTGGTGTAGGTCTTATAGTCGTGTTCAAATTGGAGAACTTGTACCATGGAGATATACCAAGACTTCCCATTTGGTGTTTGAGCACAGAGGGGTGTTAAGTTTTTTATTTGTTTGTTTGTTTGTTAGAGGGGTGTTAAGTTTAAATAAAGTAACATCTATATTGGAAAGGGTTCGAATGTAAAGGATCATTCTTTAGGAACCACATGACTATTAGACAAAGGAGCATGTTCCATTTTACAAGTGTACATTCCCTGACCTGAAAGTCACAGGTTGGGATGTGGGGAAGCATGGGACTTGGTTGGAAAGCCTGTAAGAAGGATTCTCCGAAAGGTTGGGGGCCTCTAAGGGGGACCTTGCTGAGGGCAGCAGCCCCTGCCTTGACTTTTCCAAACAAGTCCAAGCTCCCAGGTGTTTTACTGGAATCTCTATGCTTAGTCTTCAAACCCGACCTTGTAGAAGCATGTGTTTTCTCAAGGATACTTACCCTGCTGCTTGTATCTAGAGGTTAATTTTAGTTCAAGCTGTTGTTACAATAAAAGCCTAAGGAGGCAGGCAATCGAGGCTGTTTGCTCCTTAGCCTTCTCTTTCGCAGAAATGTGTGTCAGAGTAATCATTCATCCATCATTCAGGGTCTGCCAGTCAGCGCAGGCAGTGGGACAGTGTCCTTGCTCCAGGGTGTAGCCACACAGCCATGAGATGGAGCAGAGCTTGGCATCTGGGCAAAGGGCAATGAGGTTCCGGAGGCACACTAGGACCCTTCTCTCTCACTTGGCACTTCATGGATAACCTCTGGCCAGGTTCCTATCAAGCCATCCCCACAGAGCCGTTTGATATTTTCCTTGTAATAAAATGGTTCCTCTATTAGAAGAGTGATAGCAATACCTGTGGCCACATCTTATCAACTCTTTGAAACAAAATACGTCCACATCACACCTACTTTCAGCTCTGTTCTGACAGGTTAATGATGCTTTAAAAAGAAATGCAATTGTCCAGATCAAATAGTTTCCAGGATCTGACTCCCCTCCTTGAGTTATTTACCTCTTGTGAACAACATAGCTGAAGACACATAACTTTACATGTCTCCATTTTACATAAAAGTCTTTTTTTCCCCTTTTAATACTTGATTCTACCTCCCAAGATTGTGAACATTGTGAGTTGCTAAGTGAAAAATTTTTTATAGGTTAGAGTCAGGGAGTCATCCAATTTAGCACTGGATTTTTCAGATGAGGTAATAGGCATGTGAAAAAGCAGGGACTTGACCAAGGTGACATAATGAGTCAGAAATAGAAAGAGAAATAGAGTTCAAGTCTTCTGATTTTAAAACTTTGTTTCTTAATATTTTCTTTTTTAATATATTTTATTGATTTTTTACAGAGAGGAAGAGAGAGGGATAGAGAGTTAGAAACATCGATGAGAGAGAAACACTGATCAGCTGCCTCCTGCACACCCCCAACTGGGGATGTGCCTGCAACCAAGGTGCATGCCCTTGACCGGAATTGAACCCGGGACCCTTCAGTCCACAGGCCGACGCTCTATCCACTGAGCCAAACCGGTTTCGGCTAAAACTTTGTTTCTTAATATTTTCTTTTTTAACCTAAAACTCCTGATAAACATAAAAATCTTACCTCTCTACCAAAGATTTTGGTACAGCCTCTCAGAGAGCCATCATTCTGTTGGGAATCACTGTATCTTCTGAATGAAGGCATTTCTTTTTTTATGGCTGAGCACTGATCCTTCAGATAATCAGACATTGATGCTGCCAGTCACATAGCAGGAACTCAACATTTACATTTTAAAAGGTAAGTACTTAAAAAAAAAGGGCTTATGTTGATAGGTAGTATGAGATTCAAATAATACAACACTGTACAGGACTATACTGAAAACTTTCACTATTTTTTATTTTTTTAAATATGTTTTTATTGATGTTTAGAGAGAAAAGGAGAGGGATAGAGAGATAGAAACATGGATCCGCTGCCTCCTGCTGCCTCCTGCACACATACACTCCCACTAGAGACTGGCCAGAAACCCGGCCTGACAGGGAATGGAACAGGTGAGATCTTGGTTCATGGGCTGACACCCAACCACACTGGCCAGGCACTTTCACTGTATGCTCACCTGGAGTCTCAGCCAGAGCGGTATTGTTACCTGCATTCCAGTTTTGCAGCTGAGGAAATCCAGACGTAGAGGGTTTACGTGACTTTCCCAAGGTCACAGCAGAACCCGGACTCACACCGTTTTCATTACTTCCTATAACCTCCTCCGAAAGCTGGTAAGATTTTAAAGGTCTGTGTGATTTCCACTTCCTACCCATAAATATCTCACATCAGAGACTAAAAAGCTGTCATTCCATTAAGGCAGTAATCTCCCCCCCTTACGCCTCCCCCCCCCCCCCCCCCCCCATTTTTCCTTAAGAATGACCTGGGTTGCCCTGACCAGTTTGATTCAGTGGATAGAGCATCGGCCTGCAGACTGAAGGATCCCAGGTTCAATTCTAGTCAAGGACAAGTGCCTCAGTTATCAGTGTTTCTCCCCCTCCCTTCCACTCTCTCTCTAAAAATCAACGGAAAAATATCCTCGGGTGAGGATTAACAAAAGAATGACCTGGGTTGCTTGTTAAAATATACTTAGGCTAAAAAAGAAGGATCTCTTACCCTTTGAGACAGCATGGAGGGACCTGGAGAGTATTATGCTAAGTGAAACAAGCCAGTCAGAGAAAGGCAAGTATCCCATCATTTCACTCATATGTGGAATCTAAAGAGAAAAATAAACTGGTAAACAAAACAGATACAGAGGCATAGAAGCATGGAACAGACTGTCAAATCTCAGAGGGAAGGTGGGAGTGGGTGGGAAGAAATTAACCAAAGAACTTGTATGCTTATATGCATAATCCTTGGACACAGACAACAGGGTGGTGAAGGCCTGGAGCAGGGGCGGGTGCAGGCTAGAAGGGATCAATGGGGGAAAATGTGGACATTTGTAATACTTTCAACAATAAAGATTAAAAATAATAATAATAAAATATACCTAGGCCCCTCCACTAAAGGTTTTGACGAAATAGTCTGGAGTGGGCGCGAGAATCTTATTTTTTCTAGAACACTAAAATCAGGAGATGCTAAGGTGTATTTGTAAAAACGAATCAGGTGAATTTTCACTTTGGTGGTAAAAGCCTGTGCTTTTACTTCTAAAGGTCTCTTTTTTAGGCTCCCTCCAATTGCCACCACTTCCTCTGAGACTCACTGCCCAGTCTTGATATTGTAGGGAGACCAATGGGATCTACTGCAGGATGCTCACCATCCTCTTAGGCCTATCCTTGTGGGCTGGTGGTGACTTCAGATAGCACAGGACCCTCGCGCCATCCCCCTCTCCTCCCACCCCGCCCTTAACCTCAATTAGAGGTCAGTCCTTCTTTCTAATGTTCAGGGAAATGGCCAGCAGATGGCACTAACTCACCATGGCTTTCCTCTTTGAATGGAGGTGGGAGATGGGGAGTGTCCTCAAAGCTAATCACTGGAAAAGGCGTACCCAATCTTGAAGACAGTGCTAGGAAATAGTTGTTTCATTTTTTTCTAAAGGGTCCAGATGTCAATGGTAGCATCACTGATGCGTGGATCCCAGCTGAGTCACTTACCAGCTGTGTGACTTCTGACAACTTACTTCATAAGCCTGTTTTTTCAACTATAAATTTGGGTGTTGATCTCCTAGGGTTAATGTGAGAAATAAATGATTCTTTGATCCATAGCACACAGTAAGTGCTTCATAAAAAAGATATTTTTTGCTGTGCAATGTGTAATTTTTGGCTTTCCTTTTATGCCTATTTTGGACAAAAGGGGCCACACGCTAACCTGACAAGCTCAGGGAAGGCCTGCATGGCGGTCTTGCAAAATCAGAGACCTAGAGTAACTACAAAGGATGGTCTGAAATTAAACTGTAACTAAAAACAGGTTATAGTGGGTAGTCATGTCCTAGACCAGTATTTTCCCTGACAAAGATCAACTTAGATCTTTACCGAGCCCATTTGTCTTTTTGCATCTAAGATAACATATCTGAAATGTCTGGGTAACTTGTAACTTAACTTGTAACTTCCTTTTTTTTTTTTTTTTCCAGACCCCTTGGGGCACAACCTAATGTGCTGGGCACCAAGACAGATACCACAAATTCCTTCATTATCATGTTAATTGTTCCTGCACCCACCTAAGTATGTGTCTATTATTTTACTTTTTATCCAATCCCAGGGGTCCCCTCCTCCCACTTTGCTTTCTCCCGCCTCTCTAGTCTAACACCAATGGATTTCATGTAACCCACCTAGGTCCCTTTCCTTTGATTGCAATGTATAAATACAGATGAAACCCACCATTCTCCAGAGCATTATCTCAATTCCTTGAGGTTCTGCTTCCCGGCATATGTTGACAGTTTGGCTCAAATAAACTCACAAAAATTCTTTAAAAAAAAAAATATTTTATTGATTTTTAGAGAGGAAGAGAGGGATAGAAACATCAATGATGAGAATCATTGATTGGCTGCCTCTTGCACGCCCCCTACTGGGGATTAAGCCCGCAACCCAGGCATGTGCCCTTGGCCAGAATTGAACCTGGGACCTTTCAGTCCGAAGACTGATGCTCTATCCATTGAGCCAAACCAGCTAGGGCACAAAATTTTTTTACAGGTTTCAATGGTTAACACTATAAATTTTACGTTAACACTATAAAATTCCTGTTTGGTTGTGATTCTTTTTTTTTTTTTTTAATATATTGATTTTTTTACAGAGAGGAAGAGAGAGGGATAGAGAGTCAGAAACATCGATGAGAGAGAAACATTGATCAGTTGCCTCCTGCACACCCCCCACTGGGGATGTGCCTGCAACCAAGGTACATGCCCTTGACCGGAATCGAACCTGGGACCCTTCAGTCCACAGGCCAATGCTCTATCCACTGAGCCAAACTGGTTTTGGCAGTTGTGATTCTTTTTTGTTTGTTTTGTTAATCCTCACCTGAGGATATTTTTTCCATTGCTTTTCAGACAGAGTGAAGGGAAGGAGGGAGAAGAGAGAAAACATCCATGTGAGAGGGACACATCAACTGGTTGCCTCCCACATGTGCCCCCATGCGGGGAGCAAACCCAGGTACTTGCCCTTGACCAGAAATGGAACACTCAAACCTTCAGTGTGCAGGCAGACGCTCTAACCACTGAGAACACCATCCAGGGCTTTAGTTGTAATTCTTAACTAGCTTGTTGATGAACTCACCCCATTCATTATACCTTAGTGTTTTAAGGAGCTTGCTTGATTTCTAATAAAAAACAAACTGAAAAAGAGCCCTGGCTGGTGTGGCTCAGGTGGTTGGAGCATCATCCAGTATATTGAAAGGTGGTAGGTTCAATTCCAGATCAGGGCACATATCCAGGTTGTAGGTTTAATCCCTGGTCCAGATGAATACAGGAGGCAATCGATGTTTCTCTCTCTCATTGATGTCTCTGTCTCTCTCTCTCTCTCTCCCGCCCTCTCTCTAAAATAAAAAAAAGGAAATATGAAAAAGAGATGAAAGAGAGAGGATATATATGGATCTTTGGTTTATGTCTTTTTCAATTTGCAATTCACTTATACTAGCCATAATCCATATATATAAAAAGCCAGCAACAGTAACACCCTAACGACTGGAGTGACCAGTTGCTATGATGCCACTGCCGCCAGCCAACCTACCAACCTCCCCCAGCCAGCCTGCCCCTGATCAGCCTCTCCCACCCCATCAAGGGCAGGGCGGCCAGCCAACACCCCCACAGCCGCTTCCCCCAGCCGGCCCCACCCCTGATTGCCCCCTCCTACCCCAATAGGGGGTGGGGCCAGCCAGCCAACCTCCTGCAGCCCCTCCCCCAAGGGGTCCCAGACCCCCAAGCCAGCTCCACTTCCGATCAGTCCCCCCCAACACCAATCGGGGGTGGGGCTGGATGGCCCACCGCCCACAGCCCCTCCCCACAGCCCACCCGGCCCCCAATTGGGGGCGGGGTCCACCGACCAATCGCCCACAGCCTCTCCCCCAAGCTGAAAAAGTGTAAAACTCCCATATCGATATAAGGGAAAAAACTGAATAAGAAAAATATTGCTCAATCATAATGTTGACAGTAAAATAGAAAAGGTAATTTTAAAAAATCAACAGGTAAGATGAAAAAAAAAACAAGTGCAAACACAACTAATTACCATATATATTTACTAGACTCGCTAGTTAAAAGACAGATTATTAGATTAGATAAACTAAAACTCAGCTATATGCTGTTTACAAGAAACACATTTTAAAAAGACACAGAAGCACAGTGATTCCACTTCTGGGAATATATCCAAAGAAACCCACAACACTAATTCGAAAGAATACATGCACTCCTATGTTCATTGCAGTGTTATTTACAATAGCCAAGATTTGGAAGCAACCCAAGTGCCCATCAGTAGATAAGTGGATAAAACAGCTATGGTATATTTACACAATGGAGTATTATCTCACCAAAAAAAAAGGGAAGGAAATATTACCCTTTGCAATTGCATGAATGGATCAGGAGGGTACTATGCTAAGTGAAATAAGCCAGTCAAAGAAAGGCAAATACTATATGATCTCATTTATATGTGGAATCTTATGAACAAAATAAACTAACAACAACAAAAAAGGATACATAAGATTAAAAGCAAAAAGATTTTAAAAGATATACTGAGCAAATACTAATCAAAAGGAAATTTGGATGTATATTATTATACAAAATAGGCTTTAAGACAAAAAGCCTTTATGGGAACAAATAACATAGTTATACATATAACAATAAAAGATTCAACTCACAAGAAGGCATAAAAATTCAATACATAATAGGCAACCATTAAAATAACCTCCAAATATATAAAGCCGAATTGAGGATCACAGAGGGAAATGGACAAGTGCATCATCTAGGGGACAATTTCCACACACTCCTTATGTACTGAACAGAACAATTAACAAGTTTGAGTTAATGGTCTTATGTAGAAACCTGCACTCAATGATTAGGGAATACACTTTTTTTTTCAATCGCACATAGAAACTACAAAAACTGATTAAGTTCTAAGTCATGAAGCAAGACATCAGATTTCAAAGAACAGGTACCACACAAATCTCATTTGATGTATTTAAAATCCCTTGGTGTTTGGAAATGAAAAACCCTAAACTTCCAGGAAGCCCACAATGATCTGTTCACTGTCACTTGAAGTATTCACCTTCTGCAGTGTCTCCCCAATTCATCAGGATTCCCTTTCTCTGAGAATTGCCCCATCTCCCCAGCAACCATGACTAATAGGACTGCCCCTAAGCAGCCCCTCACCCCAACCCCACTATAGCCACAGTTGGTTAGACCAGAGGTGGAGCCCCATTTCAAACGGAGCCAATCAGATTCTCTCTCCAAGGAATCTGGGCTTAGGACAGGACTCTTTGACTTGAGGAAACGGCCACCTCTTCTATGAATCCAGACGAGCAGACATAGCTGATCTGCAAAGAGAAACTCAGGGTGCCTGCAAAAAGAAGAGACTGAGAAATAGGCTGACCAGAGAGAGGCCTAGAAAGAGGAGGGAGAAACAGCCAAGAGAGCCAATCTGAGAAGTAGAGCAAGACTGAGTTAGAGACTGAGAGAGAGAAAAACCACTGAGTGGGAGGAAATCAGAGAATCAAAACCAGGAGAGTGATGGCCTGGATGCAATGGCTTTGCAGTTCCTGGTTCCTGTCCTTCCTGTTGTCTACATGTAACTAAAAACCTTCCAGTGCTCAGTCCCACCTCCATTCCTTGGCTCTGGCCAATCGTTGTGCTGGAAACCACCTATCCCCTGCACTGCCTCCAACTTGGCTTGTCTAAATTTTCTCAATCTTTCAAGACTCTGTTCTTGTCCTGATCTCTCACTGACATTTTGCTCTATCACCTTAGCTGCTAGAGCTCTCCAAACTACAGAGAGCTTTCTGCCTGGAACACGCCCTTGGTGGAGCAGAAGCCGCCTGATGGGCCCTGCTATCTTTCGGCCTGTGCCCTTCCTCCCTGCCATCTGCTGTCCATCCCCGTACAGTTCACGCTCAGTAACTGGGTGACCAGCCAGTGTACAGCAGGCTGAGACCAAAACCCCAGGGTTTTTCTGAAATGAACGTTTTGTCCATCCAGTGTGCAGTCTCCACGGGGAAGGAAACACCCGGTGAGTCATCAGCAGTTTGGTAAAGCGAAGGCATCCTGGGAACTGTGCTCTTAGCCTCACTGAAAATCATGGAAAGGACTTTAGAGATGGGTTAGATTCTAAGCTAGACTGACTCCTTCACTTAAAAAAAAAAAAAGAAAAAAGAAAAAAGCTATTGAGATATAATTGACATATAACTATATTAGTTTTTATTATTTTTATATTTTCCCCATCACCATTTATCCCCCTACACCCTTTTCTACCTCTAACATTATATTAGTTTTAGTGTACAACCAACTCCTTCATTTATAGAGAAGGAAAATGAGGTCCAGGGAAATGGACCAAAGTCATGCAGCTAGCAGCAGCATACCTGTCTTTGGAAGCAAGATGCTTAGAAGTTCCATGCCATGAGCTCAACAGTGTTTCCTTTTCTGAAAGTGAGGTATTTGCCATTCCCACCCAGCCTCCAAGCTCCAAGCTGTTTCTGCTTGTGCTCCTTGCTCCTGACAGCCACAGCTTAAGCTCCTAGCTAGCATTTAGTCCTTAAATTAGATGTCACCTCCTCCAAGAAGCCCCCTCTGACTACCACCTCAAGTGGTAGTGCCACTATGTATGGTATATTTTATATACTCATACAGTCCAGTCCACCTATACACATGGCTTGGCATAGAGTAGGCAGATACTCAATAAATGTTTGATAAGTGAAGAAAGAAGTCAGGTGCCAGCTGCCACCTGCTGGAGTCCAGTTATTCAGGCCCTCGATGAAGAACGGAAAGGGAAGGTCATGGGGCAGGAGCCCAGCCAGCTCACTCTCCCAGCACCCCTCTCGGTGAGTTGGAAGGGAACCGGTGGACAGGTTGAAACCGCACACACTGGCTCCTAAAGCAGTATGGCAAGGCGTCTGTGCTGCAGACGGTTAACACTGACCCTTCGGGAAGGTCAGTCAATGCCCCACCCCCAAGCAGCCAGTGAGAGCTGCTCCCTGGGAAGCATAGTCTGGAAGGGAGTCAAGGAGCAATCCATCATAAGGCCACTGGGCCCAACCCTGCATGTGCTCACTTTCTCAGAGGTCATGGGGAAGGGGTGCTCGGCCAGAGAAATTTCTAATTGATTATGAACCAAACCCCTGGGAGCTGGGCAGATACTGATCCAAGAGTACAAGTCCAGTCCAGGCCAGAGGCGACCAAAAGGAGCTGCACTGGGCCAGCCAGGGGATCAAGGAAAGCTTTCTGTCCTGATTATACATAACGCTTTCCTCCCCCAATCCCCATGGCCTCTTTCCTGACAGGAGGGATTGGGAGAGGGGCAGTCAGTGCATCTTACCCAGCCCCACACCCCTCTGCCCTGGCTGTCCATGTCTCCAAGATCACTTTGGAACCGTCCACCAGCCTCTGATTTACTATTTTAACCCAAACCTCTTTTCCAAAAACAAAGGCCTATTCATTTGGACCAGTTGTTTTACTCAAGGAATAGGGGCTGTCACACACAATAGAAATCTGGTGTCTGGAAAAGGTGGATGTCTTTAGAAGAGCTTGGAGGGGGGGAAAAAAAGAAAGAAAGAAAAAGAAAAAAAGAAAAAAGAAAGAAAGACAAAGTCCATCATTTCTGCGTGCGGCCAGCCAGCCCAGCTGGAGAAGGCAGCAGGCTGTGGGGGTTGCTGAAAGACCACTTGGCCAGCTTACCAGACCATGGGCCAAGCCATTGTATATGCTTCCCAGTATTGGAAAGAAAGGAAAGAAAACCACATTGGGACATGTGTTTAGCTTTGCTCAGGAGTCCAGAACATGCTCACAACTCCTGGAATCTCTGCTCTTCTCTGTGAGTGGAAAATATGATCCACGAGAGCAAACTTGACGGTGGAGCGTGTGTCTCATTCCCCAGCCCTGCCACTCAGAGGGGGCAGTGGCTGAGACCACCTTGTGATCACTTTGTGATCACTTTCCAGAGTCCCCTCTTCTCCTTGAGCAGCTGGGGTTAAAAGACAGGACAGCCGTCTTCAAAATCAAGTACAAAACGTACACTTATTGACATCTGCCCTGAGCTGCACTGGGCTTCTAGCAAGAACGAAAGCAAATGTCAAGGGAAACATGTTAATGTAATTGTAAACCTGGTGCAGTTGGATACGAGATGTACTTTCCAGACTCGGTGGGGAACTGTGATTACCCTATATATTCAATAGCTTAACGTGAAATGTGCACTAAGAGTTCCAGATCCAGTAAAGAAATAACTTATTTACATTTCAAGTAAAAATCTTGGAGTTTATTATTTTATTTTACCACCATTTATATGTATGAACAGTGATGAAGACCTTGCTTACGTCCTTGGAGCAAGAGCAGGAAATATACTTTATATTGGTTATCTCACCTTCAACTTCAGATTATCATTATCGTAAAGGTGGGCGAAACCATGCAAAAAGAAAAGGAAGGGGACTTCTATTGATGGCACCAAATGAAAAACAGTCAAAGCCACAACGTTTGCCAATGGCCAATTTCTGGTGTTTCTTTTAAAGAACAGATCCAAGAGGCTTTATTTTGCCATTTTGGGGGCTACGCGCCAATCAGTATCATGGGACAAAGACGGTAAGAAAAGGCACGAAGAAAAACAAACAAGCAAACTGCACCAGAACAGATGTGCTTAAATTAACCAAGTGACAGTTTGTGGGTCAGTCTCACAATGGCTGTCACGTGAGGTCGGCGGGGAGAAGAGAAGTACCACAAGACTTAGTTGTTTAGAGGCTGCTGAGCAACCCCACGAAACCTCAGAGAGGCCATCCCTCCAGGCCGGCGCTGGCCACCCCTACGTGCCCGCTGCTGCCCCCTGAAGGGCACTCTTCCTCTGATAGTGCTGGGGGCAGGGGTCTGGCCTGGGATACTTTGGAGGTACTGGAAGGCACTCTGGCGACCCACCTGCCTCTCTATGCAGTTAAAGGTGAGGGCCACTCCCACGTTGCTCTTCATGATTCTGGAGGAGCCATCCGATGTGCCATCAAAGCACCGGCCAAGAGCGATCTCCTTGGCCACACGAGGGTCCTGGTCAGTGACAGTGTAGATTCCATAGTTGTGGCCCAGTGGATCCAGGGGCGCCAGCATGGTGTACTCGCTGGTGTCATTGTTGACTGCCAGTGGTAGGTGGTTGACCAGGTACTCGTGCAGCATGGAGTTGACACTGGCTCGATGGCAGCTGCCTTGGGGAATGATCTTCACTAGTGTGCGGTCCACACGATCCTGGTCATAGAGCATCCCACTGCACTTGAACTCCAAACAAGCAGATGAGACATTGGGCTGGTCCCTATCCCGTGTGCTTTTGACATCCCGGATTCCGTACAGCTTCCCCACAGTCTGTCGGTGGGTGCCCCCCATGTTGCGGGATCGCACATTCACCTCCACTGGCCCCACAATCTTCACCTTAATGTAGCAGGCCCTGAACTCCATTGGCTTGGGCCACCATGCCAGGTAGTCTTCAGTCCAGCTCATGGGATCGTCTTCATTGAAGGGGACAGTATTGTAGTCATACCGATCCCCCTCAATCCGGTAGAACCGGAAGTGGGCTGCACTAGGCGGTGCCTCCTCGCATGCCCGGAGATTCTCAAAGGCATAGATGGGTCCATTGCTCTCCTCAGCTGAGTTGGGCCTTGGCTTGGCCATGCTGATCTGGAAAGCTGTCTTCTTAACCCGTGGGTCCTCGTGGTCTGTCCGACGGTACTTGAGCTTGTTGAGGTAGGGCTGAGGGACACCAATTGCATTTGGATTGAATTTAGGAGAAGATGCCACTGCTTCCAGTTCTTCCCCAGCCAGGCTCGCCAAGACATAGGCAGAGTAGGCATCAGGGGACTGGTCATCACAGAAGGCAGGCAGGCAGGCCCCATTGGGGCCCGTGATGACACTGTCAAAGCGGCCCCAGGCCCTGGGGTTGGATGAGAAGCCAGTCCTGGGCTCCAGGTTGATCACAGAGACCACAACCCCCTGGATCTGCTCACTGGGCAAGAACCTCTCACTCCTGTAGGCCCTCACCTTGATAAAGCACCTCCTGCTTTCAGGGACATCCAAGTTAAAAAGCCTCCTTTCTCGGATCTCCATGTTGCCCACCAGGAAGGTTCTCTCTTCCCTTTTGTGCCGCCTTTGGCTTTCAAATTTAAAGTCACCTTCCTCTTCCCATAGCCCCGTGTCTGGGTTGAGCGACCACAGTTTCATCGTGGACACATGCTCTGGCATCTTGACCTGGGTCGAGTCAAGGTGAACCTTCACCTTGCCAGCATTAAGTGACTCAGAGGTGGCCTCATCTCTGAAGTCCACAGAAAACATGCCATATGTTCGAAGGGGGAAGGTGTCTCCATCATCATTGATGAAGTTCAGGTCACTCTGGGTAGCTGTGGCTGTGGAAATATTGCGGGGATCCAGGAAGGTCACACTGGCCTTTACTTTTCCTGTGTAGGGCTCCCCGTTCTGCTTGTAGAAACTCTTGGAAGGGATCTCCAACTCAGCCACAGGGTCTTCACCATCCACCTCCCCCAGGGGGATAATGTTGGTCTCCGTGGCCTCCAAGGTGATGGGCTCTTTCCGCCGAAGCATCTTGATCTCATGGAACACTGCACTCCCCTTCTTGTTGAAGGGCAGCACTTTGGTAGTGTTGACGAACTTCTGCAGCCTGTCCACAAATGTGAGCACCAGCCTCTCAGTGTCCTGGGGGATGTGGAGGGTGAAAGTGCCCTTGTAGCCAGTCATGCTCACACGGTTGTTCCCCATGTACACGTGGCCAAAGCGCATGGGTTCCCCATTGTCAGCAGCGCTGACGCGGCCCCGCACAATACTCCGGGTCTCCGTACACCGCTGGCAGTTACACTCCTTGGCCACCTTGGTGGGCAGCGTGTAGCCACTGCACTGGATCTCCCTCTCCTCTGTTTTGGAGATGCCACAGCAGTTCTCCACAGCATCCCGGCACCTGATCCCATTATCCTGCTGCCCTGCACAGGTCTTGACAGGGCAACGGCCCACGTCATAGTAGAAGGAGTTGGTGGCATTCTGGAAGCAATCATGAGGCAACCGGATAAGGTAGCTCTCAGGGGTTGGGTTGCACGGAGCCTCATCAGGGGCTGTGGAGGGAAACGGTGTGGCTATTAAATGTAAGTTCACATCCTACACACAAGACACCTTAGCCTCACCTCTGCACAGTGCTTTATCGTTTTCAAAGTACTTCCACATCCAAGATCCTGATTCTCACCGAACTTCTCTGAGAAAGATGAACAGCTGTTGTTGCTAAGCCCGTTTTATACATGGAGAAATAGAGTTGGTTGCTGAGACCACTATAGTAATGGCTCTCATTGGAGATGAGCCATTAAAATCTGTGTGGGTGGCCCTGACAGGTTTGGCTCAATGGATAGAGCGTCGGCCTTCGGACTGAAGGGTCCCGGGTTCGATTCCGGTCAAGGGCATGTACCTCGGTTGTGGGCACATCCCCAGTAGGGGGTGTGCAGGAGGCAGCTGATCAATATTTCTCTCTCATCGATGTTTCTAGCTCTCTATGCCTCTCCCTTCCTCTCTGTAAAAAATCAATAAAATATACTAAAAAATAAAATAAAATCTGTGAGGGTGTGTTGAGTTACCACCCAAATTGGGAGTGCTGCTGGCATATAGTGGGTGGGGGCATTGCTGGTCTGTGACCGGCAAAGCCTGGCACTTTTCTGACAGGACTTCTTCTGTCTCTTGCATGACTTTCACATATCCCACCAGACATTCATGTGGGTGGAAAACTGGTTTAAAATGATCAGAGCCTAGTATTTGTTTTAATGTGACTTTACCATACATTGAATTTTTCTGAAAATGCAGCTACCATAAAAATCAAGCTAAGATTATACTTTGTTTAGCTTGGGAAAATACCAAGAATTGTTCCTTGTCTCAGAAAAATCACGTACTTACTGCCTTCCCCAAGGAATGTGACCCACCACAATGAAACCCCTCATCCATCAGTATTTGCAGCTGCCACAGTCACAGCGACTGGAGTCAAGTGCAAGTGTCTGACCTCTTGGCTGGCTTTCTTGTGCAATTATGCCAAAGCCTTTACATATTGAAATACATATTATTTTGCATTAAAATTATTTTCTTTTTATTTCTCCTTTATGGTATAGTTTGGGATGTGTACATATACTGTATACTTGGCAATTATATGTACTTATTATCCATAAATTTAACTTCAGAATGGAAAATATTTTGTAAATGTGAAGTGTTAAAAATTTAAAGTATTCAAAATAACTGTGACAAAGGGGGAGCATTGGTGTTGTGGGTTGGGAACCACAGCTGACAGGGCTCCACTGTTGCCAAGGTCCAACTGTCCTGTGTCTTGAGGTCTGTTGCTCAACTTTCTTGGAGTCTGTAAAATATTCCAGAACCCTTCCAATAAATTTTCTCTTCCTCTGCCTTTTGTTTGGTTTTGTTTAGGCCAATTACTAAGCTATCCTCCTTCTCTCTCACTTTCCAAGTACAGGTTCCTGATTGATTTTGACCTCAAGTCTTTCCCCTCAAGCGCACTTCTTTTTCTTTTTTTTAAAAAAACATTTTTACTGATTTCAGAGAAGAAGGGAGAGGGAGAGAGAGATAGAAACATCAATGATGAGAGAGAATCATTGATCGGCTGCCTCCTGCACGCCCCCAACTGGTGATTGAGCCCGCAATTCAGGCATGTGTCTTTGACTGGAATCGAACCTGGGACCCTTCAGTCCTCAGCCAATGCTCTATCCACTGAACCAAACTGGCTAGGGCACCAACTCACTCCTTAAAGCCAGCTCTAATCAGGTCACCCTTTCTTATAAAGCCTCTCAGCTTCCCACTTCTATACCTTTGCTCACACTGGCCCCTTAATATGGCCATTCGGTAAGACCAGGGCTTTATAACTTAGAATCACCTGGGGAAGCTTTTAAATTGTGCATACCCAGGCCACGTCCAAAGCCAATGAAATAAAACTCTCTGGGGGTGCCTGGCCAGCGAGGCTCAATGGTTGAGGGTCGACCTATGAACCAGGAGGTCATGGTTCGATTCTAGTCAGGGCACATACCCAGGTTTCAAACTTGATCCCCAGTGTGGGTGTGCAGGAGGCAGCTGATCAATGATTCTCTCTCATCATTGAGGTTTCTACCTCTCTCTCCCTCTCCCTTCCTCTCTGAAATCAATAAAAATATGTTTAAAAAAAAAAACCTCTCTGCGGGGGAGGGGTAAGTTTCAGGCAGCTGGGTTTTTGTTAACACCAACCAGGTGATTCCACTGGGCATCCAAATCTAAGAACCACTATTTAAGCCCCAGTTGAAATGCTGCCCTCTCAGGTAGCCACCCATGGTCACTCCTGCCTGGAAAGTCTCTCTCTCTCACCTAGAGTCCACGGCCCATTATTTCCTGCTTTAACTGCATTTGCCTATCTTTACTCGTCTCTTAATTGTAGGGAGCGGTTATAGGGTTAAGCCTCGGACTAACCTGCTGGCAAAGCCGCAAACAAGTCCCAGCTTAGAGGGCACAGCCCTCTTAGCATAATTAAGCTTGATCTTGTGACTGCTCCCGAGATCTTTCCTGGGTAGCTAGTGGGCTGTGGGAGGTGCAGCAAGTGCTGCCAAAACAAGTGAAACTTACAAGAACATTGTAAATTACCTTGTTTACCCCTGACTATAAAATAAAGCATCAGCCGTAACTGGTTTGGCTCAGTGGATAGAGCGTTGGCGTACGGACTGAAAGGTCCCAGGTTCGATTCCGGTCAAGGGCATGTACCTTGGTTGCTGGCACATCCCCAGTAGGGGGTGTGCAGGAGGCAGCTGATCGATGTTTCTCTCTCATCGATGTTTCTAACTCTCTATCCCTCTCTCTTCCTCTCGGTAAAAAAATCAATAAAAAATATATTTAAAATAAAGCATCAGCTTGCAGTCTGGATCTGTTCTGTGGCCTCAGCCAGGCACAGAAGATCCACCTAGACCCAGCTTATTCTCTGTCTTTTCTTCATCCTTCACCAGACCTCCCTCAGGCTCACTGAACCCTTGGCTGTGCTGGCGCGGCACACTTAATTACAGTTCCTGACCTCTCCTGGGGTGGCAGCTCTGAGAGGGTAGAATTGGGGTCTGTGGCATCTTTGTGTCTCAGAGGACATAGCACTGTACACAGCACAGAAAAGCTGGGGTTTTTGCTGCCCAGTTATGTCCACGGAAGTGCTCCCCAGTCCTGCAGTAGAGGTTACCCAGGGACCCTGCCAGGCTTACCTATGACAATCAGCTGGGCGACCTGGGACTTCGCAGCCCCCGCGTCGCTCTGGGCCTTGCAGAAGTACTCCCCAGCCTGGTCCCGCTGTAGGTTCTTCAGTAACAGCTTGCCGTCGTGCTTGTAGAGGGAGGGGTCCAGCAGCGTGTTGTTGTGATACCTGCAAGGGATGGAGAGGTGAAGCCTGGGGGGGCAGTGCCATAGCAAGCAGCCAGAGAGACAGATGGTGGATGGGTCCCTGCAGATGCCAATACCACCTTTGACATAGCTCATCCAAGAGCACTGATTGGCCTGGGAGTCAAGGGACTTGATTGAGTCTCAGCCTCATCACCCGCTGGCTATGGAACCTTGGACAAATCATCTCACCTTCCTTAGCATCAGCTTCCTGATCAATAAAATGGGAGCAGTGATTCCTAGCTGACATCACAGAAACATTGGGTGGGTCAAACAAGAGAATGGCTGTAAAATGTCTGTGAAGGGTAAAGGACTCACAGCCACAGGAGGCTCTGGCCTCGTTTGCCTTTGTCGGGGAAGTAGGGCTGAGGAACCTTGTTCAGTATCCTGAGGATATGCAAATCAGGACCCAGAGACCAGAGCCGCTCTGTAGGGACCCCAGCATCGAGAAGACCACACAGGGCTTTCTGGTTGTCTGTGTGGCCTCAACCCTGCTGGTCCCCACTTATAAGTGCCAACTTCCGGCCCTAGCCAGTTTGACTCAGTGGATAGAGGGTTGGCCTGCGGACTGAAGGGTCCCAGGTTTGATTCCAGTCAAGGGTATGTACCTGGGTTGCAGGCTCCTCCCTGACCCCAGCCCTGGTCAGGGCTCATGCAGGAGGCAACCAATTGATGTGTTTCTCTCACATTGATATTTCTCTCTCTCTGTCCCTCTCTCTTCCACTCTCCCTAAAAATCAACGGAAAAATATTCTCAGGTGAGGATTAACAAAAAAAAAATAAGTGCCAACTTCTGGGCTCTGAACCTGGGCCCTACTTCTAACTTTATTTTGTTGGTTAGTATTATCCTATCTAATAAAAAGGGAATATGCTAATTGGCTGCCCCGCCCTCAAAGATGGCAGTGCCCACAGCCACAAGATGGCGGCGCCCAGTCCTCTCAGGCCCGCTGGGGTAGAGGGCCTGCCTCTAGAGTCCTCCAGTTCCCTCAGCCCCCCAGCAGCCCAGGGCCAGCCTGAGGCACAGGCAAGCCTCAGATGGCGACTGCCCAGCCGCCCTTGGCCGCCCGAGGCTCAGGTAACCAGGGCCGGCCGAGGCTTGCACTGCTGGCAGTGGCAGCAGCAGAGGTGTGATGGGGCATCGCCTTCCCCTGATTGCTGGGTCATCTCCTGCCCCTGAGGGCTCCCGGACTGTGAGAGGGGGCAGGCCGAGCTAAGGGCCCTCCTAGTGCATGAATTTTCATGCACTGGACCTCTAGTGATTAATAAGACCAGACCACCCAGCTGGTGTGGCTCAGTGGTTGAGTGTCAACCTATGAACCAGGAAGTCATGGTTCGATTCCCGGTCAGGGGACATGCCCAGGTTGCAGGCGCGATCCCCAGGGTGGGGCATGCAGGAAGCAGCCGATTGAAGATTCTCTTTCATCATTGATGTTTCTATCTCTCTCTCCCTCTCCCTTCCTCTCTGAAATCAATAAAAAAATATTAAAAAAAAAAAAAAGACCAGACCGAATGTAAGAAAGATCTGGCTGCCCAGAGAAGAATCGGGCAGGGCAGCTGGCAGAATACTCACCAGAAATACTCGTCTGGACTGGGCCTCCCCGTGGCCTTACAGCACAGGGCCACACTCTGCCCAGCTCTCCGTGCTTTTGTCTCAGGGTTCTTCACAATGTATGGGATCTCTGGGACAGAAGATGAGAAATGGTGCTTTGGGTTTTCCTTTGTGACAAATTCTCCAGAGCCTTGCTTCCCCGGGTTCTTTGACAAGTGTTAAAATTGTATGTCTTGACACACACCCCACCACCCCACACCCCCCCTGCCCTTCTGTAAAGATCCTAATTAGGCACTGATCCAGAATGGAGTCCACCCCTTCTACCTCAGGGCCTGCTTCCGTGGCCTCTCAAGCAGCATCTAGGTGAGGCAATGGAGAACCAAGGGGATCTTGTGCCAGCCACAATTCCCAAGCAGGGCCATTGAAACAGAGTTGGTTGTTTTAAATAGAACAATATTCCTGTTGTGCTGCCTCCAGCAGAATTTTCCAGCCATTCTGTACCATTTCTGAAGCCCCCAGCCTCTCTCTGTCTCTTCCTGACCTCCAAACCTCATACTACATTGTAATGACTATTTTAATAAGGTGGTCCAGGGAAGAACTCATTTCAGGGAGCAAGCCATGCCAATATCTAAACAGAGTATATAGCAAGTGCAAAGGCCCTGAGGCAGGAATGTGCCTGTGTGTGTGAGGAACAGATAGGAGGACATGGTGGCTGGAGTAGAGTGACTCAGTGGGGGCAGACAGGAGGATAATAGAAGAGAAGAGCAGAGAAGTAATGGGGGGCGGAGCAGATGATGTTGGGCCTTGTAGGTCATGGTAAGGGTTTTGAGTTTTAGTCTAAGCAAACTGGGAAACCAGCTCTTAACACTGCAGTCCCTTTATTTAAAAGTCCCACCCTACCCCAGAGAACTTAAGTACCTGCTCTCATGAACTCTGCATTGACGGTGGCTGACTTCAGGCTAGTCCTGGGCATTGTGAGCTTGATGGGAGCAAACTTGGTCTTTGTGATCTTCAGGATGCTTTTGCCATCTGGGCATAAGCCAGGGACTCGGAATCTCCCACTACTGTCCGTCCGGGTCAGTGGCTTAAGTGTCTTGGTCATCAGGTAGACAGTGGCCCCTGAGGCTGGGGCACCCCCAGGGAGGGAGACAGTCCCATGCAGCACGAAGTCCTGGCACATGCAGGCATCACAGTCAGCATTCACCTGGCCCATGTGGCAGACCAGGTCACAGGCTGTGGAAGAAGGGGCCATGTCAGGAGGGCTTATGTGGATGCTGGCCCTCCTTTAGCCACATCTCAGCCTGTGGACTCACATATGCTTCCCCCCGTCCCCCTCAGGCCTTTGTTACCCTTCCTTATTAGCCTGCATGACTCATTCCTACCTATCTTTCAAGGCTTAGCTCAGGACACCTTCTCTAGGAAGTCCTCTTTGATTCCCCTAAGCTATGATAATGGACCTCTGTGCTCCACATTATCCCCTACAGCCCCCATCAGAGCACATAATAGTTGATACTTGATGACTGCATGAATGAATGAATCCATCTCAATCCGACCCTTTAACCTACTGTAGGCTGCTTCAGCCTCCACGCCATTCCCTGCCTAGTACCAGGAACAAGGGTGGTACCTGTACAGGCCTGGTCCATGCAGAGCCGGCCCTCCTCAGTGGCCTCACTGCACAGTGACACTGTCTCTGCCAAGCAGGTGCGTGTTCGGGTCTGGACCCCAGTGTGACCACAGGCGGCAGAACACTTGCTCCAGGGAGACCATGAGCTCCAGATACGGTCTGTGTCTCGGCGCAAGGATCCTGCAAAGCAGGATGGGCAGGCAGTCTGACTTCCCTCCCAAGGGAACTCTGCCAGGAAATTTGACCCTAAAGCTAGTTTTGCTCAGAGAGCAGGACCTCGTTTACGTTATAGATGTCACTGATATTCATATTTACTACAACGACTTTTCCAACAGAAGGAAGTCAAGAGTCTTGAGGAAGTGGCATCTCTAATTTGCACAAAGACACCGTATGGTCAAGGGGTGCCCCTGAGAGGGACTTGTTGGCCAAGCGCTGGGAGCGGATATGCTGCCTCAGGCTGTGCATGGGGTAGCATCACCTTCCCTGTCCACCGGTGTGGAAACAGCCACCAGGGCCTGGGACTGCGGTGATTCAGACATCAACTCCCCTTATGCCTACCCGCCTCACCTCTGGTCTAAGGTCTGTGTGCAATAATGGGGGCTTCAGACCTTGCCCAGGAGACCTTGCCCAACCTGAGCTCCCAACTCCAGATGACCACCACTGCCACCTGGGCCTTGTGAGCACTGACGGAACCCCAAGAGGTGAGGGTACCCATCCACAGAGTGGGCAGCCGGCAGCTTGCTCTGTAATATCCGGTGTGGGGAGGGAGGAAGTAAAGAGCATAAACTTTTAGACTCTGCAGACACAGACGTGGGTTCAAACCCCAGCTCTCCACTTACAGCTGTGTAATCATGAGAAGTTACCTAACCTCTCTGAACACAGAGATTCCTCATGGCTCAGTTGTAAAGTCTGAATGATGTTGATAACCAGCACAGTATCTGGCACAAATGGAAACTAACATTTAATGAATGTTACCTGGGTTAAGCCCTCTATATTCATTATCTTACTTAATCCTCAAAAAAACAAAAAAAAAACAAAAAAACAAACCTATGAAGGTTTACTAATATTACCCTGTCCTACATGTGAGGAACCTGAGGCCCAGGGACTAAGGAATGGAGTTCCCTGTCCAGGCTGGGACCCAGCAGCCCAGCTCCAGAGCCGGTGGTTTTCACCACCAAGGCACACATCCCCCGTGAAGTGGAGTGAATGAAGAGCACCCAGAAACACGGAACAGGCAGATTATGGCTCTCATGACACTAGTTGGTTATTACTGGGGAATCAAAGCACGTGTATGTGTGACATCCAGAGTTCCCACGGCCAGAGGCAGGTAAGGGTGGGGCCGCACAGGCTCACCTGGTGGGCAGAGGAAGCGCACGGTGTAATTGGAGCAGTTCTGGCCGGGCCGCTGCTCCCTGTTGAGGCACCAGAAGCCCTCACGGGGACTGCCGTGGACCACCTGGCCAGTGCTGCCTGCAGGTATCCAGTCAGTGGTCCGAGCCTCCAGCCGCAGGGGCCGAGCACACACACGGTCCCCATAGTAGAAGTGAATGGCATCCAGTCGCTCAAAGTCACCCTGCCCGCCTGGGTGGTCAACGTTGAACCATGTTGTCCACTCGCCAGGAGCTGAGAGATAGAGCCAGGTTGGGGAGGAGCCAGGCCCTGGAGCCCCAGGTGAGCTCCAGTTCCTTTTTCTGCTCAGTTCCTGGGAGTCATCCCTGATATCACGCATGCTCCCACCCAACGCCCTCTATTGGTCTCAGGGCCCATTGCATCTGTCTCTCCAGCATCTCTCCAATCTCCTTCCCTTCTGCATCCCTCCACTCCCGCCAAGGACTCCATAAAGCCATTAGCAGCCTGGCTGTACCATGTCAGTAACTTTCTGCCTGGTCTCTCTACCTCAATTTCTCTCTGACCCCATCCCCAACACAGCAGTCAGGGTGAGCTTTCTTCATGTGGGTTGATCCCACACTCCCAGCTTTAACTCAGTTGGCCAAGCATTTAGGGTGGTATAAGCTGGCCCCTGCTATCTCTCCATCCTCATCTCCCCCATTCTCTCCCCACCAGCCTATGCTCTGGCCCCAGCAAGCCCTCCAGCATTCCTGAAACATATCAGGCATATTCATGATTCTGGACTGTTCTATATAGCAGGTGCCTCTGCCTGGACAAAGACGTAGGCCAAATGCCTTGTAAACGTGGATTTCCAGCCTGGCCAATGTGGCTCAGCAGTTGAGCGTCAATCCATGAACCAGGAAGTCACGACTGGATTCCTGGTCACGACACACACCCAGGTTGTGGGCTCAGTCCCCAGTAGGGGGTGTGTAGGAGGCAGCTGATCAATGATTCTCATCATTGATGTTTCTACCTCTCTCTCCCTCTCCCTCTCCCCTCCGCTCTTTGAAATCAATAAAAACACATCTTTTTAAAAGTGGGTTTTCATACAACCCTGAAATCATGCCTAAGCTCAGTAAACACCCGCTAGGGGCCCCTCCCAGTTCCAGCCACAACTCACTCTCCAGGGGACTCGAAGGCTTGGCAAAGTTGCTGAGGGTCCTCTTCCCAGGTCGGACTCTTCTCACAGACTGGCTGAGCATCATCTGCCTCCCTGGGGGCCAGGAGGGGAAGGGAGAGGCCAGAACTGTTAGTTATCAGGGCCCAGCGGGTCCTCTTACTAGCCTCTCAAGAATGGTGGATGGAGCATAAGCACAGGACATGTGTTCAAATCCCCACTCTGCCACTTACTGGCTCTGCAACCTCATTGAGAGCTTTATTCCTCTAAATCTGTTTCCCCACATAATAGGGCTGTATTAATAATCACTACCTCACAGGGTCCTGGGGCATATTCAGGGCGATAGCCAGTGGAAAGGGAGCTGGCATGTAGTGCATGCTCAACAAGCGGTTATTTTCTTTTTGCTCTTATTCTAGAAACAGATCTTTGGAGGATGGGGAGCAGCCAATGGGTGGGGGCTCCTACATTAGGGTCCGGCCCTGTCCTTGTCATAAAGAATGGAGGCTTATTTTTCTCCATCTGCAAGATGGAGATATTAATTCCCACTTCACAGGGTGGTCCGGTTGGCATGAGGAGTCTGTGAGGTAACACACGTGAACATCTCTAAAGTATACGAAGATTGAGAGCATGAGATCCAAACTCTGCCACTTTCCTCCCTGTGTGACCTTGGGCCAGACACTTAACTCATCTGACCCCTGTTCCCTCATCATAAACTGAGGATAATAGTAGTTCCTGCCTCAGAGGACTGTGGAGATTAGATAAACTCAGTCATAAAATCCACTTAGAACAATGCCTCGGACATAGTGCCTGCTGAATAAGCATTAGCAACTCCTCTTAGCTCAATGCCTGGACAATAGATGTCCATTTCCCTTCTCTTGGCAAAGTTGGCTTTGAGAGTCCATCCTCCCCGTAAAGGACTTACTTGGCCTAATTGGGGCAGTAGTTGTCAATTTTCTGACGGCAGGGCGGAGGGTTCTGCCTTAGGTTGCGTACAAGATAGCTCCCAGCGCCACCCACCTGCGACTGGGTTGGGGCTCCAGCATGGGAAAGAGAAAGGAGAGCAGAGGGCTGCAAAAGCTTTGAAAGGCAATTAACTTTCATGTGAGGAGCCAAATCAGAATTCTTTAGCTGGGGTGATAGGAGCTCCTTTAATCAGACGACTCTGATTTCCCCTCAGATGGTTGAATTTTAATCAGCCCCACAGCAGCAGCTGTCACGGTGAAAAGAGCAAACAAGGCAGGCGGTGGCACACAGGGTTTGGCAAGACGCCGAGCCAGCCTTTGTTCCTGCATCTGCGGTCACAAAGCCTGCAGGGCATGCAGCTTTAAAAGAGAGGTTTAAGCATTTTAAAAATGTATATATTTTTTGCTTTACCTCAGTATGCAGGTAGAAATCAGGAGAGAAAGGGCAGAGGGGAGGGAGCATACAGGATAGGGCTAGGAGTTCTGACACTTAGATGCCTTGGAGAGTCTAGTAAGCAAATTCTCTCTACCTATTCCTTCGAGAACTCAGTGTCACCAGAAGATGGGGTTAGAGGACAAGGAAACCAGAAGGGGTTCTCTAGTCTGTGAAATTTGGGTCTAAGTAATAGAGCTTTAGGCCAAAAGAATTTTCATGAAACTAAAACCAGATCGATCCTCAAATCTACTTCTGAGAAAATAATCCCTTGCGATTTCCTTTTGCTTTGGCTGCCAGGAAGCTCAGAGCTAAATTTATCACTCAGGAGTGGTAGCCCTCTTATCTTTTTTCCTCCCTCTGAATGACAACTCATTCACTTCACTTAAAATATTCTGTTCTGTGAGTTTTAATATTGGGAACTATCTCCAATCCTTTGGAGAAACAAGCAGGGTGTAAATTTTAAATACATCTATAAACCAGCCTCAGGTCTTAAGGCAGATGCATAGTTGAGTTCCAAACCAGACATGACTTCACTATGTCAAGTCGGGGATTTGGGAGACAGCAGATACTTAGCCTGTACCCAACACAGAGGTGATCTCCAGGACCAGGAAGAAGAAGAACAGCCAGGCCTTGGTCCCCGCCATCTTTCCCCCAGGCTCTGTGGGGAGCATGACGGAAGTTGGGTGAAGGTGCTTCACAACGTCAGGTCGTCCCTGGAACGTGGCCCCCTAGGAAGCGTCTCAGATCCAGTGACCTGCAAAGAAACAAAGCTTGCCAGGTTCCATGTTTCTGAGTCACCGCTTATGGCTTCAGCAGAATTATTTCTTGACCTATCAAGGGTGGAAGAGTGCACAGAATGAAGTCTTGTGGGAGGTGACACCTGCCCAAGTTGCAAATGCAGGCAGCTAGGGAGGTGCAGCGGCTCAGAACCGGGGTTCAGATGAGGCAGACCTGGATTCACCCCCCGGGGTCCAGGTGCCAGGGCCCCACATCGAGATGGGGCACAAGGGAGAGCAGGTTCCTTGCCAGTGAGGAGAGGCCTGGGTTCACTCCCAGCAACTTCTGGGTGACTCATTAATTACTTCCGAGACATGGGTGTGGGGGCATGTTTTTGCTGCCCTTTCGGGGGGGGGGGACCCTCACATTCTTTCATAAAGAAGCTACAATATTAAGGCTGTGAAACCCCAACCCCAACTATAGTGACCTCTCACACGGCAAGCAAGCTGGAGGGCACAGATGCTTCAGACATACCACCTCCATGAACACATTCCCAGATGTGCACGGGCTGCAGCTGGAACGCATTTCTGGCCTGTTTGTTTGGGGTCTAGCTGGGAGTTACACAACCAGGAGCCCACTGAAGGAGCGCAGGAGGGCTGCACTGTTAGAGGGCTCCCCCGTAACTGCTGGCTGTGGGTTAGAGGCTGCAGGAGTAGGAAGAGGAACGCAGCCAGGCACTAAGGACAGGGGCCCGTGGGGCATGGTCCAGGCTGCAGTTGTCTCTCTCCCCAGAGCTCTGGTCAACCCAGAATCTGACGAGTTCTTAGAGATTAAAAAAATGGTTCCCTTCAACCTCCCAAGTCCAGGGTATAGTGGGAAGGGAGAAGATTCCTCCTTTCTGGAAAAAAGATTCGAAAGTACTCCGTTGTCCCAGGGGAAGCACAGACCAGTCCCACACTGCAGACCATCTAGCTACCCCCACCAGCAGCTGTTTCTCAGCCCAGGGAACAGCGGCACGGGCCTCCCCAAGGTCTCCAGCTCTTGTGCGTCTTACCCCAAGCTCCGGGCTCTGAGCAGGGAGCAGAGCGCTCCGTGGGCCTGCACGGCGTTCAGTCTGAGACCGCTCCGGCACTGTCTGGGAGGCCAAGGTGGCCTGAGGCACCTTGTGGAAAAACCATTTCCCATCTGGCAGCCCACGGAAGTTTCCTCGGCACATGTCTGCTGGGTCGGCTCCCCATCCCACACTCCTCAGAACTCTCGGACAAAGCGGACTGGCTGACCGCAGGAAAGAAGCAGGGCGCTCAGAGCTACAAAGATCCTGACTGGGGTCATTTGAGGGCCCCTGACCTCAGATGGGGGAAGGAGAGGACTTTGGGCCAATGAGGGAAAAGAGAACTCTAAAGCAGCAAGGGGGGGTCTTGTTAGGGGGGTAGAGGGGTGATCAGGGGAGGGCAGGAATAGCTGAGCCGGGCAGGGGGTGCAGGATTGGGGTGAGGAGAATGGGAGTGGAGCTCACCGTGTCCTGAGTGGGAGTCCTCAGCTGGGGGGTCCAAGTCTCTGTCTCTCCAGCGATCCGGCCTCTGGGCCTTATATAGCACAGCTGGTGGCTCAGCCTGTGGCAGTGCGCCACGGGAAGCGGCGAAACCAGATCTGAGCATAAGGAAGCTCGGCCTCTCTCTCCCCTCCCCACGTCCCAGGCAGCTCCCAGGGGCTGGGATTTCACTTCCAGATCCTTATGGGAAGATGCCGCGGGGCCTGGTGATGGGCCAAGTGGACAGCGGCCTGGGGCTCCACAGGCCAGAGCAGAGAGATGGGTGGGGAGCTGGGGTGGGCACTGAGACGCACTGGGAAGGGGCCAAGGGTAATTGTCCATCTGGGCAGGATTTCATAGCTCAGGGGGTGGTGTGCTCTTGCCTAAACTTTGCTTGCTGATCCCCCACACTCCCCTGGCCGTGGCCCACTCATGCTGAGAAAGGACTGTTGGTTTTATCGCATAATCCAAACTCTCTCAGGCACACAGGCCACCTGACCTTTCAGCTGGGGGGATGGGGGTGCCTGGTTGGAATTGGACAACTACTCAGCTTCTCTGGCCTCTGAGGGTGCACTCAGAGAACCTCAGAAGGGATAAGGGACAAAGGCATTGTGGGGCACAGGCTGTCACCTGGTGAGAACAGCTCTTCTCTGGCCCTACCTACTTCCATCTGGATGCCTGTCTGTGCCCATTGGACCCCAGAGCCCCTGCATGTGGACTCTCTGTGCTGGTCTGTGAGTATGCGTCTGACTCTGGTATAGACACCCACCAGCATATGAACAGCCAGTCTTACCCATAGGTGGCGTAAGCAGCTGCCTGTGCTCAGGACTTCACCCACCTCCCCCTCAGCATGAATTTGCCTGTTGTCTCAGACAATGGTTCTACAATTTGAACACTTGTCAGAATCCCCTGGAAGGCTTCTGAAAACACAGATTGCTGTGCCCCAGGCCCAGAGTTTCTGATTCAGTAGGTCTGCATTACTAAAAGCTCCCAGGTGCTATTGAAGCTGCTGGTTCATGAACCGCACAAGGATAGAATCCCCGTTGGAGGCAGAAGATGGGGAGGGAATATATACAAGCTGCTAGGGCCTGTCTCAGGTCCTGGGCTCATCTGGCCCAGGTGGTCTTCCTGTCTCATGCCGGGCCTGGAGATGGAGGCCTGGCCCCTGTGGCCTTGCCCCCACCCCAGCATCAGCTCTCTTTTCCCACAGACCCTCATTGAGCTCCTATTTAGGGCACACTCTAGGCTGAGCGCTGAGAGGCCACAAGGATCCTTTCCTGTCCCCAAGTGGGCCTGAGCTGTGAGATACACAGGGCTAGATTGGGGGGGATCTGAGATTACCCTTAACCCCTGCTCCAAGGACTCCTTGGAGGGAGAGGCTGCTGCTCTCCTGAGCCAGAACCCCAGGACAGACAGACAGACAGACAGACAGGGCTTGGGAGGCAGCCACAGGTCTGGACTGCCTGGGGCCTGACCTGGATGGGTCAGCCCAAGCCATGAGTGCCCCCCTGGGGTTTCTGCAGGCCAGGCTAGTCTGCAGCAGCTCCAAGCCTCTGCCTGGAACACGCTGAAAATCCATCAATCACCCAACCCCTCTCTAGAGGATTGGGGCTGGGGGGCTTAGAGCCCAGTGTAGCCAGGCCACCGGTGACCTAAGCTTATGGCCAGGGGTTCTCACGCTGCTGAGGGGAAAGGAGCTTGTGAACACTGGGAGAGGTCTGACCTGATGCTGGTGGCTCTGGAGGAAGATGCTGTCTGAGCCCTCTCCCATGCTCCCATCATCGCCCCCTGTGGCCTGGGGAGGCTTTGCAGGCCTGGCTAGGGACAGGCCACTGATGATCCCTGAAGACTGGAGGACTTGACTAAAGCTCTGAGAGATCATCAAGGGCTGCCCACCCAGTACCTGGGAGCCCAGAGACCTGGAATCCAGGGTAGTGGGAGAGATCTCCCTTCCTGTCCTGGGTACAGTCTGTCACTGTTCCACCCTGTGCCTTCATAGTTTTATTGCCCAGCTTCCTAATTTGAAATATAGCCCTTTTCCCCCACCAGTGTGAATCCAGGTTCAGACATCATAAGGACTGTTCTCTTTCCGTTTCTCAACTACTTCCTCTGAGATTGCTTTATTCTCTAGGAGACTATAGCAGTCTGTATTTTCTAAGATGGTTGCAATGATAGCTTCCATTGCAAAATAATTGATTCCAGAGAGGAAGGGAGAAGAAGAAAGAGAGAGATACATCAATGATGAGAGAGAATCATTGATTGGCTGCCTCTTGCATGCCCCAAACTGGGGATTGAGCCCACAACCCAGGCACATGACCTGACCGGGAATCAAACTGTGACCTCTTAGTTCATAGGTCAACGCTCAACCACTGAGCAACGCCAGCTGGGCTTTTTGCACATATTCTTGTACAATATGACTGCACTATTCCACCTATCAAGAGGTAGAATCTAGGTAGCATTTTAGATCTTGCTCCCTGACATATGTCATCAATTTGGCTCTATAAACTCTTAAAACAATTTCTTAAAAGAGGCAGCATCTAATTTCCCTTGAATCTGAGCTGGTCTATAACTTGCTTGTACAAGAATGAGGTGGATCTCTAAGGTGAGGTCAGAAGAGGTCATGAGGCTTCCACTTGACTCTCTGGGGACATTTGCCCTGGGGAAAGCCAACTGGCATGTAAGAAGTCTAGCTACCCTGAGACCACATACTGGGGAGGACTGCTGCAGGTGTTCTGGTTAGTGGCCTCCAGCTGGGCCCAGCCTTTCAGCCCTTACCACCAAGACACTAAACATGTGAGTGTCACTATCTTGGACCCTCCAGACCAGACTAGCTCATCTACCAGATAAGTGCCATTGAGCGGCCTCAATCAATGGCACAAAAAGCAGAATTGCCCAGTCAAGCCCTACATGAAATCCTGACCTACAGAATTCATAGGGTATAATAAAATGTTTGTCATATAAGCCACTAAAATCTGTGGTAGTTTTTACAGAGCAACCGTAACTGGAACAGAGGCTGTTTCCATGTAGTATTTCCAGAAGCTCTAAGCTCCCTCCCAGCACATCTTAAATCTCCAGTGGAAAGAGAGTCTCATTCTTATTTGTTCCTGGGAATGTCTCTCTCCTGACCCAGTCACTGTAACTATGGGTATGGAAAGCTCTGATTAGCTCAGTTCTGAAGCCGGGGTAGATAACCATACAGGGCTCACTTGGACTGATTATTCCCAAAGGAAAATTGTGGTGCAGTCACCAGAAGTAGGAATAATGGATGCTGAGAAGTAAAAAATGGCATGTAACTACTAAAAATTCAACCACAGCCCGGCTGGGATGGCTCAGTGGTTGAACGTCACAGTTCAATTACCCAGGTTGTGGGCTCGATCCCCAGTGTGGGGTGTGCAGGAGGCAGCCTATCAATGATTCTGTCTCACCATTGATGTTTCTATGTCTCTCTCCCTCTCCCTTCCTCTCTCTCTAAAAACCAATAAACATTTTTTAAAAAGGGTGACCTCACTGTCCCTATGGTGTATTCACCACTGTCACAACCTTATGTTCATACACAGTGTCTCTACTATTCACCACCCCCAGAGGCCTCAGTGTTTTCACCACTGACTATGGGATCCCTCTATGTCACTATGATGTTCACCAAGCTTGCCATGGTGTGCTCATAGTCACCATACTTTATAGCTTGCTCACACCCAGTGACATGTTAGTGTTTATTGCACAAACCAATGAGTTCACATTCTATATATGGACATCATAGTGTCCCCATGATGCCCCCTATATTTCTCAGAAGCATCCACATTCATGATTTTGTATAGGATTAAGGGTATACACTTATCAGGGCGTCATCTCAAGAGTGTTCACACTTTCCTCCCCTGACTAGTCACACTCATATGACATGTTTGCCCCAGTTGTTCATCAAACTCATCCCCACGAATTTACCAAACTTGTTTCTCATATTTCGAGGCCTCTTTTCATGACTCCCTGAGAGGCCCCAGGTGGTTCTGGGTGTGGTATGGCTTCAAGATGATGGCAGCCAGAAGAACTTGCAGCATTGACAAGGGCAGCCTTGCTCAGGGAATGGGGCAACGCAGATGGCGAGTAGATGTCCTCTCTGGTTGAAAGTTTCTGGACATGCAGCTGTTTTATGGGCTAAGAGTGTGAGGAGCCTCCCTCTTTCCAAGCAGAATCTTTCACCCACACAGCACTTGAGCCATAATGGATTTAGTATTCCAGATGGCCAGGGTGAGCATGCAGGGAAGGAGAAATGGAGGTTAGAATGGTCTTAGTGAGCAGGCTTAGCAGGCAAATGGACATAGGGAGACACATATGTGGGCCACAGAGACTGTTCTTAGTGGGTTGGCCTTTTGTTCCAGAAGCAAAGCAATGTTCAGAGTGTCTGGATCAGGGCATTCCTCCTCCCCCCGAGGAGAACATAACTGTGAGGACAGGATGTTGGGCAGTGACAAGGAAGGCAAAGAAAGGGAAGAAAAAAATTGAATCTCACCTCACCCTAGTGAACAATTGAAGTATAATTTTCACACTGTAAAAGTCACCCTATTGAGTGTACAGTTCTAAGATTTTGGACAAATGTCAACAATCATATAACTACCATACAATCAAGATATAAAATATTTCATCACCTCAGTAGTTCCCTTTGTAGTCAACCCTATCCCTCTATTCCTAGTTTCTGACAACCACTGATCAGTTTTCTTTCCCTGTAGTTTGCCTTTTTGAGAATGCCATATTAATGGAATCCTTTTATATGAGCCTTTTAATTCTGCCTTTTCCACTTAAAGTACTCATCCATGTTGTTGAATGTGTTCATGGCTCATTCATTTTTTTATTACTGAGTGGTACTCCATTGGATGGCTATACCACAGTTTATCCATGCACCAGTTGAAGGACACGTGGGTTGCCTCCAGTTTGCTTTTTTAATATATTTTTATTGACTCCAGAGAGGAAGGGAGAGGGAGAAACAGAAACATCAATGATGAGAGAGAACCATCATTTGGCTGCCTCCTGCATGCCTGCCACATGTGCCCTGACCGGGAATCGAACCGTGACCTCCTGGTTCATAGGTCGACACTCAACCAGTGAGCCACACTGGCCAGGCTTCCCTCCAGTTTTTAACAATTACAATTTAGCTCTAAAGATTTGTGTAAACATGTTTTTTATTTATTTTGGGTAGATAACTCATAATAGGGTTGCTGGGATATGTGTTAACTTTATAAGAAACTGCCAAACTGTTTCCAGAGTGATTGTGCCATTTCTATTCCTACCAGCAGTGTATGAGGGTGCCAGTCGCTCAGCATTCTCATCAATACTTGACATTGTCAACAGTTTGTTTGATTGTTTGTTTGTTTTTAGCTCTTCTAATGGATGTGTAATGTGATCTCGGTGTGGTTTTATTTAGCATTTTTATACTGACCTATGATGCTGAGCATCTTTCTATATTCTTATTTGCCATGCAGCTCTCTTCTTTGGTGAAATGTCTGTTCAAATATTTTGCCTATTTTGTAAGCAAGTTGTTTTCTTATTATTAAGCTTTATATAGTCTGGATATAACTTTGTATAGTTTGGATACAAGTTCTTTATCAGATATATGTTTTGAAAATATTTTTTCCCAATTTGTAACTTGGTTCTCATTTTCTTAAGAGTATCTTGTGAAGAGCAGTTTTTTATTTTGATGAAGTTCAATGTTACTTTTTTTTTTTTTTTTTTTTTACTTTATGGGTTGTGTTTTTGTGTTGGATCTAAGAAATTTTTGCCTAATCCATGATCACAAAGATTTTTCTCCTATGTTTTCTCCAGGATATTTTTAGTTTTAGTTTTACCGTCAGGTCTATAATACATCCTTAACTAGTTTTCTGCATATAGTGCAAAATGTGGGTCAGCCTTCACTTTTTTGTATGTGCAATTGTTCCAGCACTATTTGTTGAAAAAACTGTCCTTTTTTCCATTGACCAGCCCCCACTCCCCACCCCCGCTTTTTTTTTAAACATTGTGGCTATTTGAGGCATTGATGCCAGAAACCTAGAGTTTTCTCAATGCACAAGTCAGTAGCATAGCAGGAATGAATGCCTCTCTTACCTGTTCCACAGGACTGCTTATGCCCAAATAAGACACAGACTTCTCAGTGAACTATCTTTTTTAGCTTTTACTCACAGCCCCTCTGCTCTCCCCAGGACTCAGACTTGAGTCTGCTGAGAACTGCAGCAGAAGATTGCTATGACTGTCAAGACAATCCTGGGTCCAGAACTGCCCCTCCAATGACTCTCTACACTCAACTAATCAGCCTCCATCAAACAGAGGGAGATGCCCCGAGAACACATCAGCTGCCTTTACCTTTCTGGCTGCTTTCACTTGTTAAAGTTGCTGTGAATTTTCTCTTTAGCCTGATCCTAACCAGTGAGGGATAAGGACACTGTGTGAGGTGCAGGAGACTTCTGCCAAGACCTGGCTTTTGGGGAAGCTTAGGAATTTGATTCAGGCTCAAACCCAGGTTGGGTCTCCTAATTTCCAGTCCTCTGATATTTTCATCTTCTCACAGTGGCCTGTCATACAGGATGGTGGAGAGAGTTGGTGGCTTTCCAGGACGCCAGGGAGATGAGGGGGCTCCTTAACTGGTTATGCAGGTCAGGGGACAAAATGATAACTCAGGCATTTCTGAGAAAAAACAAGGATTGATATAAATATAGTCAAGTCAGGAGCTGGGCTGGGCAACCCCTGGACAGGCCCCTCTCTCACAGGCAGCCTGGTATTTCTCCGGTGGTGTGCCTACTTCACTCTACCTGGTAGTTCCCCTTGCCTCTTGCTCCTGGCAGAGCTATCCTAGCAGGAATCATCCTGATTGGCTCAGCTAGTTCCCACCCCTACCCCTATTGGGTGGAGCCTTTCCCGTGAAGCCCTTCACCAGTCACCAGCCAGCCTACAGATGGACTGTTTAGGTCAGATGCTCAGCTGAAGCCAATCAGTGGCCACTCTTGACCAATTACTATGATGGTACTGCTTCCCCAGCTAGGAAGCTGTGAGGGGGGGGGGGGGGGCACTTACAGCTAGAAGGGGACCTGAGGTGTGGTGGTACCATGAGGGTTGCCAACATGATATGAGGGTTTATCCTCATACCTGAACATGCACACACACCCTCTGAGCACTGTGGCCTGCCCTTACATCCTCCCTCTGAACTGCCCAGCCCCAGCCTCACCATTTCCCAGGTGGTTCCTGCCTGAGTTGAAGAGCTCTATCTTCCCTCACTTGAGCTGCTGAAGGGCGAGGACAGTGTACCTGGCTCCACATCATAAATTCATAGATCTCACAGGTGGGAAATAAGCTTTTCTAAGGCCATTCATAGAGGGAGGAGCAGAGCCAAGGCAGAGCCCAGGTCTTCTGTTCCACGTGTAGGCTCCTCTCTGTACCCCAGGAGACTCCCTGGCATCTCATTGGGGTGAAGATAGGGGATTGCAGTCCAGTTTCTGGGTCTGGTAAGGCTTTTGGCTCTGCCCTGAGACACTGAGACATCTTCCCTTGAGGATGCAGGCCCAGACCTGACATCCGGGCAGCTCTGAGTCAGTTCTGTGGTGAAGCTCTTGCTCTGTTGGAGTGAGTCTCCAGGGTATGCTCAGAGCAGACCCATAGACAGCATGACCCCAGGTTCCCAGATGCTGGATTTCCCACCAGGGGCCACATGATTCATGAATGCTGGAGTGGAGGGGCCAGTGGGTGGGCAGGCATGGCCCAGCTGCTCCAGCTTAATGAGGGATTGAAGCAGCCTGAAGTGTACGTGACGGGAACCCCGGGGACAGCGCTTGCAACTGTGGTGTGTCTGTGGGCATCGTTCTGTGCGCAGTGCGAGCAGCTGCGTGGAGTGAGCAAGCCTGATGGGGTGTGCTGTGATGTATTATGCCCACACTCAGCCCTGACCCCCAAGTGCAGTGTAACTTCAGGCATTTCACTTGCCCGCTCTGGACCTCCATTTCTTCCACAGCGAAATGAGGGGATGAGAGGGGCTCTAAAGCGCCTTCCTCTTCCACCGCTCCTTGCACCTTCCTCCAGACCCTTGTCCGTTTTCAGCAGAGCAGTTTTCCCAGCTTCTGCAACCCCCTCCCTGCCGATTCCCAGCCACCAGGGGCCTTACCTTCTACCCCAGTTCTTACTGAAACCTCTCTCTTACAGAAACAGCTCTCTCTTGCCTTGTACATGCGCATGATGTGCTCATGTGTATTTGTTTGTGACTACAAGTGTGTCTGCACCTTAGTGTGTTTGTGAGGAGCAGTAGGAAACGGGGTGATGGCAGGGCCCCCATGAGGAGAAGGAGTCCATTTGCTTGTGTCTCTCTGTCTCTTTTTCCAAACACACAGAGATACATTCCCAAGGGCACGTGTCCACACACCAGCTTTGTGCACATTCTCACAATAAGTATTTGCAGCAAGACTCAGCCAAGTACCACCTCCTCCAGGAACCCTTCCTTGTAGCCCTGGGCTGAGCTAACTGTCCCTCTTCTGTCCCCTACAAGCCTTGTGCCCTGTGCACTCCTTCGAAAGAGCATTTATTCTACTGACATGGTCCGTTGTCCCACCTGCCCTGTCACTACAGTGAAACCCCTAGAGGGCAGGGACCATGTGTCACTCTCTCAGCATCCCAGCACCCGGACCATTCAGAACCTGTGTGTGGACTGGGCTGGCCTCGCCTTGTGTTCTCCCAGTAAGATATTCCTTCTTCAGTGGCCCCACCCCCCTATGCCCACCACCCCTATACCCAGTATTAGGACAAACTAAACCTAATACACCCATGGGGCTTTCTCCTTGGAGTCACCACACCAAGACTTTCCTCTGACCCAGGAGGGGTTTGCTCTGACCCTGAAGATGGAGGCAGCCTAGGATACAGGGCGTGGGCCCCTGGCTAATCCTGAAGCCTGGGGGGTGGGAAGGCCACCACAGCGAGCCTTTCTCTTCTTTTCTGAACTTTCTGGCCCTGGCGCGAACCTTGCTGGCGCCCATGGGCTTTTAATATTTTCCATTCCTGGCTGTTATACAACATTTCACCTCAAATATGCATCCTCCCCCTCACCAAAGGTCACGCGTTTCCAGTGAGAGGAACCAGGTGCTGGGTGACTGGGGGTGACCCACCGTGTTCTGGGTTTGGAAGAGCCCAGCCTGGTGCTTCAGGGGGAAAAAGGGGTGACAGAAGTGTCTTCACAGCTGGAGGAGACTAGCTCCCTGGCTGGCCATGTGAAGCCTGGACCCATGGCCAGCATGGGGCCGCCTGCTCATACCATCTCTGACTCCAGCCCCACACCTTCCACTTATCCTCTGACCATGGCCAAGTGGCTTTACCTCTCTGAGCCCCAATGCCCCTGCCTGTACATGGGGATAACGGCATTGCCTGTCTTTCAAGGTCCTTGTGAGGTTCAAATGCTGTACTTTTGGATCACCTGGGGAGCTTTGAAACTCACCCCACAGAGTGGGGAGTGGAGCCTTTAACATATCCCAGAAAAAATGGAGGTCAATGCATTGGTTAGTATGACCACCAATCCTTTTAACTGAAGCATTTAGTCCATTTACATTGATTAAAATACTGATACATACACACACATAACAAGTACATATTTATGTGTGTATGTATATATGTATGTATTTCTACCCTATTATTTTGTATTTTCCCCAAACTTTTCTAGATTTGTTTTTCTATTATTTTTTGCTTTCTCAATTATTTTTTTCTTATTAGATTTTTCTCCTTTGCTAGTTTGCAAATGGTGCATTTTTTGCTATTTTTAGTGGTTACACTAGAAATTTTAATATGCATATTTTATTTGTCTAAGTCTATATCTTTAATTTTTTTTTCTTAAATAAAACAAGGACCTTAGAGCTAATTCTAATCTGCCCTCTCCTAGCTTATATATTGGTTCCTTTATGTATTGGAATTTTACCTTGTGTTTTTAAAGCCTATAAAACATTGTTATTATTGATTATACAATATTTATTTCAATTTACTCATATATGTACCACTTTCTTTGCTTTACATTCCTTCTTGTCTTTCATTTCTTCCATCTGGGGTCACTTTCTTTCTGCCTAGTGGTGGCAAACACAGTTTTTGTTCATCTCATCATGTCATTATTTTTTCTTATTCTTAAAATAGCTTTTCACTGGTTTTAGAGTTCTTGGTTGACAGTCATTTTCTTTTGGCACATTGAAGATATAATTCCACTGACTTTCAGCTATTAAGAAATCGGCTATTTCAGTGTAATTGTCACTACTTTGAAAATAATCTGTCCTTAATATTTTTTATTTTTTTAGTTAATCCTCAACTGAGGATGTTTTTTCCATTGACTTTTAGAGAAGGGAAGGGAGGAAGGGAAGGGGAGAGATGGGGAGGAGGGAGAGAGAGAAACATTAATGTGAGAGAGACACATTGATTGATTGCCTCCCACATGTGCCCCGACTGGGGCCAGGGATGGAACCTACAAACCAGGTTCTGCAACTCCGGCAAGTGCCCTGCCCTTGACTGGGAATTGAACCTGCAACCCTTTGGTGTGCGGCCGGTGCTCTAACCACCGACCAGGGCCTGTCCTTAATACCTTCTCTGTCTTTGGTATCCTGCATTTTCACTATGATGTAGATTTTTAAACTTATTTTGGGGGAATTTATTGAAATTCTTGAATGTATGGATTTCTGGATGAGTTTCAGCCAGCAACTCAAATATTACTTCTGTCCCATGATTTCTTTCCTTCTGGACCCTCTAGTTATATATATCTTGGACCTTCTCACTTTGCCCTCCATGTCTTTTAATTACTCTCATATTTTCCATATTTTTATTTATCTTTATTTATATTTTAGAGAATTTATTCAGCTTTATCTTCCAGTTCTAATTTTATTGTGAAAGTATATATTCATTGTGTCTAATCTATCAAATACAACCATTGAATTTGTGTTTTTTTTTCCTCTTTTTTTTTTAAATTTCTTTATTGATTAAGGTATCACATATTTGTCCTCGTCCCCCCATTTCCATCCCACCCCCCTCCCCACACATGCCCCCACCCCCCTGTTGTCCTTAACCGCTGGTTGGGCTCATATGTCTGCACACAAGTCCTTTGGTTGATCTCTCCCTTTATCCCCACCCTTCCCTACCCTCCCCCCGAGGGCCGACAGTCTGATCCATGCCTCCTTGTTTCTGGGTCTGTTCTTGTTCATCAGTCTATGTTGTTCATTATTTCCCCTAGATGAGTGAGATCATGTGCTATTAGAAATACACTTATAAGAACCGAAAATGAGACAAGCAATAATGGTTATGGTGACAAGCAAATGAATCGGTCTATAGTGAGTTTCTTTCTGGGCCAACAGTTCTTTTGAGACCCAATTTCAATGTCCAACAGTTCCTTATGTATACATGTCAGCACTGACATTTCAGTTCTGGATGGTGGACAACTGGTGGTAATGCAGGTCCGACTCTGTCTGGTTTGGTCCTGGGCAATCTGCAGTGATGCACAGCTGCTAACTGCTAGTATGGGAAGGCCACATCAGCGTCTTCTGTCTCTGGACTGCTTCTCTTCTGTCTTCATGGCTGGAGTAGTCCTGTCGATTCTTCTCTTGCTAGAATCCACATGGTCTCGGAGTTGTTTTCTGAAAATATACAAACATATTCTCGACCAAAAGTTAATAAAGGAATATTTTCTATAAATTTGACTGGGGATCCTTTTTCAATTTTTGCCCAAATGATTTTCCTCTGGCTTGTTTTATCACCTTGTGTGTTTTTCATGGGTGTCTTGCTTTTAGCCTTACAATTAATTTTCTAAAGTATTAATTTTCTAGATGTAATTTACTTACAGGATATTTTTCCTTACATGATATTCCTCTACTATCCCCTCCTTTTTTGATTTAAATGTTAGGAGGCTTTTGAAAATTTTATAATGTAGTCTTGATGGCTTTTAAATTTTAATTTTTTGTACTATAATATTACTGTTTTAGGTTCATTACATGGTGCACAATTTTATCGTGAGATGAAGTACCAATAAAAATTTTAGTTGACACTTTAGGAACACCTTTTTGTCCAGTACAATTATTTTTTCTAGAATATTCACTTGTTTCAACTGGCCAATTTAAATTTGCCTGAAAACTTGACTACTATTTTACTGTCAAATTTATTACTCTAACAATAATCTTGTTTTACCCTGTAAATATTGGTGGAAGGGATTATTTGCCTTCTTGAGTAGGTCCTGAGCATTCCTGGTGGTAGGCTGGATTTAGATATCATAAACCCACTTCCCCACAACATGGGTACAAGACAACTCAAACAATTCTTGTTGGAGTGAGAGGGCAGCTGCTGTCGGCCAAGTCTCTGTCAGTCACCTGGGTCCTGATCTGAGCTGGGCATGGGAAGCACGAAGCAGCCATGGGGGCAGGAGACCTCCCTCAGAAGGGGCTAGGATTCAGGCCCCTGCAATGTTGGGGGGGTGAGGGTCTGTGCCCCACCTCTGTTGATCCCCAAATTCTCTCCTGATGGCCCCTCTGCGACTGTGCCCGTCTTAGGTTGTTCCTTCCTTGAGGAATCTTACCCGTCTCTGGCTAACCAGCCATCCTCCGGGGCCAAGCAGGGTGACGTGAGGTTCAGTTTTGTCTCCTTGGTAGCCTATGCCCCTGTGGCCTCCATGCCCAGCTCCTGTCTTGGGATCCCCTCGCCTGCTGGCGGGGCCCCAGCACTGATCACATATCTTTTGGAACCCGGGTTTCTTCTCCAGGGGGGGCTCAGTTCGCCCTACTGGGTGAGAGACAGATCCATGGCACCAGCCATAACGAGACTTCAACCTCGACATGAACAGAGAGCTCATGCAACAGCTGTGAGCAATTGAATTGTGTCAAGAGGGTCTCTCTTGGCCTAAAGGGTAAGAGGGACCAATATAGAGTGCTCAGGTGCACAACCATTGAATTTGGATATTTAGTTATGATACTTTCACTTTCAAGAGGGACATGGGACTTCTTTCTTGTTCAAATACACTTGATTCTTCTTCAGAGTCTCTTGTTCCCTGCTCAAATTTTCAAGCTTCTCTTTTGTAAGCATTTTATTTTATTTTATTTATTAACATATTTTTATTGATTTAAGAGAGAGGAAGGGAGAGGGAGATAGAGACATCAATGATGAGAGAGAATCATTGATTGGCTGTCTCCTGCACGCCCCACATTGGGGATGGAGCCCACAACTCTGGCAAGTGCCCTGACCAAGAATTGAACCATGACCTCCTGATTCATAGGTCAATGCTCAACCACTGAGCCATGCAGGCTGGGCTGTAAGCATTTTAAATAGTTATTTTATATTATCCATATGATAATTTCAACATCTAGAGTCTCTGCTGATTTGTTTCCACAGTGTGTTGTTTCCCTGGATGTTTTGTGATTTTCAACTAGGACCTACTCATTTCTTCATAACTTCTGTGGGGATTCTTGAGGCTTAGGGTAAAGGTGAGTTTTTCCAGGAGGGTTTGTATTTGAGTTGCCAGATACTTCCAGCATTACCAGACTGGGCACTCTTTAAATTAATGCTTGACTTAAATATTTTAGACCACCTATGTAATATGAATTTGGGCTTCAGATCCACATGTAAGGCTTCTTATAATCTATTTGCAGGGGATATCTTATTTTCTTCTGAGAATAGGGAAATTAAGGCAGAGGTTTTTCTTTTCAGTCTGTTGGGAGGTAGTAGTGCTTCTATCTAGTTCATTCATTCACTAAAGTCCCAATGTTGCCCTGGCCAGTTTGACTCAGTGGATCGAGCGTCGGCCTGCAGACTGAAGGATACCAGTTTCGATTCCGGCCAAGGGCACATGCCCGGGTTGCGGGCTCGATCTTCAGTAGGGGGCGTGCAGGAGGCAGCCAATCAGTGATTCTCTCTTATCATTGATGTTTCCATCTCTCCTTCTTCCTTCCTCTCTGAAATCAATAAAGAAATATATATATCTATATCTATATCTATATCTATATCTATATCTATATCTATATCTATATCTATATCTATATCTATATCTATATCTGTATCTATATCTATATCTATATATATATATTTAAAAAGTTCCAGTCTTATGTGGGGAAGGATTTATTAGCCTTTCCACCTTAGAGGGGCCCTGAGTTTCTCTCAGTAGAGTGCTAGAACTGGCTGTTAGCAGCTCAGAAGGACCAAATAGCCAGGAATTTTGCATGCCAATTCCTAATACAGTTAATACCTTAAAATTGGCCATGGTGGAGTATTTACATCATGGAAATCGGCAAACACTAAAAACAGGGTGCTTTGCTTTGCTGGAGAGCCAATTATTAGCACACCACTGGTTTCTCTCAAATAATCCCACCCCTACAGGACCATAAATTTTCAAGTTCAAGTTTACTGGGTTAAAAAATAATAATAAAGTTTCAGATGTGCAAGATAAAAAAGTTCTGGGTATCTTCTATGCAATACTGTGCTTGTAGTTAACAATATTGTACTGCACAGTTAACAATTTGTTGAGGGTACATCTCATGTTATATGTTTTTTAGTAAATAAATACATAAAATAAAAACGTGCTCAAGACAAAATCAGTTTCATGGATTCACTTACCTCTCTGGGTTCTTCAGTGGTTTGGCCTGAATATTCCTCACTTTCTTGCCAGCTCATCAGTGTATTTTTTGAGAGATTTCTTTTATCCAGAACTGTTTTCAGAAGGAAGCTTAATTCAGGGTACCTAGTCCACCTTATTACCAGAAAACAAAATGTTCTCAGTTTCTTAACATAGAAATCGAGAGAGTTGGACTAGATAAGTAGTTCTTACCACTTTGGGGACACATATCTTTTAAGAATCTGATAAAAATTATATTTTGGAGGCCTTGGCCAGGTGGCTCAGTTGGCTGGAGCCTCATCCCAATGCCCTGGGGTTGTGGCACATGCAGGAGTCACCCAGGGAATGCATGGGCGAAACAACAAATCACTGTTTCTTTTCCTCCCTCTCCCTAAAATCAACAAATAAAATTTTTATTACTTTTATTTTTTAATGAGATATTTTATTATTTTGGGGGTTTTAAAAATATATTTTATTGATTTTTTACAGAGAGGAAGGGAGAGGGATAGAGAGTTAGAAACATCAATGAGAGAGAAACATCCATCAGCTGCCTCCTGCACACCTCCTACTGGGGATGTACCCACAACCAAGGTACATGCCCTTGACCGGAATCGAACCCGGGGCCCCTCTGTCCACAGGCCGACGCTCTATCCACTGAGCCAAACCAGTCAGGGCTATTATTATTATTTTTAATACTCACCTGAGGATATTTTTCCGTTGATTTTTAGAGAGAGAGGAAAAGACAGAGAGAAATATCGACATGAGAGAAACGCATTGATTGGTTGCCTCCTGCATGAGCCCTGACCAGGTCCCGGGCCAGAGAGGAGCCTGCAACCGAGGTATTGACCTTGACCGGAATCGAACCCGGGACCCTGCGGTCTGCAGGCCGACACTCTATCCACTGAGCCAAACCGGCTAGGGCAACAAATACAATTTTAAACAAATTAAAATCCTGGAGATCCTCTCCCCAAGAAAACACACAAACACACAGAGGAAAATGTATGTTTTTGCTACCTTGAACCATGTGGGAGTTTAAGAACCCCCAGTGACAGGAATGTTCTCTGAGGTTCTTGCCAGATCTAACTTTTGATGCCTCAGCATGTTCCGCAAGTCTCTCTCCCCTTGAGTGGGTATGAGAAGTGCAGACCTTTCAGTTTCTCAAATGAAGTTTTCAGGATCTTCAGGACCCCTTGGGGAAGGAAAAACTGAGAATTGTCGACTAAAACCTGCACAGAGCTAAAGCACAGGCAATAGTCCTTCAACCAGCGCTCTCCACATTTATTCACTCAATAAGTATTTATTGGGCTCTGTTGTAGCTATCTACTGTTACATAACATATCATACCAAAACTTAGTGGCTTATATAATAATGACAAATTTATTTTTGTCCCTCACAGTTGTAGGGAGTAACTGGGCTCAGCTAGGTAATTCTTGCTCAAGGTCTCTCATATGGTTGCAGTCAGATGGCAGCTGAGGCTGGAAGCATCTCAAAGCCTTCCTGCGTGCATGTCTGGCAGTCGATGCTGGCTGTAGGCTAGGTTTTCAGTGGGGCTTTTGGCTGAAACACCTACATGTGGCCTCCCTATGTTGCCTGGGCATCCTCACAGTGTGGCATCTGGGTTCTGAAAGGGAGCATCCCAAAAGAGAGAAGGCCAGGAGGAAGCCAAATTACCTTTTATGACTTAGCATCATTTCTGCCACATCCTGTTAACTACATCCAAGTCATTAGACCAGCCCGAATTTAAAGGGAGCTCCTATTAAACTCTCACGATGGAAGGACATGTTTTTACAGACAAGCTTTAAAGCCACCGCATACTCCTTCTGAGTGCCAAGCACTGAACAAGGCACTTGGGACAGAGCGGTGAGTCATACAAACCCTACCCTTATGGTACTTATGGTCTAGTGGTGGAGATAAACACCATTAAAACACAATTACAAATATGTACCCAATTGTAAACTTTGATAGTGCTGTGAAAGATAAGGAAAGGGAGCCATAAGAAATTATATTATACATTTTTATGATCTGACCAGGGACAAAAGGAAGAATTCTCTCTCTCTAAAAAAAAAAAAAAAAAAAGACATCTGGGTTGAGAGCTAAAGCATTAGTGGATGCTAACTCTTCAAAGCAGGTTGAATAAGAGAGCATTCCAGTTAGAGGGGACAACAGACCATGGCCCTGGGGCAGGAGGAAGATAGCCTGAGAGGCAGCAAGTGTATCTGGAGGCACATAGCAGGTGTGAGACAAGGCTGCAGAGATGGGCCAAGGCCAGTCCCCAGACTTTGTAGGCCAGGTGAGGATATCATGGTTGGCTTAAAAGCTGTTGGAAGCTGTTTAAGGGACACTCACTGAAGAGATATGAACAGATCTGCATTCCAAAGATCACTTTGGCTGCTGTGTAGACGGCCCCTGCCAGGTGCTGAGTCAGGACTGGGAGGGCTGGGAGAGTCCTGTCTGCAGTACTTCCCCTCTCCATGAGACTCTCCCACACACATGTTCAAGCCAGCAGCAGCCTATGTCCTTTACCTCCACACTAGGCTCCTGAAATTTATTTTTTAAACATACTTTTATTGATTTCAGAGAGGGAGAGATAGAAACATCAATGATGAGAGAGAATCATTGATCAGCTGCCTCCTGCACGCCCCCTACTAGGGATCGAGCCTGCAACACTGGCATGTGCCCTTAACTGGAATCAAATAGGCTCCTGCAATTTATATCTGACCTTCTCAGTCCCTCTTCCCAGGTACAAGAAGTCCTGACATCTTATGTTACTCAATTAGTCATTCTTTTAATCTATCAGTCAGTGTAGTGGGTTGAATTGTGCCCCCTCCCCAAAATATATGTCTACATCCTAATCCCCAAAACTTGTGAATGTGACCTTATTTGGGGTAGGGGAGCAGGTCTTTATGGATGTAATTAAGTTAAGGATCTCAAGATGAGGAGATCATTCTGGATTATTTGGGTTATGACAAATGTCCTTATAAGGGTGAGGCTGCCCTAGCTGGTTTGGCTCAGTGGATAGAGCATTGGCCTGCAGACTGAAGGGGCTCGATTCCGGTCAAGGGCATATGCCTGGGTTCGGGGCTCAATCCCCAGTAGGGGTGTGCAGGAGGCAGCCGATTAATGATTCTCTCTCATCATTGATGTTTCTATCTCCTTCTCTCTTCCTCTCTGAAATCAATAAAAAATATATTTTTAAAAAATAAGGGTGAGGCAGAGGGAGATTTGACATGGACAGAAAAGGGAAAAGTGAGGTGACCATGGGGATGGAGATAAAAGTGATGTGGATACAAGCCAAGGAATGCCAACAGTTGCCAGAAGCTGGAAGTCAAGGAACAGATTGTCCCCTCGAGCACAGCTCTACTGACACCTTGGTTTCAGCCCAGTGATCTGACTTTGAACTGCTGGCCTCCAGACTGTGAGGGAGCACATTTCTGTCTGTGTTAAGCCCCCCAATTTGTGGTAATTTGTTACAGCAGCCATGGGAAATGAATACAGTTGGGCACTTATTCAGTTTTTCCTTTCTGACGAGCTTTACTGGCTTCTTCAGGGACCTCTAAGTGATGGAATACCCCAAGCTCAGTTCTCAGACCTCTTCTTTGTCTATGCTCTCTCCCTATGTGATCTCACCCATTCATTTGGCTTTAAAATGTCATTTATCACCCTAGCTGGTTTGGCTTAGTGGATAGAGCATCGGCTTGCAGACGGAAGGGTCCCAGGTTCGATTCCGGTCAGGGCACATGACCAGGTTGTGGGCTTGATCCCCAGTAGGAAGCGTGCAAGAGGCAGCCGATCAATGATTCTCTCTCATCACTGACGTTTCTCTCTCTCTCCCTCCCTTCCTCTCTGAATTCAATAAAAATATTTTTAAAATACCACTTATTTGCTAATACCTTCCAAATTTTGTCTCCCTCCAGACCCTTCTCATAGAGCCTAGCCATCATCACAGGTAGATGGAAAGAAAACTTCGGTTCCACACCCCACCACCCACAAATCTTCCTGGCCAGGCACCCCCAGCCAGCCACTCGGAGCTCGTTGGAAGTGTGATAGCCATCCTAGATTTCTCCATTTCCCTCATGCCTCATATACAACTGCTAGTGAGTTTTGTGTGTAGGTCTCAAAATAGTTCTTAAATCTCTCCACTCCAATTCCACTGTCACCACAGACAGCCTCTCTCATCCAGATGACTGAGACATTCTCCTAATGACTCCCAGCTTCTGCTCTTACTCACCACAGTCCCTTCTCACGGCAGCCAGAGTTTAAAAAATTAGATCAGGTTTCAGTTTTTTGAACAACTTTATTGAAGTATAGTTTACACACTAAAGTGTACAATTGAATACGTTTTGACATATGTATACACCTGTGAAATCATCAGTTCAATAAAAATAAGGAACATATCTATCACCCCCAACCATTTCCTCATGCTCCTGTGAAATCCAACCCTCCCTCCCAACCTCTCATTCCCAGGCAACCACTGATCTGCTTTCTGTCACTATAGACTAGTTTGCATTTCCAGAACTTTATATAAATGGAGAATATAGTATGTACTCTTTTTTATGTGGCTTAATAATTTTGAGATTCATCCATGTTATTCACTCTATCCATAATTAATTTAATTGTATTGCTGAGTAGTATTCCGCTGTATGGATGTTTGTTTAACCACATTTGTTTAACCATTCACCTGCTGATGGACAGTTGATTCCAGTTTATGGTTATTACTAGGGTCCCAGTGCATGAAATTTGTGCACTGGGGGGGGGGGGGGGTGTGGTCCCTCAGCCCAGCCTGCTCCCTCTCACAAACTGGGAGCCCTCAGGGGATGTCCTACTGACAGCTTAGGCCCACTCCCCGTGGGGCGCGGGCCTAAGCCACAGTCTGGTCTCCCTCTGCGGGAGGCGACCTGGCTGATCAGGGGAAGGCACCAGCCCCATCACCCCACTGCTGCAGCCACTGCCAGTCACCGCAGCCACCAAGGTGTTTTCAACACGGACTCCAGTCCCTTCACCAAGAAAAAATGACAACTTACTTTAGGCATTTTCAAGATGTGTCTGTCATAGGATATGACATTTCTTTCTTTTCTTTTTTTTTTTTATCCTCACCTGAGGATATGTTTCCATTGATTTTTAGAGAGTGTGGAAGAGAGAGGGAGAGACAGAGAGAAACATCAGTGTGAGAGGGACACTTTGATTGGTTGCCTTCTGCATGAGCCCTGACCTGGGCCCTGGCCAAGGAGGAGCCTGTAACCTAGGTACATGCCCTTGATCAGAACCGAACCGAGACCCTGCGGTCAGCAGGCTGAGGCTCTATCCACTGAGCCAAACTGGCTAGGGCAGGATATGACATTTCTTAGCCCCTCCAGCAGTGGACCTTTGTTTTTTCCTCCAGGAGTGAGGTGGAAAAACCTTAGATAACCTTCTTGGATTCTTATAACCCAAGTTACCAAGAACACTCACTGCAAGTGGCGGCGTACAGGGAGCTTAGCCAATGAGTGGTCAGAAAAGGTGTTTACGCTCAAACTGGTTTGGCTCAGTGGATAGAGCATCGGTCTGCAGACTGAAGGGTCTCAGGTTTGATTATTGTTAAGAGCATGTACCCTAGTTGGGGGCACATCCCCAGTGGGGAGTGTGCAGGAGGCAGCTGATTGATGTTTCTCTCTCATCAGTGTTTCCGACTGTCTATCCCTCTCAACTCTTCTCTATAAAAAAAATCAATAAAATATAGTTTTAAAAAAAGAAAAGAAAAGGTGTTTCCTCTGCAGCTCATGCGCAGAGGACCCCCTGCATTGTGTACACTAGGCTAGGGGCATGTCCCCGCGGCCCGGGGGGGCACACCCCTGAGGCTTGCAGCCAGCCCCACGTTGTGGGCTCCGGGCTGGGGGTGTGGACGCAAGCGCAAGCACCGTTCCAACCTCAGCCGCTTGGCGCCTGCGCCCATAGGCCTGGAGTGGCCGGGAGCATTCTGGGAGCCTGGCCGCTCAGGGCCTACATGTGGGCCTACAGGCTAGGAGCGGCCTGGGTTCCGAGGATGTTCCCGGGACCCAGGCCACTCGGCACCTGTATATGCAAATTAACCCGCCATCTTTGTTGGTTAATTTGCATAATCACTCCTGATTGGCTGGTGAGCGTAGCAGATGTATGGTCAATTTACATGTTTCTCTTTTATTATATAGGATATGTAAAGACTTATATCCTATAAGTCTTCATGTATAGGTGTTTGTGTAGACTTATGCTGTCATTTCTCTTGGGTAAATACATAGCAGAGGAATAAGTGGGTCATATGGGAGATGTATGTTTAACTTTTTGAGAAATTGCCCAACTGTTTTCCAAAGTGTTTATATTACTTAACATTCCCAACAGTAGTGTAGAAGGGTTATATTTGTTCACATGCTTGCCCACATTTAGTATGGTCAGTCTTTTAACCTTTCTAGTGGGTGCATAGTGATATCTCATTGTGTTTTACTTTCCATTTCTCTAATAACCAAGAAGCATTTTTTTATGTTCTTATTTGCATATTTCCTTTGGAGAAGTATCTGTTCAAACTTTTTGCTCATTTTTTATGTTAGTTATTTTTGTCTTCTTATTGAGCTGCATATACTTTAAAAATATATCCTCAATACAAATTATTTGTTCTTTATACATTCTATGTACATAAATAGGTTTTAAAAATATATATTTTAGATACAACTCCTTTGTTGGATATATGTTTTGCAAATATTCTCTCCCACTGGTAATTGTCTTTTCATTTTCCTAATGATATTTTAGAGAACAATAGTTTTAAATTTAAATAAGTCTAGTTTATCAATGTTTTCTTTTATTGTTAGCACTTTTTGTGTCATATCTAAGAACTCTTTGCCCAATCCCCCCAAAATAAAGATGTTCTCCTATGTTTTCTTCCATAAGTTTTATAGTTATTGCTCTTACATTTAGGTTTGTGATCCATTTTGAATTAATTTTTGTGTATAGTGTGAGATAAAGGCAGATGTTAATTTTTTTCCTCCACACAGATATCTAGTAGCTCCAGTGCCATATGTTGAAAAGCTTATCTGTTCCCCAAGGATGCCTTGGCACCTTCCTCAAAACTCAATTGGCAAGCCCGGCCGGTGTGGCTCAGTGGTTGAGCCTCGACCTCTGAACCAGGAGGTCAGGGTTCGATTCCTGGTCAGGGCACGTGCCCAGGTTGTGGACTCAATCCCCAGTAGGACGGCATGCAGGAGGCAGCTGATCAATGATTCTCTCTCATCATTGATGTTTCTATCTCTCTCTCCCCTCCCTTCCACTCTGAAATCAATAAAGATATATTTAAAGAAAGAAAAAATAAATTGGCAATACGTGTGCAGCTTTATTTTTGGACTGTCTTCTCTGTTACATTGATCTATGTGCTTATGTTTACATCAGTACCATACTGTCTTGATTACTGTAGCTTTATAATAAGTCCTGAAATCATGTAGGGAAAAGCCTCCAACTGTATAATTATTTTGCTATTTAAGGTCCTTTGCATTTCCATATACATTTTAGAATCAGCTGATTTCTTAAAAAAAAAAAAAAAAAGCCTGTTGAGATTTTGAGTGGAATTATTTTGAATCTATATATCAATTTGGGGAGAATTGCCATTTTGAAAATATCACCTTTCTCCATTTATTTAGGTCTTCCTTCACTACTCTTAGTACTCTTTTATAGTTTTCAATGTACAACTCTTACAGAGCTTTTGTCAAATCTATCCCTAAGTGTTTCATATTATTAATGGCATTTCTTTTGTAATGCCAATTTCCAAGTATCCATTGTTCATATACAATTGATTTTCATATACGGTTGACCCTTGAATAACTCAGGTGTTGAGGATGATGACCTCTGCCCCACCCAAGCAATGGAAAATCTGCAACTTAAGATGGCCCTCTGCATTAAGGGATTCCCAACCCTGGATCAGACAAAACCACAGTTGACCTTGAATAACACTTACTAGTATATGCAGATAAATCCTTTCTTCCTTAATGTTAGGTAGAACCCAGCAGGCATTCTAGGCATGGAATTTTCTTTATAGGAAGGTTTTTCACTATAAATTCCATTTCTTTAGTCGTTACAGGGCTATTCGGGCTACCTGTCCCTTCTTAAATGTGTGTCATACTCTTCCTTAGAGCACTCAGGGTCTTCTCTCACACTTACCGTGGCTTACAAGGCGCTGTCTGGTCTGCTCCTGCCCATCCCTCCAACCTCATCGGCGTGCCACCTTCCCCTCGTTCACTCTGTCCCAGTCACGTTGGTCTTCTGGTTATTCCAAGATTATGCCAAGCTCTTTCCCAACTCAAGGCCTTGGCATTGCTTTTGCTTCTATCTGGAAAGCTTTCCACAGGCTCTTTATACGTTGTGGTTTTCCCCCTCATTCTCATCCTCCAGGTTTCAAATTATATGTCAGGAAGGTCTTTCCTGACCATTCCCTGACCCTTCTATCCTTCATAATATATAACCACACTTGTTTGTTTCCTTCATAATATATAATCCTGTTTACTTCCTTCATAATGTATAATCACACTCTGTGGTCATTTGGTTTGCTTATTGTCAGCTCCTTAAGAGTTGGGATCTTGTCTGTCTTGTTCACTGCTATAACTCCTGCACCCAGCATACGACCTGGCACAAACAAGGCATTCGATTACATTTTTTTTTTTTAACAAGTAGACTAAATTAGTGGGTTGACCTATTGATCAGTCAGCGGCATATGAAGAAGTCAGTGAGTCTTCTGTGAGCCTGCCGGTCGGTCTGAGGTTTTTGCTCAGCCTAGAGTAGGTCGGGCAGGCATTGAATGGTCTGGTTGCTGTGTGGGGGTGGGTCTGTATGACTGATAAGCCCCCTGTAAAGTCAGCCAAGGATTTTGGGAGACACAAAGAAGTGAAAGGCTAAGGCCCACCACCAAGAAGCTTCTGGGTCCACCTGTCTAATTGGAGGCTCCCCATTGCCCAGCCAGGAAGTGAAGTGGGGGTGGTACAAGGTAAATAGGGGGAGGCTGCAGAGTCTGGCCCAACTCTGGCAGCTGCTCCTCCGCAACTCTGCCTCAGGGCTTTCAAACCCCATAAAAGTCTCACCTGGTGACCGCAGTGCTCAGGGAGAGCCTGGGCAGGAGGCACAGAGAAGGCTTTGTGGCTTCTTCCCCACCCACCTCTCAACTTCCCCTGACCTGGTTCCTCTGCTCATGGAAACTCCCCAACTGGTCCTGGCTGCCTGGCCCCAGGAGACAGGCTGTGGTGCAGCTGCCACTGCCCGCTCTGCCCCTGGGGCAGGACCGGGGCCTGTACCTCCAGGGTCGTTCTTTGCAGGAGGCCTCTGGTTGGGGAAGAGGTCTTGCATGGGCGCTGGCAACTTCACAGTTAATCCCAAGCTTCCCCAGGAGCACCCTTGGCTTTGGGGTCATGGATGTGGCAGGAGTCCCATCCTAGAGGAGTACATGTAGGAGGGTGTCAGAGCCACTTGTGTGGGAAACAGCTGTTTGCAATAACCAGGCAACAGCACCCAGGCTGCCGGCAATCACTGAGCCTCCGTCCCGCTCACTGACAAACTCCATGACCAGGAGGCCCTGCTTGGTGACATCATCTTGCTCACACAGTGCTGAGGGAAATGAGCTCAGGGAGGCCATCAGAGGCGGCCTGTTTACTTACAGAGACCCTGGCCGTCAGCAGCCCTTTGACCAGACATTCCCTGTCCTAGCCAGCATGAAGCAGAAATTTCCTTAAACACATTATTTTGGCCTTAATCCACTACTTGCTCCCTTGCTTTGAATTTTTTTTTCAAGAGGAAAATTCCCAGTTCTGGCCCCAAATGGAACAGCCTAGAGGTGGTGGGCGGGAGATCACAATGACCCCCAAAAGGGCCTTCTGCAGTTTAAGTTGCTCCTACCTCCCCAGTAATCCCTGGAGCTGGGAGATCATCAGACCAATTCTCAGGCACCCATGTGGGGAGGGCCGGGGGAGGTCAGCGGGATGGCCAGCATGACCCCAAGGCAGACCCTCTCCTGCCTCGCTCAGGGCATCGGCCACTCTGAGCTCATACTCACAGCATTTTCCAACTCAGCAACCCTGGCTAGGCCCCTAGACCTCTCCCTCATTCCCTCTGGGTCACAGATATTTCAGGACATTCCCAAGATCCACCAGTTTTCACAGGTTCTAGGGGATTCCCAAGATGGTCACCCCCACCAGCCCTGACTGAGAGGCACTGTCATCTGCCCTTACCCACTCTCTTCATGTTGTTCCTGCTGGAACTAGGCCATTCCATAGGCCTTGAGAGTAGAGGGGGCATAAAGGTCTCCTCAGTCTCCCTGGTGCTCCAGGGTCCTAAGGCCATGTATGCCAGCAGCAGAGCGACGTCCTCCCAGGAAGACCAATTGTGGGAGACAGGTGCCCTCTGTGCAGCTGGATCTGCCCTCTATTAGGGCTGGTCGGGCAGGCTCAGACATGTTGGGAAGCCCGGGGCCTCAGCTGACCCAGCTCTGTTCTCTGGCCTGATCCTACTTAGCTCAGCGTCCTTCGGCACCAGGGAGGGGCTCAGGGGCAGAATCAGGTCAGAGGAGGGCATTGAACCTGTGTTTCACATGAGACTGAAAAAATGTCAAGGGTCCCCATTGAAGAATGGGGTGAAGAGAGAGGCTCACACAACACACTGAAAAAAAGGGCTGATTTTTTCACCTAACTATCCCCGCCCCCACCACAAACAAGGCCAGAACTCCCTAAACATTGGTTCCAATGATTTCAATTCAGCAACATGTCTATTGGACCCAGAATTTGTAAGGTATGAAAGTTGGAAAGACCCTAGCTAAAGACAGAAACTAATACTGATTGAACATCTGTGAGCCTGGCATGGTGCTCGACACATTACACACATTATCTTATTTAATCCTCACATGTCTGAGGGGGATTAAGCAACTCTACAGGAGACAAGCTCATACATGGCAGAGCTGGGATTCTATAATTAGGCACCATCCCCCTCCCCGCCCCCCCCCAATTTCACTTCTAGGAAGTCATTAACTCACGGAATCATACTCCTTGTAAACCACGCGAGGCATACAAGTTAAAGACATGGTAATCCAGCCCCTTCGTCCTACAGATGAGGAAACTGAGGCCAGGTCACGGAGTTGAGCATAGAACAGTTGCTCAGACTCAGATCAGTGCCCCTCCCACCACCCCAGCCGGTCTCCTAGTCCTAACTCCATCCGGGTGAAGGAAGGGTGGGAGAATAGCTGTGGACTCCACCTTCTAGAACAGCGGTCGCCAACCTTTCGGACCTCACGGACCACCAGCGGTCCGCAGACCACTGGTTGGCGACGGCTGTTCTAGAAGGTAATTCAGACAATGAACAAACAGAGAAACACATACATAGACACATATAGATATCCACACAGGCAGACATGCAGACAGGTGGATACTCAGGCAAAGTTACACACACAGGTGCTTACAGGCGTGCATTGTGTTGTTCTCATCTATTTAATGTGTGGTTCCTTTCCAGATTGCAAGCTCCATAAGGAAATAGGCAAAAAGGGCCCTGACCCTGGGCCCACCCTTTAGGCGGCCACTCTCCACCCTGCCCTCCTCCTGGATTACAAACCATGTGCACGGGACCCCATTACTTCCTACTTGGAGCCTTTTGGGCAGACTTTGCCAACGATATGGGCACCCTTAGGCCTAAAAGATGACCAAGGGGCAGTTATTTGTGGAGTACATGCATGTAGTTTGGACACATGTGAGGAGTAACACATGTATGCAAGGCCCCTCAAGATACGGGACAGAGCCAGGAAGGGGAGAGAGGGGCTGGGGCCGCTCTCTCTGTGTTGCTGAGTTCCAGCACACAACTCGGAGGAGCTGAGAATTCAAAATCAAACCCAGCCTTCTGGGTTATTAGGATTATGTTCCTTAGCAGTTTGTTGCTTTGGCTGAATAACATTTAAATATTTAGACATGAAAATATAAGCCTTCATTTGTACTCTTGCCCTGTGTTTTGCAAATGTTAGGAGCTGCCCTGGACACCTCTTTAAATTCCCACTGTAGGCCCAGTGTGGGCCCCGTCACAGAGAGAGCACTCTAAAGATGGCTGTTAACAAATGAGCAAATCACTTTATGAATGAATTGGTGAATGGGTGAATGAATGCTTCTGCACAAATGTAAATAGACAGGCATACATGCTTTCTGGGACTCACCAACATATTATTAATAAATATATGCTCATGCTTCCAGAGACACACATGCCTAAACTTATGGCTAGAAAGACAAGTACATGTTTACACCAAAATAAACTAAAGCCGGTATGGTTCAATAGTTGAGCATTGACCCATGAACCAGGAGGTCACGGTTCGATTCCTGGTCAGAGCACTTGCCCGAGTTACAGGCTTGGTTCCCAGTGCGGGGAATGCAGGAGGAGGCCAATTCGTGATTCTCTTTCATTATTGATGTTTCTATCTCCCTCTTCATCTCCCTTCCTCTCTCTGAAATCAATAAAAACATATATATATATTTTTTTTAAAATATATTTTATTGATTTTTTACAGAGAGGAAGGGAGAGGGATAGAGAGTTAGAAACATCGATGAGAGAGAAACATCGACCAGCTGCCTCCTGCACACCCCCTACTGGGGATGTACCCGCAACCAAGGTACATGCCCTTGACCGGAATTGAACCTGGGACCTTTCAGTCCGCAGGCCGACGCTCTATCCACTGAGCCAAACCGGCTTTGGCAAAACATATATTTTTAAAAAGTAACCTAAACGCTCACATGCACACTCCCATGGCACATATAAGCAGGAGTAGACCCACTCATCTATGCAAAGACATAGAGACACACACTTTCCCTTACACACGAGCTACACAGGTGTGGATACAAACATATGCAGGCAAACACATTAAGTACACACTTTCCCACCGAGGAACCCAGCTGCAACGAGAAACGCAGCCGCCTACACATACAATCCACACTGATACACACAGCTAGGCAGAGACAAAGCTGGAGCCCCGAGACAGACAAGAGGGAGACACCTGTCCACAGAGACCCCTGGGGCCGCCCTGGGCTCCCACTCTGTCTGCCTTCCCCACCACCCACCCTGGCTGTCTGCTGCCAGAGGGCCTCCTAGAGGAATTCCCTTCGCAGACTGGCTAAGGCTGCTCTCTCCTCCCCCGCAGTCCCAGGCCAGAGTCCTAGGGCAGAGAAGCAGATGGTGTGGTGTGGAGGTGGGGGTTGCGGGGGTTGGTGAAGGGGGCTCCTGAGAATTGCAAATGTTAGGAGCTGCCCTGGACACCTCCGATGTCCTTTGCATGCTCATCCCCAAGCTCTGTGCTCTCTTGGCCTGGCCAAGCCCAGACTGGGCACTGGTCTCTGGACAGTGTAGAACTCGGGCCCTGCTGCCCCAGCTCTGCCCTGACAGGATGATTTAGGAGGAGCTGATGAACAGCGCTTTTCCAGAAGCCTTGCTTCCTCAGGAAATGGCCCGGCCTCAAGCCTGATCTCCAAAACAGGCGCAGGGTGAAAACACCTCGGCTCCTCTGCAAAAACATGGGCCGCCCTCTCGCTCAGAGCCCCGAACGTCCTGGTAGCACGCCATCCACAGCACCCCGGGGCAGTGGACAGCAATGGAAGGCCTGGGCCTGGCCCTGCTTTTGCTGCTGACTCAGGGTGTCCACCTCTATTAAATGAGCCATTTGGGTGTGATCACTTCAGATCTGGCTGGAATGATGTAGGAGTCTCCAATTCCCCAGGCAGCCCCTGGGCAAGGGGGAAGGGGCTTGACCCCAGGGACAGTGGCCTGGTGTGGGCCTCCTCTTAAGTCACAGTCATTATTACTGAGCTTGTGTTGGGAGTGGCTTGAGGCTGAGATGCCTGGCGCTGGGGAGAAATGGGGACTCGGGGAAAGGAATGTCCTATGCAGTCTGGAGACAGACAACGACCTCTCCTCTCCCTTCCTCCCATTCCCCACGTCCCCCAGGCCTCTGCTGGAGGTGGACACAGGCCTGCAGCCCCACCCAGTCGGGTGGGGCGATAGGAATGCTGCTCGTCACAGCTGGCTGGACAGGGGAGACTGTTTATTCTCTGATGTCGGGAACATCTCAGACAATCAGGGGGATTTGGCTGCTGGCAGCTCCTAGATGTGAGGCTCAAAGAAGTCAATTTAATCAGAGCAGGCTGATGGTCTGAGCTCTGAGCAGGCAGCGAAGGGGCGGGGTGCCAGGGAGGGGCCGCCCCTCCCTGCCCCACATTCAGTGCCCTGTGTGCCTCTGAGCTCATCTGCTGGGTCTGCCGTGATGGGGCTATAAAGGTAAGTGGAGCCCTAGCTGGTTTGGCTCAGTGGATAGAGCGTCAGTCTGCGGACTGAAGGGTCCTGGGTTTGATTCCAGTCAAGAGCACATGCCTGGGTTGCAGGCTCGATCCCCAGTGTGGGGTGTGTAGGAGGCAGCTGATTGATGATTCTCTCTTATCATTGATGTTTCCATCTCTCTCCCTCTCCCTTCCTCTCTGAAATCAATAGAAAATATATTTAAATTTTTTTTAAAAAGGTAATTGGAGCTGAACCCAGAGCTCCTGTTAACAGTGTGGGCACCAGGGAAGACTTCCCATGGTCTCACTCCCAGCATCCCAGGTGCCCTCTGCCTATGGGACATAGCAGAGCTAACACGCTTAGCCTGGGAAGGGAGCTCATTTTGCATCTCCTGGTATTGAGTTTGACTCCAGTGACCCCAGCCTTCCTTTTCTCTTCTCACCCCCTCACAAGGTCAACAATCCTCTTACCTTTGAATCTCCAGTGTTTCTTACTCTCTCTCCCCCACTCATTACTAAAACCTGCTCTTAGGAAAGGCTGTCTGTCATCAGTCTTGAAGAACCATGAAAGCAATAGTTTAACCTCTCTCAGGACCATTTGCATTTTAAGACTGAGCCTTGTCAGTGAAACAAAGGCTCTGTCCTGCCCACCCTCCACGATTCCCAAAGGTACTTCTGGTGACAGAAAGCACACGGGACTCCCTGCAATCAAACGGCAGATGTTTACAACCCTCTCTGAAACATTCACCCACCCACGCTGCCCTGCCAAGGCATTTTTTCTCAAGTCTAACTTCAATCCCATGACTGATGTTCAATCATTACCTCCTATTATGGCAGGGAAGTTTTTTGCCTCCTTTCATCCATTTACTCACCCAACAAACTTTTCTTGAGTATCCACCCTATCTTAGATACTTGGGTGTGCAAAGACAACCTGGGGGCATTGCCCTTCAGCAGCTTGCAGTGGAATTTTAATGCAGGAAGCATCTCCAGGCAAAAAGCCTGGCCCACCAGCTGGCACACAGTAGGTATTCAATAAATGCTGCTTCCCCTTCTCAGGGCTGCACGATATGGACAGTGCAATAGAACTTCAAAAACTTTCTAAAAACCCTCACCAGGTGGACGAGAGTGCCAGCAGGAGTGAGTGGTTTCTATCTTTATTCGGAATGTGGTGATGTGTTTGGGATGTTCCTCACGTCAGATTGGAGAGGCATGCAAAGGAGAGGGGCTTATTCTAACCAGATCAGGGCTAGGGGCAGCCCAGGACACTGTCTCCATGGTGCAGAGCCCCAGACAGTTCGGAAACAAACAGAAACCCATCCAGAGGAAAGAGACTGACAAAAGCAAAAACAAACAAAGGCCAAGAGATGGAAAACTCAGGAGGTGGGGCAGGGTGGAGATGAGCAGAGTGGGGAGACGGGTGGGGGCTATGGAGGGGACGTAGGGAGGGGTATGGTCCTGGGATTTTGTGTATGTGAGGAACTGAATCCAGTCCTACACCTCCCACCCAAGAATCACCATGGCAACTGGGAGGGTAAGTGCTGCTGATTCTAAGCCAACACAAACCTCCTGGGTTTAGCAGCAGGAATGGGCTCAGATGCCTGGGGCCATGTTCTCAAGAAAAATATCTGAGTTGGGCTCTTTAAATCACAAATTCCCCATCCACTCCTGCTTTTATAGGCAATCGGGGTTTAATAAAATGAATTAATAAGAAACAACAGTGAACCACAACCCTACTTCTGGTCTTTCTCACATACACGGACACTTATCCAAAAGCCCACAGAACAAAACCGCTGCCCTTTGTGGTGGAAACTGACAGTTCACAGGATTCTTAGCTCTTCCCAGAAGCAGGTACCTCACCTGTGGAAGATTCACTTGCCACCCCTCCCAAAGCTGTCCTCCCTGACAGTGACTTAGTGACAGAGGGCCGATGGGGTTGTTTTCACAAGACCAAGGCAGCTGGAGCCCCAATGTGAGGTGGTTTCAACTGAACCACCATCTGGTCTTCTCTGCCATCAGCTGCCTGGGGAAGCTCTTGACCCAGGAGGGGGTGGGGTATCAGCAAGGACACTGTTTCTTCCTCCTCCATGAAAAAGTATCTGCAGCATGAGCCTCCTTAACTCCCAACACCCAAATGTGCCTTTTCCTGGAGCTGGCTGGCCTGTAGGATCTGCCTTAGATATAGGGTCAGTGCTAAATAGAACTGAGTTCTTAGGGCTTCTCTCCTTCCTACCTCTCCATTCCTAAGCACCCAGAGATCTCATACTATCCCTCATTACCTTAAGTCCAGGGCTGGCTCATCCACTAGGTCTTGTAGGTACAATGCCTAAGACCCACATTACGAAAATATCTTAATTTCGTTTACAATCAGAAGGGGGGAGGGGGAATGAGCTTTTAAGTGGAAGAGAACATTTTAGTATATAATAGTAATATATTCCTCTTTATACCAATGCAATCATAAAATATAATTTTAAATATTTTTTATTGAGGTGAGGGCCCATGAAGGCAAAAGTTCCTAGAGCCTGTGAAAATCATCATGTGGCCCTGCTCTAGTCTTCCCTCCTGCCCACTCCAATCCTCTAAATTCCAGGGATTTCTCTCCCCATATCAAAAGCTATCTGTCCAATGGCCCCCTACTAGTCTGAGAGCACAGAGGGCAGGACCATTCTTCACTCATCCTCAGTGTCTGTTTCACGTCAGATAAAATGCATTGCCTCTTTTTGTTTTGTTTTTTTGGTGTGTTTTTTTTTTTGGGGGGGGTACGTTTCAGGAAAAAGGGCTAGGTTTTAAATAAACATTATCTGAGAACCCCTGGAAACCATGCACATTTCACGTTTGTGCCATTGGACTTTGTCCAAATCCCTTCCAAGCATGTCAAACTCTCGGCCCACAGGCTGCATGCGGCCCACAACTAATATTTTTGCGGCCCAGCCAATATAACAGTATGTAAGAAACATTTTAATAAAAATTTTGTAACTTCACCGAAACCAGTTTGGCTCAGTGGATAGAGCTTCGGCCTGCGGACTCAAGGGTCCCAGGTTCGATTCCGGTCAAGGGCATGTACCTTGGTTGCGGGCACATCCCCAGTAGGGGGTGTGCAAGAGGCAGCTGACCGATGTTTCTAACTCTCTATTCCTCTCTCTTCCTCTCTGTAAAAAATCAATAAAATATATTTTTAAAAAAATTTTGTAACTTAATTTTTACAATATCCTTTACACATAATCTACACTAATAAAAGAGAATTATGCAAACTGACCGTCACTTTGCAATGCCAACCAGCCAATCAGGAGTATGCAAATTAACCCAACAAAGATGGTGGCGGCCCCACCCCCCAGCTGCTCTGGCCTCTGGGCAGCATGATGCAGGCACGGAGTGGCCGGGCGGGGCGGGATGCCTGCTATGAGGGGGAGGACAGGGGGCAGAGGGAACTACAGGAGCAGTGCTCAGGCTGGAGCAAAGACTGGAGGCTCCGGCCAGAGCAAAGACTCCGGCCGCAGTGAAGACTCCAGCCGGAGCGAAGATGGAAGGCAGCGGCCAGAGCGAAGGCCTGGGTCCCGGGTGCTGGAGGAAAACTGGTGCCGGCAGCCAGGGGAAGGAAGGCATATTGCACGAATCTTCGTGCAACGGGCCTCTAGTTATTAATAACTACAGCATTCATTAATAACTGATTATTATAATCGTGTTGCATTCATTTCCCTCACGCGCCTTACGCACAGGCGCACCATTTCTCCCCACTAATACTAGCAGTGAATATTTTAGCAGTAGATTGCCATGTCATTTCTTGTACTGACTTGTTTGGTGTGCGCAACAGGAAATATTTCGCTTTTGGAGAACAAGAAAAATAGGTTTATTTGTGTTACACTTATTAACTTGTGCAGTTATTCAGTGTCTGGTAAGTTAATGTTCAAGAAAAATATTAATTTTTATTAAAATGTTCTACTATTTTATGTTAACAATTACTCATTTATTTCAGCCCTTTGTATTCAGCATGTCTCTATCGAAATAAACCTACGGTTCTATGAAAATTGAAGCTTTTTTTTTTTTTTTTGTGGCCCACATAAACTTAAACCTTGTTTATTTGGCCCATGTTAGCCTTTGAGTTTGACATGCTTGCCTTACACTGAACTCCTGCCAAATTCACCAGTGAGCTCTAATTCAGTAACTCCAACAGATACTTCTCAGGTATAATATTGACTACGCAGCAGCATTTGACACTACTCATCAAGCCCTCCTCTTTGGCTTCTATGAAACTGTTGCCTTGGTTTCCTCCTATTTCCCTAAATATTCCTGCTGTCTCCTTTGCTTGCTCATCCCCTCTACTGAGCCATTAAAAATAAATAATAGTGATGATGATGATGATGATGATGATAATAGCAGGTGAAACATGCCAGATTTTACTCTGTGCTGGGCACTACTGTAAATTACCAGTTCTTTTAATCCTCAGAATAATCCCAAATCCATTCTCCAACCACCCACCAGAGTGACTTTTCTCAAAACCAAATCTGATATCCCACTTAAAAGCTCCGCTAAAAACCTTCCAATGGTGTCCCCTGCCCACAGCTTGTAAAGTCTTTCATGATCTGGCTCCTGCCCACCTCCCAGCCCCATTTCTCACCACAGCCTCTTCTTATGACTCTCCTGCTTTTAGCTTCTCCATTAAGAACTCTAGGTCTTTGCGTGTGCTGTTCCCGCTGCCTAAAATACTCTTCTTCCACCTCTTAGCCTAATGCTGATAGCACTTTCAGGTTTCAGTTGAACATCCCCTTTTCTGGGAGCCAGGGGTGGGGTAAAGGGGCTATGAGACCCACAGTCTGAAACCAGTCTGCCTAGTTCAACTCCCAGCTCTGCCACTTCCTAGCCAAGTAACCTTGGGCAAGCTATTTAAACTCTCTGGGATTTCAATTTTCTATCAGTCGTGAGAATTAAAGAAATCATACATAAGGCACACTGCAGTGCTACCTGTGTCACTTCCACACTTCCAGGCCAGGTTAAGACGTTTTGTCAAGTAGTTCCCAAAACTCCTTTTTATAATAACACCATATAATGTCAACCTCTCTGCTGAGAGTGTCCACCTGCCCATCTTGCCAGACTGTCAGTCGATGAGGACAGGGACTTTTGGCCTTGGTCCTGCCCTATTTCTCGTGCCTGGCACACAGTAGGTGCTCATATTTAGTATATCAATACCTACCAGATGATATATCCTGATGATATATGCTTTCCAGCAAACAGCCACTTCAAACAAGGAAGGAAAAAGAGGGTAAGATTTTGAGCAAAAGGGCATACAAGGCAGACAGGCTGAGGCTGAAAGCCGTCACAAAGGCGACCTGGTAATTAGGAAAATACCTTTATTATTTTTGAAATGTTCCAATATTCAATGTAAAAACCATGATAGTGGCTTTTTCACTTCACAAATTATAGAAAATTACTTTCCTCGTTCCTTACAGAAACCTCTCCCCCCATCCCCACCAATAAGACAGGGCTCCATTATGGCTGAAGCAGGGCAGGGAGGAGGGGCAGAGAATACGGCAAGTAGAACTAAGGTTCTCTGGGCAGCCAGAGGCTTTTCCTGCCCCGGCTGAGCCCCAAAGACCTGTGACCCCTCCGAGGGAGGCTCAGTCCACGCATATCCGAGTCTCGAAGGCTGAGAGTGGCAGAGGGCCTACGGCGTGGCACTTGTGGCTGGCAGGCCACAATCAAGGCAGCTTTGTGAGAACGAGATAGGAGGCAGGCCTGCAGCTATAATTAGCAGTTAGCAATTTTTAGAAAAAGACACTTGAGTTGCTCACTGTTAGGTTTGTATTTTTTAATCAGATCTCTGATTCCTTCCTTTCTCATCCATGGTCGGGCACGGGGTTACAGCTGCAGCAGAATGCTGTTTGTTGATTTGAGAAAACTGAAAATGTTTTGTACTTACAAAGGTGGATGGAATTCAAAAACCGATCCCCACCGATTTTTATGAGAAACATGACTATTCCTCTTGAGTGTCTCAAGTCAAAACAAGGCAACCGCCTAGTGATTTATCGTCCCCACTACGCATTTTCCGCCTTCCAGAAGGCATTAGAGAAAGGGCCAACGTCCGCCAGGAGCGATTGTAAACATACCACTGACAGCTTGGACACTTTGTTTTCAAATGCAGCAGGACTTTTTCCTTTGGCCCTGATGGAAAAGCCAACTCCCTAGGGCTGCTTAGGCAGGAGCAGACAGGAGGGCTCCCCAAAACCTATGAGTGAGGGCCCAGTGGTCCCCATTGGCCGGAGTGTGGCTGGAGCATCATCAAAGGCAATCGATACATTTATGGCATATGGAAATTGTCCTGTGTCCCCAACTGGCCCCCAGGCTCAGCCTGGCTGGATGTGGGGCATGGGAGGTACAAAACAAGGCACGTGGTTGAGGTGGTCCCCACACCAGGCCCAGAAAGATTATCTCTTCGCACGATTCCAAAAGTGTTGGAAAGTGGAGGAGTTGATGACACTCACTATGAGCAGCAGCAGCAGGTACAGGAATATCATGACCGTAAACCAATGGCTGGAAAACCAGGACAGCTGGCTTGAAGCCCTGCTTAAAAGGGAAAAAAGAGTGATGTTGGCAAAATGAGAAAAACATTTTTTTTAAGTGTATGCAACAACTTCTGGCTCCAAGATGAAATGATGAATTTCATCCTCTGAGTGAGCCATGAAATGAAGCTTCGTGCGTTCTCCTTTGCTCAAGAAATCTGAGGCTGTTTGCCCTGGCACTGACACGCCTTTCACCAGAACATGTTCTAAATGTACAAGGACAGCTATGCAGTGAGCTCATCCTGAGCTTCTCTTTTATAGCTGCTCCTCTTGAACCTCCTATGCCCCATCGTTCCTTAGGCAGGACTTTGGTATCTAAAAGAATGACCTCGTTTAATTAAGGTGTCTGCCCAGATGGCAGCAGGTGGCAGGTTACTTAGCAAAAGCCGTTTCACTTTTAGACACCTACAGTTATCAGTCTGTGCTGGGGAAATCCTCTTTGGCCCGCTGGGAGATGATCTAAACTGTCCAAGTGTGCACTAAAGAAACATTCCAGGGAGAAGTGGGAAGGAATGGAATTTTCAAATACAAAGAGCCAGATGATTTTAAACCAAAGGATAATGTCCACCAGACTCAGGAATGCTATACAAATTTCCCAAATTTGAGGGGAAAAGGGTTTTTTCCTGGTTTATGAAATCCTGAAGCATGGAAACCACTGATATGTACAACAGGGGTGGGAAATATTAAGTGATCCCCTTTCCTGTCTTACTTGCTCACCTGCTGCTCATCCTCATGAAAAGCTAGACCCCAACAATACAGCAAGACCTCGACCCTGAAGAACCCTGTACACACACCACCACCACCACCACCATCACATTGCTGAGATGGGATAAGGCATCTACCATGGCTTTTAGAAGTCAGAAGGCCTCATCTGCCATTGGGTTCAACACTTTCACTTTAAAGATGAAGATGGCCTGGCCCACATTGCTCAGTGGTTGAGCATCGACCTATGAACCAGGAGGTCATGGTTAGATTCCCAGTCAGGGCACATGCCTGGGTTGCGGGCTCGATCCCCAGTAGGGGGCGTGCAGGAGGCAGCTGGTCAATGATTCTCATCATTGATGCTTCAATCTCTCTCTCCCTCCCCCTTCCTCCCTGAAATCAATAAAAATGTATTTTTTAAAAATAAATAAACAAATAAAGATGAAGATGAAGTATCTCAGGTCCAGAGAGAAGATGGTGGTTCAACAGCCACCATGGAAAGTGACTGAGCTGGGCAGCACCCAATCCCAGCCACCACCTGCCTCTCAGCTTAATCTAATCAATGGGTTTCAGAGTGAAACCAGGAGCTTAGGGCTGAGGGGCCCCATGGTCTGGGGCAGCCAATTTGGCTTCATCCAGTCCCTCATGTCACTTGTGTTTACGAATCTCTTTGTCTTCTTCACTAGAATATACAGTCCTCAAAAGGCCAGGTCATCTTTTTTTTTTTTTTTAATATATTTTTATTCATTTCAGAGAGAGAGAGAGAGAGAGAGAGAGATCAGTGATGAGAGAGAATCATTGATCAGCTGCCTCCTGCATGCCCCCCATTGGGGATCGAGCCCGCAACCCAGGCATGTGCCCTGACCAAGAATCGAACTATGACCTTCTGGTTCATAGGTCGATGCTCAACCACTGAGCCATGCCAGACGGGCCAGGACCACATCTTACACAACCTTATCCTCCCTCCTCACCATGTCTAGCACAGTGCTTTATATACTTTACACATAGCTGAGGCCTAAAGCTGGAGGAAAGGGGGTGCTGGTAACAAAGGACCCAGCACTTTGAAGGCAGCCTTTAGTTGTCCTCCGGGGGCACAGGCAAGGACCGTCCTTCTTACCTCTTGGCCTGCTTCTGTGAGTACACCAGCAGGTACTTCACTCGCAGGAGCTGGTTGTTGGTGACCACAAAGTACTTCGGAGGGATGTCTCCCCCTTCACTGTGCTTGATTCTTGCTCTTTTGCGATCTATCTCCTTGGAATCTGAATGAGGAAAGTAAAGCACCACTTTACTGGGGGTGGGGTAAGGGATACAATAACAAAAGCAGCAAATTATGAATATAAATGGGTCAAGCCTCCTGGTCTTTGGAATGGAGAAGCCCGAGGAATAGGTGTGTGTGTGTGTGTGTGTGTGTGTGTGTGTCTGTGTGTGTGTGTGTGTATGTCACAATAAAAAAACACAGGAGAATGAGCGGGTCAGTGTGGTTGAGCGTCAACCTATGAACCAGGAGGCCATGGTCAGGGCACATGCCTGGGTTGCAGGCTCCATCACCAGTGTGGGGCATTCAAGAGGCAGCCGATCAATGATTCTCTCTCATCATTGATGTTTCTATCTCTCTCCCTTCCTCTCTGAAATCAATAAAAATATATTTTTTAAACACACAGGAAAATCAACAGAGAGACAAATAGGATAAGGAGGAAAAGGAATAGGAAAATAAAAGAGATACGAGGTGGGGGAAACTTGGCTGAACAAGGAAAGCAGAGAAAAGCAGCAGATTGATGTTCAAAACAAAAAAATAATCTGGGACGAGGAACAGGACTTGATCTGAGACATGTCTCTTAGCAGGCATTTTAAATTAGCCATTCTGGATTCGAGCTTCTTAGAACACATCTTCTACTCTTTGTACCAAGACTTGTTTAAACAAACAAACAGAAACAAAACTTTTAATACCACGAAAATCTTTAGCAATTTAAAAAAGCCCAAAGCTGTGTCACAGCAGACGTTGCAAGGTTTTGTTTTGATGTTTAATGTCACGGTTTGCAAACTTCCTAAGAATTATAAATGCAAATATTCCTGCTGTCTGGTTTAAGAGGGTGGCGTCGGACCTCGGCCCGTTTCTCGGTTCCAGTTGTTTTACATTAGAGGCCAGGAACGGTTTTCTCAATTTTCCTTTTCTCTTTGGAACCAACAGGCCAGTTCTGGAGACCAGAATGGCAGTTCTGTGACTTTTCTGCCTTTGCAGGCAAAACAGCAGGGGGTACCGGGCAAACAATCTGAGGGACATATTAGGGAAGTAGACTGAGGCGAACAGCGAGTCATCTGCTTCCTGGAAGCCTGGGATTTACTGTCCATGGCCTCAGTTGCCTCTCACATCCTCCAAGGGCTCCAGCACTCACAAGAGCATCCTGGAGGGACAGGTCTAAACACACGTACTTAGCTTCAATTTGGCAAATATTTACTGAACGTCAAGTATGAACCAGGCTCCCTACTGATACCAGGTGCCCAGGACTGACTGAGTCCCACTTCCTGCCCTCAGGAGCCCACACCCTGGCCTCGCACACTCACTTTCAGCTATCACATCTCACTTCCTCCCCAAAGCTTTCTCTGAGCATTGGAACCCACCAATGGCTCTGTCGTCTGATCTGCCCGGTGGATCCCCTCACCTGGCACTCTCTACCTACCACCTGATAGTAAGTGACATCTTTTCTACTGTGCATTCAATACCATAAAGACATGCTCACTGTGTGAAGGCAGGCCCCTGCCCTGCATTGCCCTGCACTCAGCCCATCCCTTAGCATGCAATGGGTACCCCGCCCAACAGTTGTGCCAACAGCAAGAGCCTACGCACCCTGAGGCCTGCAGCCTAGGTCTGGGCCAAGTGCTCACTCACCTTTCTTCTTGGTTTGGCACTTGACATCTGGATGGTCTATGACCTCACACACAGCCACGCAGCTGAGGATGGGGCCCAGGAGGCTGCGCTGCCACCCGAAGCCATGGGGGCTATAAAGGAGGGCCAGGCTCAAGTCACTGGTGAGGTAGGTGCCTTCCCCGAACAAGGACGTCTAGAATGGCAGAGCCCACCAGAAAAGAAACAAGGCTGGGTAAGTATAAAATGGAACAGCAAAGCAACACAAGTCTTTCTTCAACAGAATTGTAAACCCAGAATTTTCAAGCCTTTTTTTTTTTTTTTTCCCCAGTGAAAGGCATAAACTCAATAATCCTATGACATCATTAGGGGGTTAACACTAAACACATTCCTATCTGACGACAGGTTGACTGTAGATATACCTGACTAGCCTGGCAACCTAGTAGTTACTGTGGTCAAGGTTGAGTGAGAAAATCATAAATATTAAAAGTCCAGCCCTACCTGGTTTGGCTCAGTGGATAGAGCGTTGGCCTGTGGACTGAAGGGTCCCAGGTTCAATTCCCGTCAAGGGCATGTACCTTGGTTGCGGGCACATCCCCAGTAGGGGGTGTGCAGGAGGCAGCTGATCTGTTTCTCTCTCATTGATGTTTCTAACTCTATCCCTCTCCCTTCCTCTCTGTAAAAAATCAATCAATCAAAATAAATAAATAAATAAAGTCCAGCCTGGCGGGTGTGGCTCAGTGGTTGAGTGTCAACCTATGAACCAGGAGGTCACAGTTCAATTCTGGTCAGTGTGGGGCATGCAGGAGGCAGCCAATTGATGATTCTTTCTCATCACTGATGTTTCTATCTCTCTCTCTCCCTCTCCCTTCCACTCTGAAATCAATAAAAATATATATATTTTAATTAACAGGTATTAAAAAAAAAAAAAAAAAGAGTCCAAACAGACCTGAGTTTAAATTCTGCCTATGCCTCCAACAAGCTGGCCAGTTATAAAAACTCTCTGGCTGCGGGGTGGGAGTGGCCGGGGAGTGGTCAATGGGGGAAAAAGGAGACATATGTAATACTTTAAACAATAAAGAATTTAGCCGAAACCGGTTTGGCTCAGTGGATAGAGCGTCGGCCTGTGGACTCAAGGGTCCCAGGTTCGATTCCGGTCAAGGGCATGTGCCTTGGTTGCGGGCACATCCCCAGTAGGGGGTGTGCAAGAGGCAGCTGATCGATGTTTCTCTCTCATCGATGTTTCTAACTCTCTATCCCTCTCTCTTCCTCTCTGTAAAAAAATCAATAAAATATATTAAAAAAAACAAACAATAAAGAATTTAAAATAAATAAACAGCCCTAGCTAGTTTGGCTCAATGGACAGAGCGTCAGCCTGAGGACTGAAAGGTCTCAGGTTTGATTGCGGCCAAGGGCACATGCCTGGGTTGCAGGCTCGATCCCCAGTAGGGGTCGTGCAAGAGGCAGCCAATCAATGATTCTCATCATTGATGTTTCTAGCTCTCTCTCCCTCTCCCTTCCTCTCTAAAAAAAAAAAAAAAAAAAAAAAAAAAATCAATAAAAAATCAATTTAAAACTAAATAAAATAAACTAAGTCTCTGGGTCTCAGTTTCTACATTTATAAAATGGTGATAATAGTGTCTCCTTCATAAGTTCATGGGTGAGGATTCAGGGAGATAATGTATATAAAGCATCGATCAGGACTCCTGGCACATGAGAGGAGTGGGCACTCCAGCACAGGATCTTATGTGGTAGTATATGTAGTAATTCCTGCCACATGAATGCATTATCATGGTTACACTGATGGGCTGCTAGAAGCAAAATCATACTAGAAGGGGGATCGCACCTGAAGGGGGCAGTAATCTGAGTCACTACTTAGAAAAGAAATGAATCCCTCAGACCAGAAACTATAACTGAATGAAGAAGCCTACAGGAGGGTTGGGGTAAGTTTTACGCTTTGTATTGGTGTTGACCTAGAAAATGTCCAAAAATCTAGAAGGCAGCTCCCTGGTGGTAGTGCTAACTTGGTGCCCTCCGTGAGGAAGCATGCCAGGTGAGAGACAAGGATCTCTGGTTAAATACCTCCAGGGGAGCCTACAGAAGGCATAGCAGACAAATCCTTGCCCATGGTAGACATCAATAATCAACCGTGATGGCCAACATAAAAATATCAGTGATGGTACTCATTCACACTGGCTCAGAATCCTTCTCAACACAACTTCCAGGTAGCTGCTACCCAGAGCAGCTGCTATTCTGGGGCCACAGTATCAGTATCACAAGACAACGAGTGGACTCTAACAGCACGCCGAACATCCTGTGCTTGGGAACTGAGAAATGTCTTGTTTGGTGGCACCAGACGTCCACAATTCTAAGCCAATTAAGTGACGCTTAGGGGCTATGAAACAAGCCTTTGGCCTTTGGAAAGCCTCTTGCTGGGTTAGGCAGAGTTCCCATGTCTTTAAAGCCTACACAGACCTCTCCAAGGATACTGGATGTCCTCTGATCTGACCCCACATCCATTCTCCCCGATGCCTACATATATATACACCCTTCTAGACTCGAGAACCTCAAGCATGGCTGCAGTGAGCAGAAGAGTGGGAGACTTGGGGTATCTCTACCATGAGAACAATCTCACAGCTTCAACTGGCAGACGTCTCACTGAAAATCCAGACAGAAGAGGCAGGAGCAGACACTTTAGCAAAGGACTCTGATGAGATGCTGCTAAGCAGCAAAATCCCTGGGGGGCTGAAGTGAAGGTCTGGTGTACAGACTGTAATCTGCAGGCAACTTCAGGCTTGCTCTGCTGTGGGGGGAGGCCCGGGATTCCAGTAGCCTGGCCGAAATAAGCAGCTGAAAGCCAGTGTAAACAAGCCCTCAACGAAACCTAACTGCACTGGTTGCTAATCCGCTGCAGCGCTGCTGGGAAGCCTCTCCCGCCTCCAGGCTGCATCAGCCACCGCTCAGCCTGCGGCTCGGGGAGCCAGCCCCTCAGACAAGGCAGGTGCTGCATGACAGGAGGAAAGGCTGCAGCACAGCTACTACCCGAACTCCTAGAAAAGCAGTGTCCTCGGTGCTTAGCACAGAAAGAGCCTTTGCAAGCATCAACTGTTTCAATCCTCTCAGCACACCAGAAGGTGGGTGGCGGTGCCCTATGGTCCAGAGGAGGACACTGAGGCTCAGAGCGTTTAAATCCATCTGCACAGGCTGCAGAGCCGCTAAGGTGGTCTTTTTGGCTCCTGTCTGTACTCTCCTCCTGCACGTCCCAGAGAGGCAAAAAAAAAAAGCTAGGCGGAGCCCTAGCTGGTGTGGCTCAGTTCGTTGACCATCATTCCGTGCACTGAAAGGTTGCCAGTTTCACTCCCAGTTTCACTCCCGGGCACATGCCCGGGTTGCGGGCTCAATCCCCAACAGGAGGTAGCTAATCAATGCTGTGCTCTCACATTGGCGTTTCTCTCTGTAAAAATCAATTTTTAAAAGATTTTTTTAAAAATGTGCCCTCTGTGGTTGAGCGTTGACCTACGAACCGGGAGGTCACAGTTTGATTCCCGGTCGGGGCACATGCCTGGGTTGTGGGCTCAATCTCCAGTGTGGGTCATGCAGGAGGCAGCCAACCAATGGTTCTCTCTTATCATTGATGTTTCTCTCTCTCTCTCTCTCCCTTCCTCTCTGAAATAAATATATTTGTGTGTTTTTTAAATGTGCCAATGGAGAAGGGGTTGTTGACACTGTTTTGACTCTTTAAAAAGAGAGGACACTAAAGAGAGGAAGCAAACTCAAGGAGGGAGGGAAAGGACCTCTCCTTGGCACATCCCCCAATTTCTCCAAGGGCAAACTCTTTTGGAGTGACCCCTAGAGCAGTGTTTCTCAAACTTCAAAACACAAAGCGATCACCAGGGGAGCTGGTTAAAGTGTGATTCCTCATCAGGTGGCCTGGGGTGGGCCCTGAGATTCTACTTGTCCAACAAGATCCCAGGTGATGTGGTGCCACCGGTCCGGGAGCCATGCTGCGTGGTGAGGGTTGACCACACACTGGGGTCACCTGGTGAGCTGACTCCCAGAGATGCTTCTCAAACTGTCATCAGTATAGGAATCACCTGGAGATCTTGTTAATATGCAGGTTCTGATTCAGAAGGTCCAAGTGGGCCCAGGATTCTGCGTTTTCACAGGCTCCCAGCTGCTGCTGGTCTGTGAACCACACTTTGAGTGGCAAGGACATAGGGAACCTACCCCTTCCCACCCCTGACCCGCTGACCCCCCAACCCCGCCCCCCCAAATGTCAGCAGGCTTGGGCCCCACCTTGTTCAGGTGGCAGTGCAGGCCATTGTGGAGGATGGAATGGAAGTTTTCTAGGCGGCTCCCATGGAAGGCGTAGATTAGGTCTCGTTCTCCTTTGGTCTCATAAAATTTGGCATTCGCTGGGTCGGAGTACTCGATTTCAAATAGGAAGTCCGGCACAGGGACAGGAGTGTGAGGGGCACCAGTCAGCTTTTGGATCTTTTCAAACTTGAAAACATGAAGGGAGTTGAAATTTTATTCGGGAAGCTGGTAAAATGTGCTGCCAAAATGGCCTCCTAAAGCCTTGGGCTTAAAGTCTAATGGACTCTGTTCATGAGAACAACTGGTTTCATGAGAATAAAGACATCAGTTTATAAATAAGCTCAGAGCTTCCAGCTCAACACTGCCTTCCTCTGATGTTTTTCTCCTACAACAGGCTGACAAGCAGGCATTGTTCCTTCTAACTAAAGGTCACTCTTAATTTTCATAACTTTCACATCTACTTCCTATATTCCATCTTTACAATAATCTCAGGAGGTAGAAAGGTGTGATAAATGGCAAAAATGGCCACATATTTTTCCTCCCACCCCTCTGCAATGTGACTTTGCAGGTGGAATTCCACCAAGATTCCATCAAGAGATGGACACTATTTCACTGCCCCTTGAATTTGGACTCGGCCATGCGACTTGCCAATGGGACCTTGGCAAATATGTGGCAAACAGAGGCTTGAACAAGCCCTGCTAGCCTGTAGGAGGATGAGTGCCCCATGGAGGAAGGCCCAACCACAGCAGCCATCCCAGCTGAAGCCCCAGACATATAAGTGAGGCCACCCTAGATCACCCAGCCCCAGGTGAGCCAGACCCACCCAGAAGGACCACCCGACCAACCCACAGAATCATGAGAAATAATCAGTGTTGTTTTAAGCCACTAGGTTTTTGGGGGATGGTTTGTTATGAGGCAAAAAAAAAAACTAACTGATACAAAAGGGTGAGCTATTTCCTAAGGGGCAACAATCCTTTTTAGGGCAGAAACCACACATTTCAGTGATTTCCAAACAATAAGTCACAGTCTATGGAGAAGGCGGAATTTTCTCTGGGTTGTGATTAAATAAGAAAAATTAGGGCAGCCCTGGTCGATAGCTCAGCTGGTTAGAGCATCATCCTGAGACACCAAGGTTGCAGATTCAATCCTCAGACAGGGCACATATAAGAATAAACCATCCACCAGGCATGGCTTAGTGGCTGAGTGTCGACCTATGAACTAGAAGGTCATGGTTCAATTCCCGTTCAGGACACATGCCCTTGTTGTGGGCTTGATCCCCAGTGGGGGATGTGCAGGAGGCAGCCGATCAATGATTCTCTCTCATCATTGATGTTTCTATTTCTCTCTCCCTTCCTCTCTGAAATCAATAAAAATAATTTTTTAAAAAGAATAAACCAATGAATGCATAAATAAGTGGAACAACAAATCAATGTTTCTTCTTCTCTCTCTCTCTCTCTTTCTCTCCCCCCCCCCTCGCCCTCTCTCTCTCTCTCCATCCTCTTTCCAAAATCAATCAATAAAATTTTTAAAGAGAAAATTTAGGTCAATGTAATAGATATATATTTATATATATTTTATACACACACACACACACACACACACACACACACACACACACACACATTGCTGTAAGGTTGCCATGACCCTTTCCCTGCACTGCTCTCTATTCTAAGGTCAGGACCACCCTCCTTTTTTGTGTTAAAACACCCTTTTATAAAATGATGATACATGGTAGGCTAATGTCCTTGCTTGGGTCAATAAAAAGCTGATATAATCCTGGATGCCAACACTCCATATTTTAATGGAAGTTAACTGGTCCATAAAACAAAGTCAAGGAGCTATTATCTTATCTGCTTTACTTGCAGCAATATCTAGTTGGTGCCTGATGCCCCTACAAGGAATAAATAAATCTCCATTTAACATACGACAAAAGTAAAACCCAGGGATCATCTAAGAGTTAGCAATCCAGCCTGGACCCGAATATCTCCCACTGACTCCCACTCCAGGGCGCTTTATGTTACTTTCCCTCCCAACATAGATGGATGATCCTAAACACCAGAATCCAAGACATCAAATTCTATGCCACTTAAGGATTTCCGTCTTTAGCAGGAGCTTATAAAACGGAATGCTCTTAAGTTAAAATTGATTAAGTGAAGAACAGAACAGATAAACCCCTGCTGCCTCTCAGAGGAAAGAGCACCAGATTGCAGATCTGCCATCCCACACTCTGGTCCTTGCTATCCCAGTGTGTCCCTGGGAGATCCGGCCAGGCAAGGACACCAAATTATCGAACGTGTGGTATATGGGAGTGACACACATTCTGTTATAGCTCCCCTCTGAGGTACCTATTAATATTCTCAGCTTACAAATGGAAAAATTATGGGTGGAAGTGGAATTCAATTTTTTAAAATTAATTTTTACAGAGAGAAGAAGGGAGAGGGAGAGAGAGAAAGAAACATTAATGATGAGAGAGAATCATCAATTGGCTGCCTCCTGCACACCCCCTTCTGGGGCTTGAGCCCACAACCCAGGCATGTGCCCTGACCAGGAATCGAATCAGAGACCTCTTGGTGCATGGGTCAACACTCAACCACTGAGCCATACCGGCCAGGCATGGTGGAAGTGGAATTTAAACCCAGAGCATGAGGTTTTCCAATATTCCAGGCTCTGCCTCTCTGTTTCCTAACACCTGGATTAGGCCCATGTTGCTTAAGGTGTGGCCAAGGGTTCGCCCTCATCAGAATTACCTGGGCTGCTTGTGATACCCAACATTACAGAGCCCTTAGCATGTGCCCTTACACATTGTTCTAAGTGTGACAATTCATTCAATTCTCAACGCATTTCCCTGATGGAAGCATACTATTTGTATCCCCATTTTATGAGACTGACACGCTACCTACTGCGCTAACGAGGCACCTCGTATCCCCATTTTATAGATGAGGAAACTGAGGTACTGAAATGTACCAAGAAACCTGCTCAAGGTCACACATTTAGCAGGAGGAAGAACACAGCTTTGCATTGCCAGTGTGCAAGTTCCTGGGCTCCACTTCAGACACAGAATCAGAATCTCTGGGGGCAAGGTGCAGGAATCTGCATTTGTAATAAACTGCCTGGATTATCTGGTGCACAAGGAGGTCCCTAGGAACCTGTGATCCTACAGATCAAAGTCTCACCTCTGACTTCCCTGCACTGTGGACTGTCAGGACCTTTGAGGATAAAATCCAGCTCAGCAGGTCCCAGGCCCGTTTGTCTTTCTCTTCAGAGGACTGGAGAAGCTCTTTCAGGTTGGGTAACTTGCTGGCATCTGCAAGCTGAAGTGAGGAAAACCTCCATTAGTAAGGATCCTAGGCAAAATGAGAACCAGGAGCCCTCTAGCGGTAAGACAGCAACCTGCACTTCTTTCAGGTCATGAGTTTCCTAAGAGGAGGGGACATGGGCAGGTCTATGGTCCCCTTTCCAAAGAATATCCAACTCCAAGTGCTCCAAACACTGCAAGGTTTCGTAACTCATTTGGTACAAAACCCGACCTGAACTGATGTGAGGATCGTTTAATCTCTAGTATCCCACTTCATGTTACATTTTGCTGTAGGAATATCCATTCTGATTATGAGATGCCACCTGGCCTGGGAGGTGTTATCAAATACATGATATGTACGCGGGTGGGTAAAGGGTTAGCAAAGCATGAGAAAATGACCTGCAGTTAATTTCCTGTCAGCCTGTTCCCCTAGACACTGGTTAAAGGAAGTATGGCAACTACATACATAACCAGGCAAGGCTGCTTATGGTAAAAATCACCCAGAATAGTAAGCTGCACCTACGCTGGGAGAAACTGCAAGTCGGGACCCATGGTTTGAGGTTTCCCTGAAAGCGGCGACTTTCTGTGAGGCCCTGGCAGCTGCGTCTACGGCGTTCTTACAGGAGAGACCAGTCTCTGTCAACATGGGGCCTCATTAGGCCACAGCAGTTCCTACACCCACCGGACATGAACCTCTTTTTACACATGAGCGGTCACCCTCAAGACAAAGACTAGATCCTGGAACTCCGTGTGGACTGCTCCAAGGACTTCCGTAGAAACAGAACCCCTGCCGTACGTGGCAACCCGTCCTAGGGCCTTCTGGTTTAGGCTGGTGCCCGCGCGGCCCACCACAGATGCCAGTTTAGTTGTACCATTACACTACATTATTGCCTTTGTAAAACTGGGTAGAATCTGAATTCTGAAACACATTGGTGCCAGGTTTTCTGTTAAGGGGCTGGGGATCTGGACTAACAGATGTAGCTACAAGGGAACTGGGGCTTTTGCTCAGAAATTATGACTAGAAGCCAAATCTCCCTAGATGGTTTTTTAAAACATCACCGTACACTGGGGCCATCTGTGAACACGCCTTGGGTTGCACCACCTCCAAACTTTGCTCACTCAGTCCCCTGGAATGCCCCTTCCCCCACTTCTGCCAACCCAGGCACCCCTTTCTCCACACCCCTACAGCCCTCATCCCCTCTTCTCTCTCCCCCGTGAGGCCAGGATTCCTAGAGGCCAGGGACAGTCATGTGTTTTTCTAACCCTCCTCTTTCCTGCACATAGGGAAAAAGCAGACAGATGTGGGTTTGAATCTCTGCTCCTTTTTTTTTTTTTTTTTTTTTAGAATAGTTTACTGATTTTTAGAGAGGAAGGGAGAAGAGATACATCAGTGTGAGAGTGTAACATCCATCAACTGCCTCCTGCACGCCACTTCCTCACTCCCCAGCCCCCCTCCCCAGGGTGTCCTTAAACCAAGCACTGGACCTGGCTGAGCCTCAATCTCCTCTCTAACGTGGGAAGCCCACTATCTCCATATGAGGTTGACAGGAAGATTAAAGAAAGTAACAGAATATCAGGGCCTGGTTTATATATGTTCATTTCTTTTTTTTTTTTCTTATTTATATTTCTCCCTGACAACACTCCCAAATACATTTTTATTGGGGATGTAGCTGGTGCTTCATGAATATCAGTGTGTGCTTTCCATTTACAACCACTGATGATTTTTTTTTTCACTCTGTACTTGAGGTCTCTGGGCTTTGTTCTATAGGCAATACAGAGCCACGAAGGGTACTTGACGCTGTGTTGCAAATGGTGCTGCTGCCTGCCCAGTCCAAAGGACACCTCCCAGCATCCTGTGACCTCACCTGTCCTGCTTTTCCACTCCTGGTCCACACTTGTTATCCCAAAGCCAGAGCTGAGTCTTCTCTCCCACAATCACTGTCCCCATCACTCCTGTTCTCAAATTCCACCTGTGAGCCGCAGCCCTTGCCAACATTCCAGACCTGGGTACAGAGAGCCCTACAAAACGACAGTCAGCTAAGCCAGGTCAGTCTGGGGAAGGGGAAGAGACTGCTCCCAGCTCCGAGATCAACCCCAGCCTCGCCTGAGCGCCCTTGGGTACAGCCCTCTTTCAGGGCTAGGCCCTCCCACTGCTGCCTGCCCTGTATGTCCTGCTGGGCTCCTCTCTTTGCCCTCCCCCCAACCTCCCCGCCCCCACCCCGCTATTTAACCCTTAACTGGCCTTCCTCAGGTCCTATTTCACTTTTCAGGCTACTCTGAAAAATAAATCTGCTCCAACAAGTTAACAAGATTCTTTTTCTTCTTGTGACCAAAACCTGTCTGCATTTTAGCAGTGCCTTTTGGGGACCAGGAACACAAATAGGCCTGTCCCATAAAATACAGCCTGCCCAGTTGAATTTGAATTTCAGGTAAATAACAAAATAAGACTTTTACTAGGAGGATAACCCATGCAATAATTACAGCATACTTCACACTTTAAAAATTATGTGTTGCTTCTCTGAAATTCAAATTTAAATAGGTGGCCTATATTGCTTTTTGCTAATCTAGCAACTCTGTCCTTCACGAGGCCCTTGGGAATCTGTTCTGGCTTCTCTGCCTAACAGTACCTCCTGAAACATGCTTCTCACCTGCTCCCCCTACACCATTCCTCAAGTGCCCTGTCTTTCCTTCTCTTGCTTCTGCAGCTGTCCTGCATGAGAGTCTACTCAGTCTTCAAGGTCAGCCTAAAGTCACTGACCCTGACCCTGACCACTCCCAACCTCTAGGCTCCCCTGTGCTCTATGCTAGGCCAGGGGTCACTGTTCAACACAGCCCTCAACTGGTACTTGACTCGCTCCACACGTGTTATCCCAAAGCCACAGCTGAGTCTTCTCTGGGGCCACATCAAGCCTCGCTGGGCAAATGCTTCCTGAGGGCCAACTCCATCGTAGGTATTCTGGAGCCAGCAGTCAGCTAGAAGCTGGCCCGGAGATCAGGGCAAGATGGTAAAAGCTAACATTTATTGAGGCCGTATCACATGCCAGGCACTGGGCTAAATGCTGTGCACACGGCATCTCATTTTATCCTCACAACAACCTGTTTGAAAGGGGAGGGAACTGGGGCTTGGAGAGGGTAAGCCCCTTACCTAGGGTCTTGCAGCTCTTCAGGAGCAGGGCCATGAAGCCAGGCAGCCTGACTCTAGGGTCTGTTCTCTGGGATTCTCTCCTACCAATGGAGAAATTTATAATGGACTAAATATCTTAACCCCAAGGAGCAATTCCCACAGAGCTTTAAGAAGCTGCTTGGGACGCCAATCCCGTATGTTCCTGGAGTCTCCCACCCCCACATAATAAATCAAGACAGCTACCAGCTGTGCCGAGGCCCTGTAGGTAAGGAGAAAGATGTGTGTCCGGTGAAGTATGAAGCAGGGTCAGGAGACACAAAACCCTCCATAGAGACAAACATTACCAACCACTGTTCGTGGCAGTGGAAGGCATTTACCAATAACCGGATTGAGGAGAATAAGTGTTCAGGAGGAAGGCAGGCATTTCTGGGGGGTGGGGAAGAAGGCAGAGGGAAGGGTATACAGGTCAGGTAGGAGAGGAATGGGACCTGGTGTAAATGGGAGGATTTTGAGAGGCTGAGAGAGAGAGCACTCCCAGTGGAAAGAGCTTAGCAGAGAGGCAGTGACGTGAACAGCGGCCTAGTCCCAAAATATGGTCCCAGGCTCAAATGCCCCCAGAGCCAGAGGGGGAAAATGAGTAAGGGGAGAGTCTAAGAAACCGGTGTTGAACAGTGACCCCTGGCCTAGCACAGGGCCCAGCCACCAAACTCCCGTTCCAGCTGGTTTCTGCCCAAGCAGTGGCGTCTCAAATGTTTTTTCATTTTTAAAAGAAATGAGCAAGCTGCATTTCTTCAACTTCCCAATTTCTAAAAGGCTAAAGAACAGCCTGTCATCCCACAGAACATATGTTCGCAGCCTCTACTCTGGGGAACGAGGAAGGATTCAGGTGAAGAAGTGGCTCAGGGAACCTGAGCAAGGCCCGAGTGCTGGGCAGTGCTGGGCAGTCCAAGGTTTAGGAAAGGAAGTCTCTCAAGAAAGAGGTGGTTTGCGTGACAGAAGCCAAGGGCAGGAACCAGCAGGGGGAAAGCAGAGAAGAGAGAGGACTGATGAACCTGGAAGGAGACCATTCAACCTCCCCGCTTTGAGTCAGGAGGTGACAGTACATCCCAGTGGACACTTTGCAACCACCCAGGACACGTTCTCCTGGGGAGGAGGCCCAGGAACCTAGTTACAGAAGTTGCCACGGGTGCTTCTTATCACCAGGCTTAGATGATAAGCAACGCTGTCCTGGAAGGGCTGGCAGCAGGAAAGAGAGAACATCTGCCAAAAAATCCTTGTGGTTCAGTTGGTTGAGCATTGTCCTGTGCCCCGAAAGGTTGCTGTTTGATTCCTGGTCAGAACGCATACCTGGGTTGTGGGTTCAGTCCCCGGTTGGAGCACATACAGAAGGCAACCGATATCTCGCTGTTGCTCTCATGTCCTCAGGTGAGGATTAAAAAAATAATAATAATAAAAATCCTTGTCTAGGAAGATGCCGGAGGTCATAATTACTAGATGTGGGTGGAGGTGCTGGAAGGAAATGAACCAAAGGTACAGCCAAGGTCACCAGCCTCAGGACCAAAGTGACACCCGTAACAGTGGGGTGGGAGGGACGGATGGAGCCGATAGGCTGCCAGGATGAGGCTGGAAAGGCAGACTCTGCAGTTACATACGGATGCACCTGGCTTTGCCCAAACCTAAGGTATGAAAATACAGTCACTATGCCCTAGCCAGTTTGGCTCAGTGGATAGAGCGTCGGCCTGCAGACTGAAGGGTCCCAGGTTCGATTCCGGCCAAGGGCACATGACCAGGTTGTGGGCTCGATCCCCAGTAGGGGGCGTGCAGGAGACAGCTGATCAATGATTCTCTCTCATCATTGATGTTTCCATCTCTCTATCCTTCTCCCTTCCTCTCTGAAATCAATAAAGAAATATATTTTTTTAAAAAGAAAAAGAAAAAACAGAGTCACTAAAACAGACTGGGGTGAGAGTCTACTTTATAGGAGAACTCTTCACAAAAGAAGTCATCATGGGGACCCTTTCCAGGAGTCCCCACCCTGGGTACACACCAGCAACACCTGGGAGCTGGAGGGTGGTCTGCTCCCAGCACATACACTGATTACCTGATAGGAAGATTAAATGGGAAGATTAAATGAGTTCCACAAAGAAACAGCTCAGAACAGTGCCCAGTGAGTGGTAGGGGCTATTAGCATTGAATAAGTGTTAGGGACTATACTATTATTATTAATCAAATGTCCCTTTCTACTGCTCACCAATCTGCAGAGGAAAGGCATACATGTCTGGGATGGTTGAGAAGGGAGGAGGTGGTTTCTACTGGAAAGATAAATCCCACCCCTGGATCCTCCACATCACCATCCCGTAGGCTGAGGAATCCTTCTAGCCACACACTCTCCGCCAGTCACATCACATCATATCTATGCCAGTATCAATATCTTGTCATATCTGTATATTCTACTTGTCTCTTCAGATATCATCTTTGAGAACAGGGAAATAAAAAGGTAATCTGAGAGACTGAGAACTTTAACTTGAAATACCAAGTATGTACCTACATTGATACTTATTGATTGGACTAAATCTAATTGTTATCATTTCCTCACTACCAGTAGCTGGGTGCTCATGAAAATGATCAAATCAATTAATAGGAAAAATTTTAAACTATACATTTTCTGCAAATATAAACGAACAAGTCCCACTGCCCAGGCTCCACCTCAGATCAATTAAAAACAGAATCTCTAAGGGTGGGGCCCAGACAGAAGTATTTTTTAAAGCTTTCCAGTGTGAGCCAAGGTTGAGAGCCTTGTAAAGAATAATCTCCCTCAGCCAATGTCAATTCCATTTCTAACCTGGAAATAAGCATCAAAAGCCTTCATTAGAAAGTTCTGTTAGCCTTTGAGGCAGCAATTTCACCTTTCAGAATTGACCTCAAGAAAATAACTAGATATATAAAGAAGAAAAAAAAGGAAATAACTAGAGATATAAACAATGATTATGTGGAAGGATGTTTATCATAGTATCCTATATAACAAAACCCTAATATGCAAATCGACCGAATGGCGGAACGACCGGTCACTATGACACACACTCACCACCAGGGGGCAGACGCTCAATGCAGGAGCTGCCCCCGGGTGGTCAGTGCGCTCCCACAGGGGGAGCACTGCTCAGCCAGAAGCCCTGAGCTGGGCTCACGGCTGGCGAACGTAACGGCTGTGGTGGGAGCCTCTCCCGCCTCCACAGCAGTCGGATATCCCCTGAGGGCTCCTGGACTGCGAGAGGGTGCAGGCTGGGCTGAGGGACCCTTCTGAGTGCACGAATTTCGTGCACTAGGCCTCTAGTTATTTATAAAAGCAAATGTACAATATTGTGAAGGAACCAGAAGAAGAACTCCTAACTGCTGGGGGTAAAAGCACAGAGTAAGATGAGGTTCCAACTGTGTCTTAAAGGATGAGGGAAAGTTTGCTTGGACAACAAGGGGGGTTAAAAGGGGTGGCGGGGAGGAGCAGGCCTGCCCTGAGGTTAGGTCAGAGAGAAGCTTATTTCTTCAACCCAGACATTGGGGAGTCAGCTGTTCTAGAGAGAGCAAGCCAGAGACCAGAACCAGGAGAGCCAGTACAGCCTCCCACCCCCACTCCCAAATGGTGGATGGGAATAGGGCAGGCTACATGCAAATGCTTCTCAGACTTGTTAAAACTGCAGAGCCTGCCCTGGCCAGGTAGCCCAGTTGGTTAGAGTGTCACCCCCTTATGCCAAGGTTGTGGGTTTGATCTCCAGTCAGGGCATATATAAGAAGCAACCAGTGAATGAATAAATAAGTGGAACAACAAAGCGATGTTCCTCTCTCTCTCTTTCCAAAATCAATTAGAAAAATTGATTTTTAAAAATGCCAATTAAAAAAAAATCATATACTAACTGGGTAGGTCTGAGAGGGGAAGCCGGCATTCTGCATTTCTAACAAGCTCCCAGGGGATGCTGCTACTGATCCTCACCCCCACTCTCAAGTGGAAGGGCCCGGAATTAAAATAAAGGAGCTGCCCTAGCCAGTTCGGCTCAGTGGATAAAGCATCAGCCTGTGGACCAAAAGGTCCCCGGTTCGATTCTGGCCAAGGGCACGTACCTTGGTTGCAGGCTCCTCCCCGGCCCAGGCCCTGGTCAGGGCATGTACAGAAGGCAACCAATCGCTGTGTTTCTCTCACATTGATGTTTCTCTCTGTCTTTCCCTCTTTCTTCCACTCTCTCCCTAAAAATCAATGGAAAAATATCCTTGGGTGAGGATGAACAAAATATATATATAAAGGAGCCATTACCACCCACCTCCCACCCCCAGAAAGGGCCTGCAGACTAATGGAGAACCAGGGCATGGGGTTCCTAGGGGGAAAAAACAGACATGAAGTTTGAGGGTCACTGGTCAGGGCTACAGGACATCCCAAGAATAAGGAAAATGGCAACAGAATGGGCTGGATTCTCTGACCAATAAGGGCTCAGCCAACCCTTGTTCAAGGAACAAGAGCAGAAACCCTCCACCTGGGCAATCACACACAGCCAGTTAGATTCCTCAAACATCTGCTAAGCACCTCCCAGGCACTGGGAATACAAAGACCTCCCGGTGTAAAGCTGAAGTGTTGCCTCAGAATAAAAATATCCTCAAAACTAGGCACCTGAGAAATGATTTGGGGCTTTAGATGGAGAAAATTAATTTAAAATGATTAAATATGATAAACTGTTTCACATTACTTCCAAGTGCTTTTAGCTAAACAAATAAAAATGATAGACTTTCTTTTTTTTTTTATACAGAGATGCTTTATTTTGTTGTTTTTAATCCTCACCCAAAGATATTTTTCCATTGATTTTTTTTCTTTTTTTTTTTTTAGAGAGAGAGAGTGGAAAGGAGGGGGAGAGACAGAGAGAAAGAAACATTGATGTCACTCACATCAATTGGTTGCCTCCCACACGTGCCCCGATCAGAGGGTCTGGGATGCAGCCTTGACCGGAGGTATGTGCCCTTGACCAGAATCAAACCCTGGACCTTCAGTCCACAGGCTGATGCTCCATCTACTGAGCCAAACCGCTGCAGCAAAATACAAGTGTTTTAACAGCCCACACCTTCCTTCTTCAGGTAACCACAAAATGACCCAGAAGAAGGAATCCAGACCTCATTCCCTTTTCTTTCAAAGTTAATCACTGACTCAGATACAGGTCCCGATGCCAAATTCTCCACATTTTCTTCTGTAACTCATGTAAACTGTGGCAAAAGGAAACCTGAAGTGTGTTTATCTAAGAACATGTGCATGCTCTCAGAGGTCATACCAGGTCCTGCCTGGTGAGCTGCCTTCTCTTGGGTAACTGCTCCTTAGAGCCATGCCTACAGACAGCCGAGACTCTGTCTGGCCTGGACCAGTTTCCTTAAGGTGCACAATAAGGAAAATGGCAACAGAATGGGCTGGTAAGAATCTGCCTTGTGCCGAAACCGGTTTGGCTCAGTGGATAGAGCGTCGGCCTGCGGACTCAAGGGTCCCAGGTTCGATTCCGGTCAAGGGCATGTACCTTGGTTGCGGGCACATCCCCAGTAGGGGGTGTGCAAGAGGCAGCTGATTCGATGTTTCTCTCTCATCGATGTTTCTAACTCTCTATCCCTCTCTCTTCCTCTCTGTAAAAAAAAAAAAAAAATAAAATAAAAAAATCAAAAAAAAAAAAAAAAAGAATCTGCCTGTGTATCTCCAGGGGCACCATGAGCCCGAGGGACAGTCTGTGACTATTTGGGGCTATCTGAAGTCTCCTAAGGCAGTGGTCGGCAAACTGCGGCTTGAGAGCCACATGTGGCTCTTTGGCCCCTTGAGTGTGGCTCTCCCACAAAATACCACGTGTGGGAGCGCACATACAGTGCGATTGAAACTTCGTGGCCCATGCGCAGAAGTCGGTTTTCGGCTCTCAAAAGAAATTTCAATCGTTGTACTGTTGATATTTGGCTCTGTTGACTGATGAGTTTGCCGACCACTGTCCTAAGGGATTATAGGTATGGAAGCAAGGTGTGCCCTATCGGGAGGGACATGAGATAGTGTGAGCTCTATCAAGGGCACTTTCACTTGATTGATATCATTTGAATTTTTTATAACAAGAATATATTACTTGCATAATTTAAAAAAAATGTAAAGCATAAACAAATCGAAACAGTTCCAAAGCTCCCTTTGCATTTATCCCATATTCATCAAACAAACCTAATTCTGTTTGCCAGTAAGCCCTTCCAGCAGGAAGAGAAGGTGCTGAGCATGCTAATCAACTTGGATGTTTCTTGGTAAAAGTTAATGAAGTGCATTGTGGGGCACCATCTCATAGGGTGTGGTCCCTCAGACACCTATCTCTTCTCCTGAACAGATCCCTCTCTCCCCCTACCACCACAAGGCTCTTTCAGAAATGCATCCTGGCCCAGCTGGTGTGGCTCAGTGGTTGAGTGTCGACCCAGGAGCCAACAGGTCTTTTGTTCGATTCCTGGTCAGGGCACATGTCCATGTTGCGGACTCAATCCCCAGTAGGGCTGTCCAGCAGGCAGCCAATTGATGATGTTCCTCTCTCTCATTGATGTTTCTATCTCTCTATCCCTCTCCCGTCCTCTCTCTAAAAACCAATAAAAACATAATTTAAAAAAAAGAAAGAAATGCATCATGGATCTCACCAATGCTTCCCCAACTAAAGATAAAATCTATACATCTTGGCAGGACATGCCAAGCCCTGCATGCACTGGCTGGCCTCACCTTTTCCTGCTCCCCACAACAGCCACATGCCGGTGAGCTCCTGGTTTTCTGCCTGTCCTGCTACTCCTCCTAGAACAGACCTTTCCTCCCCTCTGCTCCCTGAAATCTTCCATGTCCCCTAGGGAGTCAGCATGGTCTCAGCTACTGCTCTTTGTTGGTGTTCCCTGACCCCAGCTCAGTGCCAAGGACTGGGGTCCCTGCTCTGGGCGTCCTCTCATATATACAGGCATACCTCCTTTGATGCACTTCACAGACACTGCGTTCTTTACAAATTGAAGGCAAGACCCTCCACCAGCAAAAAGGTTACAACTCACTTTATTACAGTGCTCTGGAACTGAACCTGCAAAATCTCCGAGGCGTGCCTGCATAGGGCTTACCCCACGGTACAGCTGACCACACTGGTTAACCTGCGTCCTAGGCACCTGGCCCACAGCAAGTGCTCCGTTAAAATCTATCGACAAAATAAAGGCATGTCATCCCCAAGGCTCTGATATTACAAACTCACAAAACTGAACATCTCAATTTGCAGAACAAACTGTGGGGAGAGTTAGTTGGCTTATCTTTCTCTGATCTCCCTGAACCTGAAATACCTGTGTACGATGGCCTAGGCCTGAGATGCCCTCCACACATCCCTAGCCTGGATTTCAACGGAACATGTGGGAGGCAGGAGACTGGGCCTTTGTCCTTTTACGTCCCGAAAGTGAAAGCAAAGAGGGAACCCAACCCTGACCACCTCGTCAGACACAATTCTAAACACCTCCTTAAATCTGTTCGTGTGGTTCATAACATTAAGTGATGTTCAAATGTTGAACTCATTTTGCATTCCTGGAATAAACCCAACCTGTTAATGAGGAATTGTTCTTTTTAGACATTACTGGATTCAGGAACCTAGTATTTTATAGAGGATTTCTACATTTATACTCAGGAGTGACACTGGCTTATAATGTTCTTTTCTTGTATCATTCTCTTCAGATGTAAGATCAAGGTTATACTAGCCTCTTTTACAATATTTGGAAGAATTTGTACACAATTGGAATTACTTATTGCCTCGGTGATTGGTAGAACTCACCAAGGAAACCTGCTAGGCCTGGAATTTTCTTTGAGTGAATTTACTAATTCAGTGTCTTTAATGATTACAGACTATTTCAATTTTCTATTTCTTACAGAATCAATTTTGGAAAATTATATTTTTCTAGGCAATTCCAAACATTTGAATTACAAAAAATAACTGGTATCTGGAATGCATGCCGACCCTAAAGTGAACTCTGCAAGAAATTAAGTGCCTTGTGAATCATCAAAGAAACAACAGCTCACATGTGTACTGTATGTTACAATTTATAAGAGCACTGCCCATATATTACCTCATCTGAAGATCAAGATACGGGGGTGGCTTTGGTTACTTTTGGTGGCTGTGTATTTGCAAAGGGATGAGTAACTTCTATTTGGCTGAGTCCGGTGATTCAGATCAACACCCATTGGCTGGCCACACTAGGAAATGTTGTGGAGGCCTAACTGCTGAATTCCTCACTTCACTCCTGGAAGTCACTGGTCACTAACAAGAGGAAGCAGCCACAAAATGCCTTGGGAGTGTCCACATTAGGGCTTGGGGGGTGTTCTTAGCTCATTGAAACCCTCCCCAAGGCCGGGCTGTAAATGAAGTCCAGGGGCTGTCATGTTTACTAACCTGGGTCCACAGGACACGTGGCCTGGGAAACAGTGGACAGCGCGGGGGAGTGGGGGGGGGGGGGAAGCACACTCACCAGGGCCTCAAAGTCCTTGCAGTCGTGGCGGGCATAGGACGCGGGGAAAGGCCGCAGCGCGGAGTCCCGCTTGTAGCTCTGCAGGGCCGAAGTGAACAGACTGCACCGCAGGTCCGCCGCCAGCGTGTCGCGGGCCGCCGCTTCCCTGGCGGCCGCCCAGCCTGCGGGCTGCATCCTGGGGGCGGCGCGCGGCCTGCGGGGAGACGCGGCGGTTCAGGAGCAAAGGCTGAGCCTGCGGTCAGCGCGGGGCTGGGCCGGGGACAAAGGGCCAGAGGGGACTGGGGGTGCCAGGCCTGGGGTGGAGCTAGGCAGGATGACAGGGGTGAGGACGTGCTAACGAGTGTCTCCTGCGGGGGTCTTGGCGGAGCGCTCGCTGCCGGGGGAGACGGGCCGGTCGAGGAGAGGGACAGGTCAGGACCGCGGGTCAGCGCGGCGGGGGCCGGGAAGGGCTGGAGATAATGGGGCCTTGGGGGTGGGGGGCAGGCCCCAGCCCGGGGGAGGGTCTATGACATGGGATGAGCCCACAACGGCGGAAACGTGCTGACCCGTGCCCTCCGCAGGGGCGTGGGGCTGGGGGCACACCCAGCGGTACCGCGGGCAGAGACCCCTCCCCGCGCGGCACAAGGCTCGGCGCCGCCCGTGCCTTCCTGTCCCGCCTCCGGCCGGGCGCCGCCGAAGCCCCGCGCTCGCCCGGCTGCCCTCGGCGCCGCCTGCCTTCTGCCAGCGGTCCGGTCCGCTCACCGAGCCCGGTCCCCGAGCCCTGCCCGCCGGAGGGGCTCGGCGCCCCGCGCACTCGGCCTACCTCCCCTCCCGGCGCCGCGCTCCCCCAGCCGCTCCGCGCTCCTCCCAGCCCCGCCGCGGCCCGCCCCTTCCCCGCCCGCCCCGCCCAGGTGCGGGCTGTGCCCGCCCACCGCGAGCCCAGCGGTCCCCAGGTGTCAGGTGTGGGCCCCTGGCCCCGCGGAGACACCCACGCTGCTGCGTGCCATTCTCACAGAAGCCGGGACTGGCAACGGACCCAGGCGCCCTTTGGACCCGCCCTTGGACTTGCCTTTGTCACAGCTCCGTGGGCTGTGACTAGTCTCTCCTGGGGAATTGCCACTACCTACTGCCTCCCTCGTGAATTATTTCCCTCCAAAACTGGTTACGCAAAAGGAGCCATTTATCACCCAGGGAAAATGAGTGTCAGAGTACTGCAGAGCTGGCCCAAGGTCCCACAGCCGGACCAGGTGTATCTGGGATTCATGCCCAGATCTGAAAACCAAATGACCCTCTCTCTGCCTTTCCGCCTCCAGAATTTTCGGCGTTGCTTAAGTTTCTGGCCTTCCAGACAAGGCGTGCCAAGTTCCTCCTTTGGAGCCCTCTCTGAAAGGGAGCCTGGGGAGATTGACCTAATTGCAGGAGGGATGGGACTTGAGTCCCATCCCCTCTCCCAGCTTACAACCCTATTAGAGAAAAAAACCCCAGTGTGGCCTCATGGTCACGTGGAAATCTAATCACAGGCCATTGCCAACTCCTGGATCAAGAAGTCCCTCAACAGCTGATCGGTGTCTCTCTCTCACCGATGTTTCTAGCTCTCTATCCCTCTCCCTTCCTCTCTGTAAAAAATCAATAAAATATATTTTTTTTAAAAAAAAAGAAGAAGAAGAAGAAGTCCCTCAATAACCTGCCCACATCCCCACACCCCAGCATCTTCTGAGGGAGGAACTTCCCCTCCTTCTGCATCAAGGCTGAGCTGGGCCCTGGTCTCTGAGGAAAGGTGGTCTATGCCATTGCATTGTATGAGTTTGGGAGGAAGAGCAAGACTGGATCCGCAGACACCACAAGGCTTCCCAGGCCAGACCGTGAGTGCTGGCTGCTCCAGGAGTGCTAGTCAGACCTCTGGTTGCTCTGAAGCCTGGACTGGTCCAGAGCTCTAAAAAGTGTCCTAATGTCCCCAAAGAGCTGAAGGTCATGCCCAGAAAGACAGAGCCTATAGCAGTGGGGCAGGAGGCCTGGTGACTAATACTGTTACAATAACATGGTTATTAAATAACAGGAAAGGAATAAAAGGGAGTCTAGATAATGTAGGCATGCCATTTATACAGCTTTGCCAGAAAGCTAGTTAACTGTTAGGTCTGATCAAATAATCCAATCCATGTCCCCTCCCCTGGGAAACTGATCTTTAGATCATTTCACAACCAACATTCCCTTTTGCTTAGACCACATTCCATTTGCTAAGACCAGTAACTTTCCCCTCCAGACTTGCCCAGGATCCGGATCCGCCCAGAGAATTCCCTGCCAAAAAAGCCAGCCTAGAGTCCTTTAAAATCTCTGACTCTCATAGCTGGGTGCTGATGCCGTTTGGGGGCTCAGTCCACCTGGTTTCCAGATGACCTAAAAAGTTCCTAATTCTTTACCCCTTTCAGCCTTCTACGTACCTCCTTTGGCGACCCTAACATTAACATTTTCCAAGTCTGTTCCCAATAGATCGCTGGAGGAGGGGACAGGACAATAGAGGCATGCCCAGTAAGGTCTGGGTGATGTGGGAAGGTGATTACTCTTCAGTCACACCTGGGAATGGGGCATTGGCCAAGGAAATGTGTAGGCATGGCCACTGCAAGTGCCAGAAGATTTCATATTTAGTAGCAAACTCTTGAACAAAGGAAACCTCTATCATTGCTCCGGCCTGACTCCTGGCTCCTGGCTGTTAGAAATAAGGCGAGCCGCCCAAGTCAGGGGTTCTGGTAGAATACAAAACACACTCGGGAGCCAGGCAGCAAGGCAAGCATCTTTACTTCTATGTAGAAAGGTGTGCACACATGGTCTGAAAGCCCATGCCCACCGACCAGGCAGTCTGTTCAGGTTTATAATCCCTGACGCACGTGACCTGTCCCTTGCTCTTGATTGGAGCTCAGGCACACAGTCTTTCATGATTGGCTAATTCAAAGGGAGGGGTTGGCCTTTGCTGTTTCAAGATGGCAGCCCCAGGGGAGCTGCAAGCCATGTGGCCAACATGGCAGCTGCCAAGTCACACAGTCCAAAATGGCGGCTGTCTCAACTGTTGTTTGACAGAAAAGATGACTTGTTTATTCTCACATGGCCACACAATGAACTGATGGACCTGTTGTAGATGCGGTCAGACCAAACCTGGGTTCAGCAACCTTGGTACTTGGGTTCTGGCTAAGAAAGAATTCAGAGCCAAGATCCAAACTGTAAGAGAACATTTATTTGGTAAGTTATACAGGTAGAAAAAGTAATTCCTAAAGGAAATGGGAGAGCAGCCTGGGAAGAGGAGCAAGATGGTGGACACCGAAGAGGGTGCTTTGCAGCCGGCGGGACTCTCTACTGCCCCAATTTTGGTTAGCTTCAGTAGTAAGGCCGCCCAAAGACAGCTGGCCAGCCAGGGAGACAACCCTGGTGCAGCTCAGGAAGAGAAGGATTTCTTGAAGACCACAGAAGGGAGGAAGTTGCAGAGTGTGAATGCCCCCAGGAAGTCGTCTCTTTGATCCAGAATGACCATCGAAGGCAGCCACCAAGATTGAGGCCCAGGCCCATCCACAGATATTGAGGCCATTGGGGATGGGATGCTGTCCCAGGCTATGAAAGAGTTCGTTGAGGAACTCAAGAACTCTCTGGAAGAAAGAGAGAATGCGCGTGTCGACCCCATGATCCAGAAAAGATGCACCCACAAGAAAGGGGCAGGCAGCGAGCCCTGGGCAGAGACAGTGCCCAAGGCGGCCGATTATGAGGCAGTCCCTGTGAAGGCCTACGGGCTGTCCATGTTGCGGGGCATGGGCTGGAAACCTGGCTGGGGCATCAGCCACACCTTCAATCAAGTGGTGAAGCCCCATGTAAACTCACTAAAGAGTTAGGGCTGGGCACCAGCTTGGCTGAGGTCCAGACCCTGACCCCCACCGGCCCCCCTCACCTACCAAGCCCAGGTGAAAAGCAAGAGAAGCATCAGGAAGACCAGCCTCAAGGACTGGTACCTGGAGGAGCTGTGGCGGTTCCTTCTGGCCCTGTCAGAAGACTCTAGAAAGGTGGAAGGCCTGGACACCGACAATGTCTGGGCCATGATTCATTTGGCCGTGGGAAGCCACATGGTGACTGTTAGTGAGTACTGCCTGTGGCCTGTCTCCCAGCAGGAATTTGACAAGCACTGCTTGGATCCCAGCCAGGTGAGCAAAACTCCCTCATCAGGGCAACAAAACAGAACAGCCTTGTTACAGAAGGCCTTCCAGGGTCCGGACAGGACCTACCCAACCGGTGGGGGAGCTGAAGAGAGGAAGCTGAAACACCTTCCAGACCCACAAGAGGAGCCTCCATCCAAGAGTAAGAAAGCAGCCTCTAGGGGGCAGCACCAGTTGCACAGGGACCTGCTTGTGTGGTTTGTGGACAAACTGTACTATTGCGGTCAGTATTACGGCCCCAAGGTGATAATGTTGCAGAAGACCAAAGAAAACCAAGGATGCTTCTGAGAAAAAAAGGAGGGACACTGTTTAATACGCCAGTGGACTCAGGGAACAGCCTTCCAAATCTGAGTGCAGGAACATGCATGGGGCCCTCTCTTATATCTCCCTCCCTGTGATCTTTGTCCCACAAACACGGATTATGCTTCCGGTCCTTTTCGCGGGCCTTGCAAGAAGGCCCCCAGGTGTTGGGGGTCTCCAGGCCATATCTGATGGTCTGGCCTGGCGTCAGCATTAATAACCCTCCCTCTGGGCAGTGCACTGTCCGCAGCCCAAAGGCCTCTGTAACCGGTTCTGCAAGACCAGTATCTGGGAAAGAGGTAGTGACTTAATTATAGGTTATCAGGAATGTACACTGAGCTTGCTGGCTTGGATTCGGATCACTAGCCTCCAAATATCAGGGTTTCATTGGAATTAGCCCTTTTAGCCTCCTCAATAACAGAACATGTCCTCAGCCCAGATACTTGTGTATGTTGGACAGATGAAGGCCAGGTCCTGGAAGGCGTCAGGGAAGACATGCTGGACACCCTCATCCCCAAGGTCCAGGGCAAACAAACGGGTGATGGTGGTGCTGGGGCCACAGGTTGGAAGGGTGGGCCACCTGCTGGGCTGGCACAGAGAGCAGAGCCAGGCTGTGGTTCAGCTGCGGACAGAGAATCGGCTGGTGGAGCTCCGCTATGATGCTGTTTGGAAGTACATGGTCCCCACTGACTCACGGGAAGACTGACCCAGGGGCCCATTCCGTCCCCCAGGCAGTTACCAGTTCTGTACAGTGTGAGAAGCCTGCCTCTGCCAAGGGGGAGGTCACTGTTCTGTCCTGCACTTGCCTCGCAGCCCTGGGACAGGGGCAGGGCACGCAGTGGGTAGACCAGACGGGAGGCTGGACACACCGCTAGCATTTGCCAGCAGTTAGTGGGAAATAAAAACATTTCCAAAAAAATAGATACATAAGTACCAAAGAAATGGGCTTAGGAAACAAGTTATAGAGGTAAAGGAAGCCACTTGGAGCTTGGGAGTGAGGAAGCTAATGGTAACTGCCTGGGCGGGGAAGGCAGGGCGAAGGGGGAAGGGAAAGCAGGGGCGCGCTCCCAGGGGGGAGCCAAGGGGACACTTTCACCGGGAAGCTACAGCTTCACACCCCAGGGAACCGCAGCTTTGTCCCTCCAAAGGGATTACCTCCCCTCCCTTCCCCCTCCTCTACTGGATGGGGGAGGGGAGGCCGGGGGAGGGGAGGACGTGCGCAATGAAGGAAAAATGGCGCAGGGGGCGGTGCTGGGCCTGAGAGGCCTGTCAGTCTAACGGGGAGGTGGAGCCAAAGCAAGCCCGGAAAATTTGGGAAACTGATTAGGAGTTATTTAGAATAAACGTCTGGAGCCTTCCAGTCCTATAAAACTAGGGGAACAAACTCTCTTGCCACCGACTTGCACGTTCTCTCTCCTTTGCCTTAGTAGCTGCCCAGCTGATGGCCTGCGGACTCCACACTCCAGGCGGTACAGCAGCAAAGCCACAGACCACAGCTGGAGCACAAGCTAAGCTCACCAAATGCTCACCAAAGGCACGGGATCTCTGCACATTTCGGGCCCTGCTTTTCCGTGGTGAGATGGACAGAGTTCAGACATTGGGGAACTTATTTAAATTTACTTTGCGAATAAATGTTGTCACCAAGCCTCATCCTGTCTGGTGGGTCTCTGGAAATGTGTTTTTCCTCACAACAGGGCAAGAACAGCACTTCCACTGGCAATCAGACCACGACTCTGAAGGGATGCACCTGCAGAAGCTGATGAATATTCTCTTGAGGTCCTTCCCTAAGACACCCCTACACTCCCGGCCTTTAGAGCCCTCAGACAGCCCTGGCCTGTAGTGTTGTCCAGATTTGCCAAGGTTGCGGGTTCCATCCCTTGTCAGGTCACCTGCGGGAAGCAACCAATGAATGCATAAAGAATCAGTGTTTCTCTCTAAAATCAATAACTAAAAATGTAATAACCCTGGCTGGTTTGGCTCAGAGGATAGAGCGTCGGCCTATGGACCAAAGGGTCCTGGGTTCGATTCTGGTCAAGGGAAGGTACCTCGTCTGGGCCCTGGTTGGGGCCCGTGCAGGAGGAAACCAATCGATGTGTTTCTCTCGCAGCCATCTTTGTCTCTCTTTCCTTCTCTGTAAAAATCAATAGAAAAATAGCCTCGGGTGAGGGCTAAAAATTTTTTTTTAAATAAATAAAACCCTCTCTCCTTCCCAGGAGCATGCCCATGCCTTTCTCTTCCCCTCTTCCTCCCCCACTGGCCTGAATCTCCTCGACTCTAAGGGTCCCCACGAGACTTACAACCAGGGGAGCAATGGGCAGTGGCCGCTCATCCTGGTCTAAAGCCCTGAACCTGTCCCCAGACCCCCTTTGCTCTGACTCTCCAGTGCGCGGACAGGAGCCCGGCTTGGCTCACTTCTTTCCCATGAGCTGCCAGAGAGCCAAAGCAGCCCACCAGTCTCTCTCCTGCTGCTTCTTCAGTGCTAGGCCCTTCCATGTTTCACTTTCTCCAGCTTGTCAGAATAAACAATCTTTTCTGTCAAAGAAGGGAGTTTAGGCAGCCAACATTTGGGAGTGTGACTTGCAGCTCCCCTGGGGGCGGCCATTTTGAAATGGCAAAGGTCAACCCATTCCTTTAAATTAGCCAATCACGCAAGACTGGGAGCCTAAGCTCTTCCAATCAAGAGTGAGGAACAGATCACCTGCCTGATGCAGACATCAAAGCCCCAGTGGACACTGCTCAGTGTGAGTGTGCACCCAGACGCTGCGTGTATGCACCTCCTGCAGGGGTAAATATATTTGCTTTTTGCCTTGCTGTCTAGCTCCTGAGTATGCTTTGTGTTCTACAGGGACCCCTGATTTGAGGAGCTTGCCTTATTTCTTACAAGCTTTAATAAACGTGCTCTCAAAACCACCTGGACTCGGGTTGTGAAGTCTTGCCTGCAGGCTGGCCCCAGACAGACCCACTCTAGCACAGTCCGTGCCAGGTAACACCTGTGGGCCCTTAGACAGAGACTCATTCTCAGCCTCAAGGATTGTTTGCTGGATAAATACGTTAAAGTTGCTCTTCTCTGAAGCATACTAATAATAACATGTTAATGAAAGGGGCAACTGGTTGTGGGGTATAGAGGAACTCTGTACCAGCTTCACAACTTTTTTATATATTTAAAACTTTTCTAAAAAATCAAATATGTTTTAAATACATTATTGCCAAATTGAATTTAGGCCAAAAATACAGGGATGATTTATCACAGAAAATCTATGCATGTAATTTTCCACATTGTTAAAGAGGAAATCACAGGCCCAATATGGCGTCGTTTCTGCTAAAAGCCTATGATACCAAACCTAGATTTAACTTATAAGCCAAATACAGTTTCAGCTACTCCCAAAAGTGGAATTTTAAACTGATCAGTTTGGAATTTCCTGATCCACATCAGTGAGATAATTTCCCTGTTAACCCCCGCTGCCTTCCCCTAAGGAAGATATCCCTGCCTAAAATAATCCACTCTTAACTTCTCAGTTCTGCCCTCTTTCTTCCTATAAAAATCTATTTTGGCCTGGATGGCATAGCTCAGTGGTTGAGTGTCAACCTAGGAACCAGGAGGACATGGTTCAATTCCCACTCAGGGCACGTGCCCAGATTTTGGGCTCAATCCCGGGGAGGGGGAGAGGGGGAAGAGAGGGGGTAGGAGGGTGTGCAGGAGGCAGTAGATCAATGATTCTCTCATCATTGATGTTTCTGTCTCCCTCTCCCTTCTCTCTAAAATCAATAAAAGTCTATTTTGTACAACCCCATGAGAGCATCCTTTTGGGTAGTGGCTAGATGGGATGCTTCCAATTCATGAATTACTTCATGAACCCAATAGATCTTCAAATTTGCTCAGCTGAATTTTGTCTTTTAAACATTAATAGATTAAAAGGAAAAACTTATGATTCTCTCAATATTCACCTATACCAGTGGTCGGCAAACTCATTAGCCAACAGAGCAGCAAACCGCGGCTCGCGGTTTGCCGACCACTGGCCTATACTATTAAAAAATATATATACATATATACATATACATATATATATATATATATATATATATATATATATCTCAAAGCAAACTAGAACGTGAGTTGGGGTGGTGAACACATGATACAATATATAGATGATGTATTATAGAATTCTACACCTGAAACCTATATAATTTTATTAACCAATGTCACTCCAATAAATTCCATTTTTAAAGACAGTGCACACTAGCCCTAAAACAGATTGGCTCAATGGAGAGAGTCTGCCTGTGGACTGAAGGGTCCCAGGTTTGATGCCGGTCAAGGGCAGGGAGCTCAGTTGCAGGCTCAATCCCCGGCCTGATCGGAGTGCATGTGGGAGACAACCAATCCATGTGTCTCTCTCACATCAGTGTTTTTCTCTCTCTGTTTCTCCCTCTCCCTTCCACTCTCTCTAAGAATCAATGCACAAAATATCCTTGGGTGAGGATTTACAACAAAACCAAAAACAATGCAAACTAGTAATACAATGGAACTAGCTTAATCAAAACAGTTTCTACCAGAAACCTGTTAAGACCCAATACAAAATGAAGATGTAGGACCTTGTTCAAGAATTAAGACTTTCATGAAGGCAATTGCAGAGCTGGGCCTTAGGAGCACAGGACCCAATGCAGCTGGATTTGTATAATTTTTCTGCACCTAAACGGGTCTAAATATGCAACTGTACAGACTACTGGCCCATGAAGCCCACCTAGCCACAGCAAACTTGACATTTAATGGTGGTCCAGTGAAAGCCATGACCAGAATAAGAAAAAGATACCCACTACCATCACTTTAGTTCAATGTGTTAAGTAAAGGAAGAAAGAATAAAAAGTATAAGACTTATAAGAAAAAAACTAACTTGTCCTTTTTACTTTATTTTTTTTTTTTAATATCTTTATTGATTTCAGAGAGGAAGGGAGAGGGAGAAAAAGATAGAAATATCAATGATGAGAGAGAATCATTGATTGGCTGCCCCCTACTGGGGATCGAGCCCGCAGCCTGGGAATGTGCCCTTGGCCGGAATTGAACCTGGGACCTTTCAGTCCGCAGGCCAATGCTCTATCCACTGAGCCAAACCAGCTAGGGCCGGACTTGTCATTTTTAAATGATCGCTTGTATACATACAACACTCAATAGAATCTACAATCTATTAGAACTAGAGTGTAAGATTGTTGAATGCAATAGCAATAAATAAAATCCAACTATATACCAGCAATAAGCAACTATAAATTGATATTTTAAAAAATCTATACTCAGAGGGAATGCAGGGGAGGGTAGGAGGAGGGGGTAAGAGGTCAACCAAAGGACTTGTTTGCATGCATATAAGCATAACCAATGGACACAGACAGTAGGGGGGTGAGGGCATGTGCTGGGGGAGTGGGAGCAGCCAGGGAGAGGTCACTGGGGGGGGGGGGGGTTTGAAAGAAGACATATGTAATACTTTCAACAATAAAGAATGTAAATTAACACCCCCAAATGCATACTAGCCACAAAACGATCAGATATTAAGAATAAAGTAAATCTAACCAAAAAAATCCTTATTGTCAAACTATAAAACTACTAGAGGCCCAGTGCACAAATTCATGCACAGATGGGGTCCCTCGGCCTGGCCGGTGATCAGGGCCAATTGGGGCCATCTTGCCCAGTCCAAATTGGGGTGATCGGGGCCGGCCAAGGGGAGGGACCGCGGGAGGTTGCCAGCCACAGGAGGTGGGCTGTGGGAGCACACTGACCACCAGAGGGCAGCTCCTGCTTTGAGCGTCTGCCCCCTGGTGGTCAGTGCGCATCATAGTGAGTGGTCAACCAGTCATTCAGTCGACTGGTCATAACGGTCACTTAGGCTTTTATATATACAGATATTGAAAAATATAAAAATAGATTCAATGAAGGGGGAGATTTACAATGTTCATGGATATGAAAAAGTAACAAAATGAAACCTTGATGCCTCCCTCCCAGTTTAAGAAGAAGGGTATGGCCAACACTTTTGAACCCTTCCTTCTGTGGGACTTTTCCCAATTATACCCCTATGTCCCCACTGTGGGTAACCACTATGCTGAATTTTGTACTAACCATTAAGTATGTTGGTATTCTGATGGTCTGCCACCACCCCACCTATCAGAAAATCTCTTTATTTAAAACAAATCATACTCAAAGTCCCATTGTATGAATAAATAGAAGCAGAATATTGCTAGTTGATCAGCTCAGACTTTAGATACCAGGAAACCAAGCCTCTCCTTTGCCTTTCAAGGTGGTGCCAGAGCAAATATTTGTATGTGTGTGATGTTAACTTTTTGTTGTTGTTGTGTTTAACACTATCACAGATGTCTGCCATTTCCCCCTCTTTGCCTCTCTCCACCCAGCTCCATCCCCTCCCAGAGTAAATTTTGTTTTTGTTTTTTTCAAACTATTTTTATGGATTTCTGAGATGAAGGGAGAAGGAGAGATAGAAACATCAATGATGAGAGAGAATCATTGATCAGCTGCCTCCTGCATGCTGGGGATTGAGCTGCCAACCTGGGGAATTAGCCTGACCAGGAATCAGACCAAAACCTCCCAGAGTAAATTTTGAATACTAAGACATTTCCCAGAGTCTAAAGAGTGATTATTCAGATATCATTTGCATATCCATAGCACATTGCAAACAGTATGATATTTTCCAGTCAAAAATTTATTTTCTACTCAACTTTTCTAAGTATGAAAATATTATTTCTAGAATAAACTTCTGTTCGCAGCAACTACTGTACTTGTTTATTCTGACAAGCTGGAGAAAGTGAAACATGGAAGGGCCTAGCACTGAAGAAGCAGCAGGAGAGAGCCTGGTGGGCTGCTTTGGCTCTCTGGCAGCTCATGGGAAAGAAGTGAGCCAAGCGGGGCTGCTGTCAGTGCACTGGAGAGTCAGAGCAAAAGGGGTCTGGGGACAGGTTTAGGGCTTTAGTCCAGGATGAGCTGCCACTGCCCATTGCTCCCCTGGTTGTAAGTCTCGTGGGGACCCTTAGAGCCGAAGAGATTCAGGGCAGTGGGGGAGGAAGAGGGGAAGAGAAAGGCATGGGCATGCTCCTGGGAAGGAGAGAGGGTTTTATTTATTTTTTAAAAAAATTTTTTAACCCTCACCCAAGGCTATTTTTTTATTGATTTTTACAGAGAGGGGAAGAGAGAGGGAAAGAGAGACAAAGATGGCTGCAAGAGAAACACATCGATTGGTTTCCTCCTGCACGGGCCCCAACCAGGGCCCAGAGGAGGTACCTTCCCTTGACTGGAATCGAACCCAGGACCCTTTGGTCCATAGGCTGACGCTCTATCCTCTGAGCCAAACCAGCCAGGGTTATTACATTTTTAGTTATTGATTTTAGAGAGAAACACTGGTTCTTTATGCATTCATTGGTTGCTTCCCGCAGGTGACCTGACAAGGGATGGAACCCGCAACCTTGGCAAATCTGGACGACACTATAGGTCAGGGCTGCCTGAGGGCTCTAAAGGCCGGGAGTGTAGGGGCGTCTTAGGGAAGGACCTCAAGAGAATATTCATCAGCTTCTGCAGGTGCATCCCTTCAGAGTCGTGGTCTGATTGCCAGTGGAAGTGGTGTTCTTGCCCTGTTGTGAGGAAAAACACATTTCCAGAGACCCACCAGAGAGGATGAGGCTTGGTGACAAATTTAGTCGCAAAGTAAAATTAAATAAGTTCCCCAATGTCCCATCTCTGTCCATCTCACCACGGAAAAGCAGGGCCCGAAATGTGCAGAGATCCCATGCCTTTGGGGAGCATTTGGTGAGCATTTGGTGAGCTTAGCTTGTGCTCCAGCTGTGGTCTGTGGCTTTGCTGCTGTACCGCCTGGAGTGTGGAGTCCGCAGGCCATCAGCTGGGCAGCTACTAAGGCAAAGGAGAGAGAAAGTGCAAGTCGGTGGCAAAAGAGTTTGTTCACCTAGCTTTATAGTGTTGCAGAAGACCAAAGAAATACCAAGCACACTTCCTAGAGAAAGGGAGGGACCCTGTTTATTAACACTAGTGGACTCAGGGAATAATTTCCAAATCAGCATGAAGAAACACGCAGAGGGTTTCACTTTGTATAATCTTCTGGGGTCTTTGTCTTGCAGATATGGTTCCGCCCCCTTTCATGGGCTTACAGGAAGGCCCCCAGGTGTTGGGGGTCCCCAGACCATATCCGATGATCTGTCCTGGGGCCAGCGATAGTGACCCTCCCCCGCACCCAGGGCAGTGCATTGTTCACAGTTTTTATGGCCTGACAGGCCTTGCAAGACCAGTTTCCTCCTCATTCTCTCCCCGCCCTCCCTTGTCCCACAAGCTTCTTTTAGCCTTGTGGAGCAATGACCATGGGATGTTATGGTGAACAGGGGTGACAACCGCTCTTAGCTACTTCCTGCTGTAAAGGGACGATGACCAAAGGGTTAGCACCCCACTTCTTCCTCTCAGAGGGTTTTGTAGGGAGATCTTCTGGTTTGTAGGACCATCTGTTTAAAGGCATTCCCATCCAGTTTGCAGGCAGGCAGAGGTAAGCAGTGGTCCCACACATGTAGAATGTTCCTGCAGGGGGCACCAGGAGTAGGTGGTGTTTTCAGCCTTGGGGGTAGAGTTGCATAGTTCATCTGGGAGGGGACCTGTTGGATGTTGGCCCTGTGTACTGCTGAAACAAATAGGAGCAACATTAGTTAGCTGCACACTGGCCATGGCAGGTCCTATTATTTTTTTTCCCCCGTCCAATACAACCCCCCCAACCCCCAAGTGCATTTGGTAGTAGAGTCGTAACATGCCACAGGCTGATAAGTATAGCTAACAAAAACCTGGCTTGATTGGGTTTTCTCGTGGACTACCCGGGCCAGCATATTTGGGTATCAAGCTTCTAAGCAAGGAGCAAAGGATGTCATGACAAGGTATAATCCAACAATTTATGATAAGGCCTTTGTTTCCTAGCTGTGTGGGGAGCAGTAATTTTATGGTGCTTCTGTGTCCCAGCAAGAGCAGATGAGTTCTCCTCCTGGTACTAGTCTTGAATTCTGCTGGCACTCATAAAAAGAAAAAATAAGAATTATTAGATAAGACCAGTGTTTATCCAGAAATACTAGAGCATGTTACCTTAGGAGGAGATAAAAAAGAAAGATTAGTGTTAGGGAGAATTCAGTAGGGTGTTATCTGAATTCCTTGGAGCAGGTTACTCGGCCAGGTCTGCTGTCTTCTTGAGGGTGACCCACAGGGGGTGTTTCTGGTCAGAGGTCACCTTCCACTCAGACTGGATGTCACTCGGCTGGTGGGCTGCCTTCACCCGGGAGTGGTGGATCCAGGTGTTTAGTCCTGCAACCTTGAGAGCTGTGGGGGGTGGTTAATATGACTGGATAGGGTCCCTTCCAGGTAGGCTTGAGGGGCTCCTTTTTCCAGTCCTTTACCCAAACCTGGTCTCCAGGTTTATAAGGATGCACAGCTGTTCCTAGAGAGATGGATAGTCAGTCAATAACCCACTGTGGACCTCAAAGACAGTTTTTCCAAGTCCTTGTAGTTGTTTCTGGATTTCTAAGTTCCCTATTTCCCCCAAATCTCCCTTTGGCCGAATTAAGGGAGGGGGTCTACTATATAGAATTTCAAAGGGAGAGAAACCTACCCTGGCCCTCAGGGCACAGCATACCCTCAGGAGTACAAGAGGCAAGATATCTGTCCAGGGTAAGGTTGTCTCTTGGCATAGCTTAGCCATGGCCTGCTTTAGAGTCCGGTTCATGCGCTCCACTTTCCCTGAACTCTGAGGCCTGTAGGCTGTATGTAGATTCAATTTAATTTCTAAAGCCTTAGTTACCTGTTGTACTATTTCTGCTACAAAGGCTGGGCCATTATCGGACCGTATGGTAAGAGGCATTCCATACCTCGGAATTATATCCTTCAGCAGTGCCTTAGTGACTTCTCTCGCCTTTTCAGTGCGAGTGGGATATGCCTCGACCCAACCTGAAAAGGTGCAAACAAAGACTAGCAGGTATTTATTCCCTCTGCTAGGCCCTATTTCTGTAAAATCTACTTCTAAGTCCTCAAAAGGAGCTTGCCCACAGCGCTGAACTCCTATTGGTCCCACAGGACCCTGTTTGGCATTGTTCTGAGCACAGAGGAGACAACGCTGAGAAACTGAGGCACCCAAGGAGGGTAGACAGGCAATCAGGTAGTACCTGCCTAACAAAGCTTCTAGGGCAGCCTTTTCTAAATGAGTGAGTTCATGCTGCTGGAGGACTACCTTATGGGCTAACTGTTCTGGGACATAGACCCTATGATCTGGGAGTATCCACCAGCCTTCCATTGTTCTCTTGCCCCCCTCTTTCTGGGCCCATTTCTCTTCCTGAGGAGTGTATTTTGGAGGTTCAGGTAATTCGGGGGCCAACATGATCCGTGCCGGTGCTGCTTGTTCTTTGGCAGCCTGCTTGGCTGCAGCGTCAGCACGCTGGTTTCCTTCTGACACTGAGTCTTCCCCTTTCTGGTGACCTTTGCAATGGATGACGGCTATTTCCTTGGGCTCCCAGACTGCTTCTAGTAACTTTAAAATCTCATTCTGATTTTTGATTCCTTTTCCTCCTGCTGTCAAGAGCCCCCTTTCCTTATATATGGCCCCATGGACATGCAGGGTAGCAAAGGCATAGTGTGAGTCAGTGTAGATGTTGGCATGCTTATTCTTACTGAGTTCTAAGACTCTGGCGAGGGCCCAAAGTTCTGCCCTCTGTGCTGACCATCCTTCAGGCAGGGCCTGTGCTTCAATTGTCTCAAAGTTTGATACCACTGCATATCCGCCGGCTTGTCTTTTTCCTTCATCTAAGAAGCTGCTGCCGTCTGTGAATAATACCAAGTCCGCATTTTGCAGGGGCCTATCCCTTAGGTCTGGCCGGCTGGAATAAACCTCCTCTAGGACTTCCAGGCAATCATGCTCAGAGGCCCCCTCTTAGCGGTGGGTAGAAAGATGGCAGAATTAACTGTTCTCTCTCTTTTTTTTTAATAAATCTTTATTGTTCAGATCATTACAGGTGTTCCTCTTTTTTATTTCCCCATAGCTCCCCTCCACCTGATTCCCCATCCCACCCCATGCCCTTACCCCCCGCCACTGTCTTCATCCATAGGTGTAAGAGTTTTGTCCAATCTCTTCCCGCACCCCTCACACCCCCTTCCCCCTGAGAATTGTCGGTCCACTCCCTTTCTATGTCCCTGATTCTATTATATTTATCAGTCCATTCTGTTCATCAGATTTTTTATTCACTTGATTTTTAGATTCACTTGTTGGTAGGTATGTATTTGTTGTCATTTTGTTGTTCATAATTTTTATCTTTACCTTTTTCTTCTTCTTCCTCTTCTTAAAGAATACCCTTCAGCATTTCATATAATCCTGGTTTGGTGGTGATGAGCTCCTTTAGCTTTTTCTTATCAGTGAAGCTCTTTATCTGACCTTCAATTCTGAACTGATAGCTTTGCTGGGTAGAGTAATCTTGGTTGTAGGTTCTTGCTGTTCATCACTTTGAATATTTCTTGCCACTCCCTTCTGGCCTGCTATGGCCTCAATAGTTTCTGTTGAGAAATCAGCTGACAGTCGTATGGGTAGCTCCCTTGTAGGTAACTAACTGTTTTTCTCTTGCTGCTTTTAATATTCTCTCTTTGTCTTTTGCTCTTGGCATTTTAGTTATGATGTGTCTTGGTGTGGTCCTCTTTGGATTCCTCTTGTTTGGGGTTCTGTGCACTTCCTGGACTTGTAAGTCTACTTCTTTCACCAGGTAGGGAAAGTTTTCTGTCATTATTTCTTCAAATAGGTTTTTAGTATCTTGCTCTCTCTCTTCTTCTGGCACCCCAATAATTCAGATGTTGGTACGCTTAAAGTTGTCCCAGAGGCTCCTTACACTATCTTCATATTTTTGGATTTTTTTTGCTTTTTGCTTTTCTGGTTGGGTGTTTTTTGTTTCCTCGTATTTCAGATCTTTGGTTTGATTCTTGGGGTCCTTTGATCTACAGTTGAATTTCTGTATATTCTTTATTTCAGACAGTGTATGCTTAATTTCTGACTGGTCCTTTTCCATTTTTTTGGCATTCTCATTAAGGTTCTTGAAGGTCTCACTAAGCTCCTCAGAGGTCTTATCAAGTTTCTCGGCGGTTTTTAGAAGATTCTTGAGTAACCTTATAAATGTGGTTTTGAACTCTATGTCCAGCCGTTTGCTTTCCTCCATTTCTTTCATTCGTGACATGTTTCTTTGTCTCTGCATTTTGCTGTTTCCCTGTGTTGATGGAGTGGTTTTCTGTGGTAGGTGACCAGTGGTTCAGCCTCCCTTATCACCTGAGGTGGACACTCTTGGTGCACCCCTTTGTGGGCTGAGTGCAAAGTCTTGGTGTAGTTAAGCCTTGATTGCTGTTGGTACACTGGGAGGAATTGACCTCCAGGCCAATTGGCTGTGAGGACCTGCTGTGTCTATAATGGAAGAACTGCTGTGCTGGAGACACACTTATGGGGCAGGACTTGCTTCAGTGGGGCTTTGGTGCTCACTGAGTCTGCCTCTTGAATGTGTCACTTATGGATGTGAGGAGTTGAAATCTGGTGTCATCTCACACTGACCACTGGGTACACTAGCTCTGGATCTCCAATGGGATGCAGGTCAGCTACTGTCTGAGGCCACCCTGCAGGAGCTACAGCGAGAACTACAGTTTTCTCCTCTTTGCTTGGGGTTTGGAGGTTTTGGAGCTGTCTGACCAGAGCTGCAGTTTGTTAGGTTAAGCTGCGATAGGGCAGGCCATTCATATGTAAAAGCCACTGCCTGGAGCTTGGGTGGGTTTGTAGATTGTGTGGGGTGGGGACTCAGGGAGTCACTAGTCTAGGGCGTGGCAAACAGCCATGGTTGCCAGTCAGCCGTCTCTGCGTCTTCGTGTTTCCAAGTCCCCACGTCCCGCGCCCCAGCGCAGTAAACAATGATTGCTGCATGCACCTCTGCAAGAAAGCCACCCTCACTTTCTGACCCAAGGGCAGACAGTCCAGCTTCTCCCCATAGGAGTTTGGGTCCCCAGCATCTCCCCAGAAACTGGAGTTTAGAGTAATCGGGAGCTTGTCTCCCTTCGGGTTGAAAAAAGCATTGCACCCAGTCGCCCACCGCCAGCCTGATTCGTGCGCCTCCGTACCTCAGCTTTTCAGTGCTTGTGCACATCTCAATGGTCTTTTCTCTTTCCTTCTAGTTGTAGAACTTCCACTCAACCAGCTTTCCTGTGGTTCTGGGTAATAGACGTTTTGTCTTTTAGTTGCAGTTTTGAAATTGTTGTGCGAGGCAGCAGTTTAGGTGTTTATCTATGCCGCCATCTTGCTTTCTCCCCAGGATTAAGTGTTCTCACTGCTTCTAATCATACCCGTGGATTCTCACATAACAGCCCTTGATACTGAGTCACTCGAGCATGAGTCAGCCAGTGCTGCCCCCTTGCTTCCATCAGGGTGACAATAGCATGAGGTACTTTTACATTTAAGTTTTGTCCTAAGATAAGCTTATCTGCTTCCTTGACTAATAATGCCATGGTTACAAGTGCCCTGAGTCACGGGGGCCACCTGGAGGCAACTGGGTCAATCTGCCTGGAGAGATAGGCTACTGGTCTTTGCCAGAGTCCAAACTCCTGGGTTAGAACTCCTAGGGCTACCCTGCTGTTCTCATGAACAAATAGATTAAAGTCTTGCATCACATCTGGTAGCCCTAGTGCCTGGGCCTCAGTGAGCTTTGCCTTTATGGTGACGAAGGCTTTCTCCTGTTTGGGACCCCAGTCGATGGGTGCCTTCTCTTCTCCTCTTAAAGCTTCATAGAGAGGCTTAGTCAGGTCTGAAAACCCTGGGATCAAGATTGGACAGAACCCTGCTGCTCCCAGGAATTCTGGAATCTGCCGCTGGGTGCTAGGGACTGGGATGGCACATACTGCCTGCTTCCTTTCAGTCCCTAGCCTTTGTTTCCCTTGGGTGATCTGGAAGCCTAGATACTTGACTTCTTTCTGACAAATCTGTGCTTTTTTCTTAGACAGCCAATAACCTGTTTCAGTTAACAGTCTCAGAAGGGCTCTTGTTCCCTCCCAGCACTGAGCTCGTGTGGAGCTGGCCAGTAGGAGGTTATCTACATATTGGAGTAGAACACACCCCAAGTCCTGCCCTGGGAACTTAGACAGATCAGATGCTAGTGCTCCACTAAAAAGAGTAGGGGAGTTCTTGAACCCTTGTGGCAGTCTGGTCCAGGTGAACTGCTCCTTGGCCCCTGTAGTTGGGCTTTCCCATTCAAAAGCAAAGAGAGGCTTACCGGAAGGCGCTAATTGAAGACAAAAAAAGGCATCTTTCAGATCTAGGCATGTAAACCATTCTGCCTCTGATGGGATGAGTCCTTGAAGAGTGTAGGGGTTCTGCAGTGCTGAATGCAGGGTTATAGCAACCTCATTAACAGCCTGTAGATCCTGCACAGGGTGGTAGTCGTTAGTCCCAGGCTTTTTGACAGGCAAGAGAGGCGTGTTCCATGGAGACCTGCATCGTTTAACAAGTCCCCACTGAAACAGCCGGTCTAAGTGGACCTGGATTCCTAGGCGTGCTTCTCTCGGAATTGGATATTGCCATATTTTAACAGGCTGTGCCCCAGGCTTTAACTCGATTAGCACCAGGGCGTGGTCCTTAGCCAGGCCTGGAGGATTCCCTTCTGCCCAGGCCAGCGGGAATTCCTTCTCTAATTCAGGTTCTAATGGTGAGGCCTTTGTCTGGGGGGTATAAAGTCTCCATTCTTCCTCCCTCGGCACTGCTAAGGACAGGATCATTGGGGAGGTCTCCTCACCTAGGCGAAGCTGTGCTGAGCCATCTGGAGCAAAAGTGATTTCTGCCCCCATTTTGGCTAAAAGGTCTCTACTCAGCCAAAACCGGTTTGGCTCAGTGGATAGAGCGTCGGTCTGTGGACTGAAAGGTCCCGGGTTCGATTCCGGTCAAGGGCATGTACCTTGGTTGCGGGCACATCCCCAGTGGGGGTGTGCAGGAGGCAGCTGATCGATGTTTCTCTCTTGTCGATGTTTCTAACTCTCTATCCCTCTCTCTTCCTCTCTGTAAAAAATCAATAAAATATATTTTTAAATAATAATAAAAATAAAAGGTCTCTACTCATTAGAGGCACTGGACAGTCTGGCAAGTACAGGAATTCATGAATTACTTGATGACCGCCAAGTTGGCATCGGCGAGGGCGGCAGAATCATCTACGGGTCTGGTCCCCAGTAGCTCCATTAATGGTGACCTCCTTTCCTGAGTGAGGCGCTACTTTCTGAGTGACTACTGAGTGCTCAGCTCCCGTATCAACCATAAAGTCCACAGTCTGGCCCCCAATTTTCATTCTGACCATGGGCTCGTGGGGGCCTAGCTGAAGTGAGCCCAGTCTGTCCTAGTCAGAATCAGCCGTTGCTAGCCCAATGAGATCTGCTTCAGGTGGCTCTAGTTGATAGCAACTGCGCAGAAAAGGGGGCCCAGTCTTTTTACTTTGCCGTTTGGGACATTCATTCTTCCAGTGTCCTGCTTCCTTACAATAGGCACACTGGTCTCGTCTCAGGCTCACTCTTCCTTTTCCCCCTGGTCTGTATCCTTGCTGATCTGTCTGGGAGCCTGAGCCTCAAAAGCCGCTGCTATTATATTGGCCCTTCTTTGTATTCTCTTTTCTTCCTCCTTCTTTGCTACACTGTCTCGATTGATGAAAACCTTGTTAGTGGGAAACCAAGATGGCAGCATAGGTAAACACCTGAACTTGCTGCCTCACACAACCACTTCAAAACTACAGCTAAAAGACAAAACAGACATCATCCAGAACCACAGGAAGGCTGGCTAAGTGGAAATTCTACAACTAGAAGGAAAGAGAAAAGCACACTGAGACTCAAAGGAGCTGTGGAAGTAAAGTGCAGAGGTACAGAGGCATGGGCGAAGAAAGGGCTGGCAACTGAGTGCACAGATGTCTTTCTCAATCAGGAGGGAGGCACAAGCTCCCAACAGCTCTGAACTCCAGTTCTGAGTGAGACTCTGGGGACCCAGACTCATACGGGGAGAAACTGGACTGTCTGGCATCAGGCGGAACTCGAGGGCAGCTTTCTCTCAGAGGTGCTTGCAGTGATTACCGAAGGACACTGAGACCCTGGGGCCTCTTAGGGCAGGGCTTATGGGAAGCCATTGCTGTTTGCTCTGCCCTGAGATCCCGCCCCACCCAAGGTGTAGGCAGAGGCTTTTGCATATGAATTGCCTGGTCCTTTGAAATCTAAAATTACCTAACAAACTGAAGCTGAGTCAGAGAGACCCAGAACATCCAAAAGAAGGTCCAAGGCCCCACAGCAGCTTGCATTGCTTCACTCTGGGCCTCATCTGGGCACCTCCAAAACCCAAACAAAGAAGAAGAATCTGCAGATCTCTCTGTAGCTCCTGCTGGGTGGCCTCAGGCAGAGGCTAAATTAGCACCTCCTTGGAGATCCAAGAGCCAGTGTACCCAGTGGTCAGAGTGGGACCATCCAGATTACAACTCCTCAGATCCATAAGGGACACACTCAGGGGGCAGACTCAGTGAGCAGCAAAGCCCCACTGAAGCAAGTCTTACCTCATAAGGGTGTCTCCAGCACAGAAGTTCTCCCATTGTAAACACAGCTGATCCTCATAGCCAATTGGCCTGGAGGTCAAGTCCTCCCAGTGATACCAACAACAATCAAGTCTTAACTACAACAAGACTGTGCACACAGCCCACAAAGGGGTGCCCCAAGAGTGTCCACCTCAGGTAACTGGGGAGGCTGAGCCACTCGGCCCTATAGGACACCTAGCACACAAAGACACTCTATCAACACAGGGAAACAGCCAAAATGCGGAGACAAAGAAACAGGTCATAAATTGTTGAAGACCAGGTGTAAGCTGACAGAGTCCTTGCACCTGAAGGGACCGACAAGAATTAGTCCCTTCCCACACAGTGTCCCCTGACTTGTTTTGATCTAACTTGTTTTGATGGCACATTCCTATTGTCAGCAGATGAGCAGAATAAGAGAGACCTTTCATAGCTTATCAAAAGTCTGTAAATATTTACCGAGAATTTGGCCTCCTGCTTTATCTTAGAGATTAAGAACAGAGAGTACATTCCTCTTTGTTGACCTCCCATTCAGTATTTGTGTATAAAAGGCATTGCACAGTCAATAAAGCTAGCTGCAGTCTCTCGACGGCTTGCAGAGCTGCAGTCGGTCGATGACTACCTGCAGACTCCTCCTGATCCCGCTGTCCTGTCTTTCTTTCTTTTCTCAATTCCCACCTCCCTACCTCAGCCAGGTTCAACCTGTCAGGCTGGTCCCTGACAATAAATGAAAGAAATGGAGGAAAGCAAACTACTGGATATAGAGTTCATAACCACGGTTATAAGGTTTTTCAAGAATTTTCTAGAAACCACCGATAAATTTAGTGAGACCCTCGAGGATATGAAAAAGGACCAACTAGAAATTAAGCATACACTGACTGAAAAAAGAATAATATACAGAGATCCAATAGCAGACTAGAGGATCGCAAGAATCAAGTAAAAGATTTGAAATACAATGAAGCAAAAAACACCCAACCAGAAAAGCAAAAAGAAAAAAGAATCCAAAAATATGAAGATAGTGTAAGGAGGCTGTGGGACAACTTCAAGCGTACGAACAGTTGAATTATTGGGGTGCCAGAAGAAGAGAGAGAGCAAGATACTAAAAACCTATTTGAAGAAATAATGACAGAAAACTTTCCCTCCCTGGTGAAAGAAATAGACTTACAAGTCCAGGAAGTGCACAGAACCCCAAACAAGAGGAATCCAAAGAGGACCACACCAAGACACATCATAATTAAAATGCCAAGGGAAAAAGACAAAGAGAATATTAAAAGCAGCAAGAGAAAAACAGTTAGTTACCTACAAGGGAGCACCCATATGATTGTCAGCTGATTTCTCAACAGAAACTATGCAGGCCAGACAGGAATGGCAAGAAATATTCAAATTGATGAATAGCAAGAACCTACAACCAAGATTACTCTACCCAGCAAAGCTATCGTTTAGAATTGAAGGTCAGATAAAGAGCTTCACAGATAAGAAAAAGCTAAAGGAGTTCATCACCACCAAACCACTATTATATGAAATGTTGAAAGGTATTCTTTAAGAAGAGGAAGAAGAAGAAAAAGGTAAAGAGAAAAATTATGAACAACAAATACATATCTATCAACAAGTGAATCTAAAAATCAAGTGAATAAAAATTCTGAAGAACAGAATAAACTGGTGAATATAATAGAATCAGGGGCATAGAATGGGAGTGGACTGACAATCCTCTGGGGAAAGAGGTGTGGGGGGTACGGGAAGAGACTGGACAAAAATCATATACCTATGGATGAGGACAGCATGGGGGTGGGAGGTAAGAGCAGAGTGTGGGCTGGGAACTGGGTGGAGGGGAGCTATGGGGGGAAAAAAGAGGAACAACTGCAATAATCTGAACAATAAAGTTTTATTTTTTTAAAAAAGGTATTTTAAGTCAATACTTTTTACAGCTTGTGTTTAATTTAGTTTGTGAGTTTACTTGGGCTACCTTAAAGCAATAAGGACATAATTTTGTTTTGATTTCTGATAGAAATACCCATTCCAGTTATCTTCTACCTATTGGTTTTTACAGAAACAAGTTAAAGGAGATAAGATAGGCATCAGTTGTTCTTCCACTTATTTATGCATTCTTTTTTTAAATATATTTTATTGATTTTTTACAGATAGGAAGGGAGAAGGATAGAGAGTTAGAAATATTGATAAGAGAGAAACATTGATCAGCTGCCTCCAGCACACCTCCTACTGGGGATGTGCCCACAACCAAGGTATATGCCCTTGACCAGAATCAAACCTGGGACCTTTCAGTCTGCAGGCCGATGCTCTGTCCACTGAGCCAAACTGGTCAGGGCTATGCATTCTTTGTTTGATTTTTTCTCTCTCTCTCTCTAAGAGTTTATTTAAGCCACACTGACAGCATATGCTGGGGAGCAAGATCTCAAATGCTCCTTGGTTGATTCTTATATGTACCCTAACCGAATCCTCCATGTGGATGCACTCTTCATCTGAGCTACCTGGTCAAGGCCCTTTTTACCATTTTCTTAATAGAAGTATCCTCCAGAGTTTCTTTTTTGCCATTCTTTTATATTTTTATTTTATTATTATAATTATTTATTATTATTAGCACTGTGTAGTTTTATTAACCATTCAAGTACAGTAGCATCTGGTAAGATCGGGACAGAATTGGGATTTAAAAGTGAACAGATATTCAGCATCTAACAATTTAAAAGGAGCCACTACATACTCTTTTCACAAACATGTTTTCACAGAGCCAATACAGTGCTAACCATTGGCCCAGCCACCAAGTGTACTGAAGTAGAAAAGGCACAACAAGAAAAATAGCTACCTTAGAAAGACCTCAACACTTTAGAAAAAGAGTAAAACACTTCCAGTTTCTCCCTTTGATCCCCTAAAACAACATGACACAGTCTGGATTTACCTATGGTCCTACATCAGCTTCTAGATTTGTCAGGAGGGCAAAAACACAATGACACTGGCCCGTCAGTCTTTGCATGTCTAGGAAGGGGACCGGGAGAAAGTCATTTCTTAAAACAAATGAGTGAGCTTCAGTCTCATCCGCAGGATCCTTGGATTCTTTGTTCTTCCGCACCTCAATGTGCTTGTCCTTCTCTCACAAACACTCCAGTTTGGCAACCATCTGTGCCTCTCGGTTCTCTTTGTTGGCTTCCATGTTGTGGGTCAGTTTCTCCTCTGCCATTTTACCGAAGTTGTTTTCTTCAATTGCTTTCTGAAGCCATTCTTTTAATAGAAGTTTCCACTCTAGTTCCTTTTTACCCCTCTCCTTGTTCCCAGCCCCAGCTTATCCTCTCCAGCTCACCCTTCTTTATTCTGGTTCTTTCCTTTTTTTTTTTTTCATAGCACTGTCCAATAAAAATATAATTTGAGATACAAATAGAGTTTTTAACTTTACTTTTTCAAATATATTTTTATTGATTTCAGAAAGGAAGGGAGAGGGAGAGAGAGAGAACATCAATGATGAGTGAAAATCATTGATCAGCTGCCTCCTGCCTGCTCCACACTGGGGATCAAGCCCACAAAACTGGGCATGTGCCCTTGACCAGAATCAAACCTGGGACCCTTCAGTCCGCATGCAGGCTGATACACTATTCACTGAGCCAAACCAGTTTTTAACTTTATAAAAGTCCCATTGAATAAACACAGGTGCAATTGATTTTAATAATATAGTTTATTTAATTCGATAGATTCAAAATGTTGTGATTTCTGTATGTAATTAATATAAATAATTGAGATGTTTTACATAATTTTTCTCCATACTTTAGACTTTGTTTTGGCAGAGCTAATCTTATTTAAATAAAATGCTTAATGTACTTTCTTATCAGCTTTTTCTGTTCTATGAGCTATTATCTGTTGGAGTTGGTGCTCTGTTCTAGTTTATTTTCTTTCTTTTTTAATGATTTGTGTTTTATTTCATTTTTTAAAATATATTTTTATTGATTTCAGAGAGGACCATTGATCAGCTGCCTTCTGCATGCCCCCTGATGGGGATCAAGCCTGCAACTCGGACATGTGTCCCGACCGGGAATGGAACCATGACTTCCCAGGTTCATGGACTAATGCTCATCCACCCAGCCACACCCGCCCATGCTCATTAGTTGATTCTTTTTTTTTTTTTTAAATATATTGATTTCAGAAAGAAAGGGAGAGGGAGAGAGAGAGAGAGAGAGAGAAACATCAATGATGAGAGAGAATCATCCATCGGCTGCCTCCTGCATGCCCCCTATTGGGGATCAAGCCTGCAACCTGGACATGTGCCCTTGACCAGGATCGAATCCGGGACCCCTCAGTCCGTAGGTCTACACTCTTTCCACACAGCCAAACAGGCTAGGGCCATTAGTTGATTCTTAAATGTGCCTGGACAGCAGGATCGAACCAGCAACCTTAGCCTACCGGGACTACGCTCTAACCACCTGAGCTACCAGCCAGGGCTAGAAAGATTTATAGTGATGGATTGGCTCATACAATTATGGAGGCTGAGAGGTCCCATGATCTGCTATCTTCAAGCTGGAGGCCCGGAAAGCTGGTGGTGTAGTTCCAGTCCACACCTAAAAACCTGAGATCAAGGGGAGCCAGTGGTTTAAGTCTGGTTCCCCGGCCAAGGCTCGAGAACCAGGAATGCTGAAGTCTTAGGACAGAAGGTAATGTCCCAGCTTACTCAGAGAAAGTAAATTTACCCTTTCTCCACCTTTCTGTTCTGTCTGGACCTTCTGAGGATTGGATGATGCCCACTGCATTGCTGAGGGTGAGCTTCACTCACTCTACGGGTTCAAATGCGAATCTCTTCCAGAAACACGCCCACAGACATACCCAGAAATAATGTTTTACCAGCTGTCTGAGCACCACTTGGTCTGTCAGGTTGACACATATAATTAACCATCACAGACCCCTTCATCTCTGAGTTTCATCCTCATAGCCACCCCAGGTGGGAAGCCACTCTGTGCTCTCCTTGCCATTCACAGACCCAGAGCGCCCTAGACTGCTTTTGCAGGCCCAGTTTGCTTGTTTCTCCTTAGGCAATAAATCCTGCCCAGTGTCTCCTTCTTGGGTGTTTCCCTCCAAGCCTGACAGCCGGACCAAAAGGATTCATTTAAACCCTGGGAAATGGATGCTCAGAGTGGTGCAGGTCACAGGAGAGTGTGGGTCTGGATTGCCACCTTAGCTGCCTTTCCGCCCCAGGAATTCTTCACGTTGCTTTAAGGTTTTGCTCTCAGATGTCTCAAGGTTTTCCTTTGGGGTCCTCTGTAATGGGATGGGGATGGGTTAGGAGTGAGGAAATACTTTGACCTAACTTCAGAAAAGGCTAGAGTCCCATCTCCTCTTCCCCTTGAGAGAAAACCCAACAGTCCAGTCCCTTGGTCAAGTGCAAAACCCAGTCCAGGACACGACTGAGATTCCCTTGCTCTGCACTGTCCAATATGGTAGCCACTCGCCATGTTCGCTATTTACATTTAATTATTTAAAATTAAATAAAATTAAAAATTTAGTTCCTCAGATGCACATTTCAAGTGCCCAGTTGTCCCATGAGAGTGGTGGCTGCCATTTTGGATGGCACAGAACTATCATTTCCATCTCTGCTACCCTAGACCCAGAAGCTCCCAACACCCCACCCAAGGCAGGAACCGCTGAACCACCTCACTCCACAGGGAGGCCAGGCTTGGCCTGGCCGTAAAGGAGAGGTGGCTGGGTGAGTGTTTGACTTTGGAGATCTATGAAGGACGCCTTTCCTGCCTCCCTTTCACTGATTGCCCTTCTCCCACTTCGCAAAATAAAGGGTCTTTTGTCATCCATCCTAAACCTTTCACATGTGCCATGCTAGAGGATCTAAAAATGCTCAGGGTTCTCAATAAATGTCAATATAAACTCTTTGCAGCCACTTTGAGGAAGTGAATGAGTCTGGACAACAAATTCTTTTGTAATTTAAAAGATTTCCAAATCTTTTCTTTCAACAGAATTTAAGGAGGACTTAATCCAGTTGTCATTGTTGAAATTCCATTTATTGATTTATGGGAACAAGGTTTTTCAGGTTAGCTATAAAAATGGGGAGGGGGGAGCCCTAATTGGTCTGGCTCAGTGGAGAGAGCATCAGCCTGTGGACTGAAGGGTCCCAGGGTTTGATTCCAGTCAAGGGCACATGCCCAGGTTGTGGGCTCGATCCCCAGTAGGGGCGTGCAGGAGGCAGCCGCTCAATAATTCTCTCTCATTGATGTTTCTATCTCTCTTTCCCTCTCCCTTCCTCTCTGAAATCAATAAAAAAATATTTTTTTAAATGGGGGGGGGGGCAATAGCATTGGGACTAAACCCAGCCTCCTCCAGCATAAGTAATATGTATCCATCAATTAAAAAATGCACTTCCAATAAAATGACACGTTTATGTTTAATAGTTATCAAAATGTGAAATGTATTTATATTAATAGAGCATGTACTACAAATAATTGTAATGATAAGTCAGTCCAGAAGAAAAACATTAACACATAGAAATTTAAGTTCAAAGAATGTGGGACAAGTTTAAAAATTCAACTAATGTACTTATTTTGTCATCAAAAATATGATTGAGTGCCCTGGCCAGTATGGCTTAGTTGGTTGGGTGTCATGCCATGCCAGTTTGATTCCAGGTCAGGGCACGTGCCCAGCTTTTTGACTCAATCCCTGGAAGGGGGGGTGCAGAAGGCAGCTGATTGATGTTTCACTCTCACATTGATGTTTCTCTCTCTCTCTCTCTCTCTCTCCCTCTCTAAAAATAAAAATAAATATATTTTTTAAAAATATGATTGAATAATCAATAAAACACTTGAATATTTGTATTCAATTCTTGGATAAATAAAAGTGGCAAACAAGTTCAAGAACAAAAAACAATTATGTAAAAATTAAAATTAAAAAGTTATGGTGGTATTAGCTTTCTTGGATATTTACCTACCATTGTTTACAATTGAAAGTGATATAATCAGCTTATAGACTATCAATATTTACAATGCACAAAATATTAATCCTTTGCATCTACTTAAATGTATGATATCAGTGCCTTAGCCCTTGGCCAACTCCTATGAGGTGTAGCTGTTATCATAGGGCAGGAACTTGGCTCCTCCATGGGTCTCTAACTTTCCATTACATTGTGAAATGCAGCAAGCATACAATAGAGTATCAAAACAAATGTTTGTGTGGGTGAACCTCACAAACATTATGCTAAGAAAAAGAGGCCAGTTACAAAAGGTCTGCTTTAATTTAAATTGGCCAACTAACTGCTGATGGATTGTTGCATTTCTGCTGATGTGTACAATGTAGTTAGGCCTACAAGAGTGGCATCTATACTGAGCATGTACTGTACAGACTTTTTTCCTTGTCATTATTCCCTAAACAATCAGTATAACAGTTTTTAAAATATATTTTTATTGATTTCAGAGCCGAAGAGAAAGGGAGAGAGAGGGAGAGAGAGATAGAAACATCAATGATGAGAGAGAATCATTGATTGGCTGCCTCCTGCATACTCCCTACTGGGGATAGAGCCTGCAACCAAGGCATGTGTCCTTAATGGGAATCCAACCAGGACCCTTCAGTCCACAGGCCGATGCTCTATCCACTGAGCCAAACGGGCTAGGGCAGTATAGCATTTACATTGTATTAGGTATTATAAGTAATCTAGATTTGATTTAAGGTATATAAGAAGATGGTATATGTTACATGCAAAACCATGCTATTTTATTTAAGGGACCTGAGCATCCGTAGACTTTGCTATGGATGGGGGACCTGAAACCAATCTTCTGGGCCTACAGACAAATAACTGTATATGATATGTCCAGAATAGACACTTTAGAGACAAAAAGTAGATTAGTGGTTGCCAGAGTCTGGGGAGGGGGAGTGTGGAGAGTAACTTGCTAATGAGCTCTGAGTTCCTTTTTGAGGTGACAAAAATGTTCTAAAATTAGATTGTGGTAATGATTACACAACTCTATGAATATACTAAAAGCCCTACACTTTAAATGGGTAATTTATATGGCAAGTGAATCAGACTGCATAAAGATGTTTTCTAAATGTACAGTGTTAGAAAAATTTAAATCAATTCTATGTCAAATATGTTCGACTTGTTAGCAAAACAGTCAACAAAATGAAAACAAATGTGCCAGCTCAGAGAAGGTGTCAAATTTGGGAAGTGGCCCTGGCCGGTGTGGCTCAAGGGTTGAGTGTGGTCCTGTGCATCACAAGGCTGCCAGTTCATTCCCGGTCAGGGCACATACCCGGTTGTGGGTTACCCAGGACGGCGTGTGTACCACAGGCAAACGATCGATGTTTCTCTCTCCCTCCCTCCATTTCCCTATAAAATAATAAAATAAAAGCGGTTTTTAAAAAATATATATTTCTATGGATTTCAGAGAGGAAGACAGAGACATCGAAACATCAATGATGAGAATGATTGATTGGCTGCCTCCTGCACGCCCCCCCCCCTACTGGCGATCGAGCCTGCAACCCGGACATGTGCCCTTGACAGGAATCGAACCTGGGACCCTTCGCAACCGGCCAGGACTAAAGACTTTATTTATTTATTTATTTATTTTTTTTTAAATGTTGGGAAGCAGAATGCTTGCACGAGTAGGTAGAAAGAAAAAAGAGCTGCAGCTTCCTTTCCCAAGTTTGTTCTGTTACCACGCTGGATCTGAGTCAATGGATCGTTAGGGAGGAGTGCGTGTAGGCTGGTCGGATCTGGCAGCTGAGCCCCAGAGGAGAGAACAGCGCTTTTGAAAAGCACGGGGAAGAAGATGGGAGGGAGGTCTGAAACTAGAATGCAAGATTTCATCCGCAGCAGCAGCAGCGTCAGGTGGGTAAGAAAACCTGAAAGCGAGCATGCAAAGCTCCAATTTTAAAGAGGACACTGTCCGGAATTTTTCTCAAACAGCAAAAATGCAAAATATTCAAGAATGTATTCCCTGAAAGGACCTATGTAATACTTCCAACAATAAAGATTTTTTTAAAAAAAAAAAGAGGAAAGAATGTATTCCCTGGAGGTGCGCAATTAAAAGACAACAAACTAAACACCCGAGCGCCCACCGTGCGGCTTAAGAAAAAGGAAACGGACAAATTCTAAAAGCCCTGGTGCTCCGTTTCCCACACACCTCTAACTCCCCATCCAAGAGAGGAACGATGTCAGTAACTTCTTTGCTAATATTTTCGTGTTCATTTTAACAGCAAAGTCTTTACTTAACAGAAATCAAACTCAGATATATAAACACAGAAAACGTTTAAAGCAGGTCTGATCGAGATGGCGTTCAGATCCCACTCAGCCAATCCTCCGCTTCGCCCCCTTCCGGTGACGCCAGGCACACCAATTAAGTGCTAAGGTACTTCCGGAATCGACTCACTTATTTACATACCCACAGTGCATTGCGCAAGGTCTAAGTTTAAAACGGCAAAAATTTTGATTTCCTTCAATCTACAGTTCCAAAAATTATAATGGTTTTTACATAGTAACTTCAAGTCTTCATAAAATACTAACTCTTGGGATAACATAGCCACCATTAGCGTAATAGAAGTTACTTTTACCCGAAGTGTGCTTTAACGTAAACCAAAACATACTCTCTCTCTCCCATTTTTTTTTGGGAGGCAACCTAATTTTTGGAGGCCTTGCTTCGGCAAGGCTGGGCTATTAGCGTTTAAAAAAAAAGATGTTTTATCAAAGTAAGCCTATTACTGTTCTCCATCCAATGCTAACAAATAAGAGGTTGTTACTAAGGGGGTTTGTGTAAATACAGCTCGTGTGGTGAGGTATAGCTCGTGTGGCATAGCACGTGTGTGAGTGAGTGTTTAGATTTTCTTTTGGGGCTTTATCTTTTGCACTTAGGGCTGTATTGGATATTCACCTCTTACTAACTGTACGAAACAGTCAAAACACATGAAGTTGATTTTATTAGGTTTTATTTAATCTAATAGATCCTAAGTATTACTTCCACGTGTAATCAATATAAAATATTTGAAAGTGTTCTACATTCTTTTTTCGTCCTAAGTTTTCCAAATCCAGGGTATGTTTTACACTTAGCACATTTCAAGCGCTCAGCAGGCACTTGTGACTGATGACAGTATTGGACAGTACACTGTAGTATTACACTGTATAAACAGACTACAGTTTATAGATCCATTCTCCCTTTATGGAGAATTCACCCACCCAACCACACCCCCAGATTATGGTTATTAGAATGATGTGCCCTGGCCAGTGTGGCTTAGTTTGTTGGGCATTGAAAGGTTGCCGGTTTGATTCCGGTCAGGGCAGGTGCCCGGGTTGCAGGCTTGATCCCTGAAAAGGGGCGTGCAGGAGGCAGCCAATGATGTTTTTGCTCTAAAGATGTTTCTCTCCTTTCCTCTCTTTGTAAAAATCAATTTAAAATCTAAAAGAAGAAGAAGAAGAAAGCCCTGGCCTGTTCCGTGGACAGAGCATCAGGTTCTTGGGTTGATTCCCGGTCAAGGGCACATCGATGTTTCTTTCTGTCTCTCCGCTTCCCTTCCACTCTCCTTAAAAATCAATGGAAGAATGTCCTTGGGTGAGGGTTAACAACAAAAAGAATGATGTTACTCATGGTGAACAAATGCAGGATATTCTTTCTCTAAAGTGTGGAATGGAATCACTGCATTGGGCAGATAGGTGTAATCATTTGTCACGAAAGTGAGTGAACCCATTTACACGTCCACCAGTTGCCTCTGTATTCACATTGTTTCTATGCTGACTTTAATTTGTATCCATCTGGTAGTCATAAAATATCTTTTAGTGATTTTAATGTACATTTTTCTAATTGCTAATGAGGTTCACCTTTTTAAAGCTTTTTGGCCATTCCTGGTTTCTCTTTTGTGAAATACCTGTATGTGTCCTTTGCCTATTTTTTCTTAGATTGTAAATCTTTTTTTAGTGATTATAAGAATTTTTTACACAGCCTCTACACTCTACTTTAAATAGTAATTTTTTTTTTGGCCCTAGCTAGTTTGGCTCAATGGATAGAGCATCGGCCTGCACACTGAAGGGTCCCGGGTTCGATTCCGGACAAGGGCATATGCCTGGGTTGTGGGCTCGATCCCCAGTAGAAGGGGATGCAGGAGGCAGCCGATCAATGATTCTCTCTCATCATTGATGTTTCTATCTCTCTCTCCCTCTCCCTTCCTCTCTGAAATCAATAAAATATATTTTAAAAAATAGTAATTTTTTTATTGTTTATATGTTCCTTCTTCCAGTTTTGGGGAATAAATTCAATATACACTGAGTGGCCAGATTATTATGATCTCTGAACGCATAATAATCTGGCCACTCAAAAGGCTAATATGCAAATTGTCCCCTCGACCAGGAGTTCAACCAGCAGGCAGGCCGGCCAACCGCCCATGTCCCCTCCCCCTGGCCAGGCTGGCTGTACCCCACCCATGCACGAATTCATGCACCGGGCCTCTACTATATTATATATATACTAGAGGCCCAGTGCACGAAATTCGTGCACGGAGGGGCGTTGTCCCTCAGCCCAGCCTGTACCCTCTCCAATATGGGACCCCTCGAGGGATGTCCGACTGCCCATTTAGGCCCGAACCCGGTGGGCAGTCGGATCCCTAAACGGGCAGTCGGACATCCCTCTCACAATCCAGGACTGCTGGCTCCCAACTGCTTGCCTGCCTGCCTTCCTGATTGCCCCTAACTGCTTCTGCCTGCCAGCCTGATCACCCCCTAACCACTCTGCTGCCAGCCTGTTTGCCCCCAACTTCCCTCCTCTGCCAGCCAGGTCACCCCTAACTGCCCTCTCCTGCAGGGTTGATCACCTCCAACTGCCCTCCCTTGCAGGCTTGGTCCCTCTCAACTGCCCTCCCTTGCAGGCCGGGTGCCTCCCAACTGCCCTCTCCTGCTGGCCATCTTGTGGTGGCCATCTTGTGTCCACATGGGGGCAGGATCTTTGACCACATGGAGGCAGCTCTATTGTGTGTTGCAGTGATGATCAATCTGCATAGTACTCTTTTATAAGATAGAATAGAGGCCTGGTACAGGGGTGGGGGCCAGCTGGTTTGCCCTGAAGGGCATCCCGGATTAGGTGGGGGTTCCCTTGGGGTGTGGGGCGGCCTGAGTGAGGGGCCTGTGGTGGTTTGCAGGCCGGCCACGCCCCCTGGCAACACAAGCAGAGGCCCTGGTATCTGGAATTTATTTTCCTTCTACAATTGAAACTTTGTAGCCTGGAGCAGAGCCAAGCCTGGGGCTCCCTCCGAGGCCGAGGCCGGCAGCCATTTGTGTTGGGGTTATAATTGAAACTTTGTTGCCTTAAGCGGGTGGGCCCGGCCAGGGTGTGCGGAAAGCTTTGCTTCCCCTGTTGCCAGCGGCAACCCTGGCCTGCTCTCTCAAGCTCCATTCTGCTGCCATTTGTTTGAATTTGTTTACCTTCTATAATTGAAACTTTGTAGCTTGAGTGGAGGCTTGGGCCTGGCCAGAGCAGGCAGAAAGCTTGGCTTCCTCTGTTACCTAGGAAACCTTGCTCTCTGTGGCTGTAGCCATCTTGGTTTGGGTTAATTTGCATACTCGCTCTGATTGGGTGGTGGGCGTGGCTTGTGGGCATGGCTTGTGGGTGTGTCAGAGGTGTGGTCAATTTGAATATTTGTCTATTATTAGATAGGATATAGTGACCAGATTATTTTCTCTTTTTTTTCGCTTTTTTTAAATATATTTTAAATTTCTTTATTGATTAAGGTGTCACATATTTGTCCTCATCCCCCCATTCCCATCCCACACCCCTCCCCACGGATGCCCCAACCCCCTGTTGAACTTAACCATTGGATAGGCTCATATGCATGCACACAAGTCCTTTGGTTGATCTCTCTCCCCCTCCCCCGACCCTCCCCTATCCTCCCTCTGAGGCCCGATAGTCCGATCGATGCCTCCTTGTTTCTGGTTCTGTTCTTGTTCATCAGTCTATGTTGTTCATCATTTCCCCTAGATGAGCGAGATCATGTGTCACTAGAGATATACTTATAAGAACTGAATGTGAGACGAGCAATAATAGTTATGCTGACAGGCAAATGAATCAGTCTGTAGTGAGTTTCTTTCTGGACCAACAGTTCTTTTGAGACCCAATTTCAATGTCCACCAGTTCCTTATGTGTACATGTCGGCACTGACCCCTCACCTCTGGATGGTGGACAAATGGTGGTAACGGAGGTCCGACTCCCTCTGGTTTGGTCTCGGCCAGACCCAGGGGCACGGCTTCACCCGGACACAGGGGCACGTGGCCTCACCCAGACCCAGGGGGCGCGTGGCCTCACCCGGGCTCGGGACCCAGCCTCACCCGGATCCAGGGGCACACGGCCTCACCCAGACCCAGGATCCGGCTTCACCCGTACCCAGGGGCGCGAGGCCTAACCCGGACCCAGGGGCGCATGGCCTCTCCCAGACCCAGGGGCGCGTGGCCTCACCCGGAACTAGGTGCGCGTGGCCTCACCCGGACCCGGGACCCAGCCTCACCCGAATCCAGGGGCACAGGGCCTCACCTGGACCCAGGATTCAGCTTCACCCAGACCCATGGGCGCATGGCCTCACCCGGACCAAGGGGCGAGTGGCCTCTCCCAGACCCAGGGGCGCATGGCCTCACCCGGACCAAGGGGCGAGTGGCCTCTCCCAGACCCAGGGGCGCACGGCCTCACCCGGACCAAGGGGCGAGTGGCCTCTCCCAGACCCAGGGGCGCACGGCCTCACCCGGACCAAGGGGCGAGTGGCCTCTCCCAGACCCAGGGGCGCATGGCCTCACCCGGACCTGGGACCCAGCCTCACCCGAATCCAGGGGCACACGGCCTTGCCCGGACCCAGGATTCAGCTTCACCCGGACCCATGGGCGCATGGCCTCACCCGGACCAAGGGGCGCGTGGCCTCTCCCAGACCCAGGGGCACACGGCCTCACCCGGACCCGGGATCCAGCTTCACCCGGACCCAGGGGCACGTGGCCTCCCCCGGACCCAAGGGCGTGTGGCCTCACCCGGATCCAGGGGCACACGGCCTCACCCGGACCCAGGGGCACGTGGCCTCACCCTGGCCCGGGACCTAGCCTCACCCAGGTCCAGGGGCGCGTGGCCTCACCCGGACCCAGGGGCGCATGGCCTCTCCCAGACCCAGGGGCACGTGGCCTCACCTGGACCTAGGTGCATGAGGCCTCACCCGGACCCATGACCCAGCCTCACCCGGATCCAGGGACACATGGCCTCACCTGGACCCGGGGGCACGTGGCCTCTCCCAGACCCAGGGGCACGTGGCCTCACCCGGACCTGGGATCCAGCTTCACCCGGACCCAGGGGCGCGTGGCCTCATCCAGACCCAGGGGCGCGCGGCCTCTCCCAGACCCAGGGGCGCGTGGCCTCACCCGGACCTAGGTGCGCGAGGCCTCACCCGGACCCGGGACCCAGCCTCACCCGGATCCAGGGACACATGGCCTCACCCGGACCCGGGCTCCAGCTTCACCCAGACCCAGGGGCACGTGGCCTCACTCGGACCCAGGGGCACATGGCCTCACCCGGGCCCGGGACCCAGCCTCACCCGGATCCAAGGGCACACGGCCTCACCCAGACCCGGGATCTAGCTTCACCTAGACCCAGGGGCATGTGGCCTCACCCGGATCCAGGGGCGTGTGACCTCTCCCAGACCCAGGGTCGCGTGGCCTCACCCGGATCCAGGGGCGCACAGCCTCACCCGGATCCGGGACCCAGCCTTACCCGGATCCAGGGGCACACGGCCTCACCTGGACCCAGGATTCAGCTTCACCCGGACCCAGGGGTGCATGGCCTCACCCAGACCCAGGGGCGTGAGGCCTCACCTAGACCCAAGGGCGTGTGACCACACCTGAGCCCAGAGGCTCGCAGCCTCGCCCGGACCCGGGTCCCAGCGGGGTTTCATCTTCTTGATCCCAATTCCTGTTGGTCAATTCCCTCTCAGCAATTCCTTCAGCCATTTTCTCAGAGCTCCAGGGCGGCTGCCGCAGAACTCGTTGGGCGGCGGGCTCGGCGAAGCTCCGGTGTGCCAGGTGCACGGCGGCGGGCTGGTCCAGTGTCGCTGCGTCGGCCCTTGGGTCTGCAGCGGTGGCTGGTCGCCGAGCGTGCGCAACTGGCCGCTTCCGGGGCGTTGAGATTCTTGAAGGACTCGGAGGTCAGCAAGCGTGGAGTCTCCCACCCCATGTCTCCCAGGGGCTCATCTGTCCGTGCTTGGCAGCGAGTGGAGCCGTCCCCTCAGCCGGAGACCGCCGGGGGAACTGCGCCGAGCACGTTCCAGGCCGCCATTGTGTCGCCTGAGCCGTAGTTCTTAAAGTGTGGTCTTTGGGTCACCGGCATCAGCATCATCCCGCGTACCCCTCTCTTTTATTCTAGTTGTAGAGCATCTGCTCAGCCAGCCCTCCGGTGGTTCTGGATGGTGTCTGCTCTGCTCTCCCATCGTAGTCTCAAAATTGTTGTGGTAGGCAACGATCAGGCTTCCGCCCTATGCCTCCATCTTGGTCCTCCTTTGTATAGTTAAGTCTTGATTGTTGTTGGTGTCACTGGGAGGAATTGTCCTCCAGGCCAATTGGCTATGAGGACCCTCTGTCTATAAAGGAAGAGTTGCTGTGCAGGAGACATGTTTATGGGCCGGGTCTTGGTGCAGCAATGCTTTGGCACTCACTGAGTCTGCCTCTTGAATGTATCCCTTATGCGAGTGGTTGAAATCTGGTGTCATCTCACACCGACCACTAGATGCCCTCGTTTCTGGGTCTCCAATGGAGTGTAGGTCAGCTACTGCCTGAGGCACTCAGCAGGGAAAAGCCTCTGTGCTCAGCTTGGATGGGGCGGAGCTACAGGGTGGAGCCTACAACCTTGGCTTCCTGTCAGCCCCGCCCTATGAGGTTCCTGTGTCTGTGTCCCTCTGTACTCCTTGCAAACACCTCTGAGAGAAACGCGCCCTGGAGTTTCACCCACTGCCAAACAGTCTAGTCTCTCCGCTAATGAATCTGGATTCCCAGATTCTCGCCTGGAACTGGGTTTCAGTGTAGTTGGAACTGGGTCTCAGCACAGTCTGGCGCTTTTGTCTCCTTCCCACCAGGGCAATTCAGCGGCACAGGCAACCGTCCCTCCTCTGCGCACCTTCCCGTGCGCGCCTCTGGAGCTCTGCCTTTCGCCGCTCCTCTGTGCCTCCGCTCCATAGCCCAGATTCATTCCCCCAGCGTGCGCCTGGCTTCCCAGGGTTTCGCTCGGAACTGGGGTTCAGTGCAGTCGGAGCTGGTGTTCAGCGCAATCTGGAGCTTTTATCTCCTTCCTGCTAGTGAACGCCGGCCAGGCTGTCAGCCGCCCCTTCCTCTCCGGCTCCGTCCTCCCCGCACGCACGTGCTCATGTCTCCACCCACGTCTCCATACCTCAGGCTTTTACGGCTCCTCTGATTATCCTTGTGGTTTTCTCTTTCCTTCTATTTGTGGGCATTTCAGTCCGCCAGCTTTCCTGTGGTTCTGGATGATGTCCGTTTTGACTTTTAGTTGTATTTTTGAAATTGTTGTGCCCGGCTGTAGGTTAGGTGTTTAACCTATGCCGCCATCTTGGTTTCCTCAGCACTGACTCTTACCTTTGCCCAGGTGTCAGGTAGTGGGACTTTGATATGTAAATCCAGTCATGCACCAGGAATGCTCGGGCCTACTCAAGAATGCAAATAATCTCCTTTGATCCTAACTTTTGGTGAAACTTCCTGGTATTTGGGGAATATAAATAAACACGCTGTGTTGGCTCTGGGTCCCTGTCCCTCCATCAGAGAGGAAGGCGGTCCCACCTGGTTCCCAGGTTTTTCCTTCTATCTCTGTGTCTTGTCTCTTTCTTTCTTTTATTTCGCAATTCCCAGCCGCTTCTATTCAGAACCGGTTCATCTCTCTTTCCATGCTGGACGAGGAAAAGAGAGACCCTGCCATACAGGAGGTCATGGTTCCATTTCCAGTCAGGGCACATGCCCAGGTTTCAGGCTCAATCCCCAATAGGGGGTGTGCAGGAGGCAGCCAATTAATGATTTTCATTATTGATATTTCTCTCTCCCTCTCTCTGAAATAAGTAAAACTATCCTATCTAATAGAAGAGTAATATGCAAATCAACCATCACTTTGCTACACCCACAAGCCACGCCCACCAGCCAATCAGGAGTGAGTATGCAAATTAACCCAACCAAGATGGCTGCAGCCACGGAGCGAGCAGAAGGCTTGGGTTTCCCTGGCAAAGGAGGAAGCCAAGCTTCCTGCACATCCTGGCCAGCCCAGGCCTCCACTCAAGGCTACAAAGTTTCAATTTTAGAAGATAAATAAATCCCAACAAAAATGGCAGTAGCCACGGAGCTGGAGAGAGCAGGAGGCTTGGCTCCACTCAAGGCTACACAGTTTCAATTATAGAAGATAAATAAATCCCAGATACCAGGGCCTCCGCTTGGGTCACCGAAGGCTTGGCCGGCCTGAAAACCACCACAGGTCCCTCACCCAGGCTGCCCCACGCCCCAAGGGAACCCCCACCCTGATCTGGGACACCCTTCAGGGCAAACCAGCTGGCCCCTACCTGTGCACCAGGCCTCTATCCTATCTAATAAAAGAGTAATATGCAAATTGACCATCACTCCAACACACAAGATGGCTGCCCCCCATGTGGTCAAAGATCCTACCCCCATGTGGACACAAGATGGCCAGCAGGGGAGGGCAGTTAAGGGTGACCAGGCCGGCAGAGGAGGGAAGTTTGGGGCAACCGGTCCTGCAGGGAAGGGCAGTTAGGGGCAAACAGGCTGGCAGGGGAGCAGTTAGGCATCAATCAGGCTGGCAGGGGAATTGTTAGGGGGTGATCAGGCTGGCAGGCAGAAGCGGTTAGGGGCAATCAGGAAGGCAGGCAGGCGAGCAGTTAGGAGACAGCAGTCCTGGATCCGGTAGGATCGGGCCTAAACGGGCAGTCAGACATTCCTTGAGGGGACCCAGATTGGAGAGGGTGCAGGCTGGGCTGAGGGACACACACCCCCATGCATGAATTTCGTGCCCGGGCCTCTAGTATTTAATAAGAAAGAAAAGAAAAAGGCCTGGAAGAATACCATAAGCTGATAACAGTTACCCTGAGAAGGGACTGGGCTTGGAGTGGTCGAGAGGGGAAATAACATAACATTTTATTCTTTCTTAACAAGAGGAGTGTTTTTGTGTGTTGCTTGTTTAACTTAAATTAATAAAAGAAAATTTTAGGACATAGAGCTACTTGAAGAAGAACCAAATTCATCCAGAGGGAAGAGGGATTTGGGCAAGAATGAGAGAAAATCCAGAATAGACTGGAATTGGGGAAAGAGGTTTGGAAGTGAAGGAAGAGCTGAGTCTACAGGGAGAAAGATGGGCAAAGAGAACACTCAGGCCTCTTTGGTGAATGACCTCTAATGTCCTCCTTTCTCCTTCCAGGACAGTCAGCAAAGACTCAAACAGCTTTTCAGTTTGATTTTGCATTTTCTTTCACATGTAAAACTAAGATCCATCACAAGGCAGCCTGGTTTTCTTTGGGTTACAACTTTCTTTTGGCAAATATTTATGGAGAACCTTCAATAGTGGGCACTGGGCTGGGCCCTGAACGTACAGGGTCTGTAAGAGCTCCTCAGCAACCTCTAGATTGAGACAAACCATGCAACAAGGCAGAAACTAAGGGTTATGGGGGCAGAGAGGGGGAAATAAAGGACATTGATTCTGCTTGAGAGTCACACTGTCATGGAGGCAGAGGCGGGTATTGCCCGTGGCACAAACATAGTGAGAAGAAACGGAAAGTGTATCTCGGGCTGTGTTGGATGGATTTCCTCCAAGGTTCTATGTTGCAACCTGTGAAGTTGGAGGAGCCCCAGAGAGCCTGCTCCTCCAGGGGCTCATGCTAATGGCACCCCCATGCAGAACCATTCACATTCCTTCCCTCCGCGCTGAGAGCCTCCAGGGGCCAGAGAACAAGCATTGGCTTTTGATCCCTTCCTGGGTCCCTCATCAAAAACAGCTGGCCTCCAGATGCCCTAAAATGTAAACTGGCTGAAACCGGTTTGGCTCAGTGGATAGAGCGTCGGGTCTGTGGACTGAAGGGTCCCGGGTTCGATTCCGGTCAGGGGCATGTACATTGGATGCGGGCACATCCCTGGTGGGGGGTGTGCGGGAGGCAGCTGGTCGATGTTTCTCTCTCATCAATGTTTCTAACTCTCTATCCCTCTCCCTTCCTCTCTGTGAAAAATCAATAAAATATATATTTTTTAAAAAAAGTAAACTGTTGCCCTGGTCAGCGTTGCTCAGTGGTTAGAGCATAGGCCTATGCACCTGGAAGGTCACAGGCTCGATTCCCGATCAAGGGCGAGTACCTGGGTTGCAGGTTCAATCTCCAGCCCCAGTCAGGGGACAGCCCCAGTCAGGGTGCATGCAGGAGGCAACCAATAGATGTGTCTCTCACACATCAATGTTGCTTTCTCTCTTCCCCCCCCTTACTACTTTCACCCCTCTCTTCCACTCTCTAAAAATCAATGGAAAAAATATCCTCTGATGAGATTAACAACAACAAATGCAAATGTAAACTGTTTATAGCAAAAATATTATCTGCTCTCTGTTCAGGAAGAAACATGAGACAAATCCACACTGCAGGTCACTCTGCAGGACAACTGGCCTTGTCCATTTAGAAATGTCAATGGCAGGACAAACAGGGAAGGCCGAGCTGAGAGTAAAGAGCCATGACAACTGAGAGAGTGGGTGGGTCTTGGTTGGATCCTGGGCTGGGAAAACAAAGCTGAGGAGAACATTGTTGGGATGGTTGGGGACATTGGATTATGGACGGTCCTATCTAATAAAGACAGAATATGCAAATTGACCATCACTCCGAGACAAAGATGGTGGCGCCCACAGCCAATAAGGAGGGAATATGCAAATTGATGCGACAAAGATGGTGGTGGCTGAGCCGGGACTCTTGCATCATCGCCATGGCAGGGGTGGAGGGAGCTACAGAAGGGCGGCAGGGCTGGAGCAGAAGGTGGCTCCAGCCAGAGTGAAGTCCTAGGTCCCGGGTCCCAGGTGCCAGAGGGAACCCAGTGCCAGCAGCCAGGGGAAGGAAGGCCTATTCTTGCAGGAATCTTCGTGCATCGGGTCTCTAGTATATTGATAATAGTTTTGAATCTTTTTTTTTTTCTTTTGATGATGGAAATAAAAAACGTTTACGATGTTGTTTCCCTGGGGTGAGAGGAGGCAGGGAAGAGGATCCATTGTGTAACAGGAGAACAGAAGCTTAGGTTCCAGTCCTGGCTCCCGGCCTCCTACCTGGGGTAACTGGAACCATTCTGTGACCGCTCAGAGCCTGCTTCGTCACCCGGGAAAATGGGATTACAATAGGTTGCCCTGGCGTGCTGTGGAGGGCTGACTGAGCACCCACAGGAGAAGCTGTGGCCAGTGGGATAGCTCACTTCAGCCAGCAAGGAAGGCTTGACAAACGGCTGTGCTAGAAGCACCGGGAGTCAGTCCCTCTGGGGGCCTGCTCCCCAGGGGGGGAGCAAACCTGGGGGCATTGCATTCCTTTCTTCCCTCCACTCCCCCCCACTTCCATTTCCCAGCCAGCCCCATAATAGGTGCTCCCAGCAAGATTTCTCAGCTGCAGGGTGCAGCCTGGAAGCCTGGCTTAGATCCCCTTTGTTGCTTTCCAGCAAATTAAAATTTATCTCCCAGGGAGGAAATGAGGGGTCGGGTGGGTTTTTTTTGCTTCTTCTTCTTAATGGGCCCTGATGAAGGAAATGAATTCCGGGAAGGGATCAGAAATACGATCTACTGCTAGTCTGTTCGGGAAGGTCTGGGGGCTCCCTGTGCCCTCAGAGGGGGCAGCTGGGCACAGTGTGTTTTATTATATAATTAACCTTGACCCTTCTGGGTTCAAAGAGAGAGGTAGTTGGAAATAAATCAATAGTCTGGTCTGGTCACTTCAAAGGCTTCAGAACCCGCTGGAAAATTCCATGTTGGTTCAGTGTGTAAATTGGGTGTTCAATTCTTTTTGAAAGGTGGGTAGGGGGTGAGTCTCAAATTGAAATTAATTGTGTATCCGCTTCCTTTAATCAAGCAATCAGAAGTCTTTCTTGTGTATCTTGTGGGGTGGGCGGGTGGGAAGGCCCAGGAGAAAACAAGGCGTGACCTCTCTGTGGCCACTGGGCCGGGCACTAGGACAATAGGCATCTCTCCAAGCCCAGCAGGCACCTCCATTCCTCAGCAGTGTCCAGCCCTTGGTTTGAACACGTCTGGAATTCTTGGAATCATCAAACTATCACCATCATAACGCAGCACTTACTGAGTTCTTCCTATGGAGCAGGCGCCAAGGATTTTCCAGTTATTTTCTCATGTGAGCCTCATAGCAACCCAGTTAGATAAGTACAATCATTATCTCTGTTACAGGTGAGGAACTGAGCTTCAGAGAGGCTACAGAGCAAGTCCAGAGACACTATGAGGTTTTCAAAGCCGGGTTCAATGCCACAGCTCAAGGAATGAGAATAAGACCCCTGAAGACTTGCAAACTACCCAGTCTCGTTTCCATGTTCTTCTCCCCGAAGTTGTTAGAAGGGCAACAGAGTGGGGGCTGATTTCTCTTCAAGTCTCTCTTGCCATCATCTCTAATTCACTTTCACCTCTCTCCTTTCTTTTCATCTTTTTTACTCATGCCTCCTCCCCTCCCTCTTTGCTTTCCTTTTTTCTTGCTTTCTTTCCACAAGCATTTTTTTTGGTGTTGAGTGCTGCTCCGTGACAGCATTGGTAGGTCATAAAGAGATCAGACACTGTGCCTGTCCTTAGGAAACTCGCAGCCCAAGTTCTCAGAGCAGGGACGGCGGACATACATCTTGTGTGTATTAAGCTGCAGGTGGAGACTGAGGGTAAGCCAGGTGAGGAGGAGAGGTGGTTCTAGCTTGAGAGGATCAGAAAGCACTGGGAAGAGGTGACATGTGGAAGGATCTGGAAAGCAGGAATGGTGGAGCCATATCATTACAGGCTGAACATCTTGCAGAAAGGCCTGGAGGCAACACTATGTATAGCTTGTTCCACAGAAGCCGAGATCTCAACTTGGAGGATTGGAGGCAATGAGAGGAGCCAAAAGTCACTGGTAGGCTTTGTTAATAATAATAATAATAATAATAATAATAATAATAATAATAATAATAAATAATAGCAAGCATGGTCCCGAGTTCTTCTCCCCCCACTAATTACTGTCATTTATTTAGTGAAATTCTAGAAGATAAAAATTTAGTTCAAATTAAGTCATTATGACTGTCTTTTCCCCCATTTTTTTTATTTAAAGAAAAACGATTTTAAATATAATAATGTTACATGCAATAAACATTAATATCTCAAGGAAAATGATCTTAAATGATAATATTACATACAATAAACACCAATTATTCAAGAAAAATGATCTAAAAAAAGAAATACGATCTTACATGCAATAAACATTAATATTTCAAGAATAAAAGGATTTTAAGTATAATAATATTACCCAAACTGTACTAACATAGTATGATATCACAAAAGTTGTAGGAAATATTAAAAATCTGCAAATAACAGGATTACTTCTATTATATTCTAGAATATTTTTTTCCTTCTGGCTCTATTTTTGTTCATCCGTTTATGTTGTTCATTATATTCCACAAATGAGTGAGATCATATGATATTTATCTTTCTCTGACTGGCTTATTTCACTTAGAATGATGCTTTTAAAGTCTATTTTGTCAGATATAAGTATTTCTACTCCAGCTTTTTTTTTTTTTCTTTTCCATTTGCATGGAAAATTTTTTTCCATCCCTTCACTTTCATCCTGTGTGTCTTTTGCTTTGAGGTGAGTCTCTTGCAGATAGCATATAGCTGGGACATGTTTTTGTATCCATTCAGCTACCCTATGCCTTTTGATTTGGAGCATTTAATCCATTTAAATTTAGGGTTATTATTGAGAGGTACTTATGGCTAGGTTTCTCTGTTTCTTCTCAGCAATCTCTTACAGCAATCCCTTTAGGATTTCTTTTTTTTTTTTTAATATATTTTATTGATTTTTCACAGAGAGAAAGGGAGAGGGATAGAGAGCCAGAAACATCAATGAGAGAGACACATTGACCAGCCGCCCCCTGCACACCCCCCACCGGGGATGTGCCCGCAACCAGTGTACATGCCCTTGACCGGAATCGAACCCCGGACCCTTCAGCCCGCAGACTGACGCTCTATCCACTGAGCCAAACCGGCTTCGGCCCTTTAGGATTTCTTGTAATGCTGGCTTGGTGGTGATGAACTCTATTTAGAATGATAGCCTTGCTGGATACAGTAATCTTGGTCTCAGATCCTTGTTTTGCATTACCTTGAGTATTTCATGCCATTCCCTTCTGGCCTTTGGAGTTTCTGACAAACTACCCAGTCTCGTTTCCATGTTCTTCTCCCCAAAGTTGTTAGAAGGGCAACAGAGTGGGGGCTGATTTCTCTTCAAGTCTCTCTTGAGAAATCGGGTGTTAGCCTTATGGGAACTTCTTTGTAGGTAATCATTTTCTTTTCTCTTGCTGCCTTTAAGATTCTCTTTTTGTCTTTAATTTTTGGCATTTTAATTATGATGTGTCTGGGCGTGGGCCTGTTTGGGTTCTTTTTGCTTGGGGTTCTCTGTGCCTCCTGAACTTGTGTGACTTTTCCTTTACCAGGTTAGGGAAGTTTTCTGCCATTATTTCTTCAAACACCTTTTCTATTCCTTTCTCCCTTTCTGCCTCTTCTGGCACACCTGCTATTCTAATATTGTTATGTTTCATGTTGTCCCACAGCTCCCTTAAGCTGTCCTTCTATTTTATTTTATTTTATTTTATTTTATTATTTTATTTCTTTTTGGTCCTCTAATTGAGTGATATTTTCAACTCTGTCTTCTAATTCACTGATTTGATCCTCAGCTTCCCCTAATCTGCTGTGTTCCAATGTGTTCTTTATTTGTGTTATGTCATTCTTTATTTCAAACTTTTCTTTTTTCATAGTTACTATATCTTTTTTTCATGCTGTTGAGCATCTTTACCATCATTACTCTGAACTCTGTTTCAGATAAATTTCTTATCTCTGCTTCATTTATCTCTTCTTCTGGAGAATCTCTAGTTCTTTTATTTGGGGGTTGTTTCTTTGTTTCCTCATTTTGGTTGTCTGGGTTTGTGACTATGTATTAGGTAGATCCTCTACACCTCTCAGTCTCGAGTGCAGGACAGATTAAAGGCTGTTTCTGACTAATTGGATCAGGTAAAGACTCAAAGCCTCCAGAGACCACCTCCGTCTACAGACTAATAGGATTCTGACTTGAATTGCCCCTAGGCAATTGTCCTCAGGTGTGGTGAGAGTTTCTTTTCAACAGGGTGGGGCAGTTGCTTCTTCCTGGAGGCTAATTGTTATTTTTAATCTATTAAGTGGCCTCAGGGCAAGGTGTTTTCCAATAGGGTGTGTTGACTGTCTTTCCCCCCAAGCAAGGCAGATGTCTATGTGGGAAAGATGTCCTCCGCTGTGTGAGGGAATGACTCAGCCCAGGAAACTTGGGGTGTCTGCCTTCTGAGCTCTATCCCCCAAGTCCCCAGTCCTGGGTTCTGCTCTCACAGCTCCAGTCCACTTCACCCTCCCTTTGTCAGAGCACAAGGTGGGTGGCTCCACAGGGAATTTTTGTGTGTTTGCCCTTTAAGAGGGTGCCCGAACTTTCAGCTGCCATTCCCTGGCAGACAGCACCCCACTGCTTTTCACAGCTAGGTGTTATGTGGGTACCTTCCTCAGTTGGTGCTCTCTGCTGGGGAGCCCAGCTTCGGGATTAGATCCCAGAGTTCTCAGTGGCTCCCCCACCCCCACCCCCAGCTGAGATATCTCTCTGGGACTTCAGTTGCCATCTGTGGGTGCCTGGCCAGCCCTTTCGAACCTCTGCCCCTCCTACCAGTCTCTATGTGGTCTCTACCTTCGGCCTTGAGTATCAGGGTTCTCTCCTGTGAGTTTTCCGTTGATTATTCAGGAAGCCTTTCTGTATTTCACCATTATGACTATCTTTTTAAACTAAGAATTGTTATCTAGTCCAAGAAATCTTTCTTGTGGAATTAGATTAAACTAAAAATTCTTTAAGAAATAAACCAATATAAATAGTTAAGGTGTCTCAAAATAGTTTGCCCTGAGTTCTTTTCATAGCTGACTTGTTTATTGCTCACAATAACCTGTGAAGTGGGTGTTATCATTTTTTAAAAAATATATTTATTTCAGAGAGAGGAAGGGAGATGGAGAGAGATAGAAACATCACTAATGAGAGAATCATCAATTGCCTGCCTCCTGCACACCCCCTACTGGGGTTGGAGCCTGTAACCTGACCATGTGCCCCTGTCAGCGGGAATTGAACCAGCAACCTCTTGGTGCATGGTGGACACTCAACCACTGAGCCACACTGGCTGGGTGAGGTGGGTGTTATTCTTATTATTATTAAAGAAGGTGGCTTCTTTTTTTAAAAAAACAAACAAACATTTTTATTGATTTCAGAGAAGAAGGGAGAGGAGAGAGAGATAGAAACATCAATGATGAGAGAGAATCATCAATTGGCTGCCTCCTGAACACCCCACACTGGGGATAGAGCCTGCAACCTAGGCATGTGCCCTGACCAGGAATTGAACCCTGACCTCCTGGTTCACAGGTCGATGCTCAGCCACTGAGCAATGCCAGCTGGGGTATCCAAAGTTATAGAGAAGGAAATGGCACCAGAGGTTAAGGGTTGTCCATTGGGTCACATAGCTGGACAGTGGCTGCATGGAGATTGCATAACCAAACTGGTGCTTTTTTTAAATTTAAATTTATTGATTTGAGAGAGAGAGAGATTTGTTGTTCCACTTATTTATTCATTAATTGGTTGATTCTTGTATGTCCCCTGACTGGGTACTGAACCCGAAACCTTGGCTTTTTGGGACGACATTCCAACCAATTGAGCTATTGGGCACGGGGCCAGGCCAGTGATCTTAATCACTGAGTGAGCTACTGCTGCTCGTGACGGGACCTTAGATACCAGGCTGCTCTGGGAGCAATGGGGAGCTATGGCAGGTTCCTAATCCAACCTGCGTTTTAGAACATGCCCAAGCCTCCTACTCCAGGGTCTGGCGTTCCTGCGTCTCTCCTCAATATTCAAAAAGAAAATCTCTCTCTCAGCCAATTTAGACCATACCTTTTCCCCTTCCCCTGCCCCGAGTTCCCCTGCTCCTTCTCATCGGAACACGGATAAGTCATCAGAGAGCATGGGCTTAGAACAAGGAGGCCCAGGTTTAAACCCCAGCTCTACTACCTCACTTCTCTGTGCCTCAGTTTCCTAATCTATTCAATGGGCTGAGAGAAGACGCAGATGAGGTAGTGTGAAGGCATTCTGTCACACCACAAGAAGTAATAACAGAGGTGTCGTCAGCCTCATGGGGCACTCAGGACTCCACAGGGGCTCTTTCCCTTTCCTGAGGAAGCTCCATTTGACCCTCTTGCTAGGCTCCCTTTCCGCCTGGTAAGCAAGCCACCTAAGGCCTTCCTCAGGTACATCAATTGTGCGAAAAGCATATGCTCTGCAAATCTAGCAACCATGCATGGATATATTTATTGAGCATCTACCGAGTGCCAGGCCCACGCAGCCAGTGATAGCCTCCTGGCTGCTCAGGGATGTCACCGCCATGCATTTCACACCTCCAAGCCTTTGCTTGTGCTGTGTCTTCAGCCTTGGCTGCCCTTTCTCCCTTCTCCACTCCTCTTCGGAGCCTTCCTAAATTCTGGACTTCAGTGATTCACGTTTTCTTGCAGCTTGTTGCTGGTACCAATGCAAATAAGTATATAGATAGATTGCAGTTATTTTTTCCAAGCCTATACTGTCAGCTGGCTGGGTCTGTCTCTTGTATGGGGCAGAGCACGTGTTAATGGCTAGCTTCAATCAGATATGGGTGGAGATCAAGCCTTAGTCCCCATAGATGTAATCTTCAATAATTCCACAGGGTGGCAGCAAACCCCTCCAGACACAGCCCTACCAGGAGCACAGAGCTTCCAGGCTCCCAAAGCTCCAGAGGCCCTTCAAGCTTACTTTCTACTTTATCTCGTCCCCACCCTCCACTTGGGTGACTTTGCCCTGCCCTCCCCAGTTTCTCTACCTGTAACAATGGATTGTTTGAACAGTTAAACTGCATACTTCACTTGTTATGAATTTATAGCTTTTATCCAGATGTAATTTACATACCATACAATTCATGCATTTAATTGTGCAATTCAATGGTTTTTAGTCTATTCACATAGTTGTGAAAACATCTTTATATTTTACTTTTTTTTTGTCTTGTTAATTCTCACCCAAGAATTTTTTCCATTGTTTTGTTTGTTTGTTTGTTTTAGAGAGAGTGGAAAGGAGGGGGAGAGACAAACATTGATGTGAGACAGATACATCGATTGGTTGCCTCCTGCTGCAACCTGTATGTGCCCTTGACCAGAATTGAACCTGGGACCCTTCAGTCCGTGGGCCAGTGCTCTACCCACTGAGCCAAACCGGCTAAGGTCCATCACCACAATTTTAGAACATTTTAATCACTCCCAAAAGAAACTCTGTACCCATTAGCAGTCACTCCTCATTTCCCCCAATCCTCAGCCCCCCAGATCTAGGCAACCACTAATCTCCTCTGATGTTCTAGACATTTCATATAAATGGAATCACACATCATACAGTCCTTTGGGACTGGCTTCTTTCACTTAGCATAATGTTTTCAAGGTTCACCCATTTTACTATTAAAAAATGTCTTGTTTTATGGATATACCACATTTCATTTTTTCATCAGCTGATGGACATTTAAGTTGTTTATGCATTTTACCCAGTAGGGATAATGCAATGAAGAATATCGGTGTATGAGTTTTTGTGTAAACATGTTTTTAGTAAGTTCTAGGTTATGCTGAGTGGGCTAACTTGGGTATCTGGGCCCACAAGGGGGGTGAACTTGCAGCCCCCAAAGCTGGCAGACGATGGCTTTTTCTCATGATGGTCTGTGGGTGCCACTGTGGGCAGTGCCGAGAATGCCAATGGCCTAGCTGATGCTGGGAGGAGCACAGAGCCCTTACAGAGCTTTGCCTCTCTAGGCGTCTGGCTGGAAGAACCAGGGAGTCACGGACACTCAGGAAGAGAAGAGGAAGGAGAAGGCCAAGATCCATTATCTGAAGAAAAAGTAGCTCATGTGGCTACAGAAACAGGCCTACAGAAAACTGAGAGACACAGAGATCCTCAGACTCATGGACTCCTGGTCTGAACCCAATAAAAATTGACTGTTAATTACTAAGAAACATGTTTTAATTTTTCTTGAATATACACCCAGGAATGGAACTGCTGGGTCAGGTAGTGACTATATGTTCAGCCTTTTGAAGAACAGACAGACAGTTTATCACAGCAGCTGCACAATTTTTCATTCCCACCAGCAGTGTATGAGGATCTGATTTCTCCACAGCCTTGTCTGACTTTTTTATTCTAGCCATCCTAGAGGGAGTGAGCTGATATCTCACTGTGGTTTTACTTTTCCTTTCTTCATGTGCTTATTGGCCATTTGTGTATATTCTTTTTAAAAATATATATTTTATTGATTTTTTACAGGGAGAAAGGGAGAGGGATAGAGAGTTAGAAACATCGATGAGAGAGAAATATCGATCAGCTGCCTCCTGCACACTCCCCACTGGGTATGTGCCCGCAACCAAGGTACATGCCCTTGACCAGAATCGAACCTGGGACCCTTGAGTCCGCAGGCCAACGCTCCAGCCACTGAGCCAAACCGGTCAGGGCTTGTGTATATTCTTTAGAGAAATGTCTATTCAGATCCTTTGCCCATTTTTAAATTGGATTACTTGTATTTTTATTATTGAGTCGTTATTATCATCAAATTATAAGGGTTCTTTATATTTTCTAGATAAAAGTTCCTTACCAGAGACATGCTTGGCAATTATTTCTCCCATTCTATGGTTGTCATTGCATTTTCTTTTTAAAATATTTTTTTGTATTGATTTCAGAGAAGGTAGAGAGAGAGAGAGAGAGAGAGAGAGAGAGAGAGAGAAACATCAGTGATGAAAGAGAATCATTGATTGCCTGCCTTCTGCAGGCCCCCCATTGGGGATTGAGCCCACAGCCCAGGCATATGCCCTTGACCAGAATCGAACCTGGGACCCTTCAGTCCGCAGGCCGACACTCTATCCACTGAGCCAAACTGGCTAGGGCTCATTGCATTTTCTTGATCATTTAAGCACAAAATTTTAAATTTTGGTGGTGTTCAATGTATCTTTTTTTTTTTTTTTCCTTTTTTGATTGTGCTTTTCATCAAAGAACTATTGCCTAATCCAGAGTCAGGCCAGGCTGCAGGCATTTTGGAGCGAGGACCAGGGCCAGACCCTGCGCTGTGGCAGTGGGCACATGGCTGGGTGGCCGGCAGGCTGTGTGTGTGCTCGGAGCTCCAAGTCCAGCGCAGGTCCCTCTTGAGCTCCAGAAGCAAGGTCCTTCCCAGCCGGGCTCCTCCCTCAGTCCTCTTCTCAGCCTCTGCTCTCCCCCTCCCCGCCTCCCTGCCCCAGGGGGCTCCGTGAGGACTCAGGGGAGCAGCAGAACGCCCCATAATCAGTCCCTGTGGGCGGGGCATGGGTTCAGGTGCCCCCCTCCCTGACTCTGGCCTGAATCCAGAGCTCAGGGCAGACTCTCCCATCCTCGTTTGCTCCCACTCCTCCATTTCCTGTTTCCAACCAGATTTCCCGTCCTGAGCAGAGTCGTGAGCAAATGTTAGTATGAACCAGGCACTTGTGGGGTGGTGTGTTACAGAGCAGTAACTAATTGCAGCAGGTTGCTGCTGCTGCTTTCTGCCCAGTGTGCGTGTATGCGTATGCACATATGTGCGTGTGTTAGGGGCGGTGTCTTCAGCCTGAGGCCTCTAGACTATTTGAGATCTTAGGGCCCAGACTCCAGGTGGGCCGCTCAGCTTTGACATCTATTTCTGCTGAACTCCTCGGTGGAACCCTGCTTCTCCCGCTACCTTAGCCCAGTTCAGGGCCTTTTGAGAACAGGCCCTACCTGTACTTGATGTAATTGGTGTGCAATTTGCATGCCTCTACATGAGTCATATTAGGTGGTCTCTACATGTTTACCTGATGCCTCTGTGGGGGAGGTATTAGCATCCTGAACTGTTGGAGGGGACGGGGGCACTGGAGGTTACCTGGTCTGTTCTCCCACCCTTGCAGGGTCTGCTTGAATGAATGACAAACCCACCACCTTCCCAGTCAGCTCTTGGATGGCTGGAGTGTTGAAGAGTTCCTGTGCTTGCCAAGTTTTGTATAGAAAAAGGTGAGGTAGTCTGTCTACATTTAGTTTGGGTTTAGTTCTTTGCTCTGGGAAAGTCAGGGCAAGTCAAACCCACCCCCCCCCCCCCCCGCCCCATGCAGGACAGGTACTCCGGTGGCCTTAGGCATCCACAGCACCGTCCTTGTTTCTGGCCTGACCTCCGCCCCAACCACCCAGCAGGCTGCTTCTGGAAATGCCAGACCAGCGGCTTTCAAGCGTTCTTTCAGGAGCAGAGCCCTGTTTGTAAACGAAATCTCATGTGGAGCCCAGTGTGTATGGCAGGTGGAAGTGGGCCTGCTCTGGATGAGGGTGGGCAGGAAGGGCAGAAGCCCTCGGAGAAGTGCCCCCACACCCCTGGCCACAGGCAGCCGCCCAGCCTGCAAACCACTGTCCTGGTGTGTTCCTCTCGAAAGGTCCTCTGGGTAGGGGACCCGCCCTGCAGACCTGCAGAGCCTCCCAGCAGCGAGCCCTGGCTTTCCATTTCGGCAGCAGAGGGGACATGAACAGGCTAAGCCGTTGCATGACCACACTGCCTCTCAGGAAGCTCGAGGCCTGCTGAGACCTCCAGATCCCCTGGCCTGTCCGCAGCCTCAGCAGCTCAGACACCTGGCGTCAGGGGCCTGGACGGAGGAGAGGACAGGGAGGAATGGAGAGGCCTGGCCAGGGCTCTGACTGTGCCTCAGTCAGAGCCCCAGTTTCCTTAACTTTGGGGCAGGAAAATAGTCCTTCCTTGTAGATGGTGCATGAAGAGCCCTGCGCGGCACCTGCCTCAGGGCTGGTGGGCTGTCCCTGCGGAGCCGAGAGAGGCACGGAGCAGCGGGTAGAATGCAGACCCTGCTGTAACTGGCTTATCCTTTCTGTGAAACTGAGATGATAACTAGAGTATCTACCTCCCAGGAAGCCTCCCTCCCATGCATGGTGCCTGTACGTGGTACAGGGCAGTCTGCTGTTATCATCCGGGGCTCTGACCCTGAGCGTCGGGCCTGGCCCTCACGCTCACCCACTCCTCCAGGACCTGACACAGCCATCAAAACACTCGAGGTTTACTTTGGCAACAGGACTTTTATTCAGTCAGAATGAGCAGAGTGTGACAAAAGTCAGGCCCCGTCAGGCCAGGTGGCCCCCATCCTCTTCCTCCCCTAGACCCACCCTTCCCACAGGAGAGGGGGCTACTGGATGAAGGGGGTGCGGAGAAGCCACTGCGGGGACCAAGGGGGCCCTCCCTGTCTGGGAGCGTGGAGAAGCCCTCAGCACGGGCCCAGCATTTGGGAGAAGGGGCGGACCGCCCTTCTGAGTCCACACGGATACCACTCCAGTCTTCTGGGAAAACATCACAAAGTCTACCTGCTTCAGCTAATGGAAGTTCAGGGCGAGGGGCCCTAGAGGGTTGGGGGTCAGGGACTTTATAGTCTAATCTCACACTTAAGGGAATACACTTATCTTTTCTTCCTTTAAAAAAAAAAAGCTTCTTTCTGCTATTTAAAAAAATGTTTCTGAGTGTAATAAAAAATAGGTATTTGTTTCCTTGGTTTTCTTTTTCCTTCTTTAACTAAGTATTTCAAAGAACAACACAACAGAAAAGAGAAACAAGCAGTCACAACATAAAAACCCTTGGACACACCTTGTATAAAAATACTTCCCGCCACATTTGCTGACAGCGGTCTTTCCACTGTCCAGGGGGTGGGTCAAGCTGGCTGTGTCCCACGGGACAGAGGACCCCTCCTCATGCGCACACGCACACGCGCGCACACACACACACACACACGCACACGCACCATCACGCACACAGTACATTCCAGGGCCAGCCTCCTCCAGGGCTCTGTGTCTGGGCGGGACAGGAGGCAGGCTTCAGAGTGACATCCCACCCTCCCGAGGCCCAGGAAAGAGAGAGGGTTGTGGGGATCCCAGTCCAGGACGAGTTGGCTGAGAGGGTCAAAATGGGAGTGGACAGAGCAGATGAGACAAAACAGCACCGGATGCGTGCTGGGAGGTGGCTTAGTTTGGAGCAACAATTTACATTTCAAGGAACAAATTTTCCTCTCTTTTTCCCATTGTTTTCTTTGACCAATTCCATCTTCACTTTTGTAGGCCCCGAGAGGCCTACCCTTGGTGACTTAACCTCTGGCCTCCTCTCGGGGGAGAGCCAGGGCTGTGGCAGGGGGAGGAGCCAGGGCTGTGGCAGGGGGAGGAGCCAGGGCTGTGGCAGGGGGAGGAGCCAGGGCTGTGGCAGGGGGAGGAGCCAGGAGAGAGGGTCCAGTGGTAACACAGGCCCACGAGCCAGGGAGCCTTGAGGTAGACGGTTTCTTTCACACCTGGTAATGGGGAAGCGCCTTTTTTTTTTTTTCTTTTTTCTTTTTTTAACTCTAAACTACAGTGTGGGAGGAGAGGGGGTGCCCATAAAGGGGCTTGAGGTAGGAGTGCATTCGGGGCTCTGTGGGGAAGAGGGGCTGAGGCCACGGCCACGCCCCCACGGACATTCATTCCGGCTGAGGTAGGTGCTGAGAACCAAAACAGCAAAAATCCATCCTGAGAAAATAAGGTGGGTGGAGGGTGGCCGTGCCAGGGGCCCGGCCACAGCAGGGCATATTTTTGGAGTCTGATTCACCTTCCTCTCTCTTCTCTCTCTCTTTTTTTTTCTTTCTTTTTCTTTTTCTTTTTCTTTTAAAGGAAAACAGTTCATTCCAAGTCATATAGGTACCAGGCAGAGGTGAGGGGGCACTAGCCCAAGGGAGGGACTCCTGCAGAGACCCCTCCAGGTCCTTGGGGGGCTCCCTGCCGAGGCTTCTGTGGGCCTTCACAACCTGAGGGCAGTCAGAAATGCTGGGAAGCCCCATCCGAATCCCACACGACTGGAGGAACCTTGCCTTTGACCTGAGAATGGGGGGTGCCCCCCTCCAGAGCTGTCTAGACACTGGCTACTGTCCCGAGAGAGCTGGCTGGGCAGCTGGTGCTGAGGAAGGCCGGGCAGCGTGTCCTTCACTGAGGAGGCCGGAGCCTGCGTCCTGCGGTGGGGGGGCAGCGGTGAGGCCTGCGCAGGGAGCCTTGGCCTCCGACGTCCTCTCCTCCCGAAGGCCGAACCCCTGAAGTGGCAGCATGGAGAGCGGGGTCTCCTCACACAGGGCAGGGGCCGCAGCGTCCTGCTGGGGGGGTGGGCCAGTCACACCGGCATCCACACGAGGCCAGAGGCCCACATGCCCTCCAGCCAGAGGCTTGGGCTCTGGATCCACTCCCACTCAGGGCTCAGGGGCTCCAGGCCTCCCTGCTGACTCAGGCCCAGAGACGCATGGGCCGCATTTTGTGTCAGGGGAAGACCTGGAGCTTGGTGAAGGCCGAAGGTGCAGGGAGGGCAGGATCGGAGGTGGGAGGGACACTCACCGTGGGGCTGGGGCTGGGGCTGGGGCTGAGGCCGGGGCCGCGGTCTGGCTGGCCCACTGCCCCCGCCGGGGGGAACAGCTGCTCCAGTTCCTTCATGTCCGAACGTTTCCCGTCTCGGCCCAGTTGGTCCCGATCTCCCAGTCTGGCCCCATTCAGTGCCAGGACACCAGGGTCCCTCTGGCTCCGGGGGCCCTGAGGAGGCGACAGCTGGTTCTCTACATCCTTACACAAGAGGACCCTATGGGTGAGCCAAAAGTTAGGGAGAAGGACGTGGGGTGGGGGGGAGAACAAAAGGATAGAGACAGCGAGCCCAAACTCTCCTCTCCCCCTGCGGCTCCTCCTCCTCCCACCCAGGGCAGTCCAGCCCCCGCTTCCTGCCCCAGTACCACCTGCCCCTTTGGCCGAACAGGAGGAAGAGGACACAGAAGATGATGCAGGTGACCCCGATGTGGATGCCGATGACGATGCCTGTGGTGGACATCTGGCTGGTGGCCTCCTCCTTCCGGCAGTCACACGGTGGGCTCAGCGCTGTGGGGAGGGGCAGGTTGGGGGCTGTGGCTCCTCTGGTCTGAAGCAGGCCCAGACCCCCAACCTCTGGGGGCTCCTTATCCATGAGCCACTCCCACGCCAAGTCCATAGATCCTTTGTCTTTGCCTATGGGACTCCAGCGCAAACTTTTCAGCTCTTTTTACCAGTTATTGAGTACTATGTGCCAGATACTGAGAACAACACTGTAAACCTCGACACAACTCTATAAAGTGCCCCTACAGTCCTAACAGGTATTCTTATCCCTCTTTTATAGAGGAGAAAACGGGGGCTCAGAGAGGTTCAGTAACTTGCCCAAGGTCACACAGCCAAACTTTGAGCTCAAACCTAAGCCTATATTCTAAGCTTCCATTCCTGAGTGCCAGTCTTCAGCCCCACATTCCAAACACAACCCTCACCTGTCCTCTCAGATGCTCCCCTCAAAGACACAAAGCGGACTGTGGCGTTGCCATCCCCATGCTGGTTGTAGGCGAGCAGCTTCACCTCGTACACTGCAGTGGGGTCTGGGGGGAAAGGCAGGGAAGGCTGCTGAGAGACCAGCCAGCCACCAGTGGGGGGCTCTACCCCAGCAGGGAACAGAGGTGACTCCTGCGCCCCACGGCCTGGCCCCAGGCACTGCACCCCGGCCAGACTCCCCGAGGCCAGGCTGTGTCCGCCTCACCGAGCTGGCTGAGGTTGTAGGAGGAGACAGTTCCAGGCAGCACGATGGGGCCGGTGAAGGAGGCCTTGCTTGCTGGGCGGTAGAACAGCTTGAAACCGCCCCGAAGCAGGGCCAGCCGGGGCCAGGGCTCCCACAGCAGCTGCAGGGTGGAGCTGCCCAGCACTCGCACCGACAAGGGGGGCGGGGCGGGCGCTGCAGGCGGAGAAGGAGGCCACGATGTGAGGACTTTTTCCAGGTTCCACCTGTGACCCAGGCCCCCAAGAGCCTGACAGTTAGCTCTCTGGCTTCTGACTCTAGCTTGTTCCAAGAGGACCTTTACACGAATTAGAAAAGGACACCCCCTCCTCCCGACAGAACCGGCCCCCACTCCCCCTCAGACCCGGGCACCCCGTGCAGCGCACAACCGGGACAGGTGTGCGTGGGGCTCTGCTCTAACACCCGGGTGTCCGCAGTTCTGTACACCACGACCAGGCCTCACCTTCGCCCAGGGTGCTGGCCAGGGTCGGGGCGGAGGCTGAGCTGGCCCCCCGGGGGGTGTAGGCCTTGATGTAGAAGCTGTAGGCGGTGGAGGGCTCGAGGTCGCCCACCAGGTGCTGAAAGGTGCCTTTGCTGACTGCTTCCTGATACTCCAGCTCTGGTGGGTCTGCGGAGCGAAGGGCAGGGCAGGAGAGGGTGAGGGCATGAGGGTGCCCGCCCAGCACTGGTGAAGGGAGGGCAGCTGGGGTGCAGCGGGGAGGAGGAACGGAGGTGCCGGGTAGGGACACGCAGAAGGAAGGGGTAAGAAACAGTGACTGCGAGGCCCGGCCCCACCCACCCGCAGCCCTCCGGATGTGCAGCACGTAGCCGATGATCTCCTTGGTGTTGACCAGGGGCTCATTCCAGGACACTCGGACCTCAGTGGAGGATATGGAGACCGCTCGCACGTTGATGGGGGGCCCGGGGAGCCCCTCCGCCCACAGCACGGTCAGCCTGGCGCTGGCCTGTGAGGAGCCGGCGCTGTTCTCGGCCACGCACTGGTAGATGGCCTCGTCTTCAGGGCCGATTCCAGAAATGGTCAGGGTGCTGCGGGGGGAGGGAGAGCCTCAGGGCCCGTCCTCCTCCCAGAGCCCCCCTGCAGGTGGCCAGTCTCCCCATTCGGGAGGTGAGAGGCTGAGCTCCTCCAGAGACAAACGGCTCGGCTCCCAGCAGGTGAGTGGCAGACCGGAGACTCACACCCAAGCCTCCAACTCCCAGCCTCGTCCCTCCCCAGGGGGAGGCGCACAGCCTGCCCGGGCCACTTCCTGTGGCCTCCCCCCCGGCACACACCACGCACGTGCCTGTTGTTATTCTTGAGCCTGACGTGGCCTCCGGGCCCCAGCACCTGTCCATTCTTCAACCACGTGACGTGAGGGGGCGGCTCCCCCTGGGCTTGGCAGGTGAACATGGCTGTGGTCCCGGCTGGTCTGGAAATGGACTGGGGGTGCTGGACAAACTCTGCTGGGGCTGGAAGGGGCGCACAGAGAAGCACAAGAGCGGTGAGGGGCAGGTGGAGAGGGACGAGGCGGCTGTGAGGGAAGGGACGGTGAGGGAAGGGGGACGGGACAGGGCTGGAAAGCCTCCAGGTGGGGCCCAGGCTCCAGGAGGTGGTGGCAGGTCCCACCTCCATCCACCGGAGGCAGCCCCCCCGAGAGGGCTCCATTTTAATGACTGTTTAAAAGACTGACATTTGTATCCGAAAGCAATCAAGCTGAGCTCCCTGTTCAGGAAATTGTTAAATAAATAAATGTGCTAATAGGTTTGGCTGCACCTCGAAGGCGGTAATGACGGGGAGATGGATGAGCCCTCAGTGCCAGCCCCCCTCGCCCCTACATTCAATTCCACTCTCCTCCAATCCCAGGCCTCAAGCCTCCATTAACACCCGGGAAATGAAATGCTCCATCACTTTCATTTGGACAGATTAACGGCACAGGCGATGCTAAACAAACAGGGATTTAAGTCCCTAAGACCCCTCTCTGCCACCCCTTCCCCGGCTCGCTAGGCGGGCACAACCCAGACAGCCCCTGACAAGGAAACCCAAGCCCAGACCACGGGGACAGTTGAGCACAGGGCAGGAGGATGACCTGGTCGGCTGCAGAGGCCCCGAACACTGCGGAGTGGAAGCGGGCTCCGTGTGTGAGGCGGAAGCTGGGGTGTGCGTGTGAACATGACAAACACGCTGAGAGTGCTCAGGCAGGTGTGAGTGTGGAAGTACCGCACGTGTGAATGAACACAGCGTGTGGTGTGAGGGACACGTGTGAGCGCCACGGGGGGGAAACCAGCTGAGATTATAAAATAGAAATGACTGGGGGAGCCAGCTGGCACCTGGAAGGGGCGCACAGGGGCCCATGACTAAGAATGTCCTCCCATTCCCAACACACGCATTCCTGGGGGACCGAGGAGAGGTGCCCTGCTGGCTGGCCTGGGGGCCGGGGGAGGGGCAGGGAGAAGGTTAGAGCGAGTGTAGGTGAGTGGCAGACCCTGGGGGTCTAGGGTGCTGGGCTTGGGCCAGGGACGTTGATGAGGCCAGGAACAGGGCAGGAGGAGGGGCTGTGTGGAAGCCCCATCCCCTCGTCTCCCAGGGGTGTGGGGGGAGGTAGGTACCTTGCACCACCAGCCGGCCCTGTGCTGTTCTTCTCACCCGGGTGCCAGGCCTGTTGGCCGCACAGACGTAGACGCCTGAGTGCTGCACGGTCACATCTGAGATGATGAGGTTCCCCGTGCCCAGAACCTGGATGCCCTCCACCCCGATGGGCCGGCCATCTGGGGAGGAGGAGGTGGGAGGTGAGGAGGGCCAGGGAGATGGGTGTGGAGAGGGGCGTTCCAGACTGTGCAGGTTCACCAGCCCTCCAGGGCCCACCCCCGGCTTTGACTCGGCACCTTCCCTCCTGAGCACCTCATGCGGCACTGTGGAGGCGGAGGGAGCCACACAGCAACACAGAAAACTCTCGTCTAGCAGTGGAGACCCGGGTGCCATTGCACATCCCCACTCACTCAGTGGTGACCTTCCAGTCCCTTCCTCTCAGCTTTTCAAGGGAAGCAAGGGTTTGAATGAACTGGACCTTTCCCTGCCTGGTTTCTCTCTCTCTTTTTAAATATTTATTTTTATTGATTTCAGAGAGGAAGGGAGAGGGAGAGATAAAAACGTCAATGATGAGAGAGCATCATCGATCGGCTGCCTCCTGCACGCCCCACACTGGAGATGGAGCCCGCAATCTGGGCATGTGCCCTGACCGGCCATCGAACCATGACCTCCTGGTTCATGGGTCGATGCTCAACCACTGAACCACGCCGGCCGGGCCTGGTTTGTCTTTCTTGAAACAAGTCCCAAGGTCATTCTGTTCCTGGACGGTCACAATGCCCATTCGTATAAAGGCTCTGAGAAGTCCTGCAGCAGAAGGACCTGGTTAACTCTTGTCTCCTAGACTCGTTAGACCACCGAGCGATTCTTTCCCTCTGCAGACCACGCGTTGGGAAATGTTGGACCAGATGGTCGTTGCGGTGCCTACGGGCTCCTCCTAATGGTGAGGCCACTCTTCCTAGTCTCTCCCAGGGACCAAGCCCTCCCCCCACCCCAGGATCAGATTAGCACAGTCAGAATGCAAGGAGACAGCTCTCCATTCAGTCCCTGAAGTGGTGAAATCTACTCCATTATCCCGCCTGCTGCCCCCTCCTTCCCCGATCACTCAGCTGCCACAATGTGGTGCGGTCTCCTGGTGAATGCCCACCCCACCCTGGCCCTCCAGACTCGCCTTCCCCCATGACCTTTCTGCTCAGACAATGTGGGCCCATCTGCACCCTTTCATTTCTCTCCTTCAGCTGCCTAGGGATTTAGGCTAGGGACTTAGGGGGCCAGGCTGGAGACTGGGGGGCCCAGGGTGGGGGTGTGACAACTGGCTAAGATTGTGAGGGGTGTGGGAGTGCGTAGCTGGGGTGTATGGCCAGGGTGCAGAGGGCAGAGGTGAGCGGGAGGGGAAAGAGACCAGGGTGCTGAGGGCTGTAGTGGGCTCTGGAGGGCCCAGTGCTGAGGGTGATGGGAGCAGGAGGAGGGACTGGCGTGGGATTGGACGAGGTAACCCAGGGAGCTAAGCCATCCGTGCAGGGGGAGGGAGAATGCAGCGGGCAGGCGGACCTCCCTGGTACTGCCAAGAGGGAACTGACCCCCTCCCGGGCCTTGCAGAGACCGGACCCCCACGGAGAACAAACAGGATTCAAAGTCCCCCAAAAGCTGGGTGATGAGACTGGCCCTCCCAGGGGGTGGGACGGGGTGGGAGAGGCAGGGGCTTTGGATGAGGCTCACCCAGGCGGCTCCAGGACACAATGGGGCGCGGGTTGCCCGTGGCGACACACTCCAGCACCGCCGTCTGGTGCACGGTCAGGGTGAGGTTCTCAGGCCCCACGAGGATCGCAGGCTCCTTGTAGACCCCGGAGCCCGAGCCTGGGAGGAAGAGGCCACGTTTCTTCACTTTCGCTGGGACCCTTCCTACCTCCTCACCCCACCCACAGCCCAGGACATGGGGATGGAAACATTCCAGCCCAGAAGTCAGTCCTGTAGGCAGAGAGGCGATGCCAGGGGCCCCAGGATGCTGCTCACACCCATCTCTCTGCTCCTGGCCCTGCAGGCCTCCAGCAATGGGAGTGCTCCCCGGACAGGCAGAGCTGGGCTTCCCCAGGCAGAGCTGCGCCAGGGAGCGGGCCTTAGATCCCTTCCGAACTCCCACCGCGAGGAGCACGGAACGTGGGCCTTCGAAGGTACCCTAAGTCTCTGGGGGCCAGCTGAAGGGGGACTGACTTGAGAGTGAGGAGAAGCGAGGAGGCTGGTGGAGAGAACCAGACAGGGCAAAGGACCCTCACCCGACACAGTGAGCCTGGCCCCGTGGCTGACACGGACACTGGCAATGTTCGAGGCCACGCAATGGAAGACACCACTGTCCTCAGCCCGGAGTCCCGTAATCTGCAGGACGCCCTTGGGCAGCAATGTGTACCTGTGGGGGAAGGGGACACAGCTGACCACCAGCACAGCCACTGGCACCGCCGGCCACAGGGACCCTGAGCCTCACGGACACAGCCCAGCGCCCCGGTACTGCCCCAAGGTCACCGTCACCATCACAGACACACACACAGGCCGATGCACCTGCAATTCCAGCCTTGACAGCCATCGCACACAGTCCTTCTCATGGATACATCCGCGAGCATGCAGTCTGGGCCCGCAAGCCACGGGGATACTCAGTCTCAACACAGTTGCTGAAACCCACGCCTGGAGCAGGTGGGCAGGCCCGGGCCCACCTGTCTGCCCTCCCTCCAGCATTCCCCACACGTGGCTCACCTCTCGTTGTCCGTATCAATGGGGACTCTGTTCTTCTCCCACGTGATCAGGGGTTTGGGAAGCCCGTGGATTTGGCACTGGAAGCGGGCCACGCCGCCCTCCTCGCCTGCGACGGCCTGGGGGTGCACGTGGAAGTCCGACATGGCTGGTGAGAGAAAGGGAGCCGTGTGTGGGAGAGGCACATTGCTGAGGAGCAGAGGGAAGGTGGGGAGCGGCCACAGGCTGGTGTCCTGGAACTCTGGAGCTCACCCCACCCAGGGGCAGGGGTGTTCCTGAAAGTGGCAGGCATGGCATCAGCAGCTTGGGGTCACATCAGCACTTACCCTGCTCCCACTGTGGGAAACACCTTCCCTAAGGGGTCGCACAGGCCGGGCTGCGCACTTAGAGAAAGGCCTGGACAAATTCTTGGATGACAAACCTCTAACCAGGAAATCTTGGGCTGCGGGCCCTCAGAGCCCTGCTCCTGTCCTGCTGCCTACATTTCCCTTGCTTTCTCATTTAGTTTTATAACCCCTCCCCCCCCCAACCCCCTACCCCTCGCCTGCTTAGCAAGGTCTAAATGTGCTGCATGTTTTACAGAATTGGAAACTGAGGCCCAGAGAGGGGGAGCAGGCAGTTCAGTGCTGCCCAGCAAGGCCACCTGTCATTAAACCCTGGTCACAGACACCAGCGGTATTCTTTGCCCTTCCTTATCACCCTCATCCCTGTTCTTCTGTAGCTTCAGGATGTACCCCAAGGGGGTGGTATATCCATCCAAGGTGACAAGCCTCTCAGAAGACTGTCAGGCCCACCAATCTACATTTCAATGCGTCATAAATATTCAGGGGCCTCTTCCCCACCTTTTGAGAATCTGAACTAACGGCTTGAACCCTGGTCTGCAGTGGCTGGCACAGCGGGGGCTGTGGCATACCCCCACCCCGTTTTCAGCTGGTTAAGTGTTCCCACCCACCCTCATTCCCATCCATCCCCAAACTTCGCCCTATAAAGCCCAGAAGAGGGGCCCCTCCCTCTCGGGTTCCCAGCTTCAGCACCAGGGCTGTGATTTCATTAAAATCCACTTTGCTTCAAGTGCGGGAAGGCAGCTCACCATCTGTCCAGGCAGGCAGCACCTCCCCTCGGGCACTCCATCAACTGGGACAGTCGTCCCCTCCCAGAAGGGCCCCTCCCCCCACAGCAGCAGGGGTGCCGGAGCTGGTCCTGGCTCCCTGGTGTGGGTGGGCACACCCTGCCTCAGGCCCCCTCAGCCACAGGCCTGTTCTGGACTCCGAGGCAGCCCAGAAAGGCGTAGCCTTTGTGCCCTTCTTCCCAGAGCCTCTGGGGGCTGATTCTTTTGTGGCGTGTTCTCCATCTCATTTGCATGTGGTTCATTAAATATAAACATGCATACAAATCCCCTGCCCTGCCTCCTCCTTTTGCAGGGCCTCCAGAGAACACGGCTGGCTGATGGGTGTGAGTGCCTCCTCCCCACACATGTGCAGATCTATGTCTGCCAGGAGGATGTGGCTACCACGCCGTGCACGTGGTCCGAGTGTCCACAGCTGGATATGAATGGCGGCTGCAGCCCTTGGCTCCGTGGCCAGTGTGTGATTCTGGCAATCAATCACACGTGTCCCCTGGAAGGTAAAGCCCATACAAACAGCACCTTGGGGCCCTCAGAGCAGGCGGTGGGGGCAAGTGCCCCAGCTGGTGTCCCCATCAGGCTTTCGAGAGAATTCCCTAGGGAGCCCCCAGAGGTCAGCCTGCCCTGCCTCAGGCCAAAGGCTGTGCTTGGCCAAGGGCCTGCAGGTCAGCCCAGGGGCTGGGGGTTGGGGGGTGGGGGAGGGAAAGGCACTGCCGGGGCCCCTCTGCTGCCTCCAGGCTTCTCTGCCTCTCAACCTCCACCCAGGAGGGCATGGCTAGAAACGGGCCTGGGGAGTGGAGAGGGCACCCAGGCTCCTGGGTCTGGGGTCTCTGCCCCCTGGGCCCTGCTCATTCAGGAGCTGGGGAGCTGCCTGCCCCCTCCTCACTCCAGCTGGAGAGGAGCTCACAGACCCCCAGGGTCCAGGGGCGGAGACTAATGGCTCTGCTGACTACAGATGCCTCCTCATTAAGGAACTGAATCCTTTTGTGTTTCTAGCCCCGATCCTGGGCTCCCTGGAGGTGCCTAGAGCTAGGAACTGGCCTGAGGGGCGATACCAGGGATGCGGCTGCTTCTCTATCAGGGCGCTGGGGATGGAGAAAGTCTAGCCTCTACCTTCTGGCCCCCCCTTCTCCCCCAAACGGAACAAGGACAGTAGATGGGGTGACTGTGATGCTGGGGCGGAATGCCGGAGCAGGACACGGGGCAGTTGGTTGGTACGGAGCCTGTGCTCCTCCTCACACAGGCACAGCAGGACTCCCGAGGGTCCCCGTGGGTGCAGCCGCGCCCCCTCCCCACTCAGAGTCCCACCTTCCCCTCCCATCAGACGGCAGCACCTTGCTGTGCCTCTCTGTCCACTTTACTCAATTGCAGTTCTGCCAAACATTTCATTTGAAGGGTAGCGTTCCTTGAAAAATGCTTTGGCTCAGTGGATAGAGCATCGGCCTGTGGACAGAAGGGTCCTGGGTTCAATTCCGGGCAGAGGGCGTGTACCTGGGTTGCAGGGTCAACCTGACCCTGGTTGGGGCATGTGTGGGAGACAACCAATTGATGTCTCTCTCTCTCACATCGATGTTTCTCTCTGTCTCTCCTCTCCCTTCTACTCTCTCTAAGGAATCCATGGGAAAATATCTTCAGGTGAGGATTAACAACAGTCAAGTCAACCCCTTCATTTTACGAAGGGGAAACTGAGGCCCAGACCCAGTTGGTGGCTCTACCAAACCAGAATCAGAAGTGCCAGGCCCTGGGCCTTTAGTTCGCCAGCTAGTTTTTTACTCTCCAAGAGCAGGTAACTCCAGAGTGGACTGCAGGTTGGACCAGCCTCTTCTCACTGGTTGGGAGTTGGCACCGTGTTGCAAGGTGCAGGGAGGATTAAGAGCCCCAGAGATGGTCCCTCAGTCCCATCCCTTGGAGCCCAGCTGGCTACACAGATGTAGTCCAGGGGAGGTGGATGCACTAGAAGGCGTGGGCCTCTCTATCCCCTTCCTCATCCCCTGCCCAATCCTTTGATCAGCCCTGCATGTCCCTTGCATGTCCCTTGCATGTCCAGGGGATCACAGTAAGCGCATGGGCAGGCCATCTCGGAGTGCCAGTCCTCTCCTCTGCAAATGAAGAGGTGAACAGGTACTCTGTAGGGCCCTGCCAGCTCTGACTCCTGCCGCCTTCATAAACCGGCCTCAGTAGCCCTGGTCGGTGTAGCTCAATTGGTTGGGCATCATCCTGTGCACTGAAAGGTTGCCGGTTCAATTCCCCATCAGGGCACATGTCAGGGTTTCGGACTAGATCCCTGGTAGGGGGCATGTAGGAGGCATCTGATCGATATTGCACTCTCACGTTAATGTGTCTCGTTCTCTCTCCCTCTTCCTTCCTGTCTCTCTAAACAGCAATATAAAAAATACCTTAACATAAATAAATAAATAAACAAACAGTGCTTGGTCCATACTCCTGGAGTCTTCTACTCACTCCTAATTCAGAGGTAGCAGCATTTTCATCTTTAGGAAGTAAGGGGAGAAAGTTTCTTGGGGCCATTTAGGCCTTCTCCAGTCTCTCGGAGTGGGATATGTTTGGTCTACAAATCCCACCCCACCCCCACCCCCGGCTTGTAGCAGCAGGATGGGGGAGGAAGGGGGGGGAGCTGTGCCTTGTGTCTCTCAGGGGAGAGAAGAGAGAGGGTCCTTGGGCAAGCATGAGTATGTGAGGCTAAGGGTCAGGCCTCTGAGCACCCTGAGCGCTGAACAAGTCTCCCTGGAGGCCGCTGTGCGGTGGGTAATGGTACACACAGGTTACAGACACTATTTGGCCGGCGTTGGTGGTATTGTGTTTGTGGCTGGTGGACATGAAGGTGGTGCTGTGGCTGTGGCTGTTGATGTGTTCTACTCCTGCTGACATCTCAGTCAGGGAGGCACAGTCTTCGGTCCCTCACTCACGCTGGGTGATGAGAGGAAGCAGTGCGCAGTGGCTGGGAGGCCCTTCCAGGGTGAGGGCCAGAGAGAGCGATGGGGTAAACAAAGGCCTGCCCGGCGGGCAGTTGTGGAGAAAGGAAGAAGAAACACCTTTGCCCCCATGCAACCTGGGAAGGAATCTCCTAGCCCCTCTCTACCCTGACCTTGGGTACAGCCAGGCCACTGGGAAAGCAAGGGCAGAGAGCGAGCCCAGCAATCCACCGAGCTGGAAGAGAGCAGAAACAGGCAGGAAACGACTCCTGGACACCTCTATAAATCACCCCAAGGGGAGGGGTCTCCTGAGAGCCAGGTCTAGAGCAGCTCAGGGAGGGGAGGGGAGGCTTTCCTCCTGGTCCAGGACCTCTGGAGAGGTCAGGCCTGGATCTGATTAGACAGGCTCCAGGGGGGTGCTAGGGGGCAGCGAAGGGTCGAGGCAGAGTGCTGGGAAGGAAGCCGGCAGCTCCCCCCAGTCCGACTTCCCACCCTTTGGCTACAGCCAGGCTCTTATCCGGTGTGTGATGACAAAAAGATCAATGGGCATGCTGGGATGGAGAGTTCAAAACAGCTTTTACAAAAACCGATGCCACTGGGGGTCTGAGGCACAGACTGCCTCCACTCATACGGCCATTCAAGAGGAGCAACCCGAACTACAGACTCTTCCAAAGGCCACTGAGGCCAGTCCCCTCCTTGTATGTATCCCTGCCAAGAACCAGGGATACGTAGCCTCCTGGATGCCCAGCCCCTTCTCAGGCAGCTTGGGTGACTGCAACATTTCTCCTTATACTAGGAACATGCCCGAATCCCAGATGTTTCTTCCCACTGCCCCCAACTTTCCCCTCTAGAATCACTTTTCTAATACAGTGGCCAGCTATTAAGCACTTGAAATGTGGCCAGCCCAAACTGAGATGGCTGTAAGTGTAAAATACACACTGGATTTCAAAGACTTAGTATAAAATAAAACGACTCTAAGCATTAGGGAAAAGCAAATCAAAACCACAATGAGATGCCACCTCACTCTCATTAGGATGGCTACTAACAAAACCAACCCCCCCAAACAAACAAACAAACAAAAAAACACACAAAACAAAACACAACAACAACAGAAGATAAGTGTTGGCAAGCATGCAGAAAAACTGGAACCCTTGTGTACTGTTGGTGGAAATGTAAAATGGTATAGCCACTATGGAAAACAGTATGGTGGTTCCTAAAAAAAAAATAATTTCCATAGAATTACCACATGACCCTGCAATTCCACTTCTGCTATGAACATGGGTGTAAAAATATCTGTAAGACCCTGGTCTCAGAGATATTTTTACACCCATGTTCATAGCAGAATTATTCATGATAGCTAATGCATGGAAGCAACCCAAGTGGTCATCAATGAATGAATGGATGGATAAACAAAATGTGGTATATGCATACAATGGAATATTGTTCAGCCTTAAGAAGGAAGGAAATTCTGACATATGCTTAAAACATGAATGATCTTTGAAGACATTTTGCTAAGTGAAATAAGCCAGTCCCCAAAAGACAAATACTGAATGATTCCACTTATATGAGGTACCCAGAGTAGTCAAATTCATAGAGACAGAAAGTAGAATGATGGTTGCCAGGGCTGGGAAGAGGGAAAAAGGGAGTTATTGTTTAATTGTTCTAGCGTGGATGGCGGTGATGGTTCTCACAATAATATAAATGTATTTAATGCCACTGAACTGTATACTTAAAACTGGTTAAGATATTAAATTTGACATTTTGTGTATTTTATCAGAATAAAAAATTGGGAAAAATAAAAATTTTAATTGATAATAATCAACAACTTAAAATATTGATTAGAAGTTGAAATAAAATTTTATTTTTAAAAATATGTTTTTATTGATTTCTTTTAGAGAGAGAAGGGAGAGGGACAGAGAGATAGAAACATCGATGAGAGAGAAACATCAAAGATTGGCTGTCTCCTGCATGCCCCCTACTGTGGATCAAGCCCGTAACCCGGGCATGTGCTCTGATCGGGAATCGAACTAGTGACTTTTTGGTTCATGGGTTGACACTCAACCATTGAGCCACACTGGCCAGGCAAAAGTTGAGATAATATTTAAAACTTTAAAGACGGCCCAAAAGCGGCCATGGTCAGTGTGGCTCAGCTGATTGAGCATCTCCCCAGGCACCCAGAAGTTCAGGTTTGATTCCTGGTCAAGGCACACACACAATAAAAAGAGAGAAAAAGACAGTCCAAAAGTATAAAAATATTATTAATAGTTAAAAATAATGATTATATATGGAATGATAATATTTTGGATATATTAAGTAAAATAAAATTTACTATTAAATTAACTTGCCCTAGCCGGTTTGCTCAGGGATTAGAGCATCGGCCTACGGACTGAAGGGTCGTGGGTTCCATTCTGGTCAAGGGCACGTACCTCGGGGCATGTGCGGGAGGCAACCAATCGATGTGTCTCTCTCACATGTCTCTCTTTCTCTCCCCCTCCACCCCTTCCACTCTCTCTAAAAATCAATGGAAAAAATATCCTTGGGTGAGGATAAACAACAACAACAAAATTTAACTTCATCATGTTTTGTTTTGTTTTTAATACATTTTTATTGATTTCAGAGAGGAAGGGAGAGGGAGAGAGAGATAGAAACATCAATGATGAGAGAGAATCATTGATCGGCTGCCTCCTGTACGCCCCCTTCTGGGGATCAAGCTCGCAACCCGGGCATGTGCCCTTGACTGGAATCGAACCAGGGACCCTTCAATCTGCAGGCTGGTGCTCTATCCACTGAGCCAAACTGCCAGGGCCATCGTGTGTTTATTAAAACCTTTGTAAATGTGACTACTAGAAAAGTTTAACTTAGCTATGGTGGCTCATATTATATTTCCACTAAACAGGACTGTTCTAGAAGACACAACAGTTTTGTTGTCTGAGAAACAGCTTCTGAGGTAAAACACCCTTAAACCCTTCAGCCACTTGTGTTGTGAAATGATGTTCGGGTGCCTTCAGCCGCGGGAAGCACTAGCCACTAGCCAAGCTCTGCGTGGGCAAGGCCCCCTTTCAATAACGTGGCATCGGCAGGTGGCCAGAGCCCTTGGGGATGTGCTCACACGACCTGGTATCACCAAAGGACTTTGAGCAGATTTCAGCCATCAGCAGTGGAGAGCATCCCTGTGCTGACCGAATACGGTAGCCACGAGCCACATGTGACCATTTAAGTTAAAATTTAAAAAATAAAATAAAATTCGGTTTCTCTGACTCACTACCACCTTTCAAGCAATAGCCGTAAGTGGCTACTAGCTACCTTATGGGACAGCACCGAGAGCATCTTTCCATCATCACAGAACCGTTGATTGGACAGCGCCAGTCCAGCCCCCAGCCCAGGCCTCAGACCCCCGGCTGCCTTCTCTCTTGCTGTCCTACCAGAGAGCCCCCCTTTCCTTTCCTCTCCATCATCATCCTAGCCTGGCCCTGCCCTGCAGCTCCCTCCACACAGACTCAGAGACCCTGACAAGGCCCACATCCGATCAGCATCCGAGGGCTGTCACACCGAGTGGCACGAGCATTTACAGGGCAAGATTTTGGCTCCTAGCGGGGAAATACTCCCTAAGAGCTTTTTGAAGTGGTGTTACAGAGGTTAATGGTACAGGCTCTGGAATTATACAGTACTGGGTTCAAAACCCAACAGTGCCACGATCAGCTGTGTGATCTTGGGCAAGTTAACCTCTCAGAACCTCTATTTTCTCACTTGTAAGTAGGGATGATAACAGCTCGTGTTGCCAGGGCTGCAGCACTGGGGAGAGTCAATGAGATATATTTGTAAAGTGCTTAGCATAGTCCTTGGAAAATAGTAAATACTTGCTAGCTATTATTGAGGGAAAATAGTAGGATCTTGAGTTAAATGGGAACCAAGGGGTTATGAGAGGGTACGACTGGGGGTTGGGGGTAAGGGCATAGCAGCCATCTTCCCTCGTAAAGGCTAAGTAAGGCTCACAGAGTTAGGGCGGGCACTCCAGCCCCCTGGAGTTGTGAGTAAAGTCAGAATTTGCAAGATTTGAATGGTGAAGGGGTCAGTGGGAGGCAGCGGGGGGGCAGCTGGGTATAAAGCAGAGCTTGGCTTCTTCTATCTCACTTCTGCCTGGGGGCTTCATAGAGGCCCCAATAGACCGAGCTGTCAGTTGGAAGAGGCCATTGGGTAATTGAGGCCTTGATTTCTCTAGTAAAATGTTTATGAAGCCCATAAACTCATGCCTTTATTGGCCAGGCTCATTCCGGGGGATGGATGTGGCTCTCCGAGGTGTAGTTAAAGCACCTGCTGAACTCGGGCACCCGATGACTCCTCTGGCCTCCACCCAGACCACCAGGCAGAGCCACTGGCAGGGTGAAGCTGGGCAGAGTGGCCCTTAGAGGGCAGGGAGGCCAGCCAAGGCCCACCTCACATGCTCTTTAAACTCCTCAAAGCATTTATAAATGCCCTGTTTCTAAATGTGAATGGGCAGGAGGGAGACGAGGGCCGAGAAACCTGAGTCCTGGGGAGGCTGGCAACTTGCCCACAGTCCCTTGTGGGGTATTGGTCTTGTTCTTAGGGTTCTCTAGCCCAGGATCACTCTCCTCAACACTCTGTCCCTGTCTCCCCATCACCTGGGTCCTCACCTTGCCCTGACTTTGGTTCTGTAAGGGAAGAACGCCCACCCTAATTGGCTGTAGTCACGTGGGAGAGGGAAACTATGAACTTAGAAGACCTGTATTTCTCCCCTGGGCTTCCAAAGGGGAGTCTGAGAGTTGAATTAAGGTTCTGAATCCAGAGTATGTTTTGAGGAGGAAGGGGTGTGTGTGGGGAAGGGGTGTTGTGTGTATGTGGGGGAACGGGGTCTGGCACTTACAAACAGCCCCAGAGGACTCGGATGGCTCAGAGGCCCTGCTCAGCTTCAGCATGGGGTGATTGATGCATCTGGGCCTTTGCCTGGTGACCTTGCTCTGAGAAGCCCCTGGATCCCTTTGTCTGTATCCTCAGCCTCCTCAAGCCCCTCACCCCCTGCCTTGGGCCCCTGAACCCCAGCCCCTCCCTGCCAACTTCCCACTCTACCACCAGCTCACCAGTCCCCCCGGCCCCAATTCTAACACAAAAGGCAACTTTGTCTTTCAAGTCAGCAGCCATAAATCCACGTCTCTCCCCTCCCTCCCAGCAGCCACCTCTGACAAACGGGGGCCTGGACGGGGGAGAGGTGGGAGGCCGTGGGGAGCTGGCCTCAGCTTGGGAAAGGCCCTGTATCCAGCTGTTGGCCCACTGTAGAACTGGTGAGCACCGGACCTTTATGGCCTGATCTTTGATTCCAATGGACTGTAAGGCCCAATGCACGGCTGCAGGGGCGGCAATTTGGGGCTCTCCGCAGCCCCTGGGTCTGGCTTTTACGGCCCAAGGAAAATAAAACCTCTCAAAGCCCTACTTTTAATTAGCCCACAATCCGGAGGCTCCCGTTCTTCCTCCAGATCAAGCCATGAGCTCCTCCCTCTGCACCCTCCAGCCTTCAGTGGAGTGTGGGAAGTGTGCCTGGGGGAGTAGGTGCTGTGGGACATAGGCTTGGGAACCTCTCTTGAGCGACAGACTGGATGTGCCAGTGGGTGGGTGTGCCCCACTGCTTTCCGTGGTGGCCTCTGACACGCTCCGGGAGGGGGAAAGGGAGAGAAGCACACCGACCCCATGTGACTGCCCTACCTACCCCACTGGTAGGTTTGCAAAAGCAGTCCCAGTTTCAAATATTTGTTTTTATCCCATGTACTAGACAATGAGTCAGAGGATGAGTCCTGGTTTTTGGTTTGGGAAATATAGTCATCTGTCCTATTGACACAGCACACTCACTGGGCCGACTCCAAGCATTCATTCGACAGATACTTACTGACTGCCGATGTGTGGGAAAGGATGTCCTGGCGCCCCAGGAGCAAAGTCCCGCCATCCCACAAGCCTTGTCCTTAGATGTTCCCACCCAAGCTCCTAAGAAATGTCAGAAGGGTGAAAGCAGCAAGGTCAGCGTCTTAGAGCCCGTCACAGTAATATGGCCCCAAAAACCAGAGACCTGCAGAAACCACTGATGGTTAAAGATGAGATATTATTAAGTATAATTCTGAGAAATAGGGATTACTAGCCCTTCGGAGGCTCAGAGAGGTCAAGTAACTTGCCCAAGGACAAACAGCTGGCTAATGGTGTTAAGGAGTTAGAATGCTCTAACACCAAATCCAGCATTTTCCCCCCTGCACCACAGCTGCCCTGGGGACTGGGAGAGACACATTCAAATACTGTTCAAACATCCCAGATGATACCAAAGGACATTCACATTGAAAAAACACAGAGGCACACAACATCCCAGACCCTTATAAGCACCATGCCTACTCACATTCGGGCACCCATAACACAGCAGGTTTCACGTTAATTGAACTCCCCCAGAGTTTGAGGTAGGTTTCATAGAGTGTAACTAATGCAGATAAGCACCATGATAAGGTGGTGTTATCAACTCACTAACTGAGCCACACATGTTTCCTAAGTTCTATTAACACAGGTGAATAAACATCCAAGACAATTATACCAGGGTAGCTCATCCCTGAGCACTTCCAACTTGGCAATCCAGGAAGTCCGAGCTGCAGGACTACTCCTGTCACCGGCTGGGGCCTTGTAAAATAGAGGAGCAACTTATTTTCCTGGTTTTGGCGGGAGAGTAAAGAATTGTGAAATGCCAGTGGCTTCTGTGGGGTGAGATGGGGGAGGAGGCAGTGGAAATGTTAAAGGGAAGGGTAACCAGGGAGACTAATTTAGTCCTTTTAATAAGTGGATGTGATTTATTTTTACTTTTAAATTGAGGTATAACTGGCATACAGTATGTTAGTGTCAGGTGTACAACATAATGATTCAATATCTGTATATATTGTGAAATAATCACCTAATGTCTAAACATCCGTCGCCATATACATAGTTACTGAATTGTTTTTTTCTTATAATGAGAATTTTAAAGATCTATTCTCTAAGCAACTTTCAAAAGTGCATTACAGGTTGCAGGCTCAATCCCCAGTAGGGGGCGTGCAGGAGGCAGCTGATTCTCTCATCATTGATGTTTCTAGCTCTCTCCTTTCCTCTCTGAAATCAATAAAAATACATGTTGTTGTTTTTTTAAGTGCATTACAGCTCTCGCTGGGTGGCTGAGTTGATTGCATTGTTATCAGGACACATACCTAGGTTTCGGGTTTGATCCCCAATCAGGGTATGTACGGAGGCAACCAATTGATGTTTCTTACATCAATGTCTTATTTTCTCTTTCTCCCTTCCTCTTTCTCTCTCTCTCAAAAAAAAAAAATTAATTAATTAATAAAAACATATCCTCAGGTGAGGATTTTTTAAAAATGCATTACAGTTTTTTTTCCCAAAAATTTTATACATATTTTTATTGATTTCAGAGAGGAAGGGAGAGGGAGAGGGAGATAGAAACATAAATGATGAGAGAGAATCACTGATCAGCTGCCCTCTGCACGCCCTACACTGGGGATTAAGCCCACAATCCAGGCATGTGCCCCTGACCAGAATTGAACCTGGGACCCTTCAGTCCACAGGCCGATGCTTTATCCACTGAGCCAAACCGGCTAGGGTGCATTACAGTATTATTAACTATAGTTGCCTTACTGTACATTACATCCCCAGGACTCTATGAGCTTTTTGTTTTTAGATTCCACATATAAGTGAACAGAATTTGTCTTTCTTATTTAACTAGCATAATTCTCTCAAGGTCATTCATGTTGTTGCAAATCTGGATGTGTGATTTTGATAAAGCCAAAGCCCCTCTCTAGGCCTCTGTTTCCTCCTCTGTAAAATGGGGGTGTTTAGTTGGACAAGTTATAAAGTCTCATCCAGTTGCATCCTTTGAGACACATCTGCTTCCAAGCTCCAGCCAAGGGTACGGGGCTGGGAGTTCACTTAGGAATCACTCTCTGCCTTAGACTTGAAAATGTCCAGGCCCAGCAAAGCCCCTCTCCACAGCCTGCATGTCTCCGCCCATGTCAGGGTCACCAATCTTCCTTATGTAAACCTGCCCAGGCCCACAACATCCTTAACTTCCGTCATTCTGGTTGGGACACCGGATCTCCCTCACCTCCCGGAAGGGCGTCTGGTTAGGGGGCCCAGGCTGGAGCTATTAAGTAAATTGCTTTCACATGACCATGAGGTCTATTCAACAAAAACAGATACTTCCCCCAAATTTCCAGAGCCATATATTAGGATTTGTAGGGACTAATATAGTAGGAGTCAGTTAGTGGAGACACAACCTGGGATCATGCCTGGCTGTCACAGACTCTTATATGACTTTTCATTTCTAATCTTGGTTTTCTCAGCTGTAAAATGGGAGTGGGGCAGAATAGACAGAATAATCTTTGAATTCTATACCAATATTAAGATTCTGGCCCTGGCCGGATGGCTCAATTGGTTAGAGCATCCTCCCGATAGGCCAAGGTTGCACGTTCGATCCCTGGTCAAGCCATGTACAAGAATCAACCAATGAATGCATAAATAAGTGGAACAACAAATTAATGCTTCCCTCTCTCTAAAATCAATAAATAAATTTTTAAAAAATGATTCTAAGATAACACTGGGTAAAATGGTCCCTCTCCATCCATGAAAGGACCCTTTCTTGTTCTCGAACCTTGATCTGATGCTGTACTTATATCTCATGGCTCTACAGAATCTCTGGTGGCTCAACACAAAACCACAATAGAGTAAGGCCTGAAGGTCTTCTACCCCAACAACACTCCAGAATAAGCCCTCTCTGTTTTGGGGAAGATGGAGGCCTACATTCCATTCGAGGATCATGGTGTCTCAAGGAGTTACTGCCCCATCCTCTCCTTCTCTCCCACAGCAGCTAACTTGGTCACCAAATCCCAGTCTACCCTCCCTTTTCCATCCCATTGCCTTGGCTTAGGCTCATATTACTCTGTTTCTGTAATAGCTTCCGCCTTCCAGCCTTCCCACTTCTAGTCCTCTTTCCAACCTTCTTCCTCCATCCTGAATCCATAATTATCTTCCTGAACATCCAATAGGACCATTAAACATCTCTGGTGGTTCTTCATTCCTTGAATCAAGGTACATTCCTTTGAATGGCATTCAAGGTCTTTGTTATTAAGTTCTGTTTCATCTTTCCAGCCTCAAATGCCAGCTAATTCTGTCTTTTAAAAAATATATATGTTTTGATTGATTTTGAGAGAGAGAGGAAAAGCGAGGGAAAGAGAAACATCGCCAGCACGCAGCCCAACCAGGGATGAACTCAAAACTTGGGCAAGTGCCCTGACCAGGAATGGAACCAGCGACCCTTTGGTGCATGGGAGGACACTCAACCAACTACGCCATAAGGGCCAGGGTCAGCTAATTGTCTTCATGTCATTTGTACTCTGACCATGCAAGACAAGTTTGCCTTCCTTGGACATACCATAGATGTTCATGCTTATATTTCTTCTGCTGTCCCCTCTGCCTGGAGCTCTTTTGCTTCTTTCTCTATGAGCACCTTCATCCTCCACATCCTCCAAAGGCGGCAGAATTCATTCCTGCCTCAAATATGTTGTCTTGTGCATCTTCCCTAGCCCTTATCAGACTGTATTAGAGTCCGTTGTTCACACATCAATCCTCCTACTAGTCTATGAGTCCCTTAGGGGCAGAGGAGTCAAATTTATCTTTCTACCCTCCAGTACCTAGAACAAATAAATAATAAGGTAAATAATAAGTCCTCATAAACCGTTTCCTGAGTGCTGACCTTAATGGGTCACATGGTTGGGGAGTGGGGGGCGGGGGGGAGGGCATTCTCCATCATCTTCGCTTCCACCCTACCCTGCCACAATTCAGTGTCTGCCCTTGGGTAAGCTTCTTCTCTACCCGGGTCTCAGCTTCTTCAGTAATGAGTTGGATTAGGCTCCCCCATCAGCAAACGTGGCTGTGCATCAGAATAACCTCGGGGGCTGGGGAGCCGGGCAGGTTTCTGGTCTGCACTGCCCGAGGGTCAGACCCCTCGATCTGGCGCGGTGCTCAGGAATCTGCATTCCTATTAAAGCTCGGGAAGGTGTTTCATATGGACAGCCAGGATTGGGAACCCCTGGTCTGCCAGGTTCTCCAAGATGCCTCCTCTTCCCTGGGGCTCCAGCCTCAGACGAGGGCGTATTCCTGGCCCAGCCCCTCGAGCCCGGCGGGAGGACCCTGGCCCAGGCCGTCTGACTCCAGTGCCAGGAGGCGTAGAGCGGGCAGCGGGGCGGGTGGAGGAGCCTGTGGGCGCCCAGCCCCCGCGGGGCCCCAGTTCAGGCATTCGGGTGGCGGGCGGGGTCAGGGCCCCGAGCCCCGAGGCCCTGAGAGCGGCTCGCTCGGCGGCAGGAGTAAGTGGGACCATCTGCTGCACTCCTCCGGGGTCAGCGCTTTGTGTCACGCTCCCATCCCCCCGGCTCCTCCCCCTCCTTGCCCTTTGACTCCCGGGACTCAAAGGAAAAAAGCACTTGAGGTCCCGAAGAAAGCTGGAGCGGGACCGGGGGCGGGGCGGCCGCGGGAGCTGGGGCCGAGCAGTCCCGGGGAGCGCGGGGAGCGCGGCCGGGCCGGGCCGGGGAGCACCGGCGGGTCCCCTCCGCAGCGGCCCGGGATCGAGCCGGCGGGGCGGCTCCCGGGGGAGGCGGCGCCGGTTCCCACACCCGCCGGGCCCGCCGGGCCCCTTTGAAGTGGCCGCAGCTGCACACCCCGGCCCGCGGCTAATCCCGCCGAGCGGGGTCCCGCCCCCCCGCATAGCCATGGTGTCCGCGCTGAATGGCGCTGGCTAATTACCTCGCTCGCACCGCCGCGGGTGAATGAGAGAATCCGGCATTGTGCGCGGCGAACGGAGAAAATAAGACAGCCATTGTCCTCACACGCCAAACGAGGGTTTGATGTCGCTGGGGCGAGCGAGGCACCATTTCCCGCCACCCCCTCCCCGCAGCGGGGCTCGGCGGTGGCCCCGGGGAAACTGAGGGCCGGCGGACACACCCGGCCGGGAGCTCCCCTCGCCCCTCCACCACCCGGCTCCTCGCCAGGCTTTCCCCGCCAGCAGGTTCTTAGGGGCACCTAAGACAGACGCAGGCCTGGCCCTGCATTCAGCAGGCTAATTAGATTTCGTCCCGAACACACGGAACAGTCGGTGGAGTTGTGTGCCACCACCGGGAAGGGCTGGAGAAGTTCAGAGAAGGGCTGGGAGAGGTCTGAGTGGGGAAGGCAGGAGAGAGAGACTCCGGGAAAAGCCGGGGAAGGAAGGTGGGGAACCGTGGGGAGCCTGGACTGAGGAAAGGACTGGAGTGTACTCAGGAAGGAAGAGAGCCATGGCTGGAAAGGGGGGACCCAAGTTACAGAGGGGCTGCAAAGCCAAGCTGGAATGTGGATGTGAGGCCCCTGTTTGATCTGAGGAAGGGCCCCATGGGAGTGGTGGGCTGAGAGGTAAGATTGGAGTTCCAACCACATGTCCAAGGAAACGGACTCATCATCAGAAAGGGGACTCGTCTGGGGCATTTCCCTCTTTTTCACGTATAAGGATACGAAGTAACTCAGCCTAGAAACCAGACCTAAAGGAAACCACAATGCCGATGGACAAGCAGATTCTTCGTGCTAGCTCAGGCTGCCTCCTCTTCACCATCACCACCAAGCAAGGCTGGCTTTCCCTTGGGGAGGGGGACGAGAAGGAGATGACATCCTTCAAGATAGGAAGTGTCTTATTTTGCTGTTCCTCAGAGTACTTAGTTCAGAGGAAGGTAGGTACAAGATAGATGCTCCTGGAAATTTGTGGATTTGAGAACGGACCTGCTTTAATATCCCTTCATTCCACACATCCTTTTCCTGGGAGCACATACGTTCTAATCACTGCTGATGGCCCTTAAACTATTTCTGCCTAAAGGAAGAATGTAATATGGGTCAATGTTCTATTGGGCTCATCAAATGATACAAAGGTCTGGTATGTTGCTCAGATCAACAGTAGGCCGTTGGGCTGAAACAGTCACTCATAGTTACACCACACATTTGATGCAAATCACAGAGCTCTTTCTAAGGCTACAATCTTATTTTTTTAAAATATGTTTTTATTGATTTCAGAGAGGAAGGGAGAGAGAAACATCAATGATGAGAGAGAATCATGGATCGGCTGCCTCTTGTACACCCCACACTGGGGATTGAGCCCGCAACCCAGGCATGTACCCTGACTGGGAATCGAACCTGGGACCCTTCCTTCAGTCTGCAGGCTAATGCTCTACCCACTGAGCCAAACCAGCCAGGGCACTACAATCTTTTCTAATGCCCAAGTCACCACAGCTAGATTATAAAACCTTTGTGGGCCACCCGTAGCCAAAGTCATAAACAGGACCATCCATCTACACATCCATTTATCCATTTATTTGAGAATAAAATTAAAGAACGGACAACAATATTGAGACTGAGTAACCAGCAGACAAAATTGTTCCTTGCTCTGACCAACCAACCATATTTAACATTACAAAGCACTAGTTGTAATAGTAATTAATACATGAGAAGAATGATTTTATTTTTATTTTTTAAATACTTTTTATTGATTTCAGAGAGGAAGGGAGAGGAGAGAGAGATAGAAACATCAATGATGAGAACCACTGATCAACGGCCTGCTGCACGCCCCACACTGGGGATTGAGCCCGCAACGCAGGCATGTGCCCTGACCGGGAATCGAACTATGACCTCCTGGTTCATAGGTTGGAGTTCAACCACTGAGCCACGCCGGCTGGGTGAGAAGCATGATTTTAAAGAAGAGAAAAATTTAAGTGTAGCTCATTGTTTTTCTGACCCATTCCTTAATCAACTCTGGCCATAACTTCAGATGTGATCCATAATGTTTTTCTTTATAATTCTCCTAAATCTGCATCTTAGAGTCATACTTTTTCTGCCTAGGGCTCTAGAACCTTAAGCTCACTTGGCATCATAGCACCTGCTGCTGCTGCTGCAGCACTGCTCCGCTTAGGCCAATCAGCTAGTTCTGCTTAGCCAGTTGGTTTGCAGAGCTCCAAAACAAAACCATCAGATAAAGCAGAGCTGCTGTGGATGGGGTAGATATGGAGGCCCGGAGCTCCAACAATCTAGCCTTCCTTCCACCACCCCCGTCTCCAGACCCTAAGCCCCCTCCAAGGCCCAAGGACTATAAAGAATGATGCCTAAAGTCCCCTGTTCTAGAGGAAAAAAAAAAAAAAAAAAGATTTATCCAAAGATCCTACAACTAGATAGCAGGTCTAAGGACATTTTAACACTATAAGGACCACTAGCTTCATTTCACAAGACTAAAATGACGATTCAAACAGGAACTACAAATATAATTGTTACTATATATTACTATAGGTGTGTCTTTATGGTTTGCCTGGATTTCAGCAAGAATGTCTGAATGTCTAATCCCCAGATAAAGTATACTTTAAAAGATGATCCACTATTCGAAAGGCAAGAGTTGTCTCCAGGCCCAAATTAGAGACTCAATACTTTCAACTGAAAAAGTGCTTTCAAAGGAAACCTATTTCCCCTCACATCTCTTCTTTCTCCATACCCCAGACCATAAGTAACTTTAAAAATAATGCTCTGTGGGTGAGTATTCTGATAGGAAGATAATGAATATAATAGTGAGAATCTGTTTTTTTCTCCCCTTATCCATTTCCACAGCAATCGGCATTCACAGAACGCTTCGTTATCACAGTTATGACTTTTCAAGATAACAGGAAGGTAGGCATGTTCATGCAGGCCTAGTCTTTTCGAAGAGGATGCACGAGAAGCTGGAGGGCAGCGGGATGCTTCTCAGCATGGACCCTGGCCTGTTAGATCTTTGGGGGATGGGGCCAGTGGTCTGGCATCCTGGGACATTCTCCAGCTTGCCTGGGAAGGTGTGCCACTCTGGGGTGACTGAGTACTAGTAGCCACCTGTCCTGGGGTAGCAAGACTGAATTCTGAACTCACCAGGCCGAGTCCTTCCCACTCAGCCCTAAGTTGTGGCACCTTCAGCTCAGTCTAATCCCTCCCCTCCCCCAGGTGGCCAGCGGTGGGACCCTGGGAGAAGGCCATTTCAAGGGAACAGAATAGGGAGATAGGGGTGCCTTTTAAGACCAGAAGAGGGTGGGGAAGGAGACTTAGGGCACAGTTAGATGCAGACATGCCCCCTCAGCTCCTGACATAGGGACTCAGAGAATGGTTTAGTCATTTCACAAGACTAAAATGACGATTCAAACAGGAACTACAAATATAATTGTTACTATGTATTACTATAGGTGTGTCTTTGTGGTTTGCCTGGATTTCAGCAAGAATGTCTGAAAATCCTTGGGGAGTAACATCTGACTCAGCTTTATCAGCCCTCCCTCACCCCGCCCCCTACCCTAGGCTGTTTAGCTTCAAAGCGTGATGGACCCAAAGCAGGCAGGAAGTGTTCCTACCCTTCCATTTAACACACCCACAGCTCCTCATCCTCTCACCCTCTCCCAGTGCGGACTTTTGGGCACTGAGGACGTGGAGAATCCAGCCCCTCCCTTCAAGGAGCTTGCAAACCAGTGAGAGGGACAAGCTATATACTCTCTGTCTCAGAACAGACTGAGTCTTCTGACCCCCTGTACCCCCCAAAAGCAAAGCTGGGCACACCACCCAATGCATCTTTCTTGAATCGACATAATAAAAGCCATATCACTGTATTTCAGGAAAGCCTTGATCCTATCAATATCACCGTTAACAGCTTGCTTGTAATTATTTTGATTTTGTCACAGTTTGATGAGAAAATGACTGATTTGAGAAGCAAAATCAGAAATACAGGAGGGCAGAAATATCAAAGAGGCTCAATCTTGAGACTTTCTATGTAATGTTATTGGTAATCTGACATAATAGAAGGAAGAATATTCCAATCCGCAAGTGGGCTAAATTAGACAGGGCTTCTCGAAAGTACTAAAGGTTCGGAATACAATTTAAAGGTACCTCCAAAAGTTGGGGTGAATGAAGGGCATTGTTACAGAGAGAGGGGAGAGGGTGACATTCCATATAAGCCAGGATGTAAGAGGCAAAACAAAACTAAGCCATAAGGGGATGAAGATAGCAGAAAAAGACCCAAGAATTGTTTACCACAAGCCAAATACTGGGTTTCAGTTCTCTGAGGTCCTGGCTCTGAAGTTAGAGCCCACATCTCACTTGGCCAATCAGCATGCTGGGCAGAGCATCTGGACCTTTCTGTCCCAGCAATTCCCAACATGCTGATTGTACACCCGGGACTTGGGCAAGGCCCTCTCTCTGGGCCTCAGCTTCCACAGCAGGGATATGAGAAACATGGGCAGGAGGCTGGGGGAGAGGAGAGAGTAGGCCCACCAAAACCTAAAAAGCTTTACCCCCACCTCAGTCCCGTCTGCCCCTGGGTGAGAGCACTCCCAAGCACTGTTGGAGAGACAAGCTCCCATCCTGTGTTCAAGTCTGCTATTCCATAATGGCTCCGGCACCCTCTCTGCTTCTGGGCCAGCTCTGTTGGAAGGTCTGCCCACAAACTTCTGTCTAGCTGTAGCCCCTTGTCAGAAACCCGTGGCCTACACCCCAAGCCAATACTGAGAAAGGGGGCTGGTATCTCCACTCCCCTGCTTCCTTTCACCCGCCGGGACCAGTTCCAGGTTCCCGGGTTACCAAGTGAAAAAGTCTCTTCCACCCTGGCCAGCGCAGGCCAGGGAAGTAGTGACCTCGAGATACCAAGCCGAGGGCTCCAGGAAGCAAGGGCCCCCCGCACTCACAGGTAAGAGACACTCACACGTCCACACGCGCACTCGTACTTGCCCCACAGACACCGGAGCGCGGTTACTGGACAGCCCCGCGGCTGCGCGGCGCAGGGTTAATTGAATGCACATTGCTTCTGCGGGCGGGAAGCGGCCGCTTTGTGCTGGGGCCGGGGTCGTTTTCAGGGCCCGGTTGCTCCCGGGCCACTCTCTCTCTCTCTGCTGCGCTCGGCCCCCAGGCGGAGAGCGAGTCCCTGCGCGGGGACAGGCTTCGCAGGCGACCCGGCTCCAGGAGCGCACGCAGGACCTGAGAGCACAACGCAAAACTCCGCGGGGACCCGCCGGTCGCTCTGGCCGCGTGCTCAGGCGGAGGAGGGCAGCCACCCAGTGGGGGCAGCGAATGAGGGTGAGAATGACAAGAGCGTTTTCTGCAAAACTTTGATCTTGACATTTTAAAAAGGAGGAGGCCCAGCTCAGCGCGCCAGGAGAGCTCGAGATGAGAGGGATGGAGGGAGATGGAGGAGAGAGCTGGAGCGAGCCTGGAGAGAGGCAGAGAGGGGAGAGGCTGGCAGGAGGAACCGGGCTCAAAAGGAAAACCAGTCAGTGTCTCCGAATTTTAGAAGTGGGAGGGGACTTGAGGAATCTTTTAACCTGGTCCTCTCCACACCACCTCCACCTATGAGGGAACCAGTCACTAAGGGGTGGGTTGAATATTTACACATTAAAAGCATCTTCTTGCTGAAGTGGGAGCCAGGGAGGGCAGAGAGGTAAGCATGATGGTGTCTAAGTCAAGTCCAAGCTCCTCTCATGACCCTCAATCAATAATGGTGAGACTGGAGGAGGTGTCCCCTCCCAGCCTGGCACCTCCAGGACCGGGCCCTCTCCCAGCTTCTCTGCCCTGCTGAAACATAAACTAAGGGTGCCTCCATTGGTGGATGGGTAGCAGGACCCTACTCATCCTCTTCCCTTCAAAAGACAGGCAGGATAGTACTCTCACCCATTTCCCACAAAGACAAACTGAGGCCTAGCCCTTTAAGGGAAGAAGGAAGCTTGAACCCCGAACCAGCCCTCAGTGCAAGTCTACGTGCATCTCAGCCAGCTTCCAGCTCCTTGAGGGTGTCTGTGGTCCCCCATAGTCCCGGCAAGAACACTGGGGTTTCATTATAGGTAGGGTTTGGGGATAAATTCTAGGTTGTCCTTGATTTCTCCCCACAAAAGTGCATAGAGTATTTGCAGGACACAATCCCAGGTGGGAAGGGGCTAGTTTGGGAGGGGGACATGGAGGGGTGCCCATGGCAGGCAGGGCCACAGGCTGGGGCTCCAGGAATTATTAGCCCCCTAAACCAAGGGCCTTCAGGTTGGGGATGGACGTTGGAACCAGGACCCTCACCGGAAGTCAGGCTGTGGAGAAGAGAGTGTGAGAGCACTGCGTACCCAGGGCTGCTGCAGGCTCCCCAGGGGGCCTCGTTTGGTGCTCCCTAGAAGTGAGAGCCCCCTTCCTGGTTCTCACCTCAGGCCTGGCCTGTTCCAGAGACCCACAAAGGTCCCCACTCCTCTTGCCAATAAGGACCCCAGCGCCACACCTGGGGCTGCCCCTCCCTGCAGTGCTGCTCAGGTTACTGGGCAGCCTTTGTCCAACCCACTGTTCCGTGGGGCCAAGAGGGCAGGGGACCCTCAGCTTGGCGTGGGGGCAGAATCTCTCAGCCACCACAGCAGGTAGGGACTGTGGCCTGGAGTGGGGTTGGGGAGGGGGGGCACGTGACTCCCGGAGGCCACCTTGCCCAGGCGAAGGGATAGCACAAGGACAATCAGCAGCCTTGCTCTTCCCGCTTGATTACGGCTTTTCCCTGCCTCCCCCCCCCCCCCCCCCCAACAGGACCCCTGGGGAGAAGGATCCTTCTCAAACCATACCAGTTCCTCTCCTGTGATTTGTTCTGAATTTTCAAACAAAGAGTAATTATGACAGATGTGGCGCAATCAGCATCATTATTCAGGGAAACAAGAAAGGGAAAGGGAGCTGAGGAGCCCCAGGGGGAGGGTAACTTGTCTTCCCTCTGAGGGAAGAAGCAACCCCCGCCTCCACCTTCAGCAGCCCCAGCACCCTCCTAATTTCCTTTCCTGGCAGCCAGCTCTGCCCCAGCCAGCCCTGTCCAACCTCACAGCTAAAAAACAGTCAGAGGGTGTCCCGTAGGATGCAGTTCTGCTCTAGCCCACAATAGGGCCTGGGCTCTTTCCAGCGGTCCTCCCTATCTGGCTGACCCGTGCTGGGAATCCATGATAACCTGGGGTCAGAGGCTCGTTCAGCTGTGTGACACTGGGCAAGTGCATTTTCCTCATCTAAAACAGTCAGAGGACAACCTCACAGCTAGAGTAAGACCCTCTATGCAGAGCGGAGCATCCCAGCCTAGCTGGCCCTTCAGACTCCCCAAGGGCCTCCAGCAGTGCCTGGGGATGGTGGGGGCAGGAGGAGGGCTGTAGCCCTTCCTGGCCCACCCAGACGTGGCTCCCACTCTGGCAAGGCTTCTAAGCTGTCCTCTACTCCCAATACTCCCGAACCCCCACCCTGCTCATGCCCAGGTACCTGCCTCCATTTCTGAGGCATTAATACCGATTATGTTCTCAGGGGACTCTAGCCCCCTCGAAGGATTCAGGCCATTGAATTTTGGGTCAGGCAGACCTGGATTTAAATCCCAGCTTACCTACATACTGTGTACCTTTGGGCAAGTTAATTAACCATTCTGGGCTTCTGTTGTTTACTCATCTGTAAAAGAGGACTAGTAATAGCCATTAGTGGAATTGTTATGGGAATTAAGTAAATTAATACATGGAGGGCTTAAGACAGCGCAGCTCCATAATACTAGGACTGCTTCTACAACTACTAGTTACTTCACCACCAAAACCACTCAGCTCAGCATCCAGTGTGCTTGGGAAACTCAGAGGCCCTCTGTAATATACCATGAATGTCAGGAGGCCCCACCCAGGGTTTGCTGGTTAACATTCCCATCCAGAACCACAACCACCAACAAAGCCTGGGGCACATCAGGACCTAATAAAAAGAGAAATGAGCCTGCCAGTCTGCCCTGGGAAGATATAAAAAGATCCCCTCTTTTTCAACCAGAGAGAAGTGAGACACTGGGGAAGGCTCAGGGCCTCAGTTTTTGAATCTGTAAAATGAGAAGATTGGGCCAGAAGAGCTACACAGTTTCTCCCGAGGTTCTGGATGCCTGGGATCTGACCTGAAGGCGGGGAAGACCTCAAAGACCCTACACGGGCTAGGAATTTTAGGATGCTTTTGCTGCAGCCTGCAACTCAGTGACAGGACTAGAATTTGGTTCTCTTTCCTGGTGGTCTGCCCCCTCCTCTCCATTTAGGTGGTCTGGTCTCCATCTGCCCACCCCAAGTCCCTAGGGCCTCCTGCTTGTCCCCCCTCACATTCCAATGGCCTTGGGGGCAGCAGCCAGACCAGAAAGTCCAGTTCCTGCCCATTATCACTGTTCACATCTGCACTGCAACCCAACACCAGCATTCCAGAGAGCTGCCCCCACCACCCACTGTGGTCAGTGTCCAGGCTCAGAGACAGGCCCCAAGCAGGGGCCAGGGTTCTCAGATTCCTCCCAGTGAAGGTCGGCCCCTGGGGAGGCTTCGACTTGCTGGGGAAGCCAGGGACCCTTTCCTTTGGGGTCCTCTTTGAACCTGACCCTCACAGTCTGTCTTCTTCCTATCTCTTTGTTTTGTGCTGAGGTCTGAGCTCACCTACTTTGCTCCTGAAATAGGAAGATCTCCCTCCAAGCAGAGCAGAGGATGGTGGGACACAGAAATCACCCCAAAGGGAGAAAGAGGCAGGAGGAAGGACAGGGCAATAGAAAGAAAGGAGCTAGAGAAAGAGAGACAATAGGTAGGACAAGGCAGGAGAAACTAGGGATGAGGGATGATAAAGACAAAGACCTTAATCATGGTCTCACAGGAAGGCAGAGAGGAGGAGCAGTGTATGTATAGGAGTATCAAACAGCAGAGAGACCAAGATCCAGAGAAGAGCTGAAGAAGGGTGAGTGGGAGGGAGAAGCGGGGATGTGAGCCCTTGGCATCAAATTTTGCTCCCCCTGCCTGAATCAGGTGGCTGGCTGGCCTGTATTAAGCCCAGACTCCCCACTCCCTTCATTTCCCTGTGATCTGGCCAGGCGCCCCTCCTGCTTGCCCCTCTTCAGGCCTTTGTTCCACCCCGGGCCTTTCCACCAGTTCTGCCCACCCTAGCTCTCTAGCCTGGCCACAAAGCTCCAGGGAAAAGGGGTTCCCACAAGAAGGCCCTTCAAGGAGAGCTGGACCCCAATCTTGGGCCCCATGCACATCCTTTAGGCATGCACCTATTTGCTCAAGTACCCACATAGGTACATATGGCAATACACAGGCATGCACGCACACACATACACATACATAAGGTCTCTACATTTCTTGTTGCATCAAGGTTATGGCCAGAGAATCTTAGGGGGGCATAGGTTAATTACACAAGGCAGACAGTTTTGGAATCACTCGGTCCAGTTTAAACAAAGACAGCAGTGAGCTGTTTGGTTTTCCATCCTGGGTGCCCTTCTGTTCCATCCTACTTTTATTGAAGGCTGTGTACAACAGCCTTCAAGCTGCTGTGAAAAGTCTCTCTCTTACACACACACACACACACACACACACACACACACACACACACGCCTGCAGGGACTCTGCAGAAGAGAGAGAAAGGCAATACAAGAAGGCCAGGAGTGAAAAAGTCCTTTCTCCCTGGGGGTGGGGAGGGGACAAGGGGTTAAGGGGGGCTGGGGGCCTGTTTCATTTGCAGGCTGCAAATGCCTCTCCTATTCACCGGCCCACATTCCCAGCCAAGGCGCCTGGCCAGGGACAATGCCGGGAACAGGAACAGAGAAGATTTGCACATTGTGTTCAAGGGGCCAGCTGGCTGCCTTCGACAGTGGAGCCAAGGTGTGGGAACCAGAAGCATTCGACTTCCACACTCAAGTCCTGCGGGTGGAAGTGAGGGGAGCCCTCCCCCAACGGGCCTGGGGATACAGGCCTCATCCAGCCAGGGAATAAAGTCCAAGGCGGGAGACCCCAAGATCCAGCCATGAGGGATTCCAGGCAATTTGGTCTCTGATTCACACCCCATCTGGCGAGGAAGAGAGAGTCTCAGTTCCTCTAGAGATAAACACGCAGCAGCAGCCACCCCATGATCGTGCGTGCCCCGAGTGTGTTATATTCCCCTGCCGATCCTCCCTGTTCACAAGCTTCTGTTCCTTTGAGCTATGCTATCAATTACGAGGCAGGGAGAGAGAGAGAAAGCAAGAGAGAAGCAGAGAGAGAGAGAAACAAGAGAGACAGAGTTTTGCACCCAGAAGCCACATGTTCTTTAGTTTTTACCAGGCTCCACAGGCAGGGGATGTGAGAAATACAAAAGAAAGAGAAGCCCTTTAGGACCTTAAAATCTAGTTGAGGAGTCAGATGGAATATCCAGCGACAAAACAGTTACTTAACAATGCAAGCAGCCATCACTGAGAGGAAGGTTGAGCCTGAATGCCACAGACCACAAACACTGCCTGCCTTAGCAGGGGGCAGAAGAAATTACTGTAAGCTAAATGGTCTTTAGGGAATGACTGGGTGAAGAGGAGCAGGGGCAAAACTAGACTGGGAAAAGGCCCAAAGAAGACAGATGTGTCCCAGGGGTTGGCTGGATGACAAGGAAGCCTTACTACCTTAGGGCAGAGATGAACCTCAGTCCAACCACCCAACTTTACAACGAGAAAAGCGAAGCCCAGAGAGGGTGACTGACTTGCCCAGAGCCACACAGGACACCTGGTGTCCAGGTAAGGGTCTTCCCATGGTACCTTACAGCTTCTCAGGAGTGTCAGAAGGCGTTGGTCTGTGGAAGGCTGACTAGCAGGTAAAAGGGCCTGAACCTTACCCATCTGCACCTACTTCTGTGCCATGGCATACATACGGGTAAGCTGCCTGTGGCATGAGAGCAGATCTAGGCACCATCACACCAGTGACACTTCAGGACCTGATTACTGTCCTGGTGGGTAGGCAGACATGCATTTGAGGGCCAGTGGGGGAGACTCTCTCTGCTGAGCTGCTCTTCCCGGAGGAGAGAAGAGCCTGGTTTTCACATACCACGTCTGAGTATATAATCTCCGGGTGACAAAGGCCTCCAGGGTTACAGCCACTTCGCCCACTGCCCTGGACAGAAGCCCCCTGAATCCAATGAGCCCCTCTACACAAGCTCTACTCCCCAACAGCTCCAGCCCATAGTTTTCCTGGCACCCCCACCCCCCACCCAGACCTGGTTACACACACCTATGCCCAGACTCTGCCCGCAGATCCACACAACCAAGGATCTTGCTGCTGAAAGAGGGTTTCAGAGTAGTTGCTTAAACTGCCCTCCCTCAGACAGGTTGAGGATGATGTGGACTTTAGAAGTGGGTAACGGAGGGCCTGAGAAACAGTGATTTACTGAAGTAGAGACAGAAGGGATTAGAACTGGACTTCCTCCCCTCTCACCACACCCCACTGCCTCTTTCTAGGGATCTGGACTCACCAGGGGCATTGCTGGAACCACCACAACTGACAGCTTAGAACTTCACATTTCTCACCTCTAATGCCTCCCCAGAATAATAATAGTTAATCTTTAAGGAACACTTTCTATGTGCCCTGTACCTGCTAAGTTCTTTACACATATTATCCTAGGTCATCCTCACAAGATTTCTCCTTGGTATTATTTCCCCATTCTAAATATGAGGAAACTGAGACTCAGAGAGATTAAGAGACTTGCCCAAGTCCATCTAGCCAGCGTCTTGTGGCCTGCATAGCCCACCTGCTTAACCACTGCTGGGCCTGCCCAGTCAGGATGGCTCAGGCCGGGAGGGAGGCAATCCTGGCTTTTGAGAACCCAGCCAGCATTGAAACGGGCTGGACCTCACCCTAAACTAGTGGTCAATACCCAGCACTACCAACAACAACAATAATGAGCATTTCCTAGATGCCAGGCCTGTGCCAGGTGCTTTACATCCATCTCCTCATTTAATCCCCCAACAGTCCCGATAGGCTGATGGGATTATGCCCATTTTTTAAAGATGAGGGCACAGAGGTCAAGAGGGTTAAGTAACTTGTGCTTAAGGACACATGACCAAGGAGTGTCAGAGCCAGGGTTCAAACCCACCTTGGTCTGAACCTCATGGCACAGAAGTAGGTACAAATGGGTAAGGTTCAGGGGTCCTGAAGCCCATGTACTTCTGACTTCACCATGCTGCCTATAGACCCCACACCAGTGATTATGACACGGGCGTGGGTTCTCCAGCACCTGGGGACCAGCAGCGTCAGCATCAGCTGGGCTTCTGTTAGACATGTAGAACCCCCCTTGGCCTAGACCTACTGATTCAAAATCCGAATTGTATCAAGATCCCCAGGCAATTCACAGGCACAATAAAGTTTGGGGAAGTCCTGCTCTAGGTCACATAGCTCTTCACTCCAGTTCCCCAAGGGGCCTGACACCAAGAACTGAGGCCAGGCCCTGGCCGGTATGGCTCAGTGGATAGAGCGTCGGCCTGCGGACTCAGGGGTCCCGGGTTCGATTCCGGTCAAAGGCATGTACCTTGGTTGCAGGCACATCCCTGGTGGGGGGTGTGCAGGAGGCAGCTGATTGATGTTTCTCTCTCATCAATATTTCTGGCTCTCTATCCCTCTCCCTTCCTCTCTGTAAAAAAAAAAGAACTGAGGCCAGGAAGTGAAGGGCAGGAACTGAGGGCTTCTGCCTGAGGGGAGCAGGGGAGCTGGGAGAGGATCCCCCAGTTATCACCCCTCCTGTAGGTAGCCATCCCTCTTTGAGTCATCCAGGCACACAGAACTCAACAGGTATGAGTCAATGCACATGTTCCCTCTAGAACCATGTGCCCTCTCTAGAACCCCTCCAGAGGGATGGCAGAGGGCCTCGCAGGGCCTCACAGCCCAGCTTTAGCCGATACCCAAAGGCTTGGGAGAATCCCCAGGCCCCCTCAGGAAGGGGTTAAAAAAGAACAAGTCACATTCGGGCTCCGATAATTCCACTCCCTGGTAGAGTTCCCTGGAGTGCTCCCTGCCTGAATCCCAGGGAAGGAGGGAGCTGGAGGCTGGGCGCGGACTTGGGCAGCTTGCTTTTGTTAGCCATGTCAGTGCAGCCGCCTTTAAACGAAGATGAAAGTACTGGCTCCCACTACTGGGCACCTTCTATGTGCCAGGCAAAGTGTGGGGTGTGCTAGTCCCCACAACCATCTCACAGGGTAGGGTGTACATGTTACAGGTGAGGAAACTGGGCCATGGAGAGGCTGACCTGTCCAGGGTTTCCCTCTTAACAAGTGTCTCCATTTTCAACCCCCCAAACAATAAGCACATGGAACAGCAGGGCGGAGAAAACAGACATGCTAGAAGCTTGACCCACATGCTAGGACCCTGACCCACTCCATCCTAAAAGGGAGATACTTGGAACTGAGGCCCCCAAGGAATCAGCCTGCAGTTCAGCCCACTCTGGTCAGGCCAACGTTCAAAGCAGCGTCTGAGCCCACTGGGGTGGAAGGGGGGTATTCCCAGGGGTCAGCCCGGATGTCTCAGCACACCTGCCCACATAGACATGGACCCCATCTGCTTCACTGGGTTAGTCCTCTGGGTGGACTGTGTGTCTGTAAGGGGTGCTTAGCATGCGCCTCCCCATCAGTCCCTGTGAAGCAGGCAGGAGAAGTGGGGCCTCAGAGGTCTCCTCACACCTTTCCAGCACAGCACCCTCCCAGGTCACACCCCATCTGCAGTGCCTGCAGGTATACGGGCAGGGAGTTCGTCCCAAAGGAGGAAACCTAGGCAACTAAGCAGCTCTGCAGGTTTCTAGGGACATCAGCCTGTGAAGTGAGAAAAGGGGATCCAGCCCTGCTTGCTTGATATCCAAGCGTTCCCCCATGGGGCCCCCCGCCTTGTGGGGTGGAGAGAGGCCATATCAGACTGCCAGTGTTTGGGGGCAACACCCCCCAGCTTTCCCCGGACCCCAAAGGCTTAACGAAGGTGACCTCACCCACCACTGCTTCCCCCAGCCAGAGCCCACAGTGCAGTTTTTTATACTGTTAGGCATTTAAGGAAACCAAACATCTTGAAAGTATTACCATTTATAGAAAAACACATTTACAATTAACTATATAGAAACACCTGGGGATTTATCTCCCAGATGCAGAGGTCATCAATCCCTTGGCATTGATGCAGGTGAGGGAGTGTGGCCTGGAAAGTCTCATTTCTCCCACCCGCAAGCGTCCTCAAGTCCCTGCCCTCTGTCCGTGCTTCTCTTCCTCACACCCAGCCATCTGCTCAGAGGGTACACCAGCCTTCCCCGACACCGCCCGGAGGGCCAGGGCATGAGGGTCGCTGAGCCAGAAGTGATTCAGCCTCGAGGTCCAGAGCTGCCTCCCAGAGAGCTCCATATGGGGGCCTGGATCAGCCTTCCTTAGAACAAAGGGGCATCTTAAACTCAACCAGAGGGCTCCTGCCGCAGAACGATTCATCACTCACCAGCCGTTCAGAGCAACTGTGCAAATGCCCTCAGAGCCAGGAAGAAACTTGTCAGTGATCAGACAGGAAAGAGGCAGCATGCCATAGGAGTTAAGCGGGAGGGGGTAGGGTTCAGACTGCCTGGGCTGCAGTCCTGGCTTCTCTGCTGACCAGAATGGCCCTGAATCCTCCTACGTGTCAGTTTTCTCATCTGTGAAAGGGGGGTGATAACTACCAATCCTCCTGGGTCTCTGCGATGGCTAAATGAGGTAATTCATGTAAAGCACTTAGGGCGCCCCTCATGCAGCAAGTGCTTAATAAGTATCAGCTAGAATTACTGCCAACCAGTTAAAGCACCCTCTCTAAGGGAACCCTCTCCCTGCGGAGTACAGAGCTTTGAGATGGAGAACATATACACCTGCCGAAACTTTGGTCGTTTCTCAAGAGCAGTAGTTCCAACCATGGCTCCCCCACCCGATAGCCTGCCATCTCCCCAAGATACATAGGTAATTTTGGTTTATGCAACACACTCCCACAAGAGTCCACAGACTACACTCAACAACAACAGAATTGCGCAGAACAGGGCAGTAAAACACACCCATCCTCCCATCACACCATCAGCTCAAGCAAAGCACAATTCTAGCGCTAAAGCACCTTGCTTGGCATTTTCTCTCCTATTCAAAAAAGCACAGCAGGTATCAATTCACCACAATGTACACTTTAAGTATCTTAGGATTTTATTGTCAAGTATACCTCAATAAAACTGAAATTTTAAAAAAGCACATCAGCATGAAGGCGAGTGGGAGAAGTGTTAATGCCATTATTGCAATAACTCCAAAATCATTTTACCATATTTCTTGTAAAGCAAATTGTCGACAAGCTTCAGAATGTCATTCCTGGTATACTGAGATTTATCCTACCCAAAAGGTTGAAAGTCAGCACATAATTAAAAATTCCACCCTAGCCAGTTTTGCTCTGTGGTTAGAGCGTCGGCCCTTGGACTGAAGGGTCTCGGGTTCGATTCCAGTCAAGGGCACATCCCAATCAATGTGTCTCTCTCACATCGATGTTTCTCTCTCTCTGTCTCTCCCCCTCCCTTCCACTCTCTCTAACAATCAATGGGGGAAAATATCCTTGGGTAAGGATTAACAAAAATTCCATGTAGCCAAAATTTCCCTTCAAAAATCTCTTAAACCACCCAAAAATATGACAACTGTTTATCTTGAAACACAAGACTCATACTCAATGGATCAGGAAGCTCACAATATACAGGCATATAGAAACTAAGACACACAAAGTTGGATAAAGTGCTCACTCTCTCTCCCTCTCCCCACTACACTGTTTGGCTATATTATTGTCAAATCACATTCTAATCAATTAAATGAGTATATGATATAATTCCACCACCATAAATTACTGCTATGCACCTCTCAACAGACACAGGCTGAGAAATTAGTCCTCTGGAAGGCTAACATGGAACTGCTCCTCTGGCTCCCCATGCCCTTGACCCCCAATTTGGGGAAAAAAGTAAAAGGTGTCCACTTACTTGCTGCCTGGATGCGAGCCTTCCGGCTAACCACCAGCCCAAAGCGGTTCTGAGCCACACACTCATAGTCGCCCTCATCTGAAGGGCTGTCTCCTTCATCCAGCCGGAAGTGACGGATCATCAAGGACCCATTGGCCAGCATGGTGGAGTGAGGGCTCTCCGACAGCTCCACCCCATTCTTCCTCCAGGTGATTCGCACTGGAGGGGTCCCTTCGACCCTGCAGCCCAGCACTACAGGCTGCCCAGGGACGGCAACATCATCGCTTGGCTCCACAGCAAATGCCAGTTCGGCAGAGTGGTCAAGACCTGCATGGGGCAGGGGAGATGAGAGGAAAAGAAGAGATCGGTGTGGAATGAGCAGACAGAAAGAACTCCACACACACGAGTTCTAAGTTCTCTGGATCTGTACATTTCATCCCCATCTTTCTGTAATGTTAATAGGAATCTCTATTGATAGGTAGGACTTTATGCATTATGAAGTGTCATCTCATGCAGTAATTTAATCAACACACAATCTCAGAAAGGTAGATCTTATTTATTCTATTTCCTCTTTTACAAGGAAGCGGAAGCCAGAGATATTAAGCAACTTGTCCAGGGTCTCGCGGTTAATAGTTGCAAATTTGGGATCCCAAAGCAAGATTGGTTCCAACACAGCTGCTGCCACTTCTGTGGTCAGCATGTTTAAGCACGAAGCTTCACAGACTTTCAGAGTGTGACCTTAGGTACAGTATTCAGCCTGTCCTGGCTTCCCGTTCTTCATCTGTTTAAATCGGGAACAACAATAATACAACTTGAGTTATAAGGTTACTGAACATGATTAGAAGACTTAAAGGTACTATGAAAAGTTAAAAATTCTAGACACAGCCTTAGCCAGTTTGGCTCAGTGGATAGAGTGTCGGTCTGCGGACCAAAGGGTGCCAGGTTCGATTCCGGTCAAGGGCACATGCCCTGGCTGTGGACTCGGGCCAAGGTGCAGGAGACAGCCAATCAATGATTTCCTCTCATCACTGATGTTTCTCTCTCTCCCTTCCTCTTTGAAATAAATAAAAATATATTTTTAAAAAACCAACAAATTTCTGGACACTTATAAAGTAAGATAGAAATAAACCAGTGCTTTTTTTTTTTCCTGGCAAAAACCATCTGAGGTCTGCTGGATGCCTGGCAGGGAGCAGGATGTGTGGGCCCAGTACCTAGAATGCACTGGGCATTGTTTTTTGTTGTCGGTTTGTTTTTGGTGGTTGTGTTTTTGTCATAAGGAGAGAAGAGGAGCACCAAACGTCAAGTCAGATTTCCCAAAATTCTGGAAGAGAAGGTTCCTAGAACCTTTAGTCCCAGCAACAGATCCACTCCTGCAGAGAAGAGAGGAGAGCTGGAAGACGAGGGGAAGGAGTGTAGAGGAAGAGCAGGATGGGGAAATCAGGAAAAGCCTTCAAGGAAAGACAAGCGCTCCAATCCCAGGCATGATGCCAAGTCGCCAACTTCTCCAACAAGCAACTCACCAGGCCAGCTACAACTTCACTCCAGGAGCTGTGGACCCAGCTACGCTGAAAGGGCAGCCACAGACCCCTCCTCACATCTCCAGGAAACTAGCGATCCCAGAGCTGCCCTCCCCAACAGACCAGCGTGCGCCCGGCTGGGGGAGATGGGGAAGTAGGCGGAGAAAAAGGAGGGGAGGGGGGCTGGGGGTATGGACGGCCCCCCCACCCTCAGGGATATGTCAGGCTTTAAGACGTTTGAGGATCAACCTCTTCAAACCGCTACCCATCCTTCCCAGGCCCTGCAGTCCCCAACCCAACCTCGGTACAGGAACCAGGATTAAAGTTTCTCCTGGAGGCGCACGCGATAGCCTGCTTCTCGGAGCCGAGAGGAGCGAGAACACGCCCCGATGCCCGGAGGAATGTCTGCTGAGAACTTGGGGCAGGAGAGGAAAGGACTAGATGTGCACCCATTACAGCCACTGAGAGAACAGGGTGGTCAGCCGGACTCTGGGCAGCAGAGCCGGACCCCGGAGTCCGGGGACGGGGCGGCTGGGCGTGCGCACACCCCGGGGAAGGCGGGCACGTGGGCATCCCCGCGCTCGCTCGCTCGCTCGCTGGCTCCGGGTCGGCTTCTCTCCCCCTTCCTCAGTCTCCCCATCCCCACGCGCGGCCGCCGGGAATCTTCCTCCCTCTCTTCCTCCGTCTCTCCCGCGCACGCCGCGTCCCGGTCCTACCTCCAAACCCAAGACGCGTCCTTTCCGCCCGGGGCAGCCCGCTGGGTGCCCGCCTCCGCCCACCCCCAGCCCCCCAGGTCTGCTGTCTCCAGCCCCGGCCGCCTCGGGCTACTCCGTGCCCGCCCGCCGGGCTCCGGGCACCCCAGCTGGCCCTCTCGGAGGGACTCAGTCCTGCGGTCCCCGCCCCCCGGTTGGTTTCCCCAGCTCCCCAACTCCAGTCCGCCCGCCTAGCTCACGTTTTGCCTCACGCCTTACCCCTCGGTCCGGGTTCGGGTTCTGCCCCGAGTCCTGGAGCCGCTTCGGACTCAGCCGGGGCTCGGTCCTCAGCATCCCCCAGCCGCCCCAGCAGCCCGGCCTCGGTGCCCTCTCCCCCCGGCTCCGCCCTGTCCAGCTCGGCTCCCCTTCCCGGGCGAGTCGCTCCCGCCCCGCGTCCTCCCGCAGGTCCGCGCGCTCCCCCAGGTCCGCCCCTCTCGGCCGCTGACTCCCTTCCACCCCTTCCCGGCGCGGTCCGCAGCCGCACGGGGCGGGCGCCCTCACTCACCCCCGCTCGGCGCGGGCAGCAGCAGCAGCAGCAGCGGCAGCAGCGGCAGGAGCCGGGGCCGGCGCGGCGCGGGCGGGCGGCGCGGGGGCGCGGCGCGCGGAGCAGCCATGGGGCTCTCGGTCCGTTCGACTCAGCGACGCGCGGCTCCGGGGCCTCTCGCGGCTCACAGCGTCCCGCGGGGCCGGCGCCGGAGCCGGGGCCGGAGCACCGGCCGGGGCCGAGCCCGGGCGGCGGGGGGCTGGGGCCACATGCCCGCCTAGGGGCGCCGGGGGCACCGGGGGAGCGCCGCTTGCGCCATCTTGCACCTACCCCGGCGATCTGTCAGCCTCGCCCGAGGTGCGCGCTCCGCACTCGCAACGCCGAGCCCGCCCCGCCCTCTTCCCTCCGCCCGCCGACGGCCGCCCCCCTTCCCACCCCTCCGGTCCCCTCCCCCAGTCCCCTCTCCCCGGAGGCCCGGTCTAGGGAACAAAAGAGCCGGCGAGCGCTTTGAGCGGCCGGACATTCCGGGCGGCTCGGCGGACGCGCCCCCTGAGCTTTGAACTGCGGCTGGAGCGGCCGGCGCCGTCCCGCACAGCAGCCCCTGCCCTCCCCCCCCCTTGGCCGGCCCGGACTGGGGGGACTGGAAAATTGGAGACCCAGCGGACTGTGGAGTGGGTCCGGGCTGCGGAGAAACACGCACAGATGCGGGATTTGCTCTGACCATCTCTTTCATCTCCACCGTGTCCAAGTCTATATTTTCGAGATAATTCCCTTAAAACGGCATAAAGTTGTCAAAGATGCAGTTTTCCACGGGTTTCGGGTACTTCCACCCAAAGGCGAGGACGCTGAGCTGCAAGACTGGCCTCTCTAGACTGAAGCGGGAGTCCCGCGCTTGGGTGGACGGGAGATAGGAGGGGTGGGAAGCCTCCTCCAGGGTGGGGAGAGTCGACCCCACAGGACAATGAGAAGGCTAGAGTAACCCAGTGACCCGGCTCCCCACCGCAGTTCCGCGGGCTGGGTAGCCCAGCCAAGCCCGGCGGCAGTCACTCTCTGAGCTCACCTGCAAAATAATCCTCTCTCTCCTACTCACCCCTAGGGACCTTTAAACCACACAGGTCCTGGCAGATGACCTGGGAACTGGAAAAGCAAACTACAGGTTAAAATTCCCAGTAACATTTCCAAAGCCCAAAGACGACTCAGTGTTTCGAATCAGAGAACAAATGAGACAACATAGGTCCCGTGTGAAAATGACAACTCCTAGGAGTTACAAGGACATGCTAGGCCTCAGAGATCTTGCATCTTCACCACTCACTATTATCTGATCTGTTGAGTCCAGCGTGATGGGCTGGTCCCGTGGTCGGCAAACTGCGGCCTCCGGAGCCACATGTGGCTCTTTGGCCCCTTGCGTGTGGCTCTTCCACAAAATACCACGGCCTGGGAGAGTCTATTTTGAAGAAGTGGCGTTAGAAGATGAAGTTTAAAAAATTTGGCTCTCAAAAGAAATTTCAATCGTTGTACTGTTGACATTTGGCTCTGTTGACTAATGAGTTTGCCGACCACTGGGCTAGTCCAACGAAATTATTGAGCACCGCCTGGCTGGTGTGACTGGGTGGTTGGGTATCGACCCATGAACCAGGAGGTTGCCGCTGGGGGTGCATGTCCGGATTTCAGGCTCAATCCCCAGTAAGAGGCGTGCAGAAGGCAGCCTCTCATTGATGTTTCTCTTTATCCCCCACCCTCTCTAAAATCAATAAAAAAACATATAAAATTATTGAGCACCTACTTAGTTCTAGGAGCAGGAGACTTAAAGGGAGTAGTCTCTGCCTCACTCAGCTATTTGCTCCTGGCATTGGACTGGGATGGCAGAGGAAGAACCAAGTCTCTCTTTTGATACCAACTCTGGGATCTTGGGATCAGGAATGTTACCCACCTATAAAACCTTGGTGCAGATGAGTAAAGAAGTGCAGGCCTCCAGAAACCCGACAAGCTTATTCATGATGGGGTGTGCGCAGCCCAGCTACTCCTAACGCTGAGAGGCAAGCGCTTGAGGCATGTGAACAGTGGGAGGCAATGGAGAAATTCAGGGTCAGGGGACAGCCGCACACCAAAGCCCCAACCGATTTTAGTAAGGAAGAGCAGGAATGGTGGACTTCTATTGGCCATAGGAAAGGGAGGGAAGGGGGGGGGCCCACCTTGGGCCCAAAGCCCTGGCACTCCCTCCCACAGGGCTTTGAATTCTCAACAAACCCTTCTTGGCTTGTCCTGAACTCAGAGGGGTCAAATTGGTGTCCTGAGCTGCTGTCATTTTAAATTCATTTTGACAAGTGTTTAATTCTTCTTTATCACAACCCTGGTCTAAGAGTGATATGCAAATAATGGCTATTCTGCCACATGTAAAATGTGCAGTATCTCTCCATATGATCTGTCAATTAACTTGGGTCTGGCCCACCAGCCACTTTGGGGGTGGTCCTGGGCAGGGTAGCCTCTGGCTTTTGGTTCCCTCCATTAGAAAAGCATGCACGTGGCCCTGGGCAGGTAGCTCGGTAGTAGGTTGGAGTATTGTCCCAATGTACCAAGGTTTCAGGTTTGATCCCCGGCCAGGGCACATGCAAAAATCAACCAATGAAAGCGTAAATAAGTGGAACAACAAATTGATGTTTCCATCTCTCTCTCTCAAATCAATAAAGAAAAATTAAAAGAAAGAGCCCTAACCGGTTTGGTTCAGTGGATGGAGCATCGGCCTGCGGACTGAAGGGTCCCGGGGTCGATTCCGGTCAAGGGCATGTGCCTTGGTTGCGGGCACATCCCCGGTGGAGGGTGTGCAGGAGGCAGCTGATCTATGTTTCTCTCTCATTGATGTTTCTGATTCTCTATCCCTCTCCCTTCCTCTCTGTAAAAAAATCAATAAAATATACATTTTTTAAAAAATTAAAAGGTATGCATGTCCCAGGCTCTGTAAAGATCTTAGCAGAGAAGCTGCCAACCATGATCCTGAGATGAGTGTGGGGTGTGAGTGAGAAGTTTTGTGTGTGACTGTGTGCCCACATTGGAGCTAATGGACACAAAGGTATTTGTGAAGATCAGTATGCACATGTGAAGCTCTGAGCTTGCCTAAATGTGTGAATGTGCAGCCATGAGCCATTTTGGAGACCAGAGTTAATCAAAGAACAATTGTGGAGCCCCAAATCTCTGGAGTTGTTTGTTCACTCTTCTCTTCCACCCAAGAAAGTAAAAAAAAAAAAAAGGTGTCCAGAAGGACAGAAGGAACAAGATCCCCAGAGAGCCTAAAAGAATGCCATCAATGAACATATCTTTCCTAAGTTTAAGTCTTTTTCCTAAGTGCCTGCTGAGGGAGGAAGATGGTTCAGTTCTTTCTCATGACCACCTGCTCTCTGCCCTCAAACACCAACACTTCCCATCTGGTAAGAAATGCATTCTCTATGCAGAAAGGCTGAGGAAATTCTAGACATTGGTTCCACCAGAGAACCCCACATTTTTGGAAAATAGTTTATTAATTCATTATAAGGACAGATACATGATCAATGCCTTGGCTTAACACTAAAAAATGTCCTATTTGTAAAGAGAAAAAAATGCTGGAAAAATAATTAAATAACATAGCATAAACTAAATGCAAACAAATAAATGAGCAGGTATGATTACACTTGTCATGCATCAAAAAAAAGGAGGATGTTTTAAAATGAGACTCAAAAACGTAAGGCATCAATGGTAGGTGACAAAGGGATTAATACCCTGTAAAAGGCCAATAGACTCTTTTCTAATAAAAATACTACTACAAAGACACAAACCTAACACTTCCAAATTACCCAGAGTCCAAAATCATATATAATACTAGTGAGTAATGGCCACTTTCTTATCAACTGTGAGTTATAGGCAGATACCAGATTTATTACTTATTTGCTTTTGAGAAACAATTTTCCACCCAACCTAATGGGTTATAAATTGTCTCATTTGCAGCTATTTAATTTAAACCAGAACCTCAGTGCCTGTTAAACAAGAACATGAAAAATGACTATGTAGTGTAATGCTAAGAGCCTACTGTTAAAACAGCCATTTAATTCAGGGCAGTTTTTTTTTTTTCCCTTTAGAAAAAAAAAATCAAACCAGCAAAATAAAATGAGGCTTTTGACCTTCAGAGCAATGATGAAACATATAGAGTGGTGTTAGCCACAGCAACGCTGAATGCTACAGAAATAGTACAAGTGACAATTCTGCCCTTAACAAGACACAAAACCAACATTAATAATCTTTAGTGTTATCATAGGCTGGGTGAAGGAGGGGGAAGGGAGAGATGTAGGTGCGATGTCAAACGTGAGTGACACCCGAGTGTAATAAACACAGATGCTGAAAGGGTCTGAGGAAGCTGCAACTCTGCTGAGAGACATTTTACCATAAAAAAAAAAAAGAGGGGGGTGGTGGTGGAGATAGACTGGTTATTTCTAATTTAGCCCAGAAGCCACAGTTAACCCGTGATGTGCCAATCAGTTAAAAAAAGATGCACTTAGGGAGAAAAGACCCTACATTTCATACCCCTACGAGAGGCTGAGGTGCAAAAATCAAATAAATTGCATTGTTTTCTCTACACAGGAAATAGAAGTCAGGCTTGTCCTTGTGTGGCAGGTCAAGAGAAAATGACTTCAGGATTGAATTCAAAACAAAACAAAATGAGCCAATTGCCCTTGTCCTGCGCAAAGACCTCTCTTCCTGCACCCAGAGGAATGAGATTTCTCTCTCCTACCCCATCAGCTCATGTTCAAGGTGCTCAGAGTGGGAAGCTGCGGGGCTGCAGAGCCCCCAAGTCCCACTCCCCTCCCCCTTTAGCTTTAGCTGGGAAGGAATGTCCCAAATCCCCCGCTCCAAGCAGCAAGCCTGCCTCCTGCATAGAAGGGAGGGAGGAATTTTATCCTGAGCCTCTGAGTTGCGTTTCTGTTTCCCCATCTCCAAAGTCCCCTTGTGTGACTTGAATTCATCACTTCCAAGGAGGACCCTCCCGTCTCAATCCCAGGGAAAAAAGATACAAGGGAAGCTGCAAGGTTCTCCAAACCTGCACGGGGGGTCAGCAGCCTGCCTGGGGCGGAGGCCGACGGAGGTACAGAAAGAAGAGGGGGCAGGAGGGTACCCGGTAAAGTGAAGGGGCAGGAGTCACGCTATGGCCTCGAAGCAGACATGAGGTAGTCATGTTGTTAAGGGAAGGAAGGCGGGAGATCACATGACACAGTCTATGAGAGGTGTGAGAGACAGGAGAGGCAGGCAGAAAGAGGAGAGCTAGAAACAGCAGAGAGGAAGGGAAAGACTAGCAGGGAGGAAGCGAAGGGCACTAGAATTGGGAGAGCAAGCTGGCTGGGGAGAGGCCACTGGAGTAGTGAAAGGAAAGGAAGGAGGGGAGAGCAAGAGAGAGCGGATGTTCAAAACCAGGCACTTCCCAAATTACAAAATTAAATGCAGAGTTGCTCTGAGGGACCAGAGTCACCCTCTCCGTTTGGGCAATGGGAGGCAGCAATGGAACCAAAATATCAGGCATTCAGGGCCTACCTGCACTCAGCCCAGCCAGACAGGAAAATGGGCTGGGGCTGTCTTGTCAGACAGGGCACTGGAAACACTCTCAGAGTGTGTAATAAAAGGCTGGGTGACGGAGGTGGGGGACCCACAGGGCTGGGCACTGACCATTCTGGGGCACAGTCCTGACCTGGAGGGCCAATTAGGCTGTAGTAACCACTGCCTGGACCAAGGTTTCCCAGCTCACCAACCAGCACACACATGTGCCTCACATATAGCCATGCCTCACATGTCTCTCACATACCACACGTGTCACAGAGTATGGGGGGAGTGAATAAGCCATTTCTTCCTCTCCCTCTAGCCAAAGCACCCTAGGAGGCTCCACATGGCTTGATGACGCTCAGTATCCGCAGGTACACAGGTGTCATATCCCATGATCCATGACAGCCTGTCCCAAACTGCACCTCTAGGGGAGCTAGGCAGAGGAGGAGACGGAGGCCCTGGACAAGCCTGGGCTGGCTCCCAGCGGGCAGGGGGCCTTGGACTGGCAGCTGTTCCCAGGGGCCTCCTCCAGAGCCTCACTGGGCTGGAGGTCCAGGTAGGGGCAAGAAGGTGCCTCTGGCAGGCAGGTGAGTCTGTCTGGCCCAGTGGTCGCCTGTTCACAGCCTCCCAGCTCCCTGTCCAGCCAGTCTCCCCCCTGCCCTAAATCCACAACACCCGAAGTGAGGTCAGGAGCCTCCGAAGGCAGGAAATCCTCAGGTTCCAGGTCCTGGAGGTGGAGGTCAGGGTTCCCTTTGGAGGCACTGAAGTCAGAGTGAACAATAACGTCAGCCTCCACCTGGTTCCTGCAGGCTGGGGGTGGCTTCTTCCTTCCGTTGCCCTGGTCAGAGCGGAGAACACAAAGACAGGTGACCATCACTGAGAGTGGTCATGAGAAGAATGACCAACATATTTGGGGTGGAGAGAGACTGACACCCCACTCCCCAGCGACCCAGAGTATATATTACATGGGAGTTGGTAAAGGATTCATGCTGACTACCCTACAAGAGATGGTGACCCATGGGAAGGCAGGGAAAAATGGAATACTGCCATTCGCCCTTGCCCAGGAGTTCCAGAAGTACGGGATCAGTCAGGCGTCAGTGACGAGAAGGAGGGGCTGAAGGCACTCAGGCCCATGGTAACTCGGCTGAGGCCTGCTTAGGTCTATGCAGAGGAGGAATTGTCCCCAACTCAGGTGAAACACAGACTCCTGCAAAGTAGCGGCCTCTACCCACTCACCTATAGAGGCTCCAGTAGTCTCCTGGCTAGACCTCTATCCCCAGGGACATTACCCTCAGGGGTCTCCAGAGAGCTCACTACTTGCTCTTCACAAGCATGGGGACCCTTCTCTCCTTTCCTCCCCCTTCCTCCCTGGGAACTGACCTTTATGGCATCATACACCAGAGCCTGCAGAAACAGCGTCTGTCCAGTTCCAGCAGGGGGCAGCAGGGCCCGGGTCAGATAAGGCACAGGGCCTGCCTGGGGCAACTCACAGCCTGCCCAGGAACCTGCCCAGCTCGGCCCACCTGGCTGAGCCCAGGAGATCTGCATGGGGAGAGAAGCCGGAGCACTAGCTGTGAGAGGGAAGTGGATGGAGCCCCGCCATGGTCTCTGACACCCATCTTCTCCCTCGCCAAGGCTGTGGGGAGGAGCGCAGAATAGCTGAGAGTCTGGAGGGAGCTAAGGAAGAAGTCCTCCTGCAGAAAAGCCCACTGCCATTGTTTTGGCAAAGCCCGGAGGTTTCCCAGCCAGGCAGGGCCTCCTTCAGCAGAGAGACAGGGAAGAGGTGAGGAAGGACTAAGGGCTTTGAGCAGGCTGGTCAGAGAAGGTGGGATGAGCCCCCGCTGCCAGCACGGCGGGAGCCTGCCCCCCGTGGCCCACCTTATCCAGGTCCCAGTTCCACTTGGCTACAGCCAAGCTGATCATCCTCTTTTCCCCTTATTGGAGAGGCTGGATCTCAGAGGTTTCCCCAGCTCCTAGGATGAGGGGTCTGGGGGTTCTGGAAACCCTGAGTCACCTGCAAACAGCCCATCGGGGGTCCTCCCCTCCTTCCATGAGAGCAGGCTGACCTCTTCTGCCGGGGCCCATCTGCTTCCCAGCCCTGCCAACCCTTTCATGGAGGGAGAGACAGGGCCTTTTCTTCTGCAGCTGGCCCAGAGGAAGGGGTGGGGTGCAGGTTCTCCCACCGGGTTACCCGTTGTGCTCTTGCGCCCCCTGGTGACCTGTTTGGGAGTGCACCCCAGTATGGGACTAACCTGCCTAGGCCCCAGGCTCACCTTTCTCTTGGAGTGACCCCGGCCGTCGGAAACTCCGCCACCCATAAGGCTGTGCACTTCAGCCCTGTCCTCGATGTCTGAGGGTGGTGGGGCCCAGTCCTGGGGGCGGGGGTGCACAAGGGACTCCAGTTCATGGGTAGCTGGGGGGTTGGGGGGTCCAAGGCGGGCTCGGGAGTACAGCGCGGGGTTCCCAGCAGTGGCCGTGGAGGACAGGCCTGGGAGGGCTTCCCTGGAAGGGAAGATGGGAACGGTGGTCAGAGAGTGAGAGGTGGGGGCGGGACTGGGAACTAGTCCAGCTTATGTCCCTGGGCGGGGTCCTGTCCATCTCTAGGACTTGGTTTCCGGTCTGTGCAATGAGTAATTAACTGTTTGTTCAAAACAGCTGTGACGCTGCAAATGGGACCCTTCCTCCCTTGGCTCCAGGCATCTGGAGATTTGGATTCCCTCCTTCCAGGATGCTGGCAGCTACCGAGGAAATGGGAGACAGGCAGCTCTGCCTATGCATGCCCTTGTTGAGGGGGCTCCCCTAAAACCATCCCCCACTCTCATGAGAACATTACCCCTAATCCCTTCATTCCAGAGACCCAGTTTTAATGGGGATTCTGGGGGTGCCTAGGGCAAGTCATGGCCACTTTCCCTGCTCTTTCATCTCTGCAGCCCTTCTGGAAATCTCTGCTCTCCGCGGTCAGACTGGCTCCTTCGCCCACCTGTGGGGGCCACGGCGCAAGCCAGCACACATGCAGGCCAGCAGGCAGAGGAGGCCCAGGCAGACACCCACGATGATGCCCGTGACTGAGTGCACGTCCAAGGAGTCTGGTTGGGGGAAAGAGAGGGGACAGGACAGGTCACGGCCAGGAGAAGGCCCAGGGTTCCTAGATCAGGACTTCGATCAGTGATTTCCTCGGGGGACCACTGGCTTGAACAAAACCTTCTTCTGCAAGGACAGGAGGGGCCCACAGCCTCACAGAGACCACAGCGACCTCTCTCTCCCAATGTCCTCCCCACTGGACATCTGAAAGCTGTGGTCCCTCCCCATCAGCCTGCCTGCCCGTCGCCCAGGGCTGGTTCGGGGGGTACAGTAAGTGCAGTGGCACGGCCCATGCTTAGAAGGGCTCTGTGCTTGGTTTAACGCTGTGCTGTCACCATCTTGAAATTCTTCCTACTTTTAAAATGAAAAAAAAAAAAAACACACACCCTCATTTTCATTTCACATCGGGCCTGCAAATTACATAACCAGTCCTGCTGTCCCCCAACATCCCCTAAAGCTCCTCACCTCTCCAAGACAGCCCTCTAATCCAAGCAATCTCCCCCAAATCTGACCTCTAACCGAATCACCACTGAACTAAACCACACCAACTTCCCCTTCACATCTGTCCTCTCTGCACCAAACTAGGAGGGCAGCTGTTTGGAGGCAGGGCCTTGGAAGAGATGACGTTAGGGTTACAAGTCAGCTCCAGGGGTCCCTTGGGGACCTCGGCTGCCCCAGGATGGACCCACCCTCCCTCCCTGCCCTCTTACCTGCGAGTTTCTCCTGGAGAGTGATCACATCCTGCAGGCCGGAGAAGGGCCCAGGCCCCACCTCCGTGCGGGCCCCCATCTTGAAGAAGTACCTAGTGTCGCTCTCAAGGCCACGTACCTCAGCACTGAAGATGTTTCCTGGGAGGCGGGGGAAGCAGGGAGAGCAGGGCTCTGGGTTGAGTGGGGGTGGATGCAGGGATGGGCTGGAAGCTGGACTGCGAAAGTCTGCTCCTCCCACTCAGGCAGTGGCTTCTGCCCGTTCCTTTTGGAACCCCAAGGGCCCCGTGGCATTCTCACTACTAATCCAGCCTCTGGAGAGGCTGGGAAGGGGGAGGCGGGGGGGGGAAGCTCTTGCTCCAATACCCCTGGGCGGGAGCCCTCACCCTCCGTGGTGAGCAGGGTCCACTGGTGCTCGGGCTGGGTGTGGTTGTTGCTGTACAGGATCAGATACTCCACGATCTCCCCATTGGGCTCCGTGGGGGGGCACCAGTGCAGCAGAACGGTGGACGGCGTCAGGGAGCTCAGGCGCAGGTCCGATGGGGGCGTCGAGGGTCCTGGGGTGCAGAGGAGGAGAAGGGTAGAGGCGGGATCACTGGGAGCCCCAGCCCCGGGGCAGTCGTGAGACAGGGCGTGAGGTCATGGCCTTTCTTCTTCCTCCTTCACTGGAACAAACCACAAACCACAAAGCAAAATGAGGCCTGGTCTCTAACGGGGGAATTTCTGGAAAACATTTGGGCAGGGGCTTCTCCACCATGCCTCCCCTCCCTGCAGCTCTTCTCCACTCCTTGGAGCAGAGCTCCCTAAACCTCCGCACCCAGATATTTCCAAGGTCGAGGAGACTGTCTGGTGTTCTAGGGACCTGGGGGCAGAGCTCAAACATTTTTGGAAGGCTTACATTTTACTTTAAACTCTCACACTAAATTTGCCATCTATTCCATGGCAAAGTTTAATATAAAAATAGTGTCTAAAATTATCATTTAAAGTTCCTAACGCCCCTTGCCACCCCAAATCTTTAAGTCAAATTGGTTGATGCTCTGTGTAGCCTGTGTCCATGCCCCCAGGCCCTACAGAGTGATGGGCACCCCAATGTGAGAAGTACAACCTTGGCAGACTTTGTGTTTGTTTTGTTTTTAGAGAAGAAGCTGATCCTGGGAGGTGGAGGTGAATGAAAAGGGTGAGAAGGAGGGACACAGGGTGCTAGGTGAGTTGGGAAGGACAGGGATTTGGGAGTTCAGATTTGGAAGGACAGAGATTTGGGAGTTCAGGTCTTCAAGGCCTGACAGAGGGTGGGACGGGGACCCAGGATGCTAAGGTGTAACAGGGCCACCGCTTTGACCCTAGGTGACTCTCCACTTCTCAGGCTCCAGTGTTCCCACCTGAAGAAGGAGAAACCATCCCCCTCTATAGCCTGGTCACTTGTGCTGGGGATCCAAAGTCATAAAGTCAGCTTCAAGGAAACACTGGGCCGGGCCGGTGTGGCTCAGTGGTTGAGCATCGACCCATGCACCAGGTCACTGTATTGTCAGGGCACATGCCCGGGTTTCAGGCCCGATCCCCAGCAGGGGGCGTGCAGGAGGCAGCAGGGGGCATGCAGGACAGCCCAATCAATCATGTTGATGTTTCTCTCTCATAAATGTTTCTCTCTCTCCCTCTCCCTTCCTCTCTCTCTGAGATAAATAAAAACATATCTAAAAAAAAAAAAAAGAAAACAGTAAGTCTTCCTAAATTCTGTATGAAATTTAAGACCATAATAACTGAGGTTATAGGGGGGTGAGAAACAATTTGCAAGCAGTTTTTAAAAAAGGAAATTCACGAGACCAGAGGGCCTTCACACGCCACCCCACACACATCTTCCTATTTCAGGTCCGGCACAAAGGTCTTCTGTAGATGGGAAGGTGAACAGTCTTAGTCCCAATTGAACAGAAGAGCCTCCCGCTGTGAGAACAAAAGTCCTTTTGTCTTCAAATGCCATTTCCAGAGAGTTCAAGAGTCACAGGCTTGCAGAGTGAATGGTCCCACCTTCTCTCTCTATCTCTTTTTAAAATATGTTTTTATTGATTTCAGAGAGGAAGGGAAAGGAAGAGAGAGTTAGAAACATCAATGATGACAGAGAATCATTGATTGGCTGCCTCCTGCATGCCCCCCCACTGGGGATCAAGCCTGCAACCGGGCATGTACCCAGACCGGGAATCGAATGGCAACCTCCTGGTTCATAGGTTGATGCTCAAGCACTGAGCCACACCGGCCAGGCCCACCCTCAGTTTTTACAGATGAGGACACAGAGGCCCTGGTGGGGAAGGAACCTTCCCAGTTCTCCCGGTGTGTCCGAGGCAGGATGGGACCCGTATGCAGAATCCAGGACACCTGCCTCCCCCGTTTCCCTGGCCCCTCTTCACCAGCTCAGTGGGTCTTGGCACAGACTCTTAAAAGAAGCCACTCCTCTAAAGCCTATGTTATTACTTTTATGGACAAATGGGTAAGGCCAGCACAGGACTGGCCTGTGTGAATGCCAGCAAATGACACATCCTTATGGGGTTCTGAGGAATAGTTCGGAAAAGGGGGCTTCTGGGCAAGGAGTTGGATAAAAGGTGGGTTGGTGGTAGCAGGGCTGAGGGGCCACTCACGGTCTGGCAGGGTGGAGCGCTCTACCACGGAGCCGAAAGGCCCGTCCATGTCCACGCCATGGGACTGTACCGCAAACTCATATTTGGTGAATGGCTTCAGCCCGCCAATGAGGATGTCTTCTCCAGAGCTGCCAAGGCAAGACATGTGACTAGTGATCTCGGGCACGCCCTCCAGGCAGGGCAGCTCCTCCAAATCTACTCCCCGACCCCCAGCCCCAGCCCAGGCCCTACCCCGGGAGTGGGCCACTAACACTAGCCAGAGAGCCTACAGAGAGGTCTGAGTGGACGCTGCTCCCAGGGTACCAGGCTCCATGTCCAATGTCCAAGCCAGGCCCCTCCTCCAGGAAACCTTCCTGGATTAACCCGAGTCCTACTTCACCCAAGGAACCATCTGGGATGCATCTTTCCATTGATGTAATTTTACTTTAGCTGCCAACGTACGGCATCTATTGCTTTTTAGGCAGTTTCCTTTGCCAAACCAGCAGCTCCCGAGAGCAGGGCTCTGTCTCCCCATCTGACTGGGGGCCCTCCCAGGACAGCGGCGGGGCTGCCTCTCCGTCATCCTATTGGGAGCCCTCTGAGATGGAAGAAAGAGGCCTGTCGGCATCATGTTCCCAAGAGTTCAGGACAAGGCTCTGTTGTAAAGGGACGGGATGGCATGGACTCTCCTTTTCCGCCACCAGGTCATCAGACCCCCAGTGTTCCCTCAGTGTGACAGGTGAGGCCTGAAGGCTTCAGAAGCCCCTGGGTCCTCCTCCTCCTCATCACCTGCTGCCTTCCCCCCCTTCACAGCCGTGGCTCCTCTTTCCCACCTGGTGTAATAGGTGACCAGGGAGGCGTTCCTGAGCCCCCAGGGGCTGAAGCGGACAGTGTAGTTGACAATCTTGACTGCGGTGAAGTCTGGCTTCTTCCACCGAAGCCAAATGGATGTGGAGCTGTTGGATTCCGCATGGACATGAGCGGGGGGTAAGGGTGGCCCCCTCTGGATGGGCAGGTCTGGAAGGTGAAAATTAAGAGTGTGGGGAAAGGAGGAAGAACAGTAATCCTAAAAATGTATGGTGCTTCACAGTGCCAGTTTAAAAAGTCATCTCCTTCTACCCTTTCTCCTTTGATCCTGTGAATTGGGTAGCATCATTCCCACTTCATAGATGAGAAAACTGAGGCTCCTGAGAATTTAAGTGATTTTTTTTGGGGGGGGGGGGGGCAAGGTCATATATATATAGCAAACTGTGAAAGAGAGAGGCAGCAAGTCACGGCAATTAAGAGCACGTATTCTAGAGCCAGGTTGCCCTGGTTCGAATTCCAGCTTGCCACTTACCAGCTGTGACCTTGGGGAAGTTACTTATGTAAACTCTCCATGTCTCCATTCCCGCTTCTGTCAGTGGAGCTTAGAACATTACCTACCTCATAGTATCGTTATGAGGATTGTTAGCTAATATTTGTAAAGTATATAGAAAGTGTTGTTTTCTGTTTTATTTTTGAGATATGATTCACATAAAATTCAGTTTAAAAATGTACAATACAGTGGTTTTTAGTACATTCATAAGGTTGTGCAGCCACCCACACTATCTAATTCCATAAAGTTGTTACCACCCTGAAAAGAAATCTTGTTTTTACCCATGAATCCCCATTTCACCTTTCCTCCAGCCCCTGGAACCACAAATCCACTTTATCTCTCTATGGATTTGCCTACTCTGGAGCTTCTTTCTATGACAGAGGCTGTCTGGATCTCAGTGAGGACCCCTGAGCCTAGGGTTTGGGGGAGGGGGAGGTTAGCAGACAGCCTGACCACCAAGGCTGGCCCAGAGGAAAGGGGAAGGAAGTTGTACACAGACCCCTTGCCTGAGCCCCTCTCACCTGGTGTGGGAGCCTTCTCCGTCTTGCCCTTCCACACTGCTGCATATCCGTCCTCGTGTTTGTTGAATGCCACAAGCTTGACCTCGTACAGCCGGCCAGGGACTGAGGAAGGTCACGGGGTCACTCACTAGCTAGAGGAACCTGTGGGGTCTCTCCTCCCCAGAAAGGATGCCATCTCCAACTCCTGCACTCAGCTTATGCAGTACCCCACTGTCTGGCTCCCCCCCCCCCCCGCCCCCCCAATCCTCCTCACCTAGCTGGGTCAGTTCATACTGCTTCACTTTCTTCTTGAGCCGGACAGGCCCCACATCCCAAGCCTGGTCTCCACGGCTCCCTGGGGGGCTCTCACCGTCAGCCTCCTCCTCGGCCCCCACCTCCCGCCAGTACAGTTTGTAGCCAGAGATCTGGGCCGGGTGAGGAGGCGGCTGCCACGACACAACCAGGGACTCCATCCTTGCCCGTACCTTCAACTCTGCAGGGGCAAAAGGGACTGGGGAGCAGGATGAGAAGAAGGAGGAGAAAGTGGATGGAGAATGAGGAGGAGGTCAGGGATGGGAGAGGGGGGAAGAGGCAGGAGGAAGAGGCACTGAGTGAGAGCCTTGCCTACCTCCTCCCAATGATCACCACTCAGCCAGCACTCTAAGTGCCAGGCCAGGGCTTATCTAGAGGCGAACTCACTATCCCACAAGCCGAGTGCAGAGAATGGAGGGATGGCTCCTGTGCGTGTGCACAGAGTCAGCAAGGAGCACCTCTGAGGCAGGCGGACAGGATCTCTACGTTTCCTGAAGGAATGAATGCATGGATACTAGCAACGCAGGAGGGTCACAAGGGTTGCTGAGGCCAGCAAGGAGGGGTGGAGCCCTGGCAATGGGGACCCTACTTGAAGCCTAAATGTGGGGGACTTGCTATGTGTTGGACACTGTTCTAAGCCCTTTGTACATATATTTTAACTTCATTCTCACAACCCTATCAAATAACGGAAATACCATTATCCCATTTTATAAGAAATTGACTCTCAGAGAAGTAACTTGCCCAAGGTCACACAGATAGTATATGCACCAGGTTTTGTCTGCATTTAATCACCCTACTATTGGGCCTTTCAACAAAACCAACAATTGTAATTACGGAAGCAGCTGCTGTGTAACAGCTATTGTGTACTAAATATTTTGTTTGCAATACATTAATTATCAATCCCCACTCCTCTGCTTGCAAGTAGATGAAGCCTTAGAGCCGTGAATGGTTTGTAGGAGCTCACACAGCAGAGGAAGGGGCCCTTGAGGCCAGATGTGCCTGCAAAAGCCAGCCCTTCACCTGCACACCCATCCCCCCGACCCGTCAGACAGGGGGAGCCATGGCGGGTCTCTGATGGAGGGTGGTTGGGTTTGGGTTCCAAGGTCACACCCACACCCACACAGTCACGCACACCTCCTGGTCCTGTCCCCTCTGGCCCGTACCGTGGCTCTGGTTGTGCATGCTGGGCGTCCTGTGCTGCATCCACTGGGAGGGCGCCCCGTAGCCAGCCCCTGTGCCAGCCGAGATCCGCACTCGGTACGCCTTGTTGGGCAGAAGTGAGTGCAGCGTAAGCTGTGTCTCATTCCCTCGCACCTCGCTGGAGAAAATCTGATCTGCTGAGACAGAAAAGACTGGCTGCTGGGAGGCCACCTGAAGACAATGACCCCAAACTCCCCCACCCACTCTTCCACCCACATCTGTTTCCTCAGTGCCCATCAGAGCCCGGAGGCGCTCTCAGCACTGGCCCCTCCGGGCCTGGATGGACCCCATGGCTCCAGGCCCACTCCTGGGCCTCCCGCCCTAGCTGACACTGCCATCACCCCCAGCTCCGAGTCAGGAGAATCATGGCATGTGGTCCCCACTTCCCCATAAGCAGTCAATCCCCCCCGCAACCCCAACACACACACAGGGCACAAGCACAAGGGTTGGCTGTGAGAGCTACCAGGCACCACCTGCCTTTTAGAATCCTGACAGCCACCCCAAGCCCCTGCCTCACCCTTCCCTCCCTCTTCACCCTCACCCTGGCTCTCCAGCTACTTGCCTTCTCCTAGCTTTTTACTCCTTTCAAACTCCTGCCCTAGATTCCCGACATCTGCCCTAACACACCCTCCCCAATGCTCCATTCCCCCACCCCACAAGCAATCCCCCACCTCCTTATCCCTCATCTGCTCTTTGGTGAGCTGGAAGGGTCCCCAGGGATCGCCTAGGCCAGTGGTCGGTAAACCGCGGCCCGCGAGCCACATGCGGCTCTTTGGCCCCTTGAGTGTGGCTCTTCCACAAAATACCACGTGTGGGCGCGCACGTACCGTGCGATTGAAACTTCGAGGCCCATGCGCAGAAGTCGGTTTTCGGCCTGGGCGAGTCTATTTTGAAGAAGTGGCGTTAGAACACTCAAGGGGCCAAAGAGCTGCATGTGGCTCGCGAGCCACCGTTTGCCGACCACTGGCCTAGGCCACCTGCCCCATTTCAAAGATAAGGAAACGGAGCCAGGGATTCAGCAGGATGACACACTGCAGCTGCAGAGGAGGTGGGGCCAGAACCCAGGCCTCCCTCTGCCTTAAGCTGGCCCTCTTTTCATTCCTGCCACCTCTACCCCTAGCCCACACTCCTCTTTTCTGGGCTCACCTTTCTCTCCTCCCCGGTGCTGCCTAATTTCCTCAGACTCCAGGCCACTCTGCTCAGGTCCTCGGAGGCTCTGACCAACTTCTCACAGACACACAATTCCCAGCCAGGTGACCCCGAACCCTACCTCTACTCACCTTCCTTCCCCAAACTGTACTCTATCTTGTACTTCACCACCTGCCCATTGCTCAGGCTGGGAGGCAGGGGCAGCCACGCCACCCTGATGTCCGAGGGGTTGGGGCTGGACAGGGAGAGCTGGGGCGCTGCACTGGGGACTGAGACAGAAGAACATCAGCGTGAGCTCTGTTCCACCGACGGGAAGGTCAGGCCCAGGAGCGGTCAGAGACTTGCCCAGGTCACACAGCAAGTCAGAAGGAGGCCCAGGACCGGGATCTGAGGGAGGAAAGGGAGCCTCTCAGGGGAGCCCCAAGCTGGAGAGGAGGGGACGTCCTTCCCACCCTGAAAAAGGTTTGGGGCAACATCTTTCACAGTCAGTGGGTCAGAGTCACTGGTCCCTGCCTGACTGGATGGCATGTGGGGGGGGGGGGGGTCAAGGGCCACGTGATATAGAATCACAAGCTGAGATCGCAAGTCCCAGTTGTCCTACTGACCCTGGGCAAGTCGCTCTCGTTTTCTGGGCCTCAGTTTCCCCAACTGTAAGTCGGGAAATAGAACCCCTGCCCACCCTTTTAGGGTACAAGAGATGACGCAAGGCAGGTAAGCGTCTTGGCACTCACTAGTAAAGAGAAGCCAAGCCACCATCCCAGGGAGTTCTCTGGACCCCAAGGTGCGCGTTGCAGGTACAGAGGCCCTACCATCATCCAGTGTGTGGGCCAGCGCCGGGGCGGAGGTGCGGCTGGCCCCCAGCTGAGAGTAGGCCACTACGTAGAACTCATAATCCGTGTTGGGTTCCAGGTCCCGAACCTGTAGCTCTGTTGTGTCATTGTTCACTGCAAACTGGTATTCCACGTTGTCCGTGCCTGGGGTGGGGACACCGGGGGCACAGGGACTGTCACAGGGCCCGCCTGCTGGAGGCTAAGGATCCTTCACATCGTCCCAGTCTCCGGAACAGTCTATGTGTCGTTAAATCATCCCAGGTAACCTGCCCTGGAGATATAAACTCCCCTGGCTTCCAGTGCCACGGCGTTAATCCTCCACTGGTTAGGAAGTTCTTTCTGGCCGCCCACTGAAGCGACTCCTGCTGCATTGACTAGCTGGCTCCAGGAACGCCAAGGCATTTTCCCTGGGAGGTGAAGCATCCTGTCCCTTCTCTCTCATAAACTGGGACTCAGGAGTGACATGCCACACACACGGACCCCTCCAGCACCAGGCCCAACCCGTATCCACACGGGTGTCTCCTGTGGGCTCCTGCCCCATCCCATCCTAGCCCCAAAGAAGGTGGGCAGTCAACCCGTCAGTCATCCAACTGTCCCGCCCTCAACGCGTCCAGCTGGGGCCTCTACTGGGGTCTGTCCCCCCTCCCCCCCCTCCCCCGCAGACGTACCGCGAGCTTTCTGGTAGTGGAGGGAGAAGCCAATGATCTGCTCGCTGTGCAGCTCGGGCCGCTCCCAGGCCACCAGCACGGCGGAGCTGCTCAGCGGGGTGGCCGTGACGCGCGTGGGAGCGCTGGGCAGCCCTTCGCGCACCACTACCGCCAGCGGAGCGGCGGCGCACGCGGTGCCCGCGCCGTTCTCGGCCACGCACTGGTAGTAGCCGGCGTCCTGCAGGCCGATCTGCGTGATGACCAGGCTGCTGCCGCCGCCCTGCACCTTGACGCGCCCGTTGGGCCGCAGCGGCACCCCGTCGTGCAGCCAGCGCAGCGCCGGCCGCGGCTCCCCCGACGCGCGGCACACGAAGCGCGCGGTGCTGGCCCGCGTCCGAGACAGCGCCTCGGGCGCCTGCGAGATGGCAGGGGCCGCTGGGGGCGAGGAGGAGGACGCTGACCGCGCGCTCTCTGCGCCCTCCCCCAAATACTCCAACTGGCTCCCGCACCCCCTCCAATCTGTCTAACCTCTCCCTGCCTCGCCCCTTCCCCCAAAGACTCCAACTGGCTCCCGCACCCCCTCCAATCTGTCTAACCTCTCCCTGCCTCACCCCTTCCCCCAAAGACTCCAGTGCAACGCAGCTCTACCTCTTCTCCCATTGACCCTAGTCCCGCCTAGCCTCCTCTCCTCCTGGGTCTAACCCCACTTCCTCTTGTATCAATTCCTTCTCCCCTACCAGGGCCTCCCACACCTGCCAGGTTTACCCCTCTCCACAGTTATCCCGGTGCTGAGCAACGCCGTTCCGGTTTTCTTAGAGTCCCTCAGAGATCCACTAGCTCTCCCAGTAACCTGTCTCCCCGCCCCCAGTGCCTAAGGCCCACCCAGACCACCCCTCCCCACCCTCCACTCACCCAAGCCCCAATCACCCTCTCCTTCTTTCCTGGACCCAACTCTTCCCACTCCATCCTCCGATCTCCTCCTACCACCTCCCCCACCCCCTTCAATGTTCTAGTCTGTCCCCTCCAAACCTCACCCCCCACCCCCGCCCGCTTTAGGAAGATCTCTTCCCCACCAACCCGACACCCGCCCCTCCCCCAGCCCTACCTCTCTGGCATCACGTCTCCCAATTCTCCAAAACACCCCGTTGCTCCCTTCCCCCTTCCTCTCCTCCCCTCGGTCCCAGCTAGCCTGCCTCATCCGGTCCCCGCACACCCGCTCCCCCAGCTTCACCCCGCCTCACCCAGCACGCGGAGCTCGGCGGCGGCGGCGGCGAAGTCGCGCGTGCGGGGCTTGTTGGCGCGGCAGACGTAGACGCCGGAGTGGCCGGGGTGCGCGCTGGCGATCAGCAGGTTGGTGCGGCCCAGGACGATGACGTCGGTGGCGATGGGCTTCCCGTCTGGGGGAGAAGGGAGAGTGCTGACGGGGTAGGTGAGGGCTGCCCCTCCACCCACTCCCCGGACCTCACGGCCCCTCTACACCCAGGTTATGAGGCCATAACAGCGCCGGGTTGGAATCTCAGGTCTTTGCATCTTAGTGTCCCCTCTGTAAAATAAGGAGATAGTCCCTAGCGGGAAGGACTGCTAGGGGGTGGAATGAATAAGGTTTGTGAGAACCCCTGGCACAGTGCAGGCGCGTAACAGGTGCTCAGTACACTCATCAATTACTATTACCATTGTTGTTAAACTTGATTTCTTACAAGGACACACTCCTGAATGGAAAAAACACAAATGGCCAAGAAACACATAAAAAAAGCGTTCAACTTCACATAATCAAAGAAATGCACATCAAAATACAGATGTTCATTTTCACCTAGCACAGTGGTCTGCAAACTCATTAGTCAACAGAGCCAAATATCAACAGGACAACAATTGAAATTTCTTTTGAGAGCCAAATTTGTTAAACTTAAACTTCTTCTAACGCCACTTCTTCAAAATAGACTCGCCCAGGCCCTGGTATTTTGTGGAAGAGCCACACTCAAGGGGCCAAAGAGCCACATGTGGCTCGCGAGCCGCAATTTGCCGAACCATGGACCTAGCATATTGGGAATGTATTTAAAGACATAAGTTGCAATGCCGGAGAAAGAGTAAATGCTGTTAGGGCCATACAGGGGCTCCACCTTAACCTAGAAGCCAGGGATTTCACTTATGGGCAGGCACCTGTCCTGGGGAGATGTGAACAGGGATGATCATCGTAGTGTTAACTGTAATAGCGGACAACTGAAAAGGACTTAAAATTTTAACAGTAGGAACTGGAAAATTGCATTACAGCTATATTCAAATAATGGAACATTATCCTATATAATAGAAGCCCAGGGACTGAACGGGGGAACGACCAGTCAACCAGTCGCTATGATGCGCACTGACCACCAGGGGGCACACGCTCGACACAGGAGCTGCCCCCTGGTGGTCAGTGCACTCCAACACTGGGAGCGCCACTGGGCTGACTGGGATGAGTGGGAAGCAGCCGCTCAGCTGACCAGGATGAGCAGTGCTCCCACAGCAGGCCAATCCCCGCAGGCCATGCCCTGCACCAGTGCACGAATCCTGTGCATCAGGCCTCTAGTCTATCCTATATAATAAAAGCCTAATATGCAAATTGACCCAATAGCAGACTGACAGTCGCTATGACATGCACTGACCACCAGGGGACAGACACTCAACACAGGAGCTGCCCCCAGCCGGCAGGCCCCAGGCTGGCCAAGGCAGGTGCCAGCGGGGGCCCCTCGATTGCACCAACGGTTGCCACACAGATTGGCTCTGATCGCGGCCAGGCCTAGGGACCCTACCTGTGCACAAATTTTGTGCACCGGGCCTCTAGTATCTTACCTTATAATAGACAAATATGCAAATTGACCGCACCTTCGCTACGCCCAAGCCACGCCCACCAGCCACGCCCACCAGGAAACCCTTGCAGGGACGTTGGGGTGTGGTGGAGCCCAAGGCCGGGAAAGCCTCCGTGGAGGCTTTCCCGGCCTTGGGCACCAGCGGGGAGCCTGCACGGATCGCAGGAAACCACTGGGGGTCGGCTCCTGTGATCCCTAGCAGGGACGCTGGGTGCGGCCGAGCCCAAGGCCAGGAAAGCCTCGGGCGGAGGCTTTCCCGGCCTTGGGCACCAGCGGGGAGCCTGCACGGATCGCAGGAAACCACTGGGGGTTGGCTCCTGCGATCCTTAGCAGGGATGCTGGGTGCGGCCGAGCCCAAGGCCACTGCCCGGGGCCAAGCCCGGACCCTGAAAAAAGGCAGAAGGCGGTGGCCACAGCCAAGGCCTGGGTCCCCGGTGCCGGCAGAAAACTGGTGCAGGCAGCCAGGTGAATGAAGGTCTATGGCACGAATCTTCGTGCAAACGGGCTACTAGTATATATATAAAAGCCTACGCGACTGAATGACTGAATGACCAGTCAATCAGTCGCTATGACGGGCACTGACCACCAGGGGGCAGACACTCAATGCAGGAGCTGCCCCCTAGTGGTCAGTGCACTCCCACAGCCAACCTCCTACGGCTGGCCAACCTCCCATGGTGCCTCCCTCCAGCCAGCCGGCCCCGATCAGCCCTGATCACCGGCCAGGCTGAGGGACCCCACCGGTGCACGAATCCATGCACCAGGCCTCTAGTAGAGTCATAACTATTTTTTGAAAAAGTTTTAAAGATGGGAAAATGCTAATGAGATACTGTTGAATGAAAATAGGGCTTGGAACTGTAAATTCAACACGCTCTCAATCTCAGGGGGAAATGTACATGTGCATAGAAAAAAAATCTGGAAGAAAATACACCCATATGTTAACAGTTTTTATCTCTGAATGGTGAGATGTTTTCTGTTTCTGCTTTTCGCCGGTTTTCTACAGTGAACACATACAACGTTCGCAATAAGAAGAAAATAAAACAAAAGTCCCTTCCCTGACGTAGTGGAAAAATAACTGTGCTCAGGGTCAGGAATAAAGTCCTTTTGGGTTCTTTCTCTTCCCAGCCTCTGTCCAGGAGTGTTACTAGCTGAGTTTCTCCAAGTGAGTTCCCAAAACTACAGCTATCAGGATCCTCTGGAGCAGCAATTCTCAAATCCTTGTTGTTACACGTGAATGATGGAATTGCAGGGGATGCTAATATGCAGAGGCCTAGGGCAGGACCCAGATTTTGCATTTCTAACTAGGCCCAGGTGGTAGATCCAAAGACCACACGTTCAGTAGCAAAGACCTAGGGCACTTGATTCCTGGGTTACAACTCTCTAGGTGTGAAGGGAAGGAGTCTGCAGTTTTAACAAGTTCCTGGGGTCATTCTGGTGCATGGTCAGTATTTGAGAAACACTGATATTTGAACTTATGGGCAACATCACAGGCTTACCTCGACGATTGGGACCGGCCGGGTGGAGGGAGGCACCGTGGGAGGTTGGCTGGCTACAGGAGGTTAGCTTGGGAGTGCACTGACCACCAGGGGGCAGCTCCTGCATCTGGTGGTCAGTGTGTGTCATAGCGACCAGTTGTTCTGCCATTCGGTCGATTTGCATATTAGCCTTTTATTATCTGTGTATATATAAAAGCCTAATATGCAAAGTGTCCCTTCGGGAGTTCGACTGACTGGGAGTTTGATCGCTCACTATGACGTGCGCTGACCACCAGGGGGCAGTTAAGAATGAAGGAAGGCCCTGGCTGGCAGTGGGCAGCTGGGGAAGGGAGGCCCTGGCCAGCAGCCAGCAGCCGCTAGGTACCCTACCCATGCATGAATTTCCTGCACTGGGCGTCTAGTATAGGATAACCAGCAAAGGCTTGTTAACTATACTTGAGACACAGTTAAAGGGATAGCTGAACAGCTAGATGCCACCAGCAGGATGACCTGGGAGAACAGATTGGCCTTGAATATGATTTTGGCAGAAAAAGGAGGAAGATGTGTAATGTTGGGGGCCAGTGTTGTTCATTCATCCCTGACAACACAGCTCACAGACCATCACTGAGCCCTAAGGCATTGGCAGCTTTAGCCGATGAGTGAGCTGGAACCTGGGATTGAGGCCCCTTTCTCTGATCCACTAAAGCAATGGTTTGAATGTGGAAGGGAGCGATGGTATCCACATTCACCCCTTTGATTAGGAGCTACAGTGATGGGATGTTACATCATCCCATGTATTATCCAAAGGTTAATTGAAACCACATTGACCAAACAGCAAAATAGTCTTCTAGACACTGTAGAGCATGAAAGTCAATGGATGTCAGCCGAGTTTGAAGAAAAGAGTTTAAATAAAGAAAAGGGGGGAATTGTGAGGATAAACAAGTCATCTTTTTTGTCAAAGAACAGTTTAGACAGCCGCCATTTTGGACTGCGTGACTTGGCAGCCGTCATGTTGGCCGCATGACTTGCAGCTCCCCTGGGGGCCGCCATCTTGAAACGGCAAAGGCCAACCCCTCCCTTTGAATTAGCCAATCACGAAAGACTATGCGCCTGAGCTCCAGTCAAGAGTGAGGGACAGGTCACATGCGTCAGGATTAAAAAGCCGAGCAGACCTGACTCCGTGTGGGTGTGCTCCCAGACCCTGTGCTGTGCACCCCCTCCTGCAGGAGTAAAGATATTTGCCTTGCTGCCTGGCTCCCGAGTATGCTTTGTGTTCTACCAGGACCCCTGGATTTGGGGGCTCGCCTTACTTCTTACACTCTCCTCCAAGGGCTCTTGGGGCTCTGGAGGGAGAGCAGGTGTGAGTGTTCAGTAGACTGCAAGGTGACGGTTGGCCCAGCGCTCTCATTACCCTGATAGCATCTCCTGTAACGCAGTCCCACTTGGCACTTATCACCTGCCGCCCGATACTGTCACACTGTGAAGCCTCTCTCATGGCTGCGTCTTATCTCCCTCACCCAGACTCTGAGTGCAGAGGGCCCCCTGGCTCTCATCTGGGCATTTTATTCACTGTGCCCAGCATGAAGCCCGGCACACAAAGGCGGGGAACTCTGGGTGGACCAAGAGGCAGCGTGGTGATTAACCAGAGCAGCAGAGGGGGCCTGGTTCCAACCTGACTCGCTGGCTGTGGGGCACCTCTCCAGCTCACACACTCACTTGCAACACTGTTGTGAGGAATGAAATAAGTAAGGGGGAGAAGCTAGCCCAGTGCCCACATTAAGTAAGGTCTCAATAACGATTTTGTGAGTGGCAAATTCAACGTGCCTTGTAAAGGAAACATGCTACGCTGATTGATTATTACGTTTGTCCAGGTCCCCTACCCACGCCCGGCCCTGGGGGAGGAGTTCCTGCCACACCAAAGGCTGTGACTATGAAGTGGTCACCCTTAGAGCTCCGTGACTTGTGGACACATGAGATGCCACGCCCCTCCCCACCCCCCCTCCGGCCCTCCCAGTTCCCTCCCTCTACTTACCCTGTCGGACCCAGGACACGAAAGGGGTGGGGTCAGCAGAGGCCACACATTCCATCACCACACTCTGTCCAGACACCACGGTGGTGTTCTCCGGAGCTGCCACAATGACCACGTCCTGCCCCCCGGCAGACGCCAGGGACCCTGGAGAGAGGGCAGACCAGCAGGCAGTCTTACCGTCAGGCCCATTAGGTGCCTTCACATGTGTGCTTCCCCTGGTGCCCCTGGCGAGGCAGGTAGGGCAGGGAGCGGCCAGGGTTCCGTCTGACAGCTGGGGAAAGCAGCCATGTAGTTCCCCAGAACTGGGCCTGGGACCGTTTTCTCTTGGAGCCAGGAGAGGAGTAACCTGGTTTCCAACACACCGCCCCATCTTCCCTGCCACACTGCACCCAACCTCCAGGACTGTCAGGGTCATGAGTAGACTTGGAGTCAACAGTCATAGTTCCTAGTTCCAACACTTATTATCATCATAATCTGCTGGGTGACCTTAGACAAGTCCCTTCTCCAAAGGGTCTCCCGTCCCCATGTGCGAAAGGTATGGGGTGGGCTCGAGTTCCTGCTGGCTTGGCAGCTCCCTGAGCACCGATTCCTGCCAAGTTCTCAGTGTGACTTTGTCCCCTGGGTCAGCCTGTGAATACCTGCTTTGTCCAGCAGATGGAGGCAGAGACCCCAGGCACTGGAGGGAGAGCAAACCAGACTCAGAGCAGCTCAGGAACTAAGCCCCCAGGAAGCAGGGTGGAATTGGAGGGACTGGGGGATGGGAGGAGATGTGTCGAAGGGCAGGAGTCAGGGGAGATGCCCATGGCAAAGGGAGGCAGGTGAGAGACCTTGGGGGAGGCCTGAAGTAAGATCAGAGGGGCACCTGCTAGGTGCCAGGCACCTTCCACTCAGCTCAGCTATTCTCACAGCCTCCCAGGGCTGGACATTCGATAACCAACCCACGGTCACACAGATGGTGAGTAAAGACGCCAGGATTCAAGTCAGGTCTTTCTGACCCCAAAGACTGTGACCTTCCGATTGCATCACCCTGGGACATGAGCTTTTCCAAGAAATGGAAAATACAGAAACACCAGATGTGGGGAGCTGGATTTGCAGGGCACAGCAAGTAGCGAGGAGTAAACCCCCGCGTTCCCTGAGCCCCCAGAGGGACAGGGACCAGGGCTTCAGGGCACTGACACCCGTCCTCAGATGCCTTACCTCCCCACCCCTGCCCCCAGCCCTAAATGCTCCAGCCAGCCCAAGGGGAAGGGAACCCTGCATTGGGAATCCAGCCCAGGCCTCTCCCTGACTTGCTGGGCGGCACTGCTTCTCTGGGCTTCATCACCTCTCCTGTCTGATGAGAGTGACACCCCATCACCTCTTTGAAGGCAGGGCTTGGACCTCTGAGGCCTCTCCAAGCTGACTCCAGAAACACCCTGGTTTCCCCCAACAGGGAGCCCCCTTACCTCTGCCGGCCACACTGAGCAGGGCCTCCTGGCTGACGCGCTGGTGGGCGGAGTTGGTGGCCACGCAGCGGTAGGAGCCGGCATCACTCTCCTGAACGTCCAGGATCTGGAGAACCCCGTTGGGAAGAGTGATGAGCCTTGGGAAGGGGAAGAAGGCACCGGTGAGGGGGCAGGAGCTCTACAGGGAGAGTGGCTGGCATGCCCAAAGTGGGCCTCCCGGCTCCAACCGGCAATATCTACGGTGTCTCATTCTCCAGCCGCACCCATCATTTTTAAAATGCAAATTAGAACTAGAAGATACCATCTTCACCTACCAGATAGGCAAAGGCCAAAAGGTTAAATACACCCTACTTGGATGAAGGAATGGGGGGAAGGCGCTCCTGCCTTGTCAGTGGCCATGCCAATCCATACACCCTCGTTCAAGGGCAAGCTGGTGATATCTTCAACTCAAACCTGCACGTGCCTTTTGACCCAGCGGCACCGCTTTGAGGACTCTATCCCACAGATATTCTCAAACACGTACACAAAAATGTATGTTTAACAATATTCACTCCAGCGTTGTCTTGAATAGCAAAAGGCTGGAAACAATCCAGTGTCCATCTGTAGGGTGGGGACTGCCTAAATCGGTTTGGGTACATTCATACAATGGAATGCTAGGCAGCTGCTACAAAGGAGGCAGCTCCATGTGTGCCGATACAGGAAGATTTCCACAACGTGTGTGGTGCAGAACAGTGTGTGTGTGGGGGGGGGATATGTGCACATATATGCTGGCACTGAGTGTCCCTGGTGATGGTGGTTGTCTCTGAGGAGCGGCCCTAGGATCCTGGGAGCTGAAAGTGGGCAAGGACTTACTTTTATTATACAACTTCTATGCCTCCTTCCTTCCCTGGTAAAGTCTCTTTTATTCACACTCTCTCACCTGACCCTCAAAACAAGCCCAAGAAACAGAGGGGATCACAACCTTCATTTTATTGGTGACAAAACGAAGGCTTCGAGAGCAGAGCCTCACAACTGGAGCAGAGTTAAAACTTGAATCCAGGTCTTCTGGTACCAAATCCCATGTTCTTCCCACCTGCCTGTGTCAGCAGCCCTTAGGTGGCTGAGAATGCCAATGGAAGGGACGTGGTCCCCAGGAAGCCCCCGTCAACATGTATACCAGTGTTACTGAGGAGCAGCAGGCTGGCTGAGGGCAGTATTCTCTGCCCTCGGAGTTACAGGGCTGGAACATGGCTCAGGCTAGGAAGGCCCAGAGACCTTGCTTGACAGACAAAGCAGGGAAATGTGTCCATGGAGGCCAGGGTGGTGGGCTCTGGCCCGAACAGGGAATAAGTGGGTCCTCTTGAATCCTCCAACTGTGGTCCCTGCAGGGTCAGCTCGAGGCTGAGAGTTCAAATTTCTCAAGAGAGCAAACAGTGCTGGATAGAGGCTGGGCCAAGGTCAAAGAGGAAATGGGCAGCTGTGCATTTGGCGAAGATCCCTTAGCTTGTGGGGAAACGGGGTATAAGAAAATCTAAACACAGGAGATGAGAACTCACTCAAGGGTGTTGGGAGAGAATTCTGGCCCAAAGACTTAGAGAAAAAAAACAGAAATCTGCATCCTCCCTCCCTCACCCCAAAGGCCAACCCACCTATGCCCCAGCATCTTCCCTCAGCTCCAACAGCTGCCCACATCTGTGTTGGGCCAGTGGGGGAGAAGGGACAAGGAGGCAAAGTGTGGTTGGCAGTAAAATGTTGGGCCGGGACCCAGCCTGCAGCCACAGGAAATTTCTTGGGAAAGGCCAAGTGGAGAATTGGTCTTATCTGGGAAACAAAGCTCCCACCCCACCCCCATCCAGGCTTCTTCCTCCTAACACACTGGGCCTCCTAGACCCTTCGTGCTTCCCACACCTCTTAACCCCACGGTTCCCTGGCCTTTCCAGGGAAATTGTGCTCCAGGTACCCAAGAGCTAATACCTCGTTTGACAAGTAACATGTCCTTAATTATGTGTTGAGTGTATGAATGAATACCTTTCCTCAGTGTGCTGTTGCAACGGCCAACAGAGCGAAATAGAACCACTGTTAGTGTTCATCTACAGCAGGGTGGGGACCATCCGGCCCATGGGCCGTCTAAGGCCCAAGAAATCATTTGGTCCGGCCCTGCCAAGGCATTAGGGGTGAGTTAATGAAATGTCTGACCAAATATAGCAGACTAATTTTTATTTTTTTAAGTATGTTTTTATTGATTTCAGAGAGGAAGGAAGAGGGAGAGAGAGAGAAACATCAATGATGAGAGAGAACCATTGACTGGCTGCCTCCTGCTCACCCCCCACTGGGGACCGAGCCCGCAACCGGGGCATGTGCCCTTGGCTGGAATCAAACCTGGACCCTTCAGTCCACAGGCAGACGCTCTATCCACTGAGCCAAATCAGCTAGGGCAGACTAATTTTTAAGTTGATCATTGTGTATGGCCCTCGAATGATGTTATAAATATCCAAATGGCCCTTGGCAGAAAAAAGGGTTCCCCACCCCTGATGTACAATCTTTCCTGTTTGGTTAAAATGTGGTTTGAGAAGCTCTGTCCTTGGAGAGAGGTCCAAGATCTATTGGTTAGTGGGGGAAAGAGTCACAAAACAGTGTTTATGAAGCAACTCTATTTTGGGAACATAAATAAATGACATGTTAGGATATACACAAAAAAGTCAAGGGCGGTAAAGCTCCCATCACTCAGGGAGGTTTTCTCGGGAAGTGGGATTACTGGGGACTTATTTGTTGTTTTGTTTTTTTGGTTTTTTAAAAAATTACAGTGAATGTTTATTAGTTTGGAAATATAAAACTTTAAAAAATTTAAATGGAAAAAAGTATGTGTCTTATAACCTTGTTCTGTAACTCCAGTCTCAGTGGCAGATTGGAGAGAATTAGCTCCAACATTTTAGCAAGTGACATCACATAGCTGCGCCTCAGCTTCTCATCTGAAAAAATGGGTTAAATAATTTCTGTCTTGCCTCCTTCACAACCCTAACCCTTTTTCAAAAAATATACTTTATTGATTTTTTACAGAGAGGAGGGGAGAGGGATAGAGAGTTAGAGACATCGATCAGCTGCCTCCTGCACACTCCCCACTGGGGATGTGCCCGCAACCAAGGTACATGCCCTTGACTGGAATCGAACCTGGGACCCTTCAGTCTGCAGTCCGACGCCTATCCACTGAGCCAAACCGGTTCAGGCAACCTTAACCCTTTTAACGTCTATGAACTCACATCAGATAATGGACATAAACATCTACCAATCACAAACTCTAAACACATCTTCACAATGGTGTAAATGGCACACATATTTAAAAAGACTGGAATATTCAAAAATAGTAATAGCTGTCTGTGTTCAGCTGGTAGATGATTTTCCCCCCTTAAAGTTAGCATAGTTTATCATTTAAAAATTAATTCAAATTTCAAATAAGCCGAAACCGGTTTAGCTGCCGAAACCGGTTTGGCTCAGTGGATAGAGCGTCGGCCTGCGGACTGAAGGGTCCCAGGTTCAATTCCTGGTCAAGGGCATGTACCTTGGTTGCGGGTACATCCCCAGTAGGGGGTGTGCAGGAGGCAGCTGATCGATGTTTCTCTCTCATCGATGTTTCTAACTCTCTATCCCTCTCCCTTCCTCTCTGTAAAAAAATCAATAAAATAAAATAAAAAAATGTTCAAATAAAACAAAATAGCTACTTATAGAATGAAAAGCAACCTCTAGCCAAACGGGACGAATTCTCTTTCCAAGCCTGAGACTGAGCCTGCAGCCCCACTCCCCCGAAAGGCCACTTGGACCCAGGGATTCAGTAACGCAGAAGAAATGACACAGCTGCTCTGAGTTTCCTGAGGCCAAAGAGCCTCACCCTAAGCCCTACAGAGATGCCCCTGGGGCAAAGGACACTAGCTGAGGGTCACACCATGTTGACAGACTCGATGGACACTGGGAGATGGCCAGGGCGGAAGACTGGATGAGGGAGCCCATGGAATCTGAGTCCATTAGCGCCATGTTTTTAAAGTGTGAGTGAATGGCAATACCAAAATGACTTCAAATGGATCCAGACACACATTTTTTTATTCCAGTGCTTATGTATTTATTTTTATGGCCACCTTCTATTTATGGTAAGTATTGCTGGTTTTCCATTTTACTGCAGTGAGATAATGTTTCTTTTTAGTATGTGTTAAGTTACAAAAGAGAGAGTTGATTCTAAGAAATGTATTAAGTAAGTGATTGTATAAATAGTTTAGGGACGGCCAACATTATAAAGGAGGTTTATGAATGCCTGGATTTTGGAAAACATTACTCTCATTGATGACTGGTTCCCAGGGAAGAAAAATTATCCCCTATCATTAGAAATTAGTTTAAGTGCCAGGGAATTGCCTTAGGGTCTAGTCTTCACCATCAGCTTCAAAAATATGCACATATACCCTGACAGAGTGCATTTATTAACTGCACATGTGCACACCCTACACCAAGGCATATGGTCTCCTTCAAACCACTGGGCTGAGTTTATGAATAGCATATTTGTACATGTACTATATCTGGGCATGTGTAAAAATACATACCTTGGGCATAATCGAGTTGCTGTTTTAGACTTTTCTTTATTCCCCCCACACAATGTGCTGGGACATGTGAGCCTGGCTTATTTATAGACGAGGATCACTTTTCAGAGGACTTGGGGGCAAACACTCCCAGAGCTCAGGAACTGGCAGCGCCAGGCTCCTGGGAGAGGCCTGTGGCTTCATGGAATGGTGCCTGAACTCGATGCTGGGAGGCGAGGTCTGAATCCCACTGCTTGCTCAGAAACTTTGGGGAAAGAACTTCTCTGCTCTGAGCCACAGCTGGACCACCCGGTCTCTAAGCCCACCTGCAGGGGAACTTCCTCAGACACTGCAGCTGCCCCACCACAACCCCCAAATCTCGAGAGGCTTGGGTATCATCCATGCCACGCTCTGGCATCCAACACTCTGGATACTAGCTGTGTGACCTGGGCCAAGGTATTCCTGTCTCTGATCTTCAGTTCCCTCATTGAACAATTTGGATAATAATATCTGCCATAGCCATATGTACAGACCGAGAAGGATGTTTATTATGTATTAAGTAAAAAAAAGTAAAAGTTGAAATATAACCCCATATCTGTTTTGGGAAAAACACACACACACACAAAGATGACTGAGCCCGGCCAGCATGGCCCAGTGGTTGAGTGTCAACCTATGGGCCAGGAGGTCATGGTTCCATTCCCTGTCAGGGCACATGCCTGGGTTGTGGGCTCAGTCCCCAGTGTGGGGCATGCAGGAGGCTGCTGATCAATGATTCTCTCTAATCACTGATGTTTCTCTCTCTCTCCCTCTCCCTTCCTCTCTGAAATAAAATAAATAAATAAATAAATAAATGACCGAACAAAAAAACCAGTATGTACAATTTCTAAAGAGAATATGTATAAACATGCAGGGGGAAAGTCCAGAGGTTAAACATCAAAACTAAAAGTGGCTTCCTATGGGTGACAGGATGATGAGTAATATTTGTTCTATTTTATTTATATGAATTTGAAAATGTATTTTCTAGGAATATACACTAAAAGAGGATAACATGAAAAATAAGAAATACCTACCTCGAAGGATGAAGGGTTCAATGAGAAAACATAGCTCTCATTAAGTGGTTTTTGCTCTCTCCCATTCTCGGGGGGGGGGGGGGCAGAGGAGGGGGGGAAGTACCTGCCAGGAGTAGGCTCTCACTTGGTTCTGACCCACCAACTCCCAGCAAGCACCACCAGATAGCAGTGAGCAGCCCCACATTTGGAAGGCATAGAACTTAAAAGGTCAGTATTCCCGTGGTCCACTTCCTAGAATGCTCATTCATGGAATGCTGTAAGAGGGGCTCTGGGCAGATGAGTCAAGGAAGTGTCTGGTTAAACAAGTTAAACAGTTTTTCTATACAGGACTTCTCAGTGCCTTGTCAATTCCAAGAGAGAGATTTATAGGCAGTTTCCTGACCTTAACTATAGAATAGTTCCCCCCCGCCCCCCACACCACCACCTAAAAAAATGTCTCTTTTGGGACTAATGTTCTACAAAGAACACACTTTGGGAAACCATGATCTAATCCAATCCTTTCATTCCCTCCCCGCTCCCTCCCTTAAGTGAGAAGTGACTTGCTGAGGACCAATGGGGCTAACCAATCACCAAAGTCAACATGGTGGCTTATATCCTGCCTTCTCTCCCTTCTTTCTCCTTCACAACTGTTACAGAGATGTGTCCTGTGGCTTTTCTACCTAGACGTTTCTCCCACACTTCCACCCCTACCTAGACATGGGCAAAAGCAGGAAGAGCTGGGACAACTCAACACACTCAAGGTAGGTTAGTCCCAGGGCAGGGAGATCTGAAAACCAGTGTTTCTGAGCCGAAGGAACCCCACCTCCACCAGGAGAGAGTGAGGTGGTAACTACGGCGAGAGAGACGCAGCCAGAGGCGGGGAAGGCCTGTGGAGCCACGTTTCCATCGATGTAAGAATCCATGGGATGATCAGCTCAGATGTGAATGAGCCTCATGCTTTCCGGTCATGCTGCAGGAACATCTGGGCCTACCCAGGAGGCCACAAGAGGGGTTAGCCTCTGCTTCTTTTCCACCTTAGAAACGCTTCCCTGGCATGGCTCCCTGTGCCCACTGACTTCATGGGGAGAGAGGAGGCTGAAACAGGAAGGACCTCCACAACCCATTCCTCAGATGCTACTGGATGACCTGAGAGCGGAAGGAAGGCAGAAACCCCAGAAGAACCTTGCAAAGAGAATACCTTTCCAGCGGGCGTGGGGCCTTGAACAAATAAACATTCTGCCCAAGGTTCATGGTGTGGCTTTGGATAAACCACAGCTCCTCCCTGGTCCTGAGGTTCTTAATAAAGCAGGTGGTTGGACTAGAGATGCTCTGAAGGACTCTATCACTACTCTCCACCCAAGCTCCATAGCTTAGGGGGTGGTTTTCCTCCCAGGGAGCAAAAACTTCCTGCCCGACTTCTCCTCGGACCAGAAATGAGCTGAGAGTCCGGCAGTGTTTGGCTCCTAAGTCAGTTCCAGCAAATGGAGGCTTCCTGCCTCTAAGAATCCCTGAGCCCTCCCCGGCCTGCCCACTGGGCCCCACGCTCCACTCCCCTACAGGGCACTCACCGAGGCTCCGTCGGCACTGCCACCTGGTCCTTCTCCCAAGTAACGATGGGTGCTGGCAGCCCTTCAATGTGGCACTCAAATCGAGCTGTCCCGTTCTCCTCCACCGTCTGAGACGCCGGGTGCAGAGAGAAGTCTGCGAGTGCTGAGGACGGGACAGTGACACACAGGCAGGGACAGGAGAGGGACAGGGAGGACAGGCCACCGCGCAAACAGACAGTGGAACACACACGAGAAACACAGGTGACAGAATACACGCAGAGCAAATTCAGACCAACAGAGACACAGTTGGAGATGGTAAGAGTGGTCATTACTGGTCAGATGCTGTGAGTTCCCAAGTCCCCAGGCCTAACATCAGAATCATGGTCAGCCTACAGTAAGATGCACGCTTCTTCTGTCCTGAAAATTATTTCATGGTGATCTGTGCCTCCCGAGAGCCCCAAAGGGTGGGCTGGACAGTGGGCCTTGACTCCACAGACTCCACCTACTGTGAGGTGGGGAGCTCTCTGGAGAGCCACCTCTGTGCCTCCCATGCTCTCAAAAGCCCCTCTGGCAGGCTTCCTGGAGGAGAGCACAACGTTAGACTCTCAGACTCCATGGGAAGGAAAAGGAGCAAGAACAGGAGTGGAGAAGTGGGACTAATGAACGGCGGAGCCGACAATACCAGGGAGGCAGGGGAAGGGGCCTGAGCCGCAAAGAGGGGCCTTTGTGCAGGTAACAATCAGGATCCCGCTTCCCACACCCCAGGCCTCCCGGGTCCTAGCTCAGTCCCCCGATACGGGCACTTACTGGCGAGCTTGACCACGGCAGCCTGGCTGGCCACTACTCCGAGTGGGCCATGGGCCAGGCAGGAATAGCTGCCCTCGATGCCATCGGGGGCTCCAGGGGCTGCCTCAGCACTGCCCGTGGGTGCCCGTGGCCGGGACAGCCGCAGGGAGCCACTGGGCAGCAGGCGCAGGTGGCTGTGCTCCAGCAGGGCTCCTCCGTCTTTGCTCCACGTGACGCTGGTGGGGGGTCCGGCAGCGACAGTCCCCAGACTACAGTCCAGCACCGCCTCCTGCTCTGGGCCCAGGACCACCTGTACTGGCCCCGGTCCACAGCTCAGCTCCACGGTTGTCTCCTGGGGCAACGGCAGCTCCCCTGCAAAGAGGAGGGGACACCAGGGCCATCAGTGTGTGTCCTCCCCCCTCCTCCAGGCCCCAGCTCCGGAGTCACCCACGCACCCAGGGCCTGGAGCAAATGGTGGAGAAAGAGGTCTCATGGGAAGACTTGAGTCTGGATCCTGGCTCTGTCCCCTTACGAACTGTGATTTTGGGCAAACTCTGCACTTCTCCGTGCCCACCTTCCCCAGCTGCTCAATGTCCCCACCCACTAAAATACACCGTTCTTAGCATCGTTATTCACAATAGGCAATAAGTGGAAATAACCCAAATGCCCATCACCTAATGAAGGGATAAACACATTACTCAGCCGCCAAAAGGAATGAAGGACTGGTATGTGCTTCGACGTGGATGAACCTTGAAAACTTGATGCTCAGTGAAAGAAGCCAGTCACAAAATGCCGCATACCGCATGATCTCATTATCATGAAATGTCCAGAATAGGCAAATCATAGAGACAGAAAGTAGATTAATGGTTGCCAGGGATGGGGGAGAGGAAAGAATGAGGAGTGACCGTTAAGGGATATACAATGTTCCTTTTTGAAGTGATGAAATTTTCTAGAATTAGATAGTGGTGATGGTTGCACAACCTTGTGAATATACTAGACACCACGGATGTGTACACTTCCAGGGGTGAGTGTTACAGTGTGTGAGTTGTAGCTCAATGAAAAACAAGACAGCCCAGCCGGTGCGTCTCAGTGGTTGAGCATCGACCCATGAACCAGGAGGTCGCGGTTCCATTCCTGGCCAGGGCACATGGCCGGGTTGTGGGCTCGATCCCCAGTGCGGGGCGTGCAGGAGGCGGCTGATCAATGATTCTCTCTCGTTTTAATGTTTCTATTTCTCTCTCCCTCTCCCTTTCTCTATGAAATCAATATATATATATATATGAAATCAATATATATATATGAAATCAATATATATATATGAAATATATATATATATATATATATATATATATATATATATATATATTTAAAAACCCACAAAAAAACAAGACACAGTGATGGCTTCCTGATAAGGCTGCTGTGAGCACTGAGTGAGATGCTGTGTGGGAAGGAGTGCAGCACAGTGCCTGACCTGGCACAGGACAGGGACCCAGGGATGTCACTCCCTCCCCTGAAACCTTACAGGTCGTCTTGACCACTATAGCCCTACCCATTTCTGCCCCAGCGGCTGGAGAAGCTGGGCACTCCTTCCTGCAGCTCTTCTCCCCAGGGCCACGCAGCAAGCCCGAGCCAGAACCCAGGCTCCAGAGGCGCCAGGAGAGCCTGCAGCTCCAGCACTGTCCTTGTCACAAAGGGAACCATGGCGGGAGGAAATGCCACCTCAAAACAAAAACGCACGATGGCCAACCCATATTTATTATTTTAACCAACATTTCAGCGGTGCCCGGGAGCCATCATTCACAGAGAAACGTTCTCCCAGTGTGTCTCCCAGAGGGTGACCTGCTGCCTCCCTGTCCCATAAAAGCTCAATGGCCCAACATCACTTCTTATCCTTTGGCCTGACTCCTTCCTTCAGGGCAGGATGAGGGATCAGAGTGAGCCAGGGACAATGGCCCCTACGCATTACAAGGCAGGTCTGGCCTGACAGAGCCATGTGGGGCATACAGAAAGCACAATGGCTACGAAATCAGGGACCCTCAGTGCGAGACCCAGCTCTGTCATAGTTACCGTGTGGCCTTGGGCCAGTCACTTCTCCTTCTCGACTTCGTTTACTCAAAGGTAGGGGTGATGTCTGAAACTCTGTGATTTTAGGGTTATTAATGAACTGGACATACCTATTGCTGAAGAAACACAGAGCATCCTCTGAACATAGACACAAACTGTAGATACAACCTTTCACACCTGGACACATGCACCCCAGGCTCTGCCACACTCGTTGAGCCCTGGACACATATACCTCCACTTAGATCCCCTGTCTGTCCCCGGGCTCCCTTCCCACCATCTTCAAAGAAGAACAAGACTGAGGGGAGAACTGCAAGCTGGCTAAGGTAAGGAGGCCAGGGCTCCGATGCTGCAGTGTGAAGGACAGACAGACATGGCCTGAACCAGGTCTCTGCCTTTCTTAATGTATCAGAAAGGCTCAGCTGGCACCTCCAGCTGCACAGCGAGGCTCAGCATTACCAGTGGGTGCAGGAGGAGAAGGCATCCTTGCCCTCACCCAGTTTCCATTCTAATTGGGGAAACAAAATCGGCATTCACATCATTGCAGGCCGTTTGTTGTGGTGGAAAGAGTATTTGACCTTGGCAAGGTTCCAATCTTGTTCTTCCACCTACCAGCTGTGTGACAAGCCACTTACCCTTTCTGGGCCTCAGTTTCCACGCCTGTAAGACTAAGAGGAGATCACCAGGCTTGGAAGGATTAAACCAGATGATGTAAGCCAGGGCTCCAGCCTAGTAAGCATCAATCAAGGAATGGGAGCTCATTCTTTAAAGGCACTGAAAGGGGCTGCACAAATGGTAATGCAGTTCTCACATCCAGTCCCTTCTATCTCTGAGGCCCGAGATTCTAAGATTCAAACACAGGCAAGTCTGGGCTCTCAGCCCAGTGGCTTCCAATTGCTGGGTTCCAGCCGCTAATCAGTCAGTTTGAGTTTCAGGGGAGAAAAACCCCACTGACATGAAACCCTGAGCCTTCCAGCAGCCTCCCCGCCCCCCAAAGCACGTCCGGGGCTTGGAAAATCCCTGCTGCGCTTAACAAACAATGTGAACAGTTGGGGCCGGAGCAGCTGCTGGATATGTCAGCAGCCTGGGCTCTGGCGAGCAGGACAGCGGCCAGAGGGGCCGGGCGGGCGGCTGGCTGGGGAGCCCAGAGGAGGCTCCGATTCCCTTCCTGAATATTCGTGGATCAGCAGATGTCTGGCTTCCCCACCTTTGAGGAGCCCAGCAGCACCCAACGAGGCAGAACAGGGAAACCAACAGTGATGAACATGCAGAGAGAACCTCGGAGGGTACAGGGCTGCGCCAGGAACCCGAGCCCACGTGGGAAGCCTGCGATTCCTCACTTTACAGAGGGGAAACTGAGGCCCAGAAGGAGGGTCTCATCTCTCTTGGAGGCGGTTGCTCCTGAAAAGGTTTCTCTCTGCCTCAGTGCCCCACCCAACCTCTGTGGCCCAGACATGCATCCTTAGGCACTCAGCTCAGGCACTGGCCCTCCATGAAGCTGCCCCTGTCGTCCCCGGTGAAGTTTTTCCTGAGTCTCACATCACACAGCCACTTGGAAATCCATCCTTCCTCTTGCCTAGACGGACAGTGGGACTTAGTAGACCAGGCCTTGACCTAGTCCTAGAGTCAGAGTCCTGGGCTCATTTGATGTATGACCTTGGGTCCATTACTTTCCTCCTTTCAGCCTCCATGTCCACAGTTGTAAAAATGAAGAATCTCCACATTTCTCATTTTCACCAAAATTCGCCCAGCAGCAGAGAGGAGCATCCTCAGGAGGCTTGCTGATTGCCCGAAATGGTTTTATTTTAAACCTCTGGCACATTTTGCATTCTGCTCATTACAAACAACGTTTATTTTAATATAAATGTGGTTTCTACACCATCAAATCTTTTCGTAAAAGTGATGCTCTGGGGAGTGGGCATCGTTTGTCTAGTGGCTTTGTGGCCAGCCCTTTCCTGCCTCCCCCCTTCTCTCCCCCCATGGCTGACCCCCAAAGCCCCTCCCACCAGCATTTCTCAGCTGCCCCTCTCAGGGCTGGGGCAGACGCAGTGGACACTTGCTGCCTGCCAGCTTTCTGCCTCGAGGGGGCCTCCCTCTCCCGGTCTCCTCTGTCTCCTTGGTGAGACCCTGCCAGAGACGCAGAGCTGCTATGGCAGAGCTGTTATGCTCGGGAGCCCCACGGCCATCTCTCAATCTCCTTTTTCTGACAAATTATTTTACCCATTTACAGGATAAATTAGATTTTATGAGGCCAATTAGAACTCAGACAGAAAGGAGATACGCTGCTGAGCCCCAGGGTCAGCTCAATGCTGTTCAGGGGGATTTGCAGGGGCCTGGCGTGAGCCAGGGTTCCATTTTTCAGTGAACTCGCAGGAAAGAGGCGGGTGGGGGGGGGGGGAGGGGAATGAAGCCAGATGCCTCCTTAATTAAGCCAAGAACTTGCCACAAACATCAATGCCTTGTCACTTCTGAACTTCAGGGCCCAACAGATTTACAACTTGTTTTTGATCTAGGGCAATTCTCCATGACACCATCCCCTCTCTCCTTTCCCAGGAGACACAAGTCAGTTTTTTCCAGAAACCTCCCTCCCTGCCCCCCACCTTGGCCCCCTCCCTAACCACACACTAAGCCCCTCCCACTAACAGCTGGAAGGAGAGCTTCAGACGGTTGCCTGGGACACCAGCAAAGCAGGAGCACCCCCTTCAGCTGACTTGACAGCAAAGCCACACTCAGCTGCCTACCTCCTGCTCCCTGAGGCCTCTGTCCCCACCAGACCAGACCAGACCAGACCAGGCCAGGCCAGGCCACTCCCAGGCCTCTGGAAGCGCGTTGCTGTTCCGCACGTGGCTCGTGCTGGTCCCTCTCCCTGCAATAACTGGGCCATCTGGGGTCTGATGTAGATGCCTCTCCTTTTTCTTCCCTAGAAGACCCTGGGCACCTTGATCATTGTCCTCATCATTCTAACTTTTTTTATTTGCTTTTCTCCCCAACGAGGCCACAAGCTCAAGATGATGTCCTCGTCAGCTTTCTAAATCCCTGGTACCTAAAACAGTGCCTGGCACATGGCAGGTGCCCCAAAAATATTCTTTGAACACAGGAGAGCACACACGGAACACGCTCAGGAACATACACACAGAGCCCCTCATGCTCTTCTGAGCCTCCATTTCCTTATCTGTAAAAATTATAGGCATTTCCCTCAGGACTGGAGATTAGGTGAAAAATATATGTGGAGACTGCCTTGCATACTATGTGGCACCTCGCAGACACCTAACAAAACACTTAAAAAGCACAGAGACAGAACAGCAAACTCACACGGACAGAGACTCTGTACTTAAACATTCCCAGGACCAGGGAGCTCACCACCTCGCCTGTCTTGCTGTATGCCTTGTATGATTAATACTATCTTTCTCCTGTGTTCACCTTTTTCTACCTGTATGCTCCACTCACTCGCCAGAGCTCTGTCCTCCAAACTCCACAGCAAAGTAATGAGCCCCTTATCGAATCATCTAGAAGTCTTGTCTCTGCACCAGCTTGCATCTGAGAGAGAGCTAATTGAACCTCTGTTTCCTGACCCCAATGACCTCAAAGACCCTCAAATTCAAAGGATGTTTCAGCCTCAGCAGCAAGACAGTACTAGCTGGCAGCCCAGCTAGCCCAGAAGACGAGGATTCCATTTCTCTGCATGTCAGGCCTAGAACATCCTTTCTCTGGTTTTCCTTCCCCTGCAGCTCCGATCACTCCCCTCTGACCAGGCTGGGGCCTCCCCCACCAGAACTGCTCTTACTCCTCTCTCTCCCACCCCAGGGAGCTGGGAGCCCCCAGGCAGGCCTGGCAATGACATCTGTTCTGCATCTGGAATTCTGTGTCAAGTCTGGTTGCTATACCTCAGAAACAGTGGAGGCTGAACAAGAGGCAGTGGGAAGAGGAGATGGGGGGAGAAAGGTGGATTCCAGAGCCCAGACACACCAACTGAGGGGGGCCAAGCCCAAAGTTGATAACTTCTTATGTGAGGGGGAGGGGAGTGCGGAGAGTATGTGTGTACCAAATCCCAGGGCAGTTTGGCTGTTCCAAGAGCCAGGAGACTGGTTCCAGCCCCAGCTCAGTCCCTATTCATGTAACTTTGGAAAGTCACTCAGTTTTCTCATCTGTAAAATGGGTTCATGCTAAAATTATTTCTAAGTTCCCTTCAGTGCTGACATTTGATGATGCTCTAATTGCGAGATCACTTAACTTGAAAGAGGTACCTTGAGGAGAAAAAAGAGAAATGCTAATGTATACATTATGTGTGATTAATTGGGCCATGAAAGTACATATAGGATCACTGAGGGTTTATATAACTTGTGGATATGATTCACTATTGAGCCCTGGCTCAGATGGTTGGAGCATCATTCCATATACCAAAAGGTTGTGCGTTTCATTCCTGGTCAGGGCACATATAGGAGTCAATCAATGTTCTCTCTCTCAAAAGTCAGTAATAACATATCCTCAGGTGAGGATAAAAAAACAAGATTCACTATTAAGAGAAAGCACGTTTCACCTAGCTTCTAAACTCCAAGATGGGGTCAGAGAAGGCCACCCCAATACTACAACTGACTGAGGCTGGCCTCTGAGCCTCCAGACTGAGAAAGGGATGGGAGGGGGCAGTTTCTGTGTGAGAAGAAAGCAGTTTTCATGTTCTTAGAGGCCTTCTATTACTGACTGCCGGCTCTCTGACTAGGTGAAAGGGAGAGCCCCACTTCTTATATACGATGAAAACAGCACACTAAGCATTCCAGCACCAACCCCATGACAACAAAAACGTCTCCCCAGTTCCCAGTCCCTGGTTCAAGGGAAGTGCTAGAGGAGAGGGGCAGGCACTCTCCTGACCCAGCCCTTCATTCTGCTGAAGTGTCTATTAATTTTTACTTCCCTCTCCCTCACCTCCTACCAACTCAATTTATTTTCAAGTCCTACTGATTCTTCTCCCTAAATCTCTCTAGAATCCAGCTACTCTGGCCACCCTGACTGGGACAGCATCCCAAGATGCTAGAGCTTCCAGCCTCGGCCCTGCCCCTGCCCAATCGCTTCTCCACACTGGCTGGAGTGAGCTGATGCAACGCTGACCTGAAAACCCGGCACGGGCTCCTGGGGCCTCAGAAACCTCGGTGGGGCTTACAAGGCCCTTCATAAGCTGGTTCCAGGCCCCACCCCCACCCCCCTTTCTCCCTTGACACTCCAGGGCCCATCCCATCCTTCCCCAGCCTGCTGCACTCTCACCCCTGGTGCTCTAAACTCCAGCCAGGTTTACCTTCATTCATTGGTCCAAACTAAGTCACCTCTGAGCGTTTGCACATGCTGTTCTCTCTGGAAAACTTCCTCCGTCACCACTCTCCTTCTATAGGGCTAACTCAGGCACTGCACTGAGCTCCACTACTCATTGCTTCCTGAAGGAAACCTTTCCCGAGTACCTGTCAGTCTCTCTCCACCAGACTGGAAGCTCTGCACCAGGGACCAAGCCTGCCACCTTGTTTACTATATTCTAGGCACTGGGCACATGCTAGCCAAGTAATAATAATAATAATAATAATAATAATAATAGGTGCTCAGTAAATATTTGTTGAATGAATGAATGAGCAACCTTGGTCCAGATCACTGTGGCTCTACAGAACTCTATAGGCGTGCCCCAAGGGGGCTGAGCTTTGTACAGCCAAGGTTTTGGGCCTGAAGGCTGGTAGAGTAGTTGCTTTAGCCCCACACACTGCTGTCGAGGGAGCCCCAGATCTGCCCCTGCCACGGCCTTGTGCACTCCGGAGCAGACAGAGGCCGGGTCTTCCAGGCAAACCGAGCCCCTTGCCAGAGGCCCCGCCAGGATTCATAATGCTCCAGAGCACTTCCCAGCCCTGGTCCCGCTTTGTCCGGTGGCACTGAGCCCTTGTTGTCTGGAGCTCTTGGAAAAGCCAGAGACAGGGGGCACAGCCTTTCCTCATCTCCTGGTTCCGGGGGATGTGCTCTGCCCTCTTCACCTGACAACCCCGAGCTCCCCATGTCCCTGGAGGCCTCCAGCCAGGTGGGCAGTCAGCCTAGAAAGGGGCGTGTCTTTGTAGGGAGAGAAGGGGTCCCAGCAGATCCCGCAGTTTGGGTTTCCAGGAGATGGGCCTGGGGTTGACCAGGGTAAGGCTCCTACCCCCTCCGCCATCCCTGCTCCCTCCCACGTGGCCTGGCTGAGTCTCTCTGGAAAGCCGCAGCAGCTGGAGAGAAATCCCCCTCCCCACCCCCATCCCGCCTCCAAGTCCCTCCCCGACTCGCCTTGGACACATCCTCAGCTCTCCCCTCCAAAGGGAAGGCAAGAACTGGGCGAACAAAGCGGGCAGCCCCACCCCCTCCCACCCCTACCACCTACCTACCTTCCCCACGGGCCGCCCCCCAAACTCACATAGGACAGAAAGCGAAAGGGCTGGGGCGCAAGAAGGAACCCTAGGCATCGCGACTCGGGACTCCGTCACCCGTCCTCAGCCCTTTCTCCAGCGTGGACACCTCTGACTCCTACCCCGACCCTGCACTGAGGTGGGAGGCGGGAGGAGGCCTTGCGGACCTCGGCCACGCTTCTCTGCTCTGCCCCTGGGGGTTGGGGCGGGAGTGACACGCGTCCCATCCCCAGAGTGAGCGTTGGATGCGTCCACAAAAGCAACTGGTTTCCTGCCCTCTCCCTCAGCCCACTCCAGGCCCCGGGTTTGGGGGAGCAACACTACCCCTACACGTACACCAGCGCCAGGGACCACACCCTCTGGGCAAAGTTGAGTGTTTTACCGCCACTTCCCCTACTCAATCAGAAACCTGCTGCTCTGCCCCCACCGCCGGCAAGGACACTCCCCACTGCCAAGGCCAACTATCAGCTCAGCCTCATAAACGCAGTGACACACGGTCTCGACACCGATGGAGGTGCAGACACCCACACCCGCAGCTCTCCCCACACTCTCACCCCGGAGACACGCGCGGGCAAGGGGACGCCCGCCCCGCTCGTCACCAACACCTCACCCACCGCCCGCGGTGCCCTCCGAGGCCGTGGCACGCACTGCGGACACGCACCCCGCAGCCCCCTCCCCACCCCCGGCCAGCGCGCGCGCGCACACACACACACACACACACACACACACACACACACACACGCACACACACACACACACGCGCGCGCGCACTCACTCACTCGGGACTCCGAGAACCAAGGACACACACCCCCTGCGGACTAGGAAGAGCCGCCAACGCCCCAGGGCGCTGCTCGCAGACCCCAACGCGCAGGCATCCCCGGGACCTGGACGCGCAGCCCGCGCCTCGCGGACCTCGCTACTCGCTCGGGACCCAGGACGCGCGCCAGCCCCGCCGCCCCGCGCAGCCCCCCGCACCGACTCGGGCTGGGCGCGCCGGCCCCGCGGCTGCCCCGGCCCCCGCGGCGCCCGCCCTTACCGCGCACGGCCAGCAGGCAGAAGGTCAGCGCCAGGAGCCCGCCGCCGCGGCCCGCGTCCCCCCGCGCCATGGGGCCGGCCCGGGCCGCCGCCGCCGCCTCCGCCGCCCCGCGCCTCGGCTGCCGCCGCCGGGGGAGGGCGCGCCGGGCGTCAGTGGCCTGGGGAGGCGCGGCGCCGCGGGCGGGGGCGCGGCCTCGGGGGCCCGGGCCCGAGCGGGGGCCGGCGCGGGGGCCGGGGCTGCGGCCGCCTCGCCCGCCCCTCCATCGCCATCTTGGGCGGACGGCCGAGGGGGCGGGGGTGGCGTCTAGCGAGCGCGGCCGCCCGGGCCCCGGCAGAGACCCGCGCCCGGGCCCCGCGACCCTGCCCCGCGCTGGCCTCGGCTCTGCTGGGGTCTGCGCCCCGTCGCCTGGCCCTCTCTGGATCGCGTGGGGCCCCTGTTGGGCCGCGTGTTTCTCCGTCTGTCTCTTCGTCTGTCTCCGGGTCCACGGGTCTCGCTGCCTTGGTGTCTCCGTTTCGTTAACCTGTCACTGCCTCGGGGTCTCCCCCATCTCAGTTCCAAGCTAAATGGAGGCAGATTCAAGGACTCGGTCTCTGTCCTGATGGCCCCATCTTCCCTTCGAAGCCCAGTGGATCCCAGCCCAGGTCCTGTCCTGAGCCCTGGTTAGCCTCTCCACTCGCTGCACCGACAGGTCCGCTGAGGACAAGACAGTTCCCTCCTCACCCCATTCCCATTGCCATTCCAGGGCTTCTCTCCGGCTGCTGCAATAACCAGTCCAGGCAGGGCATTTTCTCAACCCCGAGCCCTGCCACATCCAGAAGTCTCTGCAAACCTGAAAGGGACAAGGAAGGTTTGATTGCTTTCATTTTACACTTAGGGAAACTGAGGCTGGAGGGGGTGAAGGCTGGCCTAAGGACATGAGGTCAGGGAGCAGCAGATGCAGGACCAGAACCCTGGTTTTCTGACCCCAGAAGGTCATTTCCCACTCATTCTTCAACTGTGCCTTCTCTGTCCTACCAGACGGGCTGCCTCAGTATCCCACAAATATTCCTTGTTCTAAAGCCAGGGATTCAATCTTCAGACGAGGGTGGGGAGAGGAGTGCAGATTAAATGACCTATTTAAGGTCCCTTCCAAACCAAGATGCTGTGGTTCTTTACTGTATCCCCTGTGTGTCCAGTGTTCCCATATCTTAGAGCCATTTTGTCTCTGTACCCAGTAGGCACCTTACCCATCTGTTGCTAGGTAACCCTTAATAATGACCTATACTTTGCAGATCTAATGGGATCTGGCATTTATTGCTTCATTGCCAGGCCCATCAGCAGCATTTGACTTAGCCAACCACTCCCACTTGCTTCTCTTAGTGATGTTATCTGGTCTTCAGGTCTTTAAGTGACACCTTTATACTGAAGATGCCTAAATTTAGACCTCCAGGCTGGACCATGACCCCTGAACCCCAGACTTACCCAGCTACCTGCTCGACATTTTCATTGGCTGTCTAGTAGGCCTCTCAAATTTAACATGTCCAAAATTGAGCTCCGATCTTCCTTATTAACCCTCCCACAGTTTCCGCCCATGCAGTTCCTAGCAGCTCCATTCTTCCAGTTGCTCAGGTCCAAAACATTGGAGTTATCCTTGACCCTTCATTTTCATATCCTTCCCGCTCTGTCTTCCCACTACCACCTTGATCCAAGCACCTCTTACCTGGATTGTGGCAGGAGCCTCCTCACAGGTCTCCTTGTTTCTGTCCTTATCTCCCTTCAGTCTTCTCTCAAAACAGAATAAAAAGTGATTCTGGCCTTAGTCGGTGTTGCTTGGTGGTTAGAGGATTGCTGGTTCAATTCCCGGTCAAGGTCATGTACCAGGGTTGCAGGTTCATTCCCTGCCCCCAGTCTGGGTGCATGAGGGAGGCAACCAGTTGATGTGTCTCACCTCTTTCCCCCCCCTCCGCCCCCCAATCCTCCCTCCCTTCCACTCTTTCTGAAAAGCCATGGAAAAAAATACCCTCAGGTGAGGATTAACAACAGCAAAAAAGTGATTCTGTTAAAATGTGAATGAGATTGTGTCATTTCTCTGCTCAACACAGACCAGGACCTCCTAGCTCAGAGCAAAAGCCAAAGTCTGATCTGGAGGCCTGTTGTACCTCTCTGATCTCACCTCCCACACCATCCCCCTTGTTCACACCTCTCAGGCCACACTAGCCTCCTGGCTGTAACTTGATCATGACCAGCCCCCTCCCTCCTGCCTCCAGACCTTTGCCCAGCTAGTGCAAGTCTGAAATCCTGTCCCCGCATCCCGTCCTCACAACTTCCCCCACTCTCCGTATCTCGCTTCTTTCTAACATTTTACTTATAGTTTGTCCCCCGCAACCAGAATGCGGGCTTCGTGAGGACTGGGATTTTAGTCTGTTAGGTTCACTGCTGAATCCTACGCAGCTAGACCAGTCTCTGGGACTGTGTAGGCGCCAGTGGCCAGGATAAAAGATACAAGTCACTACCCAGAGGGACGATAGTATCCGGAGTGGCATGGGGTAGCTGGGAGGGTAGGAGCAAGAGGAGCAGGTGTGGTGTGTGTGTGTGTGGGGGGGTGTTGAGGAAGAAGTCTGCACAGGACTGTTGATTGTTGTAGATGTTTGACCAGGGTCTTGACAATTTAAGGAGGGTGGAACCGAAGGCGTGAAGGAAAGAAACACCCTCTGCCGAGGCCCTGTGGTGTGAGAGCACCGGAAGTATTCCAGAAATGGCAGAGCCAATAATTAACCGCGCGGACAGTCACGGGCCGCCTGTGATGGGCCGGGCCTGCTCTGGGCACTGGGAACACGGTGGTGAACCTGGTTCTTGCCTGCACGACGCTTGCTCTAGTGAAGGAAACAGACAAGTGGGAGGGCAGCCATAAGACTGCATGATTCAGGCTGTGATGGGCCACAGGAAGGAGAGGCGCCCTGGCCAGACTTGGGGGGAGGCAGGGAAAGCTTCTGGAGAAGACAAATACCTGAACCCAGTGTAAGCAAAATGGAAGGAGTGTGACCTGGGCAGGAAGGAGGGCAGGGGTGGGAGAGGAAGCCAGGCAGGGAAGCTGGGGCCAGATGGCGAAGGCCTTATATGTTGCCCAGAACAGCGGTCGCCAGCCGGTGGTCCGCGGACCACTGTGGTCCGTGAGGTCCGAAAGGTTGGCGACCGCTGGCCTAGAAAGCAGTTGATGATTTCACTCTCAATTGAATGAATAAAAGAACAGACAAGGTGTCACCATCTAGTGTTACTAATCCCACAAGCCACACACAAAAACCCAGTTCATTTCTGTCGTCATATCTCAGCACACAGGTGTGGAGTGGGTCGTATCTCAGCACACAGGTGTAGAGTGGGTCAGATCTCAGCACACAGGTGTGGAGTGGGTCAGATCTCAGCACACAGGTGTGGAGTGGGTCGTATCTCAGCACACAGGTGTGGAGTGGGTCAGATCTCAGCACACAGGTGTGGAGTGGGTCAGATCTCAGCACACAGGTGTGGAGTGGGTCAGATCTCAGCACACAGGTGTGGAGTCAGGCCAGCCAAATCCAGTGTGAGGAATAAGAGCCATGGGTCCTGTCCTGGCTCTGCTACCGATTTGCTGTGTGACTTTGGGCAGCTTCCTTCCTCTTCCTGGGCCTCAGCTTGGTCAGTGAGAAAAACAAGAGGGCTGGGGTATGATGCACATTTCTCACCAGGAGTTCCAAAGACATCACCCCATTAAGAGTGGATATGGCACGTGTCTTCATTTCTTTCTTTTTAAACCAATCCATAAAATATTCTATTATTTCCCCCCTTCAAATAGTACCATGGAACGCCTCCAAATATGTATGGGGTGCTCGTGTAGAGGGCCGTGGAGGGGAGTGAGCATGCTCAGTGAACATCATTAGCACTGTCATGGCTCTTACCATGAAATAGCTTAGTTATGGCCCTAGCTGGTTTGGCTCAGTGGATAGAGCATCAGCCTGCAGACTGAAGGGTCCCAGGTTCGATACCGGTCAAGGGCACATGCTCATGTTTCCGGCTCAATCCCCAGTAGGGGACATGCAGGAGGCAGCCAATCAATTATTCTCTCTCATCATTGATGTTTCTATCTCTCTCCCTCTCCCTTCCTCTCTGAAATCAATAAAAAAATATTTAAAAAAATAAAAATAAAAACAGCTTAGTTATGTATACATTGTTTCATTTATAGCCTTGTTGGATCATAAAAAATACATGACAGGAAGTATAAGGAGCACTGATGCTAAGGAGAAAATGATAATTTTGCAAATTTGCCTCTAGTTGACAGAAGAGAATATTATAGTCTTCTAGTCAAAAGTCATTAGTCACTCATATGTCAAAAGCCAATGTTTAAAAAAATAAAATCTAGTGATAATTTAATCTAATTTTGTTTTTTGTGTACCAGAAAGGCAAACCTATTGTATCTACAATCTTATTTGTGGAGAAGTACTTCCCAGTAGATAGAAAATATTTTATTTCACATTTTAGAAATAAAACAATTTTTTAAAAATTATTGTAACACAAAATGGAATCAGATCATGAAAGCAATTTTTGCCTATTTTTGATTCTGTGGTTAAATTTCAGGACCCCCAAATATAAGGTCCCCAAATTTGATAAAATAGTTTTATTGACAAATTATGCTTTTTTTGCAATTAATTTAAAATCAGCATGCATCCTTTTTTAAATGGGGAAGAAGGTTTTCTAATTCATCAATTTAATTAAATGTATTTAAATGTTCTTCAATTAACTATATACTGTTATATATTTTCATTTTCTTTGAGACAATGCTAAGACAGAAGTAACATCTTGGGGATAGCTCAAAATGGGGGTTGAGAGACTGGGAAAAGGCGAGAGGATTACAGTTTTCATTGGTTTGACCAGGTGGATGGGATGTTATTAAACAAAGAGAACGTGAGGAGAGTGAGACAGAGGAGAGGGAAGATAATTTGCTGAATATGAGGTGCCTTCATGGCATTCGAGTGAAAATGTTAAAAGGAGCGGAAATGTCGTTTTGATCTGAGCAGAGAGGTCAGAACCAGATAAATTGTTTTGTGAGCTGATGCTTCTCCTATCAAAACACCTAATGCACTTTACGGCCATATTCTTTAGTGAACTGTCTGGCTCTACTGCTAGACAGTAAGCTCCTGTGGCAGGGACCGTGTGGATCTTGCTCACTATGAATGTTTTTTAAAATGTGATAAAATCCTTTATCATATGCCATGCAAAAATGATGAAAGTGTTAAATCATTAAGGGAGTTCTCAGGAGAGCATATTACTGTGAAAGGGGTTTGGGCAACAAAAAATGTTGGACAGCACTGGCCTGAGTAACCCTCTAAGACTCTGTGACTCTAAATCAAGAATGTGTGGACCGCCCTAACTGGTTTGGCTCAGTGGATAGAGCGTCAGCCTGCAGACTGAGGGGTCCCGGGTTCGATTCCGGTCAAGGGCGTGTGCCTTGGTTGCGGGCACATCCCCGGTGGGGAGTGTGCAGGAGGCAGCTGATCGATGTTTCTCTCTCATTGATGTTTCTGGCTCTCTATCCCTCTCCCTTCCTCTCTGTAAAAAATCAATAAAAATATATTTTAAAAAAAGAATGTGTGGACCACTAGCTCTATAGGACCAGCAGATTTAGAGTCTGTGGCACCATTTCATTCTAGAATAGATAACAGACCCCATCACAGTGGTGGTTTAAAAATATGTGTACAAGTTCTCCCTCCAACAAATAGGCTCTGCTTCCCCTCCCTTTGGACATAGGCTGGGCCCTAGTGACTCATTTCTAAAGGATGACTATGGTGAAGGTGATGCTGTGTGGATTCTTAGGTTTGTCATAAAAGACGACACAGCTCCCACCCGGCTGCCTCTGGAGAGACCGTGTGAGGAGAGGGCATGGACGGAGAGAGGCTGGAGGAGCCCCAGCTGTTCCGTTGGGAGGTGCCGCCTTCCCGATGTCCTGGCCGGCCACTGCCTGACTGTGACCACAAAGGAGGCCCTGAGCCCAGGTACCCCCCAGCCTGTGTGAGGCAGTAATAATAAAAATGGTGACTGTTGTTTTCCACCACCGCATTTGGGGTGGTTTGTACTGGAACCCACAACAACTGCTGGAATCTTTACTGGACTGGTTTCACTATCAGAACCACTCACTGCCTCCCCTACTCATTCTCCTTTAAGGAAAATACAAAAAATAGATATGTTTACATAATATTGTCACCCTTCATATTCAAAACCATCTCTCACACTGTGCCTCTGCTCAAACCTTCTGGGCCAGTGGGATCGGTCTCCTCTCACCCTGGGATGCTTTTCCACCCCTTTCTTAATATCAAACTAGAGGCCCGGTGCATGAAAATTCATGCACTGGAGGTGGGGGGGTCCCTCAGCCCGGCCTGCCCCCTCTCACAGTCCAGGAGCCCTCAGGGGCGGGAGGCGACCCTGCGATCAGGGGAAGGCGACGCCCCATCACACCTCTGCTGCTGCCACTGCCAGCAGCGCAAGCCTCGTCTGGCCCTGGTTACCTGCGCCTCGGGCGGCCCTGGGCAGCTGGGGGGCTGAGGAGATTGGGGGACTCTGGAGGCAGGTGCGTGGAGCAGCCAGGCCCGTCTGGGGGCGGACCCGGCCTTGCCATGCACCTGTCACCCCGGTGGGGCTGAGGGGACTGGGCACCGCAATCTTGTGGCTGTGGGCACCGCCATCTTTGAGGGTGGGGCAGTCACTTAGCATATTCCCTCTTTATTAGATAGGATTGCTAAACAATTGTGGAATTATGGGATATTTTTATTTTCTTTTTTGTGCTTTTCTATTTTTTTTCCAAATTATCTACAGTGAACACATATTATTTTTGTAATCAGAAATGGTAAATGTAACTGAGAGGAAAGAAATTACAATCTTCAGTTTGGGAAGATGAAAAAGTTCTGGAAATAGAGGTGATGGTTGCACAACAGTGTGAGTGGACTTAGTGCTACTGAACTATACACTTAAAATGGCTAGAATAGATAAATTTATGTTATGCCTATTTTACCACAATAAAAAGAATACATATAATCCCTTAACAATCAAATCCCAGCTCCTTCAAGGTGATCACCCTGTCCTCACCCATCTGTCTGTACCACTCAAAGGCACTGGATTATTTCTCCCTCATACAGCAATTTATTCATTTACGTAATTTATGTCCGTCTTGTGTCTCAGATCACACTGGAAACTCCTTGAGGGCATCAAACAGGTGGTCACGCCTACAGTACACTTAAAAATCAATTGCCTGGAAAGCAAAACACATTTCTCTAAAGAATCAACAACTATAAATGGTGGCTATGTTCTCAGACTACCCAATCAAAACCAACCTCACGCACTAAATATCTGAAATGTTACATATTGGCAATAAAAATATATTGCAGAAAAACATTGGAAATAGTAGCAATTAAAACGGGGGGAAAAAAGCAATGGAAAGGTTGAAAAGTTTGGGATTGAATTCGTAACTAATACATACACTGGAAAAAAGATAATTATTAACTAGGTAAAACAGAAAGTTCTGCATGAATAAAAATGATTCCGTTTGTTACATGACTCATCTCTGAATACGTTGACATAGTCATAATGATGTAAACACTGAATATGGTCTAAGTGAAATTACAATACAACTATATTGAAAAAATGAGGGAGATGGGATATGTATGTGTTTGGTGGAAATTGGAGGAAAAACAGCCAAATTTGAATCTTTCATAGCAGGATGTCTCTAGATGATGCATAAAAACTGGAAGAAGAAAAAAAATCACAGAACAACATTACAAACATTATTTAAAGATTTGTTTTAGAATTTGACTCCTTAAGCTATGGAGTCACGCCTGTAGCCATGATAAATTAAAACTAAATTTTAAAAGAGGGATGCAGGTCTCTGTATTGTTCACACAGGTGCCTGCTGGCCCTGAACCATCCCCTGCATTCCCATCACCGCCTTGCTGCTCCCAACAGCTAACTCCTGCCTGGAACCGGGGCTCCTCAAAACCCACCGCTGCTCCAGGCTAGGCTGCCCACACGCCGGGGATCCAGACGGCTCCTCTCTGGTCCCCAGTCATGAGGGCCCCTGTACATGCATCAGCACAGTGGGCTGGGTGGTCTATTTTCTCCCGAGGTCTCTTGGATGCTCCGCCTACAGCTGGACACACTGCCCGGGAAGGGCCCAGCACCTTCAGCAGAACTGAAAGGTAGGTGATGCAGGTTACGCTGTCCACCCCTCTGGAAGCTACACCCTCTCCTGCTGGAGGTCAGGGTCTTTCTTCCTCCTCAGTTTCCCCATCAAAGTATGTCCATTCCATGGCCCACTCTCTCCTCTGGTCCCTCAGGCAAACTAAGCAATTGAGGGGAAGCAAGAATAGCCCAGGGCAGATGCGTAACTCTGGGCTCCCATTATTCAAGGCCCTTCACACTCCATCTCCAGCACTCTCACCTCCTGCCCCTCCTAGTGTGCCAGTTCTTCCCCTTTATTCCTTCATGTCTGTGTGTAAAAAATTCCCTGTGCCTGGCGGGTGTGGCTCAGAGGTTAAGTGTAGGACCATGCACCAGGAGGTCACCGGTTTGATTCCTAGTCAGGACACGTGCCCAAGTTGTGGACTCGATCCTCAGTAGGGAGCGTGCAGGAGGTAGCCGATCAATGTTGATGTTTCTCTCGCCTCTATGTTTCTATCTCTTTCTCTTAAAAACCAACATACATATATATATATATCCCTGGCCGTATAGCTCAGTTGGTTACAGCATCTTCTCAGAACGCCAAGATGGCGGGTTCAATTCCCAGACAGGGTATATACAAGAATCAATCAATGAATACATAAATAAATAGAACAACAAATGATGTTTTTCTCCCCCGCTGCCCCCCTCTCAAATCAACAACAACAACAGAATTCCCTTTGCTTGGAATGACTTCCTCCCACCTGGGGAAGCTCACTCCTTAACACCGAATTCAGATGCCACCTCCTTTGTGCAGCCTTTCCTGACCATCCTCTTTTCACTGCCCAGAGAAAATAATAGCTCATGTTTGCTGAGTATTGTGTGCCAGATACTAGGAGCTTTGCAAGCGTTTTCTCATATCAAAGCTCACATCATTAGCTCTAGGTTAGAGAAGAGAAAGCTGAAGCACAGAGAGGTCAAATAACTTGCCCAAGGTCACACAGTAGGAAGTGGTTCAGGGGAAGACAGTATGGCAGGCTCTCTGGGTCAAAGCCCACACTCCTTCCTAACGGCCGTCCTGCTCTGCCTCCTGGGGGCTCACACAACACTCAACACATCTCTCTTTGCACTGGCCCTCTTGTTTCTGTCTCCCCTTCTCACTGAGAGTCCTTTGATAGTAGAGAACATGCCTGACTCCTCTGAGCATCCTCAGATCCCTGGATTCCTCAGCACGAGCCAAGCCCATGGCAGCTGCTCAATTCATGTTGCTTGCTAATGGATGAGTGAAGCCAGGATTAGCATTCCACTTCTGCACTGTGACCTCTCTGAACTCTAATTTCTGGGATGGGAGACATAGGAGAAATAATACTACTATCCGACTGATGTCTCCTAGCTTATTGTGAAGATCAAATTGAACATGATGCTGTCATAAGGAAATATTCTTTAGGTGGTGGGACACTCATCTTTCAAATGTTAGGGGTTGGTATTCAGAGGGAAATGAATCACCTGCTCAAAGGTAAACATGCTATCCCTAACCAGGGCCTCACAGTTATTGACACCTTTATCCTAATCATGTGCAATTCTGGAAGATCAGAATATCCCTGGCCGTATAGCTCAGTTGGTTACAGCATATTCTGAAGTATTTGAGGCCAAGGCAGAGTCCAACTGCCCCCATGGGAGGGAGGCTTCTGTACCCACCCTTCTTGCTCATGTCCCAGAACCTGCTGTTCTCCCAAGATCTCCAGGGCTGAGTCACGTTCCTCTTCCCACCCAGCATCTATCTTCTCCCCAGGGCTTGGGCCTGGCAGCTCAGGTCCTGGAGAGCAGACTGCTCCCACTGGCAATGTTATACTCTTAGAAGGGGTGAGGTCAGATCAACAACAGGAGTGCCAACTTGAACTTCATAAGTCACTTCCAAGTCCCCATCCCCTGCTGGCACTCTGGCCTCACAGCAACTCTGAAGCGGTATTAGAACGCCACTTTAGAGTCCAAGGTTAGAGAAGCAAAGGGCTTGCTCAAGATCGCAACTGCTGGACTCGAACCTGTCTATCAGATTCCAAATTCTCTAGTCTTTCCCAGGCTCCCCCTTCTTTCTCTGGGCAAGTTCAGGGAGAATCCTATCCAACACCCACCCAGTACATGCTTTCTCAGCATGAGCTCAGTCCCTGAAGGAACTCAGATTTCATGCAAATACCTAATTTCCTGGATTCTAAGATACATTCTTATTCTCATCTTTATATATCAGGGTCTTACACACAGTAACATCTTAGATTTTAGGAAATTTAGTAGGTGTCCTAGAGACTGCATCCAAGTGTCTCTGTTCAGCTACCAACTAGTTCTGTGCCTTTGGGGAAGTCATTTTACCCGCCTGTACTTCAGGGAGTTTATCAGCCTGACTTTTTGGTACCAGCTCTGCCACTCAACAGTTGTGTGGCTTTGCAGTCTTCTCTGGGCCTCAGTGTCCTCATCTGATGGGAAGGGTCACTGTGTTTTTGAGGGGTCACCTCTTCTTTGAAGCTGCAGAACATGTGTCCCCAATCGTACAGAAGTAAAAAGCTGAGCTGCTCTGGGTGAAGCAAAGGCTGAAGGGCCTAGATCCCTGTGGTTTCCTGGCAGCAGCCTGGGCTCCCTTTGGCAAATTCCTCTGCCCAGCTCTGGTTTGGGAGAACCTCGCTCTGGGAGGTAAAGACGGAACTAGCAGACCTGGGCTCACACACTGACTCTCTTTATTTATTACTCGAGGCCTGGTGCATGGATTCGTGCACATTGAAAGGAAATTAATTAGAAGAAATATTTTAGAGGCCAAGGAGGGACCACGAGAGGTTGGCCAGCCAGGGAGGGACCGCGGGAGGGCTCCAAGGTGTGTCCAACCCATCTTGCCCAGTCCTGATCAGCCAGACCCCAGCAGCAGGCTAACCTACTGGTCAGAGCATCTGCCCCCTGGTGATCAGTGGGTGTCATAGCGACTGGTCGAATGGTCGAACAAACGGTTGGACACTTAGCATATTAGGCTTTTATTATATAGGATTATTTTATTTATTTATTTTGTTGCTAATCCTCACCTGAGGATCTTTTTCCATTTATTTTTAGGGAGATTGGCAGAGAGAGGGAAAAACAGAGAGAAATATCCATGTGAGAAAAACACATAGATTGATTGCCTCCTGCACAAGCCCTGACCAGGGCCCAGATTGGGGAGGAGCCTGCAACCAAGGCACATGTCCTTGACTGTCATCGAACCCGGGGACCCCTTGGTCCGCAGGCTGATGCTCTATCCACTGAGCCAAACCAGCTAGGGCGCATGGACTCCCGTTAAACAGCTGGGATGGCTATGCTCTAATCACTTCCCGGCCGTGGGCCTCAGCTTCTCATCTGTAACGCAGCAGATGAGACGATTTCTAAGAATCTGCTCTGGCTCTCCACTCTGGTTGCACATTAGGATCACCTAGGGAGCTAATAAAAAGAAATTAAAAGATGGCAGACCTACCTCCCCCCTACCCCCTGCCCCATGTTGATTAATTGATCCCAGGAGCAACTCAGACGTCAACATTTTTAAAAGCGCCCCTGGCAACTATGATAGCAGCCAGGGCTGAGAAGCACCACTCCTCCAGACCTAACTTCAAAGAAAACAATTCCGATGACAGTTCAAAGAAGGAGTCCTAAAAGCTAAATTATGAGAAGTTGATTTCTTTTGCAGTCTTACAAGTAAATTGGCAGATGGGTGCTTAGGAACCTATAATCTATCCATCAGACAACCCTAACTGAGGGAGGTCAAAAGATTTTTTTGGTACTCAAACATTAGCAAGTGATTCCTACATATCTACCTCTGTAGTAGGTATAATGTAGAGAATTAACCAAGTGTAATATAATGCCTACTCTCAGAGCCTGTAATCTAACCGCAGAAGCAAAACCAGGGGCAAACAGTATGTTATAAAATGAAGTGCTAAACCTGAGATACGTTTACTGAGTACTTTTATTGCATGCGAGGCACCACAGGCATTGTAGTATAGTAAATGAACTTAATCCTCACGACAAACCGTTAAGGAGAGTTCTGTTATTATTCCTACTTCACACCTAAGGAAACTGAGGGTCAGAATGTTATGTAAATATGCCTAAGCCCATAAAGCTAGCAAGAATCAGAGGCAAGGGCTGAAGCCAGGCTCCAAAGCCAGTGCTGGTACCATTTGCCATGCTGCCCATCCCGGGTGAGGAAGATTCCCATACGAGCTCCAGAGGATGCCAAGAGGCACCTGGGTCTAACTTCAAAGGATGTGTTCTACTAATGGAAAGAGGAAACCCTAGGATGCTTGTAGTGAAGAGCCTGGGGCGGGGGTGGGGGAGGGGGGGAAGAGGGAAAGTTGAGTCAGGTGACACAGGGCCTTGAATGTCAGGCACAACGTAGGGACTGGAGCAGCAAAGAGAATGTATCATGCTGTGACCTGCTAGTGAGGTAGGAGGTGAAGCTGGTCCAGAGAACAAGGGCTGGGTCCTCTTCATCTTTGTTTTCTCACAGCCTAACACAGGCCTGGCACATGGTTGTTACTAAATATTTGCTGAGTGAAAAGTTGAGAACTGCTTCTTTGAAGTCACTTGGAATTCTTTTTTTTAAATATTATTTTATTTTTTAAAAATTGTTTTGTTTGAAGTATTACATATAGTATTACATTTGTCTTTTTCCCCCATTGACCTCTCCCCGGCCACCCCTAACCCCCAGCACATGCCCTCACCCCACTAGTGTCTGTGTCCATTGGTTATGCTTATATGCATGCATACAAGTCCTTTGGTTGATTTCTTACCCCCCCCCCCCACCCCTACCCTACCCGGCCTTCCCTCTGAAGTTTGAGTCTGTTCGATGCTTCTGTCTCTGGATCTATTTTTGTTCATAAGTTTACGTTGTTCATTATATTCCACAAATGAGATCATGTGATATTTCTCTCCGACTGCTTCACTTAGCATAATGCTCTTCATGCCCATCCATGCTGTTGCAAATGATGGTGTTTTTTTTTTGTGTGTGTTTTTTTTTACAGCAGCGTAGTATTCCATCGTGTAGTTGTACCAGTTTCTTAATCCACTCATCTGCTGATGGGCACTTACACTGTATCCAAATTTTAGCTATTGTAAATTGTGCTGCTATGAACATAGGGGTGCATATATCCTTTCTGATTGGTGTTTTTTATTTCTTGGGATATATTCCTAGAAGTGGGATTACTGAGTCAAATGGGAGTTCCATTTTTTAATTTTTTGAGGAAATTCCATACTGGTTTCCACAGTGGCTGCACCGTTCCCACCAGCAGTGCACGAGGGTTCCTTTTTCTCCACATCCTCGCCAGCACCTGATGATAGCCATTTGACAGATGTGAGATGGTACCTCACTGTCGTTTTGATTTGCATCTCTCAGATGATTAGAGTCACTTGGAATTCTTCTATTTTCATGTTCAAAACCAAGTTATTTCTCATTAAAACAGGTATTCAGCCCTAACCGGTTTGGCTCAGTGGATAGAGCATCGGCCTTTGGAATGAAAGGTCCCAGGTTCGATTCCAGTCATGGGCATGTACCTGGGTTGCGGGCACATCCCTAGTAGGAGGTGTGCAAGAGGCAGCTGATCGATGTTTCTCTCTCATCGATGTTTCTAACTATCCCTCTCCCTTCCTCTTTGTAAAAAATCAATAAAATATATATTTAAAAAACAAACAGGTATTCACCTCTGGAATTCTTAATCTTCATCTCCAACTCAGGCTAGTGAAAGAGCAGCTGCAGTCAGCATGACATGCAGTCCTAGACTGAGGCAGGAGCAATAGGAATGAGGAATGGACGGTGGAGACAATGCAAAGCAATGAACTGGTGTGGCAACACTTCATTAAGTACCCGAATGAACTAGACAGGAACATTCACATGCACACTTAGGGGGGCAACTATGACCATGTATATGGCCAGCAACCTAGCCAACACGAAGATTTCATTTTATAGAAGGGCAGTGTGATTCCAGAAACCACCTGGCCAGAGGACCTTCCTACAAAGAAGTGTCACCTGTGAGTAGAATGTTAAATTATGTACTTCCATAAGGTGCTTTTCCAGTGAAGGTGGAAAGAGGTGGGGCAATTCCTGGAACTGGCTAAGGACAAATATCCTCGCTAATTGTTTCCCCAAACTTCTATTCCAAGAACTCAAGTCTAGGAGCCAACTTAGAGAGCATCTTTCAGTAAGAAGCTCCTAGCAAACTCAACAATCTCATTGCCTGTGTCGAAGTGGAATCCCTTCCAGTCCATTTCAATGGGAGCCAACTTCTTCCAGGGTGGCAGGGCCAGGTCCCAGGTCTGTGGACAGAACTAGGCTGATGAACATTTAAATCCTGGTGATTCCCCAAACCACTCAAAGCCCAAAATAAAATTATGGTTATGCGTCTCATACAGTCGCTGTTTGAACTCTGCTCACCTAGTAACTACTACGGGATCAAACACCGTTTCTTCATAACCACGGAGTGGGTGAGGTTAGGCCAACAGGAAGTCCAAGGGCTTCAAGACCAGGGCGCTTGCTCTGATCTGACTGGAGCACTGGAGCCCTAGAGGCTGCACCTCACAAGTCTTTGCAGAATGTATGGCTAGGTTGAAAGCTGATTTTTCATTAGCATTGAATTCAGGCTAACTTAAGAGACCAAGGAAGTCTTAATTTTTTTTCAAGTTAATCATTATTTTTTTAAAAATGTTTTTATTGACTTTTAGAGAGAGAGAGAGAGAGGAAAAGGATAGAAAGAAACATCAGCCGAAACCGGTTTGGCTCAGTGGATAGAGCGTCGGTCTGCGGACTGAAAGGTCCCAGGTTCGATTCCGGTCAAGGGCACATCCCCAGTGGGGGGTGTGGAGGAGGCAGCTGATCGATGTTTCTGTTCTGACTCTCTATCCCTCTCCCTTTCTCTCTGTGAAAAATCAATAAAATATAGTTTAAAAAAAAAAAAAAGAAAAAAAAAGAAACATCAATGAGAGAGGAACATCATCATTCATCAGCTGCCTCCCGCATGCTCCCACCCCCCACTGGGGCTTGAGCCTGCACCATGGACATATGCCCTGATTGGGAATTGAACCGGCTATTTCTTGGTTCCTGGGTTGATGCTCAATGGCTGAGCCACACTGATGGGGCCCAAGGTAATCTTTAAGTTTCTCAGAATGCCACAAATGGATTATGGTTACTCTTTAGAGCTTGGATGGGCTTGGCTGGTCATTTCTGGCTGCAAGCAGTCTCAACAGGCTAATCCAGTGTATCTTAGTTAATCACAGAGTGTCATATAAATGTCTTTTTTTTTTTTTGTCATAAGGTAAAAAGGTTAGAAAAGGAAGCATTGTTCTATAGCATTACTGTTTCAAGGTCATCTTTATTCCTAATAATTTTAGGATACAAATTAAAGTTTAAGTAAGATTCCAATGCATAATATAGCAGTGGTTCTTTTGGTACATTATCCTTTTGTGAATCTGATAAAGTCAAAGCCCTTCTTCCGAGAATGTACCTCCATTCATTCATGCAATATTGTGCACACTTCAGAGGGTTATAGGGTCTGTTCTGGAAAGATTATCAGACAAGCCAAAGCATACTGATTTTAGAGGAGTTTATCTGCTTATTTCTCCCCACCCTTTCTCTAGTACAGCTTCAAAAGACCAGAGAGTTGTCAAAGAAAAATCTAAAAAAAGCATTACACTGAACTCCCTTAAAATTTCCCGGGGAATGTGCAGAAATCACTATCAACCGAGTGGCATTTCCAAGAAACTCGCAGCTAGCTGCTCTGGGAGGATATGCTAATCACTGGCTCCAAGCTCCACCTCCCCTGGCAGTACTAACTGCTGGTGCTGGGAACCACTTGCAGGTACAAAGCAATCTCTGCACACCTCCCTTTGGTTTGTTTATAGGACTAGAAGCTCCACGTAATCACCTACAGTCTCCCTTCTCCACTGCAAGCACATGACCTTGTTCATGTGTATTCATCACTCCACAGTTGTCACTAATCAAGGCAACACTGTACAAATGGGGAACAGGGGAAAAAAGGCAAGTTTACAGCAATTAATTTTAGCAGCATCTTTATTGCAACAAAGAACCTGTAATAAAATGCGACAAACTAATGTTTTGCTTTACATGATTAAAAGCTATGTAGCTGAAAATGAGAAAACCCATAAACTTACTGGTGTGAGACATGCAATTCTTTTTGTACAAGTCAATGCTTAAAACAGCAGGCACTTTATGTTCTAAAATTAAAGACCTGAACTCCAATTGTGCTGAATACAAACATAAATTTTTGGGGGGTTATTTAAAAACAAACACATGAACACTATCTTTTCTCTGTCTGTAAGGGGCTTCTGAAATGATTACCTAGAGCTGGCTCTTGACAGATAAGCAGGAGCCAGCACCTTGCACTAACATGTCTCCGTATTTTAGGCTGCATGATGGATCAGTGAGGCCGGGAGGGGTTGGAAAGTGGAAGTTAAGGAAGTTTCCTTATTCCTTTATGTCTGGCAGGAATGGACACTCACACATCTTAGTTTATATAGGGCCATGTCTCTTACTTCAAATTGCTCTAAGTTGGGCTCCTAGGCTTAAGCAAGTACTCTATATCCCAATCCCCAAATCCCCCCCACTACACCAAGGAAGACACATTTAGCACAGCAATTTTAATTAATTTCAGAATGTCATATACTAATGAGAAGTACAGCTTCATTAATAAGCATGCTTAGCATTTACTTTAGAATGGAAAAATTAACCATTTTATGTTTTATCTTTAAAATGTTTCATAGGAATATATTAATAAATACTTCTTTAAAAATTCGCCTTTTCTACATATTTAACTACCATGAGTCAGGACACCTGGATGGAGTCTAGTACCAACTGAGCACTAACTGGCCATGGGTATATATTCTTCTCTTTATATATGTATGTTTCTCCTCTAACAAAGAATATTAGATTATAGCAAAGATATAATAGCTTGAAAAAATGTATGATTCTGTAATAAGAAGAGATCTTATAGGAATCATTCCACCTAAAGAGAGAAAGATGTTATAGAGAGGTAGGCTACACCATCCGTAAGGAATAAAACAAGTAGTAAAAAAAAGTAAGCATCATTATCTATATCTCATTCTTTTAAAAAGTAACGCATGCACTGTGACTTCATCCTCTTGTATGAGGCTTTGGACACGAGCCAGGAACGGCATAGAGGGAAAAACCTTCATTCCAAAAGGACTCTCCAGACAGAGGGGATACAGTTAATACCTTCTGCTTCTTTTAGAGTGAGAAGGGACCAATAGTTATCACAGGTGAGCAGCTGTTCTGACTATTGTTTTAGGTTCTTGTAAATCAGTCCAGTGTAAAAATTAACCATTATCTTCTTAATCCAACTCCCTTTTCTACAGAACAGTTTTGTGTGTGTGTGTGTGTGTGTGTTGTGTGTGTGTGTGTGTGTGTGTGTTTTCCCCTACAGAACAGTTTCTTAAAGCAGCCCACAAATGGCTTGCTTTAGAACCACCTGGAAAGCTTCTTAGAAATACAGATTCCTGGTCTCCGCCCCAATAAACCAAATCCAAATTTCTGAGAAGGGTTCAAGACTCCACTTCTTTTAGTTAAGTGTCCCAGATTAATTTTAGATTTTGAGACCCACTAGCTTAACAATGAATAGGCAACTATACCTGCCAATGGTTGATCAAGTGCACCCATTTATCAAGCCTACAAAAACCCCATTTGATGTTTAACCTAGTGCTTTTTGGCTCTCATCAAAACTGCTGCTACTTTTATCGACTCCTGCCTTTTAAGTTGTAACCTATGGACAGGGGACCAATAGTTTTAGTGATATTTCTATTGCTTGAATTGACTATAATGTTTTTCACATCAGTTTAAAACAAATTTAGTCAAGCTCTCTTTCTGCAAGTGACTTCAGTCAGGTATTTTTCCCTCTATAGAAGGAGATTGGCATTTAAGTGGGAATTATAACAGAAGCATTCCTTGTGATAGAAGGAAAGGAGAAGGCAAGATGCAAAGGAAAACCTGTGAACTCAGGAATGCATGAGGTTTTTAAAGGTTTGTTTTGGTAAAATGAGGGATGCTATTTTGAAGAAACAGCCTTAATGGGTAAGAGGCTTCAAATGGATGACTGTCTAAAAGCCACTGTCCATATCCTTTCTACATTTATATAAGGATAGATCCTGAGATGCCGACTAGTTCACAAACAAAACCACTTTCAGCCATCAGATATACTTAAGTCTTGTGGGAAAATACTTTCTTGGGGAAGAGAAGTTACCAAATCAATTTAATTTAACATTGAAAAAAATATAAACAAGTCTTCGCATGGGAAAATATCATCAACAAGGAAGTCAATACATATACAGACAAAAGGGGAAATTGTGGCACCTATTATACAGTATAAATATACAAACAGCAAAACCTTCTCCTTCCTGTGGACAGAACCACCAGGTCACCCTGCCTTCTGGACTCCCCCCACTTCCCACCTGGCCCTCACTGATCAAGCCACCTCTGATGCGCAGTCACCACTCTTCCTAATGGAGGCTGTGCTCTCTATCGGAGAAATCTCCTCTGTGTAGTGGTGAGAGAGAGTGAAAAAAAAAAAAAAAAACCCACCCAATTTCCTTGGAGCGTTGTTTAAAAATACTTGTAGCAACTTTCCAAACACTGAAGTTTGTGATAAACAGGGTCAAACTCAGGTGCCTTCTCCACTACTGGCTCCCATGTAACCCATCTGCACCCCGAGACTCTAGGGGACAGATTCCAATCAGTACCTGAAAGCCTATGAGCGCTGTTACAGCCAGCTAACCCAGGAAATGTCATGGCCATTCAAGAAACTGCTCTAGGCTTTGAACACTGAAAAAGAGACATGGCTTGTTGGGGATCAGTTTATGGTAAAGAGATTGTTCTAGAAACCTCTTTATTTTAAGCTCACAATATCTAAATTATGCTCAAATAATTAAAGGAGGATCAAGATAGTTTAAATTTGTAAGGTTTCTAAACTAAAAGAAAATAACAAAAAATTAGAATTTAGAATTACAAAAGTAACTCTTAAGGAACTTTTCCTCTCCTGAATAACATTATAGTCTATAAATATAAAAAGAGAGTAATTTTTAAATCCTGGTTTCCTTAACATTCAGGAGTTTAAATTTTACTTTCCAGACTTTGTCATGAGGACTTTTGGTCAAATTATATTTCTTAGTCCTTGAGCAGACCTTCCTCACCTTCTCCTTTCCCTGTCATTCTCCACACCCTGGTCTCCCCGACCCTACTGAGGTTCCTTTCCATCTCTCTAAAACCCTGGACCATTTTAATAAGGAAATACCCAATGGAAACTGGCACCACTACATTTTCTGAAGAATACAAGTGAATGTGTACTTTTTCCTTTTCCTAAAGGAAAACAAATCACCAGTAAATATTTAAGCTCTAATCATTTGATTAAAAATTTTTGCCTATAATTATCAATATTATTAAGACTAATTAATTAAATACATGCTACATATAGGAAAAGGAAAAACTCACTCTGCCATTTCATCAAAGAGAACTATTTATACTAGGTACAGTTAAAATTGGCTAAAAACCGGTCAGAACATGAATGAACAAAATATGTGTCTTTAGGAGGCCACTGTTTTCCTTAAAAAATCATTATTGACTGGTTAAGTCATAGGTTTAATAGTGATTAGTTCATAACATGCTGGATACACCCCAAGCAATGAAGCTTAAGCTATTCAATTACATTTAAGTGCTATCAAATCTGTAACTAGTCAGAGATTCTGGAATTGAACCAACCAATCACTAATATCATCATATTTTACAAACTCAGAAGTATACTGTAAAAATACACTAATTAAGTCCATGAGGTTTATAATGCTATTAAAAGTGAAAAAAAAAAAAGGTAATATGGATACATAGTGCTAATGTCTTATTTCTTTCAGTAATTCTCAAGGTATTGCTGGGTCCCTTAGAAATATGTGTCATTCAATTTTCTGTGTGTATGGTCAAAAGTATCAGATTATTATCCATGAACTGTAGATGCCTGCATGGCACCAAATATACTTTTAGAAGTAAATGTTATGTGGCAGATATCAAAATGTGATGATCAATTCTATACTTTCTATTGATTAAACCCCCGCATTTGGTTAAACAGCCAGTGTATACCAGAATTCTACACAGGTCAAAATTATATCACTTTCAGAGCAGCAATGCGTGATCCAAGGTTTTCTTGAAGGTAGTGCAAAAGATGCAGTTCATAATGTTCTCCAGATTCAGGAACTCTTATGCTGTGTCTCTCCTGAGGATAGATCTTAACAACAACAACAACAAATAAGAACTTAATAATACATCTCCTTCCAAAGATTTCGACAGGATTAATAATATAAAGATACCTTCTCCAAGATATTACACACATATATCCTATCTAAAGGTACCTCTCCTCTTTTTAAATTATTTTTTCAATTACAGTTTAAATTCAATGTTATTTTATATTCGTTTCAGATGTACAGCACAGTGGCTAGATGATCATATACTTTACAAAGTGGTCCCCCGACCCCAGTATTTCAAAAACCCACCTGGCACATTACATAGTTATTGCAATGTTATTGACTATATTCCCCATGCTGTACTTTATATTCCCATGATTATTTTGTGACTGCCAATTTGTACTTCACAATCCCATTACCTTTTTCACCCAGCCACCAACCCAACCTCCCCTCTGGCAACCATCAGTCTGATCTCTGTATCTATGAGTGTGCTTCTATTTTGCTTATTTTGCTCTTTAGAGTCCATATATAAGTGAAATCATTTCGTATTTTGTCTTTATATGTCTGACTTATTTCACTTAGCATAATACTCTCTAGGTCCATCCATGCTGTTGCAAATGGTAAGATTTCATTCCTTTTTATGGCCAAGTAATATTCCATTGTATATATGTACCACAGCTTTTTTATCCACTTGTCTATTGATGAGCACTTAGGTTGCTTCCATAGCTTGGCTATTGTAAATAACACTGCAATGAACATAGGGGTGCATGTATTCTTTTGAATTAGTGTTTTGGGTTTCTTCAAATATATACCCATAAGTGAGGTAAAGACAGTCTATACAATAAGTGGTGTTGGGGAAATTGGACAGATAGATACATGCAATAAATAAATAAATAAATAAACAAACAAACGGCACCACCTTCTTACAGCATATATAAGAATAAACTTAAAATGCATTAAAGGGAAATGGGGGGATGAGGACAAATATGTGACACCTTAATCAATAAAGAAATTAAAAAAAATGCATTAAAGGCTTAAATGTAAGACCCTCTCTTCTTTTTATAATTCCCTATATACCACTAAGCTTACAGGATTTATGTGTAGACCAATGGTTCTTCAAGTGTGGTCTGCAGACTTCTTGGGTCCTCAAACAGTCTTTCAAGAGACACACAAACTACTTTCAGAATAATACTGAAATATTATTTGCCTTTATTTCCTGGGTTGGCATTTGTATTGGTAATGCAAAAGCAATGGTAATAGTGCTGGTGCCTTAGTATGAACCAAGGCAATGACATTAAATTGTATTAGAAGTCATTGTATTTTTCACCACCACATATTTGCAGTAAAAAGGAAAAATGCCAATTTCACGTAAGTCTCAAAAAAATTAGAATGAAATTTTCTTAAATTGCAACTCTTGAGTAGATTTTTAAAAAAATATTCTGTGATGAAATGGAAAGAACACATAAATTACTTCTGCTATCAGATGTCTCAAGAAAAACCACGTGTGTAACTGAGTTCCAAGCCTAACTGCCACTTTCTAAATGAAACTTTATTTTTAACATGAAAGAATGGCTGACAATTATGATGATTCAGAAAAGGCAAACATTTTCTCAAAAATGAATGAAGTGATCTTGGTCACTTCAAGGATAACACTGACAGTATTTGTTGCTGATGATAAATTTGTTGTTGGTAGTGTACATATTCCTTTTTTGCCTTTTTTTTCTTTTTAATATTTTTATTGATTTCAGGAGAGAGGAAGGGAGAGAAATAGAAATACTGATAGAGAAACACACTGATCAGTTGCCTCCTGCACACCCGCCCATCGCCCCCTGAGAAGATCGAACACAAAACCCAGGCATGTACCCTGATTGGGAATCGAACCATGACCTCTTGGTTCATAGGTGACTCTCAACCGCTGGGCCACAGAGTGTGATGGGTTGAGCCCATAGGATGACACTCAACCATCTTGAGCCACACAGGCCGGTGCCAATGATAAATTTTGAGTTTTTAAGAGACAATTAAAATTTTGGAAAATTTACATCTACCACTACTAGTTCATGAACTTCCCAATATGCACTTGAGACTTTTCTGATGAGATCAGTGGAATTTTCATGAGTTTTAAAATACTATATAATTAAATGAGTCAACATTCAGAAGATTGGCATAACACAGTGAACCAATATTTTCCAGATGACCAATGCACAGTAAAAGATCCATTTGAAGTACAAGATCCAACAGATGATAATGTAACAGACTATGAAAAGTTTATAGATATGGCTCAGATTCCACACAAAAACCTTTAAGAAACTACCATTTGTCATCTAAGAAGAATAACCACAATTATCTGAAAAGGCTAAACCTCCCATTTCTTAAATACATATTCTGTAAGGCTGAATTTTCTTTACATACTTTAGCCAAAACATTTTACAACAGACTGCATTGGAAGTAGCTATGAAAATCCAGGTGTCTTCCTTATTAAGCCAGACATTAAGGGGATTTACAAAAATGTAAAGCAATGCTACTTTTCTGAGTAAATTTTTGTTTTGTTTTAGAAAATAGTCTCCCCACCTCCTATAAAATTGTGATTTTTGTTAACATGTAATAGCTTTAAATAAATATTTTAAATTAAAAAAATTTTAAAAGTTGATTTGAGAGAGAGAGGAAGGGGGGGAGAGAGGGAGAGAGGGAGGGAGGGAGGGAGGGAGGGAGGGAGTGAGAGCGAGAGAGAGAGAGAGAGAGAGAGAGAGAGTGAGGAGAGAGAGAGAGAGAGAGAGAGAGAGAGAGAGAGAAACGACGATCTGATGGATAGCTTCCTATACGCACCCCAACTGGGAATCAAACCCACATCCTGGGTATGTGCTCTGACCAGGAATTGAATCAGCAACCTTTTGGTGCACAGGATGACGCCCTAACCAACTGAGCCACACCAGCCAAGGCTTAACCCTTTGCACTCGCTTGCTTTTTTCTCGATTCCTTTATTATAATGCTAACCGTGTCGAGTCACACTCGACATCCGAGTGCAAAAGGTTAACATTTTTAATAGTTTTAATATCTTATACAAGAAATACTGATAGACATAAACCACATAAACAAAAGCTGATATGTAAAGGGGACCAAAATGATTGATAATTGCTGCTCTACATAAATATCTAATAGTTTACCAACTGAAGCAAAAAAGGAAAAAGTAATATTTTCATTTCTTATGAGCATATAATCTGTGTAAGAAATAGAAAAGAGGAGGAGTTTTTCTTAAAACCTTTTTATTTGAGTAATGGAGCAATGAAGGTGCGTAATAACTTTCTGGTTTCTACTCTAATATCAATATAAAATTAAATTAAAAGACCATGTAGCCCTAGCTGGTTTGGCTCAGTGAATAGAGCATTGGCCTGCAGACTTAAGGGTCCTGGGTTCGATTCCAGTCAAGGGCACATGCCTGGATTGTGGGCTCGATCCCCAGTAGAGGGCATGCAGGAGGCAGCCGATCAATGATTCTCTCTCACCATTGATGTTTCTATCTCTCCCTCTCCCTTCCTCTCTGAAATCAGTAAAAATATATATTAAAAAAAAAAAAGACACATTTAGCCCTAGCCGGTTTGGGTCAGTGGATAGAGCATGTGGACTGAAGCGTTCCGGGTTCTATTCCGGTCAAGGACACCCAGGTTGTGGGCTTGATCCCCAGTAGGGGTTGTACAGGAGGCAGCGGATCAATGAGTCTCTCTCATCATTGATGTTTCTATCTCTCTCCCCCTCTCCCTTCCTCTTTGAAATCAATAAAAATGTGTGTATGTATGTATGTGTGTGTGCGTATGTGTATATGTGTGTGTGTGTGTGTGTGTGTGTGTGCATAAAAAGACCATGCAATCAGGTCCTAAAACTCCTTTGCACAACAATGCAATTAAGTAACATTTCCTCACCCTTCCAGGGGGAAGAAGAAAACCAAAGGAGGACAGTAAATGGACTCCTGCCTTCTCTTCCATGATTACAAACTGAAAGCATATACAGATACACATGTCATGGAATCCAATAGGCCAGTCTTCAGCCTGACTTCAACAGAATCTTAATTTTTATCCAACTAGGGGTACTATTAACTGGGCCTATTACTTTAGTCTCTTAAACAAAGAATGGTCACAGCTGGAAATTAGGCCTTACTCCATAATTTATTGTATTTTAAAGTAATCAAACATTAATCACTATTTATTTAAAAAATGTAGAAAAACTCACCTGTAAATCATATGGTTTTCCAGCCCTCACTAAAAAACTCAATAATATACTGGTGTGTGCAAAATGGACATTCTCATCCAAGAATCCATGTAAGAGCAGTAAACGATTTGGTCTGGAGAAATGGAAATATCAGAGGATTAGGCAAAATAGTTTGAGAAAACCACTTAACTCCTTTAATCTAATCACAATTAACTATGCTAACCTCCTTATACTGTAACTAGGAGCCCAGCGTGCGGTTTGAAATTGTGCGGCACCGCCCACCCACCTGCAGCCCTGCCTTGACACCAGAACCTGTCCGCGCAGAGCTCCAGCATGCCTGGCCCAGCCCCCAAATCCTCTGGCCTTCTCTGGCCACTTCAAGCCCTGCCCTCAGTTCCTGGTCCCGCCTCCTCCGGGCGCCTCCCCGCTTCTGCCCCATCTCTGGAGCAACACCCCAGCTAATATGCTAATGACCTGGTCATTACCTGTTACAGCGTATCGACCATTAGCATATTAGCTCTTTATTAGTATAGATATTAGAACAAGGATTCAACATTTTCAACATTAATATATTTGTAAAATATTAACCAGATGCTACATGTATATTTAAAAAATAAAAAGAACATTGTACAATTTCCTATTAAGATATTAGCAAACATCCTATATAATAAAAGTCTAATATGCTAAGTGTCCAGTCATCCATTCAACCAATCAAAGCATAATATGCTAATTATATGCTAAGGCCACTCAACTGCTCGCTATGACATGCACTGACCATGAGGGGGCAGAGAGCCGATTGGTCAACTAGTCGCTATGATGTGCACTGACCACTAGGGGCAGACGCTCCAACTGGTAGGTTAGCTTGCTGCTGGAGTCCGGCTGATCAGGACTGAGTGAGATGGGCCGGACATACCCTGGAGCTCTCCTGCGGTCCCTCCCTGGCTGGCCAACCTCCCGCATCCTTCACCGTCCCTGATTGCACTGGTGGGGTCCCTTGGCCTGGCCTGCGCCCTCTCGCAATCCAGGACCTCTTGAGGGATGTTGGAGAGCCAGTTTCAAACTGATCCTGCAGGCCAGGCCAAGGGACCCCACTGGTGCACAAATGCGTGCACCAGGCCTCTAATCAATAATAATGGCATGTCCCCAGAAAACGAAAAATCATAAACATTATTTGTAAAATAATGCAGAAATAAATTTTTTTCCACCTTAAATAGTAGTGCACTTAAACTTCTTTTATAGCACAAGCAAATTGCTTCAAATATAACTTGTAAAAAACCCCACACACAAATGATAGGAAATGGTGTATTATTCAGCTTTGAGAATCACCCATGCCATTTTAGTATTCTATAAAATATTAGTCTTGGTTACAGTATTTGTAGTTTTCATTACTATTAAATACAATTTTAAATTTATAATCTTAATTTAAAAGCTTGAACTTACTCAGAGGGGAACTTTTCTGCTTGCATGGCCACAGATCCTAAGTAATAGCCCTGTTCATTCTGGTCAGGGTGACCCATGTAACGTTCTGTGTAGCCTGTATCATAGAAGATCCACAGAGTAACTGGGGCTCCAGCAATAGCAACCTGCATAAGACAATAATGATAGTCAAGTGTGGTCCAGAAAAGAATGGCTAGCAAAGAGGTTTGTAACTGCAAATTAATAGGCTAATATTATCCCTAGGCTTTAGCTCGACTACTGGAGCTACATGGTCTCAGGCCACTCAAAAAATCAAAGTGGAGTGCCAAGGTCAAGAACCTGATACTTTGTGAGTCACGTTTTGTTCCATAGGCATGCTGTATACTAAACCCTTAATCTGGGCGAGCTGAAATATAAGGATGTTTGTTAAAAGGGTAGACTGAACTAGAACATATGAATGCCTCAGTATAAACTCATTCCTACCACTGGGGAAAAATGTGCTGGAAGTGTCAGCTTTATACAGAAAAAACAATCTTTTTTTTTTTTTAGCTTCTGTTGGCAGTACAGAATTTAAAGTAATAAATGAAATATATTTAAGCAATAAATAGTTACCTCATTTTAAGGTTCCCACACACACTTTTATATTTAAATATTATAATTATATTCTTGACAGCTATAAACCTGGAGAAATTATGACAGTTTACAGAGTTCACCTTGTGGTTATTATAAATAAAGATTACCTGAATATACATTAAAACAAAATAAAACCTTATAATTTAAAAAAAATTTTTGTTGATCCTCACCTGAGGATATTTTTTTCATTGACTTTTTTAGAGAGAGTAGAAGAGAGGAAGGGAGAGAGGGAGAAGGAGAGAGTGAAAGAAAGAAACATTGGTTGCCTAGCGCATGAGCCCTAACTGGGGCCAGGGATCGAACCTGCAATCCAGGCATGTGCCCTTGACTGGGAATCAAACCTGTGACCCTTCCATGAGTGGGCTGATGCTCTAATCATATAGCAACACCGGCCAGGGCCATTTTTATTCTTAAAAATAAAAATTGTTTTTCACTATTAAATAAAATCAAGTCATTGAAATACAGGGTGGAGAAAAGTAGGTTTATAGTTATGAGTACATAAAACAATTTATTCTTATATTATTATTTATTAATTATTGTTTTATTTTTCATATGAACAACTGTAAACTTACTTTTTGCCCTATCTATATAAAAAAACCTCACTACTCATAATTCCCACTCCCTTAACAACTGTTAGCATCTTTTTTTTTTTTTTTGTTAGCATCTTTTTTCTTAAAATATATTGTTATTGATTTCAGAGGTGAAGGGAGAGAGAGAGACAGAAACATCAATGATGAGAGAGAATCATCGATCAGCTGCCTCCTGCACGCCCACACTGGGGATCGAGTGCGTAACCTGGACATGTGCCCTTGACCAGAATTGAACCCGGGACTCTTCAGTCTGCAGGATGACACTCTACCCACTGATCCAAACTGGCTAGGGCAACAAGTGTTTTTTCAAAAAATAGGTAACATGTAAATATACAGCTCATATGGATACACAGGTTGACAGATATTTCTATTATCTCATATTATATTAAAACACAAAAACGGCTCTGAACAGTTTTCTCAGTGGTTACAGCATCAGCCCGAGGACTAAAGAGTCTAGGGTTCAATGTCTGGTCAAGTTTACGTACCTTGGTTGCAGGTTCCCTAGCCCCAGTAGCGGCATGTGGGAGAGGCAACCAATCAATGTGTCTCTCTCATGTCCATGTTTTTTTTCCCTCTCCCCCTCCTTCCTCCCTTCCACTCTTTCCAGAAATCAATGGGGGGGAAAAATCCTTAGGTGAGGATTAAAAGGCAAAACAAACAAAAAAACCCCCACAGAAACACTAACATTCCATAATAATGCCAACTCTGTAAAACTTCAGAAAATCATCATTTTCTTATATCCTCAATTTACCGAAAATTCTATCCTTATTACCAAAAGACGTGCATTAGGAAGTCACATACCCTGAAGATATCTGATCTCTGGATTAATGCCATCAGGGAGAGGTATCCTCCATAGGACCAGCCATGGATGCCAACACGATCTAAATCAATGAAATCATATCGAGAAGCTAGATACTGGAGTCCTTCCACCTGGTCATCAATTTCTATTTGTCCCTGTCAAAAAAGAGAAAACATTTCACGATTAATGAGTAAAAGTCACATTATAAGAGTGCTTTTGAAGCTAAAAAAATGTTATTAAAAATACCTGTAGTTTAAGATTAGAATTTATCGCCCAAAAAACTTTTTTAAAAACTGTATTTAGAGATAGGAGCCTATAGCTTCTGTTGCTAGTCTGCCCTAGAGTTTAGTTATCCCTTAGTCATAAATTTCTTTCCTACTGCAACCCAAACTGTCCCTTACTATGTGGGTATTTCCCATTCCATTTGTTCTGTTATCTGCTAAGAGTCAGCATCTTCCTTGTAACAAGCCTTCCCATACCCAAAGACAAAAAATTAGCCCCCTTAAGTGGTTCACTAATTTCACTTCTCCTTTAAAATGTAATGCAGTAGAGTCGAAGGAATCACTCGAGGCCTTATCCTCCAATTTTCCCATAGTATACCTCAGAACTGAACATACCATTTCTTTAAAGTCCTATGAAGTCTTAATTCCTACTACCACCACCCTGTCTGTATTACTAGGCCTGCCAGTGCACACAATCTCACTTCACTGAGCAAAAAACAAAAATAAAAACAAAAAACTTACATGAGAATACAACATAAGGTCAAAGAACTGGCTGTGGGAGAAAATCCCCATGTCTTACTCAGCATGTCCAATACACTGGCAAACACAGTAATTGCCTTACTGTGCAAAAGGAACATCGGATTCTCATCATTTCCCAAAGCAGCAGAAAGGACATGGGGCATCTCTAAAAGGTAGCATTTAAAGCTTCCTGTAGAGAGAAAGAGGCTTGTCACAAGGAAGGCACTAACCAGTTGGTTTCTCTCTTCACAGAGGACAGAACAAATCTCAATTATTCCTCTCAATAGTGTACAGGATGCTGAAAGCTAAATGGTGCTGCCTTCTGGCTAAGCTGGACACACAAAAAAGAAAGAGAGGCTATTTCTCTGTAAAGGTGGTTCTATTTCAGCTCCCCAAAATTATATACAAGTACACACAAGCTAGCCTAGTCAATATCAAGATACAGCTTCCCTCCCACCCCCAAACTCTAACACACACTCTCTCTCATTCACTCAGAGCCCCTTCCCCCGACTCTCTCTCTGGGATTTCACACCAAACAATGCACCAGAAAACGTGTCTTTGAAAGAAAAATGTTTGTATGTTCACACACCATTTTATATTTAAAGGCGCCTTCAAATTTAAGCCCTCGGTGACAGGATCCCCTGTTGTCTATCACTACAACCACATAACCCAGGGAGGCTAGAGTATTCAAACGGAAATACTTGACTCCTTTAAACCGATTATTCACCAACTGCACCTGAGGAAGAAATACAACTTCAGTGAAATTTCTTATATGGTAGCATACAAAAACATAATAGAAGCAGGACACTGTGAAAAGTAGAAAGCTTAAATTTCTAACATTATTTTGCCTTTAAAATAATATAGTATCATTAATTATAGGACAATGTTGTACAGAAGATCTCTAGAACTTATTCATCTGGCTTAACTGAGACTTTATGCCCATTGATTAGAACTCTTTCCCCCCTCCATTTATTTTTAAATTAACTTAAATTTTGTCATGTTTATGTTGTTTCTTTTTTTTAATATATATTTTATTGATTTTTTTACAGAGAGGAAGGGAGAGAGAAAGAGAGTTAGAAACATCCATCAGCTGCCTCTTGCACACCTCCTACTGGGGATGTGCCCGCAACCAAGGTACATGCCCTTGACCGGAATCGAACCTGGGACCCTTGAGTCCGCAGGCCGACGCTCTATCCACTGAGCCACACCGGCCAGGGCTGTTGTTTCTTTTTTTTAATATATTTTTATTGATTTCAGAGAGGAAGGGAAAAGAAGAGAGAGATAGAAACATCAATGATGAGAGAGAATCACTGATAGGCTGCCTCCTGCATGCACCACACTGGGGATCAAGCCCGCAACCTGGGTTTGTGCCTTGACCTGGAATCAAACTGTGACCTCCTGGTTCATGGGTCTATGTTCAACCATTGAGTCACGCCAGTCAGGCTCTTTTTTCTTTTCTTTTTCTTCTATGTGGGATGGTTGATCTTGAGCCTGCAGGGAGCAAGCTGGCCCCAGATTTCTCCAAGTCCACATTTCTTTGCTTTCAAATCTTACGTGTCCAAAGACAAGGAAACACTGACATGGTTTTAGGTAGGAGGGTACTTGTTTTCTATCTTAACTTCACACTTAATTCAGGACAATTACTAAGCAACTAATGATTTTAAAACTATAACCTAAATGTTAATTACATATAAGACAAGAGATTTAACCTACCCGATAGACAAAGTTACTAAAATGATTACTTCTACCCTGAAGAACTGTGTCAAATGGTAGAGAGGAGGATGAATAGATCATTTTTCTTCTCTACACATCTCTTCTGGGATTGTCTTTGACCAGTAGTAGGAAAACTTAGTATTTGAATAAAATACTGTGATTAGTCTAGCTTCTTTTTCCCTATTACAAAAATCAGTGCAAAAGGCAGAATAATCCTTAAATACCTTTATCACCCAAAAACTATACTTAAAAATGACTGGGAAATTAGATGTAGCTTAAGTGTTTCACCAGAAATAAACTATCTAGTGAAAAGAGGACTTTAATTAGTGGGAAGAAAGTTACAGAAGTTCAAGGTTTGGTGGACAATAGATAGATATTAAACAACAAAAAAGTTCTGGCAAATGGCTGATACCAAAGGAAAACCAAGTCTGTCAGGAGTTAAACAAGAATCAACATTGGCCCTGGCTGGATAACTCAACTGGTTTCAGTGTTGTCCCCATATGCCAAGGTTGCAAGTTTGATCCCTGGTCAGAGCACCTACAAGAATCAACCAATGAATGCATAAACAAGTGGAACAACAAACTGATGCTTCTCTCTTTTTAAAAAATCACTTAAAATAAATAAGAATCGAGGAGAAACCAAGATGGCGGCATAGGTAAACACCTGAACTTGCCGCCTCGCACAACCACTTCAAAACTACAACTAAAAGACAAAACGGACATCATCCAGAACCACAGGAAGGCTAGCTAAGTGGAGATTCTACAACTAGAAGGGAAGAGAAAAGCACACTGAGACTCAGAGGACTTGTGGAAGTAAAGGCAGAGGTATGGAAGTGCGCGCGCGCGCGGAGAGGGCTGGCAACTGAGTACGCAGCTGGCTTTTTCAAGCCGGAGGGAAACACAAGCTCCCAACTGCTCTGAACTCCAGTTCCGGGTAAGACGCTGGGGACCCAGACTCATATGGGGAGAAACTGGGCTGTCTGGCAGAGGGCGGCTTTCTCTCAGAGGTGCTTGCAGCAATTACCAAGGGACACTGAGACCCAGGGGCCTCTTAGGGGAGGGCTGATGGGAAGCCAATGCTGTTTGCTCCGCCCTGAGACTCTGCCCCATACAAGCAGTGCGCAGAGGCTTTTGCATATGAATGACCTGGTCCTTTGAAATCTAAACTTACCTATCAAACTGCAGCTGAGTCAGAGAGACCCAGAACATCCAAAAGAAAGCCCAAAGCCCCACAGCAGCTTGCATTGCTTCACTCTGGGCCTCATCTGGGCACCTCCAAAACCCAAACAAAGAAGAGGAATCTGCAGATCTCTCTGTAGCTCCTGCTGGGTGGCCCCAGGCAGAGGCTAAATTAGCACCTCCTTGGAAATCCAAGAGCCAGTGTACCCAGTGGTCAGAGTGGGACCATCCAGATTACAACTCCTCAGATCCATAAGGGACACACTCAGGGAGCAGACTCAGTGAGCACCAAAGCCCCACAGAAGCAAGTCTTGCCCCATTAGGGTGTCTCCAGTACAGAAGTTCTCCCATCATAGACACAGCTGATCCTCATAGCCAATTGGCCTGGAGGTCAATTCCTCCCAGTGATACCAACAACAATCAAGGCTTAATTACAACAAGACTGTGCACACAGCCCACAAAGGGGTGCACCAAGAATGTCCATCTCAGGTAACTGGGAAGGCTGAGCCACTGGGCCCTATAGGACACCTAGCACACAAAGCCACTCTATCAACTCAGGGAAGCAGCCAAAATGTGGAGACAAAGAAACAGGTCACAAATGACAGAAATGGAGGAAAGCAAATGACTGGATATAGAGTTCAAAACCACGGTTATAAGGTTTTTCAAGAATTTTCTAGAAAAGGCCGATAAATTTAGCGATACCCTCGAGGATATGAAAAAGGACCAACTAGAAGTTAAGAATACACTGACTGAAATAAAAAATAATATACAGAGATCCAACAGCAGACTAGAGGATTGCAAGAATCAAGTCAAAGATTTGAAATACAAATAAGCAAAAAACACCCAACTAGAAACGCAAAAAGAAAAAAGAATCCAAAAATATGAATATAGTGTAAGGAGCCTCTGGGACAACTTCAAGTGTACCAACATCCGAATTATGCAGGTGCCAGAAGAAGAGAGAGAGCAAGATACTGAAAACCTATTTGAAGAAATAATGACTGAAAACTTCCCCCACCTGGTGAAAGAAATAGACTTACAAGTCCAGGAAGTGCACAGAACCCCAAACAAAAGGAATCCAAAGAGGACCACATCAAGACACATCATAATTAAAATGCCAAGAGCAAAAGACAAAGAGAGAATCTTACAAGCAGCAAGAGAAAAACAGTTAAGTTACCTACAAGGGAGCACCCATATGACTGTCAGCTGATTTCTCAACAGAAACTATGCAGGCCAGACGGGAGTGGCAAGAAATATTCAAAGTGATGAATAGCAAGAACCTACCACCAAGATAACTCTATCCAGCAAAGCTATCATTCAGAATTGAAGGGCAGATAAAGAGCTTCACAGATAAGAAAAAGCTAAAGGAGTTCATCACCACCAAACCAGTATTATATGAAATGCTGAAAGGTATTCTGTAAGAAGATGAAGAAGAAGAAAAAGGTAAAGATAAAAATTATGAACAATAAATACATATCTAACAACAAGTGAATCTAAAAATCAAGTGAATAAAAAATCTGATGAACAGAATAAACTGGTGAATATAATAGAATCAGGGGCATAGAAAGGGAGTGGACTGACAATCCTCAGGGGGAAAGGGGTGTGGGGGGTGCGGGAAGAAACTGGACAAAAATCATACACCTATGGATGAGGACAGTGTGGGGGGGTGAGTAAGGGCATGGGATGGGGTGGGAACCGGGTGGAGGGGAGCTATGGGGGGGAAAAAAGAGGAACAACTGTAATAATCTGAACAATAAAGATTTAAAACAAAAACAAAAACAAAAAACAAACAAAAATAAATAAATAAGAATCAACACTACCTTCCCTCAATAAATAGCTACCGAGCATTTACTGGGTTAGATTGGGGTGGGGGTTGTAGAAAATCTCTCTTTGAACATTTGGATGTCAGTACCACTGTAACAACTGTCAAACTGGTCTTCCTGTTTCTATGCTTGTCCTCCTATAGTCTGTTCACAAGGTAGCAGAGCAATGTTTTAAAAATGTAAATCAGCTATTATTTTGTAGCTTAGTGCCCTCCATTGGTAAACTCCTTACCATTGCCTTTGAGACCCTACATTGTCTGGCCTTTGGCAATTTCTCTGAACTCATCGCATACCATTTCTTTCCCTATGCACTATACTCTAACCTTATTATCAACTACTAGAGGCCCGGTGTACTAAATTCGTGCATGGGAGGGGAGGGTGTCCCTCAGCCCAGCCTACACCCTCTCCAATCTGGGACCCCTCGGGGGATGTCCGATTGCCAATTTAGGCCCGATCCTAAATCAGGCCTAAACCGGCAGTCAGACATCCCTCTCACAATCCGGGACCGCTGGCTCCTAACTGCTCACCTGCCTGCCTGCTGATCACCCCTAACTACCCCCCACCCCTGCCAGTTTGATCCCCCCTAACTGCCTCTGCCTGCCGGCCTGGTCGTCCCCAACTGCCCCCCCCCCCTGCTGGCCTGGTCACCCCTTCTTGCCCCCCCTGCCAACCTGGTCACCCTCTACTGCCCCCCCCTGCCAGCCTGGTTGCCCCCAACAGCCCCCCTCTGCCAGATTGGTCACCCCTAACTCTCCTCCTGCCGGCCTAGTTGCCCCACACAGCCTGCTGTTCGGTGTTGTCTGGTTGTTTTGGTTGTGACGGCCCCTGGCTTTTTATATATTAGGATTGATTATAATCACAGGACCTTGAACTTGACATTTATTGTTCCCTCTGTCTGAGATCTTTAATGTGGCTCATTCTTTCTCATCCTCTGTAGAGACTTTTCCTGACCTTCCTATAGGAACTTCCATTTTAGTGATTTTTCCATCCTCTTTCCGAACAATTATTCATAGCCTTCCATTTATGAAATAATATATATTTTTTGTCTACTTATTATTTTCCTCATTAAGCTCTATAAGGGTGGAACATTAGTCTGAGTTGTGCACTGCGGTATCCTCACTGTCTAGATCATACCGTGACCTCCTGGTTCATAGGTTGACGCTCAAACACTGAGACATGCTGGCCAGGCCTTGAATTGTGACACTCTGACCTGACCACACACCAAGAACAAACATGGGCCACTGACATGATTTAATCAAATTTCACAAGGCTGTTATGTGCCATTAGAAAGGAGCCTTTTCCTAATAAACTCAAATGGAGTCATCCAGCAAGAGGATGAATTGATTTCCCCGTGGGTTGAAGTGCCACAGGCATTCTATCTACCATGGAAAGTCTCCTAGGGCAGTGATGGCGAACCTATGACACGCGTGTCAACACTGACACGCGTAGCCATTTCTGATGACACGCGGCCGCATGCTGAGGATGAAACATTTGCTGCTCCTGAGGATGAAACATTTGCGAAATAATGTTTTTTTTCCTCAAAGTGACACACTACCCGAGTTATGCTCAGTTTTTTGGCGAAGTTTGACACACCAAGCTCAAAAGGTTGCCTATCACTGTCCTAGGGAAATCTCCCTGCAAACTCAATGTCAGATTCTCCTATGGCCTCACCAAATTTGAATGTTTCTAAGGAACACTTTGAGAAAGGAATTGTTTCTACAAGTGCAAGAAAGTACAGTTGTGTTCATAGAGAGGTGTAGAGGATCTACCTAATACACAGTCACAAACCCAAACATATCTCCAAAATGAGGAGACAAAGAAACAACCCCCAAATGAAAGAACTAGAGAATTCTCCAGAAGAAGAGATAAATAAAGCAGAGATAAGAAATTTATCTGGATCAGAGTTCAGAATAATGATGGTAAAAATGCTCAACAGCATGAAAAAAGATATAGTAACTATGAAAAAAGAACAGTCTGAAATAAAGAATGATATAACACAAATAAAGAACACATTGGAAGGAATACACAACAGATTAGGGGACGCTGAGGATCAAATCAGTGAATTAGAAGACAGAGTTGAAAATATCACTCAATCAGAGAACCAAAAAGAAAAAAACAATTAAAAAATAGGAGGACAGCTTAAGAGAGCTGTGGGACAATGTGAAACGTAATAATATTAGAATAGCAGGTGTGCCAGAAGAGGCAGAAAGGAGGAAAGGCATAGAGAAGGTGTTTAGTCTTAAAATCTAGATAACCAGATAGTTTCATCGAAAGTGAAAGCGGGGGAGCTGGGTGTCTGTCCGCTCCAGCACTAGGCCTAAAGCCTCCGCCAGAGGCTTTTGAAAGGCCTGGTGCACCAGTGGACACCCAGCTCTCCCACGATCGAAAGCGGGGAGCTGTGTGTCCGCTCCGGCACCAGCGGACCCCCTGCCATCAAAAGCGGGGAGCAGGCTGCCAGCAGTGTCCGTGGAGCGTGCTAGGCTTTGCGGGGCAGTGAATATGGCCTGGATGGCAGGTTAGGCCTAGGGGACCCTACACGTGCATGATTTAATCATGCACTGGGCCTCTAGTATTTAATATAGAGAAAGGAAAATGAAGGTTAAACTTTTTACAGTGATGAATAGTCATATAGCAGTTGCCTTAACTAGCTAGTAAAAATATTTAGTTGCTTAAGAGATACAGCTTAGAATGAAGAGCAGAAATCCCTCAGGTTACCATGGCTTTCTAAAAATAGCTGTTAAAACTCTTTTTATTTACCAAGAAATTTAATTAATTTCATTTCCCAAAATTTCTTTAGATAGAAAACAACATATTTTCCTACTGAAATGAATATTTTATTCCCCACAATAGTTACAATTCTTATTGTAAATTAAGAAATTGACAATGATTTACAAATTAGCCAGCTTCCTAAACTGGATAATTAGAACATAAGCCAGAGTCAATAATAGCAGAGGCCCAACAATGCTCAAATCTTAACTTAAATAACTGATTTTTAAAACTTAATTACTAATATGAGGTTATCTTTTAGTCTTAAAAATCTAAATAACCAGATAGTTTTTATGCTGTGTTTTTCACATATTTCACATATCATTTCTTCATTGGAAAGGAAAAACTTGGCCTTAACATCAAAATAATTTAACAAAACATATATAAAGCTTAGAGCGTCCTGTAATTTCTCTTTTGAGCTTCTTTGTATTAAGCATTTTTTTAAAGTTTATAAAGATTTGCCTTCAAGTTTTTAACAGAAGTCTAATTTAACATTTTCATGATTAATGTGTAGATAGCTATAATACAAATGTGAATCATGTTTGTATGTAAAACACACTTAACGATTATATATATGTAATAAAATATACCTACCTGAGGACCACCATATATGAACAGCACAGTGGGGTATTTCTTTCCAGGTTGTAAATCATGAGGTTTGTAAAGCATTCCATACAATGTAAATCCAGTAGTACTTTCAAAAGAGAAAATTTCTGGAGGGGTATAGTCAGGAAGAGGACCTGCAAGGAAATAACATACCGAGCCTGTAAGAGAAGTTGTTATAGAAGCTCTACAATATGATAGCAAGCTAAAAATAAACCCACACTCACACACAAATAACTGACCATCCCCCTTCCAGGTAATAAGCAAACTATTATCTTTACAAAAGAAAACCTAATGAACATATCAAACTATTTCAGAAATAAACACACAGTATTCTGAATAATGCTTGGAACATAGGAGGTAATTATATGCAGAACTATACAAAGACTTTGTGCTCAGTTCGGTGTAACTTATTGGTGGTTAATACATATATCTGATTAGAAACTGGAAGCACAAATTTAACTTAGTCATTTTAACTTGCTCAAGGCAGGTGCTCAATAAACATTTGTTTCTGATAATTACAGAATAAGCCTAACCAGAAGCCAGAAAAAAAGTCATGATCAGTCTTTGGTTTACAGACCTATCCTAAGTCTGTGTGTGTACTGATGATGTTATAGTTTAAGCAGAATCATCACTATATTAAAAATTCTATTGTGCACATTAGGACATACCTACATCCTGTGATTTTATACTAATTCTTAATCGCTTAGCAAATATTAATGCATGAAAATACTTAAATGAATTAAAAGATAAAATTAGTACATTTTTTTAAGAAATCAAACATTTTAAAAATAGATAATTAACCGTGCTCTTGACTTCCATACAGAAAAGGAGTTCTTTTATGGCCATTCCAATTGCTTTAAAAGTTTAATAAAGTTACCAGCTGGTTATTCCCTAAAGCTATAGCTTCACTGCTCAGAGTATTACTAGTCAGGGTACCATTATCTTCAAGCTCATTTGTTTATCTGGAAAATCATCCAAATGTGTAAATAAATGGTTTCCTGGCTGATATATTGACTACTTTAATCCTATTTTCAAAAAGGCCTTCCAGCCCTAGCTGGTTTGGATCAGTGGACAGAGAGTCAGGTCCCAGGTTCGATTTTGGTCAAGGACATATGCCTGGGTTGTGGCTCGATCCCCAGTGGGGTGTGTGCAGGAGGCAGCAGATCAATGATTCTCTCTCATCATTGATGTTTCTTTCTCCCTTCCTCTCTGAAATCAATAAAAATATATTTTAAAAAAAGCCTTCCAGACCTGTTCCTGCCTCGAGTGGGAGGTAGCCCGTATTACTTGGTAGTTATCAGAATAGGAGGGGTGGAATCAATCAGAAACCCAACAGCTCGGGCCGAAACCGGTTTGGCTCAGTGGATAGAGCGTCGGCCTGCGGACTCAAGGGTCCCAGGTTCGATTCCGGTCAAAGGCATGTACCTTGGTTGTGGGCACATCCCCAGTGGGGGTTGTGCAAGAGGCAGCTGATCGATGTTTCTCTCTCATCAATGTTTCTAACTCTCTATCCCTCTCTCTTCCTCTCTGTAAAAAATCAATAAAATATATATATATATAAAAAAAAAAAGAAACCCAACAGCTCGGGAACAGGCAGTAGTGAGAGATGGGAAGACTGTGTCCAGGAAATGTGGACATATCGCACAGGTTTTGGGTTGCCTATAATAATTAATGTGCTAATCCTACTTAAGATCAGGTTCAGGGTAATGAGTACCTGCTGAATCCAAAATGGTGGCCCAAAATTCCTTTGTTTTGCAAGTTGGGTCATCTTCAGGACTTGACAGCTTGTAAAGGGACACAGAGTGTGGATTCTTCTGGTTACTGTACTTACTTATAAAGAAGTCACAATGCTAGAGAAAGAAGAAACAGTTACTTTTCCCCCAGGGAACAGTAACAAAGGTTATCTGCTACATCTGCTCTAATGCCACAGGAGGAGTATAAGAGTCTGAGCATTTATGTACACACACAAGGCTGAAGTTAAAGTTTTTCCCGAGAATCAGACTTCTGCAGGCCAATTTGACCAATTTGCATATTACTCAAAAGGAGTAATATATGAATAGAGGTTTTTTTCTATGACAGGAAACCCTTTTCAAACAGAGATTAATACCCGGCTGATGCAGCAAGAGTGGGAATAGCCACGGTCGGTCAGCCTTGTCACTTCTCCAGGATTTACATAACTGACCACGTACAGGTGATGTTCTAAAGGAGAATCTTTGGTGCCTTCAAAATATACCAGCTTTCTGACTTCATCAACCTGGATCTGTCAAAATAACAACATAAAAATCAGAGCTAGCATGACCTTGGCAAGGTCAGTAATTCAATCAACAATCCTCAATTTTATTCAGAATCATGTGAGTCATCTTTGACTTGTGCCTCTTTTTAAAAACATTTCCACAAGTATTCCTGTCGGGTTTATGATTTACAGCTAAGAACAGATCCTGTCCAGAAGAAAAAAGGACACCAGAGTTGCACACCATTGGTAGAGTTTCCTATATGGTCAGAATGTGTGCTTTTCTTAAAATACAAGAATTATTCCATTAAAATGACAACCCTCTATAGAAAAAATAATAGCTATATTGCAGCTTAGGCCAACCATTCTTGCACACTTAACACAGTCTAATTTCAGCATGCTATATATTTCTTAGTTAGTGCAGTATTATCTTAGATAGTACTTTTGGTCTTTTGTACAAATATTCAAAAGTGTTTCATTTATTGGGCTGGGAAATAATTAAACTCAATCATAGTTTCAATATTGGTATAGTCTGTATGGATAAGATCTCTTAAATCTTCATTCAGAACGCAAAAGAGTTTACATTAGTATAATTTTTTATTATAAAAACAGAATTCCACAATAAGTTTTGTTTTTTTTCAGTTGACAGCGTCCAAGGTCCCTAAACAGAAAAAATTTTATTTGAACATATAACCAGAAGGCCATGTGAGACTCTCGGTGATAATTAGACTTTAAAGGTTGCATATAATATTCTACAATTTTTACCAACAAAAACAAGCCTGGGACCTGGATCTTCTTTCTTTCTCAATCACCTGGGGACTATGAGTGACTTCTCTTAGTAGCTAGTATACACAATCCTTCAATAAATCTTTGAATCAATTTGAGGAAAAAATAGGCCTTCACTAAATCCTGGTAGTATACATCAATTTAACTGTATGTATCACACATATAAAGGTTGGAGTTCTTAGAGATTTCATAAAACTGATCACCTAACTGAAAGTTGAAACAAATATAAGGTACTATGAAAGGCAAAAGAAAAATTAGAATTCACTAAATAACCACAGAAAGCTACATGCTGAGAGTGCAACAAAGGGTGAATTTCCCTCATTTCCCTATCAATCTATTCTCTGTATAAATTTCTATCACTCATTGCAGATGGTGGATGAAATCCATGCAAATAAATTTGTGAAATAAGATAAACAGATGAATGAAAGAGAATCACTACCTCAGAAGCAGTAAATGTCATTTCTATATTAGAAATGACATGAGTAGTTTGTAAGACCTTTAAAAGTAATTTTCAAACTGTATCTTAATTTACAATTTTTGCTAAGCTTGAGAAGTATTGATTAGCCCTTCCCTTATTAAGTAGCAACACAATATTTGAAAATGGTGACCTGTAATAACCAGTACACATCTAATACCAGGGCTATAAAATGGGTGAGATTTATAATTTAAATTAAGACTCAAAACACTGGGGTCATATCAAGTTGCACTACATACACATAGCAGATGTGGACCACACATATCAGCAGAATAAAAGAACATACATTAGATCCATGCCGGCCAAGAACTTCCCATTCACCACTGGTAATTGCTATTTCCTCTTTGACAGGACACTTGAAATCACCTAAAGATAACATAGTAATAATTCAGCACTTTATACTATATAAGCAAATGAAACAATAAAAAATAGTATTCTAAACTTTTTTCCAAAAAGTACATTAAAAATGTCAAGTTATATCTGGGATAATTTAAACGTTTTAGAACTAGTTAGAGGTAGTAGTTGCACAACACTGTGAATATACTAAATGCCACTGTTCATTTAAAAATGTTTAGTTTAATGTTAGGGGAAGTTCACTCTAATAAAAAATAAAAAAAGGTCAACCGTTTAAAAAAATTCACATTATGTGTCTTCATAATACTGTGGAATAATGATGGAATGATCCATGCAAATAAAGTGAAAAAGCAAAATTGGTTCTCATGGCAAAGCCAGAAAAGAACTCAAAAGCACCTGCATTCACAGACCTTTGGTTAGACAAATGAAGTCTAATAGGTCCACAAGGCATTTCTTCTAGAAATGCAACAAACTACTTAAGGAGGAAAATTTTAATATAATTGTTCTTCACTTGCTAAAAATATATTGGTATTACCATATCAAATGCCAACATGCACCATTTGTCTTTATGAGATTTTGTCTTGGCAGATAAGGCTCTCTCAGTGGTTTAAGGAGATTAAAAAATAGAAACTATTTCTCTTTGCCTAGCTGCTGCTAATGATGGCTATGGAAGTGACAGGTGAGGGCATAAGATAATTAGACAGTACAGGCTTTTAGCTTGTCCCACTCTAATTAAAAAGTTTTTTGACTTATTTTCTTTTTCTTAGATATAAAAATGCAACCTAGTACTTTAAATTTGATGGCCAGAAAATAAACATTATTTAATATATATATAACAAGTACTAATTGTTTCACATTATAGCCACTTAAGGAAGAAAAAGGAAAGGAGGAGGAAAATAATGTGGACATCATGGAAAAGGAGGAAGATTTGGAACAAGAAAGACTAAGTAAAAAAGGAGGAAAAGGGAAAATGAGGTAGACAAATTGAGGGGCCCAGAAATAGACACTGAGAGGGAACAGGAGCTTGGTGTTCTGAGATGCATATTAGCTGAGGTAACAGCTCTTTTATTTTTTCCCATAGAATTTTAGAAAGAGTGAAAGGGATGGAATGGGGGAAGGAGAGAGAGAGAGAGAGAGAGAGAGAGAGAGAGAGAGAGAGAGAGAGAGAGAAATGTTGATGTGAGAGACACATTGATTGATTGCCTCCCAGGGAATCAAACCTGCAACCCAAGTTCATGCCCTTGACCAGGAATCAAACCTGAGACATTTTGGTGTGCAGGCTGACGCTCTTACCTCTGACCTCACCAGCCAGAGCAACAGGCTCTTCTTTTTAAGTTATCATTTTCATATTATTGTCCCCAAAATATTTTAGTTAATTAACTACTATTCACAGCTCTCTGACCCGTCTTTATCACTACATTTTCTGGAATTCCATAAGTGGATTTAATTTCTGAACAGTAAAGGAATTGGTAGCACAATTTCACACTAAGGGCCACATTAAACTCTCTGTCTTAGATATATAAGATCTTGTCTGTTTTTTTTTTTTTTAAAAATATGCTAAGGAAAGGAATGGAATCATAGGTAGTATTTACTTTGCTAGTCCTAAGATGTAGCTGTTTCCCAAATAAGAATATTTAAAAGGCCATGTTAAAAAAAACAAGCAACCCAAATAAAAACTCTGCAAAGGATTCAAATAGACACTTCTCCAAAGAAGATATTCAAATGGCCATTAAGCACATAAAAAGATGCACAATGTCACTAGTCATTAGGGAAATATAAATCAAAACCATAAAGACATACTACTTCACACCCACTAGGATAACTATTATTAAAAAAAAAAAGTCATCAGAAAATAATCAAGTGTTAGTAAAGATGTGGAGAAACTGGAATACTTGTGTACTGCTAATAGGAATAGAAAATGGAAGAGTAAGATGGTTCCTCAAAAAATTTTAAATAGAATTACCATAACATCCAGCAATTTCACTTCTGGGTATATACCCAAAAGAATTGAAAGCAGCATCTCAAACAGATATTTGTTCACCCATGTTCATAGCAGTATTATTCACAATAGCCAAAAAGAAGAAGCAACCCAACTACAGCTGACAATACTTAATTTCACTTTGGACCAACATAATTATATCAATCTGAAGAGCTATAATTATAAATAAACTTCAGTGTAGATGGTGACAGTATTAAAAAATCTAGTGAAAATATCTAATAACTCTATATGACGTTTAAAAAGTTTTTTTTTAAATCTAAAAATATGGGCTCACTTTAAGCCAATTAAAAATTACAGTTAAGGCAAAAGCAGAAAGTAAAAATAAGTAATCCCACCACCCAGAGATCATTCATTATCAACAGTTTAAGATATTTCTATCAAGAACTTTGTCTTGTGAAGCACAGGCAAGATGGCTGATGCCAACTCAACTCTCCTGGAATGTAATTTTCCAATTAGGGTTTGCAAGCATTAAAATAAACATACTAGCCCTGGCAGATGTTGCTCAATGGTTAGATTTGGACTGCATGATGAAAGGTCTTCAGTTCAATTCCCGGTCAAGGGCATATACTTGGATTTTGGGTTCGCTCCCCCACACCCAGCATGCGGGAGGCAACCAGGCCATGTGTCTCTCTCACATCGATGTTTCTCTTTCTTTCATCCCCTCCCTTGCTCCCTCTCTTCCACTCTCACTCTCTCTGAAAAGCAATGGAAAAAATATCCTCAGGTGAGGATTAACAACAACAAAAATAAAGTAAACATACTCATAAAAACAAAGCAAAACATCTTTGTCTTACGTTGTTACACATGCACGTATTTGTATTTTAGTTTGTGCCTTGAGTTTAATGAAGCAGTATTGATGCTTATAAAGATATAAAAGAGACAATACATTACCCCTGCCCCTCCCACCTTCTGCTCCCATCATTTTTTCTTTTTTAAGTAAAAAAGGATTTCTTACTTGGGGCAGGTAGCCCACCACTGGATCGTTTATATTTGCTCTCCTTTAAAATTGATGTAATTTTATATAAATGACGAAAACCTGTTTTGCATTCAGAGGCAAAAATAAATTCAATTTCATCTTCATGACTTTGGGGAAAAACATGAAAGATGTCATGGATCTGTAAAATGAATAGCTTAATTTACTATACAGATTAATGAAATACTACGTAAACAATTAAATTAAGCTAGAGAAAGACTTGATAAGCATATTCTGAAGTATAAATAACTGATGGTGCTAGGGGCTATGGTATATTTACAATTATGATTTTGCCTAGGCATTTCAGATTTATCTTATTTAAGTCAAAGACTTCATGCATTGAGAAATAAATGTTTCCAAATGGAGAAAAAAATGCCAAAAGCTTTTTCTTACTCATCATTTCTGTAATCCTTGAAACATAGCATGAGGCTTATTTAAGGATATAAATCTTATTACAGAAATTATGAGGAAAAAATTTTTAACATTTTTTTCCAAAGGAAAATATTCTAACAGTTGAAGGGAAAACAGATATTTGTTTTAGGTGAACCTTATAAAGTTTATATTCAGCAAGGGAATGAGCTGGCTTTCTTTATTTTGTATCTTAAGTTTTTCCCACTAAACTGGAAAATGCACAATTCAACCCAAACTGGTATATTTTGGTATAATTTGCCAACAAAAAGAGAAAGTCTTTTCTATACGGGACTCTTACGGTCCTCTCGGAGGTACTGATGAGGCTGTGCTTTCAGTATGTGTGTCTAGGAACAAGAGTAAGGCTGCAGCCAGGGAGATGTCATTTCAATGGCATCTATTTTCTATCTACAACCATTTCATTATTCTAGAACCATCACTCCAATCTGAAATGTTAAAACTAAGTAAATAATATTTGTGGTTACTTTGAACTTAAAAATTCATCTGATAGTCTGCTATAAAACTTCATTTGCTTTAGCATTCTGAGAAGATATCTAACCAAGCACAGGAGGGCAGACATACATTTATCCAGATGTCTGTTGTTTCTTCATAGATAATCAGTGGCGTCACAGAGTCAGGCACTGACTCAATGAGTCTCTGTCTTTCCATGGCATCATCTTCAACTGGGATAAATAATTCAGGCGAGATCAATACTATCTGTAGGCGAGTCTGGGAGCGATCTAGCAGGATGGACCAAGCACTATTTAAACAAATAAGAGAAAAGCACCAAAAATAAAGCAAGTTCTCAGAAAATGAATATTCTCCTATTCTCTCCCCTAGCACCCATCTGTTATTTCTGCAATCATAATGAAGAAATTACTTTAGTATATGTTAAATTATCCCTTACAAATAACTAATTAAATTTCCAAAATCACAGATGGACTTTGAAATCGTTATCTCCCTCTAGTGTCAACAAACGCCAGCCTCATAATACTCCCGTTGTCCACATTAGACAGAATCATATGTAAACATCTTCACATAAGGCTCTACAAATACTTCTGTTTAAATTATACAATAAAAAAATATGCACTTACCTGTGAGCCTTAAAGTCATACTATTTTAATCACAAATAACTGAAACTATGACTGGCTAAGTAAGAGACAATTAAAATGCTATGCATCTATGCTTATAGGATTACAAATCCCAAAGTCCACTTAGGTAAAAAAAAAATCTTTGTGTATAAATAACACTGCAAATTTACATGTGAAGACAGCTCCAACTGAAAGGCAAACTTAATATCATAGACATTTCTAAAGTTCTGGATCCTAAATTATTTGCAAAGAAGTGACAACTTAACATACGTACTATTTTCCCTCTGGAGTCCATCCAGCTCTGGCAATATATTCAACTCCTTCAAACAGAATCTCAAAAGGCTGAATTAGTTCCTTATCTATGACATCTATAATCTATTAAAAAGGAAAAAGGGAATCTAATTATGAAAGACTTAGATAATTAGCTTACTAGTCTATTTAAATCATTATCTTTAGTAGCATGATACTTTTCCAGAGCTAGGCATTTAAAAAGGCACACAGGATATAGCAAAACAAGCAGCTGTGGGTTACCTCTGCTGGTGCTCTTTATGCCTAAAAAACGTCTAACCACAGAATTAGCACAGTCTATCATGGTTGCCAGAAGGGATGGGGGAAAGTTGGGGGACTGGGAGAAAATGGTGAAGGGATTAAGAAGTACAAATTGGCCCAGCTTGTGTGGCTCAGTAGTTGAGCTGCGATCTATGAACCAGGTTGGAGCACGTGCCTGGGTTGCGAGCTCAATCCCCAATAGATAGTCACAAAGCAGTCACGGAAATGTAAAGTACAGCATAGGAAATATAGTCAATAATATTGTAGTAATTGTGTACAGTGCCAGATGGGTACTTGAAATTTTGGAGGAACCACTTTGTAAAATATATGACTATCTAAACACAGGCATACACCTGAAACTAATACAAAATAATATTGAGTGTAAACTGTAACTGAAAAATAAAATAAAAATTTAAAAAGTATTAGCACAGTATAAAAGTCTTTTCCCATGAGTTTATACTAATAGAACTCTTTATAATAAATGGTTAAAAAGTTTTAATAACTTTAGACTCTAGTACCTATGAAAAAAATAATAGTTCCTAGTTCCCTATATTTTATTTGTATTTATTACTCGAGGCCCAGTGCACGAGATTGGTGCACGGGGGGGAGAGGGGGGGTCCGGGGGGAGGGGGTAGCCTCAGTATGGCCTGTGTCCTCTCGCAGTCCAGGACCCCTCAGGGGATGTCCACCTGCCGGCTTTAGACCTGATCCCTCTCGAAATCCAGGACCCCTCGCTCCTTACCGCCCGCCTGCAGCGAAGGCGGGAGAGGCTCCCGCCACTGCCGCTGCACTCACCAGCTGTGAGCCCGGCTTGTGGATGAGCAGCGCTCCCCCTGTGGGAGTGCACTGACCACCAGGGGGCAGCTCCTGCATTGAGCATATGCCCCCTGGTGGTCAGTGTGCATCATAGCGACTGGCTGTTCGGCCATCAGGTCAATTTGCATATTACCCTTTTATTATATAGGATTATTTTTTACTTTGTAACACTTTTATTAAGAGTGAACTGATGCCCTGACTGGTTTGGCTCAGTGGATAGCGTGTCGGCCTGCGAATTGAAAGACCCCAGGGCATGTACCTTGGTTGCGGGCACATCCGCAGTAGGGGGTGTGCAGGAGGCAGCTGATCTATGTTTCTCTCTCATCGATGTTTCTGACTCTCTATCCCTCTCCCTTCCTCTCTGTAAAAAATCAATAAAAAATATATTTAAAAAAATAGAATTGCCGAAACCGGTTTGGCTCAGTGGATAGAGCGTCGGTCTGCGGACTCAAGGGTCCCAGGTTCGATTCCGGTCAGGGGCATGTGCGTTGGTTGCGGGCACATCCCCGGTGGGGGGTGTGCAGGAGGCAGCTGGTGGATGTTTCTCTCTCATCGATGTTTCTAGCTCTCTATCCCTCTCCCTTCCTCTCTGTAAAAAATCAAAAAAATATATTTAAAAAAAAATAAAAAATAGAAAAAGAAATATTAAAAAAAAGAGAGTGAACTGATATCAGTATTCCTAAACTATAAACAATGGGGAACTGAAATACCAAAGGAAACACATTAGAGATTAGAGATCATATATAATAGACAAAGATCCCTTAAATTTTCCTTTTGCCTTTATACATCAATGTGTAATATTTAACACGCTAAGCGCCATGTCAGTCACCAGTGTCTAACCCTATACTTTCCGTCTGGAAGACAAAACAGGGTGGGCGCTTAACGTGTTAAGCATAACTGAATTCCTTATTAGGTAAATGCTTTTGCATATGCTGCCCTCTCTTTATTTTTATGTGCCTTTATCTTTTGTTTGATTTTCGGCAATTCTGCCTGAATAGCTTTAACTTTGGGTGCTATCTCCTAAGGTTTCTTAAGATCAGCTAATGCTTAGTCCTATTCTCTTAATCCTTGCCATCTTTAAGCTCTACGGTACTGGGCTTTGGTATTTGATGGTTCTATTTCAAGAGCCTCCAAACAACTGTCCATTGTTCCCTGTCAATTTGACATCTTCAGTTTACAAGCACCAATATTCGGCATGCAGCTTAAAGCTACAGGTTGCTGCCTCGATCTATCTGCTTTCTCAGTAATAGTCTTTGAACCTTCCACATATCTTAACACCTTTGTACAGGGGTCCTCAAACTTTAAACAGGGGGCCAGTTCACTGTCCCTCACACCGTTGGAGGGCCAGACTACAGTTTAAAAAAAACTATGAACAAATTCCTATGCACACTGCACATATCTTATTTTGAAGTAAAAAAACAAAACGGCAAAAACACCCGCATGTGGCCCATGGGCCGTAGTTTGAGGACGTCTGCCTTTGTATATTTTCTAATGGCCATTTCCCAGTTCTGGGATTTGAAAAAAAAAGTATTTCCAATATTTTAAGTCTTCTATTATTAATAACTAGAGGCCCGGTGCACGAAATTCATGCACTTGGGAGAGGGGGGCGGCCTCAGCCCGGCCTGCGCCCTCTCGCAGTCCAGGAGCCCTCGGAGGAACAGGCCTAAGGCAGTAGTCGGACATCCTTAGCACTGCTGTGGAGGTGGAAGAGACTCCCACTACCGCCACTGTGCTCGCCAGCCATGAGCCTGGCTTCTGGCTGAGCAGCGCTCCCCCTGTGGGAGCGCACTGACGACCAGGGGGCAGCTCCTGCATTGAGCATATGCCCCCTGGTGGTCAGTGCACATCATAATGACTGGTCATTCTGCCATTCAGTCGATTTGCATATTAGCCTTTTATTTATAGGATAATATTTTATCTATGTCTTTTAAATCTATATCTACATCCTCGAGGAAATCTGGATGACTGCCACTGGAACCATCTTTTGAGCAAATTTCCCAATCACCCCTTCCTTCAATTCTCAGCATTCTGCAGTAGCACACAAATTGGCAGGTGTATCACCTTTTACTTCTACATTTTCCAGAATTCTTACCACATCCATTCCTTTAATTAACTGGCCAAATACCACATGTTTTCCATCCAAATGAGGAGTTGGAACTATTGTGATAAAGAACTGAGAACCAGCCCTAACCAGTTTGGCTCAGTGGATAGAGCATCGGCCTGCAGACTCAAGGGTCCCAGGTTCGATTCCGGTCAAGGGCATGCACCTTGGTTGTGGGCACATCCCCAGTAGGGAGTGTGCAAGAGGCAGCTGAATCGATGTTTCTCTCTCATCGATGTTTCTAACTATCCCTCTCTTTTCCTCTCTGTAAAAAATCAATAAAATATATTAAAAAAAAAAAATAACTGAGAACCATTTGTATTGCAGCCAGCATTTGCCATGCTTAATAAACCCTCATAGTTGTGCTTATAATAGAAATTTTAATCTTCAAACTTTTCACCATAAATACTTTCTCCACCTGTCCCATTCTGATTTTAGAAATCTCTACCCTGAATCGTAAATTTATTAATAATTTGATAGAATGGGCATCCTTTGAAATGGAGAGGTTTCCTCATCCTTTGAAATGGAGAGGTTTCTTCTGTATACAATGCACGAAAATTTTCTGCAGCTTTGGGTACAATATATACAAACAATTCTAGGACAACTCGACCAACTCACTTGCCTCCTATGTCCACATCAAAAAAAACTTGGGGGTTACTGGGGTTGGAAGGCTTAGCCTGGGGGATGGGTGTGACATTTTGACTCGCAGATGATTTTGGAAGCGGCTTGTGTCCACCTGGAAGCTGAAACCCAACACTTGTTCCCTATATTTTAGTCTAAAATATTACTTTTATGATATATTAGTGAAATAGTCCTCGGTAAGCAAACTTTTCTCCTTTAAAAGTCTAGCCAATGCAATTAAAAAATGTTTTTTAAATGGGCAAAGAATATGAATAGACAGTTCTCTAAAGAAGATATGCTAACGGCCAATAAGCAGATAAAAAGATGCTCAACATCATTAGCCATCAGGAAAATGTAAATCAAAACAATAATGAGCCCGGCTGGCATGTCTCAGTGGTTGAGCATTGACCTATGAACCAGGAGGTCATGGTTTGATTCCCAGTCAGGGCATATGCCCGGGTTGCAGGCTAAATCCCCAGTGTGGGGTGTGTAAGAGGCAGCCAATATAAATATCCTATATAATAAAAGCCTAATATGCTAAGTGTCCGGTCGTCCATTCAACCAATCAAAGCATAATATGCTAATGATATGCTAAGGCCACGCAACCACTCGTTATGACGTGCACTGACCACCAGGGGGCAGATAGTTGACCGGTTGACCAGTGGCTATAATGTGCACTGACCACCAGGGGGCAGATGCTCCAACTGGTAGGTTAGCTTACTGCTGGGGTCCGGTCGATAAGGACTGAGAGACGGGCTGGACACACCCTGGAGCCCTTCCGCAGCCCCTCCCCAGCTGGCCAACCTCTCGCATCCCTCCCTGGCCCTAATAATGCACCAGTGGAGTCCCTCGACCTGGCCTGTGCCCACTCGCAATCCGGGACCCCTCAGGGGATGCTGGAGAGCCGGTTTTGGCCCGATCCCGCAGGCCAGGCCTAGGGACCCCACTGGTGCAAGAATTCAAGCACCGGGCCTCTAGTATGTGTGTGTGTGTGTGTGTGTGTGTGTATATTTGGATACCATGCACCAAAAGGTCACACTGGTCAGATTCCGGTCAGAGCACTTGACCAGGTTGTATGCTCAATCCCTGGTAGGGAGGGTGGGAGGGCATATAGGAGGCAGCCAATTGATGTTTCTCTCTCATCAATGTTTCTATCTCTCTCCCCCTTTCCCTTCCTCTCTCTCTCTCTAAAAAAATAAAAATTTAAATGAAGAAATAAAAAAACAAAACAAAAAAAACACCACAATGAGATACAATTGCAAACCCACTAGGATGGCTATAATAAATAAGATGAATAGCAACAAGTGTTGATGAGGATATGGAGAACTTGGACAACTTATACACTGCTGTTAAATAGTGCAGCCACACTGGAAAACAGTTTGGTAGTTCCTCAAAAGGTTAAACATAGAGTTATCTTATGACCCAACAATTCCACTCCTACGTATCTAACCAAGAAAAATAAAACCGTATGCCCACATAAAAATTTATACACACACATTCATGATAGCATCCTATATAATAAAGATGTAATATGCAAATGGTTGTTATGCCGTGAAACGTAACGACCGACCGCATAACGTTCGGATCATGGATCAGCCAGAGGGTGGGGCAGAGAGCTACAAGCGGGCAGCGGAGAGCTGCAGCAAGGGGCAGGGCAGCAAGCTATGAGCTGGGGGGCGGAGGGAGCTACAGGAAGGCAGGGCAAGCAGGCAGAGAACTACTGGAGTGTGGCAGCAAGCTACTGGAGCATGGATTCATGCGCAGGGCTACTAGTTATTCATAATAGCCAAAAGGTGGAAACAACCCAAATGTCCAAACTGATGAGTAGGTTAAATAAAATGTGCTATATCCATACAATGGAGTATTAGGTGATAAAAAGTAATGAAGTGCTGATACATGATATCAAACTTGGATGGAGCTTCAAAACATGATTCTTAGTAAAATAAACCAGACTAGCTATCATGTGATTCCATTTATAAGAAATGTCCATTATTGGCAAATTTATAGACAGTAAATTGGTGGTTGCCCAGATCTGGGGAACATGGGCAGGTTGGGGGTGACAATTAAGGGATGTGGCATTTCTTTTTTGGGATGATGAAAATGTTCTAAACCAGTGATGGCGAACCTATGACACGCGTGTCAGCACTGACACGCGTAGCCATTTCTGATGACACGCGGCCGCATGCCAAAGATGAAACATTTGCTGCTCCTGAGGATGAAACATTTGCGACTAGAGTCTTGGAGTTAGTTTTTTCCTCAAAGTGACACACTACCCGAGTTATGCTCAGTTTTTTGGCGAAGTTTGACACACCAAGCTCAAAAGGTTGCCCATCACTGTTCTAAACTGACTGTGGTGATGGTGCACAACTCTGTGAATATACTAAAAAGCCCTTATAAACTTTAAATGAGTAAACTGTATCGAATGTGAATCAGATCTCAATAAAGCTGTTTTAATAAGTCTTAATTAAGTCTATACTTAATCTTGTGTGCATTCAGCTTTTATGCATTCAACTGTCCAAATGGAAAGCAGCACTACAAGACAAATGTGTGATATTTAATATACCATAAACATATATCCAACACAAAAGGTAATTCACTAGTCAATAACCAGTATTTTTAAAATATTGATCTAGAGAATTAACAAAAACAAAGAGAATAAATTATTGGAAAGGAGTGGTATGTGCACATCCCCCCATTCCTATTTTGGGAACCAGCAGAAAGTTTTCAAAGTAGAAAATAAGGTCAACCTGAAATCATGACCCACAGATGTCTCTGCAAGTTCAACAAGCCCCCCAAATAAAAAAGTGTTCCTAAGATCTCTACTATACTACTCGTCAAATGACACACAAAAAATCAACTCAACATTTTATACTCACCCTTCCTTCAGTATCAATCATTATTTCTGACATCTTAAAAGTGACTTTTGGATTTGCTGTGCCTTTAGAAAAAGACATAAATGAATAGTAATGTATATCCAAAATCATTGAAATTTTGCCAGATCAATCCTCTTTACGCTTTAGTTAAGTTAGAATATTAGAGTCACAGCTTTATTGGATAAGAATCTCAGAACTCCATTGCAAACTCAGTTTTGAATATGGGTATTAAAAAAATAAAAGAAGAAGCTGCCTGCCCTAGCCGGTTTGGCTCAGTGAGTTTGATTCCAGGTGCATGGGGGAGGCAGCCAATCAATGTGTCTCTCACATTGATGTTTCTCTCTCTCTCTTCCCCTCCCTTCCACTCTCTCTAAAAAGCAATGGAAAAATATCCTGGTGAGAAAGGGAGGAAGAGAGGAAGGGAGGGAGGGAGGGAGGGAGGGAGGGAGGGAGGGAGGGAGAGAGGGAGGGAGGGAGGGAAAGAAGGAGCTGCCTGGTCTGGTAGCTAAGTTGGTTAGAGCATTGTCCTGATAAACAAGGTTGGGGTTTTGATCCCCAGTCAGGGCATAGACAAAAATCAACCAATGAATGCATAAGTAAGTGGAACAACAAATCAATGTTTCTCTCTCCCTCCCTCCCTTCCTCTGTCTCTAAAAATCAATTTAAATAATAATAAGTAAATAAAAAATAAAAAAGAGGCTAAAAAATATCAAATTAGTATGAAATAAAGGGAAATTTTGTATCATTTTGAAATGCTGTAATCAGCAAAATGGGGAAAATTAACAATTTATTAATAACTTAATCCCTTGGAAATCTTTATTTTCTAACAAAGACATCTTTTTATTCATTCCTTGAAATAACCAGTTTTGTGCACTTCTCTACCTTGGAAAATAATTAAAATGGATCATCCTATAATTTAAAAATCTACTTCAGTGACACTTAACAAACCATCCTTACTAAGGCTGTAAAATAACCAATGTTGACCATAACTTTGGATGATTGCAGATTTTTGTTTGGAAAGTAGAAATGAGTAAATATAAATGCCAAAGGAATATAGTACCTGTTTTAGGATAACGAAACGAATCTGCCCTTCTTGTTTCCAACATAGGAGATGTAACATGAATAATTTCCACCTCAGATTCATCATTTTCTTCATACAAAATTCTAAGAATTTTGCTGCCACTGGGAGCTTAAAGAAATTTAAATATTGAAAATTTAGAATTATTCCAGAAAATAATAACTGACTATTCCCTCTAGTATTATATTTTCCAAGTGAAAAATAATTTTTATATAAAATATACAACTTTTTGTGTATGAAAATATCACCCATCTTTTGCAGTAGCAAGGTTAGTTACTACTAAGCCATTTTTACTGGTTAACAACCATTAACTCCTTTTGGAGGGCAAAAATTGAAAATACATAAAATGAAAAGTTGAAGATACATAAATTGAAAAATTATGTATATGTACATAATTAAAACAGGGAAATACATGTGAAGGACTTTGGTCCTTGCATACATTAACATGCATTCCTTACTGAAAAATGAATTATTTAATTACAATTGTAATACTTCCTATAATGAAACAAATGCTATTTAAATAGAGCCCCCCTTTTTTTAATGGGTTTCCCTAACTCATGTCAAAATCTTGCTCTAACATACAATTATAGCAAAACATTTTACATCTTAAAATGTCCAAATGTAAGACATGGCTTAAAAATAAATTTTTTTCATGATCCCTTAGAGAAATGTTCAGATGCTAGCCATAATCCATTAGTGAGTCATGAAATCTATTAATGGGTAATAACCAGCATTTTACACATACAACAGAAATAATATACATGAGCATGTTACACTAAAGTATTGCTTCATAAAATTTATTTTCTAGTTTTATACCTATAAAACATTGTACAATGTATTAGGTCAGAATGTAAAAGCAAACTTCTCACTGGATCATGCATGGTCAGTCACTGCTTTAGAAAGCTGTTTCTCTGGCAGTAAAATAGTTGTAAATTCACTAAGAACAAAGGAGAAATTTGTGTCTTTTTCTTCTGATCCATTAATACACTAACTGGGGTGTCTGTTCATACAGATTCTCTAATCAATACCAAGACCAGCTCCTAGATGAAAAATTGGCAAGGGGAATTGAATGACCTAAACCAATGAACCACAATATAATTGTTTTTTATTAGAACTCATTATGGTGGAATATAGCCTATATATTCTAAATAACTAGTTGATGTTATCTTTGGTGATATATACTGCATCATATATTGATGTGTATTACACTTAACAAACACATCAATATGAGGGGATAAACACTGCAGCCTTCCATTCTCTATAATCTCTACAGAGAGATCCTAAATGGCAAAATCTTGGTATTGTGATGTACAGAAATGGAGAAGAGTATTAAACAATATTTAAGAATAATAAACAAATACTAGTAGAATCCAATCTTCATCACTTCAGAATCTACTAATCAAGATTTACAATCTGTACACTTAAGTAATTGGCAGTTGAAGCTCATAATACTTTAATTGACCTATATTATTTTGAACCTTCTTACTTGTTTCAGCTTCTGGACACCACCAATAGCCAGAATATCTATCAAATTCTTCTTGAAGAACAAAGGTAGCAACTCCAGCTGATCTGGGATCCTCTTCCATGTTGGCTAGCTCTAGACAAACATAAAAGGCAAAATTATCACAGGAAGTTCTCTACCTTTTCATGGGTACAAAGTAGAATGATTCAGTTTATTTTGAAAGGCAGCAGTAGTATAGAGGTGAACTCTGGAGCCAAAGAGACTGAATTCTAATCATTTACTGTCTGACTTGGGCTAATCACCCAGTCTCATTCCACTGAAGTATTCCATTTGTCAACGGGAATAAGAATCTACCTTTTAAGGTTGTTATGAGGATTAAATGAATTAATTCACATAAAGCACTTAGAACAAAGCCTAAACCATAATATGTGCTCCATAAATGTTATTTTCCAATTTAGCTAGGATCATGGAAAAAAAGAATACTGAAAAAGATCATGTTAACTTGTAACTCTCGAGAAGTACATTTTTAGACCTAGAATGGGTCTTACAGATCATGTAATTCATGATTCCCCCTCCCTGACCTCCCTGCTTTTCAACCAGAGCAGCTCAACTTTTATCTATTTTACACTTAAAAGTTTCCTGTAAATAGTTAGAAGGGAACTTGTACTTTAAAAACAAAAATGATCAAAACACAAAGCCTTACTTATGTAAGATTTCATGACAGGGGGAAATGTTTACAATACCCTTGAATTTTAAAAAACATATTACACTAAATAGCATGTATGCTGTGATTCCATTTATAAAAATGTTAAACATATATTTAAAAATGTATTGGGCCGGGCTGGCGTGGCTCAGTGGCTGAGCATCAACCTATGAATCAGGAGGTCACGGTTCGATTCCTGGTCAGGGCACATGCCCAGGCTGTGGGCTCGGTTCCCAGTGTGGGGCCTGCAGGAGGCAGCCACTCAATGATTCTCTCTTATCGTTGATGTTTCTATCTCTCGCTCCCGCTTCCTTCCTCTCTGAAATCAATAAAAATGTATTTTAAAAAATGTATTGGGATGTAAACCAAAATGTGGTTTTCTCCAAATAGTGGGACTATGGACAAGCTTAAAAAAAAATGCTTTATAATTTATAAAACCTTAAGTGTACCTTTTATTTTTGAAAAATGCATACAGTTGTATAACATCCTATCAAGACACAGAATACTTCCAATACTCCAGAATGTTTTCTCATGCCCCTTCCCAGTCAATGTCCATTCCTGCCCAGAAGGAACTGTTGATCTGATTTCTATCATCATAGGTTAGTTTTGCATATTCCAGAATACCATATAAATGAAATCATACAGGGGAGTATGGGTGGGGGATTTAGGAAAAAAAGAGAGAACTCATGGACATGGACAACGGTGTGGTGATGGTGGGGGTTAAAGGGGATGGATGGAGATGGAAGAGGGCATAGAAGGGGTAAATGGTGATGGAAAAAACAAAACTAAATTATATTTAAAAATAAATCATATAGTACCTATTTGTGTTTTTTAAATTCATCCATGTTGTTGCATCAACATTACATTGTATCAATGTATTGCTAATTGCTTCCTGTTTATTGCTGAATCGTATTCCATTGTATACCACAGTTCTTTTATACATTTATCTCTTAATGGACATCTGGGCTGCTTCCAATTTTTGGGTATTATGAAGAAAGATGCTGTGACCATTCTTTTTTTCTTTTTAATATTTTTAAAAATTGATTTCAGAGAGGAAGGAAGATCGAGAGATAGAAACATCGATGATGAGAGAGAATCATTGATTGACTGTCTTCTGCACACACCCTACTGGGGATTGAGCCTACAACCTGAGCAAGTGCCCTGACTGCCCCAACCGGAAATCAAACTATGACCTCCTGGTTCATAGGTCCATGCTCAACCACTGAGCCACACTGGCCAGACGCACTATGATCATTCTTGTAGAAGAATCTTTGTAGCTCTTTGAGGAAGATGTGGTCGCAGCTGCAGCAGAGCTGTTTTACCCACTCCTGTTTCTGATTCGCTGTTGTTTGCTCTTGCAGAGGAACAAGGGGGTCAGAAAGCAGCACCTCAGCCATGGGTTATAAAGATACAAGAAAGACACCCATGGAACTAGAGGTGGCAATTCACCGAATTAAAATTTCTCTAACCAGCCACAACATAAAATCTTTGGAGAACGTGTGTGCTGACTTGATCAGAGGTGCCAAGGAAAAGAATCACAAAGTGCAAGGATCAGTTCGGATGCCTACCAAGAGTCTGAGAATCACTATTAGAAAAACTCCCCATGGGGAAGGTTCTTGGAATAGTTTTCAGATGAGGACCCACAAGCAACTCATTGACTTGCAGTCCTTCGGTGGTAAAGATTACTTCTATCAGTATTGAGCCAGGAGTGGAGACTGAAATCACTTAATAAATTGTCAGTTGTAAAGGGCAAAAAAAGAATCTTTGAGATATATGTTTTTCTCTTAAATAAAGACATAAGAGTGGAATGGCTGAATAGTATGGTAAGTATATGCTTAACTTTTAAGAAACTGCCACATAGTTTTCTTTTAAAAAAAAAAATTTTTTTATTGATTTCAGAGAGGAAGGAAGAGGGGGAGGAAGAGGGAGAGGGGGAGAGGGAGGGAGAGGGGGGAATGAATCAGAGAATTGTTGATCGGCTGCCTCCTGTATGCCCCACACTAGGGTTTGAGCCTGCAAGCCAGGCATGTGCCCTGACTGGGAATTGAACTGTGACCTTCTGGTTCAGAGGATGGGCTGCCACACAGTTTTCCAAAGTATTTGTATTGTTATATTCTTAGAAATGTATGATGAGTCTCTCCAGCCTTTGGTGTTCTTCATTGTTTTCACTTTAGCCAGTCTAATGGGTATGTAGAGTAATGTTTCATAGTGATTTAAATTTTATGTATTATTTTTATTTGTATTTTCTATACTATATATTGTCTAAAATGAATGTGCAGTATGAACCAATAATCCCTTATCCAAAATATTTGAGTTTAGAAGTGTTTGGAGTTCGGAATTTTCCCCCCAAGTATTATACATCTATCATATAATTATGCAACATCTCCAGCAAGGTAATCAAATACACCAATATTCCTGCAGCAAACATGAACAGGCACACTAGGTAGGATTACGATTATAAATATCCTCAGGTCAGGTCAGGTTTTGCCACCAAATGAGTTTTAGCACCTAGCTAATGAAAAATAATCTGAGTTTTCAAATTTTTTTGAATTTTGGAATTACTGACATAACCAAAACCAGTGCTCAGATTTAAAATAAACCAGACTAGCTATCATGTGATTCCATGGTAGTTTTCTTGGACCTTTCAACTACCCCAAAATATACCTCCCACACAAAACTGTTTTATGTTTTGTTCTCCTTTAGATATGAAAATAAGTACTACTCATTTGTATATCCCTATTACTTATTACAGACCTTAATTATTAAAAGTTATTTATTAAATGAACAAATGGTCAACCTATTCTCTCAATAAGATACCTCATTTGAGAGTAGAGGCTGGCATTAACATTACTTTTAAATTCCTCTATCACTAGGCAGAGAACAAACACATGCACATGTTGACTGATAAACCCATCTAAAAGCAGACTTTCACTAGGAAAGTTATTGTGAATAAGAGGAATAAGAGTGATGATGCTCACTCTCTACTTACCTTTCTATCTAAACAAACACTTACCACTTACAATGGTTCAGACACTGTCCTAAACACTTCACAAATATTACCTCATTAAAACCTCATAAAACCATATGTGATATGCTATTAATTAACCTTTTTACAGATACAGAAACAGAGATAAATTAAATAACTTACAGTCACATAGCTAAAAAATGGTAGATCTGGGACTCAAACTGACAGAGTCTGGTTCTAGATTGTACTTTTAACTACGATACTAATCCTGAAAATAATATACCACATACCATTATACAAAAGAATAAAAACACTACTACAGAATTTTGCAGGTTTTCAGTGCTTTCTATTTTAAATTCTGCCAATCTTCACAATAATCCTGTGTGGAAAACAATTCTATAGAAGAAGAAATAAATAACCTAAAGAATGCCTAATTCTACAGTTTCTTTGAGGGACAGAACTATATCTTATTCAATTCTGTATCATTAATTCCTGTAACATTGCCTGGCACACAGGTACTTAACATACTTTTGTTGACTAACTGAATACTTATAACAGATATCTTGACTTCTAATTAATTAATCTGTTATCATCAGAACTTTGCAGTCTCAGCCTCAAGTACAATAACTAGTACATAATGAGTACTCAGTTTATTGAAGCATAAAATAATTGCCAGGCTTTCCAACCTAGATTCACTAATTACCAACCTAATCTTTCTACTGCCATTGGTAGCTGTTCTGATTCCATGACTCCAAATGGAGACCCACTGAACACCAAAATGTACTTTTTACTTAAAAGTTTCCCTATTCCACACTCTTTTCTCTATCCTATACTTGTTTTAGGCCATAGAACCTGAATAATTGCAACAGTGAAGCTTTGGTATCCCTGTCTCTAGTCTTGTGCTTCTCAAATATAACTTCCACAAAGTACCTGAAACAATTTATCTACAGTATGATTCCCACCATACCACTCAACTGCTAGAACTTTTCAATGGACTGCCACATCATAATAAAGATCATGCTCATTTACATGACATACAGTCTACCCTTGTCCTGGCTTTTCTTATCTGCCAGTTTTATCTATCCCCACTTCTTGACTCATACCCCTTGCTTTAGGATTATAACTGCTTTTAATTCCTTGCACATACTAGTACCACAGTACCTTCTGCATCAAGACCTTTCTCACACAGTCCCTTCACTTGAAGTGTACTGGCTACTGTACTGTGCAATTCTACATCATTAGTTCCTGCCACATTGTCTGGTACACAAGAACTTAATGTATTTTTGTTGATTGACTAATAGAACAGATTTCTTGACTCCTAATTCAGTGGTCTTTCTATCAATGTAAACTGTTCATGAAAAGGCTTCTTCTATAATACTGATTATCCTAATGAAGAAAAAATGTTTGCTGTCAATACACTACTACACTGAGTGGCCAGATTATTATGATCTCTGAACGCATAATAATCTGGCCACTCAGTGTGTGTGTGTGTGTGTGTGTGTGTGTGTGTATGTGTATGTGTGTATGTGTATATATACACACATATATATGTATGTATATGTATATATGTGTATATATATGTATATGTGTGTGTGTATATATATGTACACACACACACACACACACACACACACACACACATATGTATTAGAGGCCCGGTGCATGAATTCATACATGGATGGGGTCCGGCCAGCCTGGCCAGGGGAGGGGACATGGGAGGTTGGCCGGCCTGCGTGCTTGTCGAACTCCTGGTCGAGGGGACAATTTGCATATTAGCCTTTTATTATATAGCATATACACTGTGTGGCCAGATTATTATGTGTTCAGAGATCATAATAATTTGGCCACTCAGTGTATATTCTAAAATAACTTATTAAAGAAGATGCCTAATAAATCAACTTTGTGAACACTAGATTGAGAAAAAGTTGGACAGCCCCCTGGCTGGTTTGGCTCACTGGATAGCGCGTTGGACTGGGAACTGGGGGGTCCCAGGTTCGGTTCTGGTCAAGGACATGTACCTTAGTTGTGGGCATATCCCTGGTGGGAGGTGTGCAGGAGGCAGCTGATCGATGTTTCTCTCTCATCGATGTTTCTAACTCACTATCCCTCTCCCTTCCTCTCTGAGGAAAATCAATAAAATATATTTTTTTAAAAAAGAAAAAGTTGGACAAATGAATTTGCAAAGTGACCATTCTTCATTATGAAATTTATTCTTAAGCTGTTTCACATATTCAAAGAAAAAGCAATACAGTATTTCTCATCTTTCATTTGTATGAAAGCTTTAGAGGAAAGCATCCACATCTTTTCTGTTCTTTGAGTACTGCATACTATTATTATAGTCACTTCAATAAAAATTAAGTATTTCCACAAACACACAGGTACACAAAGTTCTGTTTTTCCTATTATGACAAAATAACTAAGTAGACTCTCCAAGAAGGGGAGACAAATATTCAGGTAGTTGTTACAGTATTAATTTTTCCTGTTTGTTTCCCAAAAACAAGATTAATTTTTTAAATTAAAATTTTATTTTAAGGAGAACAGTTTGGGGAAATTCTGGCAGTCTCATTTGGCTAAAAGAACAATCACATCAAGGGTGCACTGTTGTGCTGTCTGGAAATGAACATTAAAACACAAGTCAGCATAGCTGAGCCTGTGGAGCTCAGCAGTTGAGTGATGACCCATGAACCAGGAGGTCACATTTCGATTCCCAGTTAGGGCACATGCCTGGGTTGTGGGCTCGATTCCCCAGTAGGGGGCTATAGGAGGCAGCCGATCAATGATTCTCTCTCATCATTGATGTTTCTATCTCTCCCTCCTTTTCCCTTTCTCTCTGAAATCAGTAAAAATATAATACACACACACACACAAAACAAGGCAGCATTACACAGGTGATACATACCACTTATCCTCTGCATGTTTTTCTTTTTTAATTTTAAAGATTTGAATTTAAAATACAAAGATCACCTAATTAACTTCATTTTCAAAACATAAGCAAAAGCAAATTACATTTAAAAAACTTTTCAGAAAAGTGGATTTGAAGAACTATCATTACCATTGTGCACATAGGTTAGCCTCCTTTCTTCTCTGGTTACAATGTTGGATATCCAAATATCATTGCTATGTATAAATGCAATCCAGTCTGGATCAGCTGGGCATAATTTTGGATCCATCCTAATGTTGGGACAACTAGTCTCCACTAAATTAGGCCGTAAGGGTTGTTGCTAGAAAAGTAAACAACATTTTAAGGAAAGTGTTAGGCTGATACATACATACTTGTTTGCCAGCACCCTTCCTATAAAATGAACAATAATTCCAAGTAAAATGTCAACTATGAAAATTGCTCCCTAGAAATATATTTCATATGCCTTCTTATTAGGAAGGACTCGTTGTTCTTTTTAGAAACTATGAATTAGAAAGCCAAGAGTAATAGGAACTTCATAAATTTTGTTATCCAAATCTGTTTAATAGAATAATTATTTATTAAATAAATTATTTTTATTTATTAAACATTTCAAATTAATTTTAACAATATAAAAGTTTGCTCATAAAAAAATGTAATGAAAGCCAGGATCATCACAATTCTATCAAAAGAACAGTTCTACTAGCACATAAAAAATTGCGTGGAATAAAACCAAACATTTAAAACCATTTATTAAGATGAATTAAGCTTATAAGGGAACAAAAAATAGATTGCCTTGTGATAATATTATTCTCCCACTCCCACTCCTTAGCACTTACTCAGAAAGTGGGCACTGATGTCCTTTACTATATCTTCCTAATAAGATAGCATGTGGTTTTAGCATTTTAAAAATTTATATTAATGTCACTAGAAAAATTAACTCCTAAAATTAGAAATTAATACTAAATTTTTTAGCTGATAGGTAAACAGTATATTTTGGTTTAATTTCCTTTCTGATTTGGGTGCAAATAACTCTTAGGACCCGAAAACACATTTAATAAGTAGTAATACCAACTTACAGTAAATCCTTGTGGCCCTCCATCTTTTACGTGATATATTCCACTACCAGCTTGAAAGAGAAATGTTCCACTTCCTTGGTGATAATCATAAGAAGCAATACCAACTGTTCCAATACGTTTTCTTTCTCTTAATAGTTCTTCTTCTCGAGAATACATTCCATAGTCCAGTGTTGCCTAATGCAAAATTAATTTTAACATAAAATAGTTTGCTCATAAAAAAAATGTAATGAAAGCCAGGATCTGTGGCAGCGCTAGGGATGTCCGACTGACGGCTTAGGCCTGCTCCCTGCGGACATCCCCCAAGGGCTCCTAGACTGTGAGAGGGCACAGGCCAGGCTGAGGGAACTGCCCCCACCTGAGTGCATGAATTTCACGCACCGGGCCTCTAGTCCTCTAATAAACCCCTAGGTCAGGTTGGTCACATCACTGATGTAAAACCTAACATGTGATGTTTTGCTTCCTGGCCTTTGTCCCTTCCATTTCCCCCCTTGAAAGGGTATTTTTCTTTCTACCCACACAAGTTTTAACGATATCCCAAAACCTTGGCTCTAATTCAACCTTGGCCAGGAAAGCTTCCTGATGCATTACGGTGTATAGTAGTGATCTCTTCTTTGAAATTTATGTAAGAGTTACTGTCTCTTTTACTCATTTGGCTATAGTTTGGCTTTTCACTTTTGTCAGTATTTCTGAATAGAAATAGGTTTTAAAAAGCATAAAAAACTTGAGAGCAGAATCTGTCTTTTTGTTTTCCTACCTATAGTATTTGTTAAAATGTTTCTCAAAGAATATCTGTAGCCCTAACCGGTTTGGCTCAGTGGATAGAGCATCAGCCTGCGGACTGAAGGGTCCCAGGTTCAATTCTGGTCAAGAGCATGTACCTTGGTTGTGGGCACATCCCCAGTAGGGGGTGTGCAGGAGGCAGCTGATCGATGTTTCTCTCTCACTGATGTTTCTAACTCTCTATCCCTCTCCCTTCCTCTCTGTAAAAAATCAATAAAATACATTAAAAAAAAAGAATATTTGTAATTAATGACTGATGATTTTCCCCAAGCTAGAAATATAATTTGACACATATATAAAATACAGAAAGAAATATAAAGAAAACAAATCTAGTTAGTGCTAACTTAAAAAAATTGCATCCAAGCCCTGGCTGATTTGGCTCAGTGGATGGAGCATTGGCCTGCAGACTGAAGGGTCCCAGGTTCAATTCCGGTTAAGGGCACATGTCTGGGTTGTGGGCTTAATCCCCAATAGGGGGTGTGCAGAAGGCAGCCAATCAATGATTCTCTCATCATTGATGTTTTTCTCTCTCTTTCCCTCCTCCTTCCTGTCTGAAATCAATAAAAATGTTTAAAAAAAATGGCATCCCATACATTCCCTCACTCACTAAGAGCTCTTCACACTTTGAGTTTGATAAAAGAAATCAGACATGGTTTCTGCTATCTATCTATCTATCTATCTATCTATCTATCTATCTATCTATCTATCTATCTAAAAGCCCATCGACCGGAATGGCAGAACAGGAACGACCAGTCGCTATAATGCGCATGTGGCAGCCAACCGGCCTGATCCGGGTCCTGATCGCCCCCCACCAATCTCCTGTGGCCCCTCCCCCAGGCTGGCTTCACCCCCAAACACACACCCCCCTCCGCCAATCGGGGGCAGGTCTGGCTGGCCAACCACCCGTGGCCCCCCCCCCGCACTGGCCCGGCCCAGATCAGCCCCCAATGCATGGGGTGGGCCGGTCGGACCCTACCCGTGCACGAATTCGTACTGGGCCTCTACTCAAGGAATAATACTTTAAAAAGAGGTCTAGCCCTTTTAGTCAGCACCTGCATTGAGGGCATGCAGGTTCAATTCCAAGGTACATACCTGGATTGTAGGTTTGATCCCTGGCCCTGGTCAGTGTGCAGGCAGGAGGCAACCAACCAATGTATCTCTATCACAACAATGTCTGTCACTATCTCTGTCTCTCTCCTTCTTTTTTTTTTTTTTAATATATATTTTATTGATTTTTTTACAGAGAGGAAGGGAGAGGGATAGAGAGCTAGAAACATCGATGAAAGAGAAACATCGACCAGCTGCCTCCTGCACACCCCCCACCGGGGATGTGCCCGCAATCAATGTACATGCCCCTGACCGGAATCGAACCTGGGACCCTTCAGTCCGAAGACCGAAGCTCTATCCACTGAGCCAAACCAGTTTCGGCAATGTCTCTCTCCTTCTAATCCTCCCTCCCTCCCTTTAATTCTCTTTAAATATATCCCATGAGGATTAACAACAACAAAAGAGGACTAGCAAGTTTGTAAGCATGTGCCACTCCAAAATTAAGCCAGCACACTGAAAGTAAACATTGTTACAATAATGGCAAATACAGATACATACTTGCAAACCCAAAATAATGTTAGGTGAGGTTAAAAAAAAAAGACAACCTTGGAATCCTGGTAAAAACTCACATAGTTTGTTTTTTTTATTCATTGTATCATATCGCTTTTTTATTGATGTTTAATTATATTTATATACATTTGTGTGTGTGTGTTAGGCTCCAAAAAAACAACCCTCACAAATTCTATGAACATACAGTTTTATTGATTCTGATCTTTTGTTTTAAATATTTCTTAAGCCTTTCCATAAAAGCCAAGAGCAATTCTGACTATATATTTTAATTTCTCCCCTCTTATTCTCCTTGAATGTCACCAGACTTGATCTCTGCTTAATATGTCTTTTTTTAAAAATATATATTTTATTGATTTTTTACAGAGAGGAAGGGAGAGGGATAGAGAGTTAGAAACATCGATGAGAGAGAAACATCGACCAGCTGCCTCCTGCACACCCCCCACCAGGAATGTGCCCACAACCAAGGTACATGCCCTTGACCGCAGGCCAACGCTCTATCCACTGAGCCAAACTGGTCAGGGCTTAATATGTCTTAATGCTTAATAGTCAGAACATAAGAAATTTCAGAGCTAAGAAATTAACTTTCACAAGAAACTGTACTTATAACTTTGTGATTATAAAATTTGTTATTTGAAAGAATAACAAGCAAGATGATAAAAAGAAGCCTGAAAAAGATCAATTATGAGGGGGGAAAAAAAGGTTAGCCTTACAGATATTAAAAATTAAAACATGAATACACAGAATGAACAATGTTAGAGAACAAAAAAAATCCAAAACAGACAACTGATATTTTAAATCAGTTGGAATTACTGCACAGTCATATACAAAAAGATAATACTGGGCCCTAGCTGGCTTGTATCAGTGGATAGAGCGTCAGCCTGCGGACTGAAGGGCCCAAGGTTCGATTCTGGTCCAGGGCACGTGCCCGGGTTTCAGGCTCAATCCCCTGTAGAAGGCATGCAGGAGGCAGCCAATCAATGATCCTGTCTCATCATTGATGTTTCTATCTCTCTTCCCTCTCCCTTCCTCTCTAAAATCAATAACGATATATTAAAAAAAGATAATACTGGATCTACTTTTCACATATTCCAAATATGTTAGAGATTTAAATGTTAAAATGAAACAAACTTTCCATTTCTACCCAAGGTGGAGTAACAAGGACCAGATATATCCTCCCTGTTTCTGAAACAACTGAGAAAATGAACAAAATATATGAAATAACACTGGACATCAGACAACAAAGGACAGTGATCCTTGAGAAATAGGAAACAAATGAGGTAAGCCGTATACTTGAACTGCCTTGACAATTTTACAGATGTTGGCACAAGAAGGAAGAAGCTAATGGGTCAAAGAAAAAAAAAATCAGCCAAAACCGGTTTGGCTCAGATGATAGAGCGTCGGTCTGCGGACTGAAAGGCCCCAGGTTCGATTCCGGTCAAGGGCATGTACATTAGCTGCGGGCACATCCCCGGTGGGAGGTGTGCAGGAGGCAGCTGGTCGATGTTTCTCTCTCATTGATGTTCCTAGCTCTCTACCCCTTCTCCCTTCCTCTCTGTTAAAAATCAATAAAATATATATATTTTTAAAAATCACAACTACATTAAAAAAGAGATCTCAGGAGAAAAAAGGGGACATATGTAATATTTTCAACAATAAAGAATTATTTAAAAAAGAGAGAGAGAGCTCAAATTAATAAGCCAACTTTCCATCTAAGACTGTAAAAAAAGAAAAGCAGACTAAATCCAAAGCAAGGAGAAGTAAGGAAATAATACAAATTAGATTTGAAATAAAATGAAATGGAAAACAGAAAAACAATAAAGCTCAACAAAACCAAAAGTTGGTTATTAAGAATCTTATATGGATAAAAAGGATTTTAAGTAAATAGTATAAACAGTTGTATGCCAACTAATTGGATGATGTAGATAAAATGGTTAAATTCCTAGAAACAAACAAACCACCAAAACTGACTCAAGAAATAGAAAATCTGAATAGACTTATAATGAGTAAAGATACTGAGTTAATAATAATAAAAAAAACTTCCCACAAAGAAAAGTCCAGGATTAGATGGCTTTACTGATAAATTCTACCAAATGTTTAAAGAAGAATTAAGATGCACGCTAGTCACACTTTCCAATTTCAAAAGTTAGTACAAAGCTACATTAATGAAGACAGCATGGTACTGGCATATAGGTCACTGGAATAGAATTGAGAGTCCAGAAATATACCCAGACATTTATGGTCAATTGACTTTCAACAACAGTGCTAAGACTATTCCATGGGGGGAAAATAGCTTTTCAACAAATGGTACTAAACAAATTAATTTGAACCCCTATCTCACACCATATACAAAAATTAACTCAAAATGGATCCAAGACCAAAATGTAAGAGCTAAAACTATAAAACTCACTTAATAACATACAGATGAAAATCTGTGTAACCTTGGATGAAGCAACAGTTTCTTATATATGACACCAAAAGCACAAGCAATCACAGGGGGAAAAAAACTGAATTCATCAAAATGTAAAACTTTGCTGGACTTCTGACACTGGGAGGATGCATATGGGGGTGGCATAACATCGAAGTAAACCCCAACCCTCGAGTGATGAATAACCAAGGCATCTCGCTGGTCTACATCATGTTGGTAGGACTGCTACATGTGGTTCTATTCAGCATCCTCTTCTTCAGTATTCCTGTTGTCTGGACCTTGACCAATATCATCCATAATTTGTCTATGTATGTCTTCTTACACACGGAGAAAGGTACACCCTTTGAGTTCCCTGACCAAAGAAAGGCTTGGCATTACTGACACACTGGTAACAGATGGTAACATCTTCCTTCAATAAAGGGGAAGTCTAAAAATGTTTTATCCTCCATAAAAGAGAGATCCAAGTAACTATATTTAAATGTATGGATCTAAATTAATGATTATAGTACTAAACACTTGCCAAAGGTAACTATAGCTGATTATATACTCATAATTACTACAATTAAAGAAAAAAGTAAAAAGAAAACTCACAGAATGGGAGAAAATATTTGCAAATCACATCTGATAAGGGTCTAGTATCCAGAATACAGAAAAAAACTCTTACAACTCAACATTAGAAAGACCCAATTAAAAATGGGCAAAGGACTTGCACAGACATTTCCTCAAAGAAAATATACAAATAGCCAATAAACACATGAAAAAATGCCCAACATCACTGGTCATTAAGAAAATGCAAAGCAAACAACAATGAGATAGACTTCACACCTTCTAGGATGTCTATAGTAAAAATGATGAATAACAAGGATCAGTGAGAATGTAGGAAATTAGAACCTTCATATATGACTGATGGAAATGTAAAATGGTGTAGCTGCTATAGAAAGCAATTTAGTAGTTCCTTAAAATTTTAAACATAGAGTTACCACACAACCCAGCAATTTAACTCCTAGGTATATAACTAAGGGAATTGAAAACAAATCTACACAAAATCTTTTGGGGATGACAGAAAGTTCTAAATTTAGATTGTGGTGATAGTTGCACAACTCGGTGAGTACACTAAAAACTACTGAACTGTGTACTTTGAGTGAATTGGATAGTATGTGAATTATATCTCAATAAAACCAGCTAAAAAAAGGAAAAGAATGGAAAAGCATATTCCATGCTAATATTAATCAAAGGAAAGCTGGAGTGGCTGTATTAAAGTAAATTTCATGGTAAAGATTATTGCTAGAAACAAAAAAAGTCATTCCATAACAATAAAGAAGTCGATTTGTCAGCTCATAACAATCCTAGCCTGATGTACCTAATAACATAGCTTCAAAAAAATAAAGCAAAAACGAACAGAACTACAAGGAGAAATCATCAAATCTACAATTACAGTTGGAGATTTCTACATCCTCTTTCAATAATTGATAGAACAAATAAAAAATCAGTAAGAACATAGAAGACTTAAAACAGTACAATAAACCAATTTGATCTAATGATCATTTATAGACCCAACTATAGCAGAACACATTCTTTTCAAGTGAACACAGAACATTTACCAGGATGAACCATATTCTGGGCCATAAAATAAGACTCAATAAACTGGAAAAGATTCACGTAATCAAAGTATGCTCTCTGATTCACATCTACTTCATATACAAAACGCCAACTGAATTTCTGTCTCTAAATAAATGCTGAAAACATACACCAAATCACAGGAATAACAATGTCTAATCCTACCTGAAAAAGATCCAAAAGAGGCTTCCAAGAGAGCATTAAGATTGCAGCTTTGTTGATGTTTTTGGGAATTTCAGAATAAAACAGTGTATTTTCTCTGTTCTCACCAGACATAGCTATAAGAAAAAACAGTCTTTTAAATAATCACTTTTAAAAATAGCCATCGACTGCAATCATAGTAATAAGTACATAATGCCTTGTATATCTGCAAATTTTTACTCTGTGGAATCTATAATAAATGTTAACAAGTAGGAGATACATACGCCATATGCCATGGAAATTCGTTTCAATAAAACTTGATATCAGAATGAAACTGTTTTCATTGTTTTGAGAGAGAATAAGATCTTATTCTCTCTCAAAACAAACAAAAGTGTATAAGATGATATAGGGACAAGTGTCATTTTTAGTTTTTGTTTTATTTTTAGTTTTTTTTTTATGTTGGTTTTTTTTTTTTTAAATTGATTTCAGAGAGGAAGGGAGAGGGAGAGATAGAAACATCAATGATGAGATTCATTGATCGGCGGCCTCTTGCATACTCCCTACTGGGAATCGAACTCCACAGCCAAGGCACGTGCCCTGACTGGGACACTTCCTGGTTCATGGGCTGATGCTCAACCACTGAACCGCACTTGCCAGGCAGGGTTTTTTTTTTAATTGTTAGCCCCTTACAAATTGGCAACAGACTCATGAGATTCCAAATGAGCGTGCTTTGGGACAACTTCAGATTACTAAAATTTCTTATTTTTCTGAACCACTAAAGTGCTTATTTAGAAACTAGAGGCCCGGTGCACAAAATTCGTGCAGGGGGGTGTGTGTCCTTCAGCCCAGCCTGCAACCTCTCCAATCTGGGACCCCTCAAGGGATGTCTGACTGCTCGTTTCCTGGCAGGATCGGGCCTAAACGGGCAGTCGGACATCCCTCTCACAATCCAAGACTGCTGGCTCCCAACTGCTCACCTGCCTGCCTTCCTGATTGCCCCTAACTGCTTCTGCCTGTCAGCCTGATCATCCCTAATCACTCCCTTGCCAGCCTGATTGATGCTTAACTGCTCCCCTGCCAGCCTGGTCACCCCCAACTGCCCTCCCCTGCCAGCCTGGTCGCCCCCAACTGCCCTCCCCTGCAGGCCTGGTCCCCCCCAACTGCTCTCCCCTGCAGGCCTGGGTCCCCCACAACTGCCCTTCCCTGCAGGCCTGGTCGCCCCCAAGTCCCCTCCTCTGCTGGCCTGGTCACCCCTAACTGCCCTCCTCTGCAGGCTTGATTGCCCCCAACTGCCCTCCTCTGCAGGCCTGGTCCCTCCCAACTGCCCTCCCCTGCTGGCCATCTTGTGGCAGTCATCTTGTGTCCACATGGGGGCAGCCATCTTTGTGTGTTGGAGTGACAATTTGCATATTACTCTTTTATTAGATATACACATGTCTGAATTCTAGTTTTTCTTCATTATAAATGTTCTATAACTGTAATCACTAATAAGTTTCAATGAAATACATACTTATATTAAAACAACACAGAAGCTGGTATCTGATTTGCTAAAAATCTCTTTTTACTTTATTGGGTAAAGGTAAAGGAAAGAGGTCTATATTAAGTAGAAGCCACATCTATTCTGGGAAATCATGCAATAATTGAATATAAAGACAAAGTAGTACAGAATGAGCTAGCTACATACAAAAGAGAACAGAAATACACTTTGGTTTTGAAGATGTGAACCAAAGAAAACTCAAAGAAAAACAAAGCCCTGCTACCCTAAAAGGTATTAGTAAGGTATCATTTCCAAAAAGGGTAGGAGAGAGTGAAGGAAAGAGAAAATAAATCTCACAGTTGGAATAAGCAGCTCTTGAGTGGAACCGTCTCAGCCTAGTGTTTCTGATAAAGGCAGAGAAGATGGTCTGTGGAAGGGCACGGTAACTTCCACACCAACCCTCGCAAAGGCTGGAGATGAGCCCTGAAATATCCACATCATCCTTTATCCCTTATTTTCCTAAACCTTTCTTAGTTTGTGTTGTCTTTTGGAGTAGAAAGTTAAATATTAGCTGACATTTACTTCAGCACTTTTTTTGTCTTAATTCTGTTTTGTATATTCCAGAGTTACTTTGTTATAGAATTATTAAGACTGCAGTCAACTATCCACACCATTCCTAATTTTACTAAATGTGACCATTTCCTCTTAAGCCCTCTCCTTCCAAGAGCCTTCAGCACTCAAATATAAAAAAAAAACACCTGGTTCTCAGCTATCCTCAAATGAGAGCCATTCCCCATAATTGTTTCAGTTGTCCCTCTTGAAACTGCTCCTTATTCTAAAATGTTTTCCTTGGCTTCATCCATAAGCAGTACAAATTTCCAAAGCATAGTGCCAGGGAAGCACTAAACTTAGGCGGGGGAATCACTTCATAAGTTATGTAAATGTCTAACCGCTATGCTGTAACACCTAAAACTAATATATTATTGAATGCCAACTGTAATTGAAATTTATTTTTTAAATTTCCAAGGCATTCTATGTATACATATACCAGTTCTGTGTAAGCACAAAATGAGCATTCCTCATTGTTTCTCTCCTGATGACACACTGGTATTAATTGGTGTTTGAAGTATATTAAAAATTTTTAAACAATGGTTTTTTATTTAGAAAAATATTTTTGGGACATCCTATAAAATGAAACTCTGGGGTTGTTAAAGAAATAAAGAATGAATCTATAATTATCAATATGGATTCTTGCAGAGAATATCTCTTAAAATACACACACACACACACACACACACACACACACACACAGGCCAATGTAGCTAAATGGTTAGAGCATCACCACACAGACCGAAGGGTCTCGGGTTTGATTCCCTATCAAGGGTATGGACCTGGTTTGCAGATTCCATCCCCAACCCAGTCAGGGTGTGTATGGGAGGCAACCAATTGATGTGTCTCTCTCACAGTGATGTCTCTATCTCTCTCTCTCCTCCTTGCTCCTTCCCTTTTTCTCTCTCTCTAAAATCAATAAAAAATATCCTCAGGTGAGGATTAGCAACAACAAAAAACAAACACACACACACACACACACACACACACACAAATGGGGAGGAAAGTCTAATGAACAAAATAAACTGATGAACAAAATAGATCTAGAGACATAGAATCATAGAACAGACTGCAGAACTCCAGAAGGTATAATATATTTAATTTATACAAGCCTTAAATCTGGAGTGAATAGGGAAGAAGAGACCAAAACCAGCCTTGGTTTAAAAAAAATGACAGCAGCAGCTACTGAGAATGGGAACAAACTAATGGTTTTATTGTTTGTGCTCTTAATCTGACCATTACTAAGGAAAGGCATTCTGATCTAGCTTTAGAAAGAATTAATTTCTGGCATCTTTAACTTTGAAAATAAGATCATGATCAACCATGATTTGTCATCTGAAAGTAAAATAAAGTTAATGGGATAAACCAAGACTTCAAAGAAGCTTTTTGTTGTTGTTAATCCTTAAGGGAGGATACATTTTCCATTGATTTTTAGAGAGTGGAAGGGAGGAGGAGAAACATCAATGTGAGAGAGATATATCGATTGGTTGCCTCCTGCACATGCCCCACTGGGGCCAGGAATCGAACCTGCAACCAAGGTATGTGCCCTTGACTGGAATCCAACCCGGGACCCTTCACTCTTCGGGCCAACATTCCACCAGAGCCAAACCCGCTAGAGCCATAAAAGCCCCCCCCCCCCCCACCCACATGGAACCATCACTGATGCATTTATTTATTTACCAATTGCATCTAGCCTCTAAGTTTGAATTAAGAAAGCATTTCCTCTCAGAAACTGACTTCATACTCACCAAGGTAATAGATCCTGTCTGAATGAGGCCCATCTGGATCATTCCTCTTTACAAACATAAAATCATGTGGTGCCTTAGCCATCATGTAGCCATGATATTTTCTGGTATCAGCCAGCAGCTTTTTAAGCTGACTCCAGGAATACCGCTCCACATAAAACGGCTCCAATTTAGGCTGATCCCCTGATTCAATATTCTCCTCACACTCTGCAGTTTCAAAGATCTCAACACCCAGCTGTTCTGTTTCCATTGCTGCTGCCATGTTGCATTTTCCTAGAAAAACAAAGCACATGAAGTTGTTCTCAGGCCCACCTTCTCTTATATTAATCAGAATGACAGTTTGACAGGGACCCTGCACCCTCCCCCCAATGCAAGAAAAAAAAGTTTTTGAGCACAGTTGCAATGAAACCTAGTAAGAAAAGCTCCCCCTTCTCTGTGTTCAGTTTAAAAATAAGATTTTAAAAAAATTGAGGTCATGTCTATTTCACATTGACTCTAAATCCCTTTGGGAACCTTTATAAAAGGCTCTCTTTAGGTATCTCTTGCCAAAATTCCTTTTTTCTTTCCCACACTGGAAGGAAACAGGCCATATGCCAGTTGGCTGTTATGCTCCTTCCAAGAGATGTCAACAGGGAAGCTGAATGTGCCAAGGGAGTTAAGTGCTTCTGTACTTTAAAAAGTGACACATTTAATAAATGTAGACTTCTTCGGCTAACAGAAATAATCATGACCTATTAGAACAGCGATAAAACTGTCGCAAAACAACGTACTTTTAATAATCTTCTGAGGACACTTACTCAAGATAATATAAATACTGTTTTCTTTTAATTGAAACTCGAAGCAACAAAAGACTTAACTGGCTGGTATGTTTTTCTTTGTCTTCTGCTCTTGCCTAGACATCACTATCTTAGGATTACTGTGGTAACTCTATACTATAAGGAATCTATGTGCCTATTATTACAGATTACACAAGTTTTACTCTCCTGATTAAATGAGGGGGAAAAAAAGTTACTACTTCAAGTTGCTTTAATAGTTGAAGTAGTTGATACAGAAAGCAATTGATGGTTCTGGCCAGTGTGGCTCACTGGTTGAGCATCGACCTATGAACCGGGAGGTCAGCGTTCGATTCCCAGTAAGGGCACATGCCTGGGTTGCGGGCTCAATTCCCAGTAGAGGATGTGCAGGAGGCAGCTGATGAGTTAATTCTCTCTCATCATTGATGTTTCTATCTCTCCCTCTCTCTTCTCTCTGAAATCAATAAAAATATATTTTTAAAAAATTTTATTTAAAGAAAGCAACTGATGTTTGTTATCAATATTTTGATAAAAGTTTGAGCCCAATTTACCAGTTCAACCTCCAAACACCTCCAAACAGTGTTAATATTTCATCTATTAATGTTTCTTTTCATGATATAAATCCTGAAGATGATGTATTTCTGCCTTATCTATTTCAATATTCAAATGTATCAGGAGCAAAGTATCAAAGAAAAATAACAAGCACTGTTATTATAAGCCATTGTGTGATATTCTGATATGTATTACTCATGACATTACTAAAAAGAAGCAAAATAAACAGAAATTCTATGGCAACCAGTTCTTTTGAACTATTAAATGTCAAAAACTTGTGGACTTGGCAGATTGCATTTATGTAAGCAATTTCACATTGTATTTTATGTAAGCAAATGAACAACAATCAATACATGTTTTATATCTAATATGCTTTTTTTTAAAGCTCAATTTCACAGGTTAACAGGAGTTAACTACATAGAAAAAGTAATTAGCCGGTATGGGTTGTGAATTAGCCCATCAGGCATGCAGTATGGCATGCAAAATAAACTAAACTGTGTGGCCAGGATATTGTATCATTCTTTCATGCTACAGTGAATTGTACTACCATTTTCAATGTAATAGTAGCAAAAATGGCCAGAAAAGCCATTTGAGAATTATATCAGGTATACAACATGTAACATTAACGCAACTTTATATCAGTATACAACTTGTAATATTATTACAACTGGGCATTTACCACCAATGATTAAAATCCAAATAGCTCAGCAGAGAAAAAGTCATTTAGCTAAAATGATATTCAGCATGCCAATATTAAATGGCAGTACTTGACAAAGGTGGTTGTTTGTCTGCCTAAAAGCTAGTGTAGGCCTACTTTCTATCAAATACGTCAATGGATCTAGCTTTATTTTTAATGGAGCGAAAGAAGCAGCTTCACAAATTGGGTTCATTTTTCTCAATTCCCCTTGTGTTAAATTTGGAACTTCATCTCCAAGAACTGGGCTAGAGAATAGAACAGGGAGCTAAGCAGACAGACCTCTGAAGTCTTACTGCCCAGCTCCTTGAGTTATCATTAATTTGATTGACATTTCTCCTATATAAAAGTTGCATTAGCTTGTACTTAAGCAAAATTATTAGTATTCCTAAACTGTAAGATCCCTGGACTATTTCTCTATCTTTCTACACACACAAATTTTACAGTTTAAATGACACTACTACTCCATGTTTATGATAAATAGATATCCTGCATTTCCTAAGACCCGATATATAATTTTAGTACATTACACAAATGTGTAACTTAGTGATTTAATTTTCAGATTTTCATAACACCTACACATTCTCGAAATATATGATCCGAGTTTTGTAATTTCAAAAATTAGAAAATAGGGTCGGCATACATTCTCAGCACAGTGCATATATTTCACTACCCCCCACCTACCTCATTTAAGGCCCTTCCCTGATGCTTACCCGATTGTATTTTCATCTGCTCAGATCTCTTCCACATTCAAAGAGATCTTTTCCAAGTGACTCAACTTCAAGCATAGATCCCTCTGCTCATTCTGTTCTCTTCTCACAGGAGTCTTGCCTTTTCTCACATCCAATCCTATTAACCAAGACAATGAAATAAGATATAAGGCTGCTAATCATTATCAAAATGAATCATATGTGACCAGAACGATTAAATTATAAAAGTCTCATATATACTTAAAACTTCTACAGAAATTTTCTTATACAGATACTTATAGTTCCTTATACAGAAACTTCTACAGAAATTTTCAGAATTTAACTGAATTATTTTGTATCTACATTTTAGATTAAAATTATTTCAGAAATGTACTCAAAAGAATATCCTAACAATAGTATAAATCCTGACGCCCAGACATACATTAAAAGTTATGGAAAAGCTTCAAAAAATATAAAAGGCATACAGATATGAGGTTACTCATTGACTATTACAAATCCTCAAAAATGACAAGATGACTAACAAAGTTAATTTCTATTTTTCTGTTCCTGTTTTACATAATACATTTGTATTATTTTACATAATACATATTGAGCTATTTGGAGACAGAATAGACTCAGTAAAATAACCAAAAATGACAAAATAGGCCATTTTTGTGGGAAGGGAACTAACTTGCATTTAGTAACTTAAGATTTTTACAAGATAAAGAATGTACTACCCATTTTAAATGCATTCCACTTATGCTTTTTTTTTTCCATGTATACTCCTAAAATAACTAAATTAGGTATCCTTTCTGGAAAAGGAAGCATTAAGGTTGTTGAAATTATAGCTTAGAAAAAAAATAAAGGAGGAACTGTGATTACACCTGTTACTTTTCAGTTTTAATTCTGAAGAGAGAGGTAATGAGAAAAGCTCAATGGCAAATGGAGGGAAAACGGTGAAGTTATGACGGCACGGCAGTCCTGTAGGAAGTGTCAAGACACCTTCCCAATGCACTAATAGCCTCGCAGAGAAGAGCATGTTGGATTAGAAAATAGCTTCCGATAGGACTCTTGAATTTGGACCCACTGAAATATCATCTCTTAACTTTTAATCCAAGGGCCAAATCGTCGTCCACTTAAACACCCCAAGCCTCACTGAACCAGCCTAGCTATCCCTCTTCAGGGACCACAGCTAGTTGAGAGGTTCATCATCAGAGAGTGGACCCAGATTTTGAAATCTATGAATGAGGAATGTCGAGAAGGGGGCCTAGGGAGAGGCCAAGTCTGAGGAGAAAAATGTGTAATCAGAGAAATTTTAGAAAGGAAAGTATTTGTCCTGCCCCAGGTGAGTGAAGCAGAAGGAGAGGTGGTAGTGAGCAGGGAAGGGAGGGGAATCGACCTCGAGGGAGGCAGTAGAGAGAAAAGAACACCAGCTGGGAAACCAGAAAAATCTCGGTCCAAATGCGACCTGCCCAGTCGGGCTTTAGGCAAATCCCTTCGCCCCTGTGGGCTTCCGTTTCCCCGTCTGTCAGCCTGGGCCATCCCCGCTCCCCACCCGGGCGAGGCTCGGAAGATAACGGACGTGGACGTGCGGAGGCCAGCACCCAGCTCAGGGGGCCCAATGGACGTTGGTGGACGGAATTTCAGAGCCTCCGCTTCCTCTTCCGGCAAGTGGGGCCCCGCAGTCCGGCCCGCGCAGGCCGGGCGTCGGTGCACCGCGGGGCGGGCTACCGGGGGCGCGCGGGCGGCTCCGTGAGGCCGAGGCCCGGGTGGGCTGCGGCCCAGGCCTGGCAGGCGCAGAGGAAGGAGGGGCGGATACTGCACCTTCCCCCCGGCCCCGCCCGGACCGTCCCGACGCGCGTCAGGGTGCGGGCCTGCGCCGCTTCATGCCGCGCCGCCTCCTCCCCGACCCGGCTGCGGCAGCTCCCTCGGCGGCGGCGCCGGCGGTAGCCCAGGCGGAAGGCGGCACTCAGAGGCGGCAGGGGGATCGCTCGGGGGCTCCCGCGGCTCCGGCACTTCCGGTCCCTCGGCCCCGCCCCGCGACCAGCGGAGGCGACGCGGGGCGAAGAAGGGCGCCGCTCCCTGCTTGGTAGGGTTTCTTGTCACAGTGCCCTCTCGTGGCCGGAGGAGCGAACCGGGCGTGGGAGGGAGACGGGTGGCGTTGGGGACAGAGGTGACTTCTAGGAACGGACGAGCGATTTGCAGGAAGTCAGAGGACGAACAGCAGCGCGTCTCTACTCCTCCAGTTATTTATTTATTTTTTTTTTTCATTCAAATGGCACAGAGCAGGCCGAGTTGTAGGCGCTGAGATTACAGTAAGGAGCAAGCTAGGCAGAAAGGGAAAGGACCAGGGCTTCAGGGATCCTCTAAGTGTCTCATTGTTAGGGTGGAAAGAAACTTGAACTTGGAGTCAGAAAGCTTGGTTCTAGTACTAATTAGTGGTCTTCGGCAGATCTCGCAATCTCTGAGCCATGATTGATCGGTTGGTTGATTTGGTTAATCCTCACCTGAGGATATTTTTTTCCATTGCTGTTTAGAGAGAATGGGAGGGAGGAGAGAGAGAAACATCCATGTGAGAGAGAGAGAGAGACCTCAATTGGTTGCCTCCCACACGAACCCCTGCTAGGGCCAGGGCCAGGGCCAGGGCTGGAATTCGAAATCTAGGTACATGCCCTGACCTGGAATCACCTGCAACCCTTCGGTGCATGGTGGATCCACACAGATTTCTTAATCTGTAAAAGAGATATAACAACATGTCACTTAGTTGCAATTAAGGAAAACCATGTGTGTCACATTCGCACATAAATTTGGAGAAAGTGGGGCCCAGGGCAGAGAAATGAGTGACACTTGCTATAATCAGAACCAGAGACAGGTCCTTTGACCCACAATTTCTTTCCTAGTCCTTATCATTCATTGGCTGAGAGAAAGAGAAAAAGGGAGCCTGGGCAGATGACTAAGTGGTAGGCATAGAACAAAACTGTGGGAAAGCTGGGCCTCCGCTGTTTCTGTTATTACAAGGAACCATGTGTCAGAAGTGTGTGTCACTAGGATCCTATATAATAAAAGCCTAATGTGCTGAGTGTCCATTTGTCTGTACCCCCAACGCCCTCCCCCACCACCACCAGGGGGAAGGTGCTTTGATCCGTAGGCTAGCTTGCTGCTGGGGTCTGGGCAAGACAGGCCAGACATGCCCTGGAGCCCTCCTGTGCCTCCCATGGTCCCTCCCCAGCCCCATCATGCACGGGTGGAGTCTCTCGGCCTGGCCTGCACCCTCTTGCAATCCGGGATCCCTCGGGGGATGTTGCAGAGCCAGTTTCAGCCTGATCCCCGCAGGCCAGGCCAAGGGACCCCCACCAGTGCATGAATCTGTGCACCGGGCCTCTAGTTTATTATAATAGCACTAATAAAAGATCCATTTGGGTGTGTTTCCACTCCTCCATATGTAATTATTCACTCTGAGGTTAAATGAGTCTCCCCTCAGGTTTATTTTTCAGTTGAGCTCCCCTAAAAGAAAGGTACAGACATTTTCACTGGAACTCCTCTATGAATTTTCTGCACATGATCCAAAAGTCGATTTTAAGGCTTTGAATGCACATACACATACTAACAAAATACAGTGAAATATCCTACACTTCACTTCCTTCATCCAACAAGTGTTTATTGAATCCCTGCTATGTGCCTGTCATTGTTACAGGCAATGGGACTACAATAGTGACCAAAGTAGGCAGAACCCCTCTTTGTGCTGTTTACATTCTAATAAGAGGAAAAAGACCTCCTGAAAAAAAAATTTATAATTTTATGGATTTTTAAAAAATGAGCCCTGAGGAGATAACAGAATTGCTTAAGTCACATGGCTAATTTGGGATTAAACTAGATTTGAATTCAGATTTCATGGTTTTCAGTCTTATTATCTTTCTTTATGGCAGGCTTAAAAGGCCTCAAACACTGAGAAAGCTGAAAGGGAACATCTCCAACATGCCCCCTGGCAACCTTGAATGTATCCATGTAGGCATTACAGGCAAAGGCTTGAATCGAAGCATGTCTGAGTCTTAGCAGAATGTCTTGTGATCTTTCCAGAACAGGAGAGGATGGGAGGCTTATGAGGAACTCAATCAATCAGCAACACATACTAATATCTTCCTGGATTTACAAGTAGAGCATGACCCAAGTTAAAGGAATAGAAAACTCTGGGAACGCTGGCTTCCCAGAGGGACATGTCTTGTAGCAGGAGCAACATTTTTAAGTCACATACAGATGTGTACATACATTTCATACCCTTAGTTTTTCTATCATTCAACTCAACCTGATTTATATGACCCATTTCACTTAATAGCAAAAAAGTATAATCTTGCCTGACTGGCATGGCTCAGCGGTTGAGGTTTGACCCATGAACCAGGAGCTCGCAGTTAGATTCCGGTCTGGGCACATTCCCAGGCTGCAGGCTCAATCCCAAGTGGGGGGTGTGCATGAGGCAGCCAATCAATAATTCTCTCTCACCATTGATGTTTCTATCTCTCCCTGAAGTCAATAAAAAAAAATACTTTTTTAGCCGAAACCGGTTTGGCTCAGTGGATAGAGCATTGGCCTGTGGACTGAAAGGTCCCAGGTTCGATTCCGGTCAAGGGCATGTACCTTGGTTGCGGGCACATCCCCGGTGGGGGTTGTGCAAGAGGCAGCTGATTGATGTTTCTCTCTCATCGATGTTTCTAACTCTCTATCCCTCTCTCTTCCTCTCTGTAAAAAATCAATAAAATATATTTAAAAAAAATACTTTTTTAAAAGTATAATTCTAGGCAGACCCAGTCATACAATTCAGGATCTTTCCTGGTGGAGGGGATAATGACTAGTCCCTGGTCTATACCAGGATCTACTAAGGTATCCTCTATCACTGCTGTAGTGGTTTGAAGAGTGTCCTCCCAAAATTCATATCCTGCCAGAACCTCTAATGAGATCCTATTTGGAAATAGGGTCTTTGTAAGATGAGATCATATTAGATTACAGTGGGCCCCAAATCCAATGAGTGCTGTCCTTTTAAGAAGGCCATGTGAAGACATAAGGACACACACACACGCGCGCGCACAGAGAAGGCCATGTGACAACAGAGGCAGAGATTGGAATGATGCTGGTACAAGTCAAAGGATACCAAGAACTGACAGCAACCACCAGAAACTAGGAAGAGGCAGGAAGGAGTCTTCCTTAGAGCCTTCAGAGCATGGCCTGCCGACACCTTGACTTTGAACTTCTACCCTCTAGTACTGTGAGGGAATAAATCCCATAGGATCCTTTAAGCTACCTTGTTTTACTTTGTTATGGCAGCCCTAGAAAATAAATATGCCAGCTAATGCTCAGGTGTGACCTTTCCCCCCATCATGCACCCAATTAAATATCTGTTACCCATCAGCTTCCAGTTGTCAGTCCACACTCTCTGTTCCTTTTTATCTCAACTGCTAGCCCTTCTCAGAGGCTCTCCTGAACCTACACCCACACCCAGGAGGCCTCAGGCCCTCTCTTGCCAGCCCTCCACCTCCACCTCCACTCACTGCTGTTACACTAGGGCACTGCTTCTCTAGCACCTTGCACCAATGCTTGGGCATAGGCATTGGTTTTTCTTTTCCTAGATCCCTAAATTTGCCTTGAGGGGTGGGGATCTACTATCCCCTTCTGCTTTGGAGAAGCCCTAAAGAGAAGGTGAGGGCAAGACTCAGGTTTCTTCTTAAGGGTACCCCCTTACTTCCCTTTTGACTTTCTCCTCCCTCCTCTACTTGGAAAAATTTTATTTAGTCAATATATTATTCCAGATATTTTCTATTTTGCATGTGCAGCTGGGCTTAAAAGAGACAAATTAGGTTCTCTGTTCTCTGGTCCTATCATTAAAACTCCTAGAAGACAATGGTTGCCCCATGCGAGCTCCCTAAATTGGGAAGGATCAGATGTTATAAATGAGGAAAACTGAACTGCATCCAGCACGGCCAGGGGTGAACCTGAGGAGGAGAGGTGAAGGATTAAAGAAGACAGACAAGAGAATACAATTGGGGCCAGGTAGGATCACTGTGCCTGGATGAGGAACAGTGACACAGCCTGTAAGCCGAAGCTTTATTTTATAGTCAGATCACACAAAGCAAAGCAAGAGGAGTGGTCAATATGTTTATAATGTTCTTTCGAGTTTCAAATCTATTTCCTTACTCAAGCCTTGTTTTGGCAGCACTTGCTGCACCTCCCACAGCCCATTAGTTACCTAGGAACAAGGGAGGACTATAAGGTCAAGCTTAATTGTGCTAGGAGGGCTCTGTCCTCCAAGCTGGGACTTGTATGTGGCTCTGCCACAGGTCAGTCCAAGGCTTGACCCTATAGCCGCTCCCTACAGAAAACAAAAATACAATTTGTAATCAGAATTAAAATATTTTTATCATAAACATTTTTAATATTGCTAGTTTCTAATTCACCATGTTGCATAGCTATATAGTTTTTCCACTGAGAGTTATACTACAATTGGTCATTCTCATGTAATTTCCATTGTTTCACCATGTAACACCATGAATATCTTCATATATACATCTTCCTTCCTTGAAATTATTTTCTTAGAATAAAATCCCAAAAGTGAAGTTACTAGGCCAATCAGTATAAGCATCTCCATTTGTCTTGCTATGTATTGCAAAATTGCTTTCCAAAACGATTCCACAAATTCATTTGCCCTTACCTACATTCAGCATGTGTGCCAATTTCACTAAACTTTTTTTAGCACGGGGCATTATCATTGATAAATATATTTTAAGCATCTATTTTATGAAACACATTGTGTTAGATGCTACAGGATACCAAAAGGAGGCAATCTGTGTTCTAGGGAGATTTATAATTTGAGGAAACAGATCATCCTATCTAATGAGGACATATGCTAATTGACTACCATGCCCCCAAAGATGGCAGCACCCACAGCCACAAAATGGCGGCGCCCAGTCCCCTCAGCCCCACCGTGGCGGCAGGTGAGCTGCACAGGTGGCCCGCCCTGTGCACTTGCCTCTGGGGTCCCTCAGTCCCCTCAGCTCCCAGCCACCCAGGGCCGCCCGAGGCTCAGGTAACCAGGGCCAGCTGAGGCTTGCGCTGCCGGCAGTGGCAGCAGCAGAGGTATGATGGGGGCATCGCCTTCCCCTGATCACCTGGTCGCCTCCCACCCCTGAGGGCTCCTGGACTGTGAGAGGGAACAGGCCGGGCTGAGGGAGCCCCCTCCAGTCCATGAATTTTCATGCACCAGGCCTGTAGTAAGCAAATAATACACACATTAATATCAGGTGACTACAGGAAATGGCAGCCTGCCAAAAGGAGCTGGGAAGGCAGCACACAAGGTAGGACACTAGGTAGGACTGTAAGATAGGACACAAAGATAGTGCTTAATTTGCATTTTCATTTAACTAGTATTTTCATAAAACCCTACCTACGTCAGGTTGGCAGTTCCTCTTGGTTCTGCTTTTTTATTCTCTGCTATCTTTTAATTTTATAGTTTACCTGGATGCTACTTTTTCCCTTTTCCAAATTTTTTTTTTTCTGACTGCATTTCCACTGGAGAGAATGGTCTACAATAGTTGGCCTCTTCACAGGAAACTCCAGAAAAAGCTGGTAAGAACATTGGAGGGGACTGAATATAGCTCTCATTTAATAGATATGAAAACTCGGGCCCGGAGAGGTCATCCCGAAGGTTAGTGGTGGCTGAACCAGGCTAGATAGGACCTTTTCCAATGGACCTTTCTTATGGACTATCTGAGGCAAAATGTCAAGATTCAGTTTCCTTGCTTAACAGCTTTCATCTTGGATAGAGGTCAGTTGATAAGTCTCAGATTGATATGCTGGATTAAAATTCTTGCATTTTTTTTTTTAAATATTTTTATTGAGGTATTATATGTGTACATATCTTACTATTACCCCACCCCACCCCACACCCACACATGCCCTCCCCCCCCAGAGTTTTGCGTCCATTGTTTATGCTTATATGCATGCATACAAGTCCTTCGTTTGATTTCATAACTCCCCCACCTTTCCCAAACTTTCCCCCTGTACTTTGAAAGTCTGTTTGATGCTTTACTGTCTCTGTATCTATCTTTTTGTTCACCACTTTATAATGTTCTTTACTATCCCTAAATGAGTGAGATCATGTGGTATTTTTCTTTCATTGACTGGCTTATTTCACTTAGCATAATGTTCTCCAATTCCATCCAGGTTGCTGCAAATGATGAGAATTCCTTCTTTTTTATGGCAGCATAGTATTCCATTGTGTAGATGTACCACAGTTTTCCGATCCAGTCATCTGCTGATGGGCACCTAGGCTGTTTCCAAATCTTAGCTATTGTAAATTGTGCTGCTATGAACATAGTGGTGCATATATCCTTTCTGATTGGTGTTTCTAGTTTCTTCGGATATATTCCCAGGAGTGGGATTACTGGGTCAAATGGGAGTTCCATTTTCAGTTTTTTGAGGAAACTCCATACTGTTCTCCACAGTGGCTGCACCAGTCTGCATTCCCACCAGCAGTGCACGAGGGTTCCTTTTTCTCCGCATCCTCGCCAACACTTGTTGTTTGTTGATTTGTTGATGATAGCCATTCTGACAGGTGTGAGATGGTACCTCATTGTTGTTTTGATTTGCATCTCTCGGATAATAAGTGACTTTGAACATGTTTTCATGTGTCTCTTGGCCTTCCTTCTGTCTTCTTTTGAAAATATTCTGTTTAGGTCTGTTGCCCATTTTTTTATTGGATCATTTATCTTCCTCTTATTGAGTTGCATAAGCTGCCTGTAGATGTTGGAGATTAAACCTTTATCAGTGATAGCATTTGCAAATATGTTTTCCCATGCAGTGGGCTTTCTTGTTGTTTTGTTGATGGTTTCTTTTGCTGTAAAAAAGCTTTTTATTTTGATGTAGTCCCATTTGTTAATTTTCTCTTTAGCTTCCATTGCCCTAGGGGCAGTGTCAGTGAAGAAGTTCTTGTGGCATATGTCTGAGATTTTGTTGCCTGTGGATTCCTCTAGTATTTTTATGGTTTCCCGTCTTATGTTTAAGTCCTGTATCCATTTTGAATTTATTTTTGTGTATGGTGTAAGTTGGTGATCTAGTTTCATTTTTTTGCATGTATCTGTCCAGTTTTCCCAACACCATTTATTGAAGAGACTGTCTTGACTCCATTGTATGTTCATGCCTCCTTTGTCAAATATTAATTGAGCATAGTGGTTTGGGTCGATATCTGGGTTCTCTATTCTGTTCCATTGATCAATATGTCTGTTCTTGTGCCAGTACCAGGCTGTTTTGAGAACAGTGGCTTTGTAATACAGCTTGAAATCTGGTATTGAGATCCCACCTACTTTATTCTTCTTTCTGAGGATTGCTGAGGCTAGTCGGGGTCTTTTTTTATTCCAGATGAATTTTTGGAGAGTTCTTTCTAGGTCTGTGAAATATGCTGTTGGTATTTTGATGGGGAGTGCATTGAATCTGTAGATTGCTTTGGGTAGTATGGACATTTTAATGATGTTGATTCTACCAATCCAGGAACATGGTATGTTCTTCCATCTGTTTACTTCTTCCTCTATCTCTTTTTTCAGTGTCCTGTAGTTTTCTGCGTATAGGTCTTTTACCTCCTTAGTTAAGTTTATTCCTAGGTATCTTAATTTTTTTGGTGCGATGGTAAATGGGATTGCTTTTTTAGTCTCTCTTTCTGTAAGTTCATTATTGGTGTATAGAAAAGCCATAGATTTCTTGGCGTTAATTTTGTATCCCGCTACATTGCCGAATTCATTTATTAAGTCTATTAGTTTTTTGATGGAATCTTTTGGGTTTTTTATGTACAATATCATGTCATCTGCAAATAAGGACAGCTTCACTTCTTCTTTTCCAATTTGGATGCCTCTTATTTCTTCTTCTTGCCTAATTGCGATAGCTAATACTTCCAGTACTATGTCAAACAGGAGTGGTGAGAGTGGGCATCCCTGTCTTGTTCCTGTTCTTAGGGGAAATGGTTTTAGTTTTTGCCCATTGAGTATGATGTTTGCTTTGGGTTTATCATAAATAGCTTTTATTATGTTGAGGTATGAGCCTTCTATTCCCACCTTGTTGAGAGTTTTTATCAAGAAAGGGTGTTGGATTTTGTCAAATGCTTTTTCTGCATCTATTGATATGACTATGTGATTTTTATCTCTCAATTTGTTTATGTGATGTATCACGTTTATTGATTTGCGGATATTGTACCATCCTTGCATTCCTGGAATAAATCCTACTTGGTCATGGTGTATGATCTTTCTGATGTACTGCTGGAGCCGATTTGCTAGAATTTTGTTGAGGATTTTGGCATCATTGTTCATGAGGGATATTGGCCTGTAATTCTCTTTCATTGAGTTGTCTTTATCTGGTTTTGGTATTAGGGTGATGCTGGCTTCATAGAAGGAGCCTGGAAGTGTTCCTTCCTCTTGAATTTTTTGGAATAGTCTGAGGAGGATAGGTTTTAGTTCTTCCTTGAAAGTTTGGTAAAACTCTCCTGTGAAGCCATCTGGCCCCGGGCTTTTGTTTGCCGGAAGCTTTTTGATGACTGCTTCAATTTCTTCCATAGTTACTGGCATGTTGAGCTGTTTAGAATCTTCCTGATTGAGTTTTGGAAGGTTGTATTTTTCTAGGAATATGTCGATTTCCTCTAGGTTGTCCAGTTTGTTGGAATAGAGTTGTTCGTAGTATTTTGTAACAATCCTTTGTATTTCGTCGGGGTCTGTTGTTATTTCACCTCTTTCATTTCTGATTTTGTTTATTTGGGTCCTCTCTCTTTGCTTCTTGGTGAGCCTGGCTAGAGGTCCATCAATCTTGTTTATCCTTTCAAAGAACCAGCTCTTGGTTTTGTTGATCTTTTGTATTGTTTCTTTGGTCTCTATGTCGTTTATCTCCGCTCTGATCTTTATTATTTCTTTCCTTCTGCTTACACTGGGCTTATCTTGTTGCTCTCTCTCTAACTCTTTGAGTTGTTGGGTTAGGTAATTTATTACCATTGTTTCTTGTTTTTTGAAGTAGGCTTGTAGAGCTATGAACTTCCCTCTCAGGACTGCTTTCATTGTGTCCCATAGATTTTGGATTGTTGTGTTTTCATTGTCGTTTGTTGCCATGATGTTTTTTATTTCTTCCTTGATGTCTTTGGTAACCCAGTCATGGTTTAATAACATGCTGTTTAGTCTCCAAGTGTTTGATTTCTTTGGGTTGTTTTTATTGTAGTTGATTTCCAGTTTTATGCCACTGTGATCTGAGAAGATACTTGATATGATTTCTATCTTCTTGAATTTGGAGAGACTTTGCCTATGTCCTAACATATGGTCTATCTTTGAAAATGACCCATGTGCACTTGAGAAGAATGTATATTCTGTGGCTTTGGGGTGAAATGTTCTGAAGATGTCGATTAATTCCATCTGTTCTAGTGAGTCATTTAGGATTGATGTTTCTTTGCTGATTTTTTGTTTAGAGGATTTGTCCAATGGTGATAGTGGGGTATTGAAGTCTCCTACTATGATTGTATTACTGTCAATCTCTCCTTTGATGTCTTCCAGGAGTTTTTTAATGTATCTTGGTGCTCCTGTATTGGGTGCATATATGTTTACCAGAGTTATTTCTTCTTGTTGGATTTCTCCCTTTAGTATTATGAAGTGGCCTTCATTATCTCTTGTTATGTCCTTCACTTTGAGGTCTAATTTGTCAGATATAAGTATTGCAACCCCAGCTTTTTTTTCATTTCCATTTGCCTGGAAAACCTTTTTCCATCCCTTTACTCTCAGTCTGTATGCATCCTTTTTTTTGAGGTGGGTTTCCTGTAGACAGCAGATATCTGGGTTTTGTTTTCTTATCCAGTCTGTTACCCTGTGTCTTTTGATTGGGGCATTCAATCCATTTACATTTAAAGTTATTATTGATAGGTACTTATTTGACGCCATTTTTATTCTATACCTCTGTGTACCTTCTTTGCTTCCTATTTCTTTCTTTCTTTTTTTTTTTTTTACAGCAGACCCTTTAGCATTTCTTTCATTGCTGGTTTGGTGGTGATAAACTCCCTTAGTCCTTTTTTGTCTCTGAAGCTCCTGATTTCACCTTCAATTTTGATTGATAGCCTTGCTGGGTACAGTATTCTTGGATTTAGACCCTTCCTTTGCATGACTTGGTATATTTCATTCCATTCCCTTCTGGCCTGATGAGTTTCTGTTGAGAAATCAGTTGCTAGTCTGATGGGGGTTCCTTTGTATGTAACTGTCTGTCTCTCTCTGGCCGCTTGTAAGATTCTTACTTTGTCGTTGGTGTTTGCCAACTTAACTATAATGTGCCTTGGCGTCGGTCTTTTGGGGTTCATTTTGCTTGGAACTCTGTGAGCTTCTTGGATTTGTGTGGGTTTTTTCTTCCCTATATCAGGGAAGTTTTCTGTTATTATTTCTTCAAACAGGTTTTCTATTCCTTGCTCAGTTTCCTTTCCTTCTGGCACCCCTATTATCCTGATGTTGTTTTGTTTTGTATTGTCCCGAAGTTCCCTTACGCTCTCCTCAATCTTTCTAATTTTTGTTTCTAGAAGCTGTTGTAATTGGGTATTTTTTTCCATCTTGTCTTCTAGCTCACTTATGCGGTCCTCTGCTTCATCTAGTCTACTCTTGATGCTTTCTATTGAGTTCTTTACAGCAGCGATGTCATTTTTCATTTCTTCTTGGTTCTTCTTCATTTCTTCTTGGTTCTTACTCATATTGTCGAATTTGTCTTCCATCCTTTTCAGCCACTTTATGACCATTTCTCTGAATTCTTTCTCTGATAGGTTGTTTGCCTCTAAATCGTTTACTTCCTTTTCTGGTGATGCCTGCTTCTCTTTCCTGTTTGGGCTGTTTCTTTGTCTCCCCATGGTCTCTCTTCTCCGGATGTCTGGTTATATAGATTTCTCTCTCTGGCGTTGATTTAAAGGTATAAAATACAACACAACCAGGCACAACAGACAAGGCACTGAACAGAATTGTATTCACAATATTAATAACCTCCAATAAAGGTAACCACCAGAGAAAGACAAATTAGGGAATAGGAGTGGAAGAGGGAGAGTAAAAAGAAAGAACAACAACGAAGAAAAAAAAAAAAAAACAACAAAGAGTGTGAATCTGAACTTGGGAAAAGAGCAGAAAGAAAGAAAAGAAAAAACAGAAAAGAAAAAGAAAAGAAAAAAAAAGTAAGAGAGACAAGAATGATACTAAGAGAGAAAAGGGGAACAAACTATATATATGGGGAGTAAACTCCACTAGAACAACCACTATTCCCAGCAAATTCCAGCAACACGAGCCTGGAGATTAATACAAACTGCAACAGCAGCTAATATCAAGTGAGGCAAGGGAAAACAAAAGTAAAAAACAAACAAAAACAAAGCAAACAAAAGAACCAACCAAACCAACAAAAAGAATAATCAAAACAATCTCATAAAAAAGCATAAAAATTCAATCTAATCAACATTCAAGCAAACAACAACAAAAGGCCCGAGAGAAAAATAATTTTTTAAAGGTAGCGTAGAGAGAGGTTTGTATGGATTTGGAGCAGGGGGTTGGGAATTAGATATATAAGTAGGGTGAAGTTTTAGCAGGGAGTAAACTGAAAAAGTAGGGAAAATCTAAAGCCAGAAAGGGTTAAGATAAACTGGGGACCAAAAGGGGAAAGGTTAGGAGGAGAGTGATGGCATAATTTTAGCTTTGAGATAGGGTAAAGCGATTGTAAGGGAAAGATGCAAATCGAATGTAGGACACTAATCCAAAAATAAAAGAAAGGGAAAATCTAATGACATTAAAAAAAAAAAAAAAGTAAAATAATAGTAATAATAGTGCTGATTGAAAATAAAAATGTAATAATTAAAAAGGTGAAAATCAAGTGAGGAAAAAGAAAAAAATATTAGTTTCTTAAGTAAAAGATGCAAAAAATGAAAATAAAAAAATATGAGAATAAAAAAATTAAAAAATTGAAAAAAGAATTGAAAATTAAAAAATAGGAAGACTAAAATGTGCAGTAGCGGCTGTCATTCACTTCCTCTATTATTCTGTTTGGTACGCCTTTTTCCCAGTCTGGGCGGTATTTCAGTTCAGCTTCATTCCAGGGCTCCTCAGTGTTGGAAGCCAGTCCTGCTTTTTAAGCCAGCCCTGTCTTAATTTCTCGTATTTATTTTTGATTACACCAGAGACAATTAGCGTTTCAGCCCCTGGGTGGCAGTGTTTCTGAATTGACTTCCGGGCCTCTCTAGCTCTTTTTTCTTTTTTTTTTCCCCCCTTCTATGGCACTCACTACCAGTTTGTGGAGGTGTGCGCCTCAGAGCTGCCTCTCTGATGGTCACACGCAGCTCTGGCCCCAGGTTCCGAAAAAACACCTTCCCCCTGCAGTCTTTCAGGGTTTCCACCTGGGTTTACCTCTGTATTGGGCTTAGCAATCAGAGTCGGAAAGAGCCCAGGTGTGCGGACCGTGGGTCTGTGCCCCAGACTAAGGAGCCTGCACTCCTTTGAAAATTCTTAGTCTGACCCTCCTCGTCAGATTAAAATGAGTTGCTTTCAAGAGGTCACTTCTGTTAGCAGCTCAGAAGACCCCCCTCCTCATTCACGGATCACGGCAGTTCCAACTGCCGCTGATTTTTCTAGGCACAGACCTCCCGGCTCCTGCAGGTCCTGCGGCTGCCGCACTTCCCTCACCCAGCGCTTCCCTCACCCACCGCGGGGATTAGAAACCGCAGCTTATTTCAGACAAAATCTGACCTTTCCGTGGTGCAGTGAAGAGTTTCTTTGAATCCGAGTGTTTGCGCTGATAGGGGACCGGTGGTCTGGTGCTCCCAGCAGTTCAGTGTTTGCAGTTGTCGCAGAAAGTCAGGTTTCCACTAAAATCCTCCTTTCCTTGCAAGATGGCGAGGCGCCCCTCTTGCATTTTTTAAAATAACACATCCACAAGAATGGCTAAAATTAAAAAAGAATGAAAATACCAAGGCTATAGAGCAAATGAGACTTTTAAACATTGCTTGTGGGAGTGTAAGTTGATTAAAATCACTTTATAGCCCTAGCCGGTTTTGATCAGTGGTTAGAGTGTCAACTGGTGGCCTGAAGGGGTCTTGGGTTGGATTCCGATCAAGGGCAGGCACCTAGGTGGGGGGGAGGCAACCAATCAATGTGTCTCTCTCACACTGATGTTTCTCTCTGTGTCTCTCCCCCTTCTGTGCACTCGCTCCCCCTATGAACCAGGAGTATTAAAATATATTAAAAAAAATAATAATTTAAAAAAGTACCCTGTATTTTATCTGCATTATAGTTAAGGCAATGCAATTAAAATACTTTTATTTTTTTTGTTTTTAATCCTCACCTGAGGATATGTTTTTTTAAAAATATATATTTTATTGATTTTTTTTTTTTTTTTTTTTTTTTTTTTTTTTTTTTTACAGAGAGGAAGGGAGAGGGATAGAGAATTAGAAACATCGATGAGAGAGAAACATCTATTAGCTGCCTCCTGCACATCTCCTACTGGGGATGTGCCCGAAACCAAGGTACATGCCCTTGACTGGAATCGAACCTGTGACCTCTCAGTCCACAGGCCGACGCTCTATCCACTGAGCCAAACCGGTTAGAGCGAGGATATGTTTTATTGGTTTTTAAAAAATATATTTTTATTGATTTCAGAGGAAGGGAAAGGGAGAGAGAGCTTGAAACATCGATGTTAGAGAGAAATATCTTTCAGTTGCCTTCTGTTTGTGCCCTGACCAGGGATTGAACCCGAAACATATGTATGTGCCCTAACTGGGAATCAAACCCACAACCTTTTGGTGTACAGGACTGTGCTCCAATCGACTGAGCCACCCAGCCAGGGCACTTTTATCATTTACTTTTTTTTTCATTTTTAAAATTCATTATCTCATACCTGGCAGATTATATCACCTTCAACTGGTATGCCTACTACCAACTCCTCCTCACTGACAGGTCATCCTGCTGAGCACATATTTGATTTTGCTAATCTAAGCTTAACAAACTTCCTTGGCTCCCACGTGTCTGTGGGATCCAGAACAAACACCTCACTGAAGCAAATAAAGACTTTCCTAATCCACTCTCTACCTGGGTTTCCAGATCCAGGGCGACCTCTCTTCTCCAGGTCCTTAACCCCCAGCAGCCAGACCTTCCACATCCCTTCACCTTTGGACTCCTGCTCTGTGCTTCCACTGCCCTACCTCTGCTTCCTCCTCTACCAAACTCCTCCTCACATTTCATTGTCCAGGATTCCCTCTGGAAAGGCTGCCATGGTTTCCACAGCCCTCAGTTCCTACCTTCTTCCTGCCCCTTTGTGAACTCAGCACATTCTCCACATTAAAACCCTCTATATTTTATACATTCCCCCCCCCCCCCGCCCCCGGTTAAGCTAAATGTTTCCTGAGAGCTGGCATCATTTCTCTTTCATCTCTATGTCCCTGTGCTCAGCACTTTGGTAAGTCAACGAGTGCTAATAGAACTGAAGTAGAAGTTCCATTTTTGTCCCAGGCTTCTGGTTCTCATAGTAATGTTGCTTTCTCACGGTGGCAGACTTAGAGATGAACGTGGATACAGATGAGCTAGCTTAAATTAGACATAGATTAGTGGTTTTGCTAGTTTGGGTTTCCTATTTCAAGAGAGGCAAGTATGCTCGACCCAATAGGATAGTACTAATATGTGGATATTTAATTAATTAGAAGTATATAAAACAAAACATTCAGTTTCTTATTCTCACTAGTCACATTTCAAGTACACAAAAGCTTCATGTGGCTACCGTAATTGGGCATGAAATACTATTTCCATCAGCGCTGTAAATCTCTAACCTTGACACTTAACTCTCCCCTCTGAGAACACGCTTCCATCCTGATCCCACACCGCTTCCCTTATAACCATCATCCTCATTGTGTCTGTAATTGTTTGTGTCTTCGAAAAGACCGAGGTTTCCAGGTCGTCAGGGGCTGTTTCTTACTGCCGTGGCTCCAGTGTTTAGCTTTGCAGCCCCGGCACTTAAGTGGAGAGGGCGTTCAGTAAATGTTTAATTAATGAGTGATAGAATGGGAGGGACCAGTCCTGAGCAGCGTTTTTTATTTTAAACTTATTTATTTAAATATTTTTTTTTTTTATTGATTTCAGAGAGAGGAAGGGAGAGGGAGGGAGAGATAGACACATCAAGGATGAGAGAGAATCATTGATGGGCTGCCCTCCTGCACGCCCCACCCTGGGGATCAAGCCGGCAACCCCAGCATGTGCCCTTGGCCGGAATCCAACCCGGGACCCTTCAGTCCACAGGCCGACGCTCTACCCACTGAGCAGACCGGCTAGGGCTTACGCTTACTTATAAGCATCGCCCTAAAGAACAGAGAAAAGCCCGGTGCACCTGCTGGGCGCACCTCCCGAGGCGGTCGCAGCCGGGCGCCCCGCACTGCTGGGCCCGCCCCTTCCCGCCCTCGCCCCGCCCCCTCCCCGCCCCGCCCTCACGCGGCGGGAGCTGAGCGCCGGAGCCCGCGCCGCCACTCCGGCTCCTCACTGCGCAAGTGCGGCGGCCGGAGAGCGTGGGGCGTCTGGAGGCTGCGGGCTGCGGGCCCTCAGGAGCGCGGGGTTTGGGCCTGCGATCACCGGCTCCAGCCGCGCCCTGCCCGAGGCAGCGAGGCCCGCGAGCGGATCCCCCCCGCGCCCTGGGCTGTGTGGCCATGGAGAACCAGGTGCTGACGCCGCACGTCTACTGGGCTCAGCGGCACCGCGAGCTGTACTTGCGCGTGGAGCTGAGTGACGTGCAGGTAAAGGCCGGGTCCGGGCGGCGGGACGCGCGCAGAGCCGGGGCTCCCGGGGGCTCCCGGGGCTCCCGGGGCTCCGAGGACTCGCCGAGACCTGCCCGGATCCCCTGCTCCTTTGTTACGGTGCGCGCAGGAGAGGCTGCAGTGCACCAGCGGGGTCCGGGACGCGGTGCACTCACGGCGTCCAGCCCCGGGTAGGATGGCCCTTGTCGGGGGAAACCCGCAGGTCCGGGTCACGACCCCCCCCCCTCCCGAGGGGTGTAGGTCCCTTCGGGGGCTGCGCGAGTCTCGCGGGGGCCTCGGAGGCTGACCCCGGCCTCCTCTTTGTTCGTAGTCTTCGGCCTGAGGGAGCCGAGCCCGGCCCTGGAGGCCTGGCAGTTGGGGTTGGGGTTGCTGAGGCCGTTGGAGGGGAGGGATGAGCACGTTGGGTGAAGGGCGCCGAGGGACAGGGGCTTGATGGGCCGTGGCTGGACGCCTAGAGCCGGCCTGAGAGGTCCAGCCGGCCCCTTCGGACCTTCGGGAGACCAGCCGCGGTCTCAGAGGGGCCACACCCACCCCCCAGCCGTTCAGGGATGGAAATCATGCTTGTTAACTTGAAAGCCCAGAAGACCTCGAAGAAATGATTTTTATCCTTTATTTTCTGAAGGCTGTGAGCTCAGGTTTGCTGAGTTGCATACAGAACTTAAAAATCATCTTAAGTTGCACTGAGCATTTATGTTTGATCTCATTTGCTCCCCGAGTGAACGAGCTGAGGCCTCCTCAACGTTGGAGGTCTCTGGACCTGAGTACCCCCATGTTTCTGTCCAAACCGTTCAGGATTCCAATCTTTGAGGAACTGAAATTTCAGTCTGGAATGTTCTTTTCTATAGCCATCCTTACCCCCTACTCTCTGACACTTAAATCCTCTCTGAGGTTCTGTTTGGATCTGTCCGCCTGTCTGGCATATTGTCTTGCAAAGTGAGGGCGCTCTTTGAGTGTGAACTTGAATTTGTTGAATTTAATCTTTACATCGAATATAAACCTGTTTTCCCATGAAAGAGAAAAGACAATACTAGCCAGAATGCCTTTAAGTAGGCTGTAGCATTGCATGGTGTGTCATTTAATGTGTTAAACCAGGTCCAATTATACTTTGGCCTCAGAGAGTGAATAAATGTTTTGTGCTGGCTCTTCTCTGCTTCATGATGTCTTAATTAAAAAAGGAAGAAAACAAAGTTTTTGTAGATGGGGATCGAAGCCTCTATCTAGAGAGGACTTTTTCCAGCCACAAGAAAAGTCCGGTCTGTTACAACAGTCTCTCTCTCTAAGTATATTGAGCATTATGTAGACCAATTAAACTTAGACCCTGTCCTCTCTAGATGTGTATCATGTAATAAGCATATAATGTTCTGGGATACTTTTGAAGGTACAAACAGAAAAGGTGTTTTTAAGGGGAAGGGAGTAGTGATGGTGGAAAGAAGTGGAAATTAGACAAATGAAAGAATGTATCATACTTATATATTTTCTAAGAGATTTAAACCTTTTAGTTAAGCATGAACACATCAATCATTTGCTATATTTAAAAATATAAAGGTATATGTTTGAAATATAGTTAAAATAAATGTAAAGGTGGAGAAAAAAATGAAATTTTGTTTTAGAGAGAGAAATCCTTTTTTAACTTTTTGGGAAAAAATAAATCTTTTTGTTCTCCAATTGAGTTTTGTTTTTTTTTTCTTTTCTTTTCTGGGATTTCCTATGTGTAATTCTGAGACATCCATTTCAGCTGCCATTATTTTAAAAGCAACATGTTCATACCATTGATAAAATAAATCCTCTACCACATGTGAGATACTCAGGTTTGCAACGATCAGACAGATTTGGCTTTCTAATGGTATGTTATCTAGAAGAAAGCATATTATACAAACAAAAAGTTTTGTGCATGAATATGTTTATTGGTAAAATTGGAGTTGAATATTGAACCAGGTTCCTGGTGTTAAAGGAATTTGTTACTTTTCTTTTGTTTAGTTAGAGATGACTTCCAGAAATAAGATGAAGAATTCTTGTCAAACTGAGATTGGGAGAAAATTCTAGAGAGAGAAAGGAATAGACTTTTAGATCTTCTGACTTGTGCTGTGTGAACACCACCCAGCCAAAGACTGCCAGGAACACACTACTTAAACAAGTTGGGTTTATTGCTCTCTTCAGCAAGGGAAGGCCTACCTCATACAATCATGGGGAGTTTTAAGAGGGTATTAGAGAGAACTGATTATAGGTTGTGGACTTTGGTGATTCAAGGATGGTCTAAGGAAGTGGGATGTGCTTTAAAGGCTGTCATAAAATGATTGGTTACCTGAATAAATCTTTCTTTAAAAAATAAATCTTATCTATAGGGAAGAGAGACTAGCACAAGAACAAAACCGTCGATAATTGGTAGGGAAGTAGCAGTCACATATTTTGGCCCAGAGAGGAAGAGCGTCTGGTATCTTATGAGTGACATATTGGCCAAATTTTTGTCTGCCTATGCAGACAAAAATAAATATATTTTTATTGATTTCAGAGAGGAAGGGAGAGGAAGAGAGAGCTAGAAACATCAATGATGAGAATCATGGATTGGCTGCCTCCTGCACGCCCCCTACTGGGGATTGAGCCAGAAACCCGGGCATGTGCCCTTGACCAGAATCGAACCCGGGACCTTCAGTCCACAGGCAAATGCTCCATGCACTGAGCCAAACCAGCTAGGGCTATTTTTTTTTTTAATTTCTTAATTCATTGCTCTATGTAGGGCCTGTGAAACCGGTGATTCTGGCTCGGGATGAAGCAATTCATTTATTTGTTCAATGAAAACCATTTGTGGAGTACCTACTCTTATCCTTAATCTAGGTGCTGGGTTGTTAGCTCTCTGTCGCCCCCTGCTCTCTCTAGCATGTCCCATAGTTTATGTGTAAATTTCAGTGTTGAATTCCAATTGGGAGCATCAGCTTTGCTCCCCTCTCCTTCTGAGACAGAGAACCATCGGGTTTTGTTGTTGTTATTTGTTTTTTTTGAAAGACAGATCAATTTGTTTAAAAATGCAACTTATAAAAACTCTCGTCTCTATTCTGTGTTTGGAGATGCAGGGTTAGTGGCTGATGAGAAATGGTGTGCAATAAAGACTTCAACAGCAGCGTTGTCTGTGTTTGAGGTGAGCTGTAGCAAAGAAGCTAGCTAGGAGTCTGTTGGGGCCAGGACAGGGTTACTTTCTGAGTAGACTTTATTTTCAAGATAAGCCTAATGGACAGATTTGTGTCAGCAACCTTAGTTGTCAAAGCTGTTGTTCAGTTATCAAGGCTTTTGTTTGTTTGTTTGTTTTAGTTGTGTGTGGACAAAGTGCATAGCTCTGTTTGGGAGCTGTTTGAAAGATATGGTTCTTGTCCTTACCCAATAGAGTCTGGTGGAAAGAGTGATAACTGAAGATAAGAGACTGGGTCCTTGCTTGTTTATTTACTGTCTGGTAGCCATGGATAATTCACTTAACTTTTGTGAGCCTTGGCCTCAAAATGAATAATAACACCTAATTCACAGGATTGTTTGAGAGGTTTGAATTGGATATTAGATTTGAAAGTGCTTTGTGAATTCTAGTGTGCTATTCAAGTGTAAGGGATTATTATTGTGATAGTAAACCTTAGATGAGAGCAGTAGAACAGAATAGAGTCTATTAGGAAATTTACTCATATAAGAAAACTTACTGTACAACAGTGTGGCTTTACAAATTAATATGGGAAAGGATGAACCATTCAGGAAATTGTATTGGGACAATTGGTCATCCAAATGGCAAAAAAGATAAAATAAGATCTTATGTGCATACACAGAAGTAAATTCTAGGTGGGTTAATAACATAAATTCATAAAGCAAAACTAAAAGAAAATATAGAAGACTATATGGTATTGAAACAGGGATGAATGCATTAATCTAGACACAGAAAACATAAACCTTAAAGAAAAAGATTGACAAATGTAAGACAAACTTGACAAGCTTAGAGTAAAAGGAAACAAGAATGGCCAATAAAATGAAAAGATACTTGACCTCACTTATAATCAGGGACATTTAAATTAAAATGATAGGTCATTATTTCTCACTTTAGGTTGTGAAAAATGAAAAGTTCAACATTACCAACTGTTGGCAAAGATGTTCAACGGTGGGACATTCTTATCCAGTGTGTGGGAGTATTAATTGGTACAACTGGTTTGGAGAACAGTTTGGCACTGTCTAGTCAAGCTGAAGATGTGCATAATCTTATGCCTTGGAAGTTTTGCTCCTTGGAGAAGCTCTTCCTTTCATGCATAAGGAGACAGCTTGTTCATAGCAGCAATAAGTAAATAAAATAAAATAAAATAAAATAAAATAAAAACAATCTTAATTCTTATCAACAGAAGAATGGATAGATTGTGATATGTTTATACAATGGCACACTGTACAAGAGCTAAAATAAATGAAACAGAACTGCCTATATCGATAAAGATAGAGTTTAGAAATATAAACTAAAAAGCAAGTTCAAGAGTTATATAGACAGTATGAAACCCTTTCTGTAACATGTAAAATAATACTTTGTATAATAATAAATACCCAACATGTTATAAGTAAGTAAAGAAATACAGTGGGTGCCCTGGCTGGTGTGGCTCAGCTCATTGTCCTGTGCATCCATTCAGGTCAGGACACGTGCCCAGGTTGCAGTTTCGGTTCCTGGTCTGGATGTGTATGGGAGGCAACCAATCAATATTTCTCTCTTTGTCTCCCTCTCCCTTTCTCTCTTTCTAAAATCAACAAAAACATTTTTTTTTTTTTAAAAAAGAAGAAATACAATGGGAATGATAAGCTCCAATTCTGGATAGTGGTTACCTGTGAGGATGGGATGTGTTTGAGAGGGAGAGCGTGGTGGGATTGAGTAATTGTATAACTGTACCCATATCTACTTTATTTCTTTGAAAAAAAAAAAAAAAAAGCTGATGCAAGTAAACCAAAAAGCTAATGGATGAGTATCCTTGCCATCATTATTATGAACTCTATGTCTGATGAATTTTTTATGTCATTTTCATTTAGGTCTTCTGGAAAATTCTCTTGTTCTTTCATTTGGGGCTTGTTTTTTTGTCTCCCCATTTTGGCTGCCTGTTTGGGTTTGTGTCTGTGTATTAGGTAGATCTGATAGCTACAATGGTGTTTGCTGTATTTTTCTGTGTATACTGATTGCTTGAAATATTTCATAATAAAGGTTAAATAAGTCTGAGCTGTTCAGAAACACAGTACAAAAACATGCATAAAGCAGTAAAGTAATGAAATAATTTGTATAACTCTTTTCTGCTCATGTATTAATCACACATGCAGCAAAAGTAAATGCCAACAATTTAAACTAAAAAGGAGACTATTTTCCAAAGAGTTAGGTAGCAGATAGTTCATTGAACTCTGTAATTCTGTCAGAAATTATGAAAAGGTGAAAATTGATTTGATTTCAATTTATTAGTTATTGAGGCATTAGGGATTCAGAGCTTTAATAAGACACAGTGCCTGCTATTAGGGAACTCAATTCTAGAGGGGCAGATAAACCTGGGTACAAATCCTAGTCATATCATACTTATTTCAATAAACAATAATTACAGAACAGTGTGGTAAGTATTATAATAAAGGTGAAGAGGAGGTAGTAAGGAAGCTATTAATTTTGATGTTGGAAGTGAGTAGATGGGAAAAGGAATTAACATTTGACCTGGACTTTTAAAGATGAATAGATTTGGAAGCTTAGAAGACCATTCTAGTCAGAGGAAGAAAAGCATCTGTAATATGAGTGCTTACTAGATGCCAGACTCTTTGTAGATTATTGTAGTTCTCACAACAATCTTGTGAAATAAGGGGTTTTATTGTTGTTGTTTTTTAAATTATAATAGTTGCTGGGGATTTGAAAGTGAATGATAGAAATAAGTATGATATGACTAGGATTTGTACCCAGGTCTATTTGACTTCAAAGCCACCTATGCCCTGACTGATTTGGCTCAGTGGATAGAGTGTCGGCCTGCGGACTGAAGGGTCCAGGGTTCGATTCCGGTCAAGGGCATGTACCTTGGTTGCGGGCACATCCCTACTTGGGGAGTGTGCAGGAGGCAGGTGATCGATGTTTCTCTCTCATCGATGTTTCTAATTCTCTCTCCCTCTCCCTTCCTCTCTGTGAAAAATCAATAAAATATATTTTTAAAAAAGCCACCTAGTACCCTTTTCCTTATTTATTCATTTTTTTCATAAGCAAAGGCACAATTCCATCTCTGGTAAAAGATGGGCTAAATTGAGATCAATCTCTCTGCTAAAAACAGAAAGTTTCAATATAAGTGTTCAATATAAATCTTAAAATCATCAAAGATTCAACAAGTTAGGAAATAAAGTGGGAACTCAGAGAGGTAAGCTGAAGTCTGAAATTGCTTTTGCCTTGAGAACATTTGCTCAACTGCATGAACTTGAACTTTGGTTTTGACAGCCTGACAGAGTACCGGGATAGAAGTAAGATCAAATCTCACCAGAGATGCAATATGTAATAGGAAACCCTTCTCCCCATTAACTCTACATCAGAGGACTACACACTTGTAGAGGAAGGATGAACTAGAGGTAAACATACCCCATCTTCCTATCCCCACATGCCTTGACCCTGAACAGAGTAGAGGGAAAAGGTTCAAAACTGTTGGCTCTCAAAAGATTATGCAGCCCAAATTTACAGAATTTTGGAGATCTAAAAACCCTCAAGCCATGAATTTAGTTTAAAGTGGTCTAAACTGATAGGTGCCTGGCAAAAACAGATCTTTGTGGTGTAGCTATGTTGATATCAGATAAGAGGTTTAGGTCAAATGTATTTTTTAGAAATAAAGAGGTCAGTTCATAATGACAGAGGTTTCAATTCACCAGGAAGATATAACAATATTAAACTTTTATATAACTAGTACTGTGGCCTTTATAATATGGAAATTAGCAGGTATAAGGAGAAATAGACAAGTTTAAAATATTGTGATTTTTCAGTCTGGCCTGCATGGCTCAGTGGTTGAGCATTGACCTATGTGAACCAGGAGGTCACTGTTTGATTCCTGGTCAGGGTACATGCCCAGGTTGTGGGCTCGATTCCCAGTGTGGGGCATGCAGGAGGCAGCTGATCAATGATTCTCTCTGATTATTGATGTCTCTGTCTTTCTCTCCCTCTCCCTTCCTCTCTGAAAATAATAAAAATATATATTTTAAAATACCATGATTTTTCACTAATTGCTAGAAGACAAAATTCCAAAAAGATAGATAAATGTGAACAATTAATTAACAGTAAACCTAATGAATATATATATATATATACATATGTATATAGAATACTGAATCTAATAATTTTCAAGTTTACTTAGACCTTTTATAAACTTTAACTATATACTGCTTCCTCAAGCAAGTCCCCATAAATTTGAAAGGATTAAAATCATACAGAGAATGTTCTCTCATCACAGTGTAATTGAGGTAGAAATTAATAAGTAGAAAGTCTCTTGTGTTTGGTAATTAAGAAACACTTCTCAGTAACCCATGTTATAAGGGGAAAAAATGATAATGGAAATATTTTAGAGTATGATAATGAAAATAATATATTCAGAGCTTGAGAGATGCTACTAAAATAGGAATTAGTAGGAAATTTATATTTTTAAATGTTTATATTTAAAGTATTAATTAAAATAAAATAAGTCTGAAAATTAATTATGAGTCCATTACAAGAAGTTAGAAAAAAAATAGCAAATTCTCTCAAAGTTGAAGAAGGAAATAAAGAACAGAAATAGAAAGCAGAGATAGAGAGAATCAATAAAGCTAAAAGTTCTTGAAAAGACAATTAAAATGGACAGATCTCTTGATAAGATTAAGACAAAAATGTTAGTAATAATGAAAAAGGCTTAACTATACATAGATGCTACAGACATTAAAAAGCAAAGAGGATATTGAATTTGTCAGATAAAATGGGTAAGTTCTTCAAAAGTAAAGACAGTTTCTATCAAAGAGATAGAAAACCTAAATAGCACAATAACCATTAAATACATCAGTATTCAGAAATCTTCCCATAAGGAAATTTCCAGATTTGAGTGGCTTCACCATTGAGTTCTATCAAACATTTATAGACATAATTCTAGTTTTATTAGTTATCTATTGCTGCATAACAAATCACCCCAAAATGTAGTGATTTAAAACAACAATAATCCGTTATCATCTCTCTGTGGGTCCTTCAGAAAGGATTAGGGTTGTTGTGGCTTAGGATCTCTTCATGAAGTTGTAGTCAGATGTTAGCAGTGTTATAGCCTGGGGTGTTCACTTCAAGGGTGTCTCACTCACCTTGTTGGCAAATTCGTGTGCACAGGTTAGTTTTCCATGTAGTCCTCTACACAGGACTGCTTGCATATTATTGTGACTTTGATGTCTGTCTTTGCCCAGAGTGAACAGTCAGAGACCGATATGAAAGCTGCGATGGCTTTTATGACCTAACCTGAAAAGTCACATTGTTGTTTCCACTGTATTCTGTTGGTTATTCAGATCATACCTGACGCCAGCTAGCAGGGGACACACAGGGTGTAAATACCAGGGGAAGAGGCTCACTGGGGCCATCTTGAAGGCTGGCTACCACACTAGCCTTGTACTTACATTTCCAGAGAAGATAGAGAGACGTCTCTCCAACTCTTTTATGAGGCAGATATAAGAAAGGGAAATTATAGGCCAATCTCACTTATAAATATAGACAGATATAATTTTTATACTGCTTCAGGTTTCTTCCCAATTTTGAACTTGTGTCTGGCATAAGCATTAAAAAATATATTTTTATTGATTTCAGAGAGGAAGGGAGAGGGAAAGAGATAGAAACATCAATGATGAGAAAGAATCATTGATTGGCTGCTTCCTGCATGTCCCACATGGGATCAAGCCCTGTAACCTGGCATGTGCACCTACCGGAAATCGAATTGTCACCTCCTGGTTCATAGGTTGATGCTCAAACACTGAGCCATGCTGGCCGGGCTAGCATAAGTATTTTTAACTGAATTATCCCTCCACTGCCACCACCTTTGGAGAAGCTAAACCTGAAATGCCCAGTGCACTGCTGGTTAGGAGCTGCCCCGTTATTGCTGAGTTAGCATCTGAAATCTGGCCCACAACATTGCTTAATGAGCCTCTGGACTTGGGCTGTGGCTAACCACTTAGACCTTTACACACATCTGTCTGTCTGAGGAGGGTAAACTGGGCCCCCAAAACTCCATTTTCCTTCCACATGAATTAGGGTATGGGGAACAGAGTTGGGCAAGAAGTGACCTAGGTAGGAAACTTACTTCCAAGACATCCCAGAACTCTAGCTTTCACGATAATATTTACATCAAAACCCTGTTTCCCTTGCTGAGGAACCATGCCCCTGGACTTGTAGGCTTCCCCCCCCCCCCCCTTTTTTTTTTAATTAAACTCCCTCTTCCTGCCACAGAGATCATCTTGATTGTTAGCCTCTTTGGTTGAGCTTCTCAGCCTGAAATCTTTACTCCCACGGGGGAGGTTCTTAATATAAAATTTGGCTCAAATGCTGTCCCCACCCCAAGCCTTCCTTATTCCCTTTTTCCTAACATTCTTGGCTATGAATAGAGCATCTAGGCTCCCACTGCCTCTCAAAACCTTCTGTCTGTCTTGTTGGTTTCCTTTGATGCATGATAGAGCACAGAGAGCTGAGCCTACAGGAGGAAAATAAATAAACTAGTTAGGGCCCTGGGAACATGCTGCTGCTTCCTTATTAACTTTGAGCGGAGAGGTAGGAGGTGAGTTGTTTTTCATTTACCGGGAAAAGTGTTCAATAGTTTCATTTTAAATTACGCTGCTAAAGGCATGTAGCAATCTCTGGGAATAAAGGAACAATTTGGAGAATTTCCATGTCTGATCTCTTCTAGTCTTCCTTGGGATGGGGGTTAAGGGAATGTGGAGCCTCAGGTTAAGGCAATGCATGTTTCATTTTCATCCAACCACTCTTAATCCCTCTCTTATTGAATTAATTTATTCTTCATGTTACAACGCAGGCCTTAAATTTGGTGAAGCTTTCCCCAACCATTCTGTTCCCATTGCGCTTGCTGACTTAACTGTACAGTTACTGCTTTTACTACTCTTTTGGTCTTGAGCGTATGTTATTTGATACTCTTTGATATCTTCTCATAGGAAATGACTCATCTGTTCCATTAGATTCTCTGCCTCCACAGCTCAGGGACAGAGTCTTAGAGATTGGTGTATCCCCCATAACACCTCATGTAGCACCTTGCACTGTTTGCAGTCATCAGAATGGACTGGCTCAGTGTCTGATTGTTCTGCGTGGTTAGGGTCCTTCTTGCAGGAGCCTACAATCTCAGATGGGTACAGCTAGACATAGAGAAACCCTATGCAGATATGTGAATAAACGACTAAATATATTCTCTGGGGGAGGCACAAGGTAGGAGGTTGAGTCCCCAAGGGGGAAGGAGGGTTTTAATTCCATTTTTCTCTTCATTAAAATGCCTTCTCGCATCCTTGGTCTCTTTTCACAGAATCCTGCCATCAGCATCGCTGAAAATGTACTGCATTTCAAAGGTCAGTATTCGGGCAAATGCTCCCAGCTCTCTAAACAGTTAAAGAGGTGTAGTGGTGGTTTCTTTTTATTTTTATCTGTTTGTTTTATTCACTTTCTCTGATACTCTTGAGGTAAACTAGGCTGTTTGGAAATACTTGCTTAAGGAAGTCAAAGAATTTGTTTAAAGTCTTGCTTTCCCCTTGGAGAGGCAAAAATAGAAGTGTGGGCTAGAAATACGGAAACTAATTCTGCTGCTACCTGAGACAACTATTGACTTCTCTGGGCCTATAAAATGGGGTATTGGGTTATAAGTTGTGTTTCTCAAACTTGAGGACCCACAGCATCTGAGAATATGTCCTCAGCATCCTCCAGGGCCATAGACCCAGATTGAAAAACATGTCAGGAGTTAAGTGTGGTCCCTTTAAGTGATATGTGGCTTCATTGCAGCTGTGAACACAGCCCCTGAACTTGTGATGACTATAAGGTGACCTTTTATTTTTATTTTTTAAGATTATAATGAAACAAAGAAATAGAAATTTTCTTAATGAGGCTGTGTGGCTCTCTGATATTACACTTCCAGACCAGTTTAAGAAATACTTATTCTAGATGACACCTAAAGCTTTTCTAGCTCTGACGGTCTCAGTTCTGTGAATCTGCCTCCATCTCCTTTCTCCTCCGTTCATCAGCTGGGTCTCTGATGGTAGGTCTGGAGTTACATGTCACCCTAATTGCTTTCTGTGCTAGTTCCTTGGAATGTCATTAGTAAGTGACTAGGGTTATGGGACAGTGAAGAGTTTCTGCTTTACATGAGATTCCGTCTGCCTTAATATGCTGGCATGAAATCTCAGCCTGACTTTTGTATCTGCTTCTCAAGATGAGAGCAGTCGGGGCAGCAGCTCCGGTTTATTTTAGGAGTTACACATTTGAATGGAAGTTAAAGTGATAAAAAGTTAAAGCGTCTTGCCACTTGGAGCTTATAGACTGTCCTATCTTAAGGAATGTATGGTTTTCGGGAACATTAGCTACCTGTAGCAAATATTAGGCAGGTTATGCTACATAGGGCCAGATGAAGAAATGGAACCGAATTGATACACAAGTCCGAGAGTGAGAGGGGAAGTGATGTGCAGCAGCCCCTGGCACTGAGGCGTGGCTGGATCTGGGGAGAGGAGCCATGTCAAGGCACAGGTCAACCAGGACTTTCCTGCCAGTGCCATTTGTCCTCTCGGATTGAGCTGAGAGAATGATTTTTCTCTTTTTTGTTCCATTTGGGATGTGCTAGAGGAAAGTCAGCTTCTCCATTTTCTACCCCTGGTTGAAAAGTATTAGGTTCAGAGCTTTCTCTGAGGCAATCCAGCATTTCCATGTAACCAGCAACTTTCTTTAACCTGATTTTTCTCTGCTCTGGATTCAGCGCCTGCATGTGAGAGTTAAATTTATATCTATGTGATACCTTTGGCTTTGCTTTCTGTAATCTTTCCCCTGCCTATTATTTGTACTGGGCATCGTGAGGGCCATGTTGGAAGATTAATTAACTACTCTGGAACTGACCATCAGAAGGACATATGGAAATAAAGTTTTGTCCAGGATTCAGCTTATCTAGCTGTTGAGTAGCTCTTCTCACACGCCCCGACTTGCTTTGGCAGGACCCATTGACATTGGTATACTTCTGAAAGAACTGCATTAAGCTTTTGGATGGCCTCTCTCTGCTCAAGTTCTCAGTAACCCACATTTATTTCTTTATAGCTCAAGGACATGGTGCCAAAGGAGATAATGTCTATGAGTTTCACCTGGAGTTCTTGGACCTTGTGAAGCCAGAGGTATGTTCTTTCTTTTTCTTTTTTTAAAAATATATTTTATTGACTTTTTACAGAGAGGAAGGGAGAGGGATAAAGAGTTAGAAACACTGATGAGAGAGAAACACCGATCAGCTGCCTCCTGCACACCCCTCGCTGGGGATGTGCCCGCAATCAAGGCACATGCCCTTGACCAGAATGGAACCCGGGGCCCTTCAGTCCATAGGCCAATGCTTTATCCACTGAGCCAAACCAGTTAGGGCTTTTCTTTATATTTTAGGAAATAAATACTAGTAATTTAGTGAAATGGGAGGAACAGTTGTGGGAAAGAAGATAAAAACCAAAGGAGAATATAGTTTTAGCTGCAGAGGAATGTGGGTGTCGGAGAACCTGAGGTGATTCTGGCTCTGCCACTTATTTAGTGGTTGAACAAGTCCTTTCACCTTTTTGAGTTCCTATTTCCTTATGTGTTAAATGAAGGATTGGATAATGATCTCTTATCCAATATGGTGTTTTCCAGCTCCGATATTCTGTTTTCTAACAATGACAGAGGAGGAGTATGGTACCCACAGAGAGCAGTTACGGAGAGCAGGAGAAGCCCACACAGACGCTGCTTTCCTGTGACTTTGCCGGAGGGGCAGTAGAAATCAGAAAATGCTGAGGCAGTTGATCTTTAGGAAGAATGTGGGACGTATATTGAAGTTTCCCTTCTCTCAAAGCTTGAGGAAGCTTATGTAACTGGAAGGGAGGGAATCCAGCACATGGTGTATTTCAGTTTCTGGAATTACACTCTTATCTATGAGGGTTTGAGCATATTGCTCTCTGTCTGCAGGAGGTTTCTGTTGCTTTGGTTGTTTTAATAGACAGCAGTGATTTAAGGAGTGGAGAACTTGTCATGGGTCTTGCTTTGGAGGCAAAGGGGGAAGACATGTAGAATAATGAACTGCAACAGCCACTAAGAATTTGAGTTTAGTTGGGAAGACTCCCTAGGCTGACCCATGTGAAAACGTTGTATCTGATCCAGTACAGTTCTAGCCTCGATTAGACCTTTCTAAAATAAGGACTCTCTATGCCAGGACCATCGTCATGGGAGGAAAATTTGGAAGGTGAGGATGCACTTGAAAGAGTGATTGGATGTAGTGCCTTGCATGATGTACATCTGGCAGGAGGTTCATTTAGTTTCTTCTAGTATACCGGTAACCAGGAACCCTGCCTTTCTTATCCTGATCTCCTCCTGTGTCATTCATTGGGTGCATCAGAAAGACAGTGCTGTGCTTACCAGATGTTCCCTATACCAGCTCGTGGTCTAGATGTTCTCTCTGCATCAGGATGTGTAGGAACAGAGAAGGAAGGGGAATAAGCCTACTTTTTAGTTTCTCTGTATAGTCACACTGGCTTGGGGCAGTTTCAGAGGAAGAAGAGGGGGATAGGAAGGAGAGAGCATTCTCACATTCTCATTTTCTCTCTTAGCCGGTTTACAAACTGACCCAGAGGCAGGTAAACATTACGGTACAGAAGAAGGTGAGCCAGTGGTGGGAGAGACTCACCAAGCAGGAGAAGCGCCCCCTGTTTTTGGCCCCTGACTTTGATCGCTGGCTGGACGAGTCTGATGCGGAAATGGAGCTCCGAGCCAAGGTCAGTAAGGACCCTACGACCTAGACAGAAATTGTGCGGAGACCAAGTTATTTGGGCCGCCTCAGATACATATCAGGGTCTGATAGAATAAATGCGAAGTTAGACATTAAGTTAACGACCTGGAGACATGGTTTTATACAAGTACTGGTCATATTTTGTAGACTGTTCCTCAGTGGGTGTGCTTGGTGTGTTTTTCATGATTGGTTTTGGGGAGGAAGACCACAGAGGTCTTATTCTTATCATGCCATATCCCGGGTACATGCTATCAATATGACTTTTCACTGTTGATATTGATCTTGCTCATCATGTGGCTGAGGTAATGTTTGTCAGGTCTCTTCATTGTAATGTTACTTCCTCCCCTTTCCTTACTGTACTCTTTGGAAGGAAGTTACTATGCATAGCTCACACTTAAGGAGTGGGGAGTTATGCTTCCCATCTTCAGGGTGGAGTATCTACATATTTTATTTGAAATTATTCTGCATTGGAGATTATTCTCTCCCACTAGTTTATTCAGTCATTAAAAAATATCAGTAGACTCATTAATATTTATTTTATAGTTTGAGTTATAATTCAGTACTGTGTTATTTATTTTGTTGCTCAGATTGTTTCAGGTTTGGTCAATAGAACTCTTTCAGTTGGCTCTTGTGTCCTTTTGACAAAGCTCATAGCTCCTTCACTTCACTATGGGGCTTTCTTCTTTCCTTTTTGTGTGCACTTCTTTAATTTCTGGCACTGTAAGCTGCTCCTGGCTTATCTTGTATGTTCCCTGCTCAGCCCTAGAATCAGCCATTCTTCAAGGAGCTCTCTTCTTTTTAGTGGAAACCAACATCTGGGTTTTGGTATGCTTGTTGCTGCTGGGATATCATCGCTTCTAGGTCCTCTCAGCTGACTGAACAACAAACTATGTGTGTGCATACTAGCCTATGCATATACATCTATCCATAAATATTTCTATATGTAACCACCTATATATTAACCTCATATGAGTTCATACTGATGTGGAGACATGGTTTTAGATTCTGGAAAAATTATACTAAAAATCTAGAGGTGTTAAAAAAAATAGCAATCTATTTTCTGCCTTAAATTTCTGTTTGTTTCTATGACCATGACAAATCTGAATGTCTCTCCAGCTCTCAGATGTCAAGACTACCCACTTTATAGATCAGAAGCCAGCTGACTGGCTCAGTTCTGTGAGCACTGGGTGGCATTCTGTGATGTTAATGCTGCTCAGTAAGGAGGGGGAGTCAGGCTTTTTGGCACCCTGAGCTAGGACATTTTCCCCAATGAAGTATGAGGACAATTGGAAGAGGCTTGCAGGGAGTCAGATCACTTATCCAACATGTGGACTTTTGCAAGCATCTGGGCATTCTAACTTTTCTTCTTGAAAAACTTCTGTCCAAATTCTAGGAAGAAGAACGCCTAAATAAACTCAGAATGGAAAGCGAAGGCTCCCCTGAAAGTAAGTTGCCCCGGCTGCTATGGTAGTTACCATTTAATTTGTGATAGAGATGGGGGTATGGATGAGTGTGATGTGGTAGGAGAGCTAATATTATGCGGGTGAATGGATGAGCAGTCCTTAATGTCCAGTGCTTACGCTCTGCACATCCACATTAGAAGCCTTACTTTTAATGTTTCCCTTTAAAAAAATATTTTTATTGATTTCAGAGAGGAAGGGAGAAGCAGAGAGAGATAGAAACCTCAATGATGAGAGATAATCTTTGATTGGCTGCCTCCTATACTCCCCACACTAGGAATCGAGCCCACAACTCGGGCAGGTGCCCTGACTGGGAATTGAACCTTGACTTCCTGGTTCATAGATTGACGCTCAACCAGTGAGCCAAGCTGGTTGGGTAATGTTTCCCTTCTATTTGGAGCTTACCATCATCTGGTATATAGTATGGAAGAACCTTAGTCTCTTGGACTGGCCTAATGTCAGATGGCAGCATGTACTGCATGGACATGTGGAAATGTGATGGAGGTCCAAGGCTACACTCCTTCCAATCTGGTGTTTTTCTCCCAACCGAGATCTTAAGGGCTGTGCTACAGATAAGTGTGGTTGTCAACCTTGAAAAAAATCCATCTCTATTTCTGTCTGTCCAACCACTTATAAGCAATAAGTTCTGTAAGTGTATTACCTTCTGAGTGACATAGATGAAATTCAGCAGCGATCTATTAAATTCTTGTGGCACTGAAAGCATTATACTAGTCTCTTGAGGTGTGATCAATGAATTCATCATAGCACCTGTGCTCTGAGAGCTGGCTTTCTAGAGGGAGGACTATGGAGTCTATAAGTTAAAACTAATGCTAAAAACCCAAATAATATAAGAGTTCCTCATTTGTTCACTTTTTCAAGTTTTAGTGGTGCATATTTGGCATGCCATAAATAAGGGAGTGGAAAGTTGTAGAGCAGTGGTTTTCAAACTATGTTCCATGGTACCCCAAGGGTTCCCAGAGATGCTTTGGAGGGATAGGCCAACCAAGCATTTCCACTTTAGTCAAAGCAACTGTGCTTTTGTGTTTCATGGCATTGTTAATAAAGTTTCTCTTGAAAAGAAGATTTCATTGCTCTAAAAAAAAAAGATTTGAATAACTACTAATTTAGAGAAATATTCCCTTAGAAAAGCAAAAGAGGGGAGATAATTAGTGGAGGTAAAGAATAGCAACATAAAAGGACACCTGAGATTTAAATTAATTTTTTTGTGTTTAGAAGGATAAACTTCAAAAATATATGAAAATACTTAAATATTGATTTTTAGGCTGTTAGATAAAACTTTAACAGTTTTATCTAAATTCATAAAGGTCCCTACTGAAAGAAGTTTTTTATGATTGGGAAGTCTAATAAACTTTTATAGTTTTGAAGAAAAAATTTTAATTTGTCTAGCTTTTTTGGCCTCTTAGAATAAGTTTGCTTTTGCTTGGAGCATCATCCAAGGGTGTATGCAGAATGTCTGTAGTCTAAGCAGAACCTGCACTCCATAGCTCTTCTCTTGAGAAGCCTTTCCTTTACCCTACTCCTTTGACTCAGCCATGACCCGAAGTTTCTCACTCCTTCGTTAAGTCTGTAATTAGCTGTTTCACAAACCTTAGGCTGCAGACAAAATTAATGTCCCTTATTCTCTTGCCTCTCAGATTGTAACTTTCCTCCGTTGGTTATATCCTCATTCTACCACCCTCCAAAGCCCAGATCAGATACTTGCTTGATTCCCACTTCCCAGCCTAATGTAATATTCTCACCTTGAAATTTTCACAAGATGTTACCTGCCATTCTATCTTGTATTATGGTTTTATTTTATTTATTTATTTATTTATTTATTTATTTATTTATTTATTTATTTATTTATTTATTTTTTGTATTATGGTTTTAGATTGTAAGTTCTTTGAATCCCAATAGTGCCCCTCCATACCTTGGACATTGTAGGTGTTCAGTTAATGCTTGGTTAAATGAATATATGATCAAATATCAGAATTTTTTTCATTATTCATTCTCTCTCTTTGAGCTAGTTTGACCTCCATGACCTTAAAAAATTCCAGAAAAGAAGTAACTGTAGATTATATTAAGACTAGTGGCCCAGTGCATGAAATTCATGCACGGGCCGAAACCGGTTTGGCTCAGTGGATAGAGCGTCGGTCTGTGGACTGAAGAGTCCCAGATTCGATTCCGGTCAAGGGCATGTACATTGGTTGCGGGCATGTCCCCAGTGGGGGATGTGCAGGAGGCGGCTGGTCGATGTATCTCTCTCATCAATGTTTCTAACTCTCTATCCCTCTCCCTTTCTCTCTGTAAAAAATCAATAAAATATATTTTTAAAAAAATTCATGCATGGGTGTGTGTGTGTGTGTGTGTGTGTGTGTGTGTCCCTCAGCCCAGCCTGCACCCTCTCCAATCTGGAATCCCTCTCGCAATCCGGGACTGCTGGCTCCTAACTGCTCATCTGCCTGCCTGCCTGATTGCCCCTAACCGCTCTGCCTGCTGGCCTGCTCACCCCCAACTGCCCCCCCCCCCCCGCCAGCCTGCTCGTCTCCAACTGACCCCCCGCGACCGGCTGGCTCGCCCCCACCTGCCCTCCCCCCACTGGCCTGCTCACCCCAAACTGCCCCCCTGCTGGCCTGCTCACCCCCAATGGCCTGATCACCCACAACTGCCCTCCCCTCTTGGCCCCTAACCACCTCTACCTTGGCCCCGCCACCATGGCTTTGTCCATAAGAATGTCCGGAAGGTCTCCTGGAAGGTCTCCCAGTCTAATTATCATATTACCCTTTTATTAGCATAGATTGAGGTGTGGTGCATGGGTGGGGGCTGGCTGGTTTGCCCTGAAGGGTGTCCCGGATCAGGGTGGGGTTTCCCTTGGGGGGCGGGGCGGCCTGGGCGAGGGGCCTGTGGTGGTTTGCAGGCCAGCCACGCCCCCATTGGGGTGGGGGTCCCCACTGGGGATGGTGCCAGCCTAGGCAAGGGGCTGGGGCAGTTTGCAGGCCAGCCATGCCCCCATGGGGTGAGGGTCCCTGCTGGGGGGGCGTGGCCAGCCTGGGTATGGGGCTGAGGGCCGTTTTCAGGCTGGCCACGCCCCCCATCAGGGACCCTCACCCCATGGAGGCATGGCCAGCCTGGGTGAGGGGATGAGGGCTGTTTGCAGGCCCCTCCCTCAGTGGCCAGCCCGGGCTACCCAAGCCTTCCTCGCTCAGGCTGGCTCCATGGCCACCGCCCACAGGCCCCTCCTTTGGCAGCTGGCCCAGGTGGGTGGGAAGCTTGGCCTCCTCCGTCGCCAGGGGTGACCCAAGCCTCCTGCCTGCTCTGGCTGGTTCCGTAGCCGCTGACATATTTGTCCCACTAATTTGCATACTCACTCCTGATTGGCTGGTGGGCATCGTGAAGTGACAGTCAATTTACATATTTCTCTTTTATTAGTGTAGATAACAAGAATAGGAGCTGAGTATAGCTTTCCCCCCATACTTTAATACCTCCTAAGATATATTCTCTTCTTGGATTTGTTATGTCTATACTAGTATACTTACCCTTCAAGGCTCTGAGGGGAAAGACTGCTGAAAACATACTTTGGAGTGCAGTGTTCCTCATATTTTTTCTTTCTGTTTGTCTATGGGACCAGGAGCCAGGCTGGTACAGACCTGGGCCAGGTATTTGTGTGGGAGCTTAGAGCACCCAAATAGGAAAGAGGGATAAAGTTATTATAGGATGCCTTACATACCCCTCTCCTGCTGTGCTGCTTGTAACAGTTTACTGCCTTGCTTTGCTTTTCAGCTCTTATAAACTTGAAGAAAGGATACCTCTTCATGTATAATCTTGTGCAATTCTTGGGATTCTCGTGGATGTTTGTCAACATGACTGTGCGGTTCTTTATCCTGGGAAAAGGCAAGTACCAAATTTTAACACTAGTTTTCTTTTTTTAGTAGATTGGCCCACTACTCATCAAAGGTAATACTCTTTGCCTTTGGTATTAATATTAAACCCCCATATTTGTATAGTACTCCATGCTTTTCATTGTAGTTTCATATCTTCTATTTCCCATGGTCTCTGAAACAGATGGGTTAATATTCCATCTCGTTAGCTGGTGAGGAAACAGGTTTAGAGATGGCCAAAGAAATGGTCCCTGTCCACACAGCTACCATCCCTTTCTCTATTCACTACATGATAGTTTATAACTAAAGAAATTGATGTGGTACTTCTAATGCCAGAGTTATGCAAGTCCAAAAGGGATCTTATCCTTTTTGAGTCTAAATAGATTCTCAACTGAGCTGTTCTAAAAATGAATGAAAAGACTATTATAAAGATATTAGTTCTTGATAAATTAGTTTGCATGTTTAACAGAATTCTGGCTAAAGTAAATGACAATAGAAAATATTTGAGAATGTGATCTAAAGTATTATGAAATTTTATTGTGAATAATAGATAATAAAATTATCTATTTTATTATCTATTATTAGATAATAAATAAGGGGAAGAAAGGTAATGGGAGAGGACTTTCTCCACCTGATCTAAAAGAATCTATATATATAAAAGGCTAAGCGAGCGTCAGACTATCCTACTGGTAGCTATGACACACACTGACTGCCAGGGGTAGATGCTCAGGGGTAGATGCTCAACGCAGGAGCTGACGAGCTGCAGTGACTTGGAGCGGCGGTTCTCAGGTGACACACCCTGAGATCAGAGAGGAGGGAGCCCAGTTCCGGGGTGTATCACCTGAGAACTTCCCTCTCTCAATCGGGGATCCCTTGGGGGATGTTGGAGAGCCTGTTTCAGCCTGATCCCTGAAGGCCAGGCCGAGGGACCTCATCTGCTGGAGGGACCCTGCTCACTCTGCAGATGCCCTTCGAGCTGCTGCGCCACCCCAGGTACACCTGGCCGGGGAGGGACTGTGGGAGGTTGGCTCCAGGGTGTGTCCAGCCCCTCTCACCCAGTCCTGCCCTTCCAGCCACCTTCTAATTAATGTCCTTTCAATGTGCACGAATCTGTGCACTAGGGCACTAGTGATAATTAAAATAGTACGGTCTTAGTGTAAGAACAGACTAATCAGCAGAGCAGACTAGGTGGCCTAGGAATAGTTCTTACATTATATACACACCTCAATTATATATGATAAAGGAATCATAAATCAATGGAAAGGGAAATATTATCTAATACTTTTTTATTGGATAAATATTTCCAAGGAAAATTGATTAGGTTTGGGCACATGAAGGAACAAGGACACTGACTCTTCTCCTTCACACTGAAAAATACATTCGCTCAAAGGACTTAAGAATTATTTATCAAAAAGTTAAACCATAATTGAAGATATAAGTAAATATTTATAAAAATCTCATGTGGAATGTTAGGCCTTTCTAAGCTTAAAAGTGTTGAAAGAATCATAAAGGAAAAGGTCAATATATTTGACTACAATAAAATACCTAAATTCCTGTATATCTGATAACACCCCAGCCAAGATAGCATTAAAGATTAAAAGTATATTGAGATTAGTAGCATGGGGATAGAGGGTGGTGGAAAATTGCAACAAAATACCAATAAAGATCGATTTCTTTACATATAAAGAACTTGTACAAATTACTTTAAATATGTGAAAACTCCACCGAATAGATAAACTATAAAGTATGTCTACAAAAGTCATAAGAGGAACTAAAACTAATTTAATATACAGAAAAAAATTTTTTAACAGTAATGATGAAGAAAATAATACTTTTTTATTATCAATTTACAAAGTTTTAAAAAATACCTAAATCAAGAGGACATATGCTAAAATAGACACACCAATGGCTACTGTGAAGGTACGTAATTACAACTCTTGGGAAATAGTTTGGCAAAGTGAATGAGGAGCCTTAACTGTTCATATCCTTGGAACCTGGTAATTTCACTTCTAGAACTATGCTCTAAAGAAAGAACTGAAACTGCAAGAGAAGCTTTTTCAAAAAGATAGACAGACATCATGGCATTATTTATATTAGTGACAGATTAGAAGCTACCTAAATGTTCAGTGAGGAATTGGTTTAGAATATTTCCTCATTGGAATGTTGTGAAACAAATATAAAGTATTTGAAGAGTTTGTAATAACATGTAAAAATACTGATAATGGCCTAAATAAATAACATAAATTTAATCTTCCAATTAGTTCACACCCATATAAAAAGGTGAAAATGAACCAATACACACAAAAAGATTGGGAGGAAATGCACCATTTTCAAATCGTTTGAATGTGGATAATTTAAAACATTTCTTCATTTTGTAAAATAAAAAGGAGTATAAATACAAGTACAATGGAAAAATACAAACTCTGTTTAAAGAGGAAAAAAAGTCCTGTCGACTGTTTTCCTTCTTCACTCCTAAATTTTTTCATCTGAGGTTTGTAGAAGATGTATTGTAGTTGCGTCTAGAGTCATTTGAAAGAAGTGCATGTTTTTCCAGCCTTCTTAACACCTTGGAATTCTGCAAATCACAGGTTAAACCAACATAGTTGGATTGATTCTGAGTGTTGCTGTGCAAGCCTGCTGGCCTGATGCAGTTCAAAAGCTGCTAAGTATCTGGGTCATGTGTTAAAGTAAGCTGCATGGATTTGTAATTTCTATTTTGGCTCTGAGCCTCTTCCTAACCACCTGCTGGTTTAATTCTTCCCTTATCAGTTCTCAGAGAAGAGTTGGGGCCTAGCACCCAGAGTCCTAGCTTTTGCAATTTTCTCCTTTTGAATAAAGGATGTTGATGAATGGCAGATTCCACACATGTACTTGTTTTTTCATGTAATCATGTATTTGCTAAACTTCATATGCTCAGGAAACAGCAGTAGACTCTTGGGCTTATGTAGAAACTTGTTTGAGCTTGCCTAGCTCTCTATTAAGTAATACTTTTTATTAAATCAATTTTTACTTTTTTTTCTAATTATAAAAATGTGTTAATTACAGAAGAAATCAGAAAATAAAGACTTAAAACAAAAACTCTACCATAATCCCAACTACGAGAGCAGCAGATTCTTGGCTCCTTGGTTCTTGTCACCTTTCCCACAAAGCTTCCTTGGGAACAATTCCTAAAGTGGAATTGTGAGTTTAAAGGACAAATTGTTTTTAGGGATTTTGATGTATAATGCCCAGAAAGAGTATATACTATTTAATACTACCACTGTTTAAATCCATATTCTACTCACATATGAGAGCCTTTTCCTATTTTCAAAAAATTTTTTTTCAAATTATAAAATTAAATGTGCTGATTTTAAAAAGTTTGTAAAATGGGGGAAAACAGGAGTAAAGGTGTAGGAGAAGGAAAGGAGGTTGATAAGCCGTTGTCCATCATTATTAATATTACCACACAATGCCTCTTAGTCTTTTTTCTTCCTACAGTTAAAAATCATCATCATCATGTATGTATATACAATTTTGCATCTTATTTTTAAAAACAATATTATAAGCATTTTAATGTTACTAATATTCTTTATAACTATCATTTTAGAAATCAGATTTCTATTCCTGAATTGAATCAAAGATCAATTTCCCGCCCTGACCGGTTTGGCTCAGTGGATATAGCGTCGGCCTGCAGACTCAAGGGTCCCGGGTTCGATTCCGGTCAAGGGCATATACCTTGGTTGCGGGCGCATCCCCAGTGGGAGGTGTGCAGGAGGCAGCTGATCGATGTTTCTCTCTCATCGATGTTTCTGACTCTCTATCCCTCTCCCTTCCTCTCTGTAAAAAATCAATAAAATATATTTAAAAAAAAAAGATCAATTTCCCATAAAATCAGAGGCAAAGCCCAGAAGACCTAATTTTCATTTACCATATGCCAAGTCTTAAGTCACAACTTTCTAAGTATGAGTTTTAACTTTCTAAGTTTGAGCTTTAAATTTCTCATTTTATAAAGGAGAAATGCCACTTAAAGTGAATCCCCTTCTCAACGATACCAGAATTTACATTGTAAATGTAAAAAAAAGATTTGATGGGGATTTTGTCTTGAAAAAGGGGCATTTAAAATTATGAAAATAATTTATGTAGCAAAATTTAAATTATAATTTTGCATTAATTTTTTTCAAAGAAAAGAATTAGTCAGATTTTGAACTGCATATTGATGGAATTTTTCTGGTAAAATTATGTATCAGCAATATATATACCATTCTTCATTTCACATTTGACTTTGCAGCAAGATTGTAAAATGATTCATTTCTGCAAAAATACTTCAGAGGTTTTCTTCAATTTTGGCAAGGACCTCTTTTATTCATCATTATTTAAATCACTCCCTTTGAGGCTCCTACAGTGTCCTCTTTGTTGGTAGCTGTCCTAACTCTGCTAGATCCTCGGAAGCACTACTTGGATTTAATAAGCAGCCAAGAATCCTAAACTTTCTGCAATGTGTAGGACAAACAATTGTCCTCGCCAAAATGTCATGGGTGGCCTGGCTGAGACACACTGCAAAGAGGAATGTGGGAATGCAGGGTGTGAGGTGAGGATCAGTTTGAGAAGTGAAGGATTTTATATTATGGACCACTCAGAATTGATACCACATTTGCTGACCCCATATAAGCAATAACTGTTATTTTAAATTATTATATAATACCCATGAAGTAATATACTATAGTTTACTCAAACTCCCCATACTCTTAAACATTCAGACAGCTTCTACTTTAATGTACTTAGAAATGTTTCAGAGAGCAACCTTGTTTCTAAAGTTTTTTTCTCTCTTCATTTTAGACTTTTTTTTAGTTAGGATAGATTCTCAGAATAAGAATAATTAGGATTAAATATATAAGCACAATTAAAGTTTTTGAAAGTTAATTTTATTCAATATTCTTGTACTTCTATGTATGATTATACAATTTTTGAGATTTTAAAAGGCTGGATTGCATTCAATGAGATACAGTTTTAGCTTTAAATTAAATTAGATAATGGATCTGAAAAGAATTATTGTGTGCTTGATACATAGATCTTTCAGGATATAATAACTGAATGAAGTCTAGGTGTGCTTCTTTCCTTTGCTTTTTAAAATGAGAAGTGCTACAGGTTTATGTGTTGACTTTGTGGAAACCAATAGAGTTGACTTCCATGATTCTGCAGGCCTGCTTTCTTTCAGCGTAGTTGGTTATTAAACTTGAATCTGACTGGATATTTATTTTACCTTTCTTAAAATTCCTTTCATTTAAGGCGTTATATAGTTTGAGAAATAATCCTGTTGTAATTTTCCAGCTCATTTGCCCTTAATGTATTTTTGTTCCATAGAGTCCTTCTATGACACATTTCACACCATAGCTGACATGATGTATTTCTGCCAGATGTTGGCGGTTGTGGAGTCTATCAATGCAGCAATTGGAGTCACTAAGTCACCAGTGATACCTTCTGTTATCCAGGTATTAAATAGTTGATCTCTAGGGTGGGGAATGAAAGAGTTTAGTGTTTATTTAGTAGTTATGCCACTGAGAAGTCTCAATTAGTAAAAATACCTATTGGCATAGGAAAAGCATTGTTTTATCTGAACAAGGAGGAAAAATTTAAGCCTCAGGAATATTTTTAAAAATATATATATTTTATTTATTTATTTATTTACAGAGAGGAAGGGAGAGGGAGAGAGAGTTAGAAACATCTATGAGAGAGTAACATCGATCAGCTGCCTCCTGCACACCCCCTGCTGGGGATGTGCCCACAACCAAGGCACATGCCCTTGACCGGAATCAAACCTGGGACCCTTCAGTCCACAGGCCGACGCTCTATCCACTGAGCCAAACCAGTTAGGGCAGGAATATTTTCCAAAGTAAACTTTTGCCATTTCATTATAACATCTTTATGAAATCACAGTTATACAAAGAGCTGTAAAACTAGGGAAACTTGATTCTCAGGCAGCGGCAGAAAATCCTACCCTCATTCTTCTTAGATAGAGACATGCTTGGTCTCCTCCCACCTTGGGTGAATAAAGGCAATCTAGTACCTCGGAACTCTTTTTACTTTGGACTTGCATATATGAAGGTGGCTCTTCTAACTTGTATGGAGATCCCTCCTCCTAATACATCTATGTAATTTCCAATATTTGGAAGATTGTTACCAGAAATGGAGCAGCAAAGCCTTTCTTCATTCTTTCTGTTTCCTAATTGTGCAATCACGTACCATTAAATACCACCTACCCAGACACGGGGGACCAGGTGATTATTGGTTAGTCTTTCCTGGAGTAGTTTTTATGATTCTACCCTTTTGTGGTATAGCAACTCTGGCATGCTAATAGTATCAGTTGCATGGTAAAAGGTGTTAATACAGTAGCCTTGTTATTTCTAGGTTTTCTGCCCTTGGAAAGAGTCTGCTTGGTTTAGTTTAAAAAATAAAAAGGGGAGCCGAAACCGGTTTGGCTCAGTGGATAGAGCGTCGGTCTGCGGGCTGAAGGGTCCCAGGTTCGATTCCGGTCAAGGGCATGTACATTGGTTGCGGGCACATCCCCGGTGGGGGGTGTGCAGGAGGCAGCTGGTCGATGTATCTCTCTCATCGATGTTTCTAGCTCTCTATCCCTCTCCCTTTCTCTCTGTGAAAAATCAATAAAATATTAAAAAAAAATAAAAAAAAAATAAAAAGGGGATAGTGATTGACTTACTAATATGGAATAATATTTTTTTGTATATCAGTGACTAGTACACATAAGCATTAGGGTAGAATTTCTAGGGCAAGATGGATGGGACAGGTTCAGTATCCCATTGCATGGGTCCAGCAGGTTCCATTCACATAGGATACAATGTGAATGAAGCCTCCCGGAGCTGGGCAGTGCCACGTGCTTCTATGTGGATGAATCTTGAGAACTTAACATCGAGTAAGAAGTAAGTTACAGAATAATATACGTACAATAATTTCAGCACATTAAAAAACAGGCAGAGTGAAACAGTATACTGCATAGGAATACATACGTAAGTAGTGAGCCTATAAAGAAAAACAGTGGAATGGTTAACACAAGACAGTAGTTACTTACCAGGCGGGAGAGAGAATGCCATACTGGTAATGTTCCATTTCTTAACTTGGGTTATGCAGACATAAGTGTTCATTCGTCAGTATCCTTTAAACTGTTTGTGTATTTTTACACACACACACACACACACACACACACACACACACACATACATTTACATACACACACATACTCACTTATCCAGAAAGACTGGTTTGGACATTTAACTTGTTCCAAAACTGGAGCAAAGGATTAAACCAGTTGAGCTCAATCTTTTTCTATTTACTTTGAACTTAGTGGGGTTAGGTTTCAGATAACTCATGTATATGGTTTTTTAAAATATATTTTTAAATTTTTTCTCTCTTTTGGATCCTTTTAATAGCTTTTTGGAAGAAATTTCATTTTGTTTATCATCTTTGGCACTATGGAAGAAATGCAAAACAAAGCCGTGGTTTTCTTTGTGTTTTATATGTGGAGCACAATTGAAATTTTCAGGTGGGTAGAAATGCTAGGATGGTGTTTGAATGCTTCTCCTTTGGATCAGCTCTCTTCTTGAGAGAGTGGCTGTCTTACCCAGAGTCTCATTTGGTTTGGGATTAAGGATCCACCTGTGGAGAGTATAGCTGCAGCTATGTGCTCTGCAAAAGTGAGGCAGAGTTGTTGTTTTTTTAAGCCGTCATTGGATCGTAGTGCCAGCCTGGGCCCTGGGGAGCAGGAGAGACCCTGGGCCCTGGGGAGCAGGAGAGAAATGAAAAGACCCATCTTACCCTTCAGGATCTTGCTGTCTTGGTGGGAAGAGAAAAATCCATGAACGGGCTGAAAAAACCTGGGGTTGAAGGAGCAATCCAGGTTGGATGGGACTAGTGAAGACTAACCTTCTAAAAGGGATGGTAAAAATGAATCTGTTACTATAAGATTTCTGAAGTTTAAATGACCTCTTACCTGCTTCTTCCATCCCCAGTTATCAATAAAATAATAATTTTTAAAAACCCAATTAAAGTAGGTGTATTCTTCTCTACCAGACCATATATATTCTATAAGTGATTTGAGGCTAAAGGTCTTTGGTGGTATGCTTAAGTATAGTTAATTTTGATAGCATTTGTTTATCCAGAGATAAAGTGCCGTCAATGTGTCTGTCAGCCTTACCTACTTGGAATGTCGATCAGAACTAGGAATAAAGCCAAAAAACTTATCATCCATTCCACATACTCAACTATTTCAGAGAGGGTTCCTTTGAGACCTACACTTAGTCTGTCTTTAAAGAGAGTTCACATCCTTTGAAGGTGGCAGGAGCATGATGGGAGTTTGTGGGTAGATAGCCCAGGATTATACTTCTGTTCTGAAGAAGATGTGTGGCTAATTGTGAAATGGTTCTGTTTGAATGATGTTCTAGGGTTACTTTCAGAACCTGAAGTGGCTTTCAATATCTGAATTCCTTATTTCCAATAGGTACCCCTACTACATGCTTTCCTGCATTGACATGGATTGGAAAGTGCTCACATGGCTTCGTTACACTGTGTGGATTCCTGTATATCCGCTGGGATGTTTGGCAGAAGGTACTTTCAGGAACTCTGTTTTATAGCTTAGCTCCAGGGGCTAGCTTCGCCAATAGGCCAGCTCTTTCTTCCTCCCTCTGCCAGCCTTAGTCAATCTGTGGAAGTTGGACTTTTCAAGATTATCTTTCTAGTGGCTTCCTTCCATAATACTCCTGGTATCCAGACTGTTCCAGGGATGTGGCACATTTGGGAGCTGGTGGTCATGCTTCCTATTTCTATGGTAGTTTTAATTTTCCAAAGCAGGTTCATATTTTTATTTTACTGTTTTTTTGTGTGTTTTTTTTATTGATTTTAGAGAGGAAGTGAGAGGGAGAGATAGAAACACCAGTGTTGGGAGAGAATCATTGACCAGCTGCCTCCTACACCCCCCTACTGGGGATTGAGCCTGAAATCTGGGCATGTGCCCTGATCAGGCATCAAACTGTGACATCCTGGTTCATAGGTCAGTGCTCAACCACTGAGCCACACTGGGTAGAGCAGGTTCATATTTATGACTTAATTTTATTCTGACCAACAACTAGTGGTAGGGATTTTTCTCTCCATTTTATAGAATAGGAAACTGAAGCTGTGTTAGCAAATGGTTGTTCCTCATTCAACTTCGGTGTCAGCTTGGAGGCTAATCTCTTAGGAAAATTAGGGGGAAAAGAAGAGGCATAAGCCCTCTGTGCAAAAGGAGGAAGAAGCATTTTCAACAAACCCATAACTGAAACTCGGAGGAGTTAGAAGGTGCTGTCGCTAGATGTGACTGTGCTTTATTTGCTTCTAACAAGTTCTTGTTTCTGCTTTCAGCTGTCTCAGTGATCCAGTCCATTCCAGTGTTCAACGAAACAGGGAGATTCAGTTTCACATTGCCATATCCCATGGAAATCAAAGTTAGATTTTCCTTTTTTCTTCAGATTTATCTTATAATGTTATTTTTAGGTAAGTATTGGTTCTGTAATAGACTTTTTCCTCTCACTTCATTAGAGTGTAGAGCTAAATGATTCAAACTTTTAAAAGTCTTTAGGAACCTTATTTCCAAAAGAGTAGTATAGAGTTAGAGAAAGATTGCTTTGCAGAACAGACGCCCTAGGAGAATATGCTCTGTATGGGAAGTATTTCTTCCCATATCTCCAGTGATTATCTTTCTTGAAGTACTCTTGGTTATTGGGAACTGACTGTTAAACATATATTTTATGTTTAAAACAATGTCAGAAGCTCTTTTAAAATAGAATAAGCAGCTCATTTTACTTTTACTAATTTCATTAGCACATTCCTTATCCAGAGTTTACAGGAGTGGTAGTACAACTGGTAGCAAGAAGGAAGAACAGCCGAGATGTCATAAAGCTTTCTACCTAACAATAGGAGGCTTCCCTGCTCGGCATGTAAAACCTGCTTGCTTATTTATTAATTTACTTTTACATAAAATAGAAATTGTTGCCTTAATTCATAAAAACTAAAAGAAGGGAAAATATGTAAACCTAAATTATTGCAAATTATGAGAGATTTATAAGCCTTCCTAACTATAAAGACTATTTACTTTAGGTAAAGTTCTAATACATTTTAACATAATTTATGTATTTATTCCTGCTTTAGTTCACAAAAGTCTTGAGGTGGCCCTAAATAAGTATGGCTCTCTGGTATCCTAGTAACAGAGGATGTGACAGCAAGATAGTATATTAGGTATCTATTGTTGTGTGACAAATTACCCCAGAATTTAGCAGTCTGAGACCACAAACATTTATCCTCTCACATGGTTTCTGAGGGTCAGGAAGCAGCCCAGTTGGGTGACCCGGCTCAGGGTCCCTCATGAGGTTTCAGTCAAGTGGTCAGCTCAGCTGGTGCTAGTTTCTGCGGACTTGACTGGGGCTGGAGGATCTGTGCCAAGCTCACTCACGTAGTTGTGGACAGAAAGCTTGTTTCTAGCTGCAGTACTTCTCCCTGTGGCTGCTCATGACATGGCTTCCCCCAGAGCAAGTGATCGAGAGACAGAAGCCACACTGCCTTTTAAAAAATTTATCTATTGATTTAATTTTTGATTGTAATGTGCTTGACATACTGTATAAATTTAAAGTGTACAACATATTGATTTGATACATCTATACATTGTAACATGATTGCCATTGCGGTGATAATAGCACCTCTATCTCCACACTTTTATAACCTAATCGCAGAAGTGACATACCGTCACTTTTTCCATATTCTGTTGGTTACATGAGACCTACCTAGTAAAGTGTGGGAGGGGACACACAGGGTATGAAATACTAAGAGGTGTAGGGACCACTGGGGACCATCTTGGAGGCTGGCTACCACAGTCACTGAGAGGAAGACCACAAAAAGTAAACCCAAGAAGCCAGAAAGCCCAGCGGCCTTGGTCACTTAGTATCAGGGAGAAGAGACCTGCACTTTGGGATAGCGCACATGGCAGAAGCAGTTAATAGTACAACTTACGGGTGTAGGTCATTTGCTAAAGATTAAATTTTATTCCATTTCTTATTTTCTATTTCAGAACAGGTATAATACGTTTCAGAAAGATTTCTAACCAAAAGTGTTAAAATAGTTGGGCAGTTGAAGGGACTAAGCTTCAGTTTGGAAAATGCACTCATTAAGAGCTCTTCACCTCTGTTACTGGATAAACCTACTGTTACTGTAATTAGGCTCCACGAGGTGGGCATACTGAAAGGGTTAAAGAGGAATAAATACTGGAAAGGCCTTAAAATATTTTACTGAAAAATAAGGGTAGAAGTATTTTAATGTGCATTAACAGTAGTGGCTTTTTCATGTTGCTTATGTTGTACACTCTTAATTTTCAAGGTTTTATACTCATATCTAGTTTGCCTACAATGAATATGCAGTTGTTCTTATTCTTCACAATGAAATAAATCCTAAATCTGCATAATTTAGAAGCAGTAATAACAACCAGTTACATTTGTATATAGATCAAAGTGCTTTTCTAAACCTGTGTTCTCACAATCAGTCTGTAAAATAAGTGTTTTTAACTCTGCTGCACAATGAGGAAACTGAAGTGAGGCTAAGCCATAGTGATCAAGTAGAACTGAAATTGGTTCTTTCTGACTGAAATCCTGTGTTGTTTTAAAAAAATATATATTTTTATTGATTTTAGAGAGGAAGGGAAAGGGAGAGAGAAATAGAAACATCAAAGATGAGAGAGAATCATTGATTGGCTGCCTCCTGCATGCTCCACACTGGGGATCAAGCCCACAACCTGGGCATGTGCCCTGACTAGGAATTGAACCGTGACCTTCTGGTTCATAGGTTGATGCTCAACCACTGAGCCATGCTGGCCAGGCTGAAATCCTGTATTTTCTAATTGAGAAGATCGTGCTTCCTAGAAAAGTATCCCACACCTTTTAAACTATTGCTTAATACAGGTTATTGCATAGCCTTGAATTAGAAATCGGGTTGTTTCTATACTTCAGATTTGTGTATTTTATGTAAGTCTTACTTGAAAAGAAATTGGGAAAAAATATTGTGAACTCCAATTAAGGAAATGTTTAGGGATATTGATGTCTGTAACTTTCACTGAAAAACACAAAAAATGAGATGGGAATGGGTATGTGATAAAAAAATGTAATAGAGTTAAAGTTTAAATCTCGATGGTATTTACTGTACAACCATTTAATCTTTTTTGTATGTTTGATAATTTTCATAATAAAATATGGGAGAAAGTGGAATTGTAAACCCACTGGGAGAAAACTGAGTGGTCTCTGGTGCATTGTTACTAACTTATTATTGAATCGTACTTCCTGAGCAGCTGCAGTAAGTACAGAGAGGTATGAAAAACAGCCAACTAGAGTGTCCCTGTCCAAGAGCTTCTGGTTATAAACAGGACAAAAATTCTCATGTCTAATTGGCCTCTTTTCTTTTTCAGGGTTATACATAAATTTCCGTCACCTTTATAAACAGCGCAGGCGGCACTATGGACAAAAAAAGAAAAAGATCCACTGAAAAGAGATTTAGAAGACTTCTTAACATGTAGACTTTTGAGCCTAATCTATAATTCTTACAGTTTTACCTTCTTATACTGATGTAAAAGTTTTTTTAAAGTTAAATGATTAAATTCTCAGTAAGGCTATCTTCCCTTTTCCCCAGTTACATCCTGAATTTATTGTATTATCTTAGTGTAGTACTTGCATGATATCTGATGACAGGTTTGTTCTTTTGTAATCTATTAGTGACATCAGACTCAGCCCTGTCCCCACCCACTCCATGTCCAGTCATTCTGTTTCACACAAGCCAGAGATTTCATCAGCGCCCTGAACCTACTAGGTACTGGCCTTTCTTACAGCTGGAATGTGTTCTTTTCAGCTATTGATTGTGGAAGAAAAACAAGACTGTTTTTGCTTTATCGGAGGCTATGAAAGTGACCTAGGCAGGACCTAATATATTCTGTACCCAAAAGGTTACTTAATAAGTGTAGTGGCATTGATTTTTTGAAAATCTGTTTGACTCAGTCACTGATAAAACATTTGAGTCCAAGTGGGCCTCAAGCATCCATATTACCTCTGAATTTTTTGGCCTCTCTAACGATATCTGTTACTATACAGTACTTACCTGTGTGGACACAGAATGATTTGAGAGAAACCAGTCAGAACCTTGGAACACCATGATCACTTACTTCATTCCAAGATAAATCAGAACTATTTTCAACTTTAAAGAAAGATGAAATACTAGTTAGAAAATAATGAGATTATAAGAGTTCCAACACCAAATGGTTAAAGGGGTCAGAAGGGTCAAACTGGCCACAAGACAGCTGTCTGCAATGCAGCCTGTAGCGAACTGGAAACACTGGAGTAGGCCAGTCTGAACACACCTGCAAAACTGCCTTAGGCTGTGCCCAAACATAAAAAACTCCAGCTTCTCTCCCCTGACCTGGGTAAGTCCATTTGTGTACCTGTCAGAGTACGTGGTGGGGTGTCTGTTTTTTAGTAGACCTCAAAACACCTGCTTTTATTCTGCTGTTTCACTTCTGAAGTTGGACAGTGAACAGAGAACACTGGCTAGAGAACCACCAGCTGGTCCATTAACACAGGTCCTGGCAGGAAACCCACCAACAGAGGAACTGAAAAAAATCTAGGCATTATGAAGTTTGGCCATTGTCAAAAACATCCATTTCTTCCACATTCCAAGCAAAATGTGTTAGAAGTAATGCTTGTATGAAAGAATTTAAGGAACGATTGCTCAATTGTGCTATTCCCATTGTTCCTGGGGGAAAAGGGGACTAAATGAGCTATGCTGTTTCTCTGAGCCCAAGATGGAAACTTGGTTTGACCTAAAAACATATGATTAACATAGGCTGGCTGATTTTTTTACAAGTTCATTGCACTGAAGGATATTTTGCATGTCTGTATCTTCTGTCAATACTTGTTTGTATTAATTTCTGATATTCTTTCACCTGAGTTTGTGTGTAATTAGGCAGATCAGCTTTGCAGCAGATTATGCTGCATCTGTGGCAGAATCTTACATTCTTACAAGCCTTTTTGTTGCTGTCTGAGAAAACAAAAGATTGTGTATTTCTATTAAACATTTACAGTCAAAAGCCCAACGTGTTTAAAGATCACTTATTTACTCTAATGGTCTTTAAATTGTTAGTGATAAAGTCCTTTTTCAAGGCAAAATATTATTAAACCAAAAGTGGATGCTCAGGTTGAAGCCTGAGGAAGTAATACTTTAGGCCAGCGGTCGCCAACCTTTCGGATCTCATGGACCACCAGTGGTCTGCGGACCACCAGTTGGTGACCGTTGCTTTAGACGGTCCACAGAGCAATTTGAAAAGCACTGATAATATAAAAACCTAGAGAAGCTATAGGACTTGCGCAATGGCATGAAGCTAGGGGATGAGTTGGAAGGGGAGCTGACTGCAGTGACCTGTCAGAATCTACCTGAATGGAACGTGGCATAGGCAATGAGACCTAACAGGTGTCAGAAACAAGGAAGTCAGTATGGAACCCAAGGAACCCTCATGATTTATGAATCTGCCACATAGAAAGCCGAAATTGTATCCAGATAGGACAGACCAAAACACAAAGACTCATTAATTTACCAGTGAAACCTTTTATAGAAAATCAAATACTTTTTCATTAAAAAACAAACCTTGAATGGGAATAATTTTATACATTTATGGTTGCTATTTAAAAGTCTGTATCTCAAGACATACCAAAAGCACCTAAGTGAAAGAAAGTTTTGCCCAAGTTCTAAGAAAAGTTCCAAACCTTAGTGGTGCAGGGCTTGTCCTTAGCTAGACCCAGACAGTCTGGGTTGCTCATTCCAAGGGCAGAATCTTGAAAATGTCCTTATGATTGAGAGAAGAGAAGATGCCTTTCAGAAAGCCAGAGGGCCCCTGTGGGTTAGGTTTCCTGAGGAAGGGGAAGAGCTCTGTACCCATCACACCTTCAAGCTTCTCAGAAGATGTACCCATCACAGGAGCAACTTGTCTTGGGCTGAAAGACTGAGCCTAGAAAGCTAAGGTCAAAGCCCTAGACTGTTGCAGTGGTGCTTCTGAGGCAGCCTCCGGTGGCTGTTGCAGAGGTGGACACTCTGGAGAAGTTTTTACCCTAAATCATTTGGACTTAAATGAAAAAGAAGGAAGGCCCCCAAAGTCAGCTTTACATTCGTTCAGTGCTGCTCCCAGAGAAGTCTGTCTGCAAAGGTGTGATGTTGTGGTCATAGCCAGCGTACTCGGAGGTGCCAGTACTGGCCAGCTTGAGCTGCTGGGCAGCGTGGGTCAGCTGGAACGCTGCATCGGGGTGGGCTGTGTCGGGCAGCAGCGTGCACTCCCTTTCCAGCATGTCAGCCACCCCTTTGAGCAGGTCCAGGAAACCAAAGGCCAGGGCAGCCTTTCGTAAACGGTTCAGTTCCTGAAATAAGATAAAAAAACATGAATGTTCCTAAAATGCAATTTCCTTATCACATACTTAAAAAAACACAACTTTTTTTTTATTCTCACCCAAGGATACTTTTCCCATTGACTTTTAGAGAGAGTGAAAGTGATTGCGGGGGGGGGGGGGGGGGGAGGCGGTTAGAGAGAAACATCCATGTGAGAGGGACACATCGACTGGTTGTCTCCCACATGCGCCCTGCCAGGTGGGGATCAAATCTGCAACTGAGGTACATGCCCTTGACCGGGAATTAAACCCGATATCCTTCAGTCTGAGAACCGACGCTCTAACCACTGAGCAAAACTTTCTGGCTAAAAGCAGGTTTTTTATTCAAAGGTATAACTGGATAAGTAGATTTGTTTAAAACCATTCTTGCGAAATACTTTTAAAGAAAATACAACCACCTTTTCTTATCTGTAAGTAGCATACACATACCTCAACTATGATGACCTAATTTTTGGTGAATAATGTACATAACTAGGCAGAAATTATGTACACTGGTAGACTATCAAATTCTCAAAGCTCCATTTGTGGTCCCCACTTTAAAAATATTTATATTTTTACTGATTTCAGAGAGGAAGAGAGAGAAACATCAACGAGTGAGAATCATCGGTCAGCTGCCTCCTGCACCCTCCTTATTGGGGGTTGAGCCCACAACCTCAGTATGTGCCCTGACTGGGAATCCATGACCTCCTGGTTCATAGGTGGATGCTCAACCACTGAGCCACACTGGCCTGGCCCCACTTCTTGACTGATTTCTATTCCCACTTCATCTTCTTCCATCTTGTTGACTTCCTGACTGACTCCCCTGCCTATTCTGTCTACCTGACTGAGCCAGTCCAGCCATTTCTCTGTCTGGAACGATCACATACTTTCTAAGTGCGCAGTTTAGAATAAGTTCTCATTGACCCCCAAACTTCAGTGAGCATCTCTATCTCTCTATATAAAAGGCTAATATGCAAAGTGTCCCCTTAGGAGTTCGACCGGGAGTGTGATCGCTCACAATGACGTGCGCTGACCACCAGGGGGTGGCGCGAAACGAAGGAAGGCCCCAGCCAGCAACCAGGGGAGGGAGGCCCTGGCCGGCAGCCAGAAGGCCCCGATCGGCCCTGATTGCCAGCCAGGCCTAGGGACCCTATAATGAGTGGGATGACAACTGAGAAGCAGTTCCTCTACAGGTGATGAGAAAGCTGGGTAAGAAAGACACTGACTGAGACAGGTTATCACCACCACAGTTAATGAGCACTAATGCAAATGTTGTGAGGCACTTTGCATACATCATTTCATTTACTCATAACTCTAAGGAGGTTTTACTTTTCCTGTTACTCAGGTATGGAAAAGACTTGTCCCAAACCTCAGAGGGCTCTTAGCCTCTCCTGCTGAATGACAATGAACATATTGGAGGAGGCTCTGGAGGAGTCAGAAGCCTGACCCACAAGACAGCCACAAAAAGAAAGGTGGACCTGGGCTGGTGTGGTTCAGTTGGGTGGGCATTGACCCATGCACCAAAAGGTTGCCAGTGTGATTCCTGGTCAGGGCACATGCCTGGGTTTGGGCCTTGATCCCCTGTGGGGAGTGTGCAGAAGGCAGCCAATAGATACTTCTTTCTCACAGCGATGTTTCTCTCTCAAAATGAAAAAAAAAAAAAAGGGGGGTAGTGAATGGAAGCAGAGAAAAGGAAGTGCCCCATCAACCACTCAGCACACTTAGCAGTGTGATCTGGGCAATGTGTATAGCCTCTCTGGGTCTCAGTGGCCTCATTTACAAAATGAGAAGGATAACGTCTTCCCTGCCCACTGCGGGGACTGAAGCAATTGCCTGGTAGAGGCCCTTTCCAGCTCTGATATGTGGGATTATATAAATCCAGAAGAGAAATGGGCTTTCTGACCACTTCTCTGTCATCTGTTAAATAAATGAGAAGTTCAAAAGGCCAAAGTACAAGTGTGTCATCTTGAATAGAAGCTGATGATGGTGTGTAGAAAGCTCTGCAGGGAGAAGGACCACAGCCAGAATGGTCACCAAGGGCTTGTGTGAGCTGGCTTTCAGTTAGGGGGCATGGCAGGCTGGCCAGCTCTCTGGTGTTGAACTCTGATTAAGGTTGTTCTTACTTAATTTCACCAGCTCACTACATAATTAGATTTGAAGACAATAGTGACAGAAAGGTAATGAAATAACATCCAGACAAAGTAGCGTGTATGTTCTCTGGAATAAATGCTAGCCTAGGGCTGTCTGTGTGTCCACATTTTAAACTTAGCAAACTAGGATACAACTGACAACAGCATACCTCACACTGCTACTTAATTTGATTTCAGCCAAACACCAGAAGGACAGGGGAGAAATGAGTGAGCTTAAAGGCCCCACACTCCACCTCACCCCTTTAACTTTATTCCTTCCACCAATGGTTCTGGATTAGCTAGGTATGATTCCCGAAGGCTCTCCTTTTGCAATTCATAAATGTGCAATTTTAGAAGTCAATCCTGGTAGCAGCTTTCCTGGTACAGTAAGAATGTCCTGGGCAATCACCATCCCAGGAAATCACACACAATGGTAGCCTGGGGTTAGGCTGGATACCCACATGGGAATGGTGAAAAGGGTTAAGGGCTATGAGGGTTAAGGTCCTTTCCGCTCCTTCCTTTAGCCAGTCTTAGCAGCACCAACACAGAGAAGCCCTCCTGCACAGAACCAGGCCATTTAAGCATTCCAATTCTTGGATTTTAGGGCAAAAATGGACCTATCACTTCTACCGACTTTACTGATGAAAAAACTGAAGCACGAGCCATATAGTATTTCTAACACCTGTCCATGTTCACTCTATGACCCCACACTAACTATGGTAAACCATTTATTTTTGGCACCCATCCCAGGGCTCACCCTCTTCCATTGTAATTCTGATAGTCTCACCTTATAGAATGTCTGTGTTTTTTCAGGTAATTTCCTTGCATTTCTTAAAATCTTCTGTACATCTGTCTATCAAGGATAAAACAAATTCAACATTAGATTTCTGTGGTAAAGGGGAAAGAATTCAAAAGGATGGCTCTAGATGTTTAAAGAAATGAAAATACGAATAGAGCTACAGTGTCAAAATGAGGATCCCTTCTGAATTAATGTTACTAATGTCACTGTTCTGTTCAATATTAGTACAGCACCTCCCTCCTGCAAAGTGCTTGATAATAAATCCCTTGGTGACAGAAATTAACTTGTCTCACAAAAACATACCAAGTAATTATATATATGGCCAGCTGCTTTTTTGACAAGGTTGACAAGACCATTTAATGGGGTAAGAATAGTTTCTTCTACAAATGGTGCTAGAACAACTAGATAGACACATAGAAAAGAATGAAGTTGGACCCTTACTTCACACCAAAAAAAAAATAAATAAAAATGTATCAGAGACCTAAATGCAAGAGCTAAAACTCTTACATGTCAGACTCTTAAAAGAAAACATAGGGCAAATCTTCATGTTTTTGGATTTTTAAAAAAATATATAATATTGATTTTTTTACAGAGAGGAAGGGAGAGGGATAGAGAGTCAGAAACATCGATCAGCTGCCTCCTGCACACCCCCCACTGGGGATGTGTCCGTAACCAAGGTACATGCCCTTGACTGGAATCGAACCCGGGAACCTTCAGTCTGCAGGTCGATGCTCTATCCACTGAGCCAAACCGGTCAGGGCATGACCTTGGATTTGGCTATGATTTTTTAGTTACAACAGTACAGCACTTTAAGAAAAAAATTAATTTGATGAATTTTCATAGCAGCATTATTCCGAATAGCAAAAAGGTAGAAACATCCAAATGCCATCAACTGAATGAATGGATAAACAAAATGTGGCATGGTTATACAATGGGTTATTCAACCACCAAAGGGAAAAGTACTGATGTATGAATGAACACTGACATTGTGCTTAGTGGAAGGAAACCAAACCAAAAAGGCCACATGTTATATGACTCCATTTATATGAAATACCCAGAATAGGCAAATCCAAAGAGACAGAAAGCAGATTAGTGGTTGCCAAGGGCTGGGGGAAGATGGGAAAATAGAGTGACTTGCTTAATGGGTACAGGGTTTACTTTTGGGGTGATAAAATATTCTGGAACGAGATAATAGTGGTGGTTGAATAACATTGTGGTTATACAAAATGCCACTGAGTGGTATATTTAAAAGTGGTTGAAATGGTAAATGTTATGTGTATTTCATCACAATAAAAAATACACCTAGTCTAAAATAAAAAATTTTAAATAATTTCAGAAAAATTAGGGGGAAAAAAAATCAGCTATCCTTCCAATAGGGAAGTGCTCAGGTCAGGGGTGATAGGAAAGAGGGAAAACCTGATTTCCCAACAAAGAGAAGAGACCTCCCTTCCCTTAGCTATGGCAGGATGTGTCAGTCTCCGTGAAAAGGGGCACTATGCCATCAACAGAAGCCACTTCTGTTGTCGGGTGACCTGACTACCTCTTCTCTTCTGGCTTAAGCTGGATTCATTGGAGGAACAAAGGAAAAAAAGGCACTTAAATGAGAACAAAGGCTCAAAAGTGATTTTAAAAAATAGGCACAAAGGACTTTTTGGAAGAAGAAATGTCACTCAGTACCTTGCCTGAAAGTAGCATATCTTGGTAATAATCTACTCGCAGCTTCCCATGAAAGGGTTTTTGTGGAATTACAGTGTAATGCTATGGTTTGGGCTCTACTGTGGGGATGGAAGAAATAACCACATAAAGATTTTCACATCTTTCTCAAAATTGTTGTTAAAGATAACACCCATTATATTATTCAACGTCTCAGCATGTCCAAAATTTCACATTAAAATTCAATGCCAGGGAAATGTGTGTCTCTAGAAAAACTGACATACTTCCTTTAATCAGACATATAACCCTATATAACATAAACCCTACCTGTTTCTTTTTTGACTTTGGTAGCTCAGAGCCAAATTGTTCAATACAATTATTTTGCCTTGGGTTCCTGGAACAATTGTCTCCCCTCTTCCTCTAGGTTTTGTATTGCTCTAAATTTTGTAAAAAATGATTTTGCTGTATACACTTTTTACCGTAGGCCACCTCAAATCCTTTTTGGAAATAATGACAAACATTAGAAGTAAATGAATTAGTAAGTATCAAACGGAAGGAAAATCAGATCAAATGTCTGCCTGCCTGCCAGAATCCCTCCTCCTGTCCCCAGTGGAAAGCAACGTGAATGGTAATATTACCTGCAGGCCACTGGGTTTGATCCAGACAGTCACATTCTGGGCATAACTGCGTTTGTTTTTGGGCTGCAGGGGGAATGGGCTCTTATTGTCATCCTCACCATAAGGGTTTTCTTTAGCATCTTAAAAGAAAAAGACATTCTTGAAATGACATCTGGCAGAACACAATCAATTACATTTCCAATTAGGCTAGAAGCTCTTCGAAATCATTCAATCTTCTATATCCTGTTACTTCCCTAATTAAGAAAATCTATTAACTTCAGTCAGGTTGGGGATCTTGTTCTCAATAAAACGCCACTGATGTAAGAGACCAAACAATCAACTAAGGCCCATGTAAGTGAAATATAGCTTGATGTTTTTAAAGAAACAAGCTTTACTTATTATTTGCTTTATGAATTCAAGTCAGAGAAGATAAAAAAAACACATACAAATGGCTCAGTATAGCTTAGTCTAGCATTCTCCAACAGAACTTTCTGCAACGACAGAATGACAGCCACTAGCCCATGTGGCCACAGAACACTTTTGCGTAGCTAGTGTGACTGAGATACTGAATTTTAACTTTTGTTTAATTAAATAACCTCATGTGGCTAGTGGCTACTGGATTAGAGAGCATAGTGATTATATAGCCAAATTAAGAAAAGGGGTAAGAAAAGAAGTACTTTTTGGTGAAACATACCCCACTTTATTATGGTTTATTAGTTTATTGTTTCCAAAGGATTCCAGCCATATAGGTTTTACAGCTATGTGAATAAACAAGGGTTCTTGTTTTTCTACCTGCTTCCTGAGCCAATGAAACGGCCACAAACTTACAGGGCATACCTACATCTACTGGCTTGTCATTATTGTTACCACCTTCTGGGGTAGACAGAGCAGGAATCATTTTCCCAACCAGGCAGGGAGCTTAAATCCTTTGCCCATTATTATGTGTCTACTATGGCAGAAACTTTATACTTATTCCCCTCAATAAATTCTCTCAACAAACCTCTAAGGTAGGTTTTATTATCAATTATTACTTGTTACCATAATGACAATTCCAACCTCATAAGACTATTATGAGAATTAAATGAGATTATACATTTCATTGTGCCTAGCACAGTGCCAGGCACAAAGTTAAGTTCAATAAAAATGTTAGCTCTTACTATAGACTCAAACTATAATCACATAAAAGTATGTATGTATGATGTATGTATATGTATATAGAGAGAGAAAGAGAAAAAAAAGGGAGAGAGGAAGGGAGGGAGAGAGAGAGAATTTCTGAAGGTAAGATTCTTCAAAAGCTGCTCTAAGAGGATAATCATGTTTCTCAAGTCTATTGGAGGGAACCTGACATACCTATTATAGAATTGTCACATGATATACTAACGGTTATTATGGGTGTTGCCCAAAGTCAAAATAAACATTTCATTGAAATATTTTTCAACTCCAGACAAATACTAATGTGTATGCTGAAGAAATTAGTTTTCATTACCCAAATGAACTGATATATGTATTTAAAACACTGGAAGCAGAATTTTTTAACAGAGTGACTGAGGAAAAAAAGTCGCAGAAACATTTTTTAAAAAGCACTTGCTAAAGCAAATGAGAAATCTAATTTTTAAATTAGGCATTTAAGATAAAATGACTTTAGAGAGAGAAGTACTAATTCCTAAGATACCATGTCTTTCCATTGCTTTGCAAAATTGATCTTCTGCACTGGCCAGTGTTTCTCAGTGGTTGGAACGATGGCCCAAGCACTTAAGGCTCATGGGTTCAATTCCTGGTCAAGGGCTCGTACCTGGGTTGCAGGTTTGATCCCCACCCCGGTCAGAGTGCATGTGGGTGGTGGGTGGGGTGGCAACCAGTTGATGTGTCTCTCTCACATCGATGTTTCTCTCTCCCTTCCTCCCTTCCACTCTGAAAAGCAATGGAAAAAAATATCCTCAGGTGAGTATTAACCAAAATAAAATAAAATAAAATCTATCTTCTTTGCAGATAAGCTGTAAAGAATATCTACATAAAAACAGCTGGCGTGGCTCAGTGGTTGAGCATCGACCTACGAACCAGGAGGTCATGGTTCAATTCTCGGTCAGGGCACATGCCAGGATTGCAGGCTTGATTCCCAGTAAGGGGCGTACAAAGAGGCAGCCAATCAAATATTCTCTCATATCATTGATTTTTTTTCTCTCTTTCCCTCTCCCTGCCTCTCTGAAATCATATATATATATATTTTAAACAAACATATGAAAGAAAAATAATTTAAGTTGTTTTAGCAAGAATTCTGATTTTTTTCCAAGAAGGAACTAGATAATAGTATCCTTAATAAGATAGCAGATTCACACTCTTTAAAAATAATTGCAAAATAACAAATATTTTTTGACCCAAGCCATTATGCTCAATAAATATTTTGACAAAGGAGGCAAGAGCATACAATGGATTCAAGATAGTCTCTTCAATAAATGGTGCTGGGAAATTTGGTCAGATACATGCAAAAAAAAAAAAAAAAGAAAAGAAACTAGATCACCAACTTACACCATACACAAAAACAAACTCAAAATGGATAAAGGACTTAAATGTAAGACGGGAAACCATAAAAATCCTACAAGACTCCATAGGCAGCAAAATAGCAGACATATGTCATAGCAATAACTTTACCGACACAGCTCCTAAGGCAATGGAGACTAAGGAGAAAATAAACAAATGGGACTACATCAAAATAAAAAGCTTCTGCACAGCAAAGGAAACCATCAACAAAACAACAAGAAAGCCCACTGCATGGGAGAACTATTTGCCAATGCTATTTCAGATAAGGGTTTAATCTGCAAAATTTACAGAGAACTCATACAACTTAACAAAAGGAAGATAAACAACCCAATAAAAAAAATGGGCAAAGGACCTAAGTAGACACTTTTAGAAAGAGGACATACAGAAGGCCGAGAGACATATGAAAGCATGCTCAAAGTCACTAATCATCCAAGAGATGCAAATCAAAACAACAATGAGGTACCATCTCACACCTGTCAGAATGGCTATCATCAATAAACGACAAGTGCTGGTGAGGATGTGGAGAAAAAGGAACCCTCGTGCACTGCTGGTGGGAATGCAGACTGGTGCAGCCACTGTGGAGAACAGTATGGAGTTTCCTCAAAAAGTTAAAAATGGAACTCCCATTTGACCTAGGAATCCCACTTCTAGCACTATATCTCAAGAAACCAGAAACACCAATCAGAAAGGATATATGCACCCCTATGTTCATAACAGCACAATTTACAATAGCTAAGATTTGGAAACAGCCTAAGTGCCCATCAGCCGATGAGTGGATTAAAAAACTGTGGTACATCTATACAATGGAATACTACGCTGCTATAAAAAAGAAGGAACTTTTACCATTTGCAACAGCATGGATGGAACTGGAGAGTATTATGCCAAATGAAATAAGCCAGTCAGAGAAAGATAAATATCACATGATCTCACTCATATGTGGGATATAATGATCAACATAATTTGATGAACAAGAATAGATCCAGAGACAAATGGTAAGGGAGGGGGGCGGTTAGAGAGCAACCAAAGGACTTGTATGCATGTGTATTAGCATAACCAATGGACACAGACACTGGGGTGTTGGGGGCTTGCCCAGGGTGGGAATGGTCGGGGGAGGGGGATCAATTGGGGAAAAGGAGACATATGTAAAACTTTAGACAATAAAAAAACATTTGTATGCATGATATTTGGACTTGTATATGAAACCAGTATTGTATCTAGCGATCACTGCTATTCTAACTGAAGTTAACCAGAAACCAAACAAAGGGAAAGCTTCAGGTAAAACTCACAAGGCAACACTTCTAATAAACCTTTTAAATTAAAAAAAAATGAAAAAAGAACAGACCCAGAGGGAGGAAAATAATAACTTGAATATCAGGCAGAGTAAATAGCAGTCCAATTTGAATGAAGAATGCATGTAACAAGCCAAGCACTGCTAGGTTGGAAGCCAGATCAGAAAGAAATGTGAATGCTACTATCTTAGATTATGGACAGGCATCTGTGGTGAAAACTATCACAATAGTCTAGGTCAGGGGTGAGCAAACTTTTTCTGTAAAGGGCCAGACTATAAATATTTTAGGCTTTGTGGGTGATATGGTCTCTGTTATAACTACTCTACTCTGCCACTGGAGCAGGAGAGCAGCCATAGACAATACAAAAGGAATGAGTGTGCCTGTGTAATAAAACTTTACTTATAAATTAGCCCACTGCCTAGTGGGCTAATTTGACCTGCAGGCCATAGTTAGCTGACCTCTGACCTAAGTGAAAGGTAAAGAAAGCCAGAACAAGGCAAGAGCGAATCGTCACACACACACACACACACACACACACACACACACACACACACGCATTTCCTCTGCCCTTGTGTTCTCCTCCAACTCTTGGTGGCCAAACTTGTCATCTTCATTTCCTCATATCTAATTCATCATCAACCTACGTCCTGGCTCACTATCTACTGAAGCTACTTTTATGAAGCCACCAATCATTTCCTAACTGTCAAGGTCAAATGACTCCTGATTTATAGTGTCCTCTTCTTTCCTCATGGTTTCTAGTCCTTCCTAAAACTCTTCAATCTTTAAAACACTCATTCCACAGCTTGTTTCAGATTTAGTTCTCAGGGTGCTAATTACTCTGTTGGCCTTCCTTCAAAGGAGATAAAATCCTCTCATGATTTGGAAACTATTTTTCAAATTATGATCTCATCACCAGCGGGGATTTTTCTGTGGAAGTCCTTTTGCCCTGGGCTGTAGAGGTGTTCCTACAGAGCCACTGTATGAACTTCTGGAGGATGCACCAAGGGTTTCAGTGCTTCAGAACCAGTTTTGTATTGTTTGGTTTTAGAAATCCCCATTTCAGAATGGGTAGTATCAGTCTGCATGGTGCAGGACTTGGGTTTCAATTTCTCATAGAAGACTTTTAAATTTCTTTATATCCAGAAAAGTAGGTAGAAAAAAAATGGGTAGAATTTTTCTTGCCATCCTCTCACTGAGAGGGTAGACCTTCCACATTCTTAGCTTTACTCACAGAACTCAATTCTTTGTCTTGTTTGGAACCAAAGTCATGTCTCCTGTCCCAGTGTGAGCTTTAAAACCCCAGCCCCTGGATCCTAGCTCAAGAGCTGGCAAACCATGACCTGTTGCCTGTTTTTGAGTTAAGAATGGTTTTTGTATTTTTAAATGCTGGGTAAAGAAATCAAAAGAATAATATTTCATGAAATATACATGAAAATTATATAAAATTCAAATTCTGGTATCCATAAGTAACATTTTTTGGAATACAGTCACTATCATTTATGCACATATGGTGCTACAATGGCAGAGCTTAGTAGTTATGACAGAGGCCATATGGTCTGCAAAGCCTAAAATGTTTACTATCTTGTTCTTTTTCTGAAAAAGTTTGCTGAGCCTTGGCCTACCATCTGGGCCTATATTTAGTCAAAATCTTCTCTAGGCGTCAATGGCAAAAGGCATCCTTAGAGCTCAACTGACAAGCATGCACAAGTGTATGAGACACTGTACTTCCTTCTTGAGTCTCTTTATTCTCTTGGCTTCTGCGACATCACTTCTGCTTTCCCTCTTTCATCTGCCTACTCCCTCTCATTTTCCTTTACTAGCACCCTTTCCACTGTCCCCAATGGTTGGCCCTTTTTAGGGGTTTGGTCCTTGGCTCTCTTTTTTCCCTTAATCTGTATGCTTTGCTAAGGCTAGAGCTTCTTAGAGTGTAGATCACCTGGATTGTAATCATGTGGGTAATATTAAAACTGCAAGTTCCTGGGCCTGAATCCAGACCTACTGAATCAGAATCTCTGTATGTGGGGGCCCAGGAAACAGAATTTTTATACAAGTTCTCCAGGCTTATTTTTGTACATGAAAACTCAAATTTTGGACCTAAGTAATCCCCCTCACTCTCACCATTTTAGCAATCAGTGATGTGCTTATAATGAAAAATTGTATTTCCAACTCTGCCCTCTCTGCTGAACTCTAGGTTCATATAAGAGTTGTCTCTAGGCACCTCCATCTGAATCTCATAGGCATAAACTCAACATGCACAAAAGTTATTCTTACCAAATCTACTCTTCCTCCTCTGTTCTTTGTTTTAATTAATAGTACCACTTTTCACCCTGCAGCCCAGGTCAGAAACCTGGGATCATTCTTAATTCTTATCTTTCCTTTATTCTTTTTTATAAATACTAGTATGACTTGCCTGGATCCCATCCACTGTCCCCAGCCACTACCCCTTGTTCTGGCTCTCACCTTCACATCTCCAGGACTATCATAGTCGACTTCTTACTGCAGGATGCCCTTCCTTTTCAAATCCACATTTCACAGTTATCTTTCTAAATGCAAATTTACTATCACTCACTTGGATTTCGGTCATATTGCACAATACCAGGGGGCACTAGTACCTAGAATACAAAGTTTTCTAACTGGTACCTCCACTCTTCTCATTATAGCCAGAAGGATCTGATATATTACTCCCCTTTGGTGGCTTTCCAATATCAGCAGAATAAAGTTTCAGCTCTTCACATTTCAGATGAGGCCTGCCCTGCTCCAGCCACTGCCAACCTCTAACCTACTCTCTGGCCTTCCAACCCCTCCCCCACAGTTTGTGCTCCTTTCTTTTCTATAGGGGTTCCATTTGTCCAGGATGCCCTTTCTTCCTTCACTGGCTCACCAAATTCCTCTGTCTTTCCCCCCTCCCCCCAAAAGTTGGCCAGGGTCCTGTGAGGAGATTTTCCTGAGTCCTCTAGGCAGAGGTGATCACCCTCTCCTGCAGGCCAACTCTGACCTTGTGTCAGCCTGTGTTTATTATTCAACTTTCCACTGGACTTTGAGTAACTCTTGCTAACTCTTTTATCCCCTAGACCTAGCACAAAATAGGTTGGTTGGTAGATGTTCCTGAAAGTGAAATGGGCCCAAATGAGATAAGGATGACTCTATAGTTGGAACCTGAGTACCTAGGAGTACAAAGGTAAAAGGCCTCCATCAGAAGAAGTAGGAACATCAGAAGAAGGAACAGTTCAAGGGGGAAGGGGTGAGACAATGGTTTCTATAACAGACATACTGAGCTTGGGACTGTGGCAGAATATCCAGGTGGAGAAGTTCAATGGGAAGTGGAAATACAATATGCAAATTCCAGGGAAAGATCAAGCAGGACTAGAGTTATAGATTTGGGAGACTCTGAAGCTATAATGGCTGATTTAATAACCAGGAGAGTATATTAATGCAAGAGAAAAAGGCAAAGAATATCATGAGGCAGGAAGAAAAGATGCCAGAAAAAGAAAAGTTGCTGAAGAAAAAGGCTAAGTACCAGGAAAATGCAATGTTAGGAAAGTCAAGGAAAACAAGAAGGAAGGGGATTAAATTATCTAGAAATGACTGGGGATTATCTGGGTTGAAAATTACACTAAGGAAATTTTACATTAAAGAAAAACAAGTTTATGGAGAGTTGCTTTTTACTCTAAGCAGTTAGAGCATTTATATGTAATTAAAGCAACCTAAATGATGGTTTCCCCTGAGTTATAAAGTTAAAAAGTTCAAACATCAAACTCTCTTGGAGTTCTCCATTTACATATCCAGCATCAGAGACCACAGCACACCCATAGGGATGTCACGCAGCTCTCTGACTACAGTCAGAACCATTCAGAACAGCGGAGAGGAAAACAAAGCCAAGATCAATAAAATCTGATCTGTGTTATACCTGAAATAGGACCCAACTGTCCCATTTTCCCTAGCCATGGGAGAGGTTCTGGGCCAGGCTCAAAGAGGGACATCATGAGGTTTGATTTCTTCTTGCTGTCAGCTTGGGAGTAGAGCATTCCATGCCATTCAGGACTAGATGGAGAGAAGATGAAAAGTCAGGAGAATATCAAGCCTGTGACTGTCAAGTTAAACAAGTCTAACCTGTGCTTTTCTCTGCGTGGCATTAGCTTCAGCTTTGAAATCAGGTATATTACTTTTACTGAAGCCAAATCCTACACCTGAAAATGCATACTGCTGCCCCCTGATATCACCATTCCTCTGGGACATGAATTTTTATTCAATTATGTAGATATGGAACTCAAAAGCAGTTATTTATTTGTTTATTCATTTTTTAAGCCTCACCCAAGGATATTTTTCCATTGGTTTTTAGAGAGAGAGTGAAAGACCGAGAAATATCAATGTGAAATATATCGATTGGTTGCCTCATGTGCCCCGACCAGGGCCCCATTCAACTGAGGTATGTGCCCTTGACTGGAATTGAACCTGGGACCCTTCAGTCAGCAGGCTGACACTCTATCCACTGAGCCAAACTGGCTAGGGCAAAGCAGTCTTAAAAGAGAAAAAAATCACAAGGGCAGGAGGCAGCTGCAGGGGTGGTGAGGAGTAAGGGCTGTGATCTATTGGTCTTTTCAGCTGCCTCCATGAGTCATTCACAGCAGCACCAACACAGAGAAGACCTTGTAACAAAAGGCACAAAGCCATCACCCAGCTCTGCTCCCAATTCACAAAGGGCCCCAGGTGATACTCATTTTCAGAGCCAGTGCAAGTAAGTTTGGGTACCAAGAAATACAGCAAACCAATACCTAAAAAGAACTGCATTCTTCTTTTTGTACTAATTTTAACTCAAGCAGAAATGGAGCCATGCTTCCTCTGATCTCAGATCACTCTATCCCAGGCAATGGCCAGAAAATGCTCAGTCACCTCTCCTTTTCTAACAACACAGGTATTATAGAAAGGGAAGCAGGTAGCTTTGCAAATTTCGAGACTGCAGTGAATGTAGAAGCTAGAAGGTCTTTCCTCTTAGGGAAGGAATACAGCAGAGTGGTTATAAGCATGGACTCTGGAGTAAAAATGCATAGGTAAGAATCCCGGCTCTTCCATTTACTAGCCATGTGACCTTGAGCAAGTTCCTTGACCTCTTAAGCCTCAGTTTCTCATCTACAGAATGGGAATAGCAATACCTCCTATGAAGTGTTTGTGAGAGATTAAATATGTTAATGTAAGTAGGAGCCTACAGGAGTGCTGCTTGGCATATGGTAAATGTTCAATCAATTTTATCAGCATCTTTTTTTCATTTAATTCTACCTCCTCATTTTGTAGCTGAGGAGTCTGTGAACACTGCATAAGATCCTAATAGCAAGTTGGTAGCATTGCTATAACTGGATCTAGGTTCCTAGATAAAATAGAAGAAAACTTCTATAATCTAAAAGCAATATAATTAAAAGGCTTTCTTACTTAATCGAGGGTTGGGGTGGGAAATGTCTGGCCCAAGGGCTGTGTAAAGCCCTCGAAATCATTTGGTCCGGCCCTGCCAAGGCATTAGGGGTGAGTTAATGAAATGTTTGACCAAATACAGCAGGCTAATTTTAAGTTGATAATTTTGTATGGCCCTTGAATGATGTTATAAATATCTAAATGGCCCTCGGCAGAAAAAAGGTTCCCCATCCCTGCTCTAGGGGATAATTAAAGAACAATTTAGAAGATGATGGTAGGTGGGAAGGGTATGGCAGGGAGAGGGAAAAGGAGACAAGGACCTTTCTATTTTTTTCAGGAAAGTCTGGGAAATACTTCACTTTGTTAACTGATTCTCCCTTTCACTCAACCGAAGGAAAACAACATTTCTTACCCTAGCTGAACTATTGCTACCATTCCTTCCACTTTTAGGCTGCCATGGAGCAGGACACAGAAGTTGGGTATTTTGCCTGCAATCTGATTAGCTGAATTTTCATCTTCATTATCATCAGTTATGCCAGTACCCACCTCGTCACCTTCTGTGAAAAGAAGAGAAAACAGGTCAGACTGAGATTTGCTACAAAAATCCCAAACCCCAATTATACTGTTGGCTGTTTCTAGCCTTGGAAGGAAAGTAAATGGATTTATAAAAGGAAAACTCATATTCTGGTGTTCCTATGTCCATATAAAAATCAGCCCTGGCTGGTTTGGCTCAGTGGATAGAGTGTCGGCCTGCGGACTCAAGGGTCCCAGGTTCGATTCCGGTCAAGGGCATGTACCTTGGTTGTGGGCACATCCCCAGTAGGGAATGTGCAGAAGGCAGCTGATCGATGTTTCTCTCTCATCAATGTTTCTAACTCTCTATCACTCTCCCTTCCTCTCTGTAAAAAATCAATAAAATGTATATTTTAAAAAAATCATTTTTCACATGTTTTATGAATTCCATTTATATGAAACACCCAGAAGAGGCAACTCTATTGAGACAGAAAGGACATTAGTGGTTACCTGAGGAAGATGAAGGGCTTAGGAGTTTTAAAATTCTGATTCTAAAATGAACTGTGGTGATGGTTGCACAATTCTGTAACTATACTAAAATGTACTGATTCATATACTTTAAATGGGTGAAATGTATGGTATGTGAATTACATTTTAGTGAAACTGATACATGCAAAAATTAGCTTTCCACAGCTTCTATTAGGACACTCAGCTAGGTGCTCTCTGGGGGTTTCAAGTACCTTCTAAACAGAACCACATAATCAGAGATAGCAAGAGTATTCTCAACTGACAGCCTTCAGGCAGCACATGGATGGGAGCCCGCCCCCCGCCCCCCCCAAGATGAAGAGTGTTACTCCATAAACTTCTTTTTTTTTTTTTTTAAATATATTTTATTGATTTTTTACAGAGAGGAAGAGAGAGGGATAGAGAGTTAGAAACATCGATGAGAGAGAAACATCGATCAGCTGCCTCCTGCACACCCCCCACTGGGGATGTGCCCGCATCCAAGGTACATGCCCTTGACCGGAATCGAACCTGGGACCCCTGAGTCCGCAGGCCGACGCTCTATCCACTGAGCCAAACCGGTCTCGGCTCCATAAACTTCTTGATCTGACTCTCCAACACCAGGTTCTCTCATGCACTCTGCTGACAAATGAATCTTCCTACAATTAACTTCCCTTTGAAACTATCTGCCCGCTCAATCTTATGCAAAGACTTTTTAATTAAATAGCAAGAATTTGCCCAGTTTAGCTTGACATTCAAAAGCCCTTAAGACATGGCCCCATTCTGCTTTCCCACACTTTTCTTTCCACTGTTCCCCTACATAAACTCTTCATTTTTCTCACTTTCTTGGCAATTTATATGGGCATGCAGAATCCCTGCCTCCTTTCCCACCATCTCCAGACCTTAGAAGGAAAACTTGGTTATCAATATTAGTATCAAGAACAGTAAGATAAATTATGAACAATAATCATTATAAGCCATCTTTGGGCACATTTCAAGATTCTGTCTGTACCTGTGTGATTGAGGGTTATGGAATACCCAATTTTACAACTGAGACAACCGCCATCAACAGAATGTGATCATAACTCAGTGAGTAGAAACCTGACTGACTACATATGCTTCTTGGAGAAAGCTGGTGAACATAAAGTGGATGGTTGGCCTACAACAGAGAAAAGAGAAGTTTCAAGTGCTAGAGACTAACATTCTCCATAGAGATGTTTAATTTGGGGGACATGACTTTGCAGTTCTTGGAGAGCTTTATTCTGTAGTAATGAAGCCTCACAAGGGACTGGATTCTTCCATTTTATTCTACAGTATTTTCCGAGTATCCCTGGTAGAGAACAGGTGTAGTTTCTCCCCTTATGGAGCTGTATTTGACTCCGTATTTATCAGGCCACCTCTAAGAATCACTTTGGCTTCCTCGCCATGCTCCTACCAGGAAAGGCAGAGCCTTGGATTAGGGACAAAGCATTCTCATCTCTAAAGAGGACCTCCACTGTAAATTAATAAAGTAATACACAATAAATATGTGTCAATATGCTTTCCACAGTGTAAGGCTGCAGAATTAGTTTTCTAGTAGAAGAGGCAATATTCCATTTTTTAAAAATTCAATCCAAACCAATAACTATTCCTTTCCCCAAAACTCTGCAATTTGGGCTACTCTATTAACTGACGCTTAAGAATAACTTTAGACAATAAGATGCTTCATATGAACTTCACTGAACAGGAAGAGAACTCACCTTTGTTAAGTGCTATAGGTAGGACCAGATGTCTGGACAGAACTGGAGGACTGGAAATATCAGCTATATCAATAAATCCCACTATTTCCAAATCTGAAAAGGATAAATCAACATAGAATTAATTAGTTCTATAGGAAAGTACACTATTTTCTATGTACTAGATTTCATAAACACAATGTTTCATTTAGATATGGAATTCAAATATGATGGATAGGAAGGTTATTAGAAGCCTTCCTAGATAACTAACACATTTTCATTTACGTAGCTCAGAAAATAAGAATAATTATCCTTAATTTAATGAATTTAAGTTATATGACAAATCAGCTAAACTTTATTTTTATGAGGGTAGATCCCCAGCCAAAGCAAAAGGTAAAGGCCAAATCCCTCTATATCATCAGGGATTTTTCAAGACTACCAGGCCTCATGGTCAAACACTTCCACAACAACTCTAAGCAAACATCCTTGGAGGGTAAAGCTATTCTGAGAAAGAAATACATTCTTTACCAAATCAAGCTAGCAGTCTAAATATGACAATGGTTTCTTTGTTTTAGAGAAGCCTATTAAAGACCAAAAGTATTTGTTGGAAACATAAATAGTATAAAAGCCTGGAAAACACTAAAAATTCTAAAGAAGAAAACTAACATTACTCATTATTTATCATCAAAGGAAACCTCTATTAATATTTTATTGGCCCTGTCCAGTGTTGGTCAGTGGTTAGACAGTCAGTCTGGGAACCAGGGTCTTGGGTTCCATTCCCAGTCAAGGGCACATACCTGAGTTGCATGTATATATATATATACACTCATATTTTCAAAACAATTTTAAAAAATCAGGCTTGTGGTAAGTACACTGTTCTTGTGAGACTCAGGAAACTGCTTTTCTGGAGATTTGCCTTCATTACATTCTTTAGCTGAATAACAAATGAATCAGCAAAAGCAGCTACATATTTTTCATTTGAGTAGAAAAGGGTTTAAGTATAAGCTATTACAAAGATCATGGACAAAAAGTTTATTTATATAGGAAAGAAAAGATCTATTCAAAGTTACTCATCAAAAACAGATGGGAAGGAATCTAATTGAAGGTTTGACATAGCTTAATACATGGTTGTCTAGTCACAATGAGAGATGGATGCCCTACTGCTAGTTAGCCGGGAGCTAAATGCACAAAAAATAAAAAGCCTGTGCTTAGCCCTTCACTCTAAAACTCCTTAAAACTGTACAGCCAAGCCCTGGCTGGTTTGGCTCAGTGGACAGCGTGTCGGCTTACGGACCAACGGGTCCCAGGTTTGATTCTGATCAAGAGCACATATCTTGGTTGCAGGCTCCTCCCCAGCTCAGGCCCTGGTCAGGGTGTGCAGGCCCTGGTGTGCATGAGGCAACCAATTGATGTGTTTCTCTCACATCAGTGTTTCTCTCTGTCTTTTCCTCTCTCTTCCACTCTCTCTAAAAGATCAATGAAAAAATATCCTCGGGTGAGGATTAACAAAAAAAACACCACCTGCACAGCCAAGAATGAAATGAACATTTACTGTGCACTTAATTTTAAGTTTTAGACATCTGTTGATTGATTGGTTACCTAGTCATCATCTACTAAGCATGTGACACTATGCTAGGCACTGAGGGTGCAATGGTGACTGACACAGGGATGGTTTAATGTGTACCACAGCTCAAGGAGTTCACCCTCCAACAGGAGACAACTCTCCTCTCCACTGTTCATTGTTACTTTTGACTCTTCGCTTTGCCAATCTTAGCTAAGCCCAGCACTGGCAACATGAACCAGGTACAATAACTTTCAGCAGCACTTTTCTTCAAAATAAAGTAATGAATTAAAACTTCCCGCAAATGCTCTTTTTTTTTTTGGCACGAAATTCGACATTTTTAAGCGTAAAAATATCTATGATGTTAACACCTTCAGAAAATTTGACATATGAAGTTTTGAAGCTTGCTGTTAATACAACAAACCAGCATATATATCAAATCGCATATATATCAACATATGTGTGACTCCATCTATTGAAAAAAATCTGCCTTATTAACCAGTACACCTGGTAAAAGCAGTGGCACTTCACTTTCTTTCAGTCATAATATAAGCAGCAGGGCTGGAGAGGCACAGAGCTGAGATTTTGGAGACCATCACCTACAGATTCCACTCACCCAGCCAGTAAGAACGGGAGGAAGTGACTTGTCCCGGTCACGCAGGAAGAGTTACTCAGCCAAGTCTAGAAGCTAGCCCTTCATATCTGACCTCAATTATGATGCTAAATAACCTTAGTATCTATTAAGAAATACTCAAGGATTTCAATGCTAGTGAATCTGGCCATGATTTCCAACTCTAGAATTTGGGGTTATTATCTAGGATTGGAGATTAATTCAGGACCTCACCATCACCACAAAGGACTACTAATCTGCTACGCCTTAGGCAATGCATCCTCCCATCCAAAGTGTGTAACTGAAGATGACAGCATCCTCATATCAGAATTTACATTTCTTTTCAACTATCTTGGATAGAGAGGAGTAAAAGTCAAAAGTTAGGAAAAAGTCAGGATAATAGAAGAACTAAGAAGGACGTTTTAAAAAGAGTTACCTGTGTTAATGACTTTAGGGATAGGATCGATTTCCTCATCTACAACAAAAGGTTCTGGCCTGGGGAAGACTTGCACATCTGCCGTCAGGTGGCCACACTTGAGAACAGCATGGAAAGGCGTGTATGCCAGATCTATCAGTTTTCTAGAATATGATGATTAATTATTATAGGAAGAGTAAGATGATACATATAATTTTTTTCAAGTAATTTTTTCAAGATGCTAAGCTGTTTTCCCTTTGAGTTGACTCCAAAACGATGTGACCATTTTGAAACAGAATAAAATCTGACATTTTTGGTGAAGCAATTTCAATTCTGAAAAGTCCTAAGGCAAGTTAATCTTTGAAATTGCTGAGTCATTGTAAGGAAGTCAATATAGATTTAGTCATGTTTAATTCAAAAGGGAATAAACTTTTAAAAATCACTTCTACCAAGCATTTTATCTGAAAAAATGTGAAACTTGGGGGAAATGAAATGACACAATTAGAAGTAGTAAAATACATATTATTGCTGAATATCAAATTATAATGGATCGTAAGAAGGCAAAACAAAGCTCTAAGTACATACTCACCCAAACATAGACTGAACATTTTTCAAGCATAAGGGGCCATCAATAGTAAAAATCTGCCCTTCGCCATTATTTAAATCTATGAGACGTTCAAGGCAATCCAAGGAGTCAGTGCTCTGAAGCTACAAAGCAAAACAGTTGAGTTGTTTAAAGCAGCACAAAATGCCAGATTATTAACAGCACACAAGGTCATACCCATCACAATAACACAGGCAATAAATATAATGGAGATGATTTTGAGGCAGAAGAGTAAGATGCTAGAGAAATTCCTTGGCAAGGAGAATATGGAAAACTGAGACAATATAATTAAGCAAGGCCAAAAAATCTGAGCAACTTACAGCTAGCTAATGAATCACAAGGTTTTATCTTCCCTAACCAAGGACACTAAGGAGCAAATAGTTTACATATTCCAGACTGTCCTGGGACAGAATGGCCTTGGTCAGGTCCCTCTTCAATGACGTTCTTGATGACATTTTTTAAAAATGAAACTAACTAGAAAATAACCCCTGACTCCTCTTTATGCTCATTTTGATGAATCAACTAATTGAAGGACACACATGAAAAGCTAATGAATATTCTGTTAAGACCTTCCCCTGAGACCTTCCCTAGGATTCTTGCAGGCTAGAGAGAATAAAAGCCTCAACAAAAAGGGGTAAGAGTGTGCTCTCACAAGAGCATGCTGTGGCCTTGTATCTTTGCTGTTTTTCTCCTAAACTCTAAGGGACCCCATGACACTTGCAACCAGGAGAGCAGTGGGCAGTGGCAGCTAGACCCAGGCTAACCCCCTGAACCTGTCTCCAAGGACCCCTTTTCTCTGACTTTTCCTCTCCTATTGCTTTTCCTACCTTAAGCCCTCCCTTTGTTTCCCTGTCCTCAGCTTTAATAAACACACTCTCAAAAACACCTGGACTCGCACTGTGAAATCTTTCCTATTCAAAGTCAAGAACCTGCACTTTACCAGCAGGCCCTAGGCCAGACTTGCCGGGGCGGGGGGTGACCAGACACTGTCTGGTAACAATTTAACAATGTGAACAGGAAAACAGCTATAACAACTTTGATTCAAAGTTACCAAAGAGGAAATGTCATATAAAAATGATACCAGTAGAGCTATTTCATTCAGATGTAGTTTTGCAAAGATTCTCAGAGATGACCACGGTTGGTATTGACATAGTATCTTTCCTCCAAAGTATTTCTAACTCTTTGGTAAGTACCATTATTTTACAGATAAAAAACTGAGATGAAAATAGCTTTCCTGATGAAAATAGTATAACCAGGAAATAGAGTTTAATAAAACATACATCAAAGTAATGTTACTTTACCAAAAAAATCAAAGCACACTTCTGTCAATATTTCTGGTGGCATGGACTTAAGAATTCCTAAACGATGGAAATATTCAACATTTAAAAGAATATTTCAGCATCTGAAGAATCTTGATGGGCAGTAGGATGGATTACAACTCAGCTATATTTCCTAAAATGGGGCAGTGCTTTTAACTTTCAAAGAGCATTTGAGCTCTAGGGTCTTTTCAAAGATAACTGACCAGCCTCAGCTGAAACCAATGAAGTTCAATGTTATAGTATCTGCAATATAATACTAAGGGGATATACATACTAAAAAATAAACCGAGTCCTAAAATATATCTAATCAAACTGGAAAGAACTTAGTAAAAAGCATTACCTCCTCCAAATTTGCCATACACATGATGTATAACTTAGATGGGAAGGGGAAAGGTAGTGGGAACCTGTTGCTCTCACTTCGTTGATTGTGTGTAGCTAGGGAATGCCGCAGTGACCCTCTACCAATGCCAAGACAGCCATCTGTCACCAGAACAACCTGTTTGCAAAAAGTGAGAGAAGGTTTATATATAAAATAACATACTCATTTAAAGCAGCCTCATTTAGCAATTTCATTTCTCCCTAATTGCATATATACTGAAAAATCCACCTCTGCAAAGATATAAGCAACTACGTGAACAGTGGTCGGCAAACAGAGCCAAATATCAACAGTACGATTGAAATTTCTTTTGAGAGCCAAATTTTTAAAACTTAAACTTCTTCTAATGTCACTTCTTCAAAACAGACTCGCTCAGGCTGTGGTATTTTGTGGAAGAGTCACACTCAAGGGACCAAAGAGCCGCATGTGGCTCATGAGCCACAGTTTGCTGACCACGGTATGTGAATAAATCTCAAAAACATTCTGTCAAGTGAAAGATGACAGATACATTGTATAATTCTATTTATACTAGAGGCCCGGTGCACGAAATTCGTGCATGGGAGCTTGGGGGGTGTCCCTCAGCCCAGCCTGCACCCTCTCCAATCTGGGATCCCTCTCACACTCCAGGACTGCTGGCTCCCAACTGCTCGCCTGCCTGCCTTCCTGATTGCCCCTAACTGCTTCTGCCTGCCAGCCTGATCACCCCCTAACCACTCCCATGCCAGACTGATTGATGTCTAACTGCTCCCCTGCCAGCCTGTTTGCCCCCAACTTCCCTCCTCTGCCGGCCTGGTCACCGCTAACTGCCCTCCCCTGCAGGGTTGATCGCCTCCAACTGCCTTCCCTTGCAGGCCTGGTGCCTCCCAACTGCCCTCCCCTGCTAGCCATCTTGTGGTAGCCATCTTGTGTCCACATGGGGCAGGATCTTTGACCACATGGGGGCAGCCATATTGTGTGTTGGAGTGATGGTCAATCTGCATATTACTCTCTTATTAGATAGGATAGAGGCCTGGTGCACGGGTGGGGGCCAGCTGGTTTGCCCTGAAGGGTGTCCTGGATCAGGGTAGTGGTTCCCTTGGGGCGTGGGGTGGCCTGAGCAAGGGGCCTGTGGTGGTTTGCAGGCCAGCCACGCCCCCTGGCAACCCAAGCGGAGGCCCTGGTATCTGGAATTTATTTACCTTCTACAATTGAAATTTTGTAGCCTGGAGCGGAGCCAAACCTCCTGCTCGCTCCATGGCGGGCAGCCATTTCTGTTTGGATTTGTTTACCTTCTATAATTGAAACTTTGTAGCCTTGAGTGGAGGCCTAGGCCAGCAAGGGCAGGCAGAAAGCTTGGCTTCCTCCATTGCCTGGGAAACCCAAGCCTCCCTCCTGCTCTCTGTGGCTGTAGCCATCTTGGTTGGGTTTATGTGCATACTCGCTCTGATTGGCTGGTGGGCATGGCTTGTGGGTGTAGCGGAATGATGGTTAATTTGCATATTACTCTTTTATTAGGTAGGATAAGTTCTAGAACAGGTAAATCAAAGCTAGGAAAAACCAAACAGGAGTTGTGGGCATGGGGGGATACTGACTAGAAAGAGGCATAAGAAAACTTTGGGGGGAAATGGAAATGTTCTGTTTTTTACTGGAGTAGTGGTTACATAGGTATATGCATGTGTCAAAACTTAGTGAACTGTGCACTTAAGATCTATGCAATTTACTGTATTTTATGTAATTAAACCTTTAAAAAAGCACCTACCTATGAAAACTTTAAAAAGGACAAAAACATTCAAAACTAGCTCTTAGTCAATTGTACTAAAACTAGAATCCTATCTCTTAGATAAGGAGGTGGCACTTAAGGCACCGATGTGAAAAATGGCATGAGGACTTATTTTATGTTTCCCTAGAGATGAGCAGCACAGAAGTCTGAACCTTGACACTTTATTTTTAAAGATGACAAACTCTACCCTTGGTCAACTAGAATAACAACTGCTTTGAAAATATATTTATTAAAACCACTTAGACACATTTTTATTGATTTCAGAGAGGAAGGAAGAGGGAGGGAGAGAGAGATAGAAACATCAATGATGAGAAAGAATCAGTGATTGGCTGCCTCCTGCAGGACCCGTACTGGGGATGCAGCCTGTAACCTGGACATGTGCCCTGACAGGGAATTGAAACGTGACCTCCTGATTCAACCACCGAACCACACTGGCCGGGCTATTAAAAACCATTTAAACACATGTGTATAAGACCTTTAAAATACATTTAATCAACTTGTAATTTGAAAAACCCTTCAAAATATCCTAACAAGAGACCACAATTACAAATCATTTTTCTTTTCTTCATTGCTAAAAAGCAATCCTGTGGGGGGCAGACTTTTCCAAGCATTTCAGAGAAGAATTATCTTAGCTCTTCCTAGCCTATCCTAGTAACTTGATAACACAGGCCAATAAGCAAGTATTAGGTTGTTGCACCATGTGAAGTACCAAGATTGGCACCTACTTCTAAAACCCAAGAACGCTTACTTCATAGAGGTCCCTTGGAGCAATGTAATCTTTTGGGAAGATAGTCAATTGACTACAAAGTAATTTTCTCTTCTAGGTACCAATAATTGCTATTTAATGATTTACTTCTGCCATTAGTTTCTTCAGATACTGTATGATAATGAAATATTTCATGGAATGTCAAAATGAGACAGATTTTACTCAAATAATAAAGACACAGCCCAGCTATCTCAAAGGTTGGTTAAAAAAATTCCACATTAAAATAAATATTTGACAGTAATTGATTATAAAAATAATCACTAATAACTTCCACCTCTTGTCCAGTGTTTTGAATTCTTCACCCCAAATCTCATCAAATAAGTTAAAGTGGATTCAGGCCCAGCCCTTACCCTCAGGGTACAATACCTCTCTAATTCAGATTCTTCCTTTCTGCAAAGGAAGAAAAAACATTAAAAGGCAGAAGTCTTTCTGGTTCACAAATTCTCTGAGTTCCTTCTCTAAAACTACTGAAGACTATCATACGGAGGAGACTTGACTTTGTGTGATAGGGCACACAATATACAGATGAGGTATCATAGAATTGTACACTTGAAACCTGTATAATTTTATTAACCAATGTCACCCAAATATATTTAATTAAAAAAATAAAACTACTGAAGAAATAGTAAATGAAATTGTGCTACTTGCTAGCTTCTAGTTCAGAAGATACTGACAATAAAACTTTAGCTGAAACCGGTTTGGCTCAGTGGATAGAGCATCAGCCTGCGGACTGAAAGGTCCCAGGTTCGATTCTGGTCAAGGGCATGTACCTTGGTTGTGGGCACATCCCCAGTGCGGGGTGTGCAGGAGGCAGCTGATAGATGTTTCTCTCTCATCGATGTTTCTAACTATCTTTTTCCCTTCCTCTCTGTAAAAAATCAATAAAATATATTTTTAAAAACAAAACAAAACAAAACAAAACTTTATTTAGAATATTGTTAGGAAATTAGATATTCTGTATGCATGGATTTACCAAATAAATAATGTTTATGAAGTAAGGTGCCAAACATTTTTATTTCTGAAAAGAAATTAATTAAAAGACATTTACTAGCTTTTTTTTTTAGCAAGGGTCCATTAAAGTGATTTGATTTAACCTTTTAGTAGTAGCTCAGGGTCTTCATTAACCCATTAGTTCATACTCTATAAAACAGGGTGGTTTTACAGCAAAACCCCACAATTTTTAAAAAGTTGGGTATATTGAGATATAATTTACATGCAATAAAATTCACCCTTTTTAGTATACAGTTCTGAAAAATGCTTTTAGTGATGTAACCACTTCTGCAATCAAGATAAAGACCAGTTCCATCATTTCCCATATTTCTTTGTCCTTCATTTAGGAAGAATAAGTCAACTCCTACCTTTCCCTTATCCACAGGCATAAATACCAGTGATGCCACTGACACTACTGAGGAATCCTGTGTTTGACCCTAAAATACAAATCATATGCTATGGCCCACTGCCTGTTTTTGTAAATAAAGTTTTACTGGAACACAGCATGCCAGTTTATTTACTTATTACCTATGGCTGCTTTCATGCTATGACAGTGAAGTTGAGGAGTTGCCACGGACACCTGCAAAGCCTAATACAGAAAAGGTTTGCTGACTTCTGTTGCAGACTACAGTATTATGGTTTTCCTCTTAGCACCTTTTTTTCTCCTTAAAATATGCTACCACTTCTTAAAGCATCTGTGTATAGCAAACTTCCAATTCTCTTTTTCAGCTACTATTCTGCTCTGATTTGATGCTAATATGGACCTACTATAGACTCTAAGGGCAACTGATTTTCTGACATTCATACTCCTCACTTTTTAGATATCAGATAGTTAAGATGGTTAAAAGTTGGCTGAGCAAATGCTACATTGAGATAACAAAGATAGAGGACATTGTATTGATGTTTAAAATTCTATCACTCAAAAAATTAAAATTACCCCTTCTAGAGAGTGTTCTAAAATTTCACTGTGGGCCCTTTGTATTTTACACAACTAATACTAGTTTTCAAGAAGTCAATTTACTAGGAGGATGCTTTCCTTAAGGCACAATTGTGCTGCTTTCTGAGCATATTAGTGTTGATTAGTGCCTTCTTTTAAAAAGACTAGCACATAACACAGTTTGTAGAAATTACATTGCATGCTGTGTTAGAGCTTAAAGAAAATCAAAGCACCTAGGTGGTTAACATTTTTAACTTAGAGCAATGAAAAAGAATTGATAATTACCTGGCAAGGAATTGCACCACCCCATTCTTGCTGAACAATGTTGCAAACACCAACTAATGCAGACTCCAAGCAGGTTTTATCATAATCATCCATATTACTTAGTGCTTCCTAATCAAATAGAAGATAAAATTGCTCATTTTAATTTGTTATCAGAAAACAACATAAACTGTTAAAAGCATGCATGTTACATAGGGGACATTGTTTCTAAGAGTCCCAAAGCATAGGTTCTTAAAAACAGTAAACAGACTTCCTCAGCTATAAAGGATAATGAAAAGAGGTTCCCTTCATTCTGTCCTCTTTATCAGGTGAGAGTGAACAGCCCACCAAGTTCATATCTTTCAAAGTGGACCTTGAAGGAAATAATTAAAGTGAAGGACTTTTAAATACATTACAAAAATACCAACATTTATTGAGAACTAACTATATCCTAAATACCATTCTAGGCACTTTACATGCATTTACTCATTACAACACCCTACCCATTTTTTAAAAAAGAATAATTTATTTTTAGAGAGAAGGGAGAGGGAGAGAGAAACATCAATGTGAGAGAGCAACATCGATAGGCTGCCTCCTGCATGCTCCCCACCGGGGATTAAGTCCATAACCTGGGCATGTGCCCTTGACCAGGAATCTAACTGGCAACTTCCTAGTGCCTGGGATGACTGCCAACAAACTGACCTACCCTGGCCAGGGCTTAACCTATTTTCTAAAACGAGGAAACTAAGGTACAGAATAATTAGGTAACTTTCCCAGGTCTCATGCCTAGAAAGCTTTTGAGTCACTTAGAAAAAGTTAGATAAAAAAGAATGATTTAACAAAATTTTATTACTTACACTTTAAAAATCAAACTACACTGATCCTGGATTTCTAAACTGCCTAGCAATTATTAAACTATTCAATTTAATTTCACAAACACTGATTGGCTGTTCACTATGGGAAAGGCCCTGTGCTAGGCTTTGTTGGAAATATTAATGAACGTTTGGGAATGGGCCACTACATCCTGAGAATTCCAGGAAACTAAGAGAAGAAAATAAGGCAACCACTCATAGCTCTAACTCATAACCCTACCAAAGACATAAAACCTATTGGTTGTGAATCCTTGTTTTATAGCTATACTTAGATATTATACCCATAGACTTATCATTCAATAATTCCAAGTTCTAAATATTCAGTACAATATGATAACACTTTTTGCTCCCTATCAATTTGGACCTTGTACATACAATAACTCATTCCTTTTCATACCTGTAGGGTGTTATAATCTCTTGTGAAGGGAACCATCAGCTCCCAGAGTGATGAAAAAACCACCAGGGCTGTAAACTCAAGCTTGTAATTCGTGGCCATGTGCTCAAACAGCATCGTCAAACCGTGGGCTGCTAGGTGCTTGCGCTGATATTCCTCAGACCCCTCAACAGACACAGGTCGGGTCATGGACAGGGATACGTCCATCACCACCACGGTTGGCATGATGAAAACGAGCCCAACGTTCCCAATCAGAAGGCAGACAGGCAGCTATAAATAGAAAAATGCTGTAGAAAATAAATATGGTTAGGCTGTATGTCATGGAGAGCACAAAGTCTTTTTTCCCCCCACCATAATTTTTAACCAAACTTTCCAGAAATGAGTGAAGGCGAACTCCATTTAAGTTGAGGTGAGGGCAAATCTAGGGAATTCAGTGGGAGAGAAGCGAGCAAGCAATCACCCACTAAATGGCTATAAATCAAGAATGGCCTTAAGTATTTCTATTAAAAACACACACAAACACATTAAATTCTGGTAGTCCTGGACTTTCACAGTTCCATATTTTATAAAACTTAATATAACAAACACTCCTACATCTCCTCTCCAACACTTAATTTATTAAAGGACATTTCTATTTGTCACATTGTGGCACTTTTTGACAACCAACCAGTCTTTTTGGGCACCATCACTATCTTAATTGATACAACAGTACAGTGCAAATGTTTAATTATCTTGTTACTTGGTGTCACGCCCCATCTTTTAATTAAAACGAATGCAAAATATAAAAATGAAAGGGCCAGTAAAATCATAATCCAAAATAGACAAAGCTGGAAATCATTAAGCATGACAAAAGCAAGACTATTAGCCTCAGTAGTATTCATTGAATGTAAACAGGCAACAAGGCTTTATTTAACTGGGAAGGAAAAGAACAAAGTTAAAGAGTATGTATGACAGCTGGCATTATCTCATGAAACTGTGTATGAGTCAAAATGCAGAAGAAATGGAGAAAACAAAGAGTTCTTTAGAATTATGGATTGAGAATTAGCACAAAGAAAACATGTCTGGTCTCAAAAATAAAGAAAAAAGTTCACAGATACACAGACCTACTCTTGGGAACACAGCTTGCTGTTACTCTATTATTAAGCAAACTACAGTCTAATGACACAATAAAATATCATATAAATAAATGACACATGTAGATATCAGAAATATTTATATAAAGTATTAGTAACTGAGAAAAGCAGGTCACAGGATTGTATGTATACACTGATTACAACTCCATAAAAATCATATTGTACATATACAATTAGGGAAGACTCTGAATGGACATAAACAGGTTAGACATTTAATGTTCACTAATTTCTTTTTTGGAACTTACTTCAAAAACACCTAACAGTGGCCAGACTGCTTGTTTTGGTACAATTTCCAACTGCAAATGTGTGATATTTTAAAAGTCCATGTGTAAATAGGCTGCAAGGGGTAGGGGGGCGGGCATGGACTCAGAATATATTGGTTCATGGAAACAATGTTATAAATGAGGGCCAGGGACTGAGTCAGGTAGGAAAAACCTCTGTAGCACATAATGAATGGCCCTGAGATACATTTCAAATACAATAATGCCTCATGTATCCAATATCAATAAAGTCTAAACTAGAGATATACAGTACATTTCCAGACTTTAGAATTCTAAAATATTTAACCATTTTGATAGAAAAAATTAAATTGTGTATTCCTCTTAAACACTGTGTGCTAAACGTATAATTCACGTCTTGTGATGACTTGACATCACCACTCTAAACACCAACAATTGCCCAACCAATTGCCACCCTGATGTTTTACTTATAATAGCATTCCCCCAAGTGTGTGATGCAGAACACTGTTCTGGAAGGGTCTTTCAAGAAAAATGAGCTCAGGCCTTATAGAAGCTGAGTACTAGAGCAAAGAATCCAATTTAATTTGCTAACCCTGTTTCCCATTTAACCCTTCTTTATGTAATTACTTTAAGGTCCCACAGAATAGTATAGTGGTTCCCAACCTTTTTTTTTGGCCATGTCCCACCTAAGCATCTCTAAAATCCTGATGCGCCCCCTGTGACATATAATTTTTATTATTCAAAAAGTGAACTCCTATTCACGTGGAGGAAGCCTAAAAGCCCATTAACTTGGTCTAAACAAGCTTCCAAAGAACGTGGCATCCATGAAAAAGAAAAATAAAAGAAGGAAAAGACAGTTTAAGTACTGAGGAAGAAATCACTAAGAAATTGTTAAAAAATAATAAGTGATATGAAAAAATAGCAAATAAACTTTCAAAACATGTAACAGAGAACTGAAATGCATAAATATGTGCAATATATTTATATACTATATAGGAGGCCCCTAGAACCATAAGAAATGCAAAAAATTCAGTTAATAACTCATTCTTGAATTGCCCCCCTTAAAAATAAAGTTGCCCCCCGGCCCCCCCCCCCCGCCCCGTGGGGCATGTGCCCCTCGTTGGGAACCACTGGTATAGAACATACATGGAAACACTGCCTTGTGTTCAAGAAATCCAGGCTGTTGTGCTCTGTTTTGGTGCCTCCTCTTTATAATCAGCTTGCATTCCACTTTTTTCTCATGAATCCTCTGTAATCACCCTCCCTCTAATTTGCTGCTTCTTGGCCACAATGCTGGAGAGCCAGATAACCAAGTTTGTTTAAAACTGTGTCCGTTACCAATTCTGAGATCTTGAGGTTTCTTCTAGTGTCAAACGCATCAGCTTAGGTGTGTCACACTGGTACTGTTCTTTTTAAATTTCCTTTCTGGATCTCAGCTGTGTCGTTCAAGTGAGGCCCTGTACAATGTTGGTTCAACTACATTACGTCAGAGAATACACCCAGTAAGGGCAGGGACCGAGTCAGATTTTGTCCACCAATGTCTCCTCTGAGTCTATCACAGTCAGTGGCACATAGTCAGCACTTGGCAAATGTCTGATGACTAATGAACTACCCCTAATTGCCATATATAACATTAATTCTTTGGCCAAGCACCTGATGAGTTCGGACACCAGAAACACATTTCCTCCTCCTCAGTCAAGCAGAGGCACCGGCGACTCCTATGTCTCTGCTCACTTCCAGAGTTTATGCAGATCTCTGGGGGTCCCATTCACCCATAGAGGCCTTTATGTTATTGAAAGGTGGGGATCACAGGGAGTAATACCCTTGCCTCTTAGGAGAACGGGAGACAGGACAGAGTTAGATCACGTATGAGAAAGCACTTCTGGCCCAGGACATCTGCTCAACACTGGAGCGGGTGCCCATCACAGGCAGTCTTGCCTTCTCTGCACACACCTCTAGAGGTGCCCTTCTCCTGACCCATGCGTCTGTGTCCACCAGCAAACACACCTCCTTAACAATGGCCACGTCGTGGGAAGCCAATTTAGTAACTCGGGTTGTAGCATAGAAGTAAAACTGTTCACTCAAGCAGTTTAGGCCTGATAAGAGAAAACCCCTGCCCCCCACAGTCCGGCATTGTTGTGAGAGCCTGATGGCTTTCTCTCGTGGGTGAGTCTCACCTGCAAGTCTCCCCCCCAGCCCCACACCTGTCCCCAAAGCAGTGTTTCCATACAACCCCAGACAAGCAGGGGTCTCCTTCTCAAGAACAGTCTACTCCTGAGAACAGACCCTAGCCGCCCATCTGGCCTCAATGCCAGGCCTCCATCAGGACACATTTATATTTCTTCCCTTAAGGTGACAATCTGCTTATTTATACAGAATTGATTCTCAGCAGCGTAGCTCTCAAAGCGTGAGAAAGCGCGGGAGAGTGAGAGAGAGACCTGGAAGTCTCTTAGGGGGAGCGGGGGCGCCAAGGCCTGAGCCGAGGTCCGAAACCCTCGTGTTTGTGCGGAGTAGGCGACCCCGAGCCCCAGAAAGGGGGAGGCCGGGGGCAGGGCCCCGGAACCGGCGCCGCAGAGACCGCGCGGAGCGACAGCCGGAACCGCGGGAAAGCCGGGCGCCGGCCCCGCATTGTTCCCCACCCTTGACCCCTGCTCCTACAGGTCCTACAAGCAACGAAGACACCCCCGCCCCCCGCAGCCTCCCCACTCACCCGGCGCCCAACGCCGGCGCAGTCCGGCCGCATAAAGTTTCCGCCCGCGCGCCGCAGCCGGAACTATAGGGCCGCGCGACAAAGGGAACCCGGAGCGGGACTGTGCGCGGGGCGGGGGCGGGGCTTCAGGGGCCGCGCGGCGCGGCGCCGGCTCCGAGGCCGCTAGGGGGCGCGTTCTCCTCGGCGCGGTCCTCTGTCCTCGGTGCTGCGTGCGTGACGACCCCTCGCCTCGCAAAACTCCAGTTTCGCCGAGGCTGAGCTGTGTCCGCCCCTTCCCTCCCTCCCTGTCCATTCTCGGGCTCTTCCCCCACTTACCTCCGGCCTCTGGCCCACCTTCCCCTGGTTCCTGAAACCCTGTGACCCCTTCACACTGGTGTCTCCTCCTCACCCGGCCTCTTCATACCCCTTTTAAACGGTAATTGCTGCCGGGGAGTGCTCATACTAAGCACGCTGTGCATTTTTCTTAGCTGACCTGAGCCGGTTTTCATGGCAAGACTTTTCCTCTTGGTCCCCCCAGCACGCGGCTCTCTTTATCCCCAGCCCCTCCTTTCAGGGAAGCAGAGGGAGAGTTCAGAATTTCTAATTATTTCCCTAAGGGAAGGGATGTGGCCAAGAACTTGTGGGCAAGGGAATGGTCTTGCCCCCCATAATGTGATGATGACTGATAGATCCTCCCTTCCCCCAACTGATGGACGGAGAATGACGTAAACTGCACCTGCGGCCTGGACATTCCTGAGCACCTAACCAGGCACCTTACATGGACTGTACATTGAACCACCCATCAGCACCTGCCAAATGCCCTAAGCCCCCGATTCCTAAGTCCCTAAGTGCCTAATCATGTGCCTTATATGAAACCACCAATCAGCGCGCGCCGAGTACCCTAAGCCCCATCCCTTCCCATTCCTCCCCTCAAAAGGCGCCTTCACCCCTGCACATGTGCTCTCTTCCTTTGGGAGGCAGCCCAGCAGGGTCCTTCTCCTCTAATAAAGCCTATAGTCCGCCCTAACCGGTTTGGCTCAGTGGATAGAGCGTCGGCCTGTGGACTGAAAGGTCCCAGGTTCGATTCCAGTCAAGGGCATGTACCTTGGTTGCAGGCACATCCCCAGTAGAGGGTGTGCTGGAGGCAGCTGATCGATGTTTTCTCTCATCGATGTTTCTAACTCTCTATCCCTCTCCCTTCCTCTCTGTAAAAAATCAATAAAATACTACCTAATAATCCTACCGAATAATAGAGTAATATGCAAATTGACCGTACCTTCACTATGCCCACGATTGGCCAGGAGGCGTGGGGGGGGTGGGACTCGGGGTGGCCGGGGTGGCCGATTGGCGATGCTGGGGTGCGGCCTTGGGCAAAAGCGGAGAGCCTGCGACGGATGGCAGGCAACTGGAGGTCAGCTCCTGCGACAACCAGAGGCTAACCAACTGGAAGTCAGTGCTGGCCCCGCCCCCAAGCAAGCTGTTAGTGGCAATCAGGCAGGCAGGCAGAGTGGTTAGGGGTGATCAGGTAGGCAGACAGACCCTCACTGGGCTGGCCCCGTCCCCAAGCAAGCTGTTAGGGGCAATCAGGCAGGCAGGCAGAGTGGATAGGGGTGATCAGGTAGGCAGACCAGTGGTTAGGGGTGATCAGGCAGGTAGGCGAGTGGTTAGGGGCAATCAGGTAGGCAGACAGCCCCTTTGCATGGCTGGCCCCACCCCCAGCAAAGAAAGAGGGAGGCCCAGACCAGCTAATCCATTGCACCCCAGCCTGTCGCCTGCAGAGGGAGGCCACCTGTGGCAGGGGAGGGGAGGCAGTGCTGCACAGATGGCAAGCAGTGGCAGCGGCGGGGGTGGGGCCAGCTTCCTGCAGACCGGGGAAGGAAAGACCCGATAGGCCCTGATCTCAGGCCAGGCCTAGGGACCCTACCCGAGGGGTCCCGGATTGTGAGAGGGTGGTTGGGCTGAGGGACGCCCCCGAGTGCATGAATCTTCATGCACTGGGCCTCTAGTATATATATATTTTAAAAAATAAAGCCTATAGTCCTGGTTTTCGGCCCTCTGTCTCATCTTTTAATGATTCAGCCATCAGGTCGCTGTTCTGGTAGTTTCCGCTCATTTCCGTGGACTGATTTGTTATCTTCGTTCTAAAGCTTAAGTTTTCTGGTTTGCTGATGGGTGGTGAGGTCTTGGTGACCTAGTTCTTCTGCGTACAGGCTTTGGGGAGGCTAGGGAAGTCAAGGGCAATGTATTAAATCTGACAATAAAAGGTAGCACGACCAAGAGGACTGTGTCACTTAGGGCAACTAGTGAGTGCTTTTGCTTTAAAATTCTTAGTAGAATCCCATTAAAATCAGAAGGTTGTTCAGTGAATATAAAATCACAGAACATCAGCACAAAGAGAAGGCCTTATTATTTTTTAATTTTTAAAATATGTTTTTTTATTGATTTCAGAGAGAGGAGAGATAGCAACATCCATGATGAGAGAGAATCATCAATCGGCTGCATCCTGTACGCCCCATGTTGGCGATTGAGATGCCACTCAGGCACTTGCCCCGACTGGGAATCCAACTGACCTCCTGGTTCCTAGGTCCATGCTCAGCCACTGAGCCACACTGGCCTGGCTGGAAGGTCTTTCAAGCCTTAGCTGGCTAATGCATTTCTTTTTTTCCCCACTCAAGAGACCCTCATCATTTGCATATTTTTGCACACACATTAAAGGAAATCAAGAAACAACTTTACAAAATCTATCATCCCCTTCCTTTTTCTTTTTTTCTGCTTTGAAACAGTGGGCATTGCCCCAGAAGCTTTGAAAGGCAGAGTGGTTTGGTCTTCAGTCCGGCAGAGTAGAGGTTAGTGACAGAAATACCAGCCTGCTCACAGGGCCAGGTACTGGGCTCAAGGGAGGCTCATATATTCAATCCTGCTGGGGCCCGTATTGAAAATGTGGACTCCCAGGCCATGCTGACTGAATTAGAATTTCATAATTTGGTGCCTGGAATCTTTATTGTTAAGTCCCGAGATGATTTTTCATCTGCAGAGGTGAAGGGTAAGGAATGAGTAAGTGAAGAAAAGGGGAAGGAAGAGAGTGGGGGGAAGCAGTAAGCCCATCTCTCTTTTCTGTTCTTCTTCCCCTTCCACTCTCCTGTACTATCCTTTGCCCCGTGTCTTCCTTCCTGCCTCCTCTAGCTAGACCTTGCCCACTCCCAAATCGTTCTTCCAAGTTCCAGGCTGTCCCCTTCCCCCATCCCTAAACCACATTCCACTCTTTTCACCAAAATGGATGTCTAAAGAAATAGTTGTAACACCTCTCTCTTCTTAAAATATTTTGTTACTGGAAATTTTCAAACATAGACACAAATAGGGGAAATAGCATAATAAATCCTCATGTACCCTTCACTCAGCTTCTACTATCAACTCAATTCTCAATCTTATTTCATTTATACCTCTACCCACTTTCCCCAACATATTATTTTGATGCAGATTCTAGATTGGATAACATTTTGTCCATAAATATTTCAGTATGTAGCTCTAAAAGACAAGGGCTTATTTTTTAACTAATGAACTTTATTTTTAGAGCACTTTTAGGTTCATAGCAAAATGGAGTGGAAAGTACAGAGAGTTCCATATACTACACACACACACACACACACACACACACACACACACACACACAGTCTTCTGCACTATCAACATCTCACACCAAAGTGATATACTTGTTATAAATCCATGAACCTACATTGACACATTATAACCCAAAGCCCTTGGTTTACCTTAGGGTTCACACTTGGTGTTATACATTCTATAGATTTGACAAGTTTATGATGACATGTATCCACCATTATACCAGAGTAGTTTCACTGCTCTAAAAATCCTTTGTACTCTGCCTTTTTATCCCTCTCTCTCCCCTGACTTCTGACAACCACAGATCTTTTTTTTAAAATATATTTTATTGATTTTTTACAGAGAGGAAGGGAGAGAGATAGAAACACGATGAGAGAGAAACATCGATCAGCTGCCTCCTGCACACTCCCCACTGGGGATATGCCCACAACCAAGGCACATGCCCTTGACCGGAATCAAACCTTGGACCCTTCAGCCCGCAGGCCGACGCTCTATCCACTGAGCCAAACCGGTTTCGGCGACAACCACAGATCTTTTTACTGTCTCCATAGTTTTGCCTTTTTCAGAATGTCATATAGTTGGAATCATACAGTGTGTAACCTTTTGAGATTGGCTTTTTTTGCTTAGTAATATGTTTTTAGTACTAAATTATTCCACCTTGTGAATTGGGTTCCTTTTTCCATCTTTCTGGACCAGACTGAGACGGTGTTACATAGTTTGTGTGAGAAGGGAAGTAACTGGATCTGGTTCTGCCTGCAGGAGTCTAAGGGCAAGGATGTAACTAGCAGAGGTCAGCCCCTCTACCCAGGCTTCCAACATTCAGAGTGACTTCAGGACACCCAGAGATGAAGAGAGCTATTCCACAGTGGGTGGGCACCTCTGTGTGCTCTGGAGAGGAAGCTGGGAACCTCCTCACTGTCATAGGCCAGTGGGGGGCGGGGGGAGGTGCGGAGGGAGTAGGGCAGTGGAGAGGCTCTCAGGGATTACCTGCTCTTTCCAGTGAAAGTAATCAAAGCGGCATGCTATGCATGTACCTTGGGGGAAACAGGGCAGGGAAAAAGGAGTAACCAATAACTATCAGGCAGAGTTAGCTGAAAGATTGAAAAGGCTGCCAGGTCCATGGGTAGGATCATGAGACCCCCCCAATTGCCTCACTTCACTCCCACTTCATTCACCCCCAGCCCTGAGTTGGAGAGACACAGCTTCTGGGGTATCTTGGGATGTTCCCGTCTGCTCTAGGGAGTTCTGTCAGTGCCCTCTTCCCCAACGATTGCCCTTAGGCCTAATAAAATATTTTGCATGTGTGAAATGCTTTAAAGTTTTATAAAGTATCTTCCCCACATTCCTTCATTAAAAAAAAAATAGACTATTTCTGCCCTGGCTGGTGTGGCTCAGTTGGTTGAGTGTTGTCCCATGCACCGACCGGTTGCCAGTTCATTCCCAGTCAGGGCACATACCCAGGTTGTGTGTTCCATCCCTGATTGGGGAGTGTACGGGAGGCAACTGATCCATATTTCTCACATTGATGTTTCTCTCTCTCTCTCTCTGCCTTTCTCTTTCCACTCTCCCTTCCTCTCTCTCTAAAATCAATAAAAACATATCTTTTAAAAAATAGACTATTTCTTAGAGCAGTTTTAGGTTCACAGCAAAATTGAGCTGATATTCCCTCATTTAAAATTTTGATTCTCACATCTACCCTACAAATAGGTAAGTGGCTATTATTACCTCCACATTTACATTTAGATTACATTTAGAATCACACAGTAGCAAATGGAGCATGTTGCTAACTGAGGTCTTTTGATCTCTTAAGCCCCAGGCACTTTCTCTTGGATCTTACAGATCGAATTCTGAATCTTTCCCTCCCATAAGCTTAGAAACCCCAGACCACCTCTCATTCCCAGAAGTTAGAAGCAAGTTTGAGAAGTTCCCAGAGCTTCCCCCTCCACTGCAGAGGCCCATGCAAGCCCATCTGGGTCCCTGATGAAGGGGCACCCTCTCAGTCTCTGGCAGAGGCACCAAGACCCAGAACTTGTACAAGGCCCTGATAAGCTTCTTAGAAGGGGTATTAGCAGGGATTGGATATTCTTCCCCTGAGATGCCCTTCACTCCCGACCTGTCTTCAACTAGGATTCCATAAGAGAGCGGGGGACAGGAGAATGGGGTAGTCCCTGCTGTCTAGCTTCAGACCCACTCTCTGAGATCCTGGATTTTGACAAGTTTCCAGAACTGAGAAGACACCCAGATGTCCAGGTTTGAAGGTAGGTGATTAAGTAGGACGGTGCTGGCTCAACTCTGTTATATAACACAGGCACACCAGAAAGAGAGAGACCCTCCGAAGTTTCTTTAGGAGATTCAAAGTGTTGAATTCATGGTAAGGGACAGGGTTGACAGGGAGATGGTGGAAAGATAATTATAGGAGTGAAGAACAAAGAAGGAGAATCACTAATTTCATAATTCTTTGTTTGCCCCTCTTGTGCTTTTTAAGACAATTGCATTTGCATCTCTAGTGGGATCTGCTGGAAAGATTGGGGCACTAGAAGCCTCCTTTGCACTGCTGCTCACTAGCTGTGTGACACTGAGCAAGTCACATCTCTCTGGACCTCAGTTTCTTTCTTCTTTTTTAAATTTATTGATTTGAGAGAAAGAAACATTGATTTGTTGTTCCACTTATTTTTTTAAAATATGTATTTTATTGATTTTTTACAGAGAGGAAGGGAGAGGGATAGAGAGCTAGAAACATCGATGAGAGAGAAACATCGATCAGCTGCCTCCTGCACCCCCCCAACCGGGATGTGCCCGCAACCAAGGCACATGCCCTTGACCGGAATCGAACCTGGGACCCTTCAGTCCACAGACCGACGTTCTATCCACTGAGCCACACCTGTTTCGGCTGTTGTTCCACTTATTTATGCATTCTTTGATTCTTTTATGTGCTCTAATCAGGGATGGAACCCACAGCCCTGGCGAATTGAGATGATGCTCTAACCAACTGAGCAACCAGGTCGGGGCTGGATCTCAGTTTCCTCATGTCTCAAGTGGGGAGTTACACTAACCTGTGTTAGTAACGTCTTCTACCTTTAACCACCTAAGACTCTATGGGTTACTCATCTCCCTTACCTCATATGCAAAACTGATCATTTCTAGGTACTATTTTGTAATAATCTGAGGACATTGATTGGAGATTTAACCAATATTTACTTGGGCTGGGCCTCAGTGCCCTTGATAAATTGAGGATTCTCTGAGGGCCTTTCATGTTCTTTCCTCCTGTGTCCTTATGTAAAATAGCCCCTATGTAGCATTTGATTCTACCAGTATACAGTGCTTTTCACTGATCTTATGTTTACTCTCCCAACATTCCTATGGCATAGGTATTGTTATTACTATTTACATAGCTAGATATTATTATTATTATTGTCATTTATATTATATTGAATTAAATAATTTAAATTTAAAAGATACTATCTATATAATAAAAAGTTAACTGGTTAAACTGAACAGTGAGTTATACTGACCCCTGGCCTTTAAGTTTCCCTTCTCTAGATGTCCTTCCAGAGATAATTTTTGCATAATCAATATATATATTATGCCCATTTCACAGATGAGGCACTGAGGCTCAGCTTGTCCAGGGTGACACAGATGGCAAGCAGCAGAGCTGGGAATCCAGGCCTTTGACTCCACTCTAAATATTCCTCCTACCACATTACACTGTCTGAGAACCTTCATGACATTAACGTTTTATTTTCTTTTTTTAATCTTTATTGTTGAAAGTAACATGACATTAACTTTTAAGCTTTATCCTCTCTGGATGATATGGTGGAATTGTTTTAAGTAAGTCTGAAAAACAAACAAACAAACAAACACATGCAGCGTTGTCACTGTCTTCTACTGCTGCCTCTTTTTGTCCAGAGCTTAAAACCATGTCTTTTTACTTCCCTTGTGCCTTTCATAAGGTGAGATCTGTGGCCTGGGACACCAACTACGTATGAGCTCCCAGCAATTCAGGCTTGGACTTAGGAGTGCTGGCAGATCTTGGGTGGACCCAGCTCAGGAACCAGCTCAGGCTGCTGGCATGCCTGCACGACACAGAGGACCTCTAGATGCTCTTTTTCCCCCCGAGCAGGCATTGCCCCCTTGAGCAGGGGGCAGAGGTAGTTTTGTTCTAACAGAAACAACTATCTTCCATCACAATGGCCCATGAATGAATTGTTACTCTTTCCAGATGAGGGTTTGGTGGACCCCAGCATTCCTCTTAGGGACAGATAATCTCTTTTATTTAATTTCCCCCCCTCTCTCTAGGTTTGTGGATATCTCTTAGCTGGGCTTCATGGAGAAATCTTCCCTGATCACCAACCTGAATCCCAGAACAACCTCCATCTTTCAGTGAACAGAATGAGAGGCCTTCTGTAACCTGGCATAACTAGCCATCATGGGGAAACTGATCAGGATGGGGACGCTGGAAAGGCGGTTACTCCTGCCAAAACGGCTTCAGTGGAGTCGCTTCCTCTTCCTACTGGGAATCTTGATCATTGGTTCCACCTACCAGCACCTGAGGAGCCCTCTGGGCCTCCCCTCGCTGTGGGCAGCAGTCTCTTCCCAATACCCTGTAAAACTGGCCAGCCGGGACCTTCCCAACAATGAGATGATGACGGTGAGCAGTGGCCCTCCAAGGGCTAGTTCTGAAATGGAGGGTGAGACACTGGAACCCCAAGGCACAGTGGGCAAGGAGGAATCAACACCTGGCATAACAATGGAGAACACTCTCAATACACCCGGAAGAATAGCCAACATCTCTCCAACAGTGCCTAAGACCAACTACAGCCCAACTGCAGCAGGCACAGAAAGAATGAAGGAAAACACCCCAACCAGACCAAGTGGAGTACTGAATCACTACACCCCAACTTCAAGCATATCAACAATAAAGAGTTATACCCCAGCAACACCCAGGGGAGAAATGAAGCACTACCGCCCAACTCAAGCCAGGGGAAAGGTGAAAAAACACACCCAATCCCCACATGGTAGAAGAGTAAACTCTGCCCCATCCACATTCATGACAATGACAAGGAGCCATGGGATCACTCCCAGAACAACAGTGAAAGACACTGAAACTGTGGCAACCTACAAAATATTGGAGACCAGCCCCTCCAAGGGAGTAGTGGAGGAAACTACCCCAACTGCTAAGAGACTAGCTGATAATACTCCAACTTCCCTGATAAATTACATAGAAACAAACATCTTGACTTCTCCTAGGAGTACAGTGGATAAGGACACCCTGACTACCCCCGGAAGAGTGGACAATAACAGCTCAACCAATCCTCGGAGGTTAGTGGGAAAGAACAACCTGGCGACTTCCCGGGGAATCGTTTTAGAGCACACTGCAGCCACCTCTGATGGGCAAGTGACAACTAGCACTAGGGTTAGGAATCCCTCGTCCAGAACCAGTACACCAACCGCTGGATTATCCTTAGCCACCTTCTGGGCGCTGGCGAAGAAACCTCCCACAGCACCAAGCACCTCAGCAACCCTCAGCACCAGGGCAAATCCGACCACCCAGGTTCGTCACTATGTGGAGCCAGCTCCAGCCTTGCCCACTACCCCCTCCCCCAGCCTGACAATGGCCCCGCTCTCAGAGGCACCCAGTCCCAGTCCCTCAGCGCTGCCCCCCAGCTGGCCAGACCACCCTCAGGCCGAGTACCCCCCAGACCTGTTCAGCGTGGAGGAGCGGAGGCAGGGCTGGGTAGTCCTGCACATCTTTGGCATGATGTACGTGTTTGTGGCCTTGGCCATCGTGTGTGATGAGTACTTTGTCCCAGCCCTGGGCGTCATCACAGACAAGCTGCAGATCTCTGAGGATGTGGCAGGTGCCACGTTCATGGCTGCTGGAGGCTCTGCCCCCGAGCTCTTCACCTCCCTCATCGGCGTCTTCATCTCCCACAGCAACGTGGGCATCGGCACAATTGTGGGCTCTGCTGTGTTCAACATCCTCTTTGTCATCGGCACCTGTGCCCTATTCTCCCGGGAGATCCTCCACCTTACTTGGTGGCCCTTGTTCCGTGACGTCTCCTTCTACATCCTTGACCTGATGATGCTCATTCTCTTCTTCCTGGACAGCCTCATTGTCTGGTGGGAGAGCCTGCTGCTGCTGCTGGCCTATGCCTCCTATGTGTTCACCATGAAGTGGAACAAGAAGCTTGAGCTCTGGGTGAAGGAGCAGCTCAGCAGGAGGCCAGTGGCCAAGGTCATGGCCCTGGGGGACTTCAGCAAGGTAAGAACAGGGTAGCTCAGGTTTTTCTAGCCACTTTGGGGCAAAAGGAGGAGCGAAGACTGGGACTAAAGAGTGGAAAGTGCTGGGTCAGACTTCAAGAGACGGGTGCTCTGGTTCCCTTGCTATTCATTCAGCTTTTAGAGGCCTGTTCTCTGCCAGGCACTATTCTGGGGTCTTAGTCTAGAGTGACCTTGGTTCACCCTCCCCCCCTCAAATCATCCTATAAAATTGTTATTATTATGACCCCCAATTCGGGGGAGGGGCCCATTGGCAGGAGAAGGAACTGAGTCCTAATGAAATCAAACCACTTGTTCAATGTCACACAGCAAATAGGGGGTGGAGTCAGGATTTGAACCAGGTTGGTCTGGCTGGATCTTTGGAAATGATATTTGAGCTGGGCTTTGGAAAATGTCCAAGGAGCTATCAGGCAGGGAAAAATGATAATCGCTTCCATGTGCATGGTGTTTAGGGTTTATCTAGTACCCTCAGTTTCTTTTAATCTTATTTGTTCACATTCCAGACTTGGAGGGAATGGTGTCTTGGATGGGGTCCAAGAAAGAAGGGGGGAGGACTGTTTTTGGTTTTATTTTGTTTTTAAAATAGTGAAGATGAGAGCTCCATTTAGCCACTGACAAGCCAGTGCTAGGTGCAGACCCCTCTCTCCGTGCTACCTGGAGACCAGATACCAGGTGTGCTAACCCTGGGGCTTTCTCCTGTTCCTTTCCAAGAAATCCTCTGGCCCCATGAGGAGCCTTCCTACTAAATCCATCACATGATTCAATAACCTGGAAGATTAAATTGGGGAAGTGATTTCTGAAAATTCATCTTAAAGTTGTTTATTCCTTGAGACTCCAAAGTGAGGGCACCCTAGGGAACACAGACCCCATTTATCTCCTGCTCCTAAAGCTAGAGTTTGGGCAAAGGTTGGCTCAGAGCCTGCCTGCGTCAGGTCTCAGTGAAGCCACTGGTGTGAACAGAATTTTGCGTGCAAAGAGTGGAAGGACTTAGCTACTTAATCCAGTGCAGTTTTGATGAGTGGGCAGGATGGAGACAAAACTCAGCAACATGCCTGGGAGATACATGATGCAAAGGAGATAAAATGTACTTCCTTTAGGATTTTGGAGATAATGTGGTGTCCTGGCCGGGACAGGGAACTGAGAGTTAGGAAACCTGGGTTCTAATCTGACTCTGCCTCTAACTAATTATGTGACCTTGGGCAGGTCCCTTCACTTGTTTAGGGGAAAATGAAAAAGTCCAGCTAATCACCAAAAGGTCCTGTTTAGTTCTGATAGTCATTGATAATGTCCTGTGTCCAAGAGAATTCAGTTCTGGCAGGCCCAGCACAATGGTTATTTGTCTGATCTGATCAACTGAGCTCCAATTGCCTTATTTGAAGATATTTGAAGATTGCCCAAAAAGGAGAAATGTTCTCCTCAAGGTCATACAGCTGGCAGGTATCAGAACTGGGGTTCAGTATCCTAACCTCCCATTCGGCACTATTTTCCATAAGACTACTGCTTCATGAAGGCAGAGACTTAAGAAAAGAAGGGGAGGCTCAGAGGGTCCCATCACTCACTGTGAAGAAGCAGGGGCCTGCCTCTAACACAGTTCTCAGGGAAGGCCGTGCTGGGGGTGGCCATGGAGCCTGGTACTCGCCTCTGAGGAAAGCATTTACTGCCTGGTAACACCAGCCAGCAGTTTTCAAAAGGCCTCGGACTTACCTCCCAGTCCTTCATAGTAATTCTGTTTTTATTTAAACTCTGCAATTTCTGAACTTGTCATTTTGTCAGAGCACCAACAAAGCAGAGCTTTCCAATGATGTGAAGCATAATCATGATTTCAAAAGAGAATTTGTAACCTCCTTCCAAGGCTTTTCAAGGGCTTCATCGCACCTGTTTGCCAACCAGTGAGAGTGGTGCTATTACAACTCTGTTCTTAGCTATTTGTCAAAACAGATCCAGAATGATTTTTAATGAATAGAATTATGTTTTTAAAAGCAGGTTGAATTACTGGCTATATTTGAAAGCAAATCTATATTTATTTAAAATTAAAAACCTATAGTTTAGACTTCACAGCACTAACTACTGCCTGCTAAAAATTAGTCCAAATAACTCAAGAATTATACCTGTTTTGAAATGGTTTTTAAAACTGTCTGGATTTACTCAGGGGGAAAGGGGTGTCTGTGTGGGGGGTACGGGAAGAGACTGGACAAAAATCATACACCTATGGATGAGGACAGCGGGAGGGAGGTAAGGGCAGGGAGGGAGTGGGAACCGGGTGGAGGGGAGCTATGGGAGGAAAAAAGGAGAAACAATTGTAATAATCTGAACAATAAAGATTTATTAAATTAAAAAAAAAAAACAAGAAAAAAAACTGTCTGGATTTAGAGTTTCACCCCAGGTTTCTTATAGCCAGAGAAAGAGGGAATTGCCTTTGCTTGTATTATTATGTCTGTGTTTGGCTGGCTAAGACCTATGATCTGGTTAGAGGGAGATCAGTTATCCTGCATTTCACTGACAGCTAGGGAGAAGCCATTCTGTTTTGAATTCATGAAGCAAAAACTGAAAAGTCCAGTTTTGTTCTAGTAACCTTGGTTGGAATTCATTCTGGTGGTTTATGCAAGCGTATGTACTTATCCCTGTAAATTATTTTACTTTAAATATAAAAACAAATATGCCTTGCTCTCTTCCTCACTTTTACTGACTTACTGGTTCACCCCTCTCCCTGACTAATGGGTCCCTTCTTTGAGCATCACCTCAGGAAGGCAGGGAGCCAGGGGGATGGGGCTCATTTAATCAGCTGTGCTCCAAAGGTGAGGAAGTCAGAGGGAAGTGGGGCAAGGCCAGACAGGGTGCTAGGGAGCCAAGGAGGCTGGCTGGGGAGGGGAGGTCAGCTGTTTAGAAGTTTAAGGAGTCAGAAGAGAAGCGGAGGGCGGTGGGATCGGCTTCTTCTTGGAGAGAAACAGGAACAGGAAAGACACCCCCCTTCCTCTGTCGCCAGCCTAGGGGGAAGTGTGGAGGGGGTAGCCACACCCTCAGGCTCATCATTGCCACTAAGTGGGTAACAACCTTTGTATCTACCAAAGGGCTGAGCCCAGGGTCTCATCCCTAGCTAAAGCTCCGTAACGACTAGTATTTGGTTCAATTTCCTCAGGGAACCCTAACAGTTTTGTGAAAGAAAGGAGTGGGGAAGGGAATCTATACTTATGGAGGGCCTATTCCATACATACATTATCTCAACAACTTTTCATAAAAACTCCACAAGGAATAAATTGTTATACCCATTTTGCAGATGAAGAAACTGAGAGGCTCAGATAAGATAATTATCTCAGCCAAAGTTACATGGCTAGTTGACTGTCCTTTCCACTGGTTCATCTGGGTTTTAACCCAGGTTCCACTGCTAATTATCCCTGTTACCCTGGGCAAGTTAATGCAAATCAACAAATCTTTATTATTAAGCATTGAAATGAAAATCAGTGTGGGAAATAAAAAGATTGTGCCCCATCCAGTAGAGGGGACAGGCAAAGACAAGAGTATTTGTAATAAAGGGGACACTGCAAAGTGCTACAAAGTCACTTGGTTTTTCATCCAGGCCTAAGATCGCTTATCTGAAAGGTAAGTGGGATGAACTAGTGCAGGGATTGGCAGACTTATAAAGAGCCAGATACTAAATATTTCAGCTAGTGCATGAGTTGGCAGACTTGTAAGGAGCCAGATACTAAATATTTTAGCCTTTGTAGGCCCTACCTACAGTCTGTCACAACTATTCTGTTGCGTGAAAGCAGCCACAGACAATATGTAAATGAATGGAATGGCCACGTGGTGTTTTACTAAGAGCAACAAACTCACAGGTTTTTCCTTTCTGAAGAACTGAATATGTACACAACTGATACCTGTGGAGTTTCTAAGCTGGTGGACCTTTCGCTTTACTTTTTATTCTGCTCTGATAATCTAGAACCAGGATAAAAGTTTTGGGGGATGATTCTAATCAGAATTTAATTGAGTATTTTCAGAAAAAATAAATGATGTATCATCAGATATATAGCAACTATTTTAGAATCTCTCTTTTGACACTGGCTGAAAAAAAAATCAAATCCTAAAATATTTTAGACAACATTGTCAAACTGATATGTATGGTTTGAGGAATGACCCCAATAAGGAAATAGTAAATGTTTGTTTATCAACATAATCTAACTTAGCTTGCTCTGAAACTTTAGACCTGATTTTGAAGCTCTCAATGTATTTGTTCTGTCCAAAAATGGCAAGTATCTGACCTGCCTTGACTATGCATACTCACAGAAAGCAAACAAACAGCAAAACTGAGGCATTAGCCTGGCTGAAAAGTCTTATTTGTATTTGAAGGGTGATGGTCCTTTTTAAAAAAATATATTTTTTTTGATTTCAGAGAGGAAGGGAGAGAGAGAGAGAAACATCAATGATGAGAGAGAATCATTGATCAGCTGCCTCTTGCATGCCCCTACTGGGGATCGAGCACACAACCTGGGCATGTGTCCTTGACCAGAATCGAATCTAGGACCCTTCAGCGGTAGGCTGATGCTCTATCCATTGAGCCAAACTAGCTAGGGCTGTATTTGAAAGGTGATGGCCCTTCTTTAGAGAGAGAGTTATGAGCTTAGCCAGAGAGGACCAGACATTTGCATGAAATGCTGATTGAGAAGATAGCCCTGTGGGAAGCCAGTGGTGAGAAGGGATGCAAGGTTGGGAATGAGTCTGGTGTGGGCCCTTGGAAAACTCCGTACTCACATTCTGACCCCCAAATACTTCAGATTCTGAAACTTAGAGGGAAGTCTGTCACTCTTTCCTAAATGCATCATGGGCTGTAGTCTTCCTGGCAGGATTGTTTATTAAACCAACCAACAGGACCCCCAAGCAGACAAACCTGGGGCCTCCTTAGGTTTTTTGTCAAGGTGGATATTTACCCCAAGGGCTTTCATCAGTGGCCTGTACTGCCAGCTGCCTGCTGAGAAGACAGGGTGGGTGTGGTCAACTAAGCAGCTCCTGGCCCCTCCTGCCCCTGTGGGTCCCGCCCATGCTAGGCTGCAGGGAACCCACTGTGCTCTCAAAGAGCCCATCTAGCCTGGGCTGAGGGGTTCCCTCCTTTAACTCCTTGAATAGTAAGTAGTCAGCTTCCCCCCAGTTGTCAGGAAAAGATGGTAAAAATAGAATTCCCAATTTTAAACTCTCTTTCCTTTTTTTCTTAAACTTTCAGTGTTCCCCTGCTAGTGGGTGCTAGCAGATGACAAAGTGAATACATAAGAAACAAACATTAACAGAAAATTCAAACACGTGAATTTTTGTTTATCAACATAATCTAACTTAGCTTGCTCTGAAACTTTAGACCTGATTTTGAAGCTCTCAATGTATTTGTTCCAATATCTTATTGTTTTCATGGGTGTGGGTATACTTGCAGTTGAGATTTTACATGCATTCATACAACATAGTATATTTTCTACTAATGCATATGATGGCATTAAATATGAAATGAGGTATTCATGGTATTCTACAAAGAACAGCATAGAGTTCCAGATGCTCTGCCACCTATATAAATTGGAAACCTAAATCCAACAGAACATTTTTTAGTGTGGAGGAGTAGGCATATGGATGATAAACAAGTAAAATAAATTAAGAAGATAATTTCAGAGTGTGACAAGTACTGTGAAGGAAATAAGCAGTGCATGTGATGGGGAGTGACTGTAGGTAGGTCACCTTTATTGAGAGAGAGAGCAGGGGAAACCTCTTGGAAAATAAGTCCTTGTAGAGGTCTGCAGAACGAGCAGAAAAACACCCCATGTTCCAAAGAATTCCGGAAGAAGAAATAGCATTTGCAAAGACTCAGAGTGAGGAAAGAGCTTGATGCATTAGAGGAAGGAATTGGAGGCCAGTGTGGTTAGTAAGTAAAGTGATACAGGGTAATGCCAGAGGGAGGGTGGGGCTGCTTCATGCCAGGGCCCATGGATCAGATATGGAGTTTGGATTGTATTTAAAAGGTCACTTCCTAACTACTGTGTAGAGAATGAATTGTAGGTGTACAGGGTGGAAGCAGGGAGTCCAGTTAGGAGGCTGTTGTGGATATCCAGTATATATATCCCCCAAGAGATTTGAGAGATGATTTAAATACAGAATCATCTGGACTTGGTGATGAAGTGGATGCGAAGTTTGAGAGAGCAGGAGAAGTCAAGGTTTTTGCTGGTGCCAGGGAAGACTAGAGGAAGAACAAGTTTAGGGAGACTCAAGGGTTCCCACGCTGGAATGGTGAGTTTGGGTGCCTATGTCACCTTCAAATGGAATGTCTAAGAAGCAGTTGCACAAATGGCCTGAAACTTAGAAACAAGGTCTGGACTGGAAATAGAAAGTTGTGAACTACCAGCAAATGTAATTAAAATCAAGGATTGGCTGATGCTACTCTGAAAGAGAAGGAGATAGTCTAGAATTAAGCCCTAAACTTTCATTTGGCAAACATTTGTTGAATCCCTTTGTATGAGGCCTGTGTAGGATCTGAGGATACAGTGAGAAAGAAATAAGGCACAATCTCAGCCCTCAAGGAGCTCAGCCTAGTGGAGGAGTGGGAGTTGATCCAAGTTTTGTGTGTCTGGGCACTTTAAGAAAAAAATATAAAACCATGGCTACACAACTAATTACAAGGCCTTGGCAAGGGTTTGAGAGGTGGGTCCAGAAGCTTAAGCTTCATCAGCTCCCTGGTAAATCCTCTTTAGTGTGGAAGAAAGACATGTAAAACTAATAAATACCATATCATGTGTAGTGACACATGTAAGTTCCGAGGGATGTCGTACTACAGAGAATGGACATCTCAACAGACCAGAGAGTTAGGGAAGGCTTCCTAGGGGAGGTGACGCTTAGTGGAATCTTGAAGGACCAGCAGGAGTTGGCTGACTGAAGAAGGGGTAGGGAGTCTTCTGGGTATATGTAAAGCCCAGGGAACGAGAGTGTGAAGAGACTGTAGCCGCACTGTCCAGTATGGTGACCACTAGCAGCATACTGAGCTCTTGAAATGGGGCTAGTCATCACTATGGAAAACAATATAGATATGACTAAAAAAGTCAAAAATGGAGCTTCCTTATGATCCAGTGATTCCACTTCTGGGTATATATCTGAAGAAACCAAAAAAACTAATACGAAAGACTATATACACCCCTAAGTTCATTGCAGCGTTATTTACAATAGCCAAGCTATGGAAGTAACCCAACTGCCCATCAATAGACAAGTGGATAAAAAAGGACTATATCAGGGGTCCTCAAACTATGGCCCACAGGCCACACACGGCCCGCTGAGGACATTTATCCGGCCCGCCGAGTGTTTTTGCTGCTGCTGCCTGTCCTGCTTAGCAGCCGACTCATCCCGGGCCCGCAGTGCGCATGTGTGGAATGTGCGCCGCACTCTCTGACTCCCCTCCAATGGTCTGAGGGACAGTGAATTGCCCCCTGTTTAAAAAGTTTGAGGACCCCTGTCCTATATAATAATCCTATATAATAAAGAGGTAATATGCAAATTGACCATCACTCCAACACAAAAGATGGCCGCCCCATGTGGACACAAGATGGCCACCACAAGATGGACAGCAGGGGAGGGCAGTTAGGGGTAACTGGGCTGGGAGGGGAAGGCAGTTGGGGGCAATCGGGCTGGCAGGGGAGCAGTTAGGCGTCGATCAGGCTGGCAGGGGCAATTAGGCAGGCAGGGAAGTGGTTGGGAGCATATTACTCTTTTATTAGATAGGATAGAGGCCTGGTGCATGGGTGGGCCCAGCTGGTTTGCCCTGAAGGGTGTCCCTGATTAGGGTGGGGTTCCCTTGGGGTGTGGGGCGGCCTGAGCAAGGGGCCTGTGGTGGTTTGCAGGCCGGCCACGCCCCCTGGCAACCCAAGCAGAGGCCCTGGTATCTGGAATTTATTTTCCTTCTACAGTTGAAACTTTGTAGCCTGGAGCAGAGCCAAGCCTGGGGCTCCCTCCGAGGCCGGCAGCCATTTCTTTTGGGGTTATAATTGAAACTTTGTTGCCTTAAGCGGGTCGGCCCGGCCAGGGTGTGCGGAAAGCTTTGTTTCCCCTGTTGCCGGCGGCAACCCTGGCCTGCTCTCTCAAGCCCCATTCTGCCGCCATTTGTTTGAATTTGTTTACCTTCTATAATTGAAACTTTGTAGCTTGAGTGGAGGCTTAGGCTTGGCAAGGGCAGGCAGAAAGCTTGGCTTCCTCTGTTACCTAGAAAACCTTGCTCTCTGTGGCTGTAGCCATCTTGGTTTGGGTTAATTTGCATGCTTGCTCTGATTGGATGGTGGCTGTGGCTTGTGGGTGTGTTGGAGGTATGGTCAATTTGCATATTTGTCTATTATTAGGTAGGATAATGGAATATTATGTATCCATAAAAAAGAGTGAAATCTTACCAGTTGTGACAGCATGGAATGACCTAGAGGGTATTATGCTAAGTGAAAGAAGTCAGTGAGAGAAAGACAAATACCATATGATTGCACTTACATGTGGAATCTAAAGAACACTATAAATGAACAAAACAGAAACAGACTAATAGAACCAGAATACAGACTAATGATTTCCAAAGAGGAGGGGGTTCCAGAGGGGGACTGGGTGAAAAAGGTGAAGGGATTGAGAAGTACAGATTGCTAGTTACAAAATATTCATGGGAATGTAAAGTACAGCATAGGAAATATAGTCAATAATGTTGTAATAACTATGTATGGTGCTGGTTGGGTATCAGAAATATTAGGGGGAGCCACTTGGTAAAGTGTATGATTGTCTAACCATTATGCTATACATCTATCACAAAATAATAATGAATGTAAACTGTAATTGAAAAAAATTAAAAAATAAAAGTGTGTTAAGAAGGTTGACATTTATAAAAAAAGAAATGGGGCTAGTAGGCATAATAAAAGAATAGAATCTTACCATTTGCAATAGCATGGATGGACCTAGAGGGTGTTTATGCTAAGTGAAATAATCCAGTCAGAGAAAGACAAATACAATATGATTTCTCTTATATGTAGAATCTAATAAACAAAAAAATGAAATACGAACAGACTTATAGATAGAGAACAAACTGACAGCTGTCAGAGGGAATTTGGGGGCTGGTAAAATAGATGTAGGGATTAAGCAAGCAAACAAACAAACAAAAAACCTCATAGACACAGACTTTAGTTTGGTGATTACCTGAGGGAAAGGGGGTGGGGAGGTAGAAGAAGGTAAAGGGGGGATAGGTGGTGATGGAAGGAGACTAGACTTGGGGTGGTGAATGCACACTACAATATACAGATGCTGTATTATAGAATTTTATACTCGAAACCTATATTATTTTATTAACCAACTAGAGGCCCGGTGCATGAAATTCATGCATTGGGGGGGGGGGGGCTGTCACTCAGCCCAACCTGCACCCTCTCCAGTCCAGGAGCCCACGGGGGACATCCCTCTCGCAATCTGGGACCTCTGGCTCCTAACTGCTCACCGGCCTGCCTGCCCTAACCATTCTGCCTGCATGCCTGATCCCCCTAACTGCCCTCCTCTGCCAGCCTGGTCACCCCTAACTGCCCGCCCCTGCTGGCCTGGTCACCCCTATTAACTTTTTAAAAAAAATCTTATCCCCTTCACACACAATTGTATTTGACTTCCTTATTGGCTTCTCCCTCTCACACAATATTTCTCGCTCCTTTATGTAACACTTTTTCCTACTGACTCATCATTTATAAACTTTCCTTTCCTCCTTATTTCCTACTTCTGTTCCATCATCCTTCTTTCCATCTTTCTCCTTCTCTCCCTCCCTCCCCACATTCCTTCTTTTCTTTATCTTTACCTCTCCCCAACCTCCCCTTTTCCTTCCTTCCCACCTTAATTTTTTTCTTCACTTCCTCCCTCAGACCTGCTTTGCTCTCTTCCCCACTTCTTCCTTCTTCCTATTCTCCTTTTAAGCTCTACCGGCTCCCCTTTAAAACTTTTCTTCCCTCCATCTTTCTCTCTCATCCTACATTTCCCATACAGTCTTCTCTACTTACTTGCACTGTTTTTTTTAAAAATAAATCTTTATTGTTCAGATTATTACAGTTGTTCCTCTTTTTTCCCCCCATAGCTCCCCTCCAACCGGTTCCCATCCACCCTCTGCCCTTACCCTTGCCCCCACTGTCCTCATCCATAGGTGTATGATTTTTGTCCAGTCTCTTCCTGCACCCTCCACACCCCTTCACCCCTGAGAATTGTCAGTTCACTCCCTTTCTATGCCCCTGGTTCTATTATATTCACCAGTTTATTCTGTTCATCAGATTTTTTATTCACTTGATTTTTAGATTCACTTGTTACATATGTATTTGTTGTTCATAATTTTTATCTCTACCTTTTTCTTCTTCTTCCTCTTCTTAAAGAATACCTTTCAGCATTTCATATAATACTGGTTTGGCGGTGATGAACTCCTTTAGCTTTTTCTTATCTGTGAAGCTCTTTATGTGACCTTCAATTCTGAATGATAGCTTTGCTGGGTAGAGTAATCTTGGTTGTAGGTTCTTGCTATTCATCACTTTGAATATTTCTTGCCACTCCTGTCTGGCCTGCATAGTTTCTGTTGAGAAATCAGCTGACAATCGTATGGGTACTCCCTTGTAGGTAAGGGAGTAAAAAAAAACCCCACATTTTTTTTTGTTTGTTTATTAGATTCTACATAGAAGAGAAATCTGTTTTTCTCTTGCTGCTTTTAATATTCTCTCTTTGTCTTTTGCTCTTGGCATTTTAATTATGATGTGTCTTGGTGTGGTCCTCTTTGGATTCCTTTTGTTTGGAGTTCTGTGCACTTCCTGGACTTGTAAGTCTATTTCTTTCACCAGGTGGGGGAAGTTTTCTGTCATTATTTCTTCAAATAGGTTTTCAGTATCTTGTTCTCTCTCTTCTTCTGACACCCCCATAATTCGGATGTTGGTATGCTTGAAGTTGTCCCAGAGGCTCCTTACACTATCTTCATATTTTTGGATTCTTTTTTCTTTTTGCGTTTCTGGTTGGGTGTTTTTTGTTTCTTTGTATTTCAAATCTTTGACTTGATTCTTGCGATCCTCTAGTCTGCTGTTGGATCTCTGTATATTATTTTTTATTTCAGTCAGTGTATGCTTAACTTCTAGTTGGTCCTTTTTCATATCCTCGAGGGTCTCGCTAAATTTATCGGCCTTTTCTAGAAAATTCGTGAAAAACCTTATAACCGTGGTTTTGAACTCTATATCCAGTCATTTGCTTTCCTCCATTTCTTTCATTTGTGACCTGTTTCTTTGTCTCCACATTTTGGCCACTTCCCTGAGTTGATAGAGTGGCTTTGTGTGCTAGGTGTCCTATAGGACCCAGTGGCTCAGCCTCCCCAGTTACCTGAGGTGGACACTCTTGGTTCACTCCTTTGTGGGCTGTGTGCACAGTCTTGTTGTAGTTAAGCCTTGATTGTTGTTGGTATCACTGGGAGGAATTAACCTCCAGGCCAATTGGCTGTGAGGATCAGTTGTGTCTATGATGGGAGAACTTCTGTACTGGAGACACCCTTATGAGACAAGACTTGCTTCATTGGGGCTTTGGTGCTCACTGAGTCTGCCCACTGAGTGTGTCCCTTATGGATCTGAGGAGTTGTAATCTGGATGGTCCCACTCTGACCCCTGGGTACACTGGCTCTTGGACCTCCAAGGAGGTGCTAATTTAGCCTCTGCCTGAGGCCACCCAGCAGGAGCTACAGAGAGATCTGCAGATTCCTCTTCTTTGTTTGGGTTTTGGAGGTGCCCAGATGAAGCCCAGTTGTGAAGCAATGCAAGCTGCTGTGGGGCCTTGGGCCTTCTTTTGGATGTTCTGGTCTCACTGACGCAGCTGCAGTTTGTTAGGTAAGTTTAGATTTCAAAGGACCAGGCCATTCATATGCAAAAGCCTCTGCGCTCACCTTGGATGGGGCGGAGTCTCAGGGTGGAGTTAACTGCAGTGGCTTCATGGGGTGGGATCTCAGGGCGGAGAAAACCACAATGGCTTCCCATCAGCCCTGCCTTAAGAGGCCCCCGGGTCTCAGTGTCCCGTGGTAATCGCTGCAAGCACCTCTGAGAGAAAGCTGCCCTCAAGTTTCGCTCGCTGCCAGACAGTCCAGTTTCTCCCCGTATGAGTCTGGGTCCCCAGAGTCTCGCCCGGAACTGGAGTTCAGAGCAGTCGGGAGCTTGTATCTCCCTCCTGATGGAAAAAGACAACAGTGTACCCAGTTGCCAGCCCTTTTCCTCGCGGGCCTCTGTACCTCTGCCCTTCACTTCTGCACCTCCTCACCTCCTCCCAGTCTCAGTGCTCTTTTCTCTTTCCTTCTAGTTGTATAAATTCCACTCAGCCAGCCATCCCGTGGTTCTGGATGATATCTGTTTTGTCCTTTAGTTGTAGTTTTGAAGTGGTTGTGCGAGGCCGCAAGTTCAGGTGTTTTCCTATGCCGCCATCTTGGTTCCTCGAATTATATTTTTGATATGTCAGTTTAAAGTATATTATTAAAGTTAATTTTACTTGTGTTTTTACTTTAAAAAATAAAATTATGTATGTGGCTTGCATTCTATTTCTATTGGACTGATCTGTACTGGAGGTATCAGGAGGCTGGTGTGTGCTCTGCTTAGGAGTCTGTGCTCCCTTTAAGGACAGTGGGCTCCCAGGATGCAGTGGAGTGAAATGATGTGCTTTGCTCTGAAAATCACTGGCTAAGGGGTGGAGAATGAACTAGAAGGAGAACAGATCAGAAATCAGGAGCTGTTGCAGAACTGTAGGCAGGAGAGTGGAAAGATGAGGCCAAATTTGAGGACTTGCATGAACTAGGTCTGACAACTAGTTGGATATGAGCTGTGAGGGAGAGGGAGGACTTGTGGGTGTCCAGCCTAGACAAATGAGTGGATCAGGGTGCAAGCCTATACTCAATGAAGGGATAAAGTGAAGTGTCCCCAACTAGAGTGTAACCTGGGTGAAGGATTCAGACCAGGGGTTCAATAAATATTTGTTGAAGAATGTTTTTTAAAAATCAGACTAAAATGTGTGGTTCAGGAACTGTGTCAGGGATTGTGTCTAGAAGGGGAGAGGTAAATGATTAGCTAACTGCTACATTAGTGGGAGATAGAACTTGAAGATCAGGAGGACAAGCCCCCTGAGGGGCTACCATGAACAGTTGCAAGGGATCCCATTGCTCATTCTCAGCAAGATGTATCCCTGGGGGCTTGGCTGGCACGGAGACATCCTCTTCAGTTTCCTTAGCCCCTTTGCTAATTTTCATGAGAAGGAAAAGGTGGGGTGATAGTGCTGAAAAAAAGAGGAGGGAGAATGGTGTGGTGTGAGAGGTGGATGTAGGAATGTGTTTATAATAAGGCATATACTGAGAACACCTGCTTGCCGGTACTGTACCCATAAATGGACCCATCAGCCATACCCAAATGTAGACAAACATTCCACTTACTTCAATAATTTGAAACAGCCACTAGGGAATATAGATTTGGCCTCATTTTCTTATGCTTGGGAAAAGAAAAGTGATTTAGTAAAAAACTAAACAACAACAAAAAACCTTGAATGGAGATCAGGAGATTGGGATTGTCACTATCTTTGTGAGTACAGGCAAGTCACAGAATCTTTCTGCATCTGTTTTTCTCATCTATCAAAATAGCAGTAATAACACCAGTCTTGTTTATTTCACAGAGTTAGTAGTATCGAATGAGGAACTGGCTGTGAAAGGCTTTAGAAAGTTAGAAGCCCGTACTGAGGTTGGAAGATATATATACAATGAACCCATAGAAAAGTGTTTTGTCTTGAATAAATCTGAATTACAGAGAAATCAGTAGGCGTGGGCATCACGAGACAAAAGTGGGTCTCTCCTGCCCCTCTGTGGACAGATCCAACCATCCCAAAGGTTAGCCTGGTCCCTCATCATTCTTTGCCTCCAAGAACTCATTGAATGAAGATTGGTTATGATAAATAGGGAGATGGCTGAGCCAGTGGGGTCAGTGCGGTAGACTCCAGTATCCCAGTAATCTTACAGGTATGTCGTGAAAGAGTCAGGGGTATTGTTCAGAAAATCCACAGTGCTCCCCTTCATATTCAGATTGGTTATTTCTATTCTGTTACATTCGTTTGTGAGACAAATGTGATAACCACTACACTATGGAAACAAGACTCATTAATTCATTTGTTCATTGATTCATTCATTCATTCAGCCTGTATCCAAGCATTCAAACTCCCCCCACCCCTCATCCTTCAGAGCTTACCCAAATTCTACCTATTTCAGGAAACCTTCTTTGTCCATCCCAGCACAGCACCTTTATCAATCCCTCTAATTTCTTGAAACACATTTTGCTTTGTCATGTGCTTGTGTTATCATGTGTCTTGATTCCTTTCTGGACATAGATTCCATGTCCTAAACATCTGTGTATCCCTACAGTGCTGGCACAGCACCATATGAACAAGCAGGTGCTCAGGAAATAAGAACTGAGTGAATGAACATATTGGTGGATGGGTAAGTGGGTAGCCCTGGATTAGGCAGTATTTTCCATATGTTCTGAGCTGGACAGAGAAGGCAGTGTAGCAAGTCCAGTTCTAGTTCTGGCCATGGAGGTTGGTGGGGTGGGAGAGGCAACGGGAAGACGCGAACAGTTACTGGGGGCAGCCATAGGTGACCCTGCAGCCTGAAGATGGCACTGGAGGCCAGTTAGGAGTGGCTACTCACTCATCTGTAGTGAGCACCTCCTATGTACAAGACACAGTTCAGGGGAACAGAGATGGCTGTAGCATAAGTTCATTGCATGGCCAAAAAATATATGTAAAAATTTAAACAGTGATATAAAAAAAGTTAAAATGACAGCAAATGCAAAATGGCAAGCGAGGGGTCCAGATAGTACACACTGTGGGCTTAGAGAGCCTTCAACTTGATTTTCTAAGGGTGTTTCCCAGCGGGCCGCCCTGCAGCTTCACCAGGACACCAGCACTTATTTGTCTACAGAGCCAGCTTTTGGTATCACAAAATGTGCTCACTGTTGGTATAAAGCTTTGGAGGAGAGATGTAGCCGAGTGAGCGGAAGTGAGGGTGAGGTGGGTGGGGCCATTTGGGAAAGTTTTATATCTGAAAATTTGGCACACAGAGGGACGGAGAAGGCATGAACAAGGGAATAGGAGTTGGAATAGATTAGGTATATTAGAAGACAGTTCATTCATTAATTTATCGATTATTTATTGAACGCCTGCAGAGTTTTTGTGCTGGACACACACGGTAAATGAAATAGGCAGTCTATCTTCTAGATGCTAGCGGGGCAGTAGATTTGTTTGCATGTTTGCTAACATACACATAACACAAATAACACATACATGTAACACAAATAACACATACATGTAACACAAATAACACATACATGTAACACAAATAACACATCCATGTAACACAAATAACACATCCATATAACACAAATAACACATACATGTAACACAAATAACACATACATGTAACACAAATAACACATCCATATAACACAAATAACACATCCATATAACACAAATAACACATCCATATAACACAAATAACACATCCATATAACACAAATAACACATACATGTAACACAAATAACACATACATGTAACACAAATAACACATACATATAACACAAATAACACATCCATGTAACACAAATAACACATCCATGTAACACAAATAACACATCCATGTAACACAAATAACACATCCATATAACACAAATAACACATACATGTAACACAAATAACACATACATGTAACACAAATAACACATACATGTAACACAAATAACACATCCATATAACACAAATAACACATCCATATAACACAAATAACACATCCATATAACACAAATAACACATACATATAACACAAATAACACATACATGTAACACAAATAACACATACATGTAACACAAATAACACATACATATAACACAAATAACACATCCATATAACACAAATAACACATACATGTAACACAAATAACACATCCATGTAACACAAATAACACATCCATATAACACAAATAACACATACATGTAACACAAATAACACATACATGTAACACAAATAACACATACATGTAACACAAATAACACATCCATATAACACAAATAACACATCCATATAACACAAATAACACATACATGTAACACAAATAACACATACATGTAACACAAATAACACATACATGTAACACAAATAACACATCCATATAACACAAATAACACATACATGTAACACAAATAACACATACATGTAACACAAATAACATACATATAACACAAATAACACATCCATATAACACAAATAACACATACATGTAACACAAATAACACATACATATAACACAAATAACACATACATATAACACAAATAACACATACATATAACACAAATAACACATACATATAACACAAATAACACATACATGTAACACAAAGTGGGCAGAGTGCTACCAAGGAAAAGAATAGAAGTCTGTAAAAGAGAATTAGATGGACACCCCATAATGAAGGTTTCAAGTTGGGTAAAAAGGATGGCACATATGAGGGACCAGAAGACAGGTGGTGTTCCCGGACCGTCGTGAGTAGACACATCTGACTGGGAATGGTGTACGAGGCTGAAGCCAGGCTGTGGAAGGCCAGGTTATCTCTGCTGAGTTTCTGTGTTCCAACCTGCGGGCTTCCTGGAGAGAGAGGGAAATAGGCAGAAAGAGTGACGGTCTTTCCAAACATCTTCTGACTCCTGTCCCTGTTTGCAGCCAGGTGATGGGGCAGTTGCGATGGATGAGCTACAGGATAACAAGAAGCTGAAGGTGGGTGCCATGTAGAGTCTGCCCAGTGAGGACACTGCAGGATCTTAAAGGACAGCCACAGACTCAGGGCACGGTGGCCCTGATGCTGAGGATCTTGGGCTGGGCTCAGGCCGGGGAAGCTCCTGGGAGTGTTGCCAGGCTGAGCCTGGGAAGGAGCGAGGGACTCTTGGCCCCAGGTGGCCTTGGAGGAGGTGCTGGTTTGGGAGCTGGATGTCGCTGCTTGCTTTGCCACTAGCTCGCTGTGTGAGCTTGGGCCTCAGATTCTGTATCTGTAAATGACTGGACTAGAGGAACTCAAGTCTAACTTTACAGCCCCCAGCATGCCATGATTGATCAAAAGCCTAATTACCTGTGGCTTTGGAAAGCTCAGGACTAAGAGAACCACCAGAGGGCACTGGGGCAGGGAAGTCTGAGGTTTGTGAAAAAATGTCTTAGCCGCCTTTGGCCTATGGGATATTTGGGAAGAAGTATCGGGACCTTAGAGAGGAAAGGCTGGGCCTAAATGAAATCTCCCCATCCAAAGAAAATCCCTAGGGCAGTTGTAAAGCACTGTGTTACCACAGCCGCTAGATGGCAGAAGAGTTCAAGGCCAGGGGGATGGGGAAGGTGAAAGTAGGGGGTGGGTAATGGAGGTGTGGGGCATCCGGTGGGATGGGACAGAGAGACTGAGCAAGTGTTTGTCTGTCTTTGGATGCTCCCTTGTAAATCTGTGTGTGTCACATCTGTCTGCAGCTATAGATGTGAGGATGTGAGTGTGTGCCTGTGAAGGTTCTTGAGCACATGGGTAGAAAAAAAATCTGGATTGGGAATCAGAAGACCTGGGTGCTAGTCTTGACTCTTTAATCTACACCCTACATGAACATGTTGAGTTTTCACTTCCTTTTCTGTAGAAGGGATCCCAGTTTCCTTATCTCTGGGAGTGGGGCAGTGATAAAGCACTACAATGCGGTTCGTGGATTACGAAGGGCTATACCCATGTGCAGGGTCTGCTGTGTGGTGTGTGGGTGAGTGTGTGCTTCTGTGGGGTGTACGTGGGGAGATGGAAAAACGCTTGGCAATGTGGTGTCCTCAGTACACATTGTCTGCTGCTCCCTTCTGAGACCTTAGGGAATTACTCAGTAGAATCAAAGTCATGGTGAGGGAGGCTGAGAAGAAAGTAGTGAAACTCCTGGTTAACATGAAGGACAAGGTGAGGCCAGGAGAACGCTCCTGTGCTTTCCCTCTGATCTCTCTGGGAGGGAGGCAGTGTTTAGTGGGGCCCTTAGGTGGCTTCCCACCTGGCTTGGGCAGGGGCCCACTGAGGCCTGTGCTGCTCTCTCCTGCTCAGCTCCCGTCCGTGCTGACCCGAGGGAGCAGCTCAGCCTCTCTGCACAACAGCACCATCCGCAGCACCATGTACCGGCTCATGCTCCACAGCCTGGACCCTCTGGGGGAAGGTAAGCAAGGCCTCCCCAGACCTGCGTGGTCTCCCTGTCCACTCCTTCCCTCCTGCAGCTGGACAACAACTGGGACCTGCAGAACGGAGGCAGTGGGTGGGGTGAGGGCAGGAGTGGGAAGAGAGAGTTAGCAGAGGAGAGCGGGTGGCAGTCAGTCTGGGAGACAGGGTAGAGACGATGACACGGAACTCGCTGGGAGAGGAGAGAGCCCCAAGGAGCCAAAGCCCTTAGGCACCCACATTCCTCTATTTCCCTGCCTCCCTGTCTTCTCTGGTAAAATGAGGAGGTTCAACTGCAGACAGTAAGGCCATGATGCTGTGTGCCCTGCACGGGTTATGTTGGGGCTGCCCTCAGTATCTTCTCTGCGCAGCCCACCAGAGTCTCCTGCCAGGCAGCTTGGCTCAGGCTGACTGGCCAGGGTCGCTTCAGGGGGAAGCTCCTGTAGGTGCTAGAAACTGGTGTCCTAGGAAGACCGTCCCCCCCGCCCCCCCTTCAGCCAGGAATCCCAAAGGACATCCTAGGAGCTGCCAGGACCACTTCTGGGGGTGGTGAGGGTCCAAAGTGCAGAGGGAGCTGATGTCCAACTTGACAGATGATTTGGCAGCTGAGATTCTCACCATCCTTCTCACCCGTACCTGCCTTCTGGCCTCCCTCTCCAAAGAGCTGCCCCTAACACGATTCTCAGGCCTCCACAGGCACCCCTCAGGTATGCACCTGCTCTCCTTGAGCCCCTCTATCTTTGGGGCTCAGGAGCCCAGGCAGGAGGCCCATCAAGGGAAGGTTGGCTCTTGGGCAGAAGCCACGGGGTTGTGGTGGCAGTTGGGCAGGAGGGCTGAGGCCTGAACTGTATATGACCCTAGAGACTGACCCTTGAGCCCCAGGGAGCACCCTGACTGAGATTTCTGGTTCAGGGACACATTTAGGAGGCTCGGCATTTCCTCAGGCCCTTAAGTTTCTTCCTCAGACACAATATTGGGGTTTGGGGCATGTTGTGCAGTGAAAGCAGAGTCCAAGACAAGGTGATCAAACCTCCCTTAGCAAATCCTCGAGGTGAGCCCGGCGGACACTGAGCGAGACCTCCCGCAGCGCCAGCTCCAGAAGCAGTCCCGCTGGGGTTCTGAGAGCGAGTCTGCAGCCCCTGGCAGCCGGAGTGTTGCCCGTGCGGCTGTGTCATGAAGGAAGCTGTGTCTCTGGGCCATGCTGGGCCACTCCTCTGGGCGCTCCTGACTCTGGCAATGTCTTAAAGATGAAGACTTCTCCTCCATGGGACCACAGGGCCCCCGCCTGGGCCACTTCCACCACTAACAGCCGCCAGCTGGCCTGCTTGTCCCGACAGGATTATGAGATGCCCAGGCCAGGCCGAGGTCAGAGGAGATTGACACTAAGGAGATGATCCTCCGTGCTGAGCTGAGAGGCCACGTGAGGAAACCAGCTCTGGGGGAGCCCGCAACCGTCATCCCAGGGAAGACAGGCCTGCGTGGTCCACGGTGTGCCTGTGGCATGGAGGGGCCCTCACTGTGAATGACGGCTGGCGTGCTCTGGAGTACAGTCCTGCCCGGGGAAGCCAACCCTCATTCTACGCCATGAGATTCCATCCAGGCGGGGCTGTGACCGCACGGGACTGTGATGAAGGCCTTTGTTCCCGAGACTTTCCAGATGCATGTTTGTGTTTCCATGTGCTGTTTCCAATGGCCGTCCAGATGTTTCCACCCCTGTCAGGTGTTCCAGCTCTTCCACAGAACTGGTCTGAACTCTCACCCCGTGAAGAGGATCCAATGATCCCCATGCCTCTTCGGTGTGTGTGTGTGTGTGTGTGTGTGTGTGTGTGTGTGTGAAGAGAGAGAGAGAGAGAGAGAGAGAGAGAGAGAGAGAGAGAGAGGCCCCCATAGCTGGCCTGCTTTTCTTGGGGGTATGAGAAGTGAGAGGGTAGGGTGTGTGAGGAGGGATGAAAAGGAAAGAGGGGAACTTGGTTTTCTTGCCAGCCCCCCAGCTAACAGCGGGCAGATATTCTCAGTGCCAGGCCTGGAACCAGGGGAGCCCTCTTTGACAACAGCTACGTGTCGCTCAACAGAAGATGCCAGTGCTTGATCCCTGCCAAGGGGGCGCTGGATTTGTTTGGATGAAGGAGGCAGTGGAGTGCCCGCTTCCTGACATCTCAGTCCTGACAAGGACCTCCTGGGCAGGCCCACCAGGAAACTTCAAGGGACCACACACGCCAGAGCAGTGGAGCCCGTTGCCAGAGGGGCTGCAGCTGAACCTCCTGTGAGAATGCAGGACACAGGCTGAGAGGAGGAAGTTCCAGACCCGTTAATGTTTCCTGCCCATCAAGGCTAAGCTTGATCCACCCAGTTTTCCAGATCGCACCTGCCCAAACCCTCTGGAACATGGTGCCCCATGGCTGCAGACTCAGTGGGACAGCTGCTCTCAACTCCTGGGTCAGTTCATCGTTATTGTCATAGCTAAACCTGATGCAGTGCTTTCTAGGTGCTCCGTGCTGTTTGAAGCAAGTTGATGTATCAATCAATTTATTCCTTCAACAAGTCTGTCAGATTTTACAGATGAAGAATCTGAAGGACAGAGAGGTTAAGGAATTACTCAGCTCGGTCCATGGCTAGCAAGTGGAAGAACTGGGATTCAAATTGAGTTGTCTAGTTTCAGAATCTGAGCTGAGATAATAATATTTAATTGCAGGAATTACAGTATTTTTATTTATTTTGTCTCGTGGATACCCACATCATGTATATCATGGTGCTGCCTTTTTAGAGTAGGGACGCTGAGGCTTAGAGAGGATACGCAGACTTTCCAAGGTCACCCAGAGTTCACAGGGCAGAGCCAGCACGGGATTCAGAATAGACTCCAGGGCACCACTTTGTTCTATCATGTGTATCATTATCCTCACCTTCCCACGCTACACGGCTGTGAGGGGGACCTTCATGGCCCCTGCACCTCAGTCTCTGTGCCTCCCACCTGAAATGACACATGGAAAGCACTTTGCATGTTTCCTGGATCACAGTCACACTGAAAGAGCTGCCCTCTCCATTTTTCTTGCCTGGAAACCAGGGCAGCGCCATTCTGAGCACAGTGCTCTGAGGGTCTCCAGCAAAGCATGTGCACGGGGATCTGAAGGGGGCCCTGTTTGGATTCCAGGTGTCTGGGGTCAAAAAGGGTGTGGCAAGGAGCTTGGTGAGCAGCTACTTCCCCCTTGCCACTGAGAGGGAAGGCTCAGGAATATGGCTGCCAGCAGTGCCCCTGCAGTTATAGCAAAGCTTTTAGTAGATTTATAGAAAGTAAGCTGTAAAGGTCCTTACACATTATCTAGTCCAAGCATGGCAGAAACATCTCTCTGTCATTATTTCTCCATTCCCCGCCCAGTGCAGACACCCCCAATCAATCCTGGCACTCTCCTACCAGACCTGGATGAGGATTCTCCTCAATTCAGCACTCAGGCAGCCATCACTTGGGCTCACAAAGGAATTAAATCCTATTTGTTGCCCCCAACACTAACCATGTTATTTTACCAGTGACTTGCTCAAGGTCACAGCCAGTTAGTGACAGTGCAGGGAAAGGAAGACAAAAGTTGGGAACTGGGCACCTTGACAAGCCTAGTAGGACTAGAATCCAGACATCATAGCTCCCAGGCCAGCCTTTGCCCATGCACTTGAGCTGCTCTGGCTGCTAGGCCACCAGTCTAACTGAAGGGTGCGGCGGGGACACTTTGGTCCCAGAGATGCTTCCTTTTGCATTTGCAGCACGCTCCTCCAAGAACAGGGACGAGGAGAGCTTGAATCAGGAGGCCAAATCCAAGCCTCAGGCCAAAGCAGAGAGCCAACCAGAAGGTGAGAGGATGGTGAGACCAGCAGGTTTTCTCCTGCCCCTTCCTTCTTCCTATCTGACAGGGCTGAGGCGGGGCTCTTGGCCCCTCTGAGCCAGTCAGCTGGAGTGGTGAGCTGGTGCTGCCTGCACTTCGCTGTAGTCCAGGGTCCCTCTTCCCCAGGCAGTCCTGTACTGTTCCCTCGGTACTCTCCTTACGTGGGGTAGGCAAGGCCAGACTGAAGGTTGTTGAACTCCCACTTCTGTTTTTGCTAAATCTTGTCCCAAATTAGACTATATTGGACTCTAGTTCTTCTTCCTGCCACTTCTACACAAGGATAGTTCTGCTAGGGATTGGTCTGAGACCAGCAACCCCAGTGAGGAAAGGCCACCAGGGGCCTGGTGACACAGAAACCCAGCATCTGTGTGGCAGCTGGACAGGGAGCGTGAGACAGCTACTGCCCTGTGTGCTCTATGCTGCACACCAGGACGACCTGTTGTACTCAGTGACCCTTGGAGGGAGGTGGAGCAGCAGTGGTCGTTCCCATTCTATAGACGCCATCCTATAGACAACGGAGGCTCAAAGAGGTCACGTGACTTTCCCAAAGCCACACAGCCAAGAAGCGAAAGAGCCTGTACCTAAACCCAGCTCTCCAGACTTGTCAATGCTTCCTAGCTGCTGTCTTTGAAATGGTTAGGGTCCTCTCCATGCAGCTGGCAGGGGGAAAGGTCAGATCCTTAGGGCTGGGGCTTTACCCTCTCTCTGTTCCAGTTGCCTATACTGGCCCGGATGGAAATGTCTGCGAATACAGAGGGAGCAAGGATTGCCATTTCCCAGCTGTCCTCTCATCTGTACATATCTCTGCGGAAAGGACAATAGCAGTTCACATCACATCATTTTACTTTTTCTATCAACAAGAAATTCCCCTTCTGAGATAAGGAAGTGGACAAGTCCAATAGCCCTGTAGCCACTCGCATCAGTCTCTATTAGCTGCCCTCCACACCTGGCACTCTTCTGACCTATCCCATGTTTATCCTTTAAAGAGGAGGAGCCAACCCAGCTCCCTGCGGTCAAGGTCACAGCAGCCCCTGCTCCAGACGTCAAGGGAGATCAGGAGGAGGATCCTGGCGGTCAGGTAGGCACAAGCCTCTTCCCAGGTAGAGGAGTGTGAGAGGCCCAGGGAAGGACTTGACCAAAAAGTCTTCCTTCCTGAAGGTCTGAGGTTCATTCCTCTGGGGTAAGCATTGCGAAGAGGAGATTCTTCATGGGGCCAGTTAATTCACCCTCACACCTGAGTGCGAGTCAGAGAACATATATGAGAATGTGTTGCCAACTGTCACATGCTGTAAAAACGTAAGAAATAACTGTTAGGGGTCTCTCAGCAACTCAGGGACGATGAGACCAGTCAGCTCAAAATGCCAGGGTGAGGGTGCTGGCTAAAGGCCTTGGAACCTTCCAAGGCATCTTGGCCTTGTCCACTGGACTTCCTGAGTTCTGATACTGCCGTCTTTACAGCCTCGGCCTCTCCCACCTGCTACAGCCAAACTGGACTTCTTGTCTCCATGCTTTTCTACCTGGGCCCAGATGGTTTCCTCCCCCTAGAATGCCTTTTCCTTCTTCTTCAGATATCCTAACCTGCCTCCTGGCACGTGCACATGCCTCCTTTGCTGTAAGGCTTCCCCATCCATCCAATCTGAATGCCTATGGTACATTGTTCCTCTCCGAGGGCTCTTATCACTGTCTTCCTTGTACTCTCTCTTGGTTCCCCTGCTAGATGGTGAGGTTCCTGAAGGCAGGATCCAATTCTGAGTCATCTCTGTTTCCCTCACAGAGAGAAACTCAGGGCACAATTAACAATCAGTTTGCAGGTTCCATCGCTGTGCGTGTTTTTTTAAACTTGACACTCAAAAGCACTCAAGCCAGCAATTTGGGTTCAGTGTCTAAGACATCTTCATGGTATCATGAGTGTCCTGAGTAGGTCCCGGACAGCCAGCTCAGTTAAAAGGGATTAGGAGGAACCCCAGGGCAGGAAGTGAAGCTTGGTGTCCCCAGGAGCTGGACCTAGGCCTGAGACAGTATCTGTGATCCTGGAGGCTTCTCACTCCATGTATGGCTCTCCCTCACATGCCCTCCTCTGTGTGCATGCTTTCCTAGTAGCCTGGCTCCATTTGCTTCCTTATTAGCTCACACAGCCCTAAACCACTACCCTAGTTCTCCAGTCTACAGGGGGATCAACCAGTGATTGGCTACTAGTCACAGAAGAGAGAAAATTCGTTCGAACCAGGTCATGGGGCAGGGATCCAGTGTCCAATCAGCGGTGGCAGGGAAAGGTGGGGTGCTTTGACTTCAACAAAGAAGAAGGGACATTAGGGGCGGCAGTTTTTAGAGAAGAGGGTACAGGCTGGGCAGACACTCCCGTACCTATGGATTTAAATGACTTGTCGTCTTCTCCAGGAAACCTCTCCTGATGGGGCTGTGAGGGAGTCAGGAATAACTTCAGACTAAAATCTCACGCTTCATTCCCAATTCAAAGCAAAGACTTACAGAGACTAATATTTGACTTCATCAGGGGTTCTTAACCCTGGTTGCATAATAGAGTAATTTGGGGGAGCTTAAAAAATGCCCAGGCCTCATCCTCAATCAATTAAGGGCATGAATGTTTTAAAAATCTCCAGGTGACTTTAATATGCAGCAGAGTTTGAGACTCACTGAGCATCCCTTGGGGGTTGGCTATGTCATGAAATTTGTTATAGAAAACATACTCCATGAGCACACAGTCCAGGCCATTTGTTTGTTTGGATCAGCATGTTGTTATAGTTAGTTGAGAGCCTAATCTGAGGACCCTCAGAATCAATGGCTTTAGAGTGCATGGAATCAGTCCACGGTTCCCAAACACTGGTCTGCAGATGGACTTGTTGGGAGCACTAGTGAGCATGTTAAAATAGATTCCTGGCTTCCAGTCCCAAATATTCTAATTCAGTTGGTCCAGGTGGGGCAAGGAAATGTGTCTTTCTTTCTTTCTTTTTTCTTTCTTTCTTTCTTTCTTTCTTTCTTTCTTTCTTTCTTTCTTTTTTAAGATTTTAAAATTGATTTTTAAAGAGAGAAGAAGGGAAAGGAAGAGGGAAACATCAATTTGAAAGCAAAACATTGATCCTCCCCGGGACTGAGCCTGCAACCCAGGCAAGTGCCCTGACCGGGAATCTTAACGGGAACCTTTTGGTGCATGGGATAACGCAACCAACTGAGCCAGGCCAGCCAGGGCAGAAATATGTATTTCTAATAAGCTTCCTACACTGTAAGGTTTGGGAACCAAAGATCTCATTTGGCCCTGGCATTTGCAAAACAGGGTAGGTTGGTGGTTAAGAGGCCAAGAGTTGAACTATTCATATCCAAATCCCAACTTTATCACAAACTGTGTGGACCATGGGCAAGTTATTTAATCACTCTGTACCCTAGTTTTTCCATCCATCAGGTGGGTTAATTCTATCTATATCATTAATTAATTGCTCATGAAACATAGTAATTGCTAGCTATTATTATATCACTTAGCAGGGTGCCTGGCACTTAAAAGCCATCAATAAGTAGGTATTATCATCAATTTATACATATGATGTAATATAATAGTTTAGGAGTTTAGTGGACACAGCAATGTTATATAATCACCAAAAGATATCATGCAATATTAATGGAAACATAATATCTAAGACAAGGAGAGCGATAATCCTATTAAACTCTGTGCAGTGTTCTGTGTTCAGGTTTAGAAGCCTCCTCACGGGATATAAGCTAATTAGAATGAGTTCACCAAGCTGGGGATGAGGCTCTAGGCCATTATGGGGGGATGACAGAAGGACCTGGGTATCTCTAATGCAGGGAAGAGCTGTCTTGTGGAAGAGTGATTAGCTTTGTTCTATGCATCTCCAAAGAGTAAACCTAGACACAGAGGGTAGCTCCTTGGTATAAATATGAACTTCAAACCAAGCAGAGTTGCCAAAGATGGCAGGAGCTTCTTCTGGTGAGTTTTCCATCCCTGGAAATGCTCAAATAAAGATTACACAACCACTGGGTAGGAATGTTATGAAGGGGAATTTTGCTGAGTAATTGCACTGGTTTTCTCCTCATACAAGAGTTTTTAGTTATATTCTTAGAGAACAACAACAAAAATAATAGGAAGAAACTGGGAAAGAAAACAAGCAGAGAAGTTACGTTAATCGGTTGGCTTTGGATTGCAGGAAGGAGATGTGGCTGGAGCTGAGAGCACAGGTGTAATGGCAGGCAAAGAGGTTGAAGCTCCTGGTGAAGGTGAAAATGGAGGTGAAACTCAGCTAGAAGGTGAAGGTGAAACTGAAGCAGAAGGGAAAGGAGACAATGAAGGTGAAATCCAAGCAGAAAGAAAAAGAAATGATGAACGTGAAGGTGAACCGCAAACAGAAGGAGATGCTGGTGAAGTGAAAGGCGGCAGTGAAGAGCAGGGATTCAATGCTGGAAATCAAGGTGAAACCAGTAGTGATGAGAAAGGTACAGATGGTAAAGGGGGCGGTGATGGAGGTGATGGTGAACATGAAGAGAACAAGAGTGAAGTCCAAGCAGAAATAAAAGAAAATGATGAAGATGAAGGTGAACTCCCAGCAGAAGAAGATGGCAAAATGAAAGGTGATGGTGAAACCGAAGAGCAGGTCTTCAATGCTGAAAATCAAGGTGAAGCCAAAAGTGATGAGAAAGGTACAAATAGTGAAGGAGGAGGTGATGGAGGTGACAGTGAAGAGGAAGAGGAGGATGAGGATGAGGATGAGGATGAGGAAGAGGAGGATGAAGAGGAAGAAAACGAGGAGCCTTTGTCTCTGGAGTGGCCTGAGACCCGGCAGAAGCAGGCTATTTACCTCTTCCTCCTGCCCATTGTGTTCCCACTGTGGCTGACAGTGCCCGACGTCCGGAGGCTGGTGAGTTTGCCCAGCCATACCCTAGACTGTCTGTCTCCAGAGAGGCTGTGGGTCTCTAGGCATTCCACCCAAGCGGAGGGAGAGGACAGGGTCAACCAGCTTGGCAGGGCTCAACCACAGAGAGGATCTGGGTTGGAATTTGCAGCTCTGGAGGGGACCATGCATCTAGGGGGATATACCAATGGGCTTGTGAGGCCCTAGAATGTGCTTATTTCCACCACTATAAGCAATGTGAACTAGTTCCTCCTTGACTCCTGTTTCAGTATACTGATGTTAATATAGGAATGATGCCACCACACCCCTCTATATTTCACAGGGTTACTGTGAAAACCCAAAGTGATAAGTGCCATTTCTTCCCAGCATTCCTATTTATAGGGAAAAATCTGACTAGCATACCCCACCCAAAGGCCATCCATATTCTGTCTCTGGGTCTGGAGATGGGTAGGGCAGAGAGAGGTTGCAAAAGCCAAATCTAATACCTCGATTGGCTTGGTTCTGGGTCAAGCAAATAGCTCTTCTGTTTGGAGACTACTGAACACCCTACTGACTGAACTCCCCTGCGGGCCACCAACCCCATCCTTTCCCTGCTATGTCAGGGTCCTCACTGGAAACAGATTTCATCTCCAGATCCTCTCCATCATCCCTCCAGCAGAGCTCGTCACTGATTCTGGGGCTCTCTCAAAAGGGCCAAAGACCTTTAGCCTCTGAAACTCACGTCTCTTTCTTTTCATACTTTCACATAGGAGTCTAGAAAGTTCTTTGTTTTCACCTTCCTGGGATCCATCATGTGGATAGCCATGTTCTCATACCTTATGGTGTGGTGGGCTCACCAGGTGAGTAAAAAGCAGGAACTAAATCCTGTATCAGCAAGTTCAAAGGCCACTTTTTCCCTTCAGGGTGAATTTCCAGTGCTTAGGGAATGGTGAGGATCAAGTGCATTTGTAGTTTCTACATTGTTTGTAAAGGCAGCCTTTTTATTCCAGTGAATGCAGTACTTTTCAAGTGTGGCTTTCCTTACATTCACATGCAGCATGACCTAGAAGGCCCTCCACAATCTGCTCATCGCCCTGTTCCCTGCTTTCTCTGCCATGCATCGCCCACTCTTCCCCACCTGGTGAATTGTACACACTCGTGAGAGCAAGCACAGTTTTGCCCTGTCTCTGGCATTTTAATCCTCTGAGTGCCCATGGCTTTTCTGTTCTACTTGGACTATTGCACCAGCACAGAGCTGTAATCGTTGTTTATGATCTTTTTCCCTGCACTAGGCTGAGAGTAGGGTCAGTGTTGTACTGCTTATACTCTTCTCTGCAGCTCTTAGTTCCTGGCATATGGCAGGTGTCCATGCTTCTGGAAATGGAAATGTGACATGAACAGATCTTTGGAGGGCAGTTCTTTTAGAAGTAGATGTACTGTTGTTTGAATGTCAGTGGCAGGTGGTATTATCGATGAACTTTTAGTCCATCTTAGATAAGAGCAGAGTCATTCTCTGAAGCCTTGAGCAGAGGCCTCCATCTCCCCAGCTGTCAGTTCTGCCATGACCCTGCCTTACTCAGACCGTGGGAGTGTGCTGAGCTCCATGGGAGGTGTTGGGTTTGCACAAAGTAGTATGTGGAAGAGCCTCAGATTTTCCACTTGCTGTTGCCGTGTTTTTTTTTTTTTTTTATTACTGTTACTGTTTACCAGGTTGGTGAAACAATAGGGATTTCTGAAGAGATTATGGGTTTGACGATCCTGGCAGCAGGCACATCAATTCCTGACCTCATCACCAGTGTGATTGTTGCTCGGAAAGGCCTGGGAGACATGGCCGTGTCAAGCTCTGTGGGCAGTAACATATTTGACATCACCGTGGGGTGAGTGGCAAAGGTGCTTTTTAAGGAATATTAAGTAAGACTGGAAAACCTTGTGTTGGCTCTGTTCACTGGTTTTCTGCTTCGTTCATTATACATGGAATAAAAGGGCATTTATAGTATTAGTTTCTATAAGGCAACAAAGTATTCTCCCTTCATTAATCACAGACAGATGAGATAATAGAACTAAAATGCTGCCTGCAATGTAACTGACTGGAATTTATAGATGAGTTGAAAAATGAAGTCCATTAAATTCCATTACTAAATACCACCAAATGCTCTGCTCACTGACCTGCAAGGTGGTGGAGGTGGGGTTGGGACAATGACTCAGTCTCACTTCCTGATGTTCTTGTTCCTTTGCATTTGGGTTCCTGCCACCTCTAAAAGCATTTTGTATAAACAAGCAAATGCTGCATCCTGCTGCACCCATTCCCTTACCTGGCCTATTTTCATTTCCCTAGTCATGTCCTGGACTTGAGTGGTGGCTTTGGTTTCATTAATTTGAATTTGTGTGTATGGGTGGGGCTGGGAAAGGGCATAGGAGAGCCCTGATCCCTAAGTAATTTAAAGGAATGCTATCCTGAGCTGGGCCTTATCATAAAAATTTAGAGATTAGAGTCACACATCAACATATCGGGTTAGTCATACAGAAGTCATTTAGTATGAAGAAAAAAACACTCAGACCTAGAAAAGTTCAGTTTTAATCCAGGCTCTCCCAGTTATTAGCTGTGAGCCCAAGGGCATGTAATTGAACTTTCCTGAACCTTGGTATCCTCTTCTGTGAAATGGGGCTAATATTTTCTGCTCTATTTCATAGATTGTGTGTGTGTGTGTGTGTGTGTGTGTGTGTGTGTGTAAAAATGAGTGCTTTGTAAATTGTAAAATACAGTTTAAGTATATGGGATGATTATAAACATGAAAAATACTCATTGTTTCTTCAATCTCACAGCCTGCCGGTTCCCTGGTTGCTGTTCTCTCTTACCAATGGACTACAGCCTGTTCCAGTCAGCAGCAATGGCTTGTTCTGTGCCATCGTCCTGCTTTTGCTCATGCTCCTGTTTGTGATCTCTTCAATTGCATCGTGCAAATGGAGAATGAACAAGATCCTGGGCTTCACAATGTTCCTCCTTTACTTTGTATTCCTGATAATCAGTGTGATGTTAGAAGATCGAATCATATCCTGTCCTGTATCTATCTGAGTCAGTCACTGTTGCTCAAAGTGGACATGGATCAGAAAACCATGCCAGAAGTTACTGTACCTCTTGGTACATTGATGAATGAACATGATCCAGGAGAGGGAACTGAGAGGCTGAGAGCATCTGATGTCAATGTGATACAGGAGTAAGGTTATCGTTGGAAACACCTGCAGCTCTTTGTGGATTAAGAATCTCACTTCTGGGGTCGGGGGGTATATGGAGTTCCAGCCCTTCCTGCCTCAGACAACCGTCACATGGACTCCAGTAAAAGGACCCCTGGAGTCAGAGGGTTTTCTACATGAGCTAACTGGAGGGTTGGGACAGGCACAATAAGACAAGCCACCAAGCTCACGTATTCCTGATTAAGGGCTGCTTAAATTATTTAATCCAAAAGATGCAGATGTGGTCTCCACCTGATCCTCCTGGATCCTGCCCCAAGCACATGCTACACTTCACTGTCTCCTCTTTTTCTGTTCAAAACATGAGGTTCAAAACCAGGTTTGTAATCACCACTGGTTCAGTTACTGGTGAGTTTAAGAGCTAAGGCTATAGGAAAAAACGAAATATACAGGAATCAATTATCATTAGTAAGATGTGTACCAATACACATAGCTTAAAATGATTACATTAGCTCTTATTGCATTTCTGAAAAGTGAAGTTAAAGTAACCCAAGAAATTAAAATTTGTAATTTGCCTTTGAATTGGAAGGCCTGGATATTAGAGAAGGAAAACTACTCTAAGGGCTATTTAAAAATATGTACTTATTAGAAAATCCAGGTTAGTGTGTCTCCATCAAGTGGTCTCCTTGAGGGATTAGACATATAACACAGTGGTTGGTCCTGGCTCTGCCTCTCCAGCATATTCTCACCCAACAGTACAGCTGCTCCTAGTGAGTGAGAAGGTAAGAGATCAGTCAGTAGAGCCAAGTCTGGTTTATAAAGTAAGAGACCCAGTGGGGCGATGCCACTTTTGTATGTTAACCTAGATGGGATTATAAAGCAAGAAGATAGGTGTCTTGTGTGGCTTACAAGTGGATATTAAGGCAACCACAAAGGAGAAATCCCCAACATGCTTAGCACAATGGCAACACAGTTGAGAACAAAAGTATTTCTACTTCCAAGATAGCTAGTGCAAAAGACACTTGTTTTTAAAAAGCGTGTGGTTGTTTAAACATTTCATGTGGAATTTGAAGTGCTTGTATATTAAACACCAATGCTTACTGCTTTTACTAGCATCAAGGGACACATGAGAAATGAAATAGTTCTATGTCCCTGGTTTCAGAGCAAAGGGAGCTGAGGGGACTGTAGATTATGATGGTAAATAGAGCTTTATTTACAACACGAGAGAGGATTCACTGAAGACTAGAAGATAGCAGGACAGATGTCATATATAAAAAAAAATCAAACATTTTGGTGTTGATGGGCTGCGTTCAAAGAAAGTACTTCAGTCCATAATCCATCTTGAGTTTGGGTTAATTTAATTAATAGCCTCACTACCCCAGGATTCATGTTCCTTAGAAATGACTTTTATTCAATTTCAATAAATTGTGAGTCCCACTGGTATTTTACAAACATGGTCAGAATGCTCCAGAAAAGACTGATGAAGAATATGGAATCATATTCAAATTCCATATTCTGAAGTTAGTTATCCTCATTCCTGATGCTCCTGCAGTGCCCAGTCTCCACATGCCAAGACCTAAGGAGGGAGATCCCAATGCCAAAACTCTGGCCACCAACCTGGTTTCAGCAGCCAATTCCAGCTAGCCACGGGGAATTCCTCCCCACTGATGGCCAGGGACCTGACGCTCTTCCCCAGAATGACTGAGTGGGGAGTGATGGACAGTGAAATGTTCTGTAATGATAAAGCTGCTTCATGATTAAAATCAACTCTAATGAGTTAACAACCTTTTCCTAATCAGTGTACTGAATTTTTGGCACTTCTCTTTGCCTAGAAAGGAAGTTCTGATAACTTTACACTATGATAGAAAGGGGTAAGCATGTAAAATGAAAGCTGGGTCTTGATGGGTGAGTAGGAATTCAAGAGGAAAAGGAGAGAGAGATTTTAGGGAGATGGAAAACTTATGTAACTTCTAAAAGATGCTTGGAAGTTAAAATTTTTGTCATACATTTACAGATCTATAATTTATTAAAATTGTGCTGTTTTAGAGATAAAATACCATCTTAAAATGTATTTTTAAGATAATGTTGAGATGGTCCTTTCATCTGATAGGCAGAACAGATGTGATATGAAAAGATAGCAGGACAGAATACAGAGTAATCTGTATTCTAGATCATTCATTCAGTCTAGAAAGTCCGAACTGTCCCCACAAGGGTGTCTGAATTGGAAGACTGTCTGAACAGATGGTTTCTCCTTCATTCCCCATGAGGTTGCATTTTCTTGATGGACTTAGGCCAAATTTCTAATAATGTGAAACTCGTTCTAATTTAACGGGTTAAAATTCTACATAGTACCAGAAAAAAAGGCTACATTCCAAACTTAGGAAAATTGGTATATGTTTAAATTGTTACTATACACTGTGAACAATATATTGTACTCTCTTCTGAAAATGTTTCTATCAAATTATAGGCTTGGCCTTTTATAACACTGTCTATACCATAATTATCATTTATTTAAAGACTAGTGGCCCAGTGCACAAAATTCGTGCACATTAAAAGGGAATTAATTAGAGGAAATATTTTAATATTACTATTTGCCCTTTCTCTATAATAGAAGTGTCAGAGATGAAAGAAAATTAGTAAAATGTATATGAAAATCTTCCTCCTGTCAGAGTCTGCGGTGTGCTATGGGTCCCAGAGTCAAGTCCCTGTCCACCCACGTGCACCTCTAAATCGCGAGACCCAGACTCAGCCGGCCCCACCCCTGTCAAGCCCCACCAGGCTTGGGGCACAGCCTCAGGTCCCCCATCAAGCCCTGCTGGGTTGGGGGGGTGCGGCCTGAGGTCTCCCGGCCTGGTGCCGGGGCGAGGGGCGCACCTTGAGGTCCCCCATAAAGCCCCGCCAGGTGGGGGGCATGGCCTGAGGTCCCCTGGCCTGGCACCAGGGCGGGGGGCGCGCCTTGAGGTCCCCTGTCAAGCTCCACTGGGTGGGGGGGTGCGGCTTGAGGTCCTCCATCAAGCCCTGCTGAGTGGGAGGCACAGTCTCAGGTCCCCCCTCCCCGGCGCCACACAGCCTCAGGTCCCTGCTGATCACTCGTTACAAGAACCCCACCTCCACTGTGGGCGCAGCCATCCTGTGTTATGGGAACCCCGTCTTCGTTGTGGGCGCAGCCATCTTGTGACAGCGTGAGGGTTAATTTGCATATTACCTCTTTATTATATAGGATTGAATACCAAAGGCAGCCAGAATTGGAATGTAATATTCTGAGCAAAGCCTGGTAGATACAATGAAGAACTGGTCGACCTTATATGTCAAAGAATACCCTTGGTTCTGACCCCTTTTTTGTGGGCAGATCCTGCTGCAGGTGGGACTGGTCTCTATAAAAGGTGCAGGGAAAGAGCTCATGATCAGGCTGTCTATCCCTGGGGAAGGGGGATCTCTAGAACCAGCAGGACCCCCTGGCCTAAGGCTGCCCACACACCCAAGGCACTGCTTCTGCTCTTTAGGCCCTTCCCTGTGATGAGCAGGTAAAACCTGGAGAATTTCATTTAAAGAAAATTCTATCAGTCGCTCCAGTGGTCTATCACAGTTCTACGTTTAAAAAGAAAATCATCGCCGAAACCGGTTTGGCTCAGTGGATAGAGCGTCAGCCTGCGGACTGAAAGGTCCCGGGTTCGATTCCGGTCAAGGGCATGTACCTTGGTTGCGGGCACATCCCCAGTGGGGGGTGTGCAGGAGGCAGCTGATCGATGTTTCTCTTTCATCGATGTTTCTGACTCTCTATCCCTCTCCCTTCCTCTCTGTAAAAAATCAATAAAATATATTTAAGAAAAAAAAAAAAGAAAATCATTAAATACAAAAGGAGGGAGCCATCCAAATGAACAGCAACTGTGGAAAGGGCCACAGTAACTTTATCAGATGAGTTTGTTAACATCTCAGAGAATAAGCCCAAGCACACAGATTTTTTGAATCAGAGTCAGAAATGCCTACGTGAATTTGTACACTGTTAAATTTGTAAACAAGTAAAATTAAGCCAGCAAATGTACTGTGAGGCCAGAGGAAGAGGGTAATATGAAGGTATTAAAAAGAAGAGACCAAGTACTGCGGATATGAAGGTAAACTGGTATGCAGCTGCTACAGAATTCAATCCTGAAGTGAAACTCAGCCTTGTATCTAAACAGAAAGGGCAGAGAATACAAACTCGAGCACCGAGGTGGGCCACGTGCAGTCTGCTCTTTCCCTTCCTGCTCTGAGACAAAGTGCCTGAAAGCAGCTTTCAAGGTCTAAGGCGGAAATAAAAACAAAGCTGGGCTATCACACTTTACCATACAAATGGGCATTTTCTTACCATATACTTACAAAGTATTTAGAAATTCACCATAACAGCCTTCTATGTACAGTAGGCTAACAATTGTTAGTTGCACTAAAATATAGTAATTACCAGCGTCAAGTAAATTTAGTATTTATCACCTGAAATGCTGAACCAACATTTTCAGGGATAATTTCTCTATATACAAAAATGGAAAGACATATTAGAAAATCCTATATAATAAAGAGCTAATATGCAAATGGTTGTCACACCCTTGTACCCTTGTGCCTTTGTGCTGGGGCTGGAGGACCTGAGGTCACGCCCCCTGCCAGGGGGGCCATGGAACCGGCGGGCTAGGGGACCTGAGGCCCTGTCCCCCACTGGGGCCGGAGAACTGGTGGGCCAGGGGACCTGAGGCTGCACCCCCCTGCACTGGCATCGGGGCCAGGGGACCTGAGGCCGGGCCGGGGGACTTGAGGCTCAGCCCCCACCTGGCGGGGCTTGATGGGGGACCTGAGGCTGGGCCCCCCACCCTGCGGGGCTTGATGGGGGTGGGGCCAGCCAGGTCTGGGTCTCACTCAATTTCGAGACACGCGCGCATGGGCAGGAACTTCACTCTGGGTCCACGGTGCACCCCAGACTCTGACAGGAGGGAGATTTTCATATACATTTTACTAATTTTCTTTCATCTCTGACACTTCTATTATAGAGAAAGGGCAAATGGCAATATTAAAATATTTCCTCTAATTAATTCCCTTTTAATGTGCACGAATTTTGTGCACTGGGCCACTAGTCTTACAATAAAACAGGCTGGTGATTTTAGGGTTTTAAAGCAAAAAAAACACACACACACACACAAAAAACACCCTCCAATGAACAAACTGCACAACTCCCTGACAATAGGATGAAAAACTGATTATCTAAATATGATATAAAACACAAATCTGTGATATTCAAAACACAATTGAAAAAAGTAGTAAAGTTATACCAGGACACAGAATGATTTATTTGCAACTATTAAACATATAAACAAAACTAAGAGTAAGAAAATTAGAGACAGATAATGTAGCAAAGGGTATTTCTCTCCAACACAACTGGCCATGATTCTCCAAAATGTATGGTCAACAGAGAAAAAAACGGAAGGAAAGAATGTATAGGGTTATTTTAAAGGATGATCATATTTTAATTTTGTTTTGAGCAGAGTTTACCACTTCCTTTTCATGGTTCAGAGTATTAAGACTAAATTTGTGTAAATAATATTCCTTGGGGATTAAAAGTAGGGGAAACAAAACCCAACCAAAAGCAGAAACAAAACTGTGTGTGGGGAGAGGAGATATAAATTACATTCACTTTCCAAATAAGTTTGACCCATGAAGAATGGGCTTTACCTCACCGTTTTTGGTCAGATTTGAAATAAAAAAACTGTGACTCATACTGTGTTAAAGATAGGTAAACAATAGTGAAAGCTGTTCTTATAAGGGACACAAACCAACCAACCAACAACAACAAAAGCCAGAATAGAACCCCAGGATCCTGTTTGGAGGGATGTTTGTGGGCAACGCCAAAAGCCGCACCTATCACATGTTTCTCACTAGACAACTTACAAGTGATTCAGAACAGCGGTCGCCAACCAGTGGTCCGTGAGGTCCGAAAGGTTGGCGACTGCTGATTTAGAAATCATAAGACTCAGAATGTGAAGCTTGGATTTGAATAGTAAGACAAAATTGGAGTGGTATTTACAAAGGAGAGGCAGACACATGTGCATAGCACCAGATTTTTCAAGTAAGCAAGTTCAGCCCCAAACTAACTGAACTAAAATATTACATTTTCAAACTCTTCCCATTATTTTCCAGAGTAGAAGCAAGCTGTGAAATGTTTCAGCTTGGTGATATTCACCAACGGTGTGAACTCAAAAGGTGGTTTTCTGTAGCTGAACTGATTCTAAGTCTTAGGAATTCATGACATCTCCAGTCCAAATGTCCTGGACGCGACTGGCTTTATACATAAATTGGGACCATCCATTTTTTATTTTGAAATTGGCTAGAGAATTCCTTCCTTAATGATAATGTATGCAAACATACACACAAATTCAAAATCTATAAATAATTCTAACAGCCAAAAAATACTTTTGATTAGAATTACCCAAAGAAAGTGAAATTAGAAATGATGAGATTAAAAATATATTTTAGAGTCTACTCATGATGTTTAAATATTCAATTTATTGTCTGATTTCTGGACTTTAAATTCCATAAACTTCAGATCCTGAAGGCTTATTGAAAAAGCCAATTTCCTCAATATGGGAAATTCTCTCTGACTTTACTTTTAGAGAGTTATTACTTTCTACTTTTGAAAAAAAATTGAATATTTATATGTGTATATAATGTTAACTGAATACTCCAGTAGGCCATATTCCCGATAAATACAGTACAATTTGCATCATACCCAATATTTTAGACATTAATGTTAAAATCTGGAATAGAGTATATTGTCTGACATATTTCCCAACATAAATATTTATGTAGAGTATTAAAGTTTAAACTGATATTTGGCTTTGTAAGCTATTTTCCCTGTGGACTGTGTGTATCTATGAGCAATAGAGAAACTTTGGAATTGTGGTATGCTGACCCTGACTTTGCAGAAACAGACGTGGAACCTCTGGGGCTCTCCTTGCACAAGGCTCAGTGAGTCCGTCTGGGCAGCGCACACCCTGGTCATGACTCACTCTCTGCAGGCAGGCGTAGGAGTCCTAACGTGCAATTCCAGGACAACACAGACACTAGCACTGACAACTTTTTTAATCATTCCCCCAAGTAATAAAAAAAATATAGATAGATAGATATACATATAGAGATCTGCAGCTGTACTAGTTACTTCAAATAGCAGACAAGGAAAATAAGCACTTAATTGCTTGCTTTACAAGTTTAAGTTCATTTTAAGCTTGCTATATTAAGTTTAAAAATTAAAAAAATATCAACTTACTATAAACAATTTAAAATATGTATAATACAACTTCATGGTCAAAACATTTGACTAGTCTATGAAAACAGGAGATATTACATTAGTTCAAGTTCCATACATGAATTTTCAATCTGTCTCTTCCAAGAGAAACCATGAAAAGGTTGTTTTATTTTATGGGAACTAATTTTGTTTAGGGATTTTCTCATCACAAAACTAATTGATTGTTACAGGAAAAGTAAAGAGAAAAAAAAAAAAGGAAAGGGGAAACAGAGTGGCTCTCTCCCTATTTGTCACTATTCTCTTCTTAAAATATTCTGTACATAAGCTATATGGACATTCTGAACCATTTACAAATTCATTTTCAAAAATTGAAGAAAAAATGTTTAGAGTCTAAAAGTGTTATTTTATACACGGACTATACAATACATATTGAAAGTACACACACACACACACACACACACACACACACACACACACACACACATCTTAAAGATAAGGTTCTCCAAAGGTTTTTCGACATTCCATCACTCCTGTACTTGGTGGTCTATCACAGTTGTGTGTACTCTTGACTTGACTAGGTGTGAGGCGATCGTATGCCATCTTGTATTCTTTATCAAATACATCTGAAAAAATTCACAAAGAAACAAAGGCATAAAGAAATTTATATTAGACTTTGACAACAACCAAGTTTTGTAATACTACAGAACTGCAAAATTAAAGACCAAGAAGGAATCTTGAGGTCTTTTCTGACAACTAAAGGACCACAGAATTTCAGAGCTGGAACACGGGGACTTTAGAGTCCACAGCTCTTAAGCTCTTTAGAGTGAGATTACATAGACCAGTGAAATTTAAAGCTTTAAGATACCAACTTTTTAAAATGATTTTCCCCCCAAATTTTAAAATTGAGGTAAAATATATATAACATAAAATTTACCATCTTAACCATTTTTAATTCTTTTTTTTTTTTTTTTTTTTTTTTTAGGGAGAGGGAGAGAGAAAGAGAGAGGGTTAGGGGAAAGGGAAGGGGGAGGGGGAGGCGAACATCGATTTGTTGTTCCACTTATTTATGTTGATTCTTGTATGTGCCTTGACCGGGGATTTAACCTCAACCTTGACGTAATGGAACTATGCTCTAACCAACTGAGCTACACAGCCAGGGCTGCTATCTTAACCATTTTCAACTATACAGTTCAGTGGTATTACATACATTCATAATGTGCAACCATTATAATCATCCATCTCCATAACACTTTTCATCTTATAAAATGGAAACACTACATACATTAAACAATAATTCCCCATTTTCCACTCCTCCAGCTCCTGGCAACTACCATTCTACTTTTGTCTCTATGAATTTGACTACTGTAAGTACTTTATAAATGGATTCATAATAGAATTTGACTTGTTGTGACTGGCTTATTTTGCTTAACATAATGTCCTCAAGGTTCATCCATGTTGTAGCATATGTCAGAATTTCCTTCCTTTTTAAGACTGAATAATATTCCATTGTATGTATATACCACATCTTGTTTATTCACTCATACTTCAATGAACTCTTGAGTTGTTTCCACATTTTAGCTATTATGAATAATGCTGCTATGAACATGGGTGCACAAATGTCTCCTTAAGACCCTGCTTTCTTTTTTTTTAAATATATATTTTTATTGATTTCAGAGAGGAAGAGAGAGGGAGAGAGAAATAGAAACATCAATGATGAGAGAGAATCATTGATTGGCTGCCTTCTGCATGTCCCCCACTGGGGATCGAGCCCGCAACCCGGGCATGTGCCCTTGACCGGAATCGAACTTGGAACCCTTCAGTCCTCAGGCTGACGCTCTATCCACTGAGCCAAACCAGCAAGGGCAAGACCCTGCTTTCAATTCTTTTGGGTATATATCCAGAAGTGGAATTAATGGATCATATGGAAATTCTATTGTTACCTTTATTATTATTATTAACATTAGCAAAATATCAAAGTATCTCATATCCAAAAAATCAAAGAAAAAGTATATTATATGAATATAAATTATTAAAATAATAAAGACTACCAATATAAAAACAATACTATATTGAAAGTATATACACACACATATATTTTATGATATATAAGTACTACATGTTAAATATTATGCAGAATTACCTATATCAATGTTTTCTCTTCCCAGTGCCACAAGTGAGAGAAATAATATTTCTCTATATAAACTCCTGGAGGGAAGAATGGAGAAGATATTACTATGCATATAGTTTATTCATTTTCTACAAAAATTTTTATGCTAATATAAGCATGAGATATTCTAACAAATTACTAATATGCCTAGAGGAACAATATGTTCATTTGAGATAATGACTTACCTCTGTCTTTTAAAATGAGGACATTTATTCAGTGTCTCTAAAATCTGACTCATTGGTCCATAGACATCATTCATTTTAATGCTTTTTACCATATTTTTCAATAGTTCCTGGCTAAATGAATTATCACCTTTTTGTAATAAATGGACCATTGGATACTTTTGGGCTGTAAAAGAACCAAAGAGCAGTTGAAGGAAAATGTTCTTTGTAGAAAGGAGAATGTAATTAAGTAGCAACTGATAGCTGGCAAAGAAGTTACAAAGCACTAAAAATAAATTAAGGGCAATAGAAATCTTAAAGTGAAGAAAGAAAAAAAATAAAAAAGAAAATAAAAAAGATAAATGATGATAAAAATAGACCGAAAGCTTTTTTGGCCTCAAAGACAAAACTTAAAAATACTGTTTTCCTTAATATAGCTTCTGGGGGAAGTTCTACATCAGCAGCCCAGATGGAAACAAACAAACAAAAATAAATATAAAGAAGAAATTGGGACAAGCAATATGCTAAAAGCAGAACTCTACAAAACATAACCCCTCCAGCACATATACAACACTACCAAAAATAAATAAATAAATAAATGAAAACAAACAACAAAAAACAACAAAACAAAAAAACAAAAAAATCCTTGACCTCCATAGAAGGTAAGCACTAAAAGCATTAAACTTAACACTCACTCTCAAACAAAAGAGTACGATTTTGACCTGTAAGACAAAAAGTAGTATAGTAAAATAAAAGTCAGTTACATTAGTTTAGACTATTTAAAGTCAGTAGAGATTACTCTCATATAAAAAAAGCCAGCATTCTATGATAGCACTTACTGTGGGCATTCCAGAGGATGTACAAGGGCTGTCCTGGATCCTGATGTAATTTCATATTGTCCCATAACATTTGTATTAAAACATATTTACTATCTTCAGACATACAATGGCGGGGAATCTGTGTTGAAAAATAAACAAACATTCATTAGTGATCCTTACATAATGTTTTGTAAATATCTTATAAATAACCTTATAAATATTTTTTCAGATGTATGTGTGCAAGAGATAAAGAGAACAGAAAATGACTGGTTTGTATGTATTTTATATTGACTGAAGGAAGATGGACTGAGTTGAGAATCTAATGATCTCTAAAGTAAAGTGATCTCTGCTCTGAAGCAGATTTTACAAAGTACTGAGACCTGCGAGAAAGGGCAGTATGAAGGGCTAATCTCTACCAGCTTATGACTGAAGGTCCAAACAAAGATAAACCAGGCAGCCCCATTCGACATCAGTCCAAGACCCTAGGCCAGATAACTCTGACTGACTTAACCTTTAGACACTCATTCATCATGCACTGAAAATCCAAAATGTGTGCATAGTCATAGATATAAAACACAAGAAAGGAGAATACGAGGTTTCTGAACTTAAAGGCTGTACAGTTTCGTGGTGGTGATAGCATATGAAAAGTAAGAACACTTTTATAGAGCAATGTATCAAAACTACAAATGAACATGTAACAAAATGACTACCTAAATGTCAAGCAAAAACTCAGAGTAAAGGAATGAAGGAATGGTAGCACATGACTGCAATATGAATTAGAGAGATTCTCTTAAAGAAGTGTCAGGCTGTTTTTGAAGGAGGTATGAAACGTGAGTGGGGCCAACTCACAAACTCTTCTCATAAGAGTCATTTACAGTTAATTCTTTTTTTTTTTACAGTTAATTCTTGAGGCCATAACTAAAATGCAAGCTCATTTTGTATACATTTTACAAGAAGGCTAAAAAACATGACTTAGACTGTAAGAAGAAAAAATATTTGTAAACATAATTTGATTAATCTTATTAGTCTAATGATTAAGATCGTTATTAAAAATAGCATAAACATTACTTTTTTGTCATTAGGAATATGCAAATATTACCATGGTGACAATAGCATTGCCTTTTAGTTAATTTTTACTCTCATACCTTTGAATACTTGTTACAATGCTCAGAAGAAAGAATCAATCCAGGTAAGTTACTGGGCAAGTCAAGACGTCTAAAATACCACACCAGGTTCCAAAAAACAATTGGATGATGATCCACAAAGTCTGCCACTGTTATTGCATGATCGCCTTCATTTTCCAATAAGCTTTCAAGTTCCTTCCATACTACTAAAGGACTGAGATATGGGACAGTGATAGGATCTGGACTTGGGAGGTGCCATTCTAATCCTAAAGAATCCTGTTGGATAAATAAATAAAAACCATAAATGGTAAATACAAGATTTATGATACGAAGTCATTAAAAAATTTCCTATCAGTGTTTTCCATGTAAGTAGAAAGGTACTATAATTGTATCATGGAACAAGAAACTCTCCTTGACAATAATAAAGTTAAAGCTGGCCCTGGCCAGGTGGCTCAGTTGGTTGGGGCATCGTCTGGTACACCAAAAAGGTTGCTAGTTCGATTCCCGGTAGGGGCACATATGGGAGGCAATTGATGGATGTTTCTCTCTTACATTGATGTTTCTTTCTCTCTCACCCCTCCTCACTCTCTAAAATCAATAAATATATCCTCGGATGAGAATTAAAAAAAAATTAAAGCTAATAAGGCTGTTTTGGACAAGGTGAACAAAATCATGTAAATGATCAATGTCCAAATTTTTAAAAACACCAAAATACATACTGTAGCTCCTTGTAAAGTAGTTGGCAGGCTGCCTGTAGGAATTAGCTTCTTCCCTCCAGTGTCTTCCTTATCCAAGGGACCAGAAGTACTGACACTCCTGGTCATTGGAAATATTGGACATTTTGATATAGCTGTTTTTGATCTATCAGCAGGGATCTGAATACTTCGGGCATATGTATTTTCCAGCCGTTTAGATTTGCTTGGGTATTGAAAAAAGAAAAAAAGCATATCATTGTCTAGATTTACTTTATTTCTCTAGAAAGACCATATTCTTCTCTTTAGCATTAGTGCTGGACATAGCAAAGTAAATCCAAGGAACTCAGGCTTCAGCTTGGAAAAAGGAATATATTTTTAAGTAGTCTAGTCATGTTAAATTTCCTTTTTATCCAGTGCACTTTAAATATTCAAGAGTCATTTAATTATTCAAAAACAGTTAGTGGACAACTTTTATACAGCAGGAACCACAGCAGGCCCAGATAATATAAAGCCGAGAAAATAGGCATCTATTCTTTCAGCTTTGGGAAGGGAGATTCCCACCTATTCATAAGCTAGTGGCAGTCAACGTAAGGGCTACAACATACGTGATGAAAGATAGTGCACACAAAGATTTGCGATTTTTCTGCCTAAGCATTTAGGATTAAGCAGATCATACCAGCCTGCCAGTACTATGCAGGCATTTTCTTTTGCACATGTGGCTACCAATATGGCTTCATCTGCCAGCTATCTATATTTGGCACTTCTCCAAAATGAATTTTAAGCATAGATTTATTTATATTAGGCTTACTGTATATATCTTAGCTTAATTTTACAGTTCCTTTATCAGCTCCAATTTTTTTTAGATTATTAAATATTCCTAAGTAGAAGATTAAATATTCCAAAATAGTAGTACTGACTTAATTCCTGAAGAGACAGACACAAGAGAAAGGTGTTCATTATAAATTTCAAGTGTTCTACAAAATTTTTACCTTTAAAATACTAGTAAACATTACATTATATGAATTATATAACTGATACCATGAGGATTCATAGAGCACAAACTACAACTGTTTAAACATTTAGGTTATTAAGATAATTTTAATATTGTTTTACTTAGAATTTAAGATTATGAATCTATTATACATAGCAACTTAAACCTTAAAATGTTCATCTTGCCAAAACCGGTTTGGCTCAGTGGATGCAGCGTCGGCCTGTGGACTGAAAGGTCCCAGGTTTGATTCCGGTCAAGGGCATGTACCTTGGTTGCGGGCACATCCCCAGTAGCGGGTGTGCAGGAGGCAGCTGATCGATGATTCTCTCTCATCGATGTTTCTAACTCTCTATCCCTCTCTCTTCCTCTCTGTAAAAATCAATAAAAAAAATGTTCATCTAATTCTTGTCATTATCAAAAACTTGCATAATATAAATTGTTAACTTATGTTCCACATAATATACTCACCTATTTAAATCAAAATTCCCTTGAACAGAGATAACAGATGTGTCAAGACCAGAAGCTGATGTTGAGATATAAGACTGCCTGCCCTGACTTGAAAAGGATGGAAAATGCATATTTTCTATAGATGGACTTGACTTCAAAAAGTATCTGCAATGTGAATCAAAGGAGCTTATTGAGAAAGGAGATTCTAGGAAATGTGACTCTTAAACATGAAGGAAAAAAAAGCATAAATCATTACCTTCCAGGTCGTCTTAAATCTCTTATCTCGATATTCAAAAAGGGCAAGAAAAGATTGCCACAAAACGGGCATGTAGTATTGAGATTTGAATCATCTGCTGTCCAGCCAGCCATGATTTCTTCATCATGGACAAGACAATCACAAGTTCTACACCGAGAGCAACTTGAGATGAGAACCTGAGGGAGAAAACGGCACTGTATAAAGTAAGCTGGTTAGTGCATATTATAAATTAAAAACCAGTTCAATTCATAAATATACTGGGAAACTAAAATTCAGAAGGATTTGGAAGTTACAAGCAAAATATGAATTACATTCACTGCATTATGTAATATATTTATCTTTAACTATTTCAGCTAAATCTATTCCAAAATTTTTGCCTGAAAAAAAAATTGCATTTAAGTGAGCATTTTAACCTTTATAATTACTAAAAAGCCTGCCATGGAAAAGTAAACCCAAGCATAATTTGTTAGTACCCCAAATCAGTATTTGTAATTACACATTATAGATTTGTGCTACTCAAAGTACAGTCACCGAACAAATATTAGTCCACAAATTCTTACTGGTTTGTAATAAGATAAGTAAAGAAATTGAGGGGACGATTTAGAAACCTTTAAAGTAATTTGTCAATGCTGTAACAACTAAGTGTGTGATCAATGTATTTTGCAAGAGTATCAGCCATTACAGACTGGAGATTTAAAACAACAATAACCCCCTGGTCTGTCACTATAGATAGTTGCTGTGGATAAACATAAATACTGTCTTTACATTAATAAAATGTAGAAACTCCTGAAGTCATCAGAAACTTTGTAAATTGCAACATCAGTGCTCATCATTTATTTCCAACTGCATGCAAATTTATTCTCCAGTTTTATGCAAATGTTTTTGAAAGTAAATTATACCTAAAAATTAGGGAAAAAATTTAAAGGGTAAAAGAGTAACTTTTTCATTGTAAGAAAATGAGATAGAGCAGACCATCCAGCAGATAGCTACATCAAACTGATACAAAGAATGAAAAACATGATGGAAAAAGTTGACACAAATGTCAAAATGGCTCCCTGTACCTTCATCAAACAAGCGTGCTTGCACAGCAAACTTGGTTGTTAAGTGTTTAAGATGTAAAATAAAAATTCAAAGAGAACATACATATAACAAGGGATAAATATAAATGCTGAAATGAAAACGCTTTTGTATGTTGATAAATCTCAAAGGAACTTTTCTAAACAGGAAAAATGGTATGACTTCAACAATCTGAAATACTAGATATTTTAAGTTCATTCAGGTGCAACATACATTTTGAAATTTTCAGATACTACATATTTACCATTTTATTACTCTATCCAAGACCATCAATACTTAAGAAATGTAAATTTTATAACGTAGTACATAAAAATGTTCTTTTGATTAAAATTGTACCTCCATTGCATAGTTCTGGAAGATATTTGTATTACTCATGTTGCAGGAAGATGCCACCTCTGATTTCCCAGGTAAGGCAAACTTTGACAGGGATCCTATCCATTATTAAAAAACAAAGAGCAAAATCATTAAAATCAATGAGAAAGAATATGAGAATCTTTCACTTTCTTAAATTTTCTGATAAAATTCAAACTGTTCTACTAAAAATATTAAAGGTAATTTAAGAAAAAACACACAAATAAACAATGAAAAATGTTTTTCAATGCATATGTTTTTGTTTTGAGTGTAAAACCTAAGGAAATGTGCTCTAATTCCTGATTCTCACATGCTTGGTGTGTTCATCACTCACTGTTAAGCACTTTATGTGTACAGAGTAGAAGGTATTCTAGCTGTTTGTAATTACTATTTTGCTGTTTGTGTTTTTCCATGTTTAAAATACAAGAAAATGGCCGGAACCGGTTTGGCTCAGTGGATAGAGCGTCGGTCTGCGGACTGAAGAGTCCTAGGTTCGATTCTGGTCAAGGGCATGTACATTGGTTGCGGGCACATCCCTGGTAGGGGGTGTGCAGGAGGCATCTGGTCGATGTTTCTCTCTCATCGATGTTTCTAGCTCTCTATCCCTCTCCCTTCCTCTCTGTAAAAAATCAATAAAATATATAAAAAAAAATAAAATACAAGAAAATGTTTAGTTCTAAGGTTTAAAAAATATAAAATAGCTAATCTTATTTCAAATCATGAAAGGCTCTAAAAGTTAGGAGTTTCCAAGTATATTCTTAAGAGCAATGGGATATTAAAACAACAAAAAGTAAGGGGATTTCTGTGGTCAAATCAATTGTTCACAGTGATTATATCTTGTTAGTAAAACTAGAGGTAATCTATACGTTTTGTTTTTCCCTAGCATCTGTTAAATTTTATGAATGAGCACTGGTATTTTAATATATATAAAGGTAAAAAAAAAAAGTAACTACTAGTTTACAAGAAATAGAGAGGACAGGAAAACTTGTTAAATACCACCATGGGCATGCAATCAGCATAATCCAGACTAATGACCTGATTACTTCAGCAAATAAGTGATGATGGGGGGAAGGGGGGGAATGACTCCTCCAGAGAGACCATTGGCCCTAGGCCCTGCCACACGGAGATGTAGAGGCAGAGAGAGAGACCTGAAGCCTCACATCATCCATTAGATGCTTAGAGCTGGTAGGAACTGCAGTTCTTTCCTTGATGGCTCCCCAATAATCTTCTGTAATCCCTCTCTGCTAATGCTAGTTCAAAGTTGCTTTCTAATATTTGCCTTGACTGATTCAATAATTTATGTGGGCACCTTTGTATCTAATGAATCGTCAGTAAAGAATATTCATTTTAACAAGTATAAATCAGGTTGTGAGCTAAGTTGTATTTGCTTAGCACACCAAACTATTCTGTTATTGTTAAAAAAAAAAAAAGGAGGGAGGGGAGTTAATCACCTGATTTCTTCATGAATATATGACAAAGGGGAAAAAAGAAGAGAGGGAACAAAGATAAAAGAAAGTTAATAGAAATCAACTGAATGCAACAAGTAGACCTTGTTTGGATCCCAAAGTGAATAAATCACCTAAAAAAGAGCATTATGAGATAATTGTGAAAATTTAAATAAATATTTAATATAAGATATTGTAACTATTGTCATATTAAAAATACAATGGTATTACAATTATGTTTTCAAAAAAAGAATGCATCACAAAAGATACATACCATATAAGTCCATAAAATGCTTAAAAATGGCCATGCTAACATACAATATTAGAAGATAATGTTTATCTATGAAGGGAGTAGTGACAAGAACTGGGCATGACAGGAAGTTCTGGATACTGTTAATGCTCTGTTTCTTGATCTGAGTGCTGATTAGTCAGGTGTCCTCAATTTATAAAATGTTATTTACATACATGAAAGTGTATACATTATATGCATAACACATAATAAGATAAAAATAAATAACTTTAATAAGTTAAAAATATATAACATTAAAGTTCTTATATTTTAGAGATACATATTTAAGTACTTATAAATAAAATTATATGTTGTCTGAGATTTAATTTAAAATAATCCAGTGAGGAAGAAAAAATGTTGGCAGTAGAGGGGAGAGAGGAAAAGATAAAACAAGACTGGCCACTTGTAGATACTACTGAAATTGGATGACGGACACATGTTGGGGGATTCATCGTGCTATTCCTTCTACTTTTCTGTATGTTTTAAAATTTCCACAATTAAAATTTTTTAAATTAGCAAAGGTACAAATGAAAAAAATATGATATTCATCCATTCCTCATACCATATACCAGGATAAATTTCAAATGGATCGAATATCTAAATCAGGGGTCAAATCTATTTTTATATAGTCATAAGAATGGTTTTTACATTTTAAAGCATTGTTTAAAAGAATAAGTCAAAAAAGAATTATGTGATAAAAAAAAAAAAAAGATGTTTGGTGCCCACAAAACCTAAAATATTTACGTATGGCAGCCCTTTACAGAAAAATATACTGACTCCAGAAAACGTTACAAAGGAAACCAGAAAAGTATCAGAAGAAAACACTGGTGAACCTAGGGAAGGGGAAGTACTTCCTAATGACTCAAAATCCAGAAGCAAGAGGGGGAAAGACTGATAAATTTGATGACATACAATTAAAACCTTACTTGTGACAAAAAAAAAACCCCCAAAAAACAAAACCCTCACAAACTAGGAAAAGTACCTGCCATTTACATAAGAGATAAAGGATTAATTCCTTAACCTTTTGCACTCGGATGTCGAGTGTGACTCGACACGGTTAGCATTAGAATAAAGGAATCGAGAAAAAAGCAAGCGAGTGCAAAGGGTTAATATAACAAGAGCTATTAAAACATCCTATCTAATAAAAGAGTAATATGCAAATTGATTGTCACTCCCAACACACAAGATGGCTGCCCCCATGTGGTCAAAGATGGTCACCACAAGATGGCCAGCAGGGAAGGGCAGTTGGGAGGGACCAGGCCTGCAAGGGAGGGCAGTTGGGGGCGATCAAGCCTGCAGGGGAGGGCAATTAGGGGTGACCAGGCTGGCAGAGGAGGAAAGTTGGGGGCGACTGGGCCTGTAGAGAAGGGCAGTTGGGGGGGACCCAGGCCTGCAGGGGAGGGCAGTTAGGGGTGACCAGGCTTGCAGGGGAGGGCAGTTAGGGGCAATCAGGCTGGCAGGGGAGCAGTTAGACATCAATCAGGCTGGCAGGGGAGTGGTTAGAGGGTGATCAGGCTGGCAGGCAGAAGCGGTTAGGGGCAGTCAAGAAGGCAGGCAGGCGAGCAGTTGGGAGCCAGCAGTCCTGGATTGTGAGAGGGATGTCTGAGGGGTCCCAGATTGGAGAGGGTGCAGGCTGGGCTGAGGGACACCCGTCCCCCCCCCCGTGCATGAATTTCATGCACCGAGCCTCTAGTTTTAAATAAAGGACCAATAAGTAAAATGTAGGCAAAGGATAGTCCATAGAAAAAGAAATACAAATAGTCCTTAAACATATAAACAGATCCTCAATTTAGTATGTAAATGAAAACTAAACTGAAATACATTCCTCAGCTATCAGATGGCAAAAATACAAAAGTTTGCCAACATATTTTGCTGACAAGGCTCTGAGGAAATAGGTATTTTATATTCCCATTGCCAGAGGGAATGCAAAATAGTATAATCCTGAGGAAGGGGACTTGGCAATATCACTTCAAGGAAAAATTTTGAAGTATCTTTCAAAGTCCTGGCAAAAACATAATATGATATATATGCATCACAGCATTATTTATAATAGTCAAAGGCTGGAAACTTCATAGCCATCAACAGAGTAGTGGTTAAAATAAAGTAGGATACACTGACACATGATGACCTATGCAACCATAAAAATGAATGAGGGTCAATGTTATATGATGATATGTAATGATCTACTGTTAAGTGAAAAAAAAAGAGGGAATGGGAAGGTATTTCTAGTAGGTTACCTTTTGAATAACAAGACAAGGAAGTAATAAGAATACACACACATGCACACATGGGCCTATTATTTTTTAAAAAGCAACAATGGAAGGATAAACCAAAATGAATAAAAATGGTTGGTTACCTCTAGTGACAGGGAGAAAACAAATGAAGGGGTTGGGGATGGATACTAGACTTCTCTGAAAATGCCTTGGTTCAATATTGTTTTGACTTTGGAGCCATGCAAATCTTTTACAAAAATAAAACATACAGGGAAAAAAAGTAAAGGTACCACCTATCAAATGAAATATGACAACACCGTCTGAACAAACCTTCTAGGGAGGCAGAACTTTCTAGGCTTGTTCTGCTGAAATCAATGCTCTTAGTCCTTGTGGTGGCACTACACTCTTGGGAGGAAGTGGTTCCTTCCAACTCAGGGCAGGCATCTTCGTCCGTTAAAGAGGTAGATTCAGAATCCTGGGCTCCCACTGAAGAAAGACTGGTACGATCAGAACTTTGATCCTAAGGACATAATTATAAGCTTACTTTCCTTCATATTTAAAGTGTATTATTTAAAGTCACTTCTAAGGCAGAGGAAGTACTTAATTACTCAGATGATCACTTAATCAACATTACAAGAAAAAAACAACTGATTTTACAAGTGCAAACCACTTTGGACCAACATATACTATAGATCTATTTTTTTTTTCTTTACCATTGTTTTAATGCACTTTAAAATTTATCTACATTAGTTGGGAACAAAGAAACAAAAATAGACATTTCTTTGTTTTTCATAAATAACTACTCTCCATATTTGATAAAAATCTCAAAGCATTATTTTACCTTCCTACAAATATACACAAAATTTTTCTGAAATAATGTCAGCAAATTATCATGAGACTAACATAACCACATACACAGCTGTTCTATTGACTTCCAGGATCAAAACAAAACAAAACAAAAGAACTCAAGATGCTCTGGGTTTCCATTTGTTAATGCTATGGTCTCAGAATTATAATCATCTGCCAATAATAACTTATAGATTCAAGTTGATTATCTACAAATAAAATATCACTGGCTCTGATTCATGAGTTCTGGAGATGTCTTTGTGAAGCTACTGCATGGGATAGGCACTATACATATATGGAAATCATAAAAAGTATTAAATGCCCTTAAATGCCCTGGACTCGAACTACTGACTTAGTATGTGCCTCATTTGGCTCAGTAATAAATTCACCTGCACCAAACACATATCAAGTCATTAAATTTCTCATATATATATATGTATACATATATATATACATATATATATGTATATACTAGAGGCCCAGTGCACGAAATTCGTGCACGGAGGGGGGGTCCCTCAGCCCAGCCTGTCCAATCTGGGACCCCTCAAGGGATGTCCGACTGCCCGTTTAGGCCCGATCCCAGGGATCGGGCCTAAACGGGCAGTCGGACATCCTTCTCACAATCCAGGACTGCTGGCTCAACTGCTTGCCTGCCTGCCTTCCTGATTGCCCCTAACCGCTTCTGCCTGCCTCTCACAATCCAGGACTGCTGGCTCCCACTGCTTGCCTGCCTGCCTTCCTGATTACCCCTAACCACTTCTGCCTGCCAGCCTGACACCCCCTAACCACTCTGCTGCCAGCCTGTTTGCCCCCAACTTCCCTCCTCTGCCGGCCTGGTCACCCCTACTGCCCTCTCCTGTATACATATATATATGTGTGTGTGTATAATATATACTATGTATATACACACCCATATCACATACATACTATACATATAGATCTATTTTTAAGACAGCATTTTAAAATTAGATCAAAATAAGTATCTGTTAGTAAGATAACCTTGCTGATTTTATAAATCTCTATTTATTGTTAATTTCCTCTCTGTGAATCTCAGCCCAGGATGATACCTTAGAAATACATTTTATTCTTTAAAATTTATGTTTACATTTTATTCGTTTTCACAATAATCCAGGCTATAAAGACATATTTCTAGTTTTCACTTTTAAGAACACCAACGTTAATTTTTTTCTGGTTATACCATAATCCATAAGAAAATCTGGTAGATACAAATTTTTGTAGGCAGAAAAAATTAATATCTATAATTGTACTGCCCAGATAATACAATTGATTTTTTTTCTAGTTGAGTATGTGTTACTGAGTTGTTATTTATAAAATTAATTGAACATTTTTATGGGCTTTTGGGCTACATTTCATTGTTGTTTTTTTAATCCTCACCCAAGGATATGTTTTTTTCATTGATTATGGAGAGAAAGGGAGGAGGGAAGGAGGGAAGGAGGGAAGTGGGGAGAGAATGAGAGAGAGAGAAACATTAATGAGAGAAACAATGATCTGCTGCCTCCTAAGTGGGGATCAAACTCACAACCATTCCATGCAAGGGATGAGGCTCCGGGCAACTGAGCCAACACCAGCCAGGGCTTATTGTATTTTTAAAGTAGGTGCTCAAGGGATTATAATATACACACCTAATCATGTTTGATCTACTTTAAGTTAGTATTGTATCACTTTGTATATAATAATATCACTCTAGGGGGGTGCAAAAGTAGGTTTACAGTTGTTCCTATGGAAAATACAATAATTAATAAATAATAAAACAAGAATAAACTTTCACATACTCACAACTGTAAACCTACTTTTGCCCCACTCTGTATAATAAACATCAGTAGGACGAGTCCCTTTACCACTACAAAACATCACATATATATTTTGAAAAATCCCAAGAAATAATGTTATAACATTTGTTTTAGACAATTATATAAGTATTTTAAGAAACTTAAGAGGTAAAGAAATAGTGTTTATATTAACCAGTGGTATCATTTATTTTCAGCCTGAAGAACTTCCTTTAGCACATCTTCTAGAACAGATCTGCTGGCGAAGAATTCTTTTTCTTTATTGAAAAATGTTTTTTATTTCACCTTTACCCTGAAGAATATTTCCACTGGATATGAATTCTGGGTTGTTGACAGGTCTGTTCTTTCAACACATTAAAGGTGTTATTCCACTGTATTCTTACCTCCATGGATTGTGATGAAAAATACAAGGTCACTCAAATCCCTATTCTTTTATAGGTAATGTGCCATTTTTCTTTAACAGCTTTTAAGATATTTTTTATTCTTGTTTTCTTTTTTCAGCAATCACTTTCTCTTTAGCAGATGCATAGCTCTGGTTTTGAGTAATTTGCTTATGTGTGTGTGGGTATGGTTTTCTTTGAGTTTATCCTGTCTATAGTTCACTGGGTCTCTTGTATCTATCTGTAAATCTAAATCTCTTACCAACTCTAGTAAGTTTTAGCCATTATTTCTTCAAATATTTTTTCTACCACTATTTTTTCCAGTTCTTCTGAGACTCCAATTATATATTATACCTTTTGATATCTGTCCCCAAAATCTGAAGTTTTATTCATTTTCATAAAAATATTTTTTCTCCATTCTTTTTTTTTAATTCTTTCCCTATTCTTCAATTATATAGTTTCTAGACTCCTTCCTTTGCCATCTCCATTCTCCTATTGAACCCATCCAATGAGTTTCAGAGTATTTTTTTATAAATTTTAAAAATGAATCCTATTCCTTCTGAGAATTCATGTATTTTTCTTTACCTCAGTGAATCTAGTTATAATAGCTGCTTTACAGTTTCTGTCTTATAATTCCAGTGTCAGGGCCATCTCAGGGTTATCTTTCCCTTGAGAATTGGTCATATTTTCCTTTATATATTTCAACTAATTTCTTTATATATCAACTAATTTTGGATTTTATTTTAGACATTGTGAATTTTATGTTGAGTGTTCTGAATGCTGTTATAATCTCTTGGAGAACATTGATGCTTTTGTTTTAGCAGGCAGTCAAGTGAGTTATTTCAGATTATAATTTGTGTTTCAATTTTTGAGACTTGTGTGGGCCATACACAGAATTAGGGAATCCCCTTCTCTTAGATTCCCCTCAAATGTTTCAGCCCACAGAGGCCCCCTTCCCTGGTTCCTTTGTCCAGGAAATATGGGGTTTCTCTTGAAGTTTTAGCTTCCAAAGTTGCCATGTCATGTTGTGATGGGAACCTGCTCTAGAGGCAAATATGAGTAAAAAAGAAAATGAGAAATTCTTCTGTGTGAATTCCTCCTCATAAACTGCCTGATTTTATTTTTCAGAATCCTTAGTTGCTGTTTTTTTTAAATATATTTTTATTGATTTCAGAGAGGAAGGAAGAGGGAGAGAGAGATAGAAACATCCATGATGAGAGAGAATCATGGATCGGCTGTCTCCTGCAAGTCCCCCACGGGGGATCGAGCCCACAACCCAGGTATGTACCCTTGACCAGAATCGAACCTGGGAACTTTCAGTTCACAGGCCGATGCTCTATCCACTGAACCAAACCAGCTAGGGCCTTAGTTGTTTTTTGTATTCTGTGTGGAGTTTTTAATTGTAATCTATGGGAAGGACAGGTGTTAGTGGCTTTATGTTACCACAGTGGAACTAGAACTCTCATCTTAATTTATAAAGAATATTATTGCTGGATATAGAAAAATAGGTTGGCAGTCATTTTCTTTTTTTCTTTTTGGTTAATCCTCACCAGGGAATATTTTTTCCATTGATTTCTAGAGAGAGTGGGAGGGAGGGAAGGAGGAGGAGAGACAGAGAGAAACATTGATATGAGAGATACACATTGACTGGCTGCCTCTTGCACGTGCCCTGACCAGGGCCCCAGAGCAAACCTGCAATCTAGGTCATGCCCTTGACTGGTAATTGAACCCGAGACCCTTGGGTGTGCAGGCCAACCACTGAGCCACACCAGCCAAGGGCAGCTGGCAGTCATTTTCTTTCAGCACCTTATTGAGGTAATTTGAGTTCCAGAAGAAGAAGAAAGAATTGGATACAGGAACACTTAAAAAGCTAATTGCCAATAATTTTCCAAAAGAAAACTAATCAAAGATGTCAAGGTACATATTTAAAGTATCTACAAATCTCAAGCAGAATAAATACCAAAAAAAATCATCCTTCAGTTTTGAAATAGATGAAAATGAAATGCAAAGAAAAATCTTAAAAGAGCCAGAGAAAAGAGATATATTAACTTCCAAGAAACAACAATAAGAAATTGACAGATGCCCTAACTGGTTTGGCTCAGTGGATATAGAGCGTCAGCCTGCGGACTGAAAGGTCCCAGGTTCGATTCCCGTCAAGGGCGTGTACCTTGGTTGCGGGCACATCCCCAGTAGGAGGTGTGCAGGAGGCAGCTGATCAATGTTTCTCTCATTGATGTTTCTAACTCTCTATTCCTCTCCCTTCCTCTCTGTAAAAAATCAATAAAATATATTTAAAAAAAGGACAGTTGACTTTTGAACAGAAATTATGATGTCATAATATGCTGAAAAGACATCTTTAGAGTGCTGAAAGAAAATGACTGCCAGCTGCCTTTATCTATGCTTTAGTGTAGATACTTTCTACTCACTTCTCATCTAGTTTACTAGCCTTTATTTTTTCTGTGTTTTGTCTGCTATTAAATCCAACTACTGCACTCTTAATTTTTGTATCTTTTCTGGTTCTAAAATTTATACATGATTCTTTTTTATATGTTTTTTTTTTTAATTGATTTCAGAGGGGGAAAGGGATAGGGAGAGAGAGAGAAACATCAATGATGAGAGAGAATCATTGATTGCCTGCCTCCTGCATGTCCCTACTGGGTATTGAACTTGCAACCGGGCATATGCCCTGACTGGGAATTGAACCTCGACCTACTGGGCTATGAGTTGATGCTCAACCATTGAGCTACACTGGCCATGCTACATTTGATTCTTTTTAATAAATAATTATCTGGTGAAATTTTGCAACTAGGGACCTATTTTTTAAACCTCTTTTCTGTATTTTTTTAATACAATTATTTCAAAGTCTCCTGCTATTCAAATATTTGGATCTCCTAAAGATCTATTTCCAATATCTGTTTTTCTTTTGGTTTTTTTTTAGTTGTGGTCTTGTCTCTTGGCATAGCTATTTTTAATTGAACGACAGAATATAAAAAAATTGTATGGACTCCAGATGATGTTCTATTTCTCCAGAAAAGGTACACTTTTTCCTCTTTCTGATAAAGGCTGATTATTTTAATCTAACCACAGACTGAACTGAATCAAGCCTGGGTTTCAGTTTTGGTCAGGCCCAGTCTACTTCAGTTTGCCAATGCTCCTAAGGTATAGCTCTACAGGACTTCCAACTTAGTGTATTCACCAGCACTCCCACCCCCTTGCCCAGCAGCTCACGAACTCTAGCTATTAGTAGTATATTCCCAGTACCATAAAACTTCTTATCTGTCAGAGACTTTCTGCTTACCTTTTTTTAGCCTCCTGTCTCATGCAGTTTCAGTGTTTGGAAAATGTCTTGAAGGAAAAAAATTGTGTATTCGAAGACCCTCAGGTCTCCAATTTTGTTTCTCCAGCTCTACATAAGATCTCCAAAGCTCTGCTGCCCCCCTTCACCTCTCCACAGCCCTCTGATACGGCAAAGCCTGGATTTGCAAACTCTTGCTCTCCGCTCAAAACAAGCAAATGACCTCAGGGAAAAAGTAGCTACAGAACTTCAGCTCACCTCTGCAAGTCTCCTCTCTCTAGAATCTTGTCCCTCTATTTTCTAATTGCTTCAGCAGTTCTCTGATGACTTTGAACAGCTACTTTTTATATTTCATCTAGCTTTTTGTTCTTAGGAGGTATGTAGGTAGATCACAAGCTACTCCATCCTAACCAGGAAAAGTCCTATGCCTGGCTGGTAATTTTTGAAGGCATGCTGGACACTGTCTGAAAAAAAAAATCTGCATTTTGAAGGAAATAATGAAGTGAGCATTTTCAGATAACACTAATTTTTACTCTAATCACTTCCTTTCAAAAATCTAACTATAAACATAACCTTAGTTAGTGAATTTTTTTCAAGTTTGTATTCAAGTCTAAATTCTGATACTTACAAACCTCACACATCTGAAGAATCCTTTTTAAAAGCTGTGTTTAAGGAGAATGTAAAAAAAACCCTCAGACATCTCTACAAATAAGGGAATTTTGGTGTAAAGGAAGATAAAAGGATAAGTAGAAAATACTAACAATACATACCTTAGATGATGTGGTATACATGGTGAATCTTGAATACCATTTGCTTGCTTTCTCTGCAACTCCTTTTCCAGCAGTGAACATACTGTTCCTTAGAACATCTAGTTTAGGTACTAGTAGTGTATCTAAATTAAATGAAGGTGATGAGTGGGTTAATGCATCTTGAGTTTCTTCCCTAAATGGGCAAGAAGGTGAGAATGTAGGAGAAGACCAGAGTCTATTCCTTGGTCTGTCTTCATTTTTTGTATAACTTTTAGATTTGGTAAGTCTCATTGGCCTAGGAGAATTAGGAGGCAGGCTAGATCTTCTACACGCCTTGACCAATGTTGGACTTTTCTTATCGATTAATTTATCATCATATGCCCGTTGTAAATCAATGCTTGGTGTCCGACTTGTCAAAGGACTGGTCATGTTATTCATATACATCACGATTTCTTCAGCTAAATCACGCCTAGCAGACGGTGTTGAAATGCTTTTGCTGTCATCTTCATCTTCTTCCTCCTCTTCTTTTTGCTGCTGCTCAGTCTCAGCAACCAAAAGAGAGAGGGGGTCAAATCCTGTTGCAACATCAGTTTTTTCAAAAGGTTTTACTGAAAAGCTGCTATTCATACGCTGAATCCTTTTGGGATTTTGTGTGGAAACATATCCCATTTTTGACCCATAGGTTTCATTGTCTAAGTCTTCTAAGTCAAAAATTACTGGAGAATCCACTTTATCTGCCAAACAATTAGAACCATCAAAAGGTGTATCATCATCACTAGATTCCTTTTCTAGACTGTCTCTTTTTGATCGTAAAGATGGCCTTCCAATATCAAGACTATTTGGTCTTTTGCTTTTTGAGATAGCATGTGAAAGAATTTTTGCATCAGCTCCTAATTTTTCAACCATATCTCCAGGGTTTGTTTCCTGGTTAATTCTGTTGAGCATAAGTCCCATCATTACTCCTCCACTATGATTGCGGTTTCTATTTCCCCAGGACATTTGCTGCTGCAAATTAGGTTCACTGCCATTTTTATCTCTTTTCCTGAAGCATCTACTTTGAATGTTCCCTGTTTCATTTGTATCCTCAAAAGATGATATTAAGAGTGGCTCAGATGTGCTTTCTGAAAAACAAGAAAAGTGTTTTTAGCCATAAAAAATGTGATGTGCTATTATAAGTTGTCTTAAATATTTAAAATACTAATAATGACAATGATAATAGTAAGCACTTATCAAGTGTCTGCTATTTGACTGATACTATACTAGGTACTTTATTTACATTGTCTACCCATAATTATTCCAACATCCTTATAGCTTGAGAAAAAACTGACACTCAAGAGAGATTAAATATCTAGCCCAAAGTTACCCAGTCCTTAAATGACAGAACTGGGATTAAAACCCAGATTTGATGAACTATAAAAGGTATATTCCTACATGTTATACTGCACTGCTTTTTAAAACTTATAAATTAAAATTAATATTTACTCATGGTATACTTAATAATAATATTACCCTATATAATAAAAGGCTAATATGCAAATCAACCAAATGGCAGAACAACTGGTCGCTATGATGCGCACTGACCAGGGGGCAGATGCTCAATACAGGCATCTCTTGTGGGAGCACCACTCAGCCAGAAGTTGGACTCATGGCTGCCGAGCGCAGTGGTGGTGGTGGTGGTGGGAGCCTCTCCGTGGCAGCGCTAAGGACCCCTGAGGGTTCCCAGACTGCTAGAGGGAGCAGGCCGGGCTAAAGGACCCCCCTGCCCAGTGCAACAATTTTGTGCATTAGGCCTCTAGTTGTTAATAATAATATTCATGTTAATTCCACTAAATTGATTAAATAACAATGGTTACTACAATTGTGGTTGTTAGATGACCTTAAAAGTCTGAGTCTTCTGCCTATAAAAATGAAAAACCAAACCAATTAAAGGCAGCTGTGATAGTTTTATCTACAAAACATAATAATTATTTTATTGATTAAAGGGAGAGGGGGAGAGAAATAGAAACATCAGTGATGAGAGAAAAATCACTGATCAGCTGCCCCCTGCATGGTCCCTACTGGGGATCAAGCCCACAACCCGGGCATGTGTCCTGGCTGGGAATCTAACAGAGACCCCCTGGTTCATAGGTCGATGCTCAACCACTGAGCTACATCAGCCAGGCAAGCATTACTATATTAATAAATATAAAATAATATATAAAAAGCACTTTAAGAAGAAAAAATATTATGTATTGTTACCTAAGCAATCTGAAGGACTATCCTTTTGCCCCTGAAAAACCAGGAACAATATGAAGACTAATGTCTTCATTAAGCCTATAAGCTTAATTTAAAAACTGGCTAGGTATGCTGTACCCTCAGACTGATCATCTCAATTGCTCCCACTTCCCCCTTCCCAAAAGTCCCAACAGTCCAAACTCAAAAGATAGTATGTAGCTCGTAAGTTTGTCCCTATACTTTCTTATCATAAAAACTTGAATAAAGTATATTACAAAATACAGAATTCAAGCTACTAAACTATACTATGTGAGGATGCACAAATATATAAAAAATAATCCTGGAGAATGAAGACTTAAAAAAATAAATATTTACTAGAAATACAGATACAAGATATACTGCACATAACAGAGGTATACTATTCAACTCACCTGTGCCTTCTCTTGATATTTTATCAGCACTGTTGTTATTTGTACTACTGAGGCGAACTATACTGGAAGAACTTTGATAATTGAGCTTAGGAAGACAATCAGCACTTCCTTTTGCACTCTCACTCTCTGACACTGTAAAAATTAAAATGAAATTGGTAAGATAAAAACTATATGCATCATATAAGGCATAAAAAGAAGTGGCTTTTAGTTCTAAATATTTCTCCTCCAAATAGGTAATAAGAAATTATTGAACACCTCTGTATGAATTTGTCAATCACAAGTAATTACACTGATCTGAGGCCTCAAGGAATATATCAAATTACTATGTACTGGTTATGAATGAGGTCCATGCATACATTTTATATTACTTCTTTGGTTGTAAATCTCTGTTTTCAATGGGAAGAGGTAAGGGAGAGAATATAAGCAAAAGACCATTAATAAAAGCATTAAATAAAAATATTGTTAAACCTCAGGAAAGAGCCACTGTTTGGCCCTGGCCGTGTGGCTCAGTTGGTGGGAGCATCATAGACCAAAAGGTTTCAGGTTTCAAACCTGGTCAGGGCACATACCTAGGCTGTGGGTTTGATTCCTGGTTGGGGGGCATATAGGCGGCAACTGATTGATGTTTCTCTCTCACATCAAAGTTCCTCTCTCTCTCCTTCCTTCCTTTTTCTCTAAAATCAATAAAAACATATGCTCAGTTGAGGATTAAAAAAAAAGATTCACTGTCTGAAGAAATAGATTTCTATTACAAGAAGAATAATATTTAATTGGAGAGTGGTTTTGCCACTAAAACTATAGACTTAACACATGAAGATTTGTATGTTGGAATATTAGGTGGTAGAGAGGGCTTGTAATGGGAGGAAAGAGGAGTTATAATAGGAAAGTGAAAAATAAAATTAGTACTTTTATACTGAAAGCCAGTTGTATTTATTATTAATATAAGCCCAAAATTTTATACAATATCAAATTAATACCTACAGGAACTAGAATCACTCCCTTTCTTATCTTTTTCTTCTTGAATATCTTCAGTAGATATATCTCCTCTTCTAACTTCATCTTTGGATAATGAATTATATCCAAGATCAGACTGGCCACCTAGAAGAAAAAAAAAGGAAAAAAATCCCTATGGTGTTTATCATAAACTTCTTTACTGAGAACTGGAATTAGGAGCAACACATTACTATTCTGATTTACTTATAGAAATTTTTCTGGATAACTTTTAATTGGAAGCATTATTTTGTTAGATTCCATCCCCCAACTCTATTAAAGTAAGAAAGGGATAATCTCAAAATAATTTATTTTGGATCCATGCTGCAGTCAAAAGCATATACATGCACACTACTAGCTGGGTTCCAAAAGATAAAGACAAACCAGACATTCTTTATACAAGTCCATGACCTTTCTAGTAAAAGTCTGAGTTCCAACTAAGCAATGAAGAAAAATTTGCAGGGAATTCATAACAGAACCTTCACACACAAGGAAGCTGAAAATCTAAATAATTTTACAAAAAAAAAAGGGGTTTATGTAAGTTTATAAGTAGGTAATTACTTTTTCTGAAAATTCAATTGAATACTAAATTGCACTTAAGTACAAATACATGAGAATGAGAAAAAGAACATGTTAAAGTTATTTTTAGGGAATGCAAAAGTTGCACTGTTACAAGAAAACTTCTAATATAGTATTGTTAGAGATTCTCTACTTTTCAGCAAATTATTTTCACTAGATTAGCATCAAGACATAAGGTTTTGAAACCTAGTTCTCTATCCTAGCAGACATAATTTTAAGTAAACCATATAACATTTTTTGTTTGGATCTCTAAATCCAAGATTTATAATACACACGGTTGTGATGATTATATGAGAAACTATATATGGAATGGTTTAAATACTTGTAAAGAACTATCTAAGGAAACTTTATTAAGTATCACTAGGTATTTAATACATTTGTTGTACTTTAGAGTTTGTACTTTTAGTAATCAATTTTTCAGCTCTATTCCCAAAGAAATAAGTTAAAAATGTGAAGATAATCTTGAAATTCATGCTTTTATTAGGTCCTGTACTGTTTTAAGATAGTCTTTTTTTTAAAAGGCCATAGTTAAAAACAAAAGATAGACTTCTTCATTTTTAAGAGATAATGCCTGAGGATGACTGCAATGACTAATTATATTCACATTGTATAATTAATAAAACCAGCCCTATAAAAAACAACTATGAAAATTACATTTCAACACAATTAGCTTATATGTATATTCTTAAAAGCAGGCATAAAAGGAGACCAGCCAAAATGTTATTGCAGAGATAGTAAAACTTTATATTTTAGGCCTTTATAGAAGCCTTTATATTTCATTAATGGTTGGAGTTTTACATTTAAAATTTCTGTCTATTAAGAGGTAGCTCTATATTTGAAAAGCATATATAAATTTTTTTAAATGTAATAATAAAAAGGACAGAATTATTCAAGTAATTTATTTTTAAAATGTCAGTTTTAATATTAGCAAAGGATATGTACAAACCTATTTTAATGAAATTAATGCCATCTTCAGTGCTAGAATGCTACAAATTTTATATATATTTAAATTATTTATTTGTAACTTTTTGTTTTAATACTAGAGGCCCAGTGCACGAAATTTCTGCACTGGGGGGGCGCCCATCAGCCTAGCCTGCACCCTCTCGCAGTCTGGGAGCCCTCAGGAATGTCCGACAGACAGCTTAGGCCCGCTCAAGGACATCCTTAGCACTGCCATGGAGGCAGGAGAGGCTCCTGCCACTGCCGTTGCGCTCGGCAGCCGTGAGCCTGGCTTTTGGCTGAGCAGCGCTCCCCCTGTGGGAGTGCACTGACCACCAGGGGGCAGCTCCTGCACTGAGCATCTGCTCCTAAAGGTCAATGTGCATCATAGCAACTGGTCATTCTGCTGTTTGGTCGATTTGCATATTAGCCTTTTATTATATAGAATAGTTTAAGACTCACAAGGAATTGCAAAAATAATACAATACAGAGAAAGTTCCTGTGTACCCTTTACTCAGCTTCCCCCAATAATAATACCTTATATGAAACAGTAAATTGATGTTGATATGGTACTATTAACTCAGATCAGAGCTATAAGTTTTTTTATTTAAAACTTTAATTAAATTTTCATAATTACAAAGAAGAACTTATCCTATAAAATTGATATGATGAAGAGATCTGTGTGCCTTCCAGAGTTAATTGGATTATCATGGACTAAATACTTGAATAAATTTTTATTTCTAGTCAAATAAAGAATGAATAAAATTTCATATAGTTATTAAATGCAATATCAAATCAAATACCTAACATATAAAATTAAAAAGTGACAGTTAAATACATCACTGAAAATTAAAATCCTGAAAAGACCAGAGAGCAAATCTAATTTTTAAAATGAACTTTAATATATGTATACATAAGCACAAACAAACCTGTACTAGATCTATCATCAGTAGCATATACTTTGATTAAACCCGTATTAAAAGGTGCCTGCTCCACAGTGTGTGTCCCATGACCACTATCCATGCTGCCATGACTAACAGCATCCAGGTCACTGCCATCTGCTTAAGAACACAATTTGACAGCATTTTACTACTCAGGGAGATACCAAAAACACACATCAGTTTGTTGCTCAAGCTAATATCTACTAATACTGAATACAAAAAGTGCCACATAATTAGCAAAATGTAACTGTTAACAAAGAACCCTATTGTGAATTATTAACAAATACTAAAACGAGACCACCAACAGTTGATAGTTTAAGTTACAAGAAAAAAAGTAAAATTTTGTGTTTTTTAAATGTGAAGAATACTCCAATTAGAATTTGCTTAATGGCAATAAAAACTAGAAAACATTCAATAACTTGAAAGTATTTAAAATTTCTAAAAAATGTAAAGTATAACATGTCAATTAATTTTAAAGAAAAACTTAAACATAAACATCCTTAAAAATCTTTAATTACCTGAGAGAGTTGTTTGTGATAAGTGTGCATGTTTCTTTAAAGTTCTTTTGAACTGTGCTACTCCTAAAACAACGTTTCTTAATTTTGTCCAAAGATAATAGCCATTATGACTTCGTGAAGGCCAGGTACTTTCTAAAACAGCCTATTTGTTCAACAAAATAAAATAATTAGTATAATAATTTTTATAAATGAACACACTGGCTTTAGATTCAAACTAAAGAATATTAAAGTAGACTGTATAACACAAAATAGTACAAAAATTTTACTTGATTTTCAAAATATATTGTAAATAGTCTAAAATAAATGTCAAATAAACCCTGCATCAGCAACTTCTGCCATTAAATTAAGGTTGTATAATAACAAAAGTTATACTCTTTCTCCATGAAATAAAAGTAATTACCTTATTATAATAACCATAAGTAATGGCATTGGGGTCAATACCAGCTTTCCGCATTTCAAAAAGCACTCGAACTGCAAGCACTGGCTGATCATATTGTCCACAGAGCTGCATGAGAATGCGGTAGCATACCTGAAACACAGTTAAGTTCAAAAGTGTACAGAAACAAAACACCTATGAACATAAATATAGAAATAATGCATTTTAAAGATAATTGTTACCTCATCAGGTGGATCCATCTTTTTTGACTGCATTTTTTTAAGCACATCATATGCTGTTTTCAGCGCCCTGACTTTTGAATGACATACTTTCACATAAGCTGGGAGACAAATAAACCATAGTCCATAACAGTGACGCAACAGACACCTAGACCACATCTGAGGAATGGAAGAATACCGCTTGGCAATTTTATGGGCTGATTTAATTTCCTAGGGAAAAATGTAAGAATCTCATTAATAAATTTACACACATGGCATTCTTATTTAACTGAATGTTGAACAGGTACAAGTCACTTGCTTTTATAATGTTTCCCTAATAAAATCTGCTTATAATTAATATATATTCAAGCCTCTGCTTGAATTTGTATTATATCATATATAAAATAAAGTTCTAGGACAAGAGAACTAGTTAATTTTTTGAAGTCCGCTTACTCTAAATTATCTTCAGAATATTTCAGGGAGCTTAATCTAGTCACAGTTATATATGAGGTGGTAAAGTATATTAAGGGAGGATGAGTGTCATATTTACTTTTGTTCTAATATTTGATCACATGAAATACGCAAAAATTTCAAAGCACCTGTTTTGTTCTTCTGAACATAGGAGAAGGACTACTAGGACTACTTGATTTTGAAGGCAATTTGCTCTTTCGTGTTTGTAGAAATCCTTCAGGTCTCTCAAATAAACTGTTCCTAAGAACTGGAAATCCATTATAGCTGTTTTTGAAAAGAAAAAGAAAACCTCAAACACACATAGATTATACCATACTGGTTACATGCTAAAAAAATGTATGACCAATAACTTCTTAACTTACAACTTATCCTATGTTTCTCCATCAGACCGGGATATATACTCAACAAATATTCATGCTAATGTTGCTTTTCTTATTATAATATTTAGAAATGTAATAGCCAAACATAAACTCAAATATATATTTTGGAGGAAAAAGTTTTGCTGAATTGACATTAAACTACAAAGTAACTCAAGCACTTTGGTAGTATTTGTGTAAATATATAGCAAACTTATCAGATAATATGACAGTTGGTAAAAGACAGTCATTAATATCATTGCTTTGAATTAACTAATCACTGCAGAATCTCCCTCTTAAAAAGATGTAAATAACAGTGCTCGCTTCGGCAGCACATATACTAAAATTGGAACAATATAGAGAAGATTAGCATGGCTCCTGAGTAAGGATGACATGCAAATTCATGAAGTGTTCCATATTAAAAAAAAAAAAAAAGATGTAAGTAACATATTAGCACACCAGAACAAGCTCTCATATTGTAGTGAATTGGTTTATCAGGTTAGCTAGCAGGTTTAGGGCCTCATTTATGAGGAAAAAAAATTGAAGAGGGTGGAGAAGAGGAAGAAAAAGATTAGACTAGGTAGCTCTATGAGGAGAGGGGTTTAATTTGGGTGCTAGTGGAACGTGTTTGGGCATTTAAAAGATAGCAGCAGCTAAGAAAAAGACATACTAACAAGAACAGAAGAAGCCCCTGAACAGCAAAGGTAACCTACTTTATAATATCCTTAAAGGCATATAAATAGTTTTAATTAATTAAGAAGAAAACAATAATAAAAGATGTCAAACTATATCAATTATATAAAAGCAAATTCAGTTGAGTAATAAAATATTGGTAATGACTGAATGTTAAATAGCAATAAAATCTCAAAGTTCAGGAAAATCCTGACCCTTAAAAATTCTTTGTATGTACATGGTGTGATAAGACCATTCTGTGTATCCTATAGAAACTTACTGCCTTATCATTTTATATAGAAAATGTAAGTATATGATCATCTCTTATTAAGAGAACAGACTGTGCTCATTAAAGACATTTAAGTTGTTTCGAGTAATGGGGATGATTACACCAAAATTATACTGGGTAGTCTCAAGGGGGGAAAAATGACTTAGATTCTTTAAAAAAGGGGAACTTTTTAAGCTAAGTAATTTTCTTATTAAAGGACTAAATCTCAAAGTAAAATTTTAATTAAAAGGTTAAAACCAAACCCCCAAATCCCCCAAAAGTACATTAGTAAACATACCAAAAGAAGTCTTAGAAATATCATGTACAGCCCTGGCTGGTTAGAGTGTCAGCCCTCGCACAAAAGGATCTCAGGTTCAATTTTAGATCAAGGGCACGTTCTTGGGTTTTGGGTTTGCTCCCTGCCACTGGTCAGGGCATGTTTGGGAGGCAACTGATTGATGTTTCTCACATTGATGTTTCTCTCTCTCCCTCTTTATAAAATCAATAAAAAATGTCCTCAGGTGAGGATTAAAAAAAAAAAAAGTGAGCCTGGCCAGTGTGACTCAGTGGTTGAAAGTGTCGACCTATGAACCCGGAGGTCACAGTTCAATTCCAGGTCAGGGCACATGCCCGGGTTTCAGGCTCGATTCCCAGCAGGGGCGTGCAGGAGGCAGCCGATTGATTCTCTTTCATCATTGATGTTTCTATCTCTCTCTCCCTCTCCCTTCCTCTCTGAAGTCAATAAAAAAATATATGTATTTTTAAAAATGATATGAATAACGTCATCAATAGATGTAAAGGGCAGGAATCAAGTGGCCGATGAATATTTACAAACATCGGTTACACCACTTTTTCAAATTTAATAATCTGGGTTATAAATAAGGATGTCCTGAAAAATCCTTTCTTAATGAAAATAACAAACTGTGACTTAATGAATGATAGGTGAGAAATGGTTTTAGAATCTTTAAATAAAGTAAGGAGTATTATTAGAGAAGAAATAATTTAAAATCTAAAGGGAAATACTACTTTAAGTAAAAATAAATATATGCTGGAAACTAACTATAGTATATAACAAATGTATATATACAAAATATATCTAGATAGATAGATGTATAATAAATCTACCTATATTAGAACTTTTCTCTAGAAGACAGGAACTATGTGTCATTCAAGTCTAAAAACCAAGCACTTAGCGGTGTTTGGTCAAATTTCCTAAATTAATAACCATCATTCCAATAGTTCTGAATCTCCTTGAATTAAAATAAAAAATCATGGAATAATTAATAATCTAAAAAAATTACACATTAACCAATGTGTGTGTGTATGGGGGTGGGGGAGTGAGGAAACCAGCTTTAGTGAGAAACAAAAATCAAAATTTTATAATAAAAGTGCTGCATTTTGGTGGGGGTAGAGTCCTAACTGAATGTAATCAACATTTATGAGAAGATACTTATGCAGATATAGAACTTCCCATTCCCAAGTCTATATTATGCAAAATTATAATTTTTTTTTCTTTTTAGACCTCAAAACTTAATAATGGATGTGGGATAATCTTGCTTACCACCTAAAAATTAGGGATCTGTAAAGTTTGGATTTTTGAAAATACCACAGTCCTTAGAAAGCTACGTCACAGATGTTGGATTGCTTCTCTCTTTAAATCTCACACATTCGCCTCTTGAATACCTGTACTGTAAAGGGGGTTCTTCACCATTGGGTAGATGGGGGATCTCAGGTGGTGTTACAAAAACAGTATGTTCACTTTTGAAAGATTCATCCAGTTCTATAAGTCGCATTTCACCACTTTTGTCCATATCCACCTGAAGGAGTTAAAAAAAAGCATATATTAAAAACACACACACCACAATGGTTAGCCAAGTGTTCATCTATAGGGGAATGGTTAAATAAACCATGTATACAACTGGGTACTATAGAGCTATTTAAAAAAAAAAAAAAGAATGAGCAAGTTGTCTATGTATGACTATAGAAAGATCTCCAAGATAATTAAGTGAAAGTAACAAGGCGCAGAGCATTGTATATAGTGAACTAATTTTTGAGGAAGAAAGGAGCCCTGGCCAGCATGGCTCAGTGGTTAGAGAGTCATAGGTTCGATTCCCTATCAAAGGCATGTATGTGGGTTGCAGGTCTAATTTCCACCCCCAGTTGAGGTGGGTGTGGGAGGCAACCAATCAATCTTACACCAACATTTCTCTTTCTCTCTTCTCTCTCTGTCCCGCTACCTCCTCCTTTCCACTCCCTCTAAAATTCAATGGAAAAAAGATCCTCATTCTTTGGGTGAGAATTAAAAAAAAAAAGAGGGAAAAACAAGAACACACACACACACACACACACACACACACACACACACACACACACACAAGAGGCCCAGTGCATGGATTCGTGCACTGGTGGGGTCCCTCGGCCTTGCCTCGGGGCTGCATTGCCCAGTCCTGATCGGGTCGGGGAGGGACCACAGGAGGGCTCTAGGGCGTGTCCAGCCCCTCTTGCCCAGTCCCGATCAGCCAGACCCCAGCAACAAGCTAACCTACCAGTCGGAGCGTCTTCCCCCTGGTGGTCAGTGCGTGTCATAGCGACTGGTCAAATGGTCAAATGGTCAGACACTTAGCATATTAGGCTTTTATTATATAGGATTTTTTGTTTGTATGCACATAATGAAATACTAAAGAACACTAAGAAAAGTAATTATCTGTATGGGTGAATGGAGTGAACAAGATGGGACAAGACCCAGATTTCCCAATGTATATCTTTTTATATTATTTTGAATCATGGGAATGTATTCAAGAAATAATAATTTTTAAAATGCAGACATAGCCCTAGCCAGTCTAGCTCAGTTGATTGGGAATTGTTATTCCATGTACCAAAAGATTGAGGGTTTGATCCCGGGTCAGGGTGAGTGGTTGGGCGCATGTATAGGAGGCAACTGATCAATCTCTCACATTGATGTTTTTCTCTTTCTCTCTCAAATCAGGTGAGGATTTTAAAAAAAATACAAACAGGCAGGGCATCAAAAAAATATCTTCAATGTACTCTTTCTCACTAAGCTGCTGGAAGATGTGCTCCACCATAACAAAGAGGTAAACCAAGAAAGAAGCTACTGAAACCAGAAAGCAACAACTCCAGAGAGAGGTCAATATAAATTCTATGATGATGGTGAAGGAAAATCCAGGATGACAGAGTAAAAAGCAATCAGTTCATATTGGAAAAAAAGGATGGAATGCTCCAGCAAAAAATTTTAAAACAATCAAATGGATATGTTAGAAAAATTGACAGATTTAAACATTTTCACTTTTGTAGAAGACTTTGGAGATGAATTAACAGTAGACACAAAGGAAGAAACATAGTAATTATTAACTTCAGGGAAAACAAAATCCACACATGAAAGGCAATTTACTTATAATGTATATATGGCTTAGCTGTGATTATATACAAAGTGACCAAAAATAATGTATGACTACACTGGGAGAATTGTGGTGTTGGTGGTAGACATTAATTAGCAGCAATAAAAACATATTATTTGGAAATCTTAAGGTAAATGACTGAAGATACAGCTGAAAGAGAAAGTGGTGGTCTCTGGGGAGTAGAAACTAGGGAAGAAAGGAATGGGACCTAGCCTTATAAAAGTACTAAAGGCCAAATGCATGAAATTTGTGCATGGGTAGGTCCCTAGGCCTGGCTGGTGATCAGGGCCGATCTGTGGGGTGACTGGTGGGGCAATTGGGGGGCCCCCGCTGACACCTGCCTTGGCTGGCCTGGCACCGCCCGCTCGCTGGCTCTGCCCCCCGCCACCATCCACTCGCCTGCCGGCCCAGCCCCCTGCTACCAGACACCTTCCTCTGGTTGCCTCCCTCTGTGGGGTGACCAGTGGGGCGATTGGGGGTCCCCTGCTGGCACCTGTTTTGGCTGGCCTGAGGCCTGTGGGCTGGGGAAAGCTCCTGCGTTGAGCGTCTGCCCCCTGGTGGTCCGTGCGCATCATAGCGACCGGTCATTCTGCTTTTTGGTCAATTTGCATATTAGGATTTTATTATATAGGATTGACTTTCTAAACTATGTTATGTTTTACTGTGGTAAAAATGAAAATTTACTTTTAAGAGATTTGGCAGCAATATTAAGAATGCTTAGCCCTGGCTGGTGTGACTCAGTTGTTTGGATGTCGTCCCCTGCACAGAAAGGTTGCTGGTTCAATTCCTGGTCAGGGCACATGCCTGGCTTGTGGGGCTCAATCCCCAATAGGGGGCATGCAGGAGGCAGCCGATCTAGGTTTCACTCTCACATAGATGTTTCTCTCTTTCTCTCTTCTTCTTCCTTCCTCTCTCTCTAAAATATCAATGAAAATATTTTTAAAATATGCTTATAAGATCTGGTTATGTAAAAAATTAGGAGACCATATTATAATTATGTAAAAACACTGAAAATGTAAATTGGATATTAGGGCATTGGGCTTACAAAGTTTTTCTCCCTTTTATTTTCCACAAAATTTAATAAAAATATTAATAAGTTAAACCTTCAATAAAAAGAGAACATTATTAGCAAGCCTGAAAGTATTAAAAAAACCATTAGGAACATGTCAGAGATAACTCATAGTGGTAACCTGTCAATGATAAATTATATCAAATGAATAACAAATGAAAAGCTCTATATACATACATTTTTTTTATTCAGAGGGAGTGGGTTTAATCTAATTATAAGGGCAGCAATGATAATGAAATAGAAAAGATGGACTAGAACTAAAGGTTTAAACAGATACCCAAGGTCATTGGAAAGGAAGCTGAAAACTACTCCTGTATCCATGATGGAACATTATAAGAGAAGTGCTTGTCAATGAGCACCAGGTGTTTTAAAAATTTTATTTTTTTTAACATCGTCTCCCTCTCCAGACCTGTGCCTACTTCTTACTCTCCAGCCACTTTGCATAGAAAAACCTGTGGACAAGGAAAACTGCTCTAATTCTCAGTATTATAAAGACTATTAAGACAAGTTCTTGGTACAATGCTATAATTTTTGACAAAAGTGTCAAGGATCTATAACATTACTTCTCAAAATAAATGAGGTTTCAAAGCTCTATATAGGCAGAGTCAACTTACAAAAAGGCATGGTTCTAAAAGTCCATTTGTAAATAAGTTATTCAAAATACAGAAAACAAATCACACCCCCCCCAAAAAAAAAAAAAAAATCCTTCCTAAGAAATGTTCTACATTTGGAGTCACGGTTGCATGAAAATCTATATTTGCCAAAACTTATCAAACTCTACATTTCAAAGGTGCATATCTATATATATATCTAAAAGCCTAAACGACCATTACAACCGAACAACTGGAATGACCGGAATGACCGGTCAACCAGTCGCTATAATGCACACTGACCACCAGGGGGCAGATGCTCAATGCAGGAGCTGCTCCCTGGTGATCAGTGTGCTCCCACAGCCAACCTTCCACAGCTGGCCAACCTCCTGCAGCCCCTCCCCCTGGCCGGCCAACCTCCCGGGGCCCCTCCCCCCAGCCAGCTGGCCCTCTGATAGGCCTTGATCGCCAGCCAGGCTGAGGGACCCCAGCCGTGCACGAATTCGTGCACTGGGCCTCTAGTATTGATATATTATATCTCAGAATTTTGATTTTTTAAAAACTGTCCTAAAAGGCAGATAGAGGACCATTCCATCAAAAAGAAATTTAATACATATTTCTAGCACAACACTGTTTGAACTATAGCTAATCACCCTCTATTTCAGTGTTTTTATGGTAAAATGAATTATGAGTTCTAAGCAGATAATGGCATGTGTCCATGGTTTCCCTATTCCAAAGCATCTCAAGGACTTCAAGTACCTTAGCCTTTTAACTCTCTATCAACACCAGAAAGTATTTCTCTACATCAATCATCCCTCAAGTTTTATAAAGTGAAGGAAGGGGTATATATATATATATATGTCTACACAAGGCTCCAAACTTGTTCCTGCTCTCCATATATGTTATTTAAAAGCTGAACATTATTATGAGATGATAAAACGAGATGGTTTTTGTTAGAGCTTATTAGGTTTTTAATAACCTAATAAACTTGAATAAAAGCCAGCAAGATTAGTGGAATCTAATGAATAAAATAAACTAGCAAACAGAATAGAAACTGATTCATAGATACAGAAAATAGACTGTCAGCTGTCAGAGGGGAGGGGGGTTGGGGAACTGTGTGAAAAAGGAGAAGGACTTAAGCAAAAAAACCCACAAAAAACACACATACACACACCAAAAATCAGACACAGACAACAGTATGGTGATTGCCAGAAGGAAAGGGGGGTGTGGGAGGAGGAAGACAGCATGGGGGTATAAATGGTGATGGAAAGAGATTTTACTTTGGGTGTTAAGCGCATGATGCAGTGTTGCAGATGATGTTTTATAGAACTGTACACTTAAAACCTGTATGGTTTTATTAATCAACTAGAGGCCTGGTACACAAAATTTGTGCATGGGTAGGATCCCTAGGCCTGGCCCGGTGATCAGGGCCGATTGGGGCCTTCCAGCTGCCGGCTGGGGCCTCCCTTCCCCGGCTGCTGGCCAGGGCCTTTCTTCGTTCCATGCCACCCCCTGGTGGTCAGTGCACATCACAGTGAGTGATCGAACTCTTGGTCTCCGGGACGAACTCCTGAGGAGACACTTTGCATATTAGCCTTTTACAGTATATATTTAGATGTCACCCTAATAAATTCAATAAAAAATAGTCACAATGTCTTCTACTTTTTAGTTCATACAATACTATTCTGAACACTGTGAGGCATGCAGTTATAATAACTTCTCCTCACAATATTTAAAAAAACACAGATAAGAAAACAACACAGAAACATTAAAGGACTTGACTAAAGTACTAGTATAAGATCTAGGGTGGAAGTTCTCCTGATTCCCAATGCGGTGTTTATCCCACTACACCCTTCACAGTGACTATAATTTCTCATTTTTATAGGACACATTTGGTACTTAATTAATAAATGATATTTTCATGTTAAACTCAGAACTAAGTCAATTTCTGAATATTTTGGCTGTTGTGTCTCCCCCAAAATCACTGATTTTCTTTCATAGTCACATAAATTGGAAAGTGATGGACTTATTTAAATTACCTTATTAGTATAAATTGTTGAGAAAATAATTTCTTTCTTTTTTCTACTGTCATGGGCATAAAAACATGAACACTATATATATATATATATATACACATCTATATATATAAAAGGCTAAGCGACCAGCCAGTAGGTATGACACGCACTGACCACCAGGGGGCAGACGCTCAATGCAGGAGCTGCCTAGTGACAACTTTGCAGAGTGCCCTCTCGCATTCCGGGACCCCTAGGGGGATGTCGAAGAGCTGGTTTTGGCCCAATTCCCACAGGCCAGGCCGAGGGATCCCACCTGCTGGAGGGACCCTGCTCACTCTGCAGACACCCTTTGAGCCACAGTGCCGCCCCAGGAGCGGCTGGCTGGGTAGGGACTATGGGAGGTTGGCTCCAGAGCACGTCCGGCTCAAGTCGCCCAGTCCCACCCTGCCGGCCACCTTCTAATCAATTTTCTTTCAATGTGCACAAATCTGTGCACCGGGCTTCTAATATATATATATATATTTTTTTTTTCCACAAATTTATAGAAAAGTTTCAAGTACACTAACTTTTCAAATACAAATAAGTTTTTTCCTCTTAATATTTTGAGAGAAAGTTGCTGCCCTGATGACCCATCACGTCTGAATACTTCAATGTATACTTGCTACAAAAAAGGACATTCTTCTATATAAGTACAATACATGAATCTGGAAATTAACATTTATACTGTCTAATACTCAAACTACATTTGAATTTTGTTGATTAGCTTAATGTTATATCAAACGCATTCAGTTCTAGCCCTGGCCAGTGTTGCTCAGTGGTTAGAGTGTTGGCCTGAGCACCAAAGGGTCACAGGTTCGATTCTGGTCAAGGGCACTTGCAGGCTTGATGCCGGCCCTAGTTGGGGTGCGTGTAGAAGGAAACCTATTGATGTGCCTCTCTCATATTGATGTTTTTCTCTTTCTCCTGTACCCTCTTTCTCTTCTACTCTCTCTTTAAAAATCAATGGAAAAAATATCCTCGGATGAGAATTAACAACAACAAAATGCTCAAGTTAGAGGTCCACAGACTTGAACAAAAGTCCTATTGTCCGTAAGTGGGCAGGCAGAGATACAGACCTGACTGCTAAAATAAAACTCACAATTTAGTAAAATACTTCTGGAAATTTCCAAGAGGTTGTTGTGTTCTATAATATCTGGTAGGCCACCAAAACTTTCATAATAAAGGGTCAATGATGGAATGAAATTAATTTAGATTTTGTTAAAAGCTAGTAAAACTTATAAGTAGAAACCATAATTTCTAACATTTATAACAGTCACACAAAATAAGCAGAGCACTGCAGACAAACTTACTTTATCTACACAGTCATCAAAAAATGCCAGGCTTGCATCTTTATCACTGACAAAAGAACATTCCTCAATGAAGCGAATAAACATTTGTGTTTTGGTCATCATGTTATAGAATTTTTGATGTGATCGGTCTCGGCTTCTTAAGAAAGCTGTTCAACATAAATTTACAATGTCAGAATATCATTTGTAGATTCACAGAATTTTTAAGCTAGAAAGAACTTGATCAACCATGTCATCTATACCCACCATTTTGCAGAAAAAGAAACTAAGACCCTGAAAGTAGAAGTGATTTGACAAAGATAGCAACAGGAAAGAAACTTGAATCAAGATCTTTCAAATCTTCAACCAGAACTGTCTCTGTTGTCCCCTCACTACCTTGAAGGTTACACATAAACTAGTAAACGTGAAAGCATCTTAAAACTGCAATTCCCCCCCCCCTCCTTTATGTGTATGTGGCTCATGCTCTCTCCATATACATATGTAGTTTTTTCAAAGCAGCAGTTACATCACCTCTAGTATTCATTTATGCTTGTGTCAATACTTACTGTAACAAAGTATAAGTTTATTTCCTGATTTCACACTCCACCTCATTCACTATACTCAATTACACAACACGGATTTTCTTTTGGGCGCATGAACTCAAACTATTTCCAGCATTAGGGACTTTGCATAAACTGTTCTCTCTGCCTAAAACATTCTTCCATTTTCCCTTTGCCCGTCTCATTTCTACTCCTCCTTTTGAACATAGCTCATATCGAATTCCTCACAAGGGCTTTCTGTGACCTGAAGTTGTGAACTGAGGTGTTCATTCATATTATTTTCAAACTAGAGGCCCGATATACAAGGGGCTTGGCCCTCGCAGCTGTGGCGGCTTGCCTTGGCCCTTGCAGCCCCGGCTTCATCCGGAAGGTCATCGGGAAGGTCGTTTGGCCGAAGAGTCTAATTAGTGTATTACGCTTTTATTATAGATTGCTTATCTTTTTACTATAAGCTCTATGGGAGAAGTGACCATGTTTCTCTTTTCTTTTTCTTTTTTGTGTGTGACCACATATCTTATGCATATCACTATATACCCAAAGCCTATCATTTGGAGGCACTCAATATATGTTTATTAAATAAATTTATCTTTTAAATGTTAAATACCACAAAAGAAAGTAAATACACATTATGATACAAATGCATTCCAGGGTTTCCCAACATTTTTTTTTTTTTTTACTTTGTGTCATGAACAGAAAATATTTGTAAAGCATACTGAAGTAAAACAAATGAAGCTGCTCAAGCCTAGAGGTGACCATCACAGGCTACTCAGATATGCCCAACATTGTCTGGCTTCCCTGAAAGCTAAAAGCATCAACATCAACACAACTGTGATACAAGTGCAATAGTGTATGTTTAGAAATTTCTGTACTTTTCAAATAGTTCTCTATGCATACTTTGCCAATGGGATTATACTGAATGTGCCTGAGAAATAACTAGTCCTATGGAAATGGATTACCAACAGAATTGCTATTCACATACTCTCAAAATAGTTATATATTTTGATAAATATGAGCTATTGACCCAGAAAGCAATTAAATCACACAAGGTTAAGCTCAATAACATGACAACTGTAAAACTATGCAATCACTCACCTTGCAGGTCAAAAAGAGAGCTTGCATCGGTGGCTGTCTCAGATGGGGCTTGTGTTATTGGTGTTAAGTATGATCTATAACCTTTTAAAATAGAGGCCATGAAACACAAAAATGCCTCTTGGATTTCCAAATCTATCATATGTAACCTCTTTCCAGAATTAAAATCATAGTCATTCATTGCTAAGTCCATTAGTCCATCATCTCTTGGTCTCTGCTGCACTGTGAAGAAATAGTTTTAATGTTTCTCCAAATAGTCAAAACTAATGTTCATAGTTGTATTATTGTCAATATAAATTTGTTGCATATGTATATCAAGTCATTATGCTATACACCTTAAACTTACTAGAACTGTATATCAATTATCCTATATAATAAAGAGGTAATATGCAAATTGACCATCACTCCAACACACAAGATGGCCACCCCCATGTGGTCAAAGATGGCTGCCCCCATGTAAACACAAGATGGCTGCCACAAGATGGCCGGCAGGGAAAGGCAGTTGTGGGCAATCAGGCCAGCAGGGGAGGGCAGTTGGGAGGGACCAGGCCTGCAAGGGAGGGCAGCTGGAGGCAATCAGGCCTGCAGGGGAGGACAGTTAGGGGTGACAAGGCTGAGAGAGGAAGGCAGTTGGGGGCGACCAGGCCTTCAGGGAAGGACAGTTGCGGGGGGAGGGACCCAGGCCTGCAGGGGAGGGCAGTTGGGGGAAACCAGGCCTTCAAGAAAGGACAGTTGGTGGGGGACAAGGCCTGCAGGGGAGGACAGTTGGGGGGGGCAGGCCTGCAGGGGAGGGCAGTTAGGGGCAATCGGGCTGGCAGGGGAGCAGTTAGGCGTAGATAAGGCTGGCAGGGGAGTGGTTAGGGGGTGATCAGGCTGGCAGGCAGAAGTGGTTAGGGGCAATCAGGAAGGCAGGCAGGCAAGAGTTGGGAGCCAGCAGTCCTAGATTGTGAGAGGGATGTCCAACTGCCCATTTAGGCCCGATCCCACTGGGTCGGGCCTAAATGGGCAGTTGGACATCCCTCGAGGGGTCCCAGATTGGAGAGGGTGCAGGCTGGGCTGAGGGACACACACACACGCTGTGCACGAATTTTGTGCACCGGGCCTCTAGTATCTCAATAAAATTGAAAGAAGAAAATAAACATTCGTTGTGTTTTCAAAAGGGCTCAAGCTACCTCAACCTTTGTTTATATATAACTTTGAAATATGGAAATCCTAGAAAAGTTTGACATATAATTTTTTTAGGCTCTGCTGAGTACATTTTATCCAAATTAAACACAAAATAGCTGGCCGGTGTGACTCAGTGTTTGAGCATCAACCTATGAACCAGGAGGTGACTGTTTGATTTCCGGTCAGGGCACATGCCCAGGTTGAAGGCTCGATCTTCAGTAGGGGGCATGTAGGAGGCAGCTAATCAATGATTCTCTCTCATCATTGATATTTCTATCTCTCTCTTCCTCTCCCTTCATCTCTGGAGTCAATTTAAAAAAAAAATATATATATATATATATATTTAAAAATTGAACACAAAATAATTCCTTTTTATCCGACTACCATCAGAAAAAATGTTCATGTTATAAAATAACTATATGTAGGTTAATAAATGAGGCATAACAACCATAGCAACTGGACACAGGGTTAAATGCAATAGTCCTTCCTTTCCCATTTTGTTTCTTTTAAATATAAGTGCTTAAAGGAGGAACATTCTGGGATTAAAATGTGAAGATCAACTCTTACTCTTTCTGAACAATTAAATGCTAAAGCCATTAAGTAGCGAAAGAATAACTTTGTAGTAGAGAAGAAGCCTGGTAGACACCACATAATCAAGTGACCAATGTGAACATCTTCATCAATAATGGGACATATTGATATAGTGCTTAATCTGGTAAGGATACTATGCAAGAAACTCAGTGTCACTTCTGTCAAAGTTGCATGATCTATATTTATCATGAGGACATTCAGACAAACCCATATCATGGACCATTCTACAATAAGTATAACCTTCAAAAGTATAAAAAAAAATGAAGAAAAATTGATGAATTATTTAGAGAAAAGGACACAAAAGAGACCTGAGACTAAATACAACATCTGATATGCAAATGGGTTCTTTTGCTATAAAGAACATTAGATATTATGATAACTAAAAAAAATCAAATCAGGTCTGAGGATAAGGATGGCAGGAATGCTAATTTCCTGATTTTCATGGTTATATGGTTATATTGTAGTGCTATAGGAGAATGTACTTGTTGGTAGGAAATACATTCCATTCGGAGGTGATGGGACAGCTATTCTCCAAGGGTCAGGAGAAAAAAGTTTGTGATTGCTTAAAACTTTAAAAACTTTTTAAAATATGAGGAATAAATCATCTTAGCAGTTTTTTCGAGTTCTTATTGTCTAAAAAAGTAGAAATATTAGAAAGAATGTAGGCATTGGAACAGAAGGTTTTAATCATTAGCGTCAACTGAATGATTCCTAAGAAAGTACTTTTTACTTCTCTCAACCTTATTATCCTCACCTCATATTTGCAAAGATAAAAGAATGTATGTGAAAGTAATCTGAAGCTATAAAATGTTATACAATCCTGAACTGTCAGTATTGCTTAAAAGTCTGTGGTTTTAAGCTTTAAGATTCTGTACTTCAATAGAGCTAAATGAACTATTTCATTGATTTCAATAATATTTAAGTATTGCTAAATATTCACTGCTGGACTTTTCAGCTATTCAAAGGAAGTGCATGTACTTTTAGAAAGCAATGAACTAGGTAGTTCAAATAAAATTCCATATACAATTTACTTGTTCCATAAGATAAAATTTTATTCATTTGATGTTATTTTTTTAATATCCCAATATTTATGAACCACATCTAAATTATCTACTTGTTGTGAGGCTTACTTTGTAAACATTGTCTTTCGCCCTAGCCGGTTTGGCTCAGTAGATAGAGCACAGGCCTGCAGACTGAAGGGTCCTAGGTTCAATTCCTGTCAAGGGCACATGCCTAGGTTGCAGGCTTGGTCCCCAGTAGGGCGCGCACAGGAGGCAGCCGATCAATGATTCTCTCTCATCGTTGATGTTTCTATATCTCTCTCCCTCTCCCTTCCTCTTTGAAATCAATAAAAATATACTTTAAAAAAACCAACAAAACATTGTTTTTCATGTCCTCTTCCAAGTATACTACAGGATATAAGCCTTTTCCTATGCTTATATTTCACCTATACATAAATGAACCTCAAATATTGCTACACAATACTGACCATTTTTCATACAGTAAGTATTAAATTAAGGACCCTGAATAGACAGTTATTATAAAATCCCAAGAGGATTAGATAAATGAAGGTTTAATTCTTCTTAGTAATTCTGGATCACTGTCAAGATATTCTTACATAGCTTTTTACTGAAATATTCCACATTCTAATCAATTTTCATTTTGATTAATTTCCTAATGCTTGCAGCAAGTTTCTATTTTCAAATTATTTGAAGAAAGCACAGTAAGTGAAAAGCAAATGACCTAGGTCTCACCCTAGTGGAAATTAGCATTTTCTAATGTAACTGAAACCATCTAATATATTCAAAACTAACTTTCTATTCCATGTATGAAGAAAATATACAAGCGTAAATGCTTATTTTTTACATGGTGTTTCAGTAACAGTAAAATTAAAGAAAACAACCAGTTTAACTTCTTTTTGAATTTTATTATTCTAAAATGGTTCTATAACAATGTGATATCAAAAATAAATCTCCCATTTAGCTTCTAACAAATTTTGCCTATATGCTCATTTGCCTTTAAGACTGTAAAAATACTTTCCTTTAGATAAACTTTTTATAAGTACAGCAAAGTAACTGGAGTTCTTTTCTCAGATTAAATTACTTCCTTTAATTAAGTTAGACACTTACATTTTGCCAATTGCTGGTACAAATTATTCAGTGTGTTCATCAGATTTTTACATGGTTTCTTTGGAAGTATCTTCCAGGCTACGTTTTTCTTGTCACCAGTTCTGAGATTAAATGGCAAAAATAATATATTTGTTAGATGGACCTTTTTTTGGGGGGGGGAAAGGGGAAATATATACTTAATTATGTAAAAAAGGAAAAAGAGAAAACACATTGAACAAAAAAGAAAACATTTAACAAAATATTCTAGTTAACAGGAGAAAAATATTACTGGGGTAAATTAGAATGTTGAATATTAAAAAGTAATTTATATGAGGGTGAAACCTTGCATTAAATATAGCTCAAATATTTGTAATTATGTTGGTATTGAGTACATTGCATGTACATTGGAATCATGCCAATCACTACCAAATTTAATGTGGTGGTCATTACTCTTAAACTCTACTTAAGAGTCTTTAGATACCTAAATACTGGGAAAATCCTACTATGTGGATTTTTTTGTTGTTATGGATTAGAAAACTTTCAATAAGCTTATCAAAATACTTTGGCATATTTAAATACTGTTTCTTAGTTTCCTAAAAGAAAAAAATATTTTTGTTTCCTTCAGAAAAGACATAATCTATAATATTAACTTAATCGAATAAACTAGAACATTCCAAAATACTTTTATAACTATAAAAGAGGACATGTGCTTGAAAGCGGTATCTTTAGGGGGAAAAAAAAAAAGTGGTATCTTTGTTTCTATGACAAACTTCTATAATCTCCTTTAGTACCACTATGGCAACAGTTAGTTGCTCTTTAAACTACATATGGGTTAGGAGAAGAAAAAAAAAACACAAGGTGATAAAACACCATAAAGGTTTTGGACTTAACTATAACTTTGTTTATTCCACTCTTTATTAAATCTTTTTTTTTAATTTCAATAGCAATGAATACTCATTTTAGAAAACTTGAAAAATGTACAGAAAAAGAAGAAAAGTACATCACTCATGTTTTAACCACCAAAGATAACGATATAGCACAGGTGTGCAGTGAAACTTGCTGAACTTTTTCCCCCCAATGTTTCCTAAACTTCCCACAGAACAAAAGGACAAATATCACTTTGAAACCTAAATGAAGAAAAAAGAGTGGATGGGAAAGCTTAAGCAGACAAAGAACAACTGTCTTGGAATCTATCCTATCTTTCCACAAATGAGAATAAAAATATAGATAGGGCAAGGTCAAATTGCAAGTGTCCTGCTGTGAAGGTTTTATTTCATTTACTAGAGGCCTGATGCACGAAATTTGTGCAAGGGGCTCGGCCCTCACAGCCGTGGTGGCTTGCCTTGGCCCTTGCATCCCTGGCTTTGTCCAGAAAGTCGTTCGGCTGTCCAGTCTAATTAGCATATTATGCTTTTATTATTATAGATAATGTGACCAGGAGCATGGAATCCTACATTACAGTGAGAACACAATATAGAAACACTATTTACATTATTTTTTTGATAAAACTTTGCAACACAGTACTCCCACTGTGTCTTATTCACTGTATGCATGCCTGCCATAGACTAGATTATGAGCAACTTAAGAAAAGGGAGTGTACTTGGTTTACCTTTTTATTCCCAGTGCCTAGCAAAAAAAGGTATTCAAGATGTAGCATAAATGAATGAAAAGTATCTTATCACTTCTAATTACTTACATCAAATAATTAATTTCCTTCTCTAACCCTTGATATCTTCACTTTAAAACTTGACTGAGTAGGACAGGTTAATTTAGTATTTGAATTTGGTTCTATGATAGCCCTCTGCATTTGCATTCATAGTAACATCATTTACAAGATAACTATTACATAAATAGTTAGCCAATAATTAGTGATAGATGTATTAGTTTGGAGTCAGACAGTGATGGTTTCAAAAATCCAGTTCTGGCAGTATAAGTTATATGCCTTTTGATAAATAACTTAAAAATCTAAGCTTTGGTTTTCTTCTGTCACAGGGTTAATAAAAACTACCTCGCAAAATATAGAGAATAATATGAGACAACTAAGGCTATGCAAACAGCTTTATGACTAGCACATATCAGATTCTAATTTCCCTTTCTTCAGATTCTTGACATTAATAATATACTCTGTATTATATGTACCTAAGAGTCAGAGAGGGAAAAGGAAACCAAAAATTCCAGACTCAGAATTTGTTTTTCTTTCAAATTTCAGGTTGAGGTTCCAGAAATTCTGGATGAAGGAAGGTAAAAAGCTGTTAGTTTACTAGTTTAGTCCTCCCATAGTTTTGAAAGGATGATAAAATCAAGAAGGAAGAATGCTAACGAATACAAAAGACTAATGTTTCTTTGATTCTTTAATTCATTAGTGATCAAAACAGAAAGATAAAATAATAATTAAAAATTCTGTTAGCCCTGGCTGGTATGGCTCAGTTGGCTGGAGCATCTTCCCATGCACCCAAAGGTTGCTGGTTCGATTCCCAGTTAGGGTCCATATATAGGTCGGGGCACGTTCAGGAGACAACCAATTCATGTTTATCTCTCACATAGGTATTTCTCTCTTTCTCCCTCCCTTCCGTTCTCTCTAAAATCAATCCTCAGGTGAGGATTAAAAAAATTCCTTTAACAAATTGAGGGAAAGTATAAAAAGAGGGAAGTGTAATTTATCACCGAAATAAACCTACTATATACTCATTTACCATCCTTAATTTCAATTTTTAAAAACATTATATCATGTAACATTAACAAATGGCAAAGAAAAGAGATACTATTTTAATATTTAAAGAGTTAAATATTCTGGGTAAAGAATTAAATATTCCTAGTAAATAATCTTTGACTCTATTGATCCCATACATAAAATGGCTTTTACACACCAAATACATCTCATATTTTCTTGGTTAGGCTTTCTCTGAATAAAAGCTTTTTGACAGCAGACATGTTTTATACTAGAAAATTATTTTTTTGCTAAATTTTTTCTGATGATTTAGGTATTTGAAGTTTTGACATATGACAAAATTAGAATTAATGTAAGATTTCAAGATTAAATTAAAAAGCTTTAATATAACACATGCATATTTTAAAATGAAGAAAAACCTATTTCACATATACATAAGTTATAAAAGGCATACTAGCTTTTGGGCTTTACTGATAATTATTTTAAGCATGTCCTGTGGATTTAATGTGGTCACTGCATCAATTTCCTCTTTCCTGAATAGCATAAGTATAATTAAACTGAAAATAAGGGATATAAGAGAAACAATTATAAAAAAGCTGTAAATATACAGCTCCAGTAGTACAACTTAAATATTATTCCAATAAAAGAGAGAATCTTATAAAATCCTTACACTCCTAGGAAATAAAAGTAAAAAAAAGTATAATTTAAAAAGTGATTTAATGACAGAGGGGTCGGGGCTAGGAGGACTGGATAAAGGAAGGTGAAGGGACCAGCTAAAAATATATATATACACATATCCTATGGACACAAACAATAGTGTGATGAGGGCCAAAGGAGGGGGGAAGGCAGGGCTGAATGAAGGTGGACAAAAGGGGGCGGGGGGAATAGGGGACATCTGCAATAGCGTGAACAATAAAAAATTTTTTAAGTTATTTAAAAAATTAAAAACATTACATTAATTTTGATATGAAGTATAAGTATTCTAAATAGTATTACACTATACTATAAATAGGATTGAAATACTAATCAAGGAATAGTATTTCAATTCAATTTGTTTCACCCATACTCATTTGACTAAAGGGAAATAAATTTTTTTCAATTTCTAACCTCAATTTCCCTTCTGCTAAATTTCTAGGTAAGCATAAGATTATAATGTTTTTTAAATATTTAAAAAGTTAAGGATGAAAGGTACATTTTTTTCCCAATAAAACCTTCTCCAATGCCCTAAATCTATCCCACTGAATATAGTAAGAGCTGATTCAAAGGTGGTAATAATCCCAAACACAAAAACAATTTAGCTTAAGGGAAATTCTAATAAGCATTCATAAAATAAACAATTACACACACAGACTATGAAGTAAAATTAGTGGGTGTAGAATCAGTAAAATGTACTTACTGAGAAATGGTGTTGGTATCTAGGTCAACACAACTAACATCTGGTGGAGGGTCATAGAGATCAAAATATCTTGAATCAATTCCTACTATGAATGGACATGGTGCACTCAAGACATCAGCTAAAGCCAGTGGGCAGAGAGGAACATACGGGCATGGCCAGTGGAAAGGGAATATCATCTTGGATAAACAAAAGATTGAAGAATATTTAGCTGTTTGACACTGAAGCATAATTTATCAGCAAGCACAAAAAATTATATTTTAAATATTTAGACTTAAAGTCTAATGCTTGAAAATGAATTAAATAATTATAACTAGTGTCAATGGTCAGAAAATTTAAATTATTTTCACAACATAAAAACTCATTACACTTTGAATTAAAATAGCTTTAAATCACATATTTTCACAATAAGAAACTGTGATACTCACAGACACTAATGCTTCCGTCACACTAGTAAGCACAGAAGGCCGTAAGGAATGGATGAGAATCTTATGTTCTGTTACTGCAAACACCAGTAGTGTCACAGCATTTTCAGGGCCTAAATTCTGAAGTAGTGTTGAAAACTTGCCACCACTGTCAACACAAACAAAAATATGTAATTAATAAAATAAAGATCCAATAACCTCATTACACAAAATAATGAAATAACATTAATGATTAGGGTAGAATCTGTATTATATATTCAACTTTAAATGTGATTGCTGATCTTATGTAGGGAAAACTGCATCAGAAACACTATGAAAACAATGACGTTTTATGAGGTTTCAAAATCATTGAATTCTTCTGCATTGTATTTATTATGGAAAATGAAAAACCATCTGCCTTATTTTATATATGAAGATCTACCATGTAGATCATGTCCAAATAAAGAATTTAATTTATAACAGGTATGCTTTGATTGAAAGCAAATCCTTCAATGAAAGTTTTGGCTCATCTTCCACTGTAATAATAAAAAAAAACTACATGACTTACAGGCCCACCTCCCTTAAGGTAAATATACATATTATTACAAATAGATAATCTTTCATATTGTAATAATAATAGTAATATGAAATCAAGAGCTATCAAGTGATGATATAAATACAAAGCAAATTCATAACCAAAACTTAGACATCTAAGTGGTTGAGCATAGACCTATGAACCAGGAGATTATGGTTTGATTCCCGGTCAGGGCACATGCCTAGGTTACCAGCTAGATCCCCCTTGCGGGTTGTGCAGGGGGCAGCCGATCAATGATTCTCTCTCATCATTGCTGCTTCTATCTCTCTCTCCCTCTCCCTCTCCCTCTTGTCTGAAATCAATAAAGATATATTTAAAAAAACACTTATACATCTGTATAGTAACAAAATACTGACAAGTAAATAACTCTGTAAGCCAACCAGTATTTTGTCTCTATAATCTATCTATAATAATAAAAGCGTAATATGCTAATTAGACCGGACATCCTTCCGGACAAAGCCGGGTGGCAAGGGAAGCCTGGGTCCTGGGTGCCAGAGGGAAGCCGGTGCCAGCAGCCGGGGGAAGGAGGGCCTACTCTTGCATGAATTTTGTGCATCAGGCCTCTAGTGCTAAATAATTGGCTTCACTGGATTTTTTTTAAATAAAGCAAAATGAGTAACCAAAGTCTCTTGGAGAAATGAAAATGTATGTCCACAAAGATCTTGTGCATGTTCATAGCAGCATTATTCATAGTAGCCAAAAAGTCTATCAACTGATGAATGGATAAATAAAATGTAGTATATTCATATACTGAAATATTTGTTGGAACTAAAAAGAAATAAAGTACTGATACACACTACATCATGGATGAACCTTGGAAACATTATGCTAAGTGAAAGAAACGAAACACAAAAGGTCAAGTATTATATGATTCCATTTATATGAAATATTTAGAATAGGCAAATCTGTAGAGACAGAAGCAGATTAGCTGTTGCTAAGGGTTGGGGAGGCGCGTGTGTTTGTGTGTGTAGGGATGGGAGAAATAGTGAAGGTAAACTGCTAAAGCACACAGGGCTTCTTTTTAGAGAGATTAAAATGTTCTCAAATGGATTATAGGGACAGTTGCAGAACTCATAACCAGTAGATTGTACAATTTAATTGAGTGAATTGTTTAATATGTGAAATATATAGCAAAAAAGCTGTTAACAAGAACAAATAAAAGTCCTTGGGTAATTTAGAATCATTTTAATATAGTCTTAGTCAGTATTTCTAGTTTATTTTTGGCTTAAACAAAGGTTAAGAAAACACTGATCACTCTGGGCCAAAACCTAGTGATGAAATAATCTGCAATTTTTACAAAATTAATGTCAAAGATGGCACCTAGTCTCCCTTAGATGTGTGCTACAAAATAACTTAATTATATTGTAGCTATTTCTCTGCAAGAAAAATTATACAGCTAATTAAATTTCAAGAAATGATATCACAGAAAAAATATATTTCATAATTTCTCTGAATTTTTAAGGCGATGAAATACATTGTTCTACCCCATGGTTTAATATTTATACGTATCTTTTTATTTTGAGATTAAATGGTAAGTTAATTACATTGAATGTTCTTCAAAGAATATTTAAAGCTAAAAATAATTGTTTCATAATCTACATACATATGTACCTATTTATGTAATAGTACTTAATAAACGGATACACAAAACACCAAACACTACCTCGAAAATCTTTCTTTTTTTAAGAACGTTAACCTAAATATTAAGTAAATGGAATTTAGATGAAAAACAGTTAAATGAAAATATTTACGTCAACATTTGAAATTTTACTTAGGAAAGAGAGAAAATATTTGAATGTTATCTGAGCTCACACTAGTTTTAGAGAAATAAACAGAAATGAATTTTTACTTGCCTTAGTGGAAGAGGTGAAGAAACAGGCTGACTGAGGATCAGACTATCATGTGGTGATAACTGGAAGAGGATTTAAAATAAAGTATTTGAAATATAAAGATAAACTTTAAACACCACTTTCCGGTAAAAACATACAGATTAATGATGATGACATTTCAATATATTCATTCATCAGTATAATCACTTACTCAGATCCTAAAAATATGTCCTGATTACTGACCTCTTCTGACTACTCAATCTTCCATTCTAAACCCTCTATCTTTTCTTCAGTTCCTCAATGTTTCCCTAATGCCATTTTAACAAATCTGTATTGAAAGACTAAATTATTAATTTAATACCATAAAACCAGAGTTAGCAAATCCATGGCCTCCAGGGCAAATTCACAGGCTACCTGTTTTTATAAACAGTTTATAGGAACTCATCATTTACGTATTACCTCTAGCTGATTTTGTGTAATAACAACAGGGCTGAGATCAAATGGCTTGTAAACGCTAAGGTATTTCCTTTTTGGTCCTCAACAGAAAAAATTTGCCATAAAACAAATGTTTTATGTGTATTCAAACTGACTGCTACATATATTCTGGCACTAAATACCAAGAAGTAAGACAGAATTGATATGTACATATGCAGATTGATGATAAAACTTATCAAATGATATTTTTCTGTATCAATATAATAATGCAGTTATTTTTATCCACATTTTCAAATTTATACAGATTTTTACAAATTTGTAAATATCTATTTGTCAAATGATTTCTAATTTTGAATGATATCCCAATAATGGCTGTGATAGATTTAGTACAGCACACATAGTGATGTTACATGAAAATGTCTTACTATAAGTCACTTCATAAATGATGATTAAATAAGCATAAATTTACATATCAAGAGTACAAACAAAAAATATGAACAAGAGAAGTTGCGGGCTGGAAGAGGTTAATGGGGGGAGGGAGGCGGATCTATGGAATACTTTCAACAATAAAGATTAAAAGGGAAAAAAAAAGAAGAAAGTCAATTGGGAAAAAGATGGGGAAATAATTTATGTTCATTTTAAACTTCCCCCATCACAAAGATATGAGCATTCCTTCCTGCAATATATGAAAATATACAACTTTCCCTTCTGTATATTGTAATATACTTATCTTAGGGACTAATGCCAAAACCATAGAGAAACTTTCAAACACAGAACAAATTTAAGAAAATAAGTTCCTTTTTTGTGTTCAATATGTCTACTGCCTCCTATTTTTTTAACTCTGCAACCCTTTATTTAAGAAAGAAAAGTTAGTTGTCAATAAGGGCCCAAACTCCAAAATAAATTAGCATCTTGTTCTCTTTCAATCTCATTTTTTTCCCATTTAAAATTTTTCTTCTTATGTTACATTTTGACAGAGCCAATAGTTCATTCAGCAGGGCACTTACATCAAGAAAATCTTACCTGAACTAAAATCCGTGGTCTCTGAGGAGATGGAAAAGGAACTTTATGCATAAAATGAGAAATATGCCTTAAAAACAAACAAACAAAAAAACCAATTGATCCCAAAGTGAGTACCATATGCTACAAAGGTCAACATGTCATCATAAGTCCAAGTTAAGTCAAAAGCTCTGTGAACCTATAATTTCGAAATCCCTGATACTATGAAAAGAAGTGAACAAACAACCAAAAATAATTTGTCCCATTAAAGTTGCTTCTACCTAAATTCAATAACTTCTCATATTAATAGTTGTTCACATTCAACAATGTTTATGTCATGAATATCTCAAAAGCCATTTTATCTCTCCCTAAGTAGATAATATACAACATATAGGAGATGTGGACAGTGTATTTGTAATATATACTTTAGTCAACTGTTCATATTTTAAAAGTGAAACACAATTTAGAGTGCTCCAGAAAAATGAGTTGAACTATTTCTAAAAGATGAACAATATACAGACACACCTTGTTTTATTGCATTTCACTTTACAACTTTATATATGTGTTTTTTACAAACTAAATGCAAGACTCTCCACCAGCAAAAAGATTATAACTCACTTTATTGCAATAATTGCTTTATTACAGTGGTCTGGGTTGGAAATTGCAATATCTCCAAGGAATGCCTGTACTTTCTATTAATAATAGGTTAAAAATTCTATTATTGAGTTTGTTTTTTTCTAGAAATGGATAAAAAGTGAGACTGATGTGTTTTGTTTTGAGCACCATGAAAAAGAAAAAAGGCAACATTAATGAAAAATCCTTTTTTTTTTTTTTTTTAGAAAAAGTTATTTTATTTCTGCATTACTTTTCTCTTAAATATTATTTCAAAATCATCTTTGTTTCAGAACTGGGATAATTTCAACAGGATAGAGACTTTAAAAGAGAAATGTATTACTTTTACAAGCATGTTTTGACTGCTTGCTATGTATAAGACACTGCCAGACATTTTGGGAATTATAATAAAAGCATATTACACTACAACTTTATACCATGAAGGTACTCATAACCTAAGAAAAAAAGATAAGAGGAACGAGTTCCAGAACACACTTTTGCTTGAACTATCTTAAGTCGTTAGAACAGCAGAAAACAACGTGTACTCCATGAACATCTAAAGATCTCCAAAACCCATCCATGGACGATCTGCAAGGTCAAAACTAATTTTTTTTTTAATCCGCAAGGGAGGATATGTTGATTGAATTTGAGAGACACAGGCATTGATGTGAGAGAGAAACATCAATTGCCTCCCGTATGGGCACCCTGACTGGGGATTGAACCCACCACCTTTTGGTGTACGGAACCACGCTCCAATTGAGCCACACTGGCCAGGGCTCCAGTGTATTTAAAAAAAAATAATCTATGGCCTTAGCTGGTTTGGCTCAGTGGATAGAGTGTTGGCCTGCGGACTAAAGGGTCCTGGGTTCAATTCCGGTCAAGGGCACATGCCCGGGTTGCAGGCTTGATCCCTAGTAGGGGCATGCAGGAGACAGCCAATCAATGATTCTCTCTCATCACTGATGTTTCTATCTCTCTCTCCATCTCCCTTCCTCTTTGAAATCAATAAGTATATTAAAAATAATAATAAAAAATAATCTGTGATGGAAGGGGAAGTATGTATAAAGCACTTCTGCTGTGCATAGCAGTACAATGGTTGTCTTGAAGAAAAGCACTTTGTGCAACTGAGTCCACAGCAACATTTAGTTCATGCCAAAAGGTCCTTAATATTTGGTTCTATGAAAAACATCCATGAGCATATCTGGTACATGACAAATTGTTCTTTATATTTGGTCCTGTCAAAAATGTCCACGCTTAGAAAATGTCTTTGGGTTCAGATAGCCCATAACAGTTATTTATAATTTTGGTTTTACAGGATTAATACATAAGAAACACTATCAAATTTTACTGATCTAATAACTGTGCTGTAGCTGTATTGCCAATAATAATCCTTCTTGTCTCAGTAACCAGCTAGTAATGTCACATGGGGTAGGTAGATGGGTCAACATGGACTAAATATCTCCATGGATGTTTTAGACAGAACCAAATGTCTGCTAACCCCTATAATAAACTCTACTTGTCATGTCTGGGTGCAATAACAAAAAGGGAAACCCACAATTTTCTGAACAGACTATTCAAATGTCCACTTACTTATCTTTCCCACCTACTTATCTGCGTAAGGCCAGGTTCATGTACTTGGACCCAAGCAACATTTTGCAACAGATTAAATACAGAAGCACTCATGAGAATCTACCTGTGTTCAATTAATCCAGACATTAGATTTATAAAAATGTAAAACAATGTCACTCTTCTAACTTTTTTTGCTTTGGAAAACAGCTATTTTTTAAAATTATGTTAACATGTATTGGGTTTATTATTTTAAAAAATAAATTAGTATATTTTTAAGTTTTCAGTTTTAATTTCTACTATGGTAAATATCAACAGATATAAAGCTCTTCGGGGGTACTCAGTTGTTAAGAGTATAAAGGGGTCCTGAGACCAAAAAAACTGAGAATTGCACTGGAATACTGAGACTAGAAAAGTGCAAGGAAAAATTAAAGAATAATCCTTGTACACCAATGTACTTATGATAATTCTATCACTTTCCAGCTGTCATTCGATTCAGAGAATTCTGCCTAAGAACACAAAAGAGCTTAAGTGATTGATGGTATAAAACAAACAGTCCTCTCTGCTGGTTTAGCTCAGCGGTTGAGCGTCAACCTATGAATCAGGAAGTCACGGTTAGATTCCCAGTGGGGAGCATGCAGGCGGCAGCCAATCAATGATTATTTCTCATCATTGATGTTTCTATCTCTCTCTCCCTCTCACTTCCTCTCTGAAATCAATAAAAATCTATTTTTAAAATAAAATAAACAATAGTTGGACATTGGAGATATTTAGATCTCATTTATATCAGATCTACTACATGAAAAATTATTCATTTACTTTAATGGCCTTAAAGTAAATTACTAAAATTTTAAAAAGAATGCACTTGTCTAATTTTTCCTTTAAATTCATTACATCTAAAAATAGTGAGGAATATTTTTAAAGGTCCATAATAAACCCAAATTATATGCAAAATAAAATTATAAAACTATTTTTTAAAATTCCAATTAGGATCTCCAAACTTCACAAGAACATCAAAAAATAAAACACTGCCCAGCCAGTGTGGCTCAGTGGTTGAATGTCAACCTATGAATCAGGAGGTCATGGTTTGATTCCCAGTCAGGGCACATGCCTGTGATGCAGGTTGATTCCCAGTAGTGGGTGTGGAGGAGGCAGCTGATCAATGATTCTCTCATCACTGATGTTTCTATCTCTCTCTCTCTTGTACTCTCTGAAATCAATAAAAAATACAAATATTTTAAAAATGAAACACTTATTTTGTTAGAGATAAAGTTATTTAAAATAGCATGACTGTAAAAGGATAATAGAGAAATATTCCTGATTGAAACCACCAAACTCTTTTTTCCAAATAACTCCTGACAAACCTAGTTTCCATATACAATTTACCAGTAAAATTCAATTACAAGTACAAATATACCACACATAATAGAAAGATCCGCCACATTTTGAACCAAGAAAGTTTCTAACTTACTTCTCAATTGGAAGGACATGAGGTCCAGAGATGGAATAACGATACAAAAAAGTCAGAAACTTCCTGAATGCATCAAAAAAAGGCCAGTGAGAAAGAAGACAGATGCATTTATTAGTGTGAACTGTTTTGGAACTGTGAGACTTCCCATCTGCTGCTGATGCTACACCCAATAGAAGTCTCTGTTTTTCTGTGAGATTCTCCTCAGGATATGGTTCATAAAACTGAATAGCAGCACCATAGACCTGGAAAACAAGTAATATATTTACTAAATACACCTTATGTCATTTATTCAAATCACGACATTAAATATTTAATGGGTGAGCCAGGCCACTATGAGCCATTATATGCCTATGAGTTAGGCAAGGTGCTAGGTACCAGGAACATTGTAGTGAACAAACATCACTCTTTGCTTTCTTGAAGTACATTAAAAAATAAAATAAAAATTTAAAACTATACAAGTGCTACTCTAACATCTGTATATTTTTTCAAAAAGGTGTTTCAATTAAATTGTATTTGTTTCATAGAAAGTGAAATAAATTGTATCAATATTCTCTATAAGAAAATGATTAAGAACTATTATTTAGTAGATAGTGGGGCAATTTTAGATAGGGAAATACAAATTCTAACTTCAGGCAATTAACTGAATTTCTCTGGATCTCAATTTCTCAATCTACAAAAAGAGAGTGTCAGACTAAATTTCCAAGGTCCCTTCCAACTATAACAGTCTATGATTCTAAATAACATTGATTATTAATAATGTCTTTTGTATTATTTTCAAAGCTTCTATATTACAAAAAATAAAGCAATGAAGGATCATCATTTGACTATTAAAAAATCTTTCACCACATTCACCAGAAAGCATTTGGGTATATGGAACAGCATGAAAACTCTCTTTTCCTATGTCCCTGGATATAGTTACTTTAACCAAATGAAAGAGGTATGTATTATAGATTCAATTTAATCAGTTATGTTTTCTTACTGTTCCTTGCACTATATAAAACTTAAATTTAAAATGTACAAGAATTTCCTGATATAATTTGTTAAAACACATAGTACCTTTTCAGCTGAGGCTCCAGTTAACACAAATGTAGAAAATACAGGGAGAGGGTATTTGCTATTTGATGGCCAACATTCAATAGTTGCACCCATTGGTAAACAAAATAGGGGAACAGATTCTGGGAGTGAGAATGACTCATAATCTTCTTGAGGATATCTACAAATTAGACCTACAAAAACAAAAATAAATATTAGGTCATCATCTCTTGAATTAGGTGCTTGTAATTTAAATGATGCGAAATTCTTTATTTAACACATTTCAAGGTTCAAAACATTATACATACTGGGTGGGGCAAAAGTAGGTTTACGTTTGTGAGTATGCAAAACACTGAGTTTATTCTTGTATTATTATTTATTAATTAATGCATTATTTTCCATATGAACAACTGTGAACCTCCTTTGGCTCCATCCTGTATGTTCATCAAATAATTGAATGCTTCAGGATTCATATAGATTTTAATCCTCAAATATAATGATTCATATTAACTGCTTAATATTTCTCAAGCTTCATCCACAAAGGCCAAGTAAGGCAAACGAGAAAAGATTATTCTAAAGAAATATACATAAACTAGAGGCCCGGTGCACGAAATTTGTGCACTTAGGGGAGGGGTTCCTCAGCCTGGCCTGCACCCTCTCGAAGTCCGGGAGCCCTGGGGGAATGTCCGACTGACGGCTTAGTGGGCCTAAGCTGTCAGTTGGACATCCTTAGCACTGCCACAGAGGCGGGAGAGGCTCCCACCACTGCCGCTGTGCTCTCCAGCCGTGAGCCCGGCTTCTGGCTGAGCAGAGCTCCCGCTGTAGGAGCACACTGACCACCAGGGGCCAGCTCCTGCATTGAGTGTCTGCCTCCTGGTGGTCAGTGCGCATCATAGTGATCGGTCATTCCACCATTCGGTCATTTGCATATTAGCCTTTTATTACGTAGGGTACACACATATTCAAAAATTCAGTTTGTGGTCAAACTACCACCTTAAAGCACATGAATATACTATTTTTTAATTTTTTCAATAGGGTTACTTGCACATATCCATTTCATCAGTTCTCAATAACTTTCCCTCAGGGTGCTTTACACATTAAAATATATGTCCTATAAGAGTATATACATAACTTCTAGCACAAATACAAGAAAAATACTAATAAAATTAGAAGAGTAACATATTAACGATGTCTTCAGAATAGTATCAACTCAAATTCAGCTTCTGAATAACCCCAAATTATATGAAGATAGAGTTTCAAGTGGCCTATGATTTCATATTAAATAGACTAGTCTAGAAAGTGGTCCAGAAATCTTCTATTGAACACAACCTCCAGCAGAGTCTTGTACTGGATTTTGTGGAACTAGAAATAGCAAATAGGTTCTCTGAACTTGAATAGTAAAAGTCAAGTGGAAACCATCACTAGATATGACCTTAAAGGCAAAATGATAAATTAGGAATACCAGTGGTTGGTTTGTCACTAATATCTATGTGATTCTGAACAAATCATATACCTGTAAGACTCTGCTTTTCTCATTTATTAAGTGAGATGAACTAGATATACTAAGGGCCAAGGCAGTTCTCAAATTCTCTAATTATATGCTGGCCAACCAGTAGGTCCCATGAGGGTCTACAGTTAATTGTCTACTACTCTCTTAGGTCATAAGGCTACAGTATGGGCTTTAAGTAGTTCAGAAATAGTGATAAATTGTACATAGATCTTTAAAAAAATCAAAGTTAGAACAGAAAGTAATAGTCTAGGACAGTGATGGGCAACCTTTTGAGCTTGGTGTTTCAAACTTCGCCAAAAAACTGAGCATAACTCAGGTAGTGTGTCCCTTTGAGGAAAAAACATTATTTCGCGATATTTATAGTTTAAATAACATAAATGTTTCATCCTCAGCATGCGGCCGCCTCAGTGGCCGCGTGTCATCAGAAATGGCACTGACATGCGTGTCAGAGGTTCGCCATCACTGGTCTAGGACTTGATTTTAAAACTATATATATAAAAAGACTAATATGCAAAGTGTCTCCTCGGGAGTTCGACCAGGAGACAGGGAGTTCGATCGCTCTCTATGATGTGCACTGACCACCAGGGTGCGGCACGGAACGATTGGCCCTGATGACCAGGCAGGCCTAGGGACCCTACCCGTGCATGATTTCATGCACTGGGCCTCTAGTATTATTTAAAAGACTGAATCTGCTCTGCAAATAAGATGAGAGAATGTTTGCTATTTTGAGGTTTTTGGCAGTTGAAAATTTCAGTTATGTATTATAGAATCACAAATTAGCTTATAATATTTCAGATTATTATGAAACAATTACATATGAACTATAGATTTGACTAAATTTGATATATTAAAGAAACACTAATTTAATTAGAAAATACTTTTTCCCATTTTCTACTGATTTAAAAACTTAAAGAGAATTTGTAATTATTTATTTAAACCTAATGTTTAAAAAATCATGCTTTCTTTTAACATTAATCTTCCATTAACTGTATGGATGAAAACAAAACAGAATCAAAAGACATAGGTTACAGTTTCAGTCCTGATACTAACATACTATAAGATGGGTTTTGTTTACTTTAATATTACTGGCCCCAATAATACATTTATATATTAAGTAATCCATGAAAAATTCTACTTACCAGCTTTGTAAGATATAGTGTTAGTTTTTGCCACTGATTTTTTATAACATAAGTATACTGCGGATCCCCACTGAATTAAAAAAGAAAATATCATTAATTTTAAAAGATAATAACTTAATAAAATGGAATATATTTTATCTTTCTAGTATGTATTATCTAAGATGTAAAAGACTGCTCTCTGTAGGCTATTTTTAGTTGGTTGTTTTGTGAGCATCTTATTGGAGTTACTGCCCACTTTTCTCTCAGAAGTAAAATTTAACATTTTTTCCTAGCAAAAGCATAACATGAAACTCTTACCCTTTAAAACAAAAATAAGCCACAAAAAATTAGATTTTATGCTAAGTCCAAAATTTGAGCAGAAGTGATAAACTAAGAATTATCTACTAGTATGTATACCTTCCTTTTGATTCCATAACCTCTTTCAGATACTGCCAGATTTTTCTGCAGCTCTTTATACCAATCTTGAGTAGTAATTTGTCATATCCATTTCCTTATACCCCATTCTCTCCTGAATCCATCCCAAAACAGGTTTTCATTTCATCATTCCTTAAAAGAACACCTTGACAACTTTAATGATGCCAAATCTAATAAAGTAGTTGATTCCTAGTCTTCATTTTATTCAGCCTCTCAGCAGATTTTGATACTACTAATGACTCCCTTCCTGAAACATTTTCTTTTCTTGGCTTTTCAGGCATCACACTCTCCAGGTCCCTTTCCATCAAATTTATGGCCACCCCTCAGTCTTCTTTTTTAAAATCTTCACCCAGCCCTAACCGGTTTGGTTCAGTGGATGGAGCGTCGGCCTGCGAACTCAAGGGTCCAGGTTCGATTCTGGTCAAGGGCATGTACCTTGGTTGCGGGCACATACCCAGTAGGGAGTGTGCAGGAGGCAGCTGATTGATGTTTCTCTCTCATCGATGTTTCTAACTCTCTATCTCTCTCCTTTCCTCTCTGTAAAAAATCAATAAAATATATATTTTTTAAAAAAATAAAAAAATAAAATCTTCACCCAAAGATAAATATTTTTTATTGATTTTAGAGAAAGGAAGGGGAAGAAAAACATCAACTGGTTGCCTCCCACATGCGCCCTGACCAGGATTAAATCCAAAAGCAATCAAGCCCACAACCTTTTGGTGTATGGGATGACACTCCAACTAAGCCACCTGGCTATGGCCCTCAGTCTCCTTTGTAGCATCCTCTCTCTTTTCCTGATCATTAAATGTGATCTCTTATGTTCTTTCCTTTATCTAAATGATCTCATACGTTGGTTTTAAATAACTGCTACTCCCAAAGGAGTCTCAATTTTCTAGTCCCACCTGTAACTGAGATGAGGAAGATTGGCTAAAGCAAATTTTGGGGTGAAGAAAAGGCGTTCAGTTTTAGACATATTAAGTTTGAAAAATCTATTAGACATCCAAATGAAGAATCACACGGAGCTAAGGTGAGAGGTAACTTGGGAAATATCACCATTTGACATTAGGTAGTGACAGATATATTTACATAGCACACTTCCTTACTTTCTTTAGGCCTTAACTCAAAGGCTACTTTATTATTTCATCACCTTATATGCAATAACAAGCCTCCATCTATCCTTCCCAGTCCTCCCTATCACCCCTTTCTTGCTTTTCTTCCCTGCACAGCACTTTACTACCATTTGGCATATTGCATATTTTCTTAGTTATTATCTGCCTCTCACCACTAAAATATAAGTTTTATGATGGCAAGGGTTTTGTCTTATTCACTACTATATCTGTAGCACTTAAAACCATGCCTACTATGTAGAAATGCTCAATAAATATGTGTTAAGTGAGTCAGGACATGTTTGTGCACACATGATAGAGTACCTCTATAAACCAGTACATGAGGACAGATTCATAGCACTTAAGACAAATATATGGAGAAAATAAACTTAAATATATATTTAAATGTTTTATTGATTTTTAAAGAGAGAAGAAGGGGAGAGAAAAAACACACACACATCTATGTGAGAAACATCTACTGATTGCCTCCTGCACGCATCCCAACTAGGGACTGAACCCACAACCTGGGGATGTGCTCTGACCGGGAATCGAACCAGCAACCTTTTGGTGCACAGTATGATGCTCAACCAACTGAGCCGCACTGGCCAGGGCTAAGAAATATTTCTTAAATATTAAGAGACTACTATAACAAACACCCACTTACCACCAAGATTTAACAAATGTTAACAATTTATCATATTTGCTTCAGGTATATATATATATATATATATATATATATATATATAAATAATTGTTGAATAATTGTTTAAAGTATTATATATATCCCTTTACCCCCCCCCCCCATTGACCCCCTCTAGCCTGCCCCCGCCCCCCACCCCAGGTCATTACTGCCCCATTGTTTGTATCCATGGGCCATGCATATATGCATACAAGATCCTTGGTTGATTACCTCCCACTCACTCACCCTTCCCCGCTTTCTCACTCTGTTCCAAGCTTCCATGTCTCTGGATCCACTCGGTTCATCAGTTTATTTTGTGACTTAGATTCCACATATGAGTGAGATTATGTGATACTTATCTTTCTCTGACTGACTTATTTCACTTAGCATGATACCCTCCAGGTCCCTCCATAGTATTCCATGGTATAAATGTACTACAGCTTTTTTATCCACTCATCTCCTGATGGGCACTTGGGCTGTTTCCAGCTATTGTAAATTGTGCTGCTATGAGCATAGGGGTGCATATGCTTCAGATATTTTAATTTATAGAAAAACAAAAAATTACAGGTTTAGCTAAAGCCTCATCTTCCACTCCTTTGTGTACTCCAGAGTTAACTACTAACCTAAAGCCAGTGCATTCCATTTACATGCATTAAAAAAATTCTACTGTACAAATATACACATCTATGTGTATGTATTATTGTTTTATGCATTTTAAATTTTACATAAGTGATGATATACTGAATATATACTTTTATGGCTTACTTTTTTACTCATCAACATGTTTTTGAGAATTAGTGGATTTGATCTAATTTGTTCATCTGAACTACTGGATAGTTTTTCATTAATAAATGAATCACTTTATTTTACCCACTTCTCTACTGATGGTCACTTAGGTTGTTTCCCTTTGGCTGTTACAAACAATGCAATATATTGTCTCCTCATTAAGAAATTTTTCTTGCTTTCTTAAACATTTCCCTACTTTTTAAAATTTATTGATTTGAGAGAGAGGAAGAAGGGAGAGGGAGAGAGAGAGGGAAGAGGGAAAAAGAGGGAGAGGGAGAAACATCGTGCTTTGTTGCTCCACTTATTCATGCATCCATTGGTTGATCCTTGTATGTGCCCTGACCCGAGATGGAACCACAACCTTGGCATATCAGGACAATGCTCTAAACAACTGAGCTACCCAGCCAGGGCATAAAACATTTTTTTCTGTGTCTCCAGGAGATAAACTATTAAATTGTGCTGAGGATATTAAATTATGCTCATTGTTATGTTAGAATTTTGTTTTTATAAATGTTTTAGTATTTTTGTATCAAAAGAATGAATGTGTAAAAGTCAGGTGGATATTATGAGTGTAAGTCAAACGACTTTTAGTTTACCAGGTGAGTAAAAACTTTATAAATAAAACGCTTTCTATTGAAAAGTCCCAACTCTAGTTCCCAATAAGCCAAATTTCATGAAGATTAAAGAACCTTCAGTGATAATCTTTGTAATGATAAAAAGGAAGCTATATGACCATTTGGATATGGTAGAAACCAAAACAAATATTCTAAAATGAAAAATAGAAGCTCATAGGTACAGTAAAAATTATGGGGTACTGGAGGAAAATAACCATTATATCTAAACTAAAAGAGGGTTTTCTAAATTTTTTCACATACAAGGTTCAGCAAAAAAAGAAAGTAGGGAATCCATTGTTCCAAAAATACTTTAAATGTTTAACCTATAAACTATCTGTATTGTGTTAATATGGCAAAAGCATAACTTACAATGCTTTTTATTTTCCCCAGGAATTAGGTACATGATTTAATTACTTTTTAATAACTCCACTTTTCTAAATAAACTTGCTAAATCAAATATTGACATTTTTGAAAGATTGTAAAACAAGAGCCATTTGCATAGAGTATGAAAAAATACTCTCAATGAGTCAAAAATGAGTAGAGTCCCAAATTTGCCAAGAGTTAGCTGTGTGACTCAAAATTCCTGGACTACATATCCTAAACTACACATTTTTGCACCACATCACTATTGATAAGTTCTCTTGCAGCTCTAAAATATTATTATTCCATTCTAAATAAATCCAAATCCACATCATTCAAGGCTTATAGTTCAAAGTTTAAACATTAATAATTCTTTTTGTAAAATTATGTTTTTATTTATTTCAGAGAGGAAGGGAGAGGGAGAGAGAGAGAAACATCAATGATTAGAGAATCATTGATCGGCTGCCTCCTGCATGCTCCCTTCTGGGGATTGAGCCTGAAACCCCGGGCATGTGCCCTGACTGGGAATCGAACCTTGATCTCCTGGTTCATGGGTCAACACTCAACCACTGCGCCACATATTTATAATTCTTGAAAATTCTTTCTATATATAAGCTTAATGGGAAGTGGGGAAGTAGAGGAGGGTTTTTTTTTTTTTTTAGGCCAAAGCTGTAAGCCAGGTATAAAAATCATGTAGGAACTTGAAGAATTCAACACACATTTCCTCCTGTACATCAGATTGTGTGTGTGTGTGTGTGTGTGTGTTTCCTTCCTGGTTTAGAAACCTAGTAGACACATTTAGGAAGTCATCCACACATAGCCTGTATTTAGATCATCAAGGTTGTAAGTTTAGATGGTAAAGATAAATGGTCTGCAGACTAACCCTTGGAGCATTCCATTGTGCAAAGGTTAGGGAGATGGGAAGGTATCAGCAAAGGCAGAAAAGGAATGATTGGTGAAGTAGGAGGAAAAAGCAAGAGAGTACATAGAAAAAGACTACATCTTCTCTTTCTGCCACTGTTTCAAGAAGTGATCATCTATGCCAAAACCTACTGAAAATAAGATGAAGAACTGATCATTAGATTCAATAAGAGCAATGTTACCTGGGGGTGGGGAGTGAGTAGGGGCTGGGAGGAGAGGAGTAAAGAGGGGGAAGTGGGGGCTATCTGTAATACTATCAACAACAAAAAATATTAAAACAAACAAACAACAACAACAACAAAAACCAAGAGCAATATTGGTGGGATGGTGGAGACAAAACCCTAACTGAAGAGTTAAGGTAAGGAAGGGGACAAAATACAGTTAAATCTTTGAGACATTTTGTTATAAAGGAGAACAATGAAATGGGGCAATAGATGGTGGGGGGGGGATAAAGGGGTCAAGTTTTATAAAGATGGGAGAAACATAGTTTGCATGCAAAAGATAAAAAATTGATGATTCACAAAGAAAATAAGGAGAATTGCTGAAGTCATATCCTCAAATAGGTAAGGATATGGGATCTAGTGCACAAATGGGGGGAGGAGTTAACCTTGGCTAGTGCATTACTTTTGCAATAGGGGGAAAATTTTTTTTTTCAATTAAAAAAGGTTTTTTGCATAGCTCCTTTTGAAAGTACAACTAAAGTACTTTCCTAAAAATAAAATATTCAATATCTTTAAAAACATGTTTTTAGTTCAGTAATTGTGCTATGCTGTTTTCCAAACAAAGATTTTATATTTTGGTCTTTTCATCAGTGGCTAATTTTATCAGTGCAAAAGAATCACTTACCATACTGTTATTGAGATTCTTGTCGACTTTGCAGAATGTGTGTGGTGGACTTTCTCCTTTACTGGGTATAATAATACATATGTCTGTGACAGCCAATGTATTCTGAGTCATATTTTCAGAGGCTCTTCGGTAAGTGATATAAATTTTTTGTGATGAGGTACTGCCGCTAATAGTTGCTGGGCGTCCATAGGGAGTACTCTGAATAATTTCACACCCCTGTTTCAATCTTTCTTTCCAGTCATATAAAACCCTAAAAAAATAAAAAAATAATAAATAAATAAATATACAAACACAAAACACCCTCAAATGAAAGTTAATATTATCAGATATCATGAAATGGTCCTTAAATGTAGCCAAGATGTCAATCTTATTGCAAATTTGAATTGCATAGTCCCATATAAAATGAAAGGATAACTTCTCCCTACCAAAATTTAAATAATGTAAGAAAAATTCAGATTAACTTTTGTTGACATAAACCACAGGACAGCAATGATTAAGTGCAAAGGTACCTGATTAGTGTTCCATTTAATGGATTTATTTATTTATTTTTGTCTCTAAACCCAAGCATCTTCTTGAGAAAAAGCAACTTTGTATTGTTGCCAAAATTAAAATTTTACAAAAAGCTCTTTAACCAGAAGGTAAAGGACCTGCCTGCACACTTTTATTTCCAATACTTCCCTCAGATTTAAGAGATATTTTTAGTCTTTCAAAAGAGAAAATAACCTCACAAGTATAGGGGAAAGACATGGGTTTTTTCTCCCTTCTTTATTGTGGTAAAAATCATAGGCTTTTCATAATGGGCAGGCTAGACATCCATTCGTTAAGTCTTCTAAACACTATACTTAAAGTACTTGGGGAAACAAAGAAAATGTCATGATTAAATAATACAGTTTAATTCTTTCACAAAATTCACTGATTAGACTTTAAAGCTAAGTCCTTGGCATCAGTAAAAAAAAAAATGTAAGGTCTACTATATTGTGTTTTTGCTATAATAAAAATGGTTGCAACTGGCAATGTCCTTAATAGCAATCAGTGTCCTCTTTTATAAAATCCATTCTACAAAGAAAAGTTAGTAACAGAAATTGGTCAAATTATTGCTTTCTGAGATGAAGGAAGAGGGAAAGATAGAAACATCAATGATGAGAGAGAATCATTGTTTGGCTGCCTCCTGCACACTCCCTACTGGGGGGCAAGCCTGTAACAGGGGCAGGTAACCTGATAGGGAATTGAACCGTGACCTCCTACTTCATAGGTCAATGCTCAACCACTGAGCCACACCTGCCAGGCTAATATAATTTTTAATTTCCCTTTATGTCCTGGCTATCAGCAAAAATATTTTTTTCAACATTTTATTTGGAAAATTTAGAGCTAACTTGGATGCTTAATCATAGTGACTATGTTTATCCTATTGTTGGCTTAATTGCTTATTCCTCCTTCTCTTTTTGATCTTGTTTTTCTGTGTGTGTTTTTTTCAATTTTAAAAAAAGGCATTGTAAGAGAGGAATTACACACATCTGAATTCAAATTCCTACTACTTGTTACTAGTTATACTATCACAGAACAATATAAACAAACAAAATAGAAACAGACCCACAGATACAAAGAACAGACTGATGGTTGCCAGAGGGGAGGAGGGTTGAGGGACTGGGTGAAAAAGGTCAAGGGATTGAGAAGTACAGATTGGCAGTTACAAAATATTCATGGGGATGTTAAAGCACAGCATAGAAAATATAGGAATGATATTGTAATAACTATGTATGGTGTCAGATGGGTACTGGAAGTATCAGGGGGAACACTTTGTAAAGTATATGATTGTCTCACCACTATTCTGTACACCTGAAACTAATACAAAATAATAGTGGATGTAATTAGCAGATGAGTGGATTAAAAAACTGTGATACATTTATACAATGGACTACTACGCCGCTATAAAAAAGAAGGAACTTTTACCATTTGCAACAGCATGATGGAACTGGAGAGCATTATTCTAAGTGAAATAAGCCAGTTGGAGAAAGATAAATATCACATGATCTCACTCATATGTGGGATATAATAATCAACATAATTTGATGAACAAGAATAGATCCAGAGACAAATGGCAGGGGAGGGGAGGGGAGGGGGTTAGAGAGCAACCAAAGGACTTATATACATGCATATTAGTATAACCAATGGACACAGACACCGGGGTGGTGGGGGCTTGCCCGAGATGGGAATGGCTGGGGGAGGGGGGTCAACCAGGGAAAAAGGAGACATATGTAAAATTTTAGACAATAAATAAAATAATAGTGGATGTAATTGAAAAAAATAAAAAAATAAACTGTAAGATTTAAGACAAGAATGATGTCATATTCTTCACAATGACAAACATATAGGGTAGCTATAAGAGTAGTTGATTTGTTCATTTCAGTTCAAGTCCTTTCCTATTCCAGAATCCTTCCTATGCTTGGAAAATTCTTCATCTCTGCTCTAGGGAACTTCAACACCCAAATGAGAATCTGCAACAGTGCCTTCATTTTATCCACAAGCTAAAATTCTAATGATAGTCAGTGGTCATAGGAGCAACTTACCTAATCAAGATTTAACAGCTGGTTTACTTTTTTTTATTTTTAAAACTAGTAACCCGGTACATGAAATTCATGCATGGCGGGGCCCAGCCTGCACCCTCTCCAATCTGGGACACCTTGGGGGATGTCCCACAGTCAGACATCCCTCTCACAATCCAGGACTGCTGGCTCCTAACCGCTCACCTGCCTGACTGCCTAATCGCCCCTAATCACTCTGCCTGCCAGCCTTCTCGCCCCCAACTGCCCCTCTTGCCAGCCTGATGGCCCCCAACTGGCCCCCCCGCCGACCTGCTTGCCCCCAACTGCCCCGCCCACCAGCCTGCTCACCCCCAACTTCCCCCCACTGCCAGCCTGATCACCCCCAACTGCCCCCCCCACTGCCGGCCTGCTCGCCCCCAACTGCTCTCCCCTCCTGGCCTGGCCTGATCGCCCCTAACCGCTTCAGCCCCACCACCATGGCTTTGTCCTAAAGGACGTCTGGAAGGTCTCCCGGTCTAATTAGCATATTACCCTTTTATTAGTATAGATTCTTTATTGTTTAAAGTATTACATATAGTATTACATATGTCTCCTTTTTCCCCCATTGACCTCTCCCCAGCCACCCCCACCCCCTAGCACATGCCCTCACCCCCCTAGTGTCTGAGTCCATTGGTTATGCTTACATGCATGCATACAAGTCCTTTGGTTGATCTCTTACCCCCCACCCCCCTACCCCCCGCCTTCCCTCTGAAGTTTGATGGTCTGTTCAATGCTTCTCTGTCTCTGGATCTATTTTTGTTCATCAGTTTATGTTGTTCATTATATTCCACAAATGAGTGAGATCATGTGATATTTATCTTTCTCTGCCTGCTTATTTCACTTAGCATAATGCTCTCCATGTGCATCCATGCTGTTGCGAATGGTAAGAGTTCTTTCTTTTTTATAGCAGCATAGTATTTCATTGTGTAGATGTATCACAGTTTTTTAATCCACTCATCTGCTGATGGGCACTTAGGCTGTTTCCAAGTCTTAGCTATTATAAATTGTACTGCTATGAACATAGGGGTGTATATGTCCTTTCTGACTGGTGGTTCTGATTTCTTGGGATATATTCCTAGAAGTGGGATTACTGGGTCAAACGGGAGTTCCATTTTTAACTTTTTAAGGAAACTCTATACTGTTCTCCACAGTGGCTGCACCAGTCTGCATTCCCACCAGCAGTGAAGGAGGGTTCCTTTTTCTCCACATCCTCTCCAGCACTTGTCATTTGTTGATTTGTTGATGATAGCCATTCTGACAGGTGTGAAATGGTACCTCATTGTCATTTTGATTTGCATCTCTCAGATGATTAGTGACTTTGAGCATGTTTTCATGTCTCTTGGCTTTCTGCATGCCCACTTTCGAAAAGTGTCTAAATCCTTTGCCCATTTTTTGATTGGCTTGTTATCTTCCTTTTGTTCAGATGTATGAGTTCCCTATAAATTTTAGAGATTAGGCCCTTATCAGATATAACATTTGCAAATATGTTCTCTCATGCAGTGGGCTTTCTTGTTTTGTTGATGGTTACTTTTGCTGTGCAGAAGCTTTTTAATTTTGATGTAGTCCCATTTGTTTATTTTCTCCTTAGTTTCCATTGCCCTAGGATCTGTATCAGTAAAGATGTTGCTATGACATATGTCTGATATTTTCCTGCCTATGCCATTTACTAAATATGTAAATGTCATATGAAGCAATATAGTAGTTCTTTTGCAACCAATTTAAAATTATTGCAATTAATTCATGAATTAACAGAATAAAGACTGATTTTTATTTATTTTTTATTTATTTATTTATTTATTTAAATATATTTTATTGATTTTTTACAGAGAGGAAGGAAGAGGGATAGAGAGTTAGAAACATTGATGAGAGAGAAACATCGATCAGCTGCCTCCTGCACACCTCCCACTGAGGATGTGCCCGCAACCAAGGTACATGCCCTTGACTGGAATCGAACCTGGGACCCTTGAGTCCGCAGGCCGACGCTCTATCCACTGAGCCAAACCAGTTAGGGCAAGACTGATTTTTAATGTAACTTTTTGATATTAACCATTAATGATAGAATTTTAAAAGTAGAAGAAAATTCAGGAGCTCATCTTATCTTCCCTCCAGTGTTAGTAAACATGACTACATATCCTCTTTGAAACTTAATATATTAGGAAATGGAACTTTTATAGCCCTTTCTGGCAACATCAGTGGAGATGGTGATATCTTCCTTATTTTAAACCAAAAACACTGTAAGTTATGAACCTATTCCTTTTTGTAACACAGCAATTAAAATAAGAAGGCTAATCTTCATTCCTTATTGAACCGTGTCCAGCACGGCCAGGCATGAACCTGAGGAGGAGTGGTGAAGGATTAAAGACCGACAAGAGAATTCAGTTGGGGCCAGGTACGATCACTGTGCCTGGATGAGGAAACAGTGACACAGCCTGTAAGCCGAAGCTTTATTTTATAGTCAGATCACAGAAAGCAAAGCAAGGGGAGTGGTCAACATGTTTACAATGTTCTTGCGAGTTTCAAATCTATTTCCTTACTCAAGCCTTCTTTTGGCAGCACTTGCTGCACCTCCCATAGCCCATTAGCTACATAGGAACAAGGGAGGACTATAAGGTCAAGCTTAATTGTGCTAGGAGGGCTTTACCCTCCAAGCTGGGACTTGTATGTGGCTCTGCCATAGGTCAGTCCGAGGCTTGACCCTATAGCTGCTCCCTACACCTTATAAACTCTTCACCCATTTTGAAGACATTCTTAGAGCTACTACTGGCCTTTCTTTGGTCTTTTTCTTTCAGTTTTCCTGTGGGAATCTTATTTTTCTACCTTTTAAATTTTGTTTCGCTTTTCCTACAAAAAATTATATGTCTTTACATTTATATCATCCTCTTTTACATATATGTAAAATATGCATATACTCCTCTTTTAAAAGAACCTCAATCTTTGCAGAAATTGACAAGCTGATCCTAAAACTCATATTAAAATTTAAAAGGCCCAGAATAGCCAAAACAATCTTGAGAAAGAGGAACGAAGTTGGACTACTTACACTCCAATGTAAATACTAACTACATAGCTACAGTAATCTAAACTGTCTAGTACTAGCCTAAGGACAGACATGTAGACAAATGGAATAGAATTGAGAGTCCGGAAATAAACCTATACATGTATGGCCAATTAATTTTTGAAAATGGGAGAATATTCTCTTTAGCAGACGGTCCTGGACAGATGGATATCCATATGCAAAAGGGTAAGATTGAACCTCTTGCTTAACCATAGACTAGTAAAAGCCTTCTTAGATATAACACCAAAACATAAGCTACAAAAGAAAAAATAGTTAAATCAGACCTCATCAAAATTAAAAACTTTTCAACTTCAAAGGATACCATAAAGAAAATGAAAAAACAACCCACAGAATGGGAGAAAATATTTGTAAATCATGTATCTGGTAAGGAATGTGCATCTAGAATATGTAACAAACTCTCAAAGCTCAACAATAAAAAGACAACCCAATTAAAAACAGGGAAAGGATTCTGAATAGACATTTCTCCAAAGATTTGCACATGGCAAATAAACACATGAAAGATGCTCACCATCATCAGCCACCAGGTGAATGCAGATCAAGACCACAATGAGACGCCCCTTCATACTCATTAAGACAGTTATAATTAAAATGACAAACAAAATGTTGGTTAAGATGTGGAGAAATTGGAAGTTTCATATAGTGCCAGTGGGAATGCAAAGTGGTACAACTACTTTGGAAAACAGTCTGGCAGTTTCTCAAAAGGTTAAACACAGTTACCATATGACCCAGAAATTCCACTTCTAAGTAAATATACAAGAGAAATGGAGACATGCCCATATAAAAACTTGTACATGAATATTTCCAGCAGCATTATTCATAATAACCAGAACATATAAAAAACCCACAATCAACTGAAAAAAGGATAAATTAATTGTGGTGTATCTACAAGAGGAATATTATTCAGCTGTATAAAGGAATAAAAGTATTGACACATGCTACAACATGGATAAACCTTGAAAACGGTGAAAGAAGTCAGACACAGTCACACACACACACACACACACACACACACACACACTGATTCCATTTATATAAAATGTCCAGAATAGGCACATCTATAGAAACAGAAAATAGACTAGTGATTGCCTGGAGCTGAAGGGGTTCGGGAGAATTGAACAGTGACTAAAGTGAGTACAGGGTGTCTTTTTGGCATGATAAAAATGTTCTAAAATTTATTGTGGTAATGGTTGCACTCCACAAATTCCATAAATATCCTAAAAACTACTGAATTGTACACCTCAAATGGGTGAATTGTATGATATGTGAATTCTCAATAAATCTGTTTTATTAAAAAGGAGCCCCAAGTTCAATACAGTATCCTAAGGAAAGCACTAATTTACCTCAAGATCCTTGTTTTCTGCATACAGACTTATCCTATATAATAAAAGCCTAATATGCAAATAAACCGAATGGTGGAATGACTGGTGAACAACCAGTTGCTATGATGCACACTGACCACCAGGGGGCAGACGCTCAACACAGGAGCTGCCCCCAGCCCGTAGGCCCCAGGCCAGTCAAGGCGTGTGTCAGTGGGCCCCCCCCCCCCAAAATGCCTCGCAGGTCACCTCCCACAGGGAGAGGTGACTGGCAGCAGTGGGGCCAGCGAGCAGGTGGCTCCAGGCTAGCCAAGGCGGATGCCAGTGGGGGCCCCCTGACTGCCCCGCCGGTAGCCCCACAGATCGGCCGGCCAGGCCTAGGGACCCTACCCGTGCACGAATTTTGTGCACCGGGCCTCTAGTCCATTTATAATGATCATTATAGTACATGCTTAAAAACCACCTTTTCTTGTACTTTAAAAATAATTTAATATTTTATGATCAGGATAATACATTAATTTTCTGTACTTTTCTATAAATGTTTTTCAAATTCTCTCTATCTTTTAAAAAAATACCTTTTTATTGATTTTATAGAGAGAGGAAGGGAGACAGAGAGAGAGAGAGAGAGAGAGAGAGAGAGAGAGAGAGAGAGAGAGAGAGAGAAAGATGGATTGGCTGCCTCCTGCACACCTCCTACTGGAGATAGAGTCTGAAACCTGGGCATGTGCCTTGACTGGGAATCAAACTGGTAATCTCTGGGTGCATGGGACAATGCTCAACCAACTGAGCCACACTGGCCAGACATCCCCCCTACCTTTAATGGAAAGAAATTCAGAGAAGATGAAAGTTCTGGGAACCTGTAGGACAAAGGTACACTGAAAAGGTATAATGAACAAAGTGATAGAATACAGGATTCTGGATTACACATGTATTTCTTTTTCTAAAGCTGCCATATATTTATTAATTAAAAATATTAAATAGTTAACTTCAGAATCTATAACAATAATAATAATGGCAATAATTGTTTTTTAATCCTCCCCTGAGAATATGTTTTATTGATTTTTTCGAGAGAGAGGAAGAGAGCGAGAGAGAAAAATCAATGTGAGAGAGAAACATTGATTTGTTGCCTCCTGTTCATGCCCTGACCGAGAATCAAACCTGAAACCTTTTTTGGTGCATGGGACAGCACTCTAACCAACTGCACCACCCAGCCAGAGAAGCAAAAATTATTTTAAAAAAAGACTTACCCAAGATCTGTAAGTGGAGGCTTATCTCTTCCTCTTCTATAGCAAAGATAAATCTGTGGCCCCACAAGACTTCCATTATTGAGGTCAGCTGACAATCCAGATGGGGTAACATCAATACACATATAATCCTGTGGCACTTCTTCCCCAAGAGATTTAATAATAACTGAAACATCTGTGATAGGCTCTTTTGGTTTAGCTACTTTATGGCAGGCATCATTGAAGTGAATTTCTTCTTCAAAAGGCTTTGAAACATCAGTTAATCCTGCTACAACAAAGTAGTCAGCAACACGAGGTCCTTTATCTTCAATCATCTTCCATTACAGAAGGTTACATCTAAAAGAAAAGTTACATTACAGAAGGTTACATCCAAAAGAAAAGGAAAAGACTAGTATTTTCCTATAATAAGCCAAATAAATATAAGTGGTTTTTGTGCAAATAAAAGTAAACTACAAAAAGAACACTACCTCCTTGATAAACACACTAGTATACATTTCACTTTCATATTTAAAAAAAAAAAAGAGAATATAGTTGGCATTATTTGTGATTATAAAAATAATGTAAGAATTTCCATTTTTGGCAATATGGATGCCTTGATTACCTAAGTAGACAGAAAACAAAACCCCCATACCCTTTAAAATATATATATATATTAGAGAGGAAGGGAGAGTGAGAGAGAGAGAGAAACATCAATGATGACAGAGAATCATTGATTGGCTGCCTCCTGCACGCTCCCTAATGGGGATTGAGCTTGCAAATCAGACATGTGCCCTTGATCGGAATCGAACCCAGGACCTTTCAGTCCGCATGACGACCCTCTATCCACTGAGCCAAGTAGGCCAGGGCCCCCATATCCTTTTAAATGCATAGATTAACATTTAAAAATGTAAGAAAACCTCCAAGGCCCCCAAAACAGTGAGGAAAACAAAGACCAGAATGCAGTATATAAACTGATACTGGTGGAGGAAGTTTGCTGACCTCCTCAGTTATCAAGAGGTTTGTGTTTTAAAAGGTATCACAGAGACAGGAGACAAGACTCTGAGATCACAGAACATAGGGAATTGGAACTGAGACATCTGTAAAAAGTCAAGAGTCTCAAAGAACTATATCTTCAGTTAAAGAGTGAATTTTGAAAATCTATCAACTGGTACAGGGAAATAATTAAGTTTGCCTCAATCTGGGCCCTGCTTTGGAGGGTAAAAAGTCTCTGTGCATGTATAACAATAGGCCTACTCACACTTGGATTTGAGGTTTGCTCTTAAGCTATGGTCCCAGGAAGCTCCAAACTGAGATATTAATGATAACTGTGTTCTCAGGCTAGTGATACCCCTGGGGAAGTAAATGCAAAACCGTTCTAGAGGGTACACCCTCAACCCAGATTTTCCACAGGTAAAGCCCAACTGAACATGACCTCCTATTCTACTAGTAAAACCACAAAAACACGCAGAGAAAAAATCCACTCTGAATGAGTCTCAGCAGGTACAACAAACAGAACTTCAAACAATAAAAATAAGGCAGAGATTATAACAGAAATGCATGCTTATAACAAATTCAAAGAAAAAATACACAAAGTAAAATCCATCATGTAATGTAAACACTAACAGTAAAATTTCCTTCCATTGTCTAGTATCATTTAAATCTAATTTGTTTCTTTAACTAGGAGATTTCACCCCACAGTACTGTCATTACTTATATAACAGTTATAGAAAAATAATTTAAAACAAAAATGTCCCAACACATGTCTCATGTCAGACTTAGTTGCAATAAATGCAAAGAAAGGATTCTGTGGACAAATAAATTAGGTATATATACTCCTTGCCTCTTTTGTATACTTACAATACATAAAGATATTAAAGTCTCGGCAGTCACCTGATAAAGGTACTCGATTAACTTTGTTTAACCCAGGATGCCCCAAGTCTATTTGAACAATGAGCCCTATTTTCCCACTTAAAAACTAGAAAGAAAAAAAAAATCCTCAGAACATGCTTTAGAAAATGCTACTTTAAAGTAAGGAACAAACTTCTTGTATAGACTATATAAAACATCTGAGGACAAAGTGTACTTGTTTATTATATAAGTATCACCATATTTATCATAATCCCAAAACTCATTTAGTTTTCTATATTCCTAATGCTATGAGTTTTCAAAATTTATGCCACATTTCTTGGAATCTGTACTCAATGCTGAAATATACTCTATAAATATGCCCCTATTTGTTTAGGAAACAAGCCTAAAAGAGGATGAAATATCCCTTCTTGTTTTATTTAGATACATATGGCTCCTATATAGCAATTCCCTTACACATAAGATTTTTGCATAAGATAATGGGCTTAAACTTTTCAGGAATGTCTCCAAGCTGACAGTAATGAGAAAGTAAAAACCTGTTCTTCAGAGAAGATTCTGTTAAACTTTGAATAGTCACTATCAACTGACTGCATATAACAGGTGCTCCACAAAAAAACAACTAGTGTTACCCAGTTAACCATCTATTCATTCTCAAAAAGTAGAATAAAAGCACTTTGCACTTAATTTTTTCTTCATTTCATTAAATAGTCTTCGAAATAATTTTTAATGGCTGCATAGTATTTTATTTTGTGAACATAACATCTATTTCCTTATTGTTGATCATTTTTACTTCTACTTATTTTGCTAATATTTTTTAAAAGCTATGATAAATAACCTTGAACATAAACCTCTGGCTACAACTCTTATGTCTTCTGGATAAATTTGTGGTAAAACCTCTAGATAATGGTCTAATTCAGGTGAGGGGATGTCCATTAGAGCAAAAAGACTGTTATATAATAAAATAGGTTTTCCATATGTGTATGTTAAAAATTTGACAAATTAGCCCAGCAAGAGTGACTCAGTGGCTGAGCATCCATCTATGAACCAGGAGGTCACGGTTCGATTCCCAGTCAGGGCACATGCCTGGGTTGTGGCCTCGATCCCCAGTGTGGGGTGTGCAGGAGGCAGCCGGTCAATGATTCTCTCTCATCATTGATATTTCTGTCTCTCTTCCCCTCTCCCTTCCTTTCTGAAATCAATAAAAAAAATATGTTTTAAAACTGACAAAATAGTTAGTTTATCTGTTTTTATTTATGTAGACCCATTTGTATAATTAAAATTAAGTATGTATGAAAAGTCTAATTTCACAGAAAAGTTTTCTATATGCATTATAGTAACTTTAAATTTATAACAAGTAGGTCTAGTAAATGCATGCATTTGCCAGTCATCAAGAGTAAACAAATGGCCTAAACCGGTTTGGCTCAGTGGATAGAGCATCGACCTGCGGACTCAAGGGTCCCAGGTTCGATTCCGGTCAAGGGCATATACCTTGGTTGCGGGCACATACCAGTAGGGGGTGTGCAAGAGGCAGCTGATTGATGTTTCTCTCTCATCGATGTTTCTAACTCTCTATCCCTCTCTCTTCCTCTCTGTAAAAAAATCAATAAAATATATTTAAAAAAAAAATCAACTCTGTGGCTAAGTATATAATGATGGATCCTCCAAGTAAGATCTATTAAACACATCTTAAAAAAAAAAAAAAAAGAGTAAACAAATGCACACAGCTGGGGCATGGCTTAGTGTAGTGGGAACCACACAACAGAAACAATTAACCTCACATGATGCGGTGTGATCACGTGCTAATCATTCGTTGAATATTATTTACGAGCGATGATTCTTGTATTTAAATATGTAGACTATAGTTGTAGATATGTAATATTTATTTATGTCGGAAAAATTACTACAGGGTTTTTTCCCAATATATGACCTATTCTCTAAAATGTGTTAAAAGTAACAGTGAATTAATAACAAAAAAAAATAAGATGTTAATTTAATTATAAGTAAATCTTGGTTAAAAGCATTTAAAATTAACAGGGTGTTAATTTTCACATATGACATAAGGACCTGAAATTTGGTCCATTAAATCCAAGTCCGTTAAAGCAAAGCCTACAAAATCATAGGATACTGTATTGAAGTTGAATGGCTAGGTCAAAAGTTACATAACCAGTCTCTCTATAAGTGCTTATGTGGTTTTATGTGTCCATGAATTTTAAATGATAAGCTTTTGATAGACACTATTCTCAAAAATTACTTTGGTGGAGCACTTTCCTCTCTTCATAATGAAGAGATTCAAATACTTACTTTTTTTCCAACTTCATGTTGTTTAAACTAAAGCATATAGTCACTATTGCGTATATTAGTTTTATGTCTTGCTATTTCCATTCTCTTTCCTTTCCGAAAGAAAGGAAAGAGAATGGAAATAGTACTATCATGGAAACATATTTACATACATATTTAATAAGGTCTTTTGAAAGCTACTATTTCAGCCACTAAAATAAATAGCTATTGTACTAATAAGCAGATATTTGGGAGACATTTGTATGAAAAATTTGTTTTTGTTAGATCTTCCTGCTCACAAATTTTAGTAACTTGTTCTCATTCATAATTGAATACAGGAAATAACTACTAAAAAGGAACAAGTTATTGTTCTTCATTATAAGAATAATTAATTTTAAAGTGGTGATAAAATTCTCACACATTTATTAACAAAAAAGTAAATTTTATATCACTCCAGTTCTCTTGCCTTGTTGTTGTTATTGTTATTCATTTGGGGGTGGAGAGTGGTTAGAAAGGCCTGCAAAATATTTTAAGGCACAATTGACAAAGTATGTAATGTCAAGAACATAACTGGAGAATTTCCAGGTGACTTCTTAAAAGACCTGAATGCTTTTTAATTCATTCAGGAAGTCTACAATACTGAAAATGCAACTCTACTTTTTATTTTAAATCAACTGTTTTTAGAGTAAATTTGAGATTTAGAAGCTAGGTGGAAGACATTGTTAAAAATTACAAGTTAAAGAAAATACTAAAAATATTTAATACAGAAATGAATAATTATTTCCTAGTAATTTTATTAAAGCATGTGAAATTTATGATCTTTATGGAAAATACTAAATAGATATGACTAAATGCTGGCAAAATGACAAAATGGTGGCAAAAGTGACCAGAAATGACTTGGAAAGAGCATTTGAGGAAAGCATTCCTAGTCACACACACAACGTGGTTGGACTTTTAGTTCAATACATCAGAGCAAAAACTGTTAAACAATTAGAAGATAATTTTGTTTCTTTCATTCTTTTTTTTTTAGGTAAATTTCTTTAAGTTCATTTTGGAAACTGGGAGCCACACAAAACAAACACTTAATCCAACAGTTCACTAAGTATTCACAATAATATAAAACCCTGAAACAACTTTACTAAAGCTGAAGTAATAATATGTAATATCACATTATTAACCAATTATTGTTTTTAATTCTTCTTTGTTCAACATGATACAGATAACTTAAAGAACTAGCTTATAAAAACTTTTATAGGCATCTTCTTAAAATTTCAGACATCTGCTTAGCTAGTATTTCACTTAAAATTAAATCTATTTTCTTTGATAATAGCAAACAAGAAGGATGTCCTCTCTATTCCTTAAAGGTTCATCAGAATTAAATTAAGAAATCATTATAAGAAAGCTCTTACCTATTCAGCAACTATTGGAGAATTGTTTTCCTCCTTTCAATTTCTGCTCAATCAATTCAAATCCTTTTTTATTTTATATATAGTTCCATTAGGTCAGAATAGTTAAGCATTTGCTACTTAGACTAATCCTAAGGATAAAAAAAGGCAAGAGTGGAAATCAAAGGTAACCTTTTAAAGATTTTTGAAAAACAAAAAAATCTGTACATAAAAGTTTTACCAAATTATAAACTCTTACTGAAATGGCAAAGTGAGCAAATATACCTGATATATAGAGTCACAAATTCAAGATACATATAAAATGGTCTATAACTCAATGGACCAATTCAACTACTTCTTACTCCAGTTCACTTATATAAGCTAGAATAAATTTTTTTAAACATAATTCCACAGGTAATAACCTAATTCAGCTCATCTTTCCTTACATTATCAAAATTAAACTAGACACCACCAATCTCATCTTTTTTAAACTTCATCTCTCATTTTTCTTCTAACCAAGGCAATCTATCTACTGTCCTTCAAAAGTAGTTTTGCTCTTTTCCTCTTTAACAATCCACTACAGTATTTCCTCTTTCCAGTCAATATATGTTCATGATATTTTTCAAAGATTTTAAATTTATGTGGACTTTCATTTAAACTTTATGAATTATACAAAAGAGCAGAAAAATTAAATAATCCCATACACAATAATAAATATGGTTTATAGATGACAATGTTTCCTAGTTTCTTTTGAGAACAGAAAATATCCCTCTTATCATGCAGTTATAATATAGAATACAAATACTTATATATTTTATTCATTTAATAAGCATCTTCTAAACTGCTATAATATTTATAATTATACTAAATGACTACATAATATTCCATCAAATAGAAATAGTATACACTGTAACCAACACCCTATTTTTCTTTTCTTTTTTTCAATTTTTTTTATTAAGGTATTATATGTGTACATATCTTACCCTTGCCACCCCCCACCCCACTCCCATATATGCCCTCACCCCCCAGAGTTTTGCATCCGTTGGTTATGCTTATATGCATGCATATAAGTCCTTTGATTGATCTCTTATCTCCCCCACCTCTCCCTAACTTTCCCCCTGAAATTTGACAGTCTGTTTGATGCTTTACTGTCTCTGTATCTGTCTTTTTGTTCAAGTTTATAATGTTCTTTATTATCCATAAATGAGTGAGATCATGTGGTATTTTTCTTTCATTGACTGGCTTATTTCACTTAACATAATGTTCTCCAGTTCCATCCAGGTTGCTGCAAATGATGAGAATTCCTTCTTTTTTATGGCAGCATAGTATTCCATTGTGTAGATGTACCACAGTTTTCTGATCCAGTCATCTGCTGACGGGCACCTAGGCTGTTTCCAAATCTTAGCTATGGTGAATTGTGCTGCTATGAACATAGGGGTGCAAATATCCTTTCTGATTAACACCCTATTTTTCCATTCCCAGCTAGTCCCAAAGTATGGTAGATAGGTACTTAAAAATATTTATTAAATGAATGAACAGTTCACTTTGTAATCCTTCTAAAGCATATTATACTTAAACATAATGTCTTCTTCTATAATTCAGAATCAATATTCTGAATTTCAATTGCCTTAAATATTATAGTTGTTAAATGTAGGATATAGATAAACTAGATGATCTGAGTCAAGTAACCAAAAACCAAAACCATCAGGACCTTAGGCAAAATTAGAAATTTATTCAAGAATTAATTGATTCATTCATTCAATAATTTTTTCATAAATACTTACTAAGATCTAAGACTATTCGAGGAGCCAGTGATGATACTGATTAAAGCAATAGCCTCTGCCTTCAAGGCATTTTTTATTTAGTTCTACGTTTCCACATCTCTTTCTATACTTGTATTTACCTCCAGCTATCTTTTTTCCTATCCCCCTTCCAGATTCCAAGTGTGTGCCTCCACTATGCCCAAAGTTTCTCTACCATTTTCTCCCCAAAGTCCCTTATGCACAAACATGATGATCCTTATTTTATTGTCCCTTTTCCTTGAAAACTGGCATTCCTTCAGCATCAGCATTCTCTGGAAATTTTGAAAGAAAAGAAACCTTATTTGTATATCATATTTAACTTTCTTTTGAAAAGGTTAAACCCACACAAGGTAAACTTGACTTTTTAAAAGTAAGTTTTATTAATCCAAATTGTTGGACTATATGGAGCAAACTTCTTGAGCAAGGGAGGCTTACTTGTCTCCTAGATCTACTTTGGAAGTACCTCCCCTTTCAATACCAGTTCCCAAGCTAAAACCAACAACAAAAATCAAAACATAACTGTAATTTGACAGCACCCTTATGAAAGATTAGCAACCCCTGATTTATTGAAAAAAATAGTTAAGATAGGAATAATAGACATTTAGAGGGAAAGGAAATGTATTATTAGTCATAGTCTAAGCCTTCATTTCATAGCCAAAGAAACTGAAGCACAAAAGGTGGTTAACTTAAGGATACCTATCTAGTAAGTGGCAACCTGGACAAGAACTCAAGTCCCCTAATCAAGTGTTCTTTACATTTGAGGTTGCTATCTCTAATAAATAGTAATTAATACTGATCAAGGGCACATCTTTCAATAAGTTCTCTTGTGACACTTGTTACTCATAATCATTATGTGGTGAATATGTGCCAAAATTTGGTTAAGAAATATGGTAAATTAAACTTTGTTTAATACAGAAAACAGCTAATAGGAATAAATCAAAATAAAAAACAAAAACTACTTACTCATTACGAAGGTCTTTCTCTGAAAATGATGCCAGATCTCAATTTGTGAATTTTGCAAGCCTCAGAGTTTGAGAAATACTGTATTGAAAGGAACAAGAATTGAGCTTAAATTAATTCCAATCAAATATTATCCCTACAGTGTCTTAAAGTTCTGTTAACAATAATAATTTTCAAACAAAATGCTTGCATATATTGTTTTCATATGGTTAAGAGCCAATAAGTAATTTTCAAACACTAGCTCTTTCAGAAAACACATTTCAGTCAAGAATAGACATACACACAGAGCAGATAATGGGGACAAAAACAGAAAATAAAAGAAATATGACATTATGAGTAAATATACAGAAGCAATGTGAGTGAGAAAGAAAAACATACCACTTCTGGGGCATTAGATATAGTATCTCATTCCTACAGGAAAAATATACACATTTAAGAAAATTAAATATAAACTCAAATAACTTCCATATACAAAAGAAGTCAACACCCTAAGTATTTTCCCTTTATTACAAATTCTTTAAATATTTATACTAAAATCAAATCAGTTATATCAAATCCTTAGCATGGTTGAGATCTCATCAAGGAACCCAGGACTTCTATCCAAGATAATGAATGATATTGTATTATGGGATTCAATATGCCATTATCATATTTTCTTCAAAGTTGAGTAATTTAGTAAGTTGTAGTTATGAGCAATTTTAAATACCAAATGGAAAGATGATGCCACTGACAAAGTCTTAGAGTATAACCATTCCAACTGCATTGTACAAATCACTGTGGGTTAGCTTCATAATGCTGAAGACTTGCACAGGCAGGAGTTTTAGTAAGAGTCAAAAGCTTTTGCAGGAAAGCAAGGTGAAATGCAGTAATCATAATTACATCAAGAGGAAGAAACCACAGCTCTAACGAATGTGGATTATCTACTAACTAGAGGCTCGGTGCACAAAATTCATGCATGGGTAGGGTCCCTAGGCCTGGCCAGAGATCAGAGCCAATTGGGGCCTCCCTTCCCTGGCTACCGGTAGGGGCCTTCCTTCGTTCCGCGCTGCCCCCTGGTGGTCAGTGCATGCCATAGCGAGTGATTGAACCCCCGGTCTCCCGGTCGAACTCCCTAGGGGACAATTTGCATATTAAGCTTTTATATATATATAGATGACAAGGAAACAGCAGCAGCAACAGACACCAGATTCACCTAACTTGGTTTGTCTTTGAAAAGTAGGAGAGAAGGGTGGAAAGGGCCAAAATTATTTGAGTCAAGATTTGATAAAATGTCTTGGAAGGGAATGGGTGAAAAGAATGAATGAGAAATAAAGTTAAATACAATCTTATTACATTTTGTACTGCTAAAACTGGTCAGAATGGATATATGTTTTAAAAACTAGCCCTAGCCGTTTTGGCTCAGTGAATAAAGCGTCGGCCTACGGACCAAAATGTCCCGGGTTCGATTCTAGTAAAGGCTTATACCTTGGTTGCAGGCTTCTCCCCACCCGGGGCCCTGGTCAGGGCTCCTGCAGGAGGTAACCAATCAATGTGTTTCTCTCACATTGATATTTCTTTCTGTCTTTCCCTCTCTCTTCCACTCTCTCTAAAAATCAATGGAAAAAATATTCTCAGGTGAGGATTAACAAAACAAAACAAACAAACAAACAAAAACTAGGACACCATTCTACCTCAGATTCACTGAAAAATTCCAGTCAATAAATATGGAGTGACATATATATTAGTGACCTGCTGAAACATTTCTTAAAATCAACATCAGATAAACACAAAAATTTTCCAGCTGAAATACTCTATGTATATAAAAATACTTTTAACTTTTGAAAATTATAGCTCCTGGCTTATTCATAGACTATCAGACTTATTTAGCTGCAATTATGAATTATGAATATGCTACAATAAATTCCAAATACATTTTCTGCTACATGATTTTCTTAATATAGTAAGAACATTTCTTACCATAAACAATGATCCACTAAACTTAATATTTTAAATAAAAAACAAATAGGATTTTCTTCAATGTTGATAATTTTAGATTAATTTACAGTAGCGTTTACAATATCAAATATTTCACCTTTGACAAAATAAACTTCCAAAACCTTTACTTTGATTTCATAAACTTTAAGAAAAAACTGACCCATTATTAGAATTAATAGATTTCCTATTATGAGAATGAGACATATAAAACCAGCATCACTTAAGTGCAAGGTTCTGCTAATTAAGACAACACATCACAACTATTGCTCTACTTTCCACACATACATAAGAAAACTTGGAATAAAAAAATGGGTAAAATCTATTTAGTAGATCATCCTTTGATGTAAATGGAATGGAATGTATCAGTGTACTTCCTAAAGCTACATATGTTAAATTATCTTTCAGCACAGACTCCTTTAAATTGCTTTTTAAACATATATTAGTTTCAGGTACACAACATAGTGATTTGATATTTGTACATATTGTGAAATGATCACCAGAATAAGTATAGTTAACATTCGTCACCATAATTATGAAATTAAAAAATTTTGTGTGTGATGTGAACCTTTAAGATCAACTCTCTTAGTTACTGTCATTTATGCAATACAGTATTATCAACTATAGTCACCATGCTGTACATTACATTCTCATGACTTATTTCATAACTGCAAGTTTGTACCTTTGACTCCCTTCACCCATTTTTCTCCCACTCCTTATCCCCTACTAGCAACTACCAATCTGTTCTTTGCATCCATGAACTTGTTTTTGTTTTTTTTTACATTCCACATATAAATTAAATCATACGGTATTCCACTGAGCCACGCCAGCTGGGCTTTTTAAAAATATATACATATTTTTATTGATTTCAGAGAGAGGAAGAGGGAGAGAAGATAGAAACATTGATGATGAGAATCATTGATTTCTCTGACTTATTTCACTTAGCATAATGTCCTCAAGTTCTATCTATGTTGTTGCAAAATGCAAGATTTCATTCTTTTTTATAGCTGAATATTGCACATATAAACATATAAAGAAAATGTGATATATATATATATATATTTACACACACACACACACACACACACACACACACACACAGGGTGTCCCCCAAAAATGTATACACGCACTTTGAATAATTATAAAGGCAGTGTTTATTGAAATACATTTCATTTTCAAAATTGAGCTATCATCTGTTAAAGTGTGTATACATTTTTTGGGGACAAAATATAAAGTATACACATATTTTCTTTATCCATTCATCCATCAATAGACACATTGTTTTAATATCTTGGCTAATGTAAATAATGCTGCAAATGAACTTGAGGGTGCAAATATCTTTTCAAATTAGTGTTTTCATTTCCTTTGGACAAATACTCAGAAGTGGAATTGCTGGATCATACAGTAGTCTTCATACTGTTTTCCATAGTGGCTATACCAATTTACCAGTACATTCCCATCAACAGTGCACAAGGGTTCGCTTTTTTCCATATCCTTGCCAACACTTGTTATTTCTTGTCTTTTTGATAAGAGCCATACCTCATTGTGGTTGTGATTTGCATTTCTCTGATGATTAGTGATGTTGAGCACCTTTTCAGATACCTATTGTCCATCTGTATTCTTCTTTAAAAGAATGTCTATTCAGGTCCTCTGTCCATTTAACTCGGGAAGGCGGAAAGGCGGCTCCGGGCCGGAGCTCCGGCCGGAGCAAAGGTGGTGCCAGCAGCCAAGGGAAGGAAGGCCCATTCTTGCACAAATCTTCGTGCACTGGAACTCTAATATATATATATATAAGCCTAGGCGACTGAACGACCAAACGACCAGTCAACCAGTCGCTATGACTGCACTGACCACCAGGAGGCAGATGCTCAACTCAGGAGCTGCCCCCTGGTGATCAGTGCACTCCCACAGCGGGAGCGCCACTCAGTGAACTTATAGAGCAGCGAGCAGCAGTGGTGGCAGGTGCAGTGGGGCCGGGTTAAGTGGAGTAGTGCAGTCTTCTCCTCAGCTGCCTGCTGCTTCACACACTACTACATCCCTCAGGGGATGTCGGACTGCTGGTTTCAGCCTGGCCTGTGGGGATCGGGGATCAGTCCGAAACCAGCAGTACGACATACCCCGAGGGGTCCTGGATTGAGAGAGGGCGCAGGCCAGGCTGAGGGACCTCACTGGTGCACGAATCCGTGCACTGGGCTTCTAGTATATTATAAAAGTATTAAAATATGGAGGCTTAAGAGAGTGAGAAGGCAACCCACAGACTGGGAGGAAATATTTGAAAAATACATATCTGATATAGGACTGTTATCCAAAATAGTATATGATTCCAACTATATGGCATTCTGGAAAAGGCAAAACTATGGAGACAGTAAAAAAGATTAAGGGTTGCCAGTGGTTAGGGAGGAGGAATAAATAGGATGAGCACAAAGTCATTTTTTGGGCAGTGTAACTACTCTGTATAATACTGTATTATGGTGGATATATGTTGTTCCATATTTGTCAAAACACACAGAATGTACAACACAGAGTGAACTTTAATAGAAACTATGAACTTTGGGTGACAATGGTGTTTCAGTGTAGGTTCACTGACTGTAGCAAATGTAGCACTCTGTTGTGGATGTTGATTGTGAGGGCAGCTGTGTCTGTGTGGGGGCAGCAATCTATATATATAAAAGGCTAAGCAACCGTCTGACCGGCTGACTAGCTGGTAGGTATGACGCACACTGACCACCAGGGGGCAGACGTTCAACACAGGAGCCACTGAGCAACAGCAACTTTGTAGAATGCCCTCTCGCACTCCAGGACCCCTCGGGGATGTCAAACTGCTGTTTTTTGCCTGATCCCTGCAGGCCAGGCCGAGGGACCCCACCTGTCAGAGGGATCCGCTCATTCTGCACACACCCTTTAAGCCATGGCGCCGCTCCAGGTGCAGCCAGCTCCAGGTGCGGCCAGCCAGGGAGGGACTGTGGAAGGTTGGCTCCAGGGCATGTCCGGCCCATCTCGCCCAGTCCTGCCCTGCCAGCCACCTTCTAATGAATTTCCTTTCAATATGCATGAATCTATGCACCAGGCCACTAATATATGTAACTTGCTGTTTTTTCTGCTCAATTTTTCTGTGAAACCAAAACTGCTCTAGAAAACAAAGCATATTTAAAAGGAAAAATAATAAAAAGAATTAGCTCTGAACCCTCCCCTAATATGGGGGGTAGGAAAATTAGAGTCAATATCTAAATAATAGAACTTTCAGAACATAATGAAAAAAACAAATGGAGATGAGGAAATACTTCAGAAATAATCACCAAGAATTTCCAAGAATTAAAGATATGTCAGTTTGGTATAACAGGTAAGAAAAACTACCTAGACATCTTAAGCACCTAAAAACATCTCAAAGTGAAAAATTCTAAAAATTCCTAGATATAAAAAGTAGTTTACCCACTCAAAAAAAAAAAAAAATCTTACTCTAGACTTCTAATCACTAACACTGAATGCAAGAAGATAATGGAGTAATATTTTTAAGTATTGAAAGAAAGGAAACTTAAACTATCATTTAAATGCATGGGTGAAATAAAGATATTAGAAATATAAGCACTCAGATGGTTTACGAAGAAAACATCTAAACAACAACAAAATCAAACTTTGGTCTAAAGGTCACTTAAATTTTATAACCTTAGACTCAGAATTTTAGAGTGAAACACTGTGAGAGAATACCTATATAATAAAAGCTTAATATGCAAATTGTCCCCTTGACTGAGAGTTCTACCAGGAGTTCAACCAGGGGGCAGGGCCAGCTGGCCAACTGTGGGAAGGGAGGCCCCGGCCGGCAGCTGGCAGCCACTAGGGACCCTACCCGTGCACGAATTTCATGTACTGGGCCTCTAGTATTATAATAGGAAGATAAACAAAACTAGGGGACACTAAAATATGGCAAGAAAGGATGAGTAAATAATTTCAAGGTTCACTGTTGCTAAGTAAACAATGGAAGTCAGGGGAAGAAAGGAAGGAAGAAAAAAAAAAGGAAAGTATCCTATCTAATAAAGAGGGAATATGCTAATTGACCCTCATGCCGTCGCAAAGATGGTGGTGCCCACAGCCAATAAGGAGGGAATATTCTAATTGACTGTCACACCCTCAAAGATGGCAGCACCCACAGCCAATAAGGAGGGAATATGCTAATTGACTGTCACACCCTCAAAGATGGCAGCACCCACAGCCAATAAGGAGGGAATATGCTAATTGACTGCCACACCCTTAAAGATGGCAGCGTCCACAGACACAAGATGGCGGCACCCAGTCCACTCAGCCCCGCTAGGGCGGCAGGCGCACGGCAAGGCCAGGCCCACCCCCAGGTGGGCCCGGCTGCTCCGCGTGCCTGCCTCCGGAGTCCCCCAGTCCCCTAATCCCCCCAGGGCCAGCCCGAGGTGCAGGCAAGCCAAGGATGGTGGCTGCCCAGCCACCCAGGGCCGTCCCAAGGTGTAGGCAAGCCTCGGATAGTGGCTGCCCAGCTGATGCCCAAGGCACAGGCAAGCCTCGGATGGCGGCTGCCCGGCCACCCAGGGCTGCCGAGGCTCAGGTAACCAGGGCTGGCCGAGGCTTGCGCTGCCGGCAGTGGCAGCAGCAGAGGTGTGATGGGGGCGTCGCCTTCCCCTGATCGCCGGGTCGCCTCCCGCCCCTTTGGGCTCCCAGACTGTGAGATGGGGCAGGCCGGGCTGAGGGACCCCGCCCCCCCTCCAGTGCATGAGTTTTCATGCACTGGGCCTCTAGTATCCATAATAATCCTGAAGATCAAAAGGCTAGAGAAACCTAACATGCTAGGGGCAGAGAGGAGGGAAGAGGAAGAATAGAGGACTCTGAGAGCCTACTAAAATACATGTCTTGTTCAGGCAGAAAATACAGATAATCAATATACTTAATAAATTGACAGACAAAAATAAATATAAATACGAGTATGACTAAGTAAAGGGTAACCAGCAGAAGAATATGTAACTTTCAAACTGACACCAATGTTTTGTTTTTTTTTCAATTTGTTTTATTAAGGTATTATATGTGTACATATCTTACCATTGCCACCCCACACCCCACTCCCATATATGCCCTCACCCCCCAGAGTTTTACATCCGTTGGTTATGCTTATATGCATGCATACAAGTCCTTTGATTGATCTCTTATCTCCCCCACCTCTCCCTAACTTTCCCCCTGTAATTTGACAGTCTGTTTGATGCTTTACTGTCTCTGTATCTATCTTTTTGTTCAAGTTTATAATGTTCTTTATTACCCATAAATGAGTGAGATCATGTGGTATTTTTCTTTCATTGACTGGCTTATTTCACTTAACATAATGTTCTCCAATTCCATCCAGGTTGCTGCAAATTATGAGAATTCCTTCTTTTTTATGGCAGCATAGTATTCCATTATGTAGATGTACCACAGTTTTCTGATCCAGTCATCTGCTGACGGGCACCTAGGCTGTTTCCAAATCCTAGCTATGGTGAATTGTGCTGCTATGAACATAGGGGTGCATATATCCTTTCTGATTGGTGTTTCTAGTTTCTTCGGATATATTCCCAGGAGTGGGATTACTGGGTCAAATGGGAGTTCCATTTTCAGTTTTTTGAGGAAACTCCATACTGTTCTCCACAGTGGCTGCACCAGTCTGCATTCCCACCAGCAGTGCACGAGGGTTCCTTTTTCTCCGCATCCTCGCCAACACTTGTCGTTTGTTGATTTGTTGATGATAGCCATTCTGACAGGTGTGAGATGGTACCGCATTGTTGTTTTGATTTGCATCTCTCGGATAATTAGTGATGTTGAGCATGTTTTCATGCTGACACCAATGTTTTTATTTATCTTTAGAAAATAGTAAAAGAGAAAGAAAGGAAAAGTCTAGGGCAAGCAGAAAACACAAGATAGCAGAAATAAGTCCTAATATAATAAGAGACAAGCCCTGCTGGTGTGGCTCAACTGGGTGTCATCCCATGCACCAAAGGGTTGCCAGTTCGATTCCCAGTTGGGGCACACGCCCAGGTTGTGGGCTTGATCCCTGGTGGGGGGCACACAGAAGGCAGCTGATTGATGTTTCTCTCTCCCTCTCCCTTCCTCTCTCTCTAAAAATCAATAAAAATATTTTATAAAAAATAATAAGAGACAAAAAGTTTAGCATACTAAAAGAACTCTTAGAAAGCACTCATGGAGGTAACATACCTTCTTACTGATCCTTGAACAAACTAGGCATATTTCAGTCTCAGGGCCTTTTATAGTTCCTGCTCTGTCTCCCTGAAATAGCCTTGCCTTATGCCAGCCCAGCAGCTACATCTTCAGGTCATTCTTTCTAAAAAGTTACCTTCTCAGTGAGGCTTTCCATGACTGCCCTATTTAAAATTTCAACAACTTCCCACACCCAACACTCATATTATCTTTCCTTATTTTAATTTTCTCACCTTATTACTTTTCACTAACATATTACATGTTCTACTTGTTCATTTTATTTATTCTCTCTCCAAAAGATTGAAAGTTCAATGAGGGTAGGTATTTTTCTGTTTTAGTCACTGCCAACACCTACAACAGTGCCTAGAAATAGTATGTGGCCAATATATGCTGAATGAATGAGTAAACAAACTGAAGTGTCCATAAGTAAAGAAATAATTATATGGCAGATACCATGATTTGAATACCATGCAACAGTCAGAAACAATGAAATAGATGTAAACAGCAACATACATAATTTGTTTTTAGTTAATCCTCATCCGAGGATATTCTTCCACTGATTTTTAGAGAGAGTGAAATGGAGGGGGAGAGACAGGAGAAACATCGATGTGAAAGAGACACATCACATCAATTGGTTGCCTCCCGCATGTGCCCCAACCAGGGCCTGCTGAGGTACATGCCCTTGACCAGAATCGAACTGGGACCCTTCAGTCCGCAGGTCAACACTCTATCCACTGAGCCAAACCGACTAGGACAATATATATAATTTTTTAAAAATTTACTTTTTAACGAGTAGGAAACAAAAGAATCTACAGCAAAATATCATTTATATAAATTAAAAACAAATTCAAAACAGCCCTATAGTTTTCAAAGATATATTCAGGATGATATGCTAAACACATTAAAGTATATACCTATTGAATAAAGGAAATGGGAGTGAGGATGGAGAATAAAGGAGGATAAAATAAAATTAAAGCAGGGCCCCACACAGGCCGATGAAAGTGTACCATGAAATAAGAAATATGATTAAATCAATTCTCTATGCCTGAGGTGCTCTCACTCAACTTCCTTCAAAAGAGAAATGTTTAATCACTGGTTTTAGCAAAACTCAAATCACTGTGACTTTGAGAAAATCCATTTCAGTAAAGTGTTAGTAAGAAAGAAAGCCTAACTGGAATGAGCTAAGGAGAGAATGTAAGGTAAGAAAGGATAATACATAATCTGTAGGAATTTTGATGTGAAGAAGGGGAGGGAAATGGAGTGGTTGGTAGAAGACATGGTATCAACAGAGGATTTTAAAAAAAAGGAATTAACATTCATCAGAGAGAGAAAATGGGGATGAAGGAGAAAAAGAGGATGACTGTAAAAGCAAAAGCCTTAAGAAAATGGAGAGATGGTACCCAAAACACAGTCTGATTACACAGGCAAGGATATATCACATTATAAAAACAAGCTTTTCATAAAAAAATGTTTAACAATTTTTCTGAATATACAGGCCTTGACAATGTGGTTCTTAACCTTTTTTGGGTCATGCACTCCCCACGCTCCCCCCCCGCCCCCCCGCTTTGAGAATCTGATCTGTGCTATGGATCGTCATCTCTCCCTTAAAATACTCATACAGATATTCAGATAAAACTTTACATAAAACTTTAGGAATTTTGCTGAGACATGCTCCCCAAGCTGTGTAATCCATATGCAAGTCTGATTATTTTATTTTATTTTTTTACTTTTTAATTAAGGTATAACATACTTAGAGAAAAGTGAACTCTAGGAATTTTCATTAAGTGAACATACCATCCATTATAAAAAACCTCCCAGGTGAACAAATAGAATGTTACCAGTAACAGGAAGTCCCCAATCCCCCTCCAACCTTCCCCAAAAGAACACTATCCTGACTTCTAACATTAGATTAATTTTGTCTATTTCTGAACTTTATATACATGGAACATGGAAGGATTCATATATATTCTTTTGGTCTAGCTTTTTTCACTCTACAATGTTTCTGAGATTTAGTTATACTCATATGCATAGTTTATTCATTTTCATTTCTGTATAGTTTTTCATTTTGAAAATATATCATAATTTTGTTTATCCACTCTATTGTTAATAGAATTTGGTTTGTTTCCAATGTCAAAGTCATGTATAAAGTATTATACATATCATGATGCACTAGTGTATACATTTTTAAAAAATACCTACAAATAAAACTGCTAGGATATACAGTATATGTCCTATATATTAGGATATAGAGTATATGTCCTATGTGTCTGGTACATAATGCCAGCGTTCCAAAGTGGTTTTAATACAACCTTATATTTGATGGGTAAGATGGTTTAGAAATAAAAAAAATTTTTTTCAGGCAAAATCATTCCTCTGACTGAGTTCTCTAAGATATTAGTTTATTGTTTTTATTTAAATTAAGTCAGTATTGAATACAACTATATAAAGACTATAAAAATAGCAGTTAAGTGTTCTGGAATCAGGTAGGCCAAATTCAAATCCTGACTATATCCAGTGTTAGAATATCAGATAATCAAATAAGCATGTGCTTAGGGTATTGCAAAAAAGGGAGCACCAAAAGTTTAAATTTAATTCAAATAATTTTCTTAAATTTAACAATGAGGTATCATTTTAAAAATCAGAATTTTGCTGATTTTGCTTATCTTTTGCTTATTTTATGGTTTGGAATTGATTTTGTTTTAGATTACAGAAGTGGCACCATATTCACTTCAATGCTTGATAATGTAAAGAATTAAAGACAGAAATTATGACTCTGATTTTCTCATTCATTCATCTAATAATTATTTATCAAAAGTTTTTTGAAAAGTACATGTCTTTTTTTTTTTAATACTAACATCTGAACTCCCTTCCTACAAGACAGTTTAAAATTCATTTTAGAACAGTGACATACAGCACCCATGGCAGTGTTCCAGCAATGGCATCCAATGTCCTGCAGAAGAGCAATGGTATCTTAAATAGGAAAAGGATATTTCCGTGGCGTAACTTTGGCCATGGTCTAGCACTGAGGATGGCTGGTTGGTTTGTTTCCTATTTGTTCTCAGAGTCTGGTTCTCCAGTCTTCCAATCATTTCTGTAAGCTAACTAATATCCTTCCAATAAAATCATTTTCTTTTGCTTCAGTTAACCAGAGTTGATTTCTGTTGTTTGCATCCAAGAATCCTGAAATGGTAACCCTACCATGTGTCAGGTGCTGCACTAGGCACTGGAAACACAATGACAAATAAGATATAGCCCTGCCTGATCTTACCTTATAATAGACAAATATGCAAATTGACCGTACCTTCGCTACGCCCAAGCCACGCCCACCAACCAAGCCACGCCCATCAACCACGCCCACCAGGAAACCATTGCAGGGATGCTGGGGTGCGGCGGAGCCCAAGACCCAGAAAGCCGCCCGGGGCTTTCCCGGCCTTGGGCGCCAGCTGGGTGCCTGCTCCGATCGCAGGAGCGAGCCGACCTGGGGGGTCGGCTCGCTCCTGCGATCGGGTCACAGGGACGCTGGGTGCAGCCGAGCCCAAGGCCACCGCCCAGGGCCAAGCCGGGACCCTGAAAGAAGGTAGAAGGCGGTGGCCACAGCCAAGGCCTGGGTCCCCGGTGCCGGCAGAAAAGTGGTGCAGGCAGCCAGGTGAATGAAGGTCTATTGCACGAATCTTCGTGCAAACGGGCTACTAGTAGGAGTATAATGGAGAATGCAGACAAGTAAACAAGACGTTACAATAAATGATAAGTCTATATAACGTGAGTGGTCACAGAAATTACAAGGACACATAGTTTAGGCTTGAGAAGTTGGAAAAGAAAAAGATACCGTCTAAATCTTGAAATATGAGTAGAATAATAAAAGAAAGTTGAAAGGGCATTCCAAACAAAAGGAACAACAACTAAAAGCACTATAACCTTTTCTTTTTTATGTTCATTACCTCTTTCCTACACAGTATATCAAAAGCATATTTGAAGGACAAAAAGCAGACTGATAGATTTGACGGGGATGAGAAAACAATCACAATTTGTGACCAGTGATAATGATGGTATTTCTGACCTTGCTATATGAAAATGAGCCTCATGCTTGAAACATAGCCACCTACCACCACCACTGCTGCAGCTGCAAAACTGCCTCCCTTTTCTCTTTCCTCACTTACCTCATTCACTTCTCAAAACAGTCAACTATGGAGCTCTGGGTTTGGGGGAGTTTTTTCATTTGGTTGGTTGGTTATTTGTAATGGGGGTGGTGTAGGAATCATGACTGAGTGAATAAAGGAATTGAAAAGAGAAGGTGTTAACTGAGAGTGGTGAAGCACAAAGCATTCTGCCAACTGCTTACACTAGTTTTGCTTAAAGGAAGGTACCATTCTACAGGAGAAAAAAAAAAACTGATGTAAAATATTTTACAAAATAGTGTATGTTCTTTCACCTAAAATTAAAAGATTTCAATATTGACATAGATCATTTTTTATCTGTTAATATTAGGTTTACACTATGTATGGTTTTCATTGCTTACTTTTATAAAAATTTGGATCTTCATATGTGTTTTTTTAATTTATTGGTTTGAGAGAGAGAGAGAGAGAGAGATTTGTTGCTCCACTTATTTATATCTTCAATGGTTGCTTCTTGTGTGGGCTCTGACTGGGGATCAAACCCACAACCTTGGTGTATCAGAGCAACACTCCAATCAACCACTATTTGAAAAATTTGATAAAGGAGACTGAAAGCAAATGATCAGTGACATCTCATTCTTGAAAGTGACATCAAAGTTATAGAACAAGCCCTGCCAGTGTTGCTCAGTGGTTGAGTGTAGACCCATGAACTAAGAGTCGCTGGTTTGATTCTCAGTCATGGCACATGCCCAGGTTGCAGGCTCAATCCCCAGTAGGGGGTATGCAGGAGGCGGCCGATCGATGATGTTTCTCTCTCATGGATGTTTCTATTTCTCTATCCCTCTCCCTTCCTCTCTAAAAATCAATAAAAACATACATTTTTTTAAAAAGTTATAGAACAAAATTATTTTAGTAAACTAAAATCTACAACCCACCTTTGAAAAAAGTAGTGTTCACTATCATGTGAAGGACAGTTATGAAAAATAAGTTTTCATTTCAGTTTCATTAAATTAAATGGTGTAAAAATTTACTTCAGTCATACCAAACTTCACACCACCTATGCAAATTCAGTTCTGTGACAATGTCCCTGTTCAAATGGCCACTCTTATGCAATATTTGAGACCTGCTCTTTGATGCCTTCCCTAACCTCTTTCCCCAGGACAGAATGTCATTCTCTCTTCTTATGCTTTAAGAGTATCCTATACATATTTATATTATGATTATAACACCAATACTATACTTGTTTCTGTGAATGTGTACTCTTTGAAACTAGATTAGGAATTCTTTGAAAGTAGGCAATGTTACATTTCCATCTCTGTAAATATCTGTTTTAGCACAGTTCCTAGCATAGTAAATGACAGCAGTCAGTAAATGCTTCCTGAATAGAAAAGTACATGATGTATTAATAATCATATTAAACATAAAGTTATTTGTGTTCATAAAACAGCATGGCTCAAACTTCAAATTCTGTATGTAGAAGCTAAAAAATCAGCTCCACTGGTTTTTATTTGAAAAGAGGAGATATTTTTACAGCTCTCACAATAATCAGCTATGGATCAGGGATGAAATAATTTAAGTTCTTTACTGCTTTATAAAATCCAATGAGTGGTCTCTTTTTTATTAAAAAAAAAAAAACACCTTAATTTTATTTTGTATTATTCAGTATTCCTTTGTAATCACCATCTTTTAGGATATGTATTTGGCTACATACCTCTCCTTCTGAGAGTTGTATGCCCTGCATCCACTCCCCTACCATAAAATTGGGGCCTGAAATGTTCTATAAGACCTTAATTTCATCAACCATAGCTGATGGGACCAGACATTTTCTCCCAGGGGTATAAATGTGATCACAGAACCATGAGTAAATATATGAATTTAAGAGTCAGAGAACTTGTTCAGCCATGCACAGTGGTAAAAGACAACATGTAGAGAGAGAAAAATGAAGTGGGCAAACAGGGAGAAGCAGAGAGACCAGGCTGCCCCAGGGTGGTGAGAAAATAACTAATTGCCTGTGTTAAGTTTCCAGTTCTTGGTTCCCCTCCCCCTCATGAAGCTTGGCTGTACTTCTATCTTTAGGTACTGTGAAATCCCCAGTATCCTTGCCATTAACATTAATTCCCTCCCCCCTTTTAATTAGTTTGAATGTGGTTTTTAGTACTTACAAACCAAAGAAATTTGATTTTAAAATCTCAAAAAAGGAAAGGTCATGCAGGAATAGCAAAAGGTCAGTTAATCACGGAGAGGGTGGGGCTTGTTAAAAAAATGGCTATTACATTGGTATGTTCAGGCATTCTTCAGCATAAGAAAATGAAAAATACTCACCACCCTAACAGGTTCAAACAACATCCTATAAATCCAATTTCAGCATAGTGTGAGTCAGTATGATTAAATTCTATTTCAAAGTTCAGAAACAAGTGAGAGATTACAAGGGATAGAGAATCTTTTAGAGCTTATTAGAACAAATTATTTTTAAAAATAAAAATACTAGGTACTTACTACAATTTTGACCAAAAAGTAATTGGGGATGTTTTTTCTGGTAATAATAGCCAGTCCTATCAGACAAGCCTAAATATCATTACAGTTTTTCCCATCCATCTACACCACTTATCTTAAAAACAAGCCACTTCAAAGAATTTTCAACTAAAATATTCAGCGGTAGAAGGCAGTGACCTATAAAAAAGGATGCATTTCCCAACAGAAGTCATTACATGACTTTAGCTTCTAAAATAAGACTGACATATTAGGTTTTCTATTTTGTTTTTATAGTTTGTTAGTAAGAAGTTTCCTTTTTCATCCCAAACTATAAAAAAGTTTCTTTAGTAAGTTTTCATATGGATATTGAAGAAGAATGAATATCAGTAACTGTATAGTTCCTTTGTTCAAAACAAGGGAAACTTACATTTGTAAGAAAAACTGACTAGTTTGCTTCACATAATCAAAATTTTGGAAGACAGAAAATCTAGAAATGTAACAGCAAGTTCAGAGATAAAAATAAACAAAATATATTTCTATCAAATTCTGGTATTCAAAAAAAGGAGGAAGACATTAAATTTAGGGTAAAAAGAAAATTTTATGAAAAATTAAAGTGATTGCTATAAAAAAGATTTTAAGTAAACATGTCTCAATTGTTTATAATAATGAAAGAAGGCAGAGGGATTGATAATTTTTAATGACTTATATTGTCCCTAGAATGTATATTGAAATTATGTTTGACTATTAGTGTCCAATATTCTGAGAATTTTATTTATTTTTACTTTTTAATGATTATTTTTGTTTATTTTATTTCTTTTATTTATCAATTACAGTTGACATTCAATATTATTTTATATTAGTTTCAGGAGTACAGCATAGTGGTTAGGCATTTATATAATTTACAAAGTAATTCCCCCTAAAAAGTCTAATACCCATCTGGCACTATACATAGTTATTACAATACTAGAGGCCCAGTGCATGAATTCGTGCACAGGTGGGGTCCGGCCAGCCTGCCCAGATTGGGGTGGGAGGGGCCGATCTGGCTAGGCTGACCTGAGGGTGGGCCATGGGTGGTTGGCTGGAAAGCCCCACCCCCTGGTCTTGAACTCCCGGTGGAAGGGACAATTTGCATATTAGGCTTTTATTATATAGGATTACTGACTACAATACCTATGCTATACTTTACACGCCTGTGACTATTTTGTAATTATCAATTTGTATTTCTTAATACCTTCACCTTTCCACCCATCTTCCCAACCCCCCTTTCTGAGAATTTATTTTGAACCACAGTGAAGGGGTACTGTGCAGGGTTGGCTCAGAAGTAGTTGGTAAATTTTCCAATTTCCCCATTTTGCCCCCTTGTTCAATCTTTCTCTATAACATGCTTCAGTTTATCTCTCAAATTAATAACAAGTACAATCTTCATAGAGTTATCACCCTCACACCTTAATCCAAAATAGGAAAGGCTAGTTAAATGCTACAGTACAGACTATATGAAGATTAAAAATAGAGGGCATTCCTAGAGTTTAAACAATGCTAATAATGAGAAAATTGTGCTGAAATTTAAATAACGAATTAAGTGAGAAATGCTAATCACCATGAATGCCAATTTCAAATTTGTGACAGAACACCAAATGTTGGAGCTACTACAGAGAAAGGTTAATGGTCAACTTGCCATGACAGTCTCAAAAGCTAGGACTGTATCTTTCATTTTAAAACCCAGGGTAGTTGGTTTGTTCATTCATTTGTTAATTCTAGACTAGTGGGCAGGGGACACAGATACATAAATTAAAACATTCTAAGGGTGCCCTGGCTAGGTGGCTCAGTTAATTGGAGCATGGTCCCATACACCAAAAAAGGTTGTGGGTCAATTCCCAGTCAGGGCACATAACTAGGTTTCAAGTTCAATCCCCAATTGGGTGAGTACAGGAGGCAACAGATTGATGTTTCTCTCTCACATCGATGTTTTTCTCCCCCACCCTTCCCCCATACCTTTCTCTTTAAAATCAATAAACACATCCTCAGATGAGGATTTAAAAAAACAACAATATTCCAGCCCAGCCAGTGTGGCCCAGTGGTTGAGCGTAGACCCATGAACCAGGAGGTCATGGTTCAATTCCATGTCAAGGCACATGCCTCAGTGTGGGCTTGGTCCCTAGTAGGGGGCCCACAGCAGGCAGCTGATGGATGATTCTCTCTCATCATTGATGTTTGTCTTCCTCTCTCTAAAACCAATTAAAAAACATATAATATTTTTTAAAAGCATTCCAAGGGCAATAGTAGCTATAATAGGTAATTTATTGAACATTTACTAAGTGTCAGCAACTGTTCTAAGTGCTTTACTTGTATTAACAAATTTAAGCTTCACAACAATCTTATGAAGACACTAGGGACCCAGTACACCTTGAAAGGAACTGTGGGCCACAAGCCTGTGGTAGGCACAGGAGCGGGTCTCAGCCCATCCTCCGAGCCCCCATCTGGTGCCTCCCGCCGCAGCCCCTGGTCCCCTGTCAGTCCCCTGTCTGCTGGCAGCCCCGCTCCTGCTGCCCCTGCTCCCACGTGCTGACAGCGCCGGCCCCGGTCCCACCCGCTGATGGCGTGGAGCAATTGGGGCCTGTGCCAGCAGCAGGTGCGAGTGGGGCTGGCGCCATCAGCAGATGTGAGCAGCAGCTGCTGCCCCGATCGCCCTTCAGGAGCAGGGGGAGGTGGAGAAGCCCTCAGGGGCGATAGGGACAGGCAGCCGCCGCTCTCACCCACTGATGGCGCCAAGCGATCGGGACCTGCATTGGGCGCCGGCAGCGGTTGCGAGCAGGACCATCACTGGCAGTGGGTGCGAGAGGCGGATACTGGCCCCAATCATCCCTCAGGACCAGGGAGAGGTGGAGAAGCCCTGAGGGGCAATTGGGGCCAGCAGCTGCTGCTCACACCTGCTGATGGCGACAAGCAATTGGGGCTGGCGCCAGGTGCTGGCAGCGGGTGTGAGCGGTGGGCGGGACCGTGGTGCATGGGACCTTGGTGCACAGGAGCAAAGAATTTTCAGTAACCACCAGAGGCTCGCCCCGATGACAGTGACCGGCGCCCCGCCTTGGTCTGGTGCCCCGCTCACCTGCTCCACCATCCCGCTGCAGCCAACGCCTGCCGTGTTCCACGCTCTGCCGCCTGCTGCGGATGCCTGCCATGTTCTGTGCGCGCCCCCTGGTGGTCAGCGCACGTCATAGCAACCGGTTGTACAGTTGTTCCGCCTTTCGGTCTATTTGCATATTAGACGTTTATTATATAGGATAGCAGCAAAGTCAGATGTCAATCCCAGACAGTCTGGCGAGAGCTAGCCTTACCCGTTCACTTTTGGAGAGAAGGGATAAGGCTGAAAGGAAACATGTGGTACTGAAGTAGAGTCAAAGATAACAGTATGAACTCATGTTTAGCTTCATATAGATAAAGATGGATAGACAGAAAAATAGTTACATGTTTGAATATGCAGGTTAGTATGTCTTTCCTAGATTTGTATACTGATAGGGCCTAGAAGCAATGATACCCCAGCTGCAATGAGCAGCCCCACTGCCCAGATCTTGGTTTCTAGCATCATTCTCTAATAAAAGTACCCAGGGACCCTTGGAGAAATGGGTGGAGGTAAGGAATATATGAGCCTGGAGCAAAAAAAGTAAGGAAGTATTCAAAATGCAAAACAATGGGGTACGTCCTGTTGGTCACAGGAGCCAACATGAAAGATGTGGAACAATTTGATCCACAAAATAAAGTAGTGTAGGACTGTAACCCAAAGCTATAAAATGAGTGTCCATAGTCCATACTGATACAAATGATTGAATAAATAAATGGGAGAAGACAAAAATCCCTTATAGAAATTCCAAATATTTTTGTAGATAATCCCCCCTCAAGTAGTTAAAACTTGTCTGCCCTCCCATTGAGTACATGGTCTGCACTTAGTGACTTGTTTCAAAAAGTAGAAAACTTTTTATAGGAAAACTTTACAGTAGAGAAACCTGGCAAACATTACCTTAGTCAGGTGATAGAGGTTAAAATATCAGTGACAGCCCAGCCGGTTGCGCGTTGTCCCAGGCACCAAGAGGTCACTTATTCAATTCCCGGTCAGGGCAAATGCCCAGGTTGCAGGCTTGATCCCCAGTGGGGTGGTGGTGGTGGGAGGGGGGAGGGCGTTCAGGAGGCAGCTAATCAATATTTCTCTCTCATCAATGTTTCTCTCTCTCCCTCTCCCTTCCTCTCTAAAAATTAATTTAAAAAAATCAGTGATAAACCATATTGATAGTATATACCCTTGAAGCAATGGAATAAGAAAGGCATTTTACCTCTGTGGTCATCCTCCTCCCAAACCAATAACGTCAGTCTAACTCTGAATAAATATCAGACAAAACCAAATTGAGAGACATTCTACAAAATATTTGACCTATACTCCTTGAAACTGAGAAAGTCATCAAAACAGGGAAAATCAGAGAAGCTGCCATAGCCCAGAGGAGCCAAAGGAAACATGACAACTACATGAAATGTTGTTCTGGATGGGATCCTGGAACCCAAAAAGGACACTAGGTGAAAACTAATGAAATCCAAATAAACTATGGATTTCAGTTAATAGCAATGTTCCAATGTTGGTTCCTTGGCTGTGACAAATGTAACATAGAAATGTCATACATTCACAATAGGGAAAGGTGGATCTAGGCTATATAGTAACTCACTGCAACTTTTCTGTAAATGTACGACAATTCTAAAATTAAGTTTATAAGAATAAAGCTATTGCCTTAATTAGACTGATATTAGTCCTTTAAGTGATGTATAGTAGGTTGGACCAAAATAGAAATACAGTTAGTATTGTGCAAAACAATCTCAACATTGATGAACAGTTTATAATATTGTACATGTAAGTACACATTTCATATGTATACATTTTTATTTCTTAGTTTGTAAACACTTTAGGAGCAGAAAATTCTCCAGCAAGAGGCCAGTCAAATTTTGAACTAAAGCAAAATTGTGGCACTAATTACATTAATAAAGATCCAACCTGGTTTTTGGAGTCCACAAAGTTTGAATAGTTTTAGGTAACATCTATTTACAGAACATTACTGAAACATTTCTTCATAGTTTCAGAAGGAGAGGAATGTAACTACACATATTTTAAGAAGGTACATTGGAGCTGGCCGGTGTGACTCAGTAGATGAGCATTGACCAATGAATCAGAAGGTCACAGTTGGCCAAAACCGGTTTGGCTCGGTGGATAGAGCGTCGGCCTGCGGACTGAGGGGTCCCAGGTTCGATTCCGGTCAAGGGCATGTACCTTGGTTGTGGGCACATCCCCAGTGGGGGGTGTGCAGGGGGCGGCTGGTCAGTGTTTCTCTCTCATCGATGTTTCTAGCTTTCTGTCCCTCTCCCTTCCTCTCTGTAAGAAAATCAATAAAATATATTTTAAAAAAAAAAAAAAAAAAAAAGAAGGTCACAGTTGGATTCCAGTCAGGACACATTGTGGGGGTTGCAGGCTCCATCCCTAGTAGGGGGCATGCAGGAGGCAGCCAATCAGTGATTCTTTCTCATCGTTGATGTTTCTATCTCTCTCTCCCTCTCCCTTCCTCTCTGAAACACACACACACACACACACACACACATATGTGTGTGTGTGTGTGTGTGTGTGTATGTGTGTATACACTGTGTGTGTGTGTATGTGTGTATACACACACACATGTATATGTATATATATATATATATATATATATATATATATATTTAAAGAAAGCACATTGGAGAGTTCACTAGTAACAATATACTATAGCATAAAATTCACAATAACTTGGGTCCATAATAGTCATTGTTCAAGAGATTTAGAAACTTCAAAAAACAAACTTCACTAACATTTTTAACTATCCAACAAAAAACCTCTTGTAACACATTGAAATAAATGCTCGGCCTTTCTGACTCCATCATGTTCAAGCCAGCTTTGTTACCCTGGCTATCAGGTTAATAGCTTCTTGCATATAGACATGCTAATCATTACAGGAATTCTGCCTGCAGCTTGAGTTTTACAAAAACAGCCCCTTACCATAAAATGCCTCTTCCAAGGAGATAAGAGAGGTGCTGTTCATCAAAGATTTGCAGGAACCTCATGACCAGACTCACATCAACTAGGATCAAGTAGACTAAGCACAATTTCCTTGGACCCCTGCTGGTGCCCAGATGTCTGTGGTAGTCAATCACCTCTTGCCCCTCAGATTTCCCCCTTCCCTTGACATAAAAAAGCCTGAACTCTGCACTTCCTTAAGATGTATTTGAAGCACCACCAAGTCTCCCATTTTCTCAGTTGGTGCCTTCTCAATCAATAAACTTTTCCTTACTCCAAAACTTGACATTTTGAGTTTTGGCCTTTTGAAGTGTGGGGCACACAGACTTTTTACATATCAGTAAGAAAAAGACAGCCCAGCCCTCGCTGGTTTAACTCTGGATAGAGTGTTGGCCCGTGTACTGAAGGATCTTGGGTTTGATTCCAATTAAGGGCACGTACCTCAGTTGCAAGCTCGATCCCCAGCCTGTCAGGGCATGTCCAAAAGGCAACCAATCGATATGTCTCTCTCACATCGAAGTTTCTCTCTCTCTCTGACTCCCCCCTTCCCTTATACTCTCTCTAAAAATCAATGGGAAAATGTCCTCAGGTGAGAATTAACAAACAAACAAAAAAAGACAGCCCAATGTATAAAGGAAAGGTATAGGCAAATCATTGCATAGATAACAAAAAGTGTTCATAGATAAGATGAAATAAAATAGAAATAAAATTCCATTTCACACCAATCAGATAGGAAAAAAAATTAAAAGTCTGACAACACTAACTGCTGGTAAGGATATGAAGAAACAGAACTTGTGTGTCAATATCCTATAAATAGCTTGTGAAGATAAAAGATGCTTATATCCTAAAATGCAGAAATTTGACAATAGGTATATGACCTGGAGAAACTCTGGCATGTTGCTTCCAGAGATACAAGGATGTTCATAAGGCACTGTTTATAATAAATAATTATAATAAATAAGAAATGAAAACAATCTAAATGCTCATCAACAGGCTGTTCTTTCCCAACACTCTTGCCTCCCTTGTGACATTGGTTGTGTGGTGCTGTCTGTGTATGCCAACACTAATGCCCTTTCCAGCCCACTGCCAATAAATAACTACTTAAGGGGGTGGGGGAATCATCAACATAGGAAATAATAAATTGCAGTATATTCATTGAATGGAACATTGCATACCAGTCAAAACAAATGAACTATTCCTGTAGGGCCAACAAGGATTGGAGGAAGCGGGGAGTAAAATTCAGCCCTGGCCGGGTGGCTCAGTTGGTTGGAGCATCGTCCCATGCACGAAAAGGTTGAGGATTCAATTCCCATTTAGGGCATATACCTATGTTGCGGGTTCGATCCCTGGTTGGGCCAAGTGCTGGAATCAATCAACTGATGTATCTCTTTCTCTCTCTCCCTTCCTGTCTCTACAAATCAATAAAAACCTATTCCTAGGTAAGGATTAAAAAACACACACACAAAAAAAAACGTAGCCCTGGCCGGCATGGTTCAGTGGTAAGAGCATTGACCCGGGCACTAAAGGGTTGCAGGTTTGATCTCTAGCGCTGGTCAGTTGGGGCGTGAGCAGGAGGCAACCAATTGATGTATCTCTCTCACATCATGTTTCTCTCTCTCTCCTTCCTCCCATATTCCTTCCACTCACTCTAAAAATCAATGGAAAAAATATCCCTGGGTGAGGATTAACAAGAACAACAAAAAAGTAAAATTTAAAAAGCAAGTTTCAAAATATGCATACCATGACAGATCATATTAATAGATGCTTAAATTTACCAGCACTTTTTTTTTTTTTTAAGTTCTAGGCACAGTTTTAAGCACTTTCTGTAAATCAACTCATTTACTTTTTACAACAATCTTATGAGGGTGACACTTCTATTATCCCTGTTTGATAGATGAGGACAAAGAGGCATGAAAAAGATTTAAAAACTTTCCTAAGGTCACAAAATTATTAAGCAGCAGAATAAAGATTCAAACCAAGGAAATATGGCTCCAAAGTCCACACTCCTCAAAAGCATCCCAAGAGCCCTAGCTGGTTTGGCTCAGTGGATAGAACCTTGGCCTGCAGACTGAAAGGACCTGGGCTCAATTCTGGTCAAGGGCACATGCCCAGGTTTTGGGCTCAATCCCAGTAGGGGGCGTGCAGGAGGCAGCTGATCAATGATTCTCTCATATCACTGATGGTTCTATATCTCTCTCCCTCTCCCTTCCTCTCTGAAATCAATAAAAAAATTTTTTTAAAAAGCATCCAAAGAAATGCCATGTAATTTTTATGTAAATACATTGAGTGGCCAGATTATTATGATCTCTGAACGCATAATAACCTGGCCACTCGGTGTATATCCTATATAATAAAAGGCTAATATGCAAATTGTCCCCTCGACCAGGAATTCGACCAGCAGGCAGGCCGGCCAACCGCCCATGTCCCCTCCCCCTGGGCAGGCTGGCCGGACCCCACCCATGCACGAATTCATGCACTGGGCCTCTATATATATATATATATATATATTCACACACACTGAGTGGCCAGATTATTATGCATTCAGAGATCATAATAATCTGGCCACTTAGTGTAGTTTATTAAAAGGTAAACTGTAAGGATACACATCAAATTTATCATAACAATTGCCTCTGGGAAGGAATATGAGGAGAAAGGATAAATTGGGGAAAACAAATGTGACTTTAACTTGATCAGCAAGGTTCAAAAACAGTATAAAATTATACAGAGCTCTTCTAGAATTCAGTGTGATAACTATAATATACAGACTTCTTTTATATTAAACATGTATCTGAAGCAAAAATGGGGAAATGTTAAGATTTTGTATGATGGGTATATGCATGTTTACTATTTTTATAATTTTCTGTATTTTTAAAACTTCAAAATGAAAATGTCTTCCCTATAAAACAATATTACAGCAAAAAGAAAATTTTAAAATTAAATTTATTGGGGTGACTGATTAATAAGATCACACAGGTTTCAAGTGTACATTTCTATTATACATAAATAAAAAGAAATTTAATAAGTTACCAGTCTCCATACTTCAGCTTGTATTTGGAAATGAAAATAGCTAAACTGTGAGTTTGGTGCACAGATTCGTGCACCAGTTGGGTTCCTCGGCCTGGCCTGAAGGGATCAGGCAGAAACTGGCTCTCTGAAATCCCCCGAGGGGCCCAGATTGTGAGAGGGCAGTTCTCATGTGATGCACCCCAGAATCGGGCTCCCAGCTCTCTGGTTCCGGATGAGTCACCTGAGAACCACAGTTGCCAAGGCACTGCAGCTCAGCAACTCCTCCATTGAGTATCTTCCCCCTGGTGGTCATTGCATGTCATAGCTACCGGTTGGACAGTCGCTTAGGCTTTTATATATATATTTATATATATAGATATATGTATATATATGTGTGTGTGTGTGTGTGTGTGTGTGTGTGTACTAGCATACATATGGAAAATGTCTTTTTACATGGATCTAAAAAAGATACTACAAGTACTAGTATATCAGAAACAGTATCTCTTATTATATATTTTGATGACTCACTATTCCTCAGTGAAAACAGTACTAACAGGAAAATCCCTTTGATATCTTTGTTTTCCTTTCTTTCCTTTTCAAAAATACGTTGCAGCCCAACCCTTCGGTGCACAGGATGACTCTCAATCAAACCACACCACCAGCCAGGGCCTACCTCATTTTTTTTGATAGTCTGTCTCTTCTCTGTTCTTTCTATTTGTTTGCTTTTTAAAAAGAGGATGCAAGAATAAGATACTAAGAAATTGTCACACAATTTACAAATAACAATAACATCCACAGATGAATATATATATGCAGCCTTTGTGAATATTAAGTTTCCCCAACATACAATCAAGTAATGCCCCAAAAATCTACTTATAAATTGGTTGTCTGGAACTCAGAACATATTTTCCCATAAAGAAAGTTAAAAGAGGTTATATGAGCACCAGGATAAAGATACTGCCTGAAGTGCCAGGCCTTGAGCAGTGAGACAGGAAAAACAGAGTACACAATATGGTCTGATAGCCCAAGAAGAAAAGAAAGTGTTCTCAACCACAATTTGAGGACAGAAATCATGTCTCATACACCTTTGTGTCCTCAGTGACTGGCAAAATACAGCTGACCCTTGAACAACACGAGTGTGAACTGTACGGGTCCATTTACACACAGATTTTTTTTAATACATAGTGTAAATGTATTTTTGCTGCCTTATGATTTTCTAAGTAACATTTTCTTTTCTTATTTTATTGTAAGGATACACTATATCATATATATAACGTACAAAATATGTGTTTATTGACTATGTTATTGGTCAACATTAGGCTATTAGTAGTTAAGTTTGGGGAGTCAAAAGATATATGCAGATTTTTTACTGCATGGAGGATCTGTGCCCCTAACCCCCATGTTGTTCAAGAGTCAACTGTACCTGGCACCTCATAAACATTCAAAAACTGCTACTACTGACTGATCAGGCAATGAGAAAAAGACTAAGTCAAGAAGTCCATCAATAGGTGGCACTGTCAACACAGAACAGTTTGACTGTAAGACCCAAACAGCATCCACATACTTAAAACTATTACCAGGTTGGTGCTATTAACTAGGAGAATGCCTTCACCTAAATTATCAGCTGTCTCCATTATTGTATATTGCATAAGCACATTTTGAGAGGTTTTTTTTTTTCTAATATGAATCACAAGATAGTTTCTCTGTTGGAGCTGTGGTTATGTGGGTCTTTCAGGATTTTCTCTTATGACCCTTGAAAATATTTTAATGTCATTTTTATGATTATTAGAGTAATATTATTCAAAAGATAGAACATAGAAAAGTACAAACACAAAAGTAAAAATTATCTATAATCTTATCCAGAGACAACACCTTTTAATATTTTATGTATACCTGCCATTCATTTTGCCATATACGATGTGACATCCTATATAATAAAAGGCTAATATGCAAATTGTCCCCTCGACCAGGAGTTCAACCAGGAATTCGACCAGGGGGTGGGGCCAGCCGGCCCACCTCCCACGCCCCCTCCCCCCAGCTGGCCCAGCCCAATTGGCCCTGATGGGAGCGGGCGGGCTGGACCCCACCCGTGCAAGATTTCATGCACCGGGCCTCTAGTGTTATAAATAATAACACAGTGTATATATTTCCTTATATTCTGATTTTTCTCTCAACAATTGAACTTTCTCATGTCAGTAAATATTTTTTAATATATGACTTTTTAAAACTTCATATATTACATGAATTATTATTAATTTCACTATCCTATTATAGTGCATTTTGACTGTTACAAATTTTTCACTATTATAGTAGCACACTATAGAAAATAATACTTTCTTATGTAGCCCTACCCAGTTTGGTTCAATGGATAGAGCATTGTTCCCTAGACTGAAGAGTCCCGGGGTTCAATTCCAGTGAAGGGCACATCATACCTTGGTTGCAGGCTAGATTCCAGGCCTGATCTGGGCAAGTGTGGGAGGCAACCAATCGATGTGGCTCTCCCACATCAATGTTTCTCTCTCTTTGCCTCTCCTCGTCCCCTCCACTCTCTCTTAAAAAAAAAAAAAATCAATGGAAAAATATCCTAGGGTAAGGATTAACAACAACAAAAAAATACTTTCTTATGTATAAAATTCTATATCACTGTTTTAGGATTCAAAGTGGTAACTATGATATATAGTAATAAAATATGTGGTGCTTGACTTCTCCCCAACTCACAGATTCTATTGAGCAATAATCTAGGGCATTAAAAAAACCAAACAAACAAGAAAGGAAGGCATTTTTGTCAACTTTTCTTGAATCATTCTCTTGTTCCACATCTGGTGGGAAAGAAGAAAGTCCCACAAAGTCTCTGACATCAGAGAGGACAAGAACAAGTCAATTTTCCTGATAGAACCACTTTTGTTTTCCACTTAGAATAATAAACCATCAATTTAAACAGGAAAATCACAGATTTGTAATATATAAAAAATCTTTGTGTATCAGTGCTTAAATTCAGGTTTTCACAGTAAGTAGACTGCTTAGAAAATATCTGCAAACAAAAAAGATAATGTAACTAATATCATTTAATGAGAAAATAAATTTTCATTTAAAATTCTGCCATGATTTCTTATTGTTTGAATAAAGTAATAAATGTCATATACTCTAGCTCCTCCTTCTTATAGCCTCCTAATCAAATATTATTCAAGTTGCAATAGATAGGCCAACAGCTCCAGAAGCTTAAGAATCAATAACTATTTAAGCCAGTGGTAAGTCACATGGAAAAGTTCAGAACAAATCAACATCAGCTTTGTGCCTCTCTTGCACAAACAAAAAATTTATATCTCTTACCAATTTTCAAGAGTGTAAATTTGTGTACGTAAATTCAAAACTCAGGCCAAAATTTACTCATTTATTCCCAGTAATGGACTTGAGTCAAGATCAATTAACTTCCCTATCAGGTACATTCTTATAAAATTTCACAATGATGTAGATCTATGTTTAATCATTCAGAAAAATGAAATTATGTAACATATAGTATATATAGCAATGATGATGATAAATGCTATTCTGAACTCCTACTTGAGAGCTGCAGTTCAAAGGAAAATTGTAAAAATAATGTAGAAGTTGCCTAAAATGTTTAATTCCAATGAAAGTTCTTATAAAAGGAGACAAATACAATCTTTTGTTTCGTTATAAGTTCAAACAGGGTTCAAATAGCTCAGAAATTCTGTATACTTAAATTTCAAAAACTGAATCCCAGAACCACATTCTCTAAACATAAACTGAACAATTTGCCCAACAGTCCTTACTTATTACCTAATCTTACTGGTAGGGCTCCCAGAGACTACTTTTTACAGTAATCTCAAATATCCCTCAATAGGTTAGTGTAACCGGGGCTACGCTGTTTACAGGTGTCTCCGCCTCCTTCCACCGAGAGGAGAGCAGGGCAATCAGAAAATAGTGACTATAAACACCAAGCCACAGCTTGTAATCTTATAAAACTGCTTCTTGACATTTGGGCTACTATTTTCATTAACGTGTAACACATTTTCAAGAATAACATATTAACGGAGTGATACAATTTGTGCCCTCACGGGTCTCTAGATGGCTGGCACGCGTTTTCTCCCTAAATAAATACATGCCTGTTGACGGATGCCTGTCCTGCTGTTGCAAACAAGAAATAACTGTCCTGTAAAACAAAAACCCTTCTCTCGGGCTCCAGGCGTAACCATGCGTTTGTATGAAAAGCACACTGAGACAATAACAAAAATCTTCCAGCACATCTGTCATTTAAAAGCACGATAATGAAAAGCTGTCGCTGCGACCCAGTTTTAGGTCACAAGGTTTTTCATTTTTTTCTCCTCCCCCCCCCCCCCCCCCCCGAATGCGAGAAACTTCAAAAGGAATGGTGGCAACCAGGAATCGTTTCAACCCTCCCCCCCCCCCCTAAAAAAATAATAAAAGACTGCGGGGTGAGGTGGAAACTAGCGAACTTGGACGCAGATCCAGCTCACGCGGGTCGGAGTAGACTAAGCAGACCCCTGGGAAGGAAACCGGGCCTCTGGGGCCCCGCCAGGCTCCCGCAGCCGCCGGTTTACAATACCGAGCAGGTGGGATTCCGGGAAGCCACCTCCGTCTTACGTAACGGGGTTGTCAAAATCCCAGCTCCAGGACCTCCCCTCTCACCGCCCCCGTCCCCACCCCCACCGCCCAACAACAAGAGCCCCAGGCCAGCCGCGAACAGAAAATCCCAATGAAAACAGTGGAGCCCTCCACGCTGCCGAGGCAGAGGCGCGAGTGCTCCTCTCCGCACCGCCGCGCCATCCCGGAGCGGACCGAGCCGCGGAGGACGGCGGGCTCGGAGAAGCCCCCGGGCGGAGGTCGCGATCCTCCGCGCCACCTCTCCGAGCCCGGCTGGCCCCGCTCCCGCACCCTCGGCTGTCACCGCTCCGGGCTGTGACAGCTCCACATGCCGCCGCCGCTGCCCGCCTTGCCGCCCCCGCACTCACCTCACTGCTGGCTCCGGAGCGAGCAGCGGGTCGAGCTGGGAACGCGGTGCCCGGTCCCCTCACGAGCGGCCGCGGGACACGAGGGGTTGAATGCCGCGGTGCTGCGAGCCTGCTTAGCTCATCCCCAGCCCAGCGCTCCGCCCTGCGCAGCACCCCCGCCCGCCCAGGCCTGCCTCTGTCTCAGTCAGACGGGACTCCCCCTCCCCTTGCGGCCGCTGCTGCCTCCGCCTCTTTCTCTGACTCCAGCCGCCGCTAACTCCGCCGCTGCGACCAGCGCCATCTTGGCAGTGACGGAAGGGGTGGGGGAATGTCATCGCCGCCCGCAAGAGCCAATCGCGGGCCAGGTCCGGCCACAGGGGGCGGGGCCATAGCGCCTGAGACTGATTGCGTGAGAAAGTAGGCGGGGCTCAGCCGGTGACGCGCGGTGTTGTTGGGGGAAAAATGCTCCGTGTGGTTCCCCCTCTGGTCTGGAGATCCCCAGCCTGAGGCGGGCGTGGGCGAGACACACCTTCCCTTCTCTTTTCGCCTTCGGGAGGGCCAGGGGTCTGTCTGGGACCCGCGGACCTGTTAGCTCCCTTCTCCGCAGCAGCCCCGGGAGCCCTGACAGCGCTTAGCCAGAGCTCCGTGCATCCGAGCGGCCGCTCCTCCACCGAGGGTGCTTAGATTCCCCAGGAAACCCGCTAAGGGGTTAGCAACCACCTAGTAGGTTTCGGTCCCAAGATACTGAAGGTCAGATAAAATGGGAGCTTCAGTGGGGTTCTCTGAAAAGTGTGTAGATAAAACACCTATTGTTGGCTGAAGGGGTGTAGATTACATTGAATTAATGGGATATGGCCTACTTAAACCTGGCTATGGCTCCACCATAAGTAGCTTTTGGCAAGTTGCCTCTGAAAAATGAGCATAATAAAGGTTGGTTACCGCTACAGGGTTGCTCCGAGGGTTAAATTCTGTTAACACATGTGAAACGCTTGGCATAGTGCCTGAAAGTACTCAATAAATGTTAGATATTATTCCACGGACAACTGAAGGAAGAAAAAGGACTCTAAATGTCCCTCTGGTTTCAAGTGAGTTTTCCTAAATTGCACAGCATAGGCATTGATCTCTTTTACTAACCAAATTTATAGCTCTATTTCCTATCTCCATAGCTTCCATTATAGTATTCACTCATTCCGTCAACAAACATTCATTGAAACAAACGCTTTGAGGCGGCTAGAGAAACAGACAAGGTCTGCCTTCATGGAACTGACAGTGGGAAGAAAGAGGAACAACAAAACTTCATCACATTTGGAGGGGAAACATGTTACAAAGGTTATAAACAGAATTCTATCAACAGGATAGCTTTAAAAACAAAAAAAGGTGGTGAGGAAAAGACCATCTAAGGGATGAGAAGGAGCCAGTAATGTGAGAAATGAAGAGTGAATATTTAAGGCAGTGGGAATGGCTGGGCAAAGGGCCTGTGATAACGAGGAGCTTGGCTGTTGGAACTGAGTGGAAACCATGGTGCTGGGGAATGCATAGTGCAAAGAGGAACCTGGCATCACACTGGAGAGATGAGAGAGACCCATTCCCCTAGGGCCTAGGAAGACAGGAGAAACAAGATTGGGTTTTATTGTAATTGCAACTAAAAGCTATTGAAGGGTGGCCAGCTGGTGTGGCTCAGTGGTTGAGCGTTGACCTATGAACCAGGAGGTCACAGTTCCAGTGTGTGGCGTGCAGGAGGCAGCCAATCAATGATTCTGTCTCATCGTTGATGTTTCTATCTCTCTCTCTCCCTCTCCCTGCCTCTCTAAAAGCAATAAAAAATATATTTTTTAAAAAATAAAAACTATTGAAGAGTAGGGAACAACTCTGTTAGAGCAAGGGAGTTGGGAATAGTGATGCTTTAGATCTGACAAAGCAAACAACAACAATAGCCTCTTCAATACTAAGTTGGTCAAATTATATGCTCCAATCTTCAATTACCTTATTGTTAAAAAGAAATGTGTGAGACTGTGTGTACAGAACAATACTACTGTCACTGAAAATTGTTAAATAAAGTTGTTTCTAAGTGTTTTGTATGTTATGTTAATATTGGGTATATTGCCTAATCAATGCTATTTGAGAAGTACATTTTTTATTGATTACAAGTAATAACCCAAACCAGTCAGTCTTATTAAATTTTGCACAATGTGCTACAAGGGAAAATATTATGAACTGTTATAAATGTGTAGTTTCTTGTTGTACTTTCAACTGTATTTTTAAGTGCTTAGCTCTGCATTTTCTAATAAAATTTGCTATCAAGACATGAATTTTTAAAATGTCATTATTGTAAAATATACATAACAAAATATTTTTATTGTACAGTTAAGTAACATTAAGAACATTCACATTGTTGTGCAACCACTGTCCATTTCTAGAACTCTTTTCATTATCCCAAACGGAAACTCTGCTCAGTAACCAATAACTCCTATTCTACTTTCTAAACCATGTATTTTTAAAGGTATGTGGTGAGGTCTCCCTTTCCACCTCAAAATGGCAAATGGCCTTGGTGAGTAACAGAATTCTTTGCTCCCATTGAAGGGTTCAATGGACCATACCATATAAGTTTGAAACCACCACCAAGAAATAAGTTGTTAGCTTGGATGGCTAACACATCACACTAATGAGGAATACTAATATAGGACTGATGAATTGTTAGCACTTAAAAACTGTGTTCCATGGCAATAAAATGTGCTCTAGGGTCTTGTAAATGTATGCTCCAAAATGACCCAGACAACCTGTTCCTCCATTCATATACACCTACTCTCAATGAATATTTTTAATGCTATTAATTTTCATTAAAAAATAAGTAATTTCGTCTCTGGCTAAATTTAATTTTAAAAATCACTTTTGTGAATAATAAAATAGAAAATATAAAAAAGAAAGAATTTTTTGCCACATTTCAAATAACCAAGCATTCTATAAAGTTACGAATTTCAAAAGATCAAAATTTTGACCTGAAAACACTGAGTTGATAACTTTTTAAAATTTATTTCTTATTGTTGACACTCTTACACTCTTACAGATACCCCTTTTTATTCCCTTTTTGCCTTTTTAAAAAAAAAATACATCCTAGATGACACATTTTAACTCCACTAAACAAACTAAATTTATTTTTGTTGTTAAAATTTCCAGGGATTTTTTAATTTTTTAAAAAATGTTTATTGATTGAGGATTTCTAGAGAGAAAGGAAGTTGGTGGCGGGGCAGAGGGGGAAGGGATCCAACCTGAAACCTTGACATATTGGGACGATGCTCCAACCAACTGAGCGACCCAGCCAGGTCTCAAACTAAATTTCTTTTCCAGGCTGGACCCTTCCTCCTCTTGCCCATGTCATCCACAGTGTTTTTAAACCCAACCTGAAGACATGACTATAGCCAGTCAGATTGCAAAAGAGAGGTTACAGCATAAAAGGACACAAAGGAACTTTTGAGGATGATGGATATGTCCACTATCAAGATTGTAGTGATGGTTTCATTTGACCTATGTCAAATTTATCAAGTTACATACTTTAAACATGTGTAGTCATCTGTATGTCAATTTTCCTATATAGTAAAGAGCTAATATGCAAATGGTCATCACACTGTAACAGCTCAGACACTCAACACTGGGGAGAGAGGAATGGGGACCAGCCAAGCACAAATGAGCTCGTGAGAGAGGAATGGGGACTGGCCAGGCACAACTGAGCTTTTGAGAGAGGAATGGGGACCAGCCAGGGACAAATAAGCTTGCAAGAGAGGAATGGGGACCAACCAGGCGTGGCCCGGGCAAGGGACAAGCCGCCCACCCCACAGTCCTGGGTGCCTGCAGCTGCGACTGGGCAAAGCTGCCTGCCCACGGTCCCCTGCAGCTGTGGCCGGCCCAGGTGAAGCCAGCCCTGGTCCTGGGTGCCTGTGGCTGGCCAGAGGGAAGGAAGCCCAGGTCCCGGGTACCTGTGACCGGCCAGAGGAGGGAATCCTGGGTCCCAGGTGCGGGGCGAGGCAGAGGTGGTTAGGGGCGATCAGGCCAGCAAGGGAGCAGCTAGGGGAGATTAGCCACTAGGGGAACAGTTAGGGGCGATCAGGCAGAAGGCAGAGGTGGTTAGGGGCGATCAGGCAGGCAGGCAGAGGGATTATGGGCAATCAGGCAGGCAGGCAGGTTAGGAGCCAGCTGTCCTGGATTTCGAGAGGCAGTCGGACATCCCCCGAAGGGTCCTGGATTGGAGAGGGTGCAGGTTGGGCTGAGGGACCCGCCGCCCCATGAATGAATTTCATACACCGGGCCTCTTGTGTCTCTATAAAGCTGTAGAAATTGTAAAAGTCCAATTGAGAACCCCCATCCTTTCACTATTGGATGCAGACTTAGCTTTTTATTGGTTTTAATTGTTGGGATACCTAACAGGTCAATTCCTCTTTGAGAAGTAGTTTGTTGTATCAAAACATTTGACTAGCAACAAAAAACACTTATTTGTTTGTTAATCCTCATCCGAGGATATTTTTTCCATTGATTTTTTTTCTTTTTTAGAGAGAGAGAGAGTGGAAGGGGGAGAGAGAGAAAAAAAAAACCACACATTGATATGAAAAAGACACATCGATTGGCTGCCTTCTGCACTCACCCTGACTGGGCTGGGGATCAAACCTGCAACCCAGGTACACGCCCTTGACCAGAATCAAACCTGGGACCCTTTGGTGCCTGGGATGATGCTCTAACCACTGAGAACCTTGGCCAGGGCAAAATCACTCTCTTTTTTAATTGGCAAAAAGATTCAAACATTTTCATCTACATTACAGCATACCAATTAAAATATTATAAACATAGTTGCAAGCACAGTTTACAGAATGGTATTCTAAAAAGTTTCAAAAGTTGAAAAGGTTTTAATTGTATTTTTTCCTCAATCAAAGAAAACACTTTCTGAAAGAACATATTAAAAAGCAGTAGAAAACATGAAGCAGTACTTGACCTCATGCTCAGAAAGTGCCTTTAAGAATCTCAAAGCTCCTTAACAGTCATTTCATGAGTCCTCTAAACATCCCACGAATATGTCACTACAGTCACAGTTAAACAAACTTGAAACTCAAGTGAGATTTGGGCAACCGAGTCTAACAATGCAGATACAGGCCAGATAGAAAAATATGCCTTAGAAATTTGGGCCCCATGCCATTTCTGAAATTAGGTCATTTTTTGCACCTGGAACTCTGTATGGCTATTTCCTAGAAGTTATTTTTAAACACTGTGGTTTGAACAATGCAGGAAGAAAGACCTATGAAACCGGTAACAACATTGGAAGCTGTTGTACAGCCTAATCCTCTCCACCTGTTAAATCTATTCACCTTAATTGCTATGCCAGAAATTTCCCACATCCTATATAATAAAAGCATAGTATGCAAATTGTCCTCTCGACTGGGAGTTGTTCGGAAGTTTGACGGGGGGGCGGGGGGGGGGAGCGGCGGTGGGGAAGGGAGGAAAGCCACTAGGGACCCTACCTGTGCACGAATTTCGAGCACTGGGCCTCTAGTCTTTAAATAAAAACCTGGAGCCTTCCAAAAAGCGGTTCTTGATATCTATGCCATGGGCTTCCTTAAGGTTGAGAAAGCTTTCCCACCAGGCACTTATGGTCCTTCAGAAACACTTTGGATGTGTCCCAAAGCAGAACACACATTGACAAATTCTATTCATTGTGAAAGTGTTAGAATGGCATTCCAGTGTAGTCCATCCACAAACTGAAATTTATTAGCAATGCTGTCAAATGATCAATTTATTTCTTAACACAAATCTGATGAAATACTTTTGAAAGACAAATCATCTGAACAATTTGCAAAAATAATAGTAAGAAACGTCATGTTGAACTGATAAACTCTAAACCTGATACTTGAGAGGAGTGTCCAGGGACAGGAGAGCTGCAGCAGTGTGAGCCACTGCTGTCTCTACCCTCTTGGTGGCCAACTGAGGAGTCAGATAGTTGACTGAGCACTTTTTCACAAATTTAAAAATGATCGCCTCTCAACATCCTCCTCAAGTGAATGCTTTTACCTCTCTCAACAATTCCTTCTAAATTCAATTTTTAGTTTTTAAGCGACCTGCAAAAGAAAATTATTTTTATATAGTGTGTCTTTTTAAATGCCATTGTCCATAGTCAAGCATGCACCCTGTCCTATCATTTTTAAATGATGACACATCTTTATAACTCTTAATAAATCCACTTCAGTCAGTATTTATACACAAAGCACTATGTTGGGCACAGAAGGAAAACAAAGGTAAGCACCAGGCGTGTAACTCTAAAAAAAGATGGAACTATTAGAAGTTCTACAATAGATGGATGAACTTGTTCCTGGGGAGCCTTAGGGAGTTGAGTGATTAATTCTGGTTGTGGGGATTGAAGGTGACAAATAGATGAATATTGAACCAGTCCTGAGAGAACCTAGACTTTCTATGAAAGGTCAAGGCATCATTATTTGGGGTATGGGGGTGGTGGTACAAGGCAGTAACAGCCTTTTTTTTTTTTTTTTTTACTCTGAATCTTTATAACAGATGTTTTAGAATTGTTCTCAACAAGTGAAAGAGATACTTATATATTGTTTCAGCACTTCGGCTGTCTTTGTAATGGCCAAAGGTTCAAATAATTTGGAAGGATGGATATCTGTGCTGACTTGCAGGAAATATGAGTCAGCTTTTCTCATGTACTCAGCACAGCGCTGTTATTACAGCAAGGATATTTGGAAAACATTAAGCTGAACAAATCAGACACCGTAATTCTTTTCTTTTTATTGATTGGCCCAGACATGCATCCTGCAAGGGTAGACAACAGGAACACTCTTTTTATTGTCAAGGCTTAAGGAACCCTGCTGGCAAGGGGAAACACCTGCAATTGAAAAACACACACAAAAAAACCCCCCACAACTTCTGTTTTCTATATAATCCTTCAGGCTAGGAACAGACACATCTTTAGTCCATACCTCTCTTCTATGCTTCAGGATTGTATATTCAACTGTCTCCAGACATCTTAGTACCAAGTATTTCTGCAATTCAACATTTTTTTAAGGTAAACTCATTATGTTTACCCAAAACCTGTTTCTCCTATATTCTCTAATTTCTTGAATAGTACCCACAATGCACCAGTCACAAAAGTCAAAACCTGTGAGTAATCAACTCCCCTTTTGTCCCTCATTCTTTAACACTTAGCCATCAAACCAATTGATACCACCTGCTTAACATCAATTGTGTCCTTCCTTACCTCTCCATCTCCGTTTCCACTGAGCTAGTTCAAACACACATTTTATTTAACCTGAAATTTTGCTGCACTCAACTAATTGGATTCCCCATCTCCTGTCTCTCTCGCTTACATCTATCCTTCCCTTTGTTGCCAGGTTGATCTTTCTAAAGAAGAAATATGATCAGTTGTTCTAGATATAGTATGAGGCTGCTGCCTTCTTCTCTCTTTTCATTCTATTCTCAGTAGAAAAGTTCATCAGTGTCCGCTCTTGATATTACCTAAGAAGAGCAGGGCATCAGGGCCTATGCTTCATTCTCCCCTGCCCCTTTCCAATATGTTGGAGACAGCCTCTCATTCCGAACACGTTCAGACTCAAGATGCCAGGCTCTTAATTGAGAGAAAGATTTAAGCAACCCATAAGCACAGTGTTTCCCTTTCCCACACAGATGTGTACAAAGAGATGGATTGGTTAGTTATATGGAGCTAGTTACTTAAGGGCAAAGTTAATCCAGAAGGGGAAAAACTCTAACAATTTGCTTACTTGGGATTTGGAGAATAATAGACTGTTAGTAATAAAGATCTAAATTAAAAAAAAAAAAAAGATCTTCAAAGCCACTCCTAAGGGCTCTCTAGTGTCAGCATCACTTTACTATCTCTTAGAAACAGATATCCTTCCTCTACCTTCTCTGCTTATAGCCCTCCCTGCATGTTTTCATATTTTGTTGTAATTATTTTAACAGCATTTTTAAAATTTAATAAACATCACCCTATTGATTTAATAGAAGTTAGATTTCGTAATAGTCACTATGGAGTTTAAAATTCTGCTGAAAGGGAAGCAGAAGAAAGTTGATATGAGGCTTTTATGTGAATGTATTGGAACTGAAATGGAAGAAAGGCTTTTAGAGATGGCACAATAGGCAGTACTGGCAAACTCCTGCCTGCCTGTGCAGTGCTGTCTGGAAGGCAGTGGAGGGTACAGTGAAGAAAGGAGAGCCATGGAATCCTTGATGTTGGTTTGAAGAGAGTATATAACAATACAACTCATTTTAAACAAACTCTATGATAAAAGAGAATTCGTGAAGTTATGAAAAGAGACAAGAAACATTCTTCTATCACATTCTCCTGATGACCACATAGTGTATGGCTCTGTTTGCTACAAGGTCTGGAGCAAGAATTGAAATACTCAAGGTAATAAAAATGGTGGTTGGTTGCAAAGGAAAATCTCAACGGTGGAGTTCAGGTAACATGTAGGGAAATTGGATAAGGGTAGGGGTAAGTGGATGGCGTTATAGAGCCATTGAGGTGGGGCAGGCAATTAGGAATGGATTTAAAATGTACCAATCTGACCCATGTCATGATGGCTTTATGGGAATGACAATTTCATAAACTGAGTTTATGTTTCTCTGACCCAGAACAAAGGATTTTTGAGTAGGAAGGAAATTTAGCGATCATCTAGTGACCATTTTATTTTCCACAGGTGACCATTTGCCTACTTGTGATTTTTCCAAAGTCATATTCATCCAAAAGTGGAGGACAGTTAGGACTGGAATCCAGATCTCTAGATTTCCAGTTCTTTGATTTCTTGACTATATAAATACCTATGAGTGCTAACAACTGCAAAGTTCACAATGCTCACAATTCCAAAGTTCCCATGAAGTAAGCTCAATACACAAGGAAATCCATATTTTGGAGATGAAGAAACAGGGGATCATAAAGTTGGAGTGAAAAACAGTCAATAATCCTATATAATAAAAACCTAATATGCAAATTGTCCCCTCAGGTGGTCGGTCATTTGACCGGGAATTCAACCTGGAAACCGGGAGTTCGACCGCTCGCTATGACGTGTGCTGACCACCAGGGGTCGGCGCGGAACATGGTGGACATCAGCAAAGTGCTGCAACCTCTTGCCAGCTACCTGGAGGCGGGGGTGATGGGAACGAAGGTGCAGTGAGAATGCGGGGTGTCTGCCAAGCTCGCTCTTACTCCCCCTGCTATTCTCCCCCGGGACGCCAGGGCTCGTGCGCTGGGGAAGCCCCCATGCTCAGATACTGGGTGGCCATGAGGAACCTGCCCCACACCTGCGCAGCCTCCTTTGGGTGAGCTGGGCCACAGCTTCAGGGACCACAGGGGTCAGTCAGGCTCCCCATGGGTTCACACAGGAGCCAGCCTGCAAGGCCAGCTAGGAGAGAGTGTGCTGCCCACCCAGCTTCCATGTGGCACCACTGGGGGGCCCAGAGGTCCACGCTGTGCCCCAGCCCATGGCATCCAGTTGCACTCACCACATCTCCATGTGGGGATTCGGGCGCTATGACTCAGGCGGAGGCGGGTGCGTGGTGGCCCAGGGGCCCAGGTGCTGCCCAGGGCACAGAGGTCAGCTGGGACCTGCCCTTCCCTGTCAGATGCTTGCACTTTGATCTCCGGCCAGGCCTAGGGACTGCACCCGTGCAAGAATTTCATGCACTGGGCCTCTAGTGTTATAATAATTATGTGTGGTGCCAGGTGGATACTGAAAATATCAGGGGGAACATTTTGTAAAATATATGATTGTCTCACCACTATGCTATAAACCTGAAACTAAACTAGCCATCAAACCATATGCTAAGTGTCCATCTGGGTATGATGTCACATAGCAATGCCTGGCTTCCTCTCCCTAGTGACTAGCCTCCTGGAGTTTCTTCAGCCCAAGAACACAATTTGCTTTATAGCCAGGTAGAAACATTTTACACTGTAACCAAATGTCTGTGAAGCATTTTCCCATGCCTCATCTCATTTGATCCTCACAGAAGTCCTGGAGTAGGTAGATAGGAGACTTGGTGGAATTCTATTTTCTTTTCATTAGCTGGAAAATAGAGATTTAGAAAGCTTAGAAACTTGACCCGACTGAAAAGAAGTAAGAAGTGGTGGACCTTGAAAATGACTTCAGGTTTTCTCACTGTGCAGAATATAGTCAAACACTGCTGCAGTGAAATATTTTACCATTTGTTCTCTCTGCATGATCTACAATAATAATCTGCTTCATGTTGATATTTACTGCCGTGTTGCTGACAGTTACCTAAAAGAGAAGTTGGGGTGCTTCACTGGGCTGGAAAAAGTTTAGCTAAATCAGAAAGCAGGTCTAATTAAGCAAGTTTATTCTATATATATATAAAAGGCTAAGTTGACTTGCATATGTGTAATACATATAAAGGTCTTGCTGGCACCAATCGCACATGTGTGTTTCCATCTGTCATTGTTGATCGTGAATTTGGTTGACACTTCTATTATAGAGAAAGGGCGAATAGCGATATTAAAATATTTCTTCTAAGTAATTTCCTTTCAATGTGCACGAATTCATGCACTGGGCCACTAGTACAAAATAATACTGAGTGTAAACTGTAATTGAAAAAACAATTTTTTTAATTAAAAAAAAAGGTGGAATGAATTTACCAAATCACATGGGTGGACTAGACCAGAGTCCAGGCCTCTGGGCCAATTCCTGGGCCAATGGGCTTCTACCAACCATACTACCTCAGAGATTCAAAATAGGTGAAATCTTCAATGTCATGGGCCTACACACATTCCCTCATTCAAGCTACAGGTACTTTAGTTTGTACTGCTATCTGTTATGCATTGTGCTAGGTGCTATAGCAAAGATTACAAAACTGAAAGATTTATTTTGCCAGACTAGATTTCTATTTTGCAAGACTAAAAATTGAACGTTACCTAATTATCAGGGAAATGCACATGCCTTTTGGTGGTTGATAAGCTAGCAGGAAGTAAGTCTTGGTGCACTACAATATTCAGAATGTTTCACTTTCACCAAAGGTTGGGTTTCAGATTCTATGCTGTATTACCCAATAATACATCTATCAGATGGGCAAACATTAAAAAGTCTGGCATTACCAATGGTTATTGAGGATGTAGATAACTGGAATTCTCATGCTCTGCTGGTAGGAATATCAAATGGCCCAACCCTTTCAGAAAGCAGTTTGGCAGTATTTAGTAAAATTAAAAATGCATTTACCTTATGATACAGCAATTCTATTTCTGGCTATATACCGTAAAGCAGGGGTTTGTGTTTTTTTTTGAAACTGTGATTCATGATCCATTAGTGGATTGTGAAATCAATTTAAAGGTTATAACAAACATTTTTAACAAATGAAATAGAACAGAAAATATCAGAGTAAGGATTGTGTGCCACTTAGATTCTCCCTCTCCGGGACTGAAGTGTTAATTCACCCAGATGCTAGGAGAGTTGACTGCCAACAGCTTTTAGCTGGTTCCCTCTCCAGGAAGAGAGCTACTTGCCCAAGGTCACACTCTCTTCCTGGGTTGGCTGCATTCAGTAACTGATCAATGCAGGTGTGTAAAGGCCTGATCCCTTTGCCCCAATTTGAAATTACCCTGGATCACCACAGCCGATGCAGGATCACCTGAGGTCTTTGTAGTCATTTCAGTAGATCCCAAAACTCCCCTGCCCATTTCTGTTTCCTTCACTCCCCCACAGGTGCTGATCCTGGTACACTCCCCAATAAACATCCCCCACACAAAATTTCTGTCTCAGATCTGCTTCCTGGGCAATTTGGCCTGTGATGATATATGCATATATGCATGTACAGGATATGAAAGTAAAATTATTTCTCATCATGTATATTGGCCATAAAAGCTGGAAAACCCCTGTACCTAGAGAAACTCTTGCACATATGCACAAGTAGGGATTTGTATTTTCTCATATTTAATTACTGCAACACTTTTAAAAGAGAATGTCAACAGAACTTGATGAACTCCTGAAAGATTCCTGTATTGTTCTTATTACATAGAACTTAGTAGTAATAAAAATAGGGGAAGAAAAGAAAGAACTTACAGGAAATCAACCAAACAGTTGTAACTGGAATGTCTGTATTTCATGAGCCATTAAATTTTGACCAAATTTCTTGTATAAGAGGAAGTGACCTTGTTAACTGTGCTTTCACTACTTCCTGATGGTAAGATAAAGTTAAAAATGCCTTGCTTTTGTGTGTAGATTTTCTGCAATAATAATTCATTGAATAAAATGTAATTTAAAAATATTTTAAACATATAGAAAAGTGAGAAAAGAAACCCATGTACCCATACAGGGAGGGTCAAAAGTAGGTTTACAGTTGTGGGTATGTGAAACACAGTTTATTCTTGTATATTATTTATTAAGTATTGCATTATTTTCCATATGAACAACTGTAAAACTGGTTTTTGTCCCACCTTGTATGAGGCACTTAGAGTTCAAGAGAAACTGGCCAACTTACATTAGAAGGAGGAATTCAATAGAGGTTAGTGTTATTATTTAAAAGCATATGTAAAGGATAGACCTAAGGAAGAAACTAAAAAAAAGTAAGCAAAATAAAAGTGTGGCAAGTCATGAAACTATAAATTAGGGTAAGAAGTGGTTGCGGCTTTGGGAGAGTCTGATGGATTGTTGACTTGACCCTCTATTTTACTTACTTAGGTTGGGTTTTATCTTTCTACAGAACATGTGCTAAGAGATCTACAAAATTTAATGCAGAATCTTTATTAATATTTCAACTAATGCATATATTTAAGGAAAAGCAAACTTTTAGAATATTAGTAAATCCCATGTATAAAAGCAACCATTATGAAACAAATCTTCATACCTAGAGATGAGAACACGGCAAGTCTATTTATAAGGAAATACAATGATGTAAAATAACTCTAAATGATGATATGTAGGAATTTCCAAAACCACAGGGAAGTTGAAACAAGAAAATTTGGAGGTTAGAGTCTATTTGAAATAGCTGCAGATGAAAATTTGAGGAAGAATCGCTTATGGCCACCTCGGTCCTCAGAACTAAGAAATTCAAGGATTGTGAGTAACTGGACCAGAAGCTGATTTGGAATTTCATCTAGATCAGCAATTTTCAACTGGTGTGCCAGAGCAGGCATACTGGTGTGATGCAAGATTTTTTAAAACATGCAATACCTGACTATTTAGTCAGGGATACTGACCTCTTTTCCCTTAGAATATCAAATAAAAAAAAAAATGACAACAACAAAAGCAACAATAGTCATCCAGTGTGAATGAAGGAAAATTAAACTCTACTTTTTGTCAGATTGGCAAAAAATATTTTTTGGGGTGTGCTGCAGAATTTTAGTAATTAGTTTATGTGTGCCATGAGATTTTTTAAAAAGGTGAAAATTGCTGAGCTAGACTGAAAACATCTACACTAACTAGAGTAAAATATCTTCTCATATAATTTGCTCTTGTCACTGCTTTGAATTGTAAGAAGACTTATGACTTGAATGAGTACACTGTCTATGAACGAGGTTTCATAGACAGTGTACTTAACAAGATGTTAAGCACCTGCAGAGTGAGATCTGTCACTTTCTGGAACTGGAACAGGAGAGATGTCGGTGACATATGTTTTGTTTGTGAAAAGATGGGGCCTTTGGACCCTGATTATTAGTGTATAGTTCCAGGGAAACTTCAGATCCAGGGCCTAAGAAACCTCACTCAATATTTTTCTTTTTGGTCTAGTTAAATTCCTTAGAATGGAAAGTTATGATGCTAATATTTTCAAGAACTGTGTAGATGCCTCTGAGAATCTTTTGTAAGGTCCTTTTTAAAAAAAAAAATCCATAACTTTACAGGAACCAAGAAAGGGAATTTTTGTATAGGATAAGACTAGAGTAGAAGTCCCAGACATGAAGATATTAGCAAATCCTAGCCCAGATTTGGGAATACTAGGGGGAAAACCCTGTCCTTTAATTTTCAATTAACTATCTTCCTTCCACTCCAAGTACAACCCCAACTACATCTTAATCATTTCCTCTTTTTGAGTATTTTATGATCATGGCTATAATTGTTTGAAGGACTTCTTAGCTCTTTCATCACATTGCCTATCATTTATTTTGTGAATATATGTTGTCCCAGTTCTTAATTACATAGCTTATAACAACCTGTGTATTTGGATAGAATGATTGTTAATTATTATCATCATCAAAAACATTCAAGTGTCTATATATATCCACATAAGCAATCATTTACAAAAGAAATTCCACAGGCATAAGCCCTTTCTTCCATCAGCCAAAAATAACCTTAACACAAGGTAATTATTTTAGATGATACATTTTTGGTCCCCCATTTTTATCCCTCAACCCCATCTCAAATTCTGAAACCTCAAGAGAGGAATTGCATAGGATTACATACCTTTTCAGTACTTGATAAGTGATGATCAACTGTTATTGCATTGGTCTTCATAATTCTCATAAAGATGACAATCATTTATTTAGATGGTTTAATTGTCCTTAATCCAGTTTTGTCCTAAACTTTAGAGTCTCTGCAGTATCACCTTAAATATTAGTAAAAACAGGGCTCATTCAGGGTAGAAGTTCAGAGAACTTAGAATTTTTTGTTTTAAAAATCAGTTACCTACTATAATACCTTCAGGTGAACAAGTGAAAAGTTATGTAGAGTACTCTTTTCTTTTTCTTTTTCTTTTTTTCCTGTCCTCTCCGGTTTACAACAGACAGAGCTATGTCAAAACCACACAGCAAAGTTTTGCAACAGAATGGCCTTGAAATAGAATACTGCCCAGTTGAAAACTTGAGCAATCAAAATGGAATAAGTGAAACCCTGTCTGCTGGACTTTACATGTTGCTTCTTATAAGGAAAGCTATCACCTTTTTAGGAGAATATTATTCTTTAAGTGACCCTGTACCTGTCTATATCAAAGCATTCATAATTGCTATAAAATTCAGTATAGAACTATGACTAAGACATAACCCTGTTATCTACAAGTGCTGCTTTAGTCACTAAAATGCTGAAAATAAATGCTACTACTTGGTAGCTACTCTAGTGTTTCTCATTTCTCTTAAAAATGATAAAATCACTGAGGGCATAAATTTTTAAGAATTTACTATAAATGTCTATATACTTGAGCTGCAATCGCAAATGAATTAAACAGCTGCACTAATTCTCTAAAACCAAAGCCTGTTTCTCAAAAATGTATTAATCTTTTTTCTTTTTGCAAGAGGCCTCATTACTCTGGCCACAGATGACTTGCTTGGGTTTCAAAGTTTTCTTTTTTCAATTTTATTTCTGATAAGAAATTGAAGTGACAAATAGCAACATGTGGGCCACTCTGATAGAGTGAAAATTCTCCTTAGTCTGCACATGGCTTGTGATAAAGGTGCAATATGTTGTCATTAGAACTGCTAATCGAACCATCTCAAAACATTTAGTAAACATGGTGTGTCTACTCAAAGCCAGCCTAACAAGAGTAACTTTTTCTCATCTTTCTCCATTCCTACACACGTAAGATCATTTTTAATGTGGAAGCTTGAAGAAAGGTTTAAAAAAATTTTTTTTTCAGTTTTTGTGGGTAAATTGTCAGGGTTCTTATAAATGTCACAAGCCAGTGGCCAGCAGTTCAGTAATATGGCTTCCTAACCACAAAGAGCTATGTTCAGCCATTCGGTGGTCTCATGATCTATTTAGCAGCTTTATTGTGTTGCTTGGAGCATTGTTTTATGAAAATTAGGTGGCACAAAAGCCTAAGAAAAGCATGATTCTAGGACAATATAAGATGCCAATTTCCTTTGGTCTTTTTTTTTTTTTTTTCTATAGAAGTTTCTTGGTTTCCTGGCTGATTCAGATAACTTATTTAGGTGGCCTTGGGATTGGTTGAATTATTCTATACATTAAGATTTTTTAAAGTAGTTTATTGGAAACTCATCATTGAATAAGCTGTTCTCAACACTTAAATCCTTCCTCATATAGCACTTGGACCTGTGAGGAGTTACATGAAATTGCCTTCTCTTAATCTGTTTTGTTTCATAGTTAATAAGTGAAAAGTCATTGTAACAGAATGAAAAAGATGGCCTAATTTTGACCTGAAAAATGTAGAATAGCTTGCATTTGTGGCTGTGTATACATGGATGGTACAACAAAAAGTGGATTTTGGTATGCACTCAATTCTAGTAATTTTGAGAAATGGGGAAAACTAGTCTGGACTTTGTGGACAAAATTATTTGGTTTGGGTTAGACCATTGCTCAAAAAATGTGGCAATGTGTTCCATGTTGCTGATGATTCTATTCCTGTCAGAAAAAGAAAGCAAGGGAAGTAGCTATTACAGTCTTCAGCAACAGTAGATAAGCATATCCCTCTTGCATGCATAACAAAGCAAATGTAATCATTCAATTTTCAGGGAAGAATAATCCATCACACACTATGATTTCCACATTGTTTTTCATGGATTGAGAAAAAAATTTTATTTGCAATTTTATTTTAATTTTAAAGTCCATTAATATAAAGAAGCTGGAATTCAACTCTTGCAGAAGTTAACTATGATTCTTTAGCTAAACGTTTCGTGGCTTAGCCTTAGATTAATGGTTCAGATTATTCTCAGGCTGCTGGCTTGGTTCAGAAACCCAAGTACCCTGTACAACTCTGAATTAGAAGTCTAAAAAAAACCCAAACAACCCCAAACCTATTTTTCTTAATTATACTGTATTTTATAAGATTACGCCTTCTAAAGTTAGCTCTCTGATGGCAAAACAGCTGGATGAAAAGTGAAAAACTCAGGGACTCATTTTACTGCTTCAGATGATTTTTTAAAAAAAGAGAATACAAAGTAGAAAACATCTTTTCAAAATAAGAAACTATAGAAAGTTGCCATGTAGATGTTTTAAAAATTAGAACTTCCAGAAATGAAAAACACAGTAACTGAAATCAATACAATGGGCTAAAAGAGTCTTTGATTCTTAGTCTCCATATGTTTTGCAGTTGTATAAGATACACAAAACTACGGTATATTAAAGTATATTTAACTCTGATGTGTATTGGTTTTAATTTCCCGCTAGATGTTAGCAATCTAAAAATAGAAAAACTGTTCACTTTTTAATGAGGTTTGGTACATAATCTCATAGGAGTTTTCAGAATGAGAACTGAACTTTTTCTTGAGCAAACTCTGCTCTAGGCCAACAGAGATTGTCAGACCCTATGTTTTTTACCCAGTCTGACAATCTTGTTGTTGTTTTTTAGTTATTTAACGTACAGTTAAATAAGTTTGGCAAATGTGTAGAGTGGTAAAACTACCACTACAATCAAGATATGGGACACAAACCCCCAAATTCCCTTGTGCTACCCCTTTGTGATCAAACCATCACCCCACTTTTAACTCTAAACAACCACCAATTTGCTCTATATTCCTATAGTTCTGCCTTTTCTAGAGTGTTATGTAAATGTAATCATGCACTATGTAGTCTTTTGAGCCTGGCTTCTTTCACTAAGCAAAATTGGAATTCATCCATTGTTTGTATGTATCAAGAGTTTATTCCTTTTTTATTGCTGAGTAGTATTCCATTTTATGGATGTACTATAGTTTATCCATTTCTTCAGTCAATGGACATATGGGCTGTTTCCAACTTCTGGTTATCCTATCTAATAAAAGAGTAATATGCAAATTGACCATCACCCCAACACATAAGATGGCCGTTCCCATGTGGTCAAAGATGGCTGCCCCCATGTGGACACAAGATGGCCAGTAAGGGAGGGCAGTTGTGGGCGATCAGGCCAGCAGGGGAGGGCAGTTGGGGGCAACCAGAGCTGCAGGGGAGGGCAGTTGAGGGGGACCGGGCCTGCAGGGGAGGGCAGTTGAGGGGGACCAGGCCTGCAGGGGAGGGCAGTTGGGGGGACCAGGCCTGCAGGGGAGGGCAGTTGGGGAGGACCAGGCCTGCAGAGGATGGCAGTTGGGGGGGACCAGCCTGCAGAGGAGGGCAGTTGGGGAGGACCAGGCCTGCAGAGGATGGCAGTTGGGGGAGGACCAGGCCTGCAGAGGAGGGCAGTTGGGGAGGACCAGGCCTGCAGAGGATGGCAGTTGGGGGGGACCAGGCCTGCAGAGGAGGGCAGTTGGGGAGGACCAGGCCTGCAGGGGAGGGCAGTTGGGGAGGACCAGGCCTGCAGAGGATGGCAGTTGGGGGGGACCAGGCCTGCAGAGGAGGGCAGTTGGGGAGGACCAGGCCTGCAGGGGAGGGCAGTTGGGGAGGACCAGGCCTACAGAGGAGGGCAGTTGGGGGGACCAGGCCTGCAGGGGAGGGCAGTTGGGGGGACCAGGCCTGCAGGGGAGGGCAGTTGGGGGGACCAGGCCTGCAGGGGAGGGCAGCTGGAGAGGACCAGGCCTGCAGGGGAGGGTATTTGGGGAGGCACCAGGCATGCAGGAGAGAGCAGTTGGGGGGAACCAGGCTGGCAGGAGAGGGCAGTTGAGGGGGGGACTGGGCCAGCAGGGGAAGACATTTGGGGGTGACCGGGCCAGCAGGGGAGGGCAGTTGGGGGGGACCAGGCCTGCAGGGGAGGGCAGTTGGGGGGGACCAGGCCATCAGGGGAAGGCAGTTAGGGGTGACCAGGCCGTCAGGGGAGGGCAGTTAGGGGCAATCGGGCCGGCAGGGGAGCGGTTAGGCATCGATCAGGCTGGCAGGGGAGTGGTTCGTGGGTGGTCAGGCTGGCAGGCAGAAGTAGTTAGGGGCAATCAGGCAGGCAGGCAGGTGAGCAGTTGGGAGTCAGCAGTCCTGGATTGTGATAGAGATGTCTGACTGCCCGTTTAGGCCTGATCTCACCAGGATCGGGCCTAAATGGGCAGTCGAACATCCCTTGAGGGGTCCCAGATTGGAGAGGGTGCAGGCTGGGCTGAGGGACACCCCCTCCCGCCGTGCACGAATTTCGTGCACCAGGCCTCTAGTTACAAATAAAGCTACTCTAAACATGTGTTCAGGTTTTTGAGTGAATATATTTTAACTTCACTCTGATAAATACCTAGGAGTGAGATTGTTGTGTCTGTAGTAATTCTGTTTAACTTTATATATATAAAAAAAAAAGCCAAACACAACAGCTGCCAAACTCTTTTCTAGAGCAGCTGTATCAATTGTGCATTGGCTACCAGCAATGTATGAGAAGGTATGAGAGAATTCAGTTGCTCGATGTTCTTACCAGTTCTTGGTATTTCAGATTGTTTTAGTTTAGTCATTCTAACAGGTATGTTGTAGTATCTCATTATAGTTTTAATTTCTATTTCCCTAATGACTGATGGTGTGGAACAACTCTTCATTGCTTATTTGCCATTTATGTCTCGTCTTTGGTGAAGTATACTATATACTCAAATCTTTTTGCCCATTGTGTTTTGATTTCAGTTTCTGTGCTTTCCATTTTCAAAAGTTCTAATTTTTTAATCTACTAGGCTATTTTCTATAGTTTCTTGTTTTGAATAGGTGTTTTTCACTTTGTATTTTTAAAAAACAAAATATAGTTATTTCATCTTCTGTGTCTGATAATTCAAATATCTGAAGTTTTTGTGAGAATTGTCTTTTTTTTTTCTTTTGGATATTGTTCCTGCTGGTTCTCACCCATAGTAACTTATTCTTTGGGTGCTTAGTGTTTATTACTGTGAGCCACTCATTTTCCTTGGAAAATAATTTGTGGATTTTTTGGGTACATTCCTCTAGAGAAGGTTTGCATTTGTTTCTTCTATACACTTGGGATCTATTTAATTTATTGTAATGTCTGGAGGCTTTTTTAAAAAACCTGTTGGCTGTAGATGAAGGTTACATTTTTTTCAGGGACAGAATCTTTTAACCCTTGGTTCTGCTTAGCACCATGGGAATTTTCCTTGTAGTTGTCTGAGGATGAATGGGTATGTAGGTTTTTGTGGGGGTTTTTTGTGTATGTGTTTTAAAAATATATGTTTTATTGATTTTTAGAGAGAGAGGAAAGGAGACGGGGAGAGAGAAAGAAACATCGTTGGCTGCCTCCTGCATGCCCCCTATAGGGGATTGAGCCTGCTATTCTGGCATGTGCCTTGACTGGGAATCGAACCAGTGACCTCTCAGTGCATGGGACAATGCTCAACCAACTGAGCCACACTGGCCAGGACTCTAAGTTTTTTATATCTACCTAACTTTATTGGGAAGAATGTCTCCTATTGGTTTCTTCAAGCCTTAGGCTTTTGCTTCTGTTTCCCCCTTAATGAAGCCAAAGTTGAAGTTCAGCAGCTTGAACAAAGTGACTTCAAGGCCATAGGATTGAGAGGCATCATTTAGGTGAACAGCTGTGAATGGTGCCTCCTGTTGTGATACATCTGGACAGTGTTGTCTATTTACCTGTCTGGGTTCCTATTCTCTTTGAGCTGATAATTCCTTGCATTCTAGTTCATGCTTCAGTGATTTTTAAATGTTTAGGAATTTTTAAAAATTTAGCCTTGTTAAAAAATTGTGTTCAGTGGGAAGGGCAGTCTAAATGTCTAGCCTGCCATATGCCTGGAAATAGAACTCTCAAAACTCAACTTTATATACCCAGCAATTTCTAAAGTATCTGATAGCCTCATTTATTCAAATAATAATTTCCTTTTTTTTTTCTAACACAAATCTTTATTAGGAATAGTTCAGTGGAATGATAAAGAATCTATAGTCCCTGTACTTAATTATCCCCTCATGAATTTTACTAGCGCATACATTAGATTTACACTGAAATACTTAAGTCGCTTAAAGGTTTAATCGTGACCACAATTTTCTTAATGTTTCTCAGAAAATGAGTACATTAAGCCAGAATCATGCATGTCAGTTGCATCCCCATAGTTACGTTAAACATAACAAGGGAAATGTCTTTTGGTGGTTGATAAGCTAAAAGGAAGTGAGCCTTGTTGTACTACAGTATTAGGAATGTTTTTGAACTTTCGCCTAAGAATGGAAGGTTTCAGATTCTCCTGTGTTACCCCTTGCTCAAGCATAAATAAAAGTAGTTATGGAAAAACCATGTGTAATCAATGCTAAGACTAAGTATACTGATGTCGTGTAGAAAAACATCATACAGAGGATCCTTTGGTGTGTTTATTTAATTCTCTCTGTTATGTATAGTATTTGCTCTGAAATATAACTCAGTAAAGCTCTAGCAATTAAAGGGAAAGGAAATCAGTTTTAGTCCAATATTATATTAGCCCTAGTCCCCAAATGGGAAAAAGAAATTTTTTTATAACACATACCAAATCGTCCAGGGAGACCACAGAATCCATTTGTGCCTGCATGTAGGAGTTATTCAATAAGTGTTGAGTCAATTAATTAGTGGACAATATATAATGGGCTGTTGTAAGGAAAGCATGCAGTGGTTAAAATCTTACTTTGCTCAAATTATGGGAAAAACATTAAAAAAAAGAAGATGCCTGGGATTCAGTCCCCATTCTAGCTCCCCCTCCCCCACCTTCAATAGTGCTATAGCCTTGGGTAATCCACAAGCATCTTGGGCTCCAATTTCTTCATCACTTACCCTACTCTTGGGTCAAACTGCCCGGCCGCTCCCTGTCGTGCTACATGATTTCCCAATTCAATGTCCTTCTCCTTACAGTTCTCTATCTAAAATGCCTTCCCCCCACCTCACTGCATAACTAAACTTACCTAGCCATGGCATCCTATTTCTTAGTAATCCTCCTAATGCAAATACTCACCTACCAAGCCTTTTTAACACCACTCCAGCTAGAAGTTACATTTCCCTCAGCTCTCACAGAACATTTTCCTCTTTTATCTCAATGGTGTAATTTGATACTTTATAGCTTACGAGCTTTCATGTAGATATCTGTACTAGGCTGGAAGTTCATGAGGATAGGAATCATACAGAATGAACTGTCTTCTTCTTCTGCTTGCTATATTTTTGTAGTCCCCTCTCTCCCATATAATACCTAGAAAAATACATTACCAATTATGTGTTTAGGAAATATCTGCTAAATCTAAAAACAAAGGATAATAATGTTTTTCTTCTGATGAGAGAGATGTGTGTCAGATGGTAGCTTGAAGTCATTTCCAGCTTTTAAACCAATGATTGTAGAACACTGATGGTGAATGCTAAATATAAATAAGTAAAAAAGAAATTGTATAAGCTACCTATCCATTAATGGAAGAAGAAAAGAAGAATATTTGGATGGATTGGAGCCCATTTAAAAGCAAAGATGAAGAGGGAAATTGATGATGCAAGAGCAGAAAGCGACAGAAGCATTATAGATCATTCTATTCTAGTCATTTTTAAAAAGTCCTTTTTTCCACTGCATTTTTTTAGACTACATGTACCTGTGTACAGTTGGTATGTGAGCCAGAAAGTGAATTGCATTTTATTTTTTTAATGTTTTTATTGATTTTTAGAGAGAGAGGAAGAGAGAGAGAGAGAGAGAGAGAGAGAGAGAGAGAGAGAGAGAAACATCGATGAGAAAGGAACATCATTGATCAGCCGCCTCCTACACAACCCACACTGGGGCTTGGGGATCAAGCCTGCAACCCAGGCATGTGCCCTGACCAGAAATCAAACCTGTGACCTCTTGGTTCCTGGGTTGATACTCAACTGCTGATCCACACTGGCCAGGCTGAATTGTGTTTTATTATTATTATTTTATTATTATTATTATTATTATTATTTAGAGATATTAGAAGGGAGGGAGAGAGACAGAGAGAGAGAAATTTTGATGTGAGAGAGACACATCGATTGGTTGCCTCCCACACCCGCCCTGACCAGGGCCAGGGATCGAGACTGCAACTGAAGTATGTGCCCTTGGCTGGAATTGAACCTGGGACCCTTTAGTCCACAGGCTGATGCTCTATCCACTGAGCCAAAGCAGCTAGGGCTGAATTGTGTTTTAGAATGCAGTTAAACATCTCACAGACATAATGTTGAATTAAAAAAAGCAGACAGCCCTGGCCAGTGGTTCAGTTGGTTGAAGGATCATCCTGTACACCAAAAGGTTGTGAGTTCAACTCCTGGTCAGGACACATACCTAACTAGGTTGCGGGTTTGATCCCTGGTCAGCAACCAATCAATGTTCTCTCACATTGATCTTTCTCTCTCTCCCTTCCTCTAGAGGAAGAAGAAGAAGAAGAAGAAGAAGAAGAAGAAGAAGAAGAAGAAGGAGAAGAAGAGGAGGAGGAGGAGGAGACAGTTCATTCTGTATGATTCCATTAATATGAAGTTCAAAATCGGAATTTTTTGAACTTTGAAACTAATTTCTGGTGATAGAAGTTAAAATAGTGGTTACCCTTAGAGTGTGGTTTGGGGCGCAAGGGGTGTTCTGAGGTGCTGGTAATTCTCTGTACTTGATCTGGGCAGTGGTTATATGGTGTATGCACATGTAAAAATGTTTTTAGTTGTATACTTAAGATTTGTGCACTTTACTATATGTAAATTATACCCCAATTTTAAAAATGCAGCTAACAAATTGGGTCGCTCCATGTTATAACTGATGAGCAGGTAAAAGATAGATCCAAGTTATACAGTGTGTTTCATGGAAAAATGCAGCACACTTTAAAATCCCACAGTTTTATCTTCAAACCTGTTGCCAGATGGCTCTCATAAATAATGCATCAAAATGTGGTTAGAACTAGAAGAATTTGTGATGTGTGATAAAATGAAAACAACCAATGATCATATGGTTTACTCATTTTGACTTTCACTGTGACTTTCTGAGTCAGGATCACCAATAAAGTGTCATGCATTAAGAATGGAATAAGTACTGTATGAGGAGACTTGCTAGCTGTGAAACCTTGAATAAGTCACAGGCTTTCTGGGCATCAGATACTTCCTGTTAAGTGGAAAACATATTTTATCTGTTCAAAGAGAGAGAACAGGAGCAAATGATCTCTTAAGACTCCTTTCAGTTCTTAAAAACTTTGGCTTACGGAAGTTGGAACAACAAGGAACAACTCTGGTTAAAGCTTTTACACTATTGGAATTAAGGAAAATCTGTAATAATAGGCAACAAAAAACGTAGGTGGGATTTGGATCATGCCAAGTGGTAAGAAATCCAGGCAGAAAACATCTTTACAGATACAGCCAGTTACCTGAAACCATTTACTGTTGGTCCCTGGGGGTTTCTCTAGCCTTCAACAAGGGGTCTACCTAATAGTACAAGAAGAAGAAGAAGAAGAAGAAGAAGAAGAAGAAGAAGAAGAAGAAGAAGAAGAAGAAGAAGAAGAAGAAGAGGAAGAGGAGGAGGAAGGAGAAGAAGGAGAAGAAGGAGGAGGAGGAGGAGGAGGAAAGAGAAGGAGAAGGAGAAGGAGAAGGAGAAGGAGAAGGAGAAGGAGAAGGAGAAGGAGAAGGAGAAGGAGAAGGAGAGGAGGAGGAGGAGAGGAGAAGGAGAAGGAGAAGGAGAAGGAGAAGAGAAGGAGAAGGAGAAGGAGAAGGAGAAGGAGAAGGAGAAGGAGAAGGAGAAGGAGAAGGAGAAGGAGAAGGAGAAGGAGAAAAGGAAGGAAGGAAGGAAGGAAGGAAGGAAGGAAGGAAGGAAGGAAGGAAGGAAGGAAGGAAGGAAAGAAAGAAAGGAAGAAAGAAAAAAAGAAAGAATGAAAGAAAGAAAGAAAGAAAGAAAGAAAGAAAGAAAGAAGCAAACATTTTTAGAGTTCAATCAAAGCAAGTATTATATAGTACGTTTTTTCCTTTTTGGGTTTATATTTGCAGATTATAAACCCATTGCAGAAAATGGTATTTCATAAAATGTATGAGCAGAGAAGGAGCACCAGTCTAAGTTTAGCTAAAATAAAATCTTACAACTAGGAGGAACTGTAGGTATCACCTCTTCTTTCAATATTAGTAAGTGTGAGCATCTTATCTATTTTTCTAAAGAGGCAACTGAGGCCCAGTGAGGCCAAATGACTTGCCTAGGGTCACAGAGCCAGGAGGAACACAGAGTAGACAAAAAGCCACTTCTCAGTCTTCCAGCCTATTATGTCTTCCACTGCACTAGGCTGCCCCCTGTGGTTCCTTTTGGATGACTTGAACTCCAAGTAAGAGACAGGGAGGACGAGGATTTCCAGTGTCCTTCGTTTTATTTTTATTTACTTAATTCTAGAGTCAAGAAACTGTCTTTTAAAAAAATATATGGATTTTTATTGATTTCAGAGAGGAAGGAAGCGGGAGAGAGAGATAGAAACATTAACAATGAGAGAGAATCATTGATTGGCTGCCTCCTGCATGCCCCTCACTGAGCCACACCAGCTGGGCCAGTGTCTCATTTTAAAAGCAGTTGAGAAAGTGGAAAGCTAATAGAACTGGGAGTCAGAAGACCTCTGCCCTTCCACTTATAACTGGCTATGTGACTCTGGGAAACTATTAAACTTCTCTGAGCCTCAGTTTTCTCATCTGAAATAGCACCTCAGGGTCACTGAGGCAGATATCAGTTTAAATAACCTATGGAAAAGTGCTGTAAAAATTGTAAACCAAAATGTGATTATTAAAATGGAGACTTTCTTATCTAGTTGGGAAATTAAGGAATCAGTAATTACAAAACAATACCTGATAAAAATGCTCTGGGTGAATACATGTTAACAGCAGGGCTGCTATTAGCATGTATAAAAATCAGCAATCCTATTACAGAAATGTCTTTTATTTATCATAACAGTCTAGTGTAGTCACTTTTAATAAGTCTCCAAGGAACCTTTCCTAACACGTAGATATTGATTGTAAAAACAACCTTTATATGAGGACATGTCTCTAATCTCTTCCATACTTTGCATTTTCAATCTTTCAAAAATTTGAAACCAATATGGCAAATATGGTGTCCTATTGTTATTTTAATTTGCATTTTCCTGATTATTAGTGAGGCTTGGCATCTTCTCATCTTTTTATTGGAAATGTAAATTGATGAAGCTTTATGGAAGGCCTCTAGGCAGTACCAAGTAAAAATTTAAGTGCACCTCCTCTTCAAACCACAAATTCATGTTTCAATAGCTCCCTTAGAGAAATAATGCTCATATACATGTACGTAGAAGCATGTACAAGGTTTTTCACTGTAGCATTGTCTGATAGCAGATAACTAAAAATAACCTAAATAACCATCAACATGAGGAGTGGTCAGATAAATTGTGAAATATCCAAACTATGGAAAACTATGTAACCACTGAAAAAGAATAAAGTGGAACTTCAACACGAGGGGAAAAAAGCAAGTTGCAGAATAATATGTACAATATAACATCAGTTACTTACTAAAAACTATATATTTCTATATGCATATCTATGCATGTAAATAATAAGCAAATGTCTTGAGAGTTACAGACAAATTGAAAATAGGTTACCTAAGAGGAGGAGACCAAGTGTGAGCAGGGAAACTTTTGTATTCTTTAAACTGTTTGAATCCTTAACACAAGAATGTATTTGTGTATTACTTGCCTAATTGATAAAATAAAGTATAGTTTAATAATTATACTGAACACTATACTATAACATTTAAAAGAGAGAACATTATTATTTCATCATTTGGTTTATTAAAACTTCTTGGCTTTTCCAGAGTTTCAAGATAAGGATGAGGCCAACTAAAGCCAAATTAATATGATACCTGCCATTCAAGTGAAGAGTATAAAGGGTTGTCAAAAATAAAAATCATCTAATATCTAGATATTTGATGTAATGTAGAAATGGACTGACATTTTTCCACCACAGATAACAAAGAGACACAGATTGAAGTTTACCCTTCATGTCACTTAAACTTTTAATTTACTTAAACAACTGTGTGTCCTTATTAATATTTTAAATTGAGCAGAATCTATTTCAATGAAAAATAAGCTCTCCCTTTTGGCATTGATTTTTTCCCCTCTGACCACAAAAGTATCCTATGCTTAATTTAATATTAAAGAAAAAGGAAAAACATTGGAAGTTATGAAGAAAAATGTAGTTCTATCATAAAAAATAAATATTTTAACTTTGTAGGTGTTTTCCCCTTTGCATATAGGTGTTCATGTAATTGAGTTAATACTATCCATACACATTTGTGTCCTTTCTTTCTTTTTAAATATATTTTTTATTGATTTCAGAGAGTAAGGGAGAGGGAGATAGAAACACCAACAATGAGCCGAAACCGGTTTGGCTCAGTGGATAGAGCGTCAGCCTGCGGACTGAAAGGTCCCAGGTTTGATTCCGGTCAAGGGCATGTACCTTGGTTGCGGGCACATCCCCAATGGGGGGTGTGCAGGAGGCATCTGATCGATGTTTCTAACTCTCTATCCCTCTCCCTTCCTCTCTGTAAAAAATCAATAAAATTTTAAAAAAAGAAACATCAACGATGAAAGAAAATTATTGATTGATTGATTGATTGGCTGCCTCCTGTACATCCCCCATTGGGGATCAAGCCTGTAATCTGGGCATGTGCCCTGACCAGGAATCGAACCATGGCCTTCTGATTCATAGGTTGACACTCAACCATTGAGCCACAGCAGCCAGGCCTTTTTTTCTTTCAATTTATTGATGAGAGAGAGAGAGAAAGAGAGACCTGCTCGTCCATTTATTTATCTATTGATTTGTTGTTTCTTGTATGTGCCCTAATGGGGGATTGAACCCACAACCTTGGCATATGGGGATGATGTTCTAAACAACTGAGCCACTGTAAGCATTTCTGCATATCATCACAGATTCTTCCAAAATGTTTATAATGGCAAAATGATATTCCAAAGTAGGGATACACTATCATTTATCCATCTAGTCTCTTATTACAGAGCTAGTGGCTCGGTGCATGAAATTCGTGCACATTAAAAGGGAATTAATTAGAGAAAATAATTTAATATTGCTATTTGCCCTTTCTCTATAATAGAAGTGTCAGAGATGAAAGAAAATTAGCAAAATGTATATGAAAATCTCCCTCCTGTTAGAGTCTGGGGAGCGCCGCGGGACCCAGAGTCAAGTCTCTGCCCACCACCTGCACATGCTTCAACAATGCGGGAGACCCAGACCCAGCCGACCCCACCCCCATTAGGTGAGACCCATACCTAGCCGGCCCCACCCCCATCAAGCCCCGCCAGGCAGGGGGCGCAGCCTCTGGTCCCCTGTCAAGCCCTGCTAGGCGGGAGGCATGGCCTGAGGTCCCCGGACTGGAACTGGGGTGGGGGGACACGGCCTGAGGTCCCCGTCAAGCCCCACCAGATAGGGGGGGGCACAGCCTGAGGTCTCCTGTCAAGCCCTGCTGGGCAGGGGGTGCAGCCTGATGTGCCCCGTCTAGCCCCACTGGGCAGGGGACACAGCCTGAGGTCCCCGGGCCTGGCACTGGAGTGGGGGGAGCGTGGCCTGAGGTCCCCCATCAAGCCCCATGGGACAGGGGGGGGAGCGCAGCCTGAGGTCCCTTACCCCGCCTGGCGCCATGCAGCCTCAGGTCCCTGCTGTCCGGTTGTGACGTTACACGTCTGGGTTACTTTGCATATTCCTCTATTATATAGACAGATATTTAGCTTGTTTTCACTTTTTTCACCCTTATACATAACTATGAAAAATGTCCTTGCATAATTCTTTGCTTTCATTTTTTATTATGTCCCTGGGATATATTCCTAGAAATGTTATTATAGGATTGTGCCAGTTATTTGCCATTGCTAACCCTACCCCTTCTCTGCTTTTCTTCATCCTGTTTTTATAGATTGCACTTCCAGGATCCTTTGCCTTTTGGGATTTGATGGGTGGCACCAGGAGGAGATGAGAGGGCCAAAAGAAAGAGAAGTTTGGGTATCTCCTCCTCTGTCTTCCTGCTTTGAGGCAGCGGCTGCATGCCCCACCCCATCTCCTGCCCAGCCCCCTTTCTTGGTGGTCCCTCCTCTACCCGTCCAGCTCTTACAGATTTCATAAGATTATTTCCAACCTTTGTCCTTTTATCCCTATGAATGGTAAAAGCTTCCCACTGTTCTTCTCCAGGTGCCTCAGCATCCCTTGTTTACTCCCTTAACCTGGCCTGCAAGTAGTTCCTTTATTAAAGTCATCCTGCATGAAATCTCTTTCCGTTTGAGATTCTGACAGACGTAAACTTTTAGATGCATGTTTTAAAGATACTGCCAAATTGCATTGCAGAAAGTTTGGATCAATTTACATTCCCGTTAGTAGCGTGTGAAAGCCTGATGTGATGAGCTCTTAAAGTTGAAATAGATTTTTAAAGGCATCAGTCTCCCGTTTGTTATCTGGTGCCTTCCTCTCTGATGTCGCTCCTAGACAGAGTTCTGCCGTAGACCATCTAAAGAAAACTCATGCACAACGAAGATGAAAATATTGGGATAAGCAGTTGTGTATCATTTACAAACTTGAAATTCACAATGTAAAAAGAGACCCTGGATTGTATTGTGAAAAATGATCTCTTTTTGAATTGAATAAGGAAGAATACATTCTGCCTGGCACACAGATAGTAAGTATATTATGTGGTTTGGGGATGTCAGTTCATATGCAGACGACAGCTAAACAGTAGGCCAGGAAAACAGTGAAGATTCAGTGCTGTTGCTTATAAGGTCTTAGTACCCATTTTGTGGAAGAATTCCTACTTGGTCTTCCTAGTTCTGGCTTTCATAGGGAGAAAAGTTTGCAGGTACGTGGATTTTGAGAAGGAGAAGATCCACAAAGACATCTTCCCTCCTCAAATAAGAGGCAGCCACATACTGGCATTTTACACAATGATTACTAGAAAGTAGCTGAGATTTTGGCCAAGCTGACTCATGGCACAGGTGGAAATGTGCTTTTTCCATTTTTTTTTTTTTTTTTTTGCAAAATAATGAGACACCTAGTGGGCACAGCATGAACATGTCTTAATGGGAGATGGTGAATCAATTTCCAGGTAAATGATATTCAATAACTGCCTCATGCTTAATTCTACAAAAATATTCTTATTAGAGAAATACCAGAGCCAGGAATCAGATCAACTATTGACTTGTATTCAATAATCAAGATATACTATTATTATTTATTTTGTAGTACTCAATAGTTCTCAAAATCTTTTAAATATAATGTTTCTTCCCATAACAGTATAATAGTCTCCACCACCAGGCTATGGACTCCCTAAAGGCAGGGGCCACACTGGTTTCCTCCCAACACTATCTCAGTCTCTAATGCATGAGAAACAGGTGCTCGGTAAGAGTTTGATGAAATGAACTCATCTGAATGACCAGTCCAAGAAGTGAGATAGTTTCTGACTTTTTTTTCTGGGTGATTAAACCACAGATCAAAGACTCGAGACAGTGTCCTGCAGTTTATTAAGTAGAAGAGCCAACCTTGAACCATACCCTGTACTCGACTTTTGCGCATGCCCAAACAGACTATGTGGGAATGCCCCCTTGCTTACATAAATGCCCACAGGCCCTCCCCTCTGATTTAGGTTGGCAACATCCATGTGTATTCCGTTGCTAGGTACCCTTTTGGAAGGTCTCGGGTATTTAAATCTGGGGTGGTCAATCTAGGACCCAAGTGAGGCCCCAGCAGGAGGCCTTCCTCAGAATTTTCCACATGAAATTACCTGGTAGCAAGCTCTTTTTTCATCTCATCATGGGGCTTATGCATTTCTATCTTCGTAGAACATACAGTATATTTAACTACCTGGAGTGGAGATGGAGTAATTTGTTTTTGTTACCACGGCTTGGCCAATTCCAAGGTGTCCCTGTCCAGGCTTTGTCTTCGGAAAGCACCTTAGGAAAAGTCTTCATCACACAACATGTAAAAGGGTAACAAATCCTGGGAGATTATCTGGGCCAATGTTTCTCAAACTGGGGTTTAGGACCCTTGGAAGTTCCACTGATGAGTTCTTGGGGTCCAGAAATGATCTATTAATGTTTTTAATTTTAGATATTCTTCCATGATCATCTAAAGTTAACATAAACACTGGACCACCTGGCTAGCCACATCATAAGTGAATCTGGGATTCACTGTCCCAGAAAAATTTACTTGGTACCCGACAGTCAACTAAAATAATATCATGTAACTTTAAAAATTGAAATATAATTCAAATACCATAAAATTTATCCTTTTAAAATATACAATTCAGTGGGGGTTTTAAAATATATTTTATTGATTTTTTACAGAGAGGAAGAGAGAGGGATAGAGAGTCAGAAACATCGATGAGAGAGAAACATCGATCAGCTGCCTCCTGCACACCCCCCACTGGGGATGTGCCCGCAACCAAGGTACATGCCCTTGACTGGAATCAAACCTGGGACCTTTCAGTCCCCAGGCTGACGCTCTATCCACTGAGCCAAACCGGTTCCGGCATCAGTGGGTTTTAATATATTCATAAGGTTGATGATTCACAACCATCATTACTATATAATTCCAGAACCTTTTTATCACCTCTCAAAAATCCCGATGCCCATTCCTCTCTCCCCCAGACCCTGGCAACTACTACTCTATTTTCTGTCTCTTTGGATTTGTCTATTCTGGACATTTTATATAAATGGAATAACATGACATGTGGCCTTTTGTGTCTGGCTTCTTTCATGTAGCATGTTTCCAAGGTTCATCCATGTCGTAGCATGTATTAGCACTTCATTTTTTTTCTTTTTAAAAATATATTTTTATTGATTCCAGAGAAGAAGGGAGAGGGAGAGATAGAAACATCAATGATGAAAGAGAGTCATCGATTGGCTGCCTCCTGCACGTCCCCCACTGGGGATCGAGCCCACAATCTGGGCATGTGCCCCGACTGGAATCAAACCATGACCTCCTGGTTCATAGGTCGACTCTCAACCACAACCACACTGGCCAGGCAGCACTTCATTTCTTCTTTATGGCTGAATATTTTCTCCATTGCATCCCATCATTTACCCAGTTGATGGACATTTGGTTTGTTTCCACAATCTGGCCAGTATGAATAATGCTGCTATGAGAAACTTTTAAGCCTATGTTATAAAAATTTGGGTCTGTAAGTCTTCCGATATGTTCTTGGGGTCTGTAACTTCACAAATTTCAGAAATACTGACCCAGTGTGACTCCATTGCTTAATAAATAAAGAAATTGATCAGGTGACACTCACAAAATTAATGGAAGCTTCTATGACTAGAGTCAGAGCACAGGCTTGCTGTCTTCCTTATCTGTAAGAGGTGGGCCTCTTGGTTTAGGGCCTTCCCAAGTCATCTGTTCGGTTCTCCAATGGCAAGAGCCACCATTTGCAGTGTGGTTAACACTTAATAACACTGGTGTATGTTAATGCAGCCCAGATGCTGGGCAACTTCTAACTCTCCAAACCTGGACTGAAGACTGATAATATTTCCTCGGGCTAAAAGCCAGCAAAGAGAATCACCTGGTCAAACATCCCCGTCAGCCTGCTTTTCTTAGCGTGGCCCCCCCAGGGGAGCTCTCTGGACAAACAGAGCTTGTTGACCCAGTTAGAAAGCCTGGAAAATTATCATCTGAGTCACTGGGACAACAGAGCAAGGTGCCAGACCCTTGAGAAACGATAAGCACAGGCTTCCAGTGTCCGTTGTATCCCAATGGGGCGGGGAGGGGGGGGGAGGGCGGGACCAGGAACCCCAGGGAGGCCTGCTGCTTGCCACCCAGCCGCTCCTCCAAGTGGTTTCCAAGCTCTCCATGTGCGGGGCCGCAGAGGCCCATTTCTGTTTTCCTCCCAGTGGGCTCTGCCTGCAGCAGTGCAGAGAGCCACAGCGCAGTTGCAGGAAACCAAAACAAGCCTGGATCCTTAGAGGAAGACATTAGTGTTCTCTGGAGCCAGGCCACGGGCTCTCGATGGGAAAGGAAGGGCTGAAGCAGCTCCAAACGTTTCGAATTAAAGACCAAGAATCCAGAGGCAGTGTTTTTAAATGATACTCACAGGAGGGAGGCAGACCCTTGCCAAAGAGTACCTCCAAATTACTTAAGGAGTGTTTTATTGTGTTCTGAAAATGCTACTTCCTAAATTACACAAAGAACGAAAGAAGCTAGCCAGAGAAGCAATGCAGGTAAAACTTGTTACAATTACACGGTGGACAGTTTGTGGCTTAGATGGTATGATGTCAGAAAGAGTGCCAAAGGCTTTACCGGTCCTCAAATAACTCTCCCATGGGTATACAAGATTTCTGTGGAAGGGTACCAAGTGGGGACAAAAGGATAGGTGTTGACAGGAGCAGGTAAGGTGAGAGTCATCCATGGCCTCCCCCACAACACACACACACACCTTTTTTAGAGCACCATGTCGTTCTAACGCTAATTCTAGGGTCTTCATCATCAGGAGGATGTAGTTTTAACACCATAATTTGATCCAGAATTGTATAAATTCATGCTTGATTCGTATTTTAAGAGAGTAAGCGACTATTAAATTCCTCCCACGTGTAGGAATATACGTGAAATCTATCTCCTTCACGGTTTGAAGGATAAACTTTTGTGCCTGGAGGAACTAAGAAGACAATTTGATCACCAAGTTTTTAGTGACTACTACTCTCTTCCCCTCACTTCGCTTCTTGCTTTCTCCCTTTATCCTTTCTGCTTCTGACGGATCTGCCAAAATGCAGCAGGTGTGCAGAAACAGGCCGTCCACTTCCTACACTGTTACTGTCACTACAGATTGCTTCAGAGGGGCTTGGGCAAAGCGTCACGGTCAGTCTTTGTCATCACAATCCTGGTGTCTGCCCTGTGTGCTGGGTGCCTGGCAGAGCCAGCAGGCCAGCCGCAGCCATGCCCTGTGGATGCTCAGGTAGAAGACTGAAGGGAGACTAGAAAGCATATTCAGAATTAGACAATAATGATAAAAGAGGGACAGACTCAGGTAAAGGTAAGTGTTTCGTCTGCCTAACTGTATCTTCCTGATGCATGACAGTAATATGCTAGCAGCACTGTCCATTAGAACTTTCTGTAAGGATGGAAAATTCTACATCTGTGCCGTCCAATAGGTAGCAACACACGGCTATTGAGCACTTGATGTGTGGCTAGTGAGCAACTGAAATTTTTATTTGGGTTCATTTTAATTAATTTAATTTAAATAGTCACATGTGACTAATGACTACTGTAGAGATGCTAGCGTGTTTTGTTTTGTTTTGTGCTGCAAACGCTTTTTTGCTTCCATTTGGTCCATAGCATTCGAGAGGGCTCCGGAGTGATTATAAGGCTGCCTCATGGCTACTGGGAGAGTCTCAGGTACAATCCTGACACCAGGGGACGCAGAGGAAACCCTCAAGGCCTCTGGGCTCCGAAGACTTCTAATAATGCTTGAGGGAGAGCCTTTCGAAGGGATAGTCGTCCAGCCTGGGGGCCAGTCTGCCTGGGAGGTTGTTAGGTAGTTGCCCTTCTTCTTGATGACTTTCACCTTCTCATCTAGGAATTTGTTCTCCAGAAAGTTGCAGAGATGGGGGGTCTGTGTGGACAGAACCCAGGGCATGCAGATCCAAAAGGGCTTGGTTTAAAAAAAACACACAAAAGGGCTAAGGTTCAGGTTCTTCTTTGGACAGTTTCTGCAAGTCCTGAAAGAGGGTGTGGCCACCATGCTAGTTTTGCATTTTCAAGAGACTCTGGGTACCCTTCAGTTCCTCCTTGGCCAACTCTCAGAACAAGTGACCCATACCCTCCAGAGCCACATAGTCATGGTTGAAATAGCCCAGAGAGAGGTAGATGCAAGAGGCCTGCAAATGCAGGTTGACCAGGTGGTTGACAGTGGCCTCCACCGTGGTGGAAAAATTCCAAGGAATCTGGGAGCTCATGGTTGCTAGGCAATTGGAGTTAAGCTCAATATATAAGGCTGACTGGTCTTGGAGGCAGAAGATGGTTCTGAAGGTTACAACTGGAAAAGAAGTTGGCAGGTGGTGGGAGGCTGGAAGAAGGGGCATCCCTAGGTCTGCTCAGCTCAAACACTATTGAAGCAAGAGAAAGATCTGCAGGACCGCTGAGTGCACTGCCGAGACACTAGTGTTTTAAAAGATAGCAGACAGCCCAGGCAGTGTGGTTCAGTGGTTGAGCGTCGACCCATGAACCAGAAGGTCACAATTCGATTCCTGGTCAGGGCACGTGCCGGGGTTGCGGGCTTGATAACCAGTAGGGGGCATGCATGAGGCAGCTGATCAATTATTCTCTCTCATCATTGATGTTTCTATCTCTCTTGCCCTCTCCCTTCCTCTCTGAAATCTATAAAAAATATATGTGTATCTTTGAGTTTTGGGTTCAAATCTCAGTTCTTCTGTGTTATTAGCTTGTAACCCAAGGAGAGATGCTTAAACTATACCTCTTTTTACACAGCTATAAGAGGGGCTAATAATGCCGTGGTGGTGTTATGATAGGTAAGGTGGATTGGGCCTTGGGTGGAAGGAAGGAGTCATTTACCATGTCCTCAATGAACAAAACTGGCCACAGGTATCTGGAAGAGGCAGAGAAGGCCCAGGGGATGGATAACCTTTGCACATCTTGTGTTGTCTATTGTTGTAGTTGCATTAAGATCTCTCATTTACAGACAGTTCCTTTTACTTTTTCAATAGAATCTTTCACTTTAATTCTGAAAGGCAAAGACTATCAAATTGTTTTTGCAGGTGAGAAAACAGAGACCCAAAGAAAAGCAATTAATTGCCCCAAAATGTTACACTGAGGAGTTAACAGAGGAGAGAACAATGATCTTGTTGGTCAGGGGCCAAGGGTTCCTCTGTCCAGGCTGCAGGAAAGTCCTCAAACTAGCATGTGTGCAAAAAGCCTCTACTCAGTTCTGAACCCTTCACATCTTCAATCAGCCATTAGTGTGATGTCTGTCTCGGCATTGGCCTACTCACAAAAACGGGGAGCGAACCTGTTTTCTGGAAGGCAGCAGCTGTAATCTTTGCCATCAGAGAATCCTATACTTGGCTCCCATATGACTGTGAAGAAATGCTTTTGTCTTGCTATCTCATCCTTTCTCTGGCTGAGTCTATAAATGCTTGCTACTCTGGCACTGAGAAATTTCAGCAGCTCTGGGCTTTACTCTAACCTTTGCACATCCATTTGCCTGTATCTTCATGCCTATAATTACTTAATTGCTTTCTTTTAATGCCTGTAAATAAGAGCTCTGTTATTCGAGAAAAGATCAGGAAAAACAAAACCACGAAACGAAAACACAGGAAAACCATTTTCCATCTTGTGGTGCACAACCGCGCCCCCTGTTGACGGAGGCATGCCAGTTTAAAAGCACAAAAAGAAATTCTTCACAACTTTATGGAGGTAAAATTGATGTACCATAAATTGCACGATTTAAAGTGTACAACTTGATGAGTTCTAACGTGTGTTTGTGCCTGTGAAACCACCACAGTCAAGATAATGAACATTTCCATCACAGACAGCTTTCCCATTTTAGAGTCGAACAGGGTGAGCTCTCCCAGTTCAAAACTGTATGGTGGTACTGGCCCCTGCAGGCCCATCTTTACTCCAATCTCTATTCTCCATTTGACCTCTACATGGCTTTTCCTCCTTTCCAGTTACAGCATTCCTCTTTCTGTTTAAGGCCAACTCCTTTCCTGGTGCTCTGGTTTTCACCCTCTCCCCCCTTACCAGGTCCTTCCACTATGGAGCAAGCATCCCTTTTCCCTGCTGAATCATCCACTTCTTATCTACATGCGCTCTCTCTCTCTCTCTCTCTCTCTCTCTCTCTTTTAATCCTCGCATGAGGATATTTTTCCCATTGACTTTTAGAGAGAGTAGAAAGGAGGGAGGGAAGGGGAAGGAAAGAGAGATCGGTGTGTCTCTCTCTTTTTTTAAAAAAAATATTTTTATTGATTTTAGAGAGAGGAAGGGAGAGGGGTAGAGAGATAGAAACATCAATTGGCTGCCTCCTGTACACCCCCTACTGGAGATGGAGCCCACACTCGTGCCCTGGCTGGGAATCAAACCAGCAACTCTTGGTTCATGGGTTGGCGTTCAACCACTGAGCCACACCAGCCAGGCTCTACAGGCTCTTTTCCATCTTAAAAACAAACAAAAACAGCCCTAGCTGGTTTGGCTCAGTGGATAGAACATCAGCCTATGTACTAAAGGGTCCCGGGTTCGATTCTGGTCGTGGGCACGTGCCTGGGTTGCAGGCTCAATCCCCAGTAGGGGGCGAGAGGGAGGCAGCCGATTAATGATTCTCTCTCATCATTGATGTTTCTTTCTCTCTCTCCCTCTGCCTTCCTCTCTGAAATCAATAAAAATATATTTTAAAAAATAAACAAAAACAAACAAAAAATTAAATACCTGTTCCTGCCGCCCCATTCCTTTCTTCAGTCACACATTGCTGTGTGTCCTGTCTTCTTGTCATGACCAAACTTCCAGAAATAGTTGTCCATGCCGAAACCGGTTTGGCTCAGTGGATAGAGCGTCGGTCTGCGGACTGAAAGGTCCCAGGTTCGATTCCGGTCAAGGGCATGTACCTTGGTTGCGGGCACATCCCTGGTGGGGGGTGTGCAGGAGGCAGCTGGTCGATGTTTCTCTCTCATCGATGTTTCTAGCTCTCTATCCCTCTCCCTTTCTCTCTGTGAAAAAAATCAATAAAATATATTTAAAAAAATCAATAAAATGTATTTAAAAAAAAAGAAAAAAAGAAATAGTTGTCCAAAATTACTCTCTCCACTTCCTCACTTCTTCTCTCTCTTAAGCCATTCCCCTGGCCCCACCACACAGACACTGTTTTTGACCAGGTCACTTACGAACCTCCCTGTGTTGCATCCAGTGGACCGGTCTGGTCTCAGAACTTACCATACTGGGACACAGTTGACCACTCTATCCTTTACAAAATAGCTTAGCTTGGTTGTTTGTACAAAAGTAATTGATGCTTTTTTTTTTTTTAAGAGTCAAACAATAAATAAAAGCATTAGGAGGCTCCTTCTAGACTCACCCTGTCTCACTGCTACAGACGGAGCCGCTGCTGCAGGAACCCTCAGCCGACAGACAGCACGGAGCAGCCTCAGGAAGTCCCAGAAATTAGTCGCTGAAGATTTCTAATTTGGGGGAAATCCTAGTTGCTCTATTATAGATACCATAGAAGCCAAGAAATTGTTATAAACAAACACACAAACAGAGAAGGGCCTGCATTCAGCAACTCTTTGACTCCTGTCCTAACAGTTGCCTTTAAAAAAAAAAATTATTGATTGATTTTAGAGAGGAAGGAGGAGAGAAAGAGAGATATCAATCTTTTTTCACTTTTAAAAAAATCCTCACCCAAGGACACGCTTATTGATTTTTAGAGAGAAGGGAAAGGTCAGGGGAGAGAGAGAGGGAGGGAGAGAGAAACATCAATGTAGGAGATTGGTTGCCTCCCATATGTGCCCTGGCCAGGCATCAAACCTACAACCTAGGTATGTGCCCTGAACGGGAATCGAACCCACAACCTTTTAGTGCATGGGATGATGCTCCAACCAACAGAGCCCCCAGGCCAGAACTGTTGTTCGACTTATTTATACATTCATTTATTGATTCTTATATGTGCCCTGAGGAGGGATTGAACTCGAAACCTGGGCGTATGGGGGACAACGCTTTAACCAACTGAGCTACCCAGCCAGGGCAAGAGTTGCTTTAACTACTGTCCTAGAGATGGCTGGTTCTACTTGACTAGTCCCTGTTGGTCTCGCCAGGAAGGAAACCTGCCTGGGCATGACTTTCCTATTAGCCACCCATTGTGTTCCCCTTCCTAAAGCTTATAATTGGGAGGATGACAGGAATGAAGCATAGGCTGACCCAGTGGCTTTAAAAGGGTATAGGTTTTTAGACACATACTAGTAAACAAAACCAGTGTTCTCACAACCAATGTTTTTACCTAAAATAAAGTACAAAACAGGAAATAAAAATCATTCCCCAAATCCCACCATCCAGAGCAAGAGCCGTAACAATTTTGGTGAGCATCCTTTAGATATCTCTATGCAGTATATACACATAGAATTGTATGTATAGTTTCACATACATGAGATCATGACTTACATGTTCTTCTGTAATGACTTTTTTCACTCAGAATGTACTGGATGGATATCCAAGCCAATAACTATAGACTAACACCATGATTGCTAATGTTTGCCTACTATGCAGGATATTTATAAACCATGTTTTACTCAATCAGTCTCCTATTGTTGAGCATTTAGGTTGTTTGCATTTTTATTTTTTTTTTTTTGCACCATAAACGCACAATGATAAACATCCTGAGCTCAGGTTTTTGCTTTTGTGCAATTTTCTCCTCAGGCTAATGTCTAGAGTGGATTAGCTCAATACAATGGAATGAATGCTTTACATTTTGATACAATTAGGCTAACTTCCTTCCAGAAATGTTATACCAATTTATTTTTCCAGGATAGCTTTGCTCCATTATCACCAATATTAGGCTTTATTAATTTCTGATTTTAGATGTGGCTTTTTATAGACTCCGTTTGTTTGATTAATTTGAGTATTTTTCTTTCATTAAGTTCATCTCATTCACATTTATTATTTTAATTATTATGTATAGTTTTAGTTCTGTAATCTTCTGTTTTCTATTTTTATGCTTCCTTGGCATATCTTCATTTTTACTGTCTTTCAGCAGATTCTCTGTGTTTTCTTTGTATTTTTTTCTTTCTGATAATTTTGAGGCTATTTTGCCTGCTTTTAGTTCTGTAAGAGGGCATTAGTGCCTTTCATTAGCTACTTAGATGTCTTTCTCAAACAGTACAGTATTTACTACTCTCTAATAATAGCTAATCTTTATTGTATGTTTACTTGCCCTCATAGCAACCCTATGATATTGTGTTTTCTTTCTTTCCTCCCACTAGCCCATATCTCCAGGCCTAAATCATCTAATCTGAGTGCTATGTGTACCCTAAAAATTCTTTTGGAAAGAAAAATCAACCCTGGTTGGGTCTGAGCTCAAAGATCTCCCCCTGTCCAATTGGGCAATGATGATTATTTCTGTCCTTCCCTCGACTGACAGTATCCCAAAGGCATTATTTTGTAACTAGGCTGAGCTGCTCCAGTATAGGCTGCACTTTCACATAGGTAATCTCACTGGGTCCTCAGAGCAAGCCTGTGAAAAAACCTCTGATCTCCCACGTTAATGACAGGAAAACAGGTTTAAAAAAAGAGTGTGTGGCCTGGTGGCGTGGCTCAGTGTTGAGCATTGACCTATGAACCAGGAAGTCATGGTTTGATTCCTGGTCAGGTTGCAGGCTCAGTCCCCAATGTGGGGCGTGCAGGAGGCAGCCGATCAGATTCTCTGTCATCATTGATGTTTCTATCTCTCCCTCTCACTTCTTCTCTGAAATCAATAAAAACATATATATTTTTAAAAAAGAATATGTGTGATTTGTCTTTGTGACAAAGTACTCTTAGTACTCTGTGGGAGCACTCAGCCAGTGTCCTTTAACTGATAGCCACATTAAAAAAAAGAATAAAACAGTCAACATCAAGACAACCCAAAACACCGTATTGAAATTCTTTAGGCCCTTGCCCAAGAATACACTTTTAACTGGATGCTATTTAACTCTTATCTCTCTGTTAAAAGAAGTTATATTTGTGAAAATTGCTTGGAGTTTATAGAAGTCCATCCATCTCTCTAGATTTGTAAAAGGGATTGCTCGAATTTTATGCAGGATGTTAATAACCATTACATGAAAGTATGGTCAACTAAGGAGGTAAAACACTGAGTTAAAGTTGCTACCAGAAAGTGCTCAAAGAGTTGCTTTTTTAAAAAAATATATTTGTATTGATTTCAGAGAAGAAGACAGAGGGAGAGAGAGAAATAGAAACATCAATGACTAGAGAGAATCACTGATCGGCTACCTCCTACAGGCCCCACACTGGAGATCAAGCCTGCAACCAGGGCATGTGCCCTTGCCCGGAATCAAACCCGGGACCCTTCAGTCTAAAGGCCGACATTCTGTCCACTGAGCCAAACAAGCTAGGGCAAGAATTGCTTTTAATAGGCCAGTGTGCACTCTGAATGTATAAGAAGAGATTACATGCAAACTTATTTGACTTCTATTAATGTCTAATAGGGTACTAGACAGTGATGGGTGGGAAAACCATTTCCATCAAAACCCCAACTAATTATTAATGGAAGAAAAAGTAAATTCAGGTTTGCCAAGTATAAAGCAAGTTTTTGAGAGAAATAGAAAATATTCCATTTATTTGCTTTCAAAATTAAGAACAAAGAACATAAACTATTTGAGTGAGAAGGTGAGCCAGTGTTTATTGGCCACTTACTCATGTTGGCTGTTTCACATACTTTATCTCAGGCAATCCTCACAAGCCTGGGGTAGGCTTCTTTGTCCCACTTCACAGGTAAGGAAACTGAATCTTAGAGGGGCTGATAATTTGCTCAAGGTCCACAGTACTTGGAAGTGAGGAACTAGGACTTGAATCCCTGTCCGTGTGATCTGAAAACTGTACTCTTTCTTCTATATCATTTTTCAAATAAATTATTTTTATTATTTTTTAATTATTATTATTTTTTAATTTCTTTATTGATTAAGGTGTCACATATTTGTCCTCATCCCCCCATTCCCATCCCACACCCCTCCCCACGGATGCCCCAACCCCCTGTTGAACTTAACCGTTGGATAGGCTCATATGCATGCACACAAGTCCTTTGGTTGATCTCTCCCCCCTCCCCCCAACCTCCCCTATCCTCCCTCTGAGGCCCGATAGTCCGATCGATGCCTCCTTGTTTCTGGTTCTGTTCTTGTTCCTCAGTCTATGTTGTTCATCATTTCCCCTAGATGAGCGAGATCATGTGTCACTAGAGATATACTTATAAGAACTGAATGTGAGACGAGCAATAATAGTTATGCTGACAGGCAAATGAATCAGTCTGTAGTGAGTTTCTTTCTGGACTAACAGTTCTTTAGAGACCCAATTTCAATGTCCACCAGTTCCTTATGAGTACATGTCAGCACTGACCCCTCAGCTCTGGATGGTGGACAAATGGTGGTAACGGAGGTCCGACTCCCTCTGGTTTGGTCTCGGCCGGACCCAGGGGCACAGCTTCACCCAGACCCAGGGGCGCGTGGCCTCTCCCAGACCCAGGGGCGCATGGCCTCACCCGGAGCTAGGTGCGCGAGGCCTCACCCGGACCCGGGACCCAGCCTCACCCGGATCCAGGGACACATGGCCTCACCTGGACCCGGGGGCGCATGGCCTCTCCCAGACCCAGGGGCGCGTGGCCTCACCTGGACCTAGGTGCGCAAGGCCTCACTTAAATAAATTATTTTTAAATGTTTTTCAGGTCATGGCACAGCCCACCACTTCATAGGAGTTGCGTGTTGTCTCGTGGGGGGAAGCCTGGGTTCTGTGGCGAATTAAACGGCCACGGTGTCCAGCAAAAGCAAAGACCACACCACCAAGAAGCGCCCCAGCAGGCAACATCTAATGTGCTTGTCATGTTTGACCAGTCATAGATTCAGGAGTTTAAAGAGGCCTTCAAAATGATTGATCAGAACCCAGGTTTCATTGACAAGGAAGTTTGCATGATATGCTTGCTCCTCTAGGGAAGAATCCAGCAGACTCCAGAGCCTGTACATTTCACCATGTTCTTCATGATGTTTGGTGAGAAGTTAAATGGCACAAATCCTGGAGATGTCATCAGCAATGCGTTTGTTTGCTTTGATGAAGAAGCAACTGGCACCACTCGGGAAGATTATCTGAGAGCGCTGCTGACAGGGATGGGAGGTAGGTTGACAGACAAGTAAGTGGAGGAGCTGTACAGAGAAGCACCCATTGACAAAAACGGAAGTTTCAATTACATTGAGATCATAAGTATCTTTAAACATGGAGCTAAAGATAAAGATGATCGAAAGAACTTTAGCTAAAACTGTCCAATTACTTTTTCTTACTCTGTATTATTTCCTGACACATCCCCCATCGTCATAGACAGAACTGTTGCACGCAACTTAGTTTCTTTCATAGCTTTGCCTCTTTGTTTTGATGTAGTTATTATTCTAGACCTTTCTGCCACTTAGCACTTATATAATCAGAATGGGGATGAGTCTGTAAATTGTGTTGAAAAAGAGATTGCAAATAAAAATCAACAAATATGGAAAAAGTAAAAATGTTTTTCAATATTGGAAAGTTAAGGGAAAGAAATAGAGAGACGATAAGAAAGAAAATGAGAGGAGAGACAGAAAAAAAAAGCAAAAAAAGGGAAAAGCAGAAAGAGGAACCAAGAAAGAAACCCTTGTTGATTTGTCTTAAGATAGAGACATGAAATATACAAAGAAAGAAAGGCACAGATCCTCGGGTCCGGGTGAGGCCATGTGTCCCTGGATCCGGGTGAGGCCTCGCGCACCTAGGCCCCGGTGAGGCCACGTGCCCCTGGGTCTGGGAGAGGCCATGCGCCCCCGGGTCCGGGTGAGGCCATGTGTCCCTGGATCCGGGTGAGGCCTCGCGCACCTAGGTCCGGGTGAGGCCACGTGCCCCTGGGTCTGGGAGAGGCCACGTGCCCCCGGGTCCGGGTGAGGCCATGTGTCCCTGGATCCGGGTGAGGCTGGGTCCCGGGTCCGGGTGAGGCCATGTGCCCCTGGGTCTGGGAGAGGCCACGCGCCCCCGGGTACGGGTGAGGCCATGTGTCCCTGGATCCGGGTGAGGCCTCGCACACCTAGGTCCGGGTGAGGCCACGTGCCCCTGGGTCTGGGAGAGGCCACGCACCCCCGGGTCCGGGTGAGGCCATGTGTCCCTGGATCCGGGTGAGGCCTCGCGCACCTAGGCCCAGGTGAGGCCACGGGCCCCTGGGTCTGGGAGAGGCCATGCGCCCCTGGGTACGGGTGAAGCCGGATCCTGGGTCCGGGTGAGGCCGTGTGCCCCTGGATCCATCCGGGTGAGGCTGGGTCCCGGTCCCGGGTGAGGCCACGCGCCCCTTGGGTCTGGGTGAGACCACGTTCCCCTTAGTCCGGGTGAAGCCGTGCCCCTGGGTCCGGCCGAGACCAAACCAGAGGGAGTCGGACCTCCGTTACCACCATTTGTCCACCATCCAGAGCTGAGGGGTCAGTGCTGACATGTACACATAAGGAACTGGTGGACATTGAAATTGGGTCTCAAAAGAACTGTTGGTCCAGAAAGAAACTCACAACAGACTGATTCATTTGCCTGTCAGCATAACTATTATTGCTCGTCTCACATTCAGTTCTTATAAGTATATATCTAGTGACATATGATCTTGCTCATCTAGGGGAAATGATGAACAACATAGACTGAGGAACAAGAACAGAACCAGAAACAAGGAGGCATCGATCGGACTATCGGGCCTCAGAAGGAGGATAGGGGAGGTTGGGAGGAGGGAGGAGAGATCAACCAAAGGACTTGTGTGCATGCATATGAGCCTATCCAACGGTTAAGTTCAACAGGGGGTGGGGGCATCCGTGGGGAGGGGTGTGGGATGGGAATGGGGGGATGAGGACAAATATGTGACACTTTAATCAATAAAGAAATTTAAAAAAAAAAAGAAAACCATGGTACAGCTACACAATGGAACACTATGCTGCTGTAAAAAAGAAAGAACTCTTACCATTTGCAACAACATGGATGGATATGGAGAGCATTATGCTAAGCGAAATAAGCCAGTCAGAGAAAGATAAATATCACATGATCTCACTCATTTGTGGAATATAATGAACAACATAAACTAATGAACAAAAACAGATCCAGAGACAGAGAAACATTGAACAGACTGTCAAACTTCAGAGGGAAGGCAGGGGAGGGAGAGGGGGGTAAGAGATCAACCAAAGGACTTGTATGCGTGCATATAAGCATAACCAATGGACACAGACACTAGGGGGTGAGGGCATGTGAGTGGGGGGGGGGGTGGGGGTGGGAAGAGGTTAATGGGAGAAAAAGGAGACATATGTAATACTATATGTAATACTTAAAAAAATAAAAAAAAATTTTAAAGAAAAAAAAAAAAAGAAAGAAAGGCACAGAAATAGATATGTATTTTTTATAATTCAAACACAATTTCTAGAGTTTTACACAGAGATACACAGAAGCCGATGTCTACACAAAGATATCCATCCCTCTTTTAAAAATGGAGGCCTTTAGAAAAAAAAAATGGAGGCCTTTGAGGAGTGGCAAGAAATATTCAAAGTGATGAAAAGCAAGGACCTACAACCAAGATTACCCAGCCAAGCGCTCATTTAGAATTGAAGGATATATTAAGAGCTTCCCAGACAAGAAAAGGATAAAAGAGTTCATCACTACCAACACAGTTTTACATGAAATGTTAAAGCAGCCCCGCTTGTGTGGCTCAATGTTTGAGCATCAACCCATGAACCAAGAGATTACTGGTTTGATTCCTGCAGCCGACTGATGTTTCTATCTCTATTCCTCTCTAAAATAAAACATTTTTAAAAAAACATTAAAAGGTCTTCTTTAAGAAAAAGGAGAAAAAAGATTAAAAATACGAACAATAAAATGATAATAAATACATATCTATCAACAATTGAATCTAAAAACAAAATAGCCCTAGCTGGTTTGACTCAGTCAATAGAGTGTCATCCTGTGGACTGAAGGATCCTGGGTTCGATTCAGGTCAAAGGGCACATGCCCGGGTTGCAGGCTTGATCCCAAGTAGGGGGGCATGCAGGAGGCAGCCAATCAATGATTCTCTCTCATCATTGGTGTTTCTATCTCTCTCATCCTCTCCCTTCCTCGCTGAAATCAATAAAAAAATATATTTTTTTAAGAAGTAAATGAAGAAGCAGAACAGAGATGGACTCATAGACACAGAGAACATTTTGAAGGTTGCCAGACAAGAGGGAAATTGGGGGGGAATGGGTGAAAAAGGTGAAGGGATTAAGAAGTACAAATTGGTTGTTACAGAATAGTCATGGGGATGTAAAGTACAGCATAGGGATAGCCAATAATATTCTAATAACTATTTATGGTGATAGATGGGAATGAGATTTATTGGGATGATCACTAAGTAAGTTATATAATATCTAATCACTGGGGTGTACACCTGAAACTAACGTAATATGTGTTTCAACTGTAATTGAAAAATAAAAAATGATTTTAAAATGTAGGCCTGTGAATTAGTAATCTCAAAAGTGAACAGCTAAAATAATCATTTAAAATATTTTTATTGCTATCTCAAGTTGGGAAGTAAACAGATGTTTTTCAAGTCATATCTTTCTGAATTTTGAGTAGAAAAATCTCTACTGTTATTCTTAGGAAATAGAGAATGTCAGCCCTGGCCAGGTAGCTGAATTGGTTAGAGAATTGTTCTGATACACCAAAGTTGGGGGTTTGATCCCCTGTCTGGGCACATACAAGAATCAACCAATGAATGCATAAATAAGTAACAAATTGATGTCTCTCTCTCTCTAAAATCAATAAACTTTAAAAAAATAGAGAATGTCACATTCCATAGGAGAAAATGGTTCCAGAAAATCATTCCTATCTTGTGGGTTCTTACAATATCACTAATAAAGATTTTTAAAGCCAAATGCTATGATTTAGATTATATCTCATCTGACATTTGCTTTGTGTATTAGATGGAATTAAGATAAGAGACAAATCTGGCCTGGGAGTGGAAAGGAATTCTTTTCCCCTTTCCTAAAATATTTGGATTGCACATAAATAATGTGCCTTGTAGCATACAGAATGACATTTCAAATTTAGTCTTTTGATGAGACTGTTGATTGTTGTTGTTCCTTTATAGTAAAAGGTCTTTGGAGATGGGGTGGAAATAGTGGATACCTAGAGATTTGTCTAAAGACATGTTAAAAAACACACAATTTGGTAGAAAATAACTTTGTTAAAATAAAGAATTAATAAAAACTAGATCTTCATGTATTTGTAACATTCTAGGCACCATGGAGTGACTTTACAACTCCGCACATAGAATATTTGCCTCTTTTCTTTTTTATTTTAATTCCTGATATGTTTTTAGCTAGTTATTATTATTTTTTTTTTAAAAAAAAAGCTATTTGAAGGTTTTCCAATATGTTTACCAGTTCCCTTGCTCACAATTGCTTTTGGCACCCACTCTTTCCTTCAGAGTTCGGCTTCTTTCTTCCTAAGTATATCATTTAATAGCTCGTTCAGCAAGAACCTGTAAAAAGTAACCTTCAGTCTTTTCATGTCTGGAAATTTTTTTTTTTCTTTTTCTGAGTGGAGGGACATGGAGAAGAGGCCCACGTGGACCCTGGGCTCAGGGCAGTGTGAGCAGTGTCACTGTCTGACTGTTTCCTCAAGAGCACTGACTACTTTTCCCTGAGATTGTCAAATAAAAAAAAATGACAGCAGCTAACACAACAATAGCCATCTGGTGTGAATGAATCAAAATTATACCTATTTCTTTAGTCAGATCAGCAAAAATTATATTTTCGTGTGTCACAGAATTTTAGTTATTAGTTTATTTGGGTCATGAGATTAAAAAAAATGTTTAAAATTGCTGACCTAGAATATCAGTTCTTCTATTCTCTCACTCAAGAAATTTCCAGGGGAGCTTGGCCGGTGTGGCCCAGTGGTTGAGGTTGCGGTTGGATTCCTGGTCAGGGCACATGCCCAGGTTTCTGGCTTGATCCCCAGTAGGGGGTGTGCAGGAGGCAGCCAATCAATGATTCTCTCTCATTGATGTTTCTATCTTTCTCTCCCTCTCCCTTCCTCTTTGAAATCAATAAAAATATATTTTAAAAAAAGAAATTTCCAGGAGATCATTTGAGATCTTGCTCCCCAGCATATGTCATCAGTTTGGCTCAAATAAACTCATAAAAATTCTCTACAGGTTTGGATGTTTTAAAGAAAGTTATTTTTAAATCTCTTTACATTGTTCTAGTATCTTGAATTTTGGAGGTACATTTTTCCCATTTGTTGTTTCTACCTCTCCCTGTTTTAATCTCCCTCTTAGTGATGTATTTCCTTATGTGATTTGTAATTTTTGACTTCGAGCTTATCTGCAGTAGTGTTGTTTCCTATGGGGTTGTGTGCTGTGGATTTTGAAGGTGTTTTCAAATAGGTCACTTTGACAGTTTGCTGCTGCCAATACCATGCAGGTTTCACTAATTATGGGAAAGTTTTTATGTTGTATTTTTAGTTCAAGATTTCTGTATTAGATGCCAAATTGTGTGTGTGTGTGTGGGGGTGGGTGGTATATGAATAAATTAGGCCTTTCATCTAGGGTTATATAGCCACAGAATCAGTAGAATGGACTTCAAGGTTTTAAAATGTCTCATTTTTCTTAAAGCTGTTTTCAGTTCCATATTTCAATTTTGTTTCAAAGCAGTAAAAACTGAGCTCAAACTTTCATTCATTTTTTTTTGTTGTAAAAAGTAGAGTGTGCTGTTTTAAATTAAGTCAACAGTTCAATACTAAGGGAATTTTTTCATGCCTTCTCTATCAGCTGTCGCTGTTTTCTCCTCCAGGATGAAAGGCACTGAGACTTGAAGAATAGACTTGTTTTCTGTAATTTACAGACTTGATTGGAAAACACTGTGAATTATCCTTGCCCTGAATAAATTTTAATGATTCACTGCTTGTTGGGGATTTAGAAACTATTGATTCATGTTCTGCCCTAGGAGATGTTGCCTCTTTCTGCTGAGGGCTGGGTTTGGGTTTCCACTCTGCCAACAGACAGACCATTGCCCACTTTTTAATCTAGGGTGCATGGAAATCTTCCTGAGGTCTGGCAGGCAAAGTTTTGATACAGAGTTACATATATTTACACATCTTTCCCTCAAAGGTTACCTAATTAGACCAAACATTCCAGAGAAATGAGAGATTTCTCTGTTATAAGATAACTAGAGGCCCGGTACACGAATTCGTGCATGGGTAGGGTCCCTCGGCCTGGCCAGCGATCAAGGCCTATGGGGGGGGGGGGGGGGGGCCGGCACGGGGGAAAGGCCATGGGAGGTTGGCTGGCTGGCCCCCTGATTGGGTCGATTGTGGGGGGGGGGGGAGGCTGGTGGCTTGGGGGAGGGGCCATGGGAGGTTGGCTGGCCTTGGGGGGAAGGGTTGGCTGTGGAAGTGCACTGACCACCAGGGGGCAGCTCCTACTTTGAGTGTCTGCCCCCTGGTGGTCAGGGCACATCATAGTGACTGGTCGACCAGTTGTTCCGGTCATTCTGGTCGTTTGGTCGTAATGGTCACTTAGGCTTTTATATATAAATAGAAATGTTTGAGACTTGCACTATCCAATAAGGAAGTCACTAACCCATAAGTGACACTTGAAATGTGATCACTTCAAATTGAGATGCATTGTAAATGTAAGATACAGTGTATGAAAAAAATGTAAAAAGGTCAATGATAATTATTATATAGATTACATGTTGAAATGACAATATTTTGGATATATGTTGTGTTAAATGATTTATGTTAATTTTGCCTGTTTCTTTTTACTTTTTAAAAAATGTGACTAAGTAGAAATTTTGAAATTACTTATGTCTATTATATTCCTATTGGACAGCGCTGCTACAGAGTCCTACGAACAGAGAACCCCAAAAGTACTCTAATAAGAACTTCTGTCATTTTCCCCTGTACTTTCACCCACCATTTTTTTTACAATGTCATAATTTTTGGTATGAGTTAATGCTGTACCACTGCAATGCACACAAATGTAAAGGGTGTGTCTCACATGGGTGAGTTTTTAACGGTAGCATAAAAGGTGAGAGTTGAATATAGTCAAAATTACCCTTGAAAATCCCTTAGGAAGGCCTCAAGATGTCCCTGACACCCGTCTTTTATTAAGTTCGACCCAGACCATTTTTTGTCTAGTATTAGGGCGGATCCTTCTTTCTTCAGTGAGACAAGTTGACCTAGTTGGTTTGTTTTTGGTGCCACACAATAGAAAAAAAAAGTCATAATGAAGCATAATTATATTTGGTGGATGGGGTAAGAGTGTTGGGACTTTGGGGACATATGAATTGGTGAGTGGAGATGTCACAGGTTGTGACCTCCAGAAAGCAGACACAGACTGAGTTTAGCATTCAGGACATTTATTTTTTAAAATGCTATTGGCATCAAGACCTCTGGGAGTGAGAGGTGGAGAGCGGGAATGGGTACAGAAAAACGTTGAGTTGTACTGCAGGCTCAGATACAGCCTCAATCAGCCCCAGAGGGAGCTCTGGAGCGAAAATGTCCCAGGAGGACTGTCCCAACAGTAAACTGAAATGACCAGGCCTTAACACCCCAACTTCAATGATATGGGCTGCCCTGGGAGGGGTATGGATGAGGTGGCTCTGCAATTCCTGGAAGGCTGACAGCTGAAGGCTGTCTCCAAGCAACACTACTACAGCTGGGGCAATGGGTCTTTCCTTGAAAGGAGATTCGCATTTAAGGTTTCACCATAGAAAATTTTTTTCTTTACTACCCAGCATCTATTTCACCCTTCAAAACTGCACACTGAATTCCTTCTGAGAAGTTACTTCTTTCACAGCCCAGGCCTTCTTTTTTTTAAAAAAAAAAAATATATTTTTATTGATTTCAGATAGGAAGGAAGAGAGAGATAGAAACATCAATGATGAAAGGGAATCATTGATTGGCTGCCTCCTGCACGCCCCCTACTGGGGATCGAGACCACAACCCTTGCATGTGCCCTTGACTGGAATAGAACCTGGGACCCTTTAGTCCGCAGGCCGACGCTCTATCCACTGAGCCAAACCAGCTAGGGCTCAGACCTTCTTTATGGGATAGTAAATTATATGTCCTGCCCTCCTTCTGAAGTTAAAGATCAACTGAAGTCTCTTTCCATGAACTTTTGAATTTTGAACAAAATGAAAGAAGGATGAAAAAAAGGTTCACACTTTCTCACTGCAGGATGGAGTCATCCTTGTTGTCCTGGTTCCAGCCCTGTTTTCTGCAGATCCATATTCATCCTGTGAGCTGTTCAATATACCTCTAATTAATGCCCCCCCCCTTTATTTTGATGAACTTAGCCAATTTCTTTTGTTTGCAACCAAATAACCCTAATTAATGCTGGCTCCACCACATTGAAGTATATGATCTTGAGTAAGTATCTCTGAGTCTTGGCTTTCTCACCTGCAATTTAGTACAATAAAATCTACCTTGCAGGGTAGAGCCAGAGTAAGATATAGTGTATTGGATCAGAATTGTAATTAATAGTCTAAGGCAGTGGTCGGCAAACTGCGGCTCGAGAGCCACATGCGGCTCTTTGGCCCCTTGAGTTTTTAGCAAAGGCCAGCTTAGGAGTACCCTAATTAAGTTAATAACAATGTACCTACCTATATAGTTTAAGTTTAAAAAATTTGGCTCTCAAAAGAAATTTCAATCGTTGTACTGTTGATATTTGGCTCTGTTGACTAATGAGTTTGCCGACCACTGGTCTAAGCGGTTATAAAACGAATGAGAGTGGGTCAATGGGGAAAAGGGGGGACATATGTAATGCTTTCAACAATAAGATTTAAAATAAATAAATAAAACTAATGAGGACAGTCTCTGGCCCTACAGTTTATAATGTGAGTTTCTCTACCAGATTGTCATATGCCATATATGGTAAACATGGGAATAATGAGGATTTCTTGTTTACCACATTTCTTTTTTTTGGACTGGGCTTCATGCTGCCTCCTCTATACTGCTCTTCTCTAAAGGGCAGAGGGGATGACACCATTCATGACACTGCAGCATAAATTAATGTAATGAGGGAAGGAAATAAGTAATCTGTCTTCCAAGAAATATTGGACCAATAGACAATTAGATGGAAAGTTAAAAAAAATAAAATATGTCCGCCCTGGCCACTGTGGCTCAGTTGGTTGGGGCATCATTCCCTACGCCACAAGGTGGCAGATTCAATTCCTAGTCAGGGCACATACCCAGGTTGAGGGTTCGATCTCCCATTGGGGCACGTGCAGGAGGAACCCCTATTGGTTTCTCTTTCTCTCTCTCTCACTCTATCTCAAAAATAAATAAATAAAATCTGTCCAAGGGAGTTTATAGAAAAATCCTTTTAAAAAGCTAATATTGGAGCCCTAGCCAGTTTGGCTCAGTGAATAAAGCATCAGCCCACCGACTGAAGGGTCCCAGGTTCAATTCCAGTCAAGGGCATGTACCTCAGTTGCAGGCTTGATCCCTGGCCCTAGTCAGGGCACATGTGGAAGGCAGCCAATCAGTGTTCTCTCTCTCTCTCTCTCTCTCTCTCTCTCTCTCTCTCTCTCTCTCTCTCCTCTCTCTCTATTCTCTCTCTCTTTCTCCATCCCTTCCACTCTCTCTAAAAATCAATGGAAAAATATCCTCGGGTGAGGATTAACAACAAAAGCTAATATTGTAGCCCTGGCCAGTGTTGGTCTTTGGTTAGAGTGTTGGCCTGAGCATCGAAGGATCGTGGGTTCAATTCCCAGTCAAAGGCATATACCTTGGGTTGCAGGTTCAAGTCCCAGCCGGTCCGGAAGTTTCTCTCTCTCTCTCTCTCCCCGCATCCCTTCCTCCCACTCTCTCTAAGAATCAATGGAAAAAATACAACAAAAAAGCTAATATTGGAGGTGATTAATAACTGCCATGGGATTTAGTTGTATTAAACAAAATTTGTTTTTATGGGTATTTTTCATGTGCAGAGACATTGTGATCTGGTCCGTGTTATATGTGATTCAGTTTGTATAGATAGCATGTGGAATTTTAATTGGATTCATTGTACTTTATCGCAAAAAGGATGGGGGGAGGGATGAAAAGATTGTTTAGTAAAGTTCTTCATTAATTTATGCTGTAGCTTTTAAAAAAACTTTTAAAATATATTTTTATTGATATCAGAGAGGAAGGGAGAGAGATAGAAACATCAATGATGAGAGAGAATCATTGATCAGTTGCCTCCTGCATGCCTGAGCTTGCAACCCAAGCATATGCCCTGACCAAGAATCGAACCTTGAGGATTTCTTGTTTGCCACATTCTTGTTTGCCACATTCAATGGTTGAGGTTTGACCCGGTTCATAGGTCAAACCTCAACCATTGAGCCTCCCTGGCTGGGCAGATGCTGTAGATTATAGACACGCATCCTTTGTCCCTCCCAATCAGTCCTCATTGCCAATATCAGAATAGCTAAATCTTTTTAGTTGAATTATTTATCTTTGTTTTCCTTAGGCTACAAGTGAAAAAAGCAAAATGAAACATTGAATGATTACTACTAAAATATTTACAGATGGGAGGATATAATGTCTGGGATTTGTTTCAAAAAAAATGTGGGTAAGGGCCAAGAAGCTGGTGATGTAGATGGGACAGTTTTGGCTACAGGTAAATGTTTTGGAGGGCTGGTTAATGGTATGTGAGGTTCATTACTTTATTTTGTACTAGAGGCCCAGCACACGAAATTCGTGCATAGGTACTGTCCCTAGGCCTGGCCTGCGATCAGGGCCATCTTCCCCGGTTGCTGGCAGCCGGCCCTGCCTCCCACCACTACCCACCCCCAGTTCCCCGTTCCCCATCAGGCAATAGGAGCCTGCTGGCGGGGGGGGGGGGGGGGGGGGGAAGACTCAGAGGTTGGCCGACAGGCCCCGATTAGTTGATGCCTGTGGGCTGGGGGCAGCTCCTGCATTGAGCGTCTGCCCCCTGGTGGTCAGTGCACGTCATAGTGACCAGTCATTCCACTGTCTGGTTGATTTGCATATTACGCTTTTGTATATGTATATACTTTGTATATGTTTAAATAATCATACTTTTTAAAAATTGTATGATTACAGCTAGTTCAAATATGTATGCATAAAGCAAAGACTGGGGAGGAGAACACAAAAATGAAGAGTTATGATAGCTGTTAGAGTAGTTGAACTATGGGTGAATTATTTTTTAATTTCACTTAATACTATTCTATTTTTTTTCCAATAAATGAAAACCCAAAGGAAAGAAAACACACACACACACACACACACACACACGCACACACACACACACACACACACAACTTCTTTGAAGGTAAGGAACAGTGATGCTGAAGCTGGCTTGTATCAGATTGAAAGGACTGATGGTTAAATTTTCAGGAATTTTGAATCCTGGTTAACATCACATGTGTATTGAACTTGACTATGGTGGGAATATTTACACCTTTGAAATCAGCAAACACTAGAAATCAGTACTTCCAAGAACCAGTTGTTAAACATTTACCACAGGTAAGGACTATATCATATGCTTCCCTGTCTAGAATTATCTAAAGATCCTGAAATTAATGGGTAGGTACTTATTACTTATTATTATTCTATACATACTTAACGAGGTCCTGGGCAAGAAGCTGTGATAGGCACTTTGAGGATTCACAGTATTATTTAAAAAAGAGGAGGATATTCTAAACTTTGTGAGATAACATATACATAAGAGATTACAAGAAAAATAAGGCAAAAAGTGCAATGCTCAGTCGTCTATAAGAACTGTAGTTAGCAGACAGCCTCCAACTGTTAGTGCCTTTAGGATCCACCTTAGTTTTCTGAGTGTACACTTTAACGGGTAGAGTTTTTCTTTTTTAAAAATCTTTATTGTTCAGATTATTACAGATGTCCCTCTTCTTTCCCCCCATAGCTCCCCTCCACCCAGTTCCCACCCCACCCCAGGCCCTTGCCATCCCACTGTCCGCGTCCATAGGTACTGCATACATGCATATAAGATGTTTGTCCAATCTCTTCCCGCACGCCCCCCACACCTATTTCCCCCCGCGAATTGTCAGTCTGCTCCATTTCCATGCCCCTGATTCTATTACATTCACCAGTTTATTCTGTTCATCAGATTTTTTATTCATTTGATTTTTAGATTCACTTGTTGATAGATATGTATTTGTTGTCACTTTGTTGTTCATAATATTTTATCTTTGCCTTTTTCTTCTTCTTCCTCTTCTTAAAGAATACCCTTCAGCATTTTATATAATACTGGTTTGGTTGTGATGAACTCCGTTAGCTTTTTCTTGTCTGTGAAGCTTTGCTGGGTAGAGTAATCTTGGTTGTAGGTTCTTGCTATTCATCACTTTGAATATTTCTTGCCACTCCCTCTGGCCTGCATAGTTTCTGTTGAGAAATCAGCTGACAGTCGTATGGGTGCTCCCTTGTAGGTAACTAACTGTTTTTCTCTTGCTGCTTGTAAGATTCTCTCTTTGTCTTTTGCCCTTGGCATTTTGATTATGATGTGTCTTGGTGTGGTCCTCTTTGGCTTCCTCTTGTTTGGGGTTCTGTGCGCTTCCTGGACTTGTAAGTCTATTTCTTTCACCAGGTAGGGAAAGTTTTCTGTCATTATTTCTTCAAATAGGTTTTCAATATCTTGCTCTCTCTCTTCTTCTGGCACACCCATAATTCAGATGTTGGTACACTTAAAGTTGTCCCAGAGGCTCCTTACACTATCTTCATATTTTTGGATTCTTTTTTCTTTTTTCTCTTCTGGTTGGGTGTTTTTTGCTTCTTCTTATTTCAAATCTTTGACTTGATTCTTGGGATCCTCTAGTCTACTGTTGAATCTCTGTATATTATTCTTTATTTCAGTCAGTGTATGCTTAATTTCTGACTGGTCCTTTTTTTTTTTTTTTTTTGGCATTCTCACTAAGACCCTTGAAGGTCTTACTAAGTTCCTTGGAGGTTTCTAGAATATTCTTGAGTAACCTTAGAACTGTGGTTTTGAACTCTATATCCAGTAGTTTGCTTTCTTCCATTTCTTCCTTTTGTGACATGTTTCTTTGTCTCCACATTTTGGCTGCTTCCCTATGTTTGTTTCTATGTATTGGGTAGCTGCTAAGTCTCCTTGAGTTGATAGAGTGGTCTTGTGTAGTAGGTGTCCTATAGAGCCCAGTGGCTCAGCCTCCCCAATCACCTGAGTGGACATTCTTGTTGCACCCCTTTGTGGGCTGTGTGCACAGTCTTGTTGTAGTTGAGCCTTGATTGCTGTTGGTATCACTGGGAGGAATTAACCACCAGGCCAATTGGCTGTGAGGACCAGCTGTGTCTATAATGGAAGAGCTGCTGTGCAGGAGACACCTTTATGGGGTAGGACTTGGTTCAGTGGGGCTTTGGTGCTCACTGAGTCTGCCCCTTGAGTGTGTCACTTATGGATGTGAAGAGTTGTAATCTGGTATGGTCTCACACTGACCACTGAGTACACTGGCTCTTGGATCTCCAAGGAGGTGCACAGTCAGCCACTGCCTGGGACCACCCAGCAGGAGCTACAGAGAGATATGCAGATTCCTCCTCTTTGTATGGGGTTTGGAAGTGCCCAGACGAGGCCCAGCTGTGAAACAAGGCAGGCTGGTGCTGGTGCAGCCTTGGGCCTTCTTTTGATAGCTTTGGGGCTCCCTGACCCAGCTGCAAGCTTGTTTGACAGGTTTTAGGCTGAGAAAGGACAGGCTATTCATATGCAAAAGCCACTGCCCAAAGCTTGGGTGGGGTTGTAAATTGGGTAGGGCGGGGTCTCAGGGAATCTCCAGGGCAGAGCAAACAGCAATGGCTGCCAGTCAGCCCTGCACTGGGGAGGTCCCAGTACAGGAAAAATGACCGTTGCGAGCACCTCCACCTGGAAGAAAGCTGCCCCCATGTTCCTGCCCCAATGCAAGACAGTCCAGTTTCTCCCCTTATGTGTATGGTTCCCCCAGAGCCTCACCTGGCACTGGAGCTCAGAGCAAGTGGGAGCTTGTATCTCCCTCCCGATTAAAAAAACAGCACACCAGGGTGCAAGCTCGTTCCGTGCCTCCACACTTCCTACCAGTCTCAATGCGCTTTCTTCTTTACCTCTCTAGTTGTAGTACTTCCACACAGCCAGCTTTCCTATGGTTCTGGATGATAGTTGTTATGTAATTTTGATATGGTTGTGGGAGGCAGCAAGTACAGGTGTTTACCTATTCTGCCATCTTGGTTCTCTCCCTATGGGTAGATTTTTATGGTACATAACTTATTTCTCAACTAGAGGCCCAGTGCACAAATTCGTGTACCAGTGGGGTCCCTCAGCCTGGCCTGCAGGATCTGGCTGAAACCAGCTCTCCAACATCCCCCAAGGGGTCCCAGATTGCAAGAAGGCACAGGCCAGGCCGAGGGGCCTCACCAGTGCACGATCAGGGCCAGGGAGGGATGCAGAAGGTTGGCCAGCCAGGGGAGGGACTGTGGGAGGGCTCCAGGGCATGTCCGGCCCGTCTTGCTCTGGTCTCACTCAGTCCCGATCGGCCAGACCCCAGCAGCAAGCTAACCTACCAATCGGAGCATCTGCCCCCTGGTGGTCAGTACACATCATAGCGAGTAGTTGAGTGGTGTCAGCATATCATTAGCATATTCGCTTTGATTGGTTGAATAGACAGACGACCAGATACTTGGCATATTAGGCTTTTATTATATAGGATAATACTTATTTTTTAAAAAGGAAACATGACAAATATGTCAAACACGACTTCTATTGTTAAATGTTTTCCTGGAAGGCCTAATGCAATAAGATAAGAAAAATAAATAAAAGGTATAACTTTTTTTTCTTTTTTTTTAGAGAGAGAGTTGGGGGAAGGGAAAAAGAGAGTGGGAGAGAGAAGGAGAGAGAGAAACATTGATCGGTTGCCTGCTGTACAAGACCCCACTGGGGATGGAACCCACAACCTAGGTATGTGCCCTGAATAGAAATTGAACCAACAACCTTTTGGTGTACAGGATGATGTGACAACCACCTGAGCCACCCTGCCAGGGCCTCATACCTTTTAATTCCTCTCTCCCTTTTCCATTTTGTCTCTAGACAGCTAGCTGATCTGCTTCCTGTCACTATACTTCTGTTTGCATTTTGTATAATTTTATACAAGTTGATTCAAACAATATGTATTCTTTTTTTTCCCCTCTGGTGCTGTTCATTCAGCATGATTATTTTGAGATTCATCCACTTTGTTGTATGTATCAGTAGTCCATTCCTTTTTTATTGCTGAGTAGTATTCCATTATGTGGATATATCAAAAATTTGCTTATCCATTCACCTGTTGATGGACATTTGAGCTATTTCCAAGTGTTTTTTTTTTGCTATTACAAATAATTCAGCTATAAACATTCATATGCAAGTTTTTGTATGAATATATGCTTTCATGTCTTTCAGACAAACACCTAGGAGTGGATTGACTGGGCCATACAGTAATTATTTGTCTATTCTAAGCTTTGGCTCTACATCTAAAAGTATCTCCTTGCCCTAGCTGGTTTGGCTCATTGGATAGAGCTCGGCCTGTGGACTGAAGGGTCCCAGGTTTGATTCAGGCCAAGGGTACATTCCCAGGTTGTGGGCTCAATCCCTAGTAGGGGTGTGCAGGAGGCAGCCAATCAATGATTTACTCTCATCATTGATGTTTCTATCTCTCTCTCCCTCTCCCTTCCTCTCTGAAATCAATAAAAATATATTTAAAAATAGTTTATATAAAAGTATCACCTTTATTTTCTTTTTATTCACCCTGACCAATTTAGTATTGCTTTATTTTTATTTTTTTAACTATTAAAACATCTATTTTATTCCTAAACAACTAAGAAACAAAAATCACGGTCTGCTTGGTATTTCTTCTCTTTTAGGTAAGCATGCACATGGGAAATTGCAAGGACTTGATGTGGTCCCATCATGCCAAAGCCAATTTACTCCTGTAGGAGGCAGTAGTAAACACACAACCACACCTAGCGGTGCAGGCTAGGAGTGTGCAGAAAGAAGAGAGCTGGTAATCGTACTTATCCAAAGAAATATCTTCGTAATGGTGGAATTTCAGAGGCCATAGAGGGTGTCATTTCTGGGGTGTGGATGAAAATGAACAAGTTAACTTTGGTCTAGAAAGTGAGCCAGCCTACAGAAATTCTGGGAGGCTGTCAGGAAATAGGCAAATCACCCCAGAATGACAGGAATCCTGGGAAGACAGTCTTGTGCCACTATCTACCCTTTTTCCTGACCTTCTGTTTCCTGTTTTGTTTTGTTGGGTTTTATTTTTTTGGTAATCCTCATCCAAGGATATTTTTTCCATTGATTTTTAGAGAGAGTAGAAGGGAGGGTGGAGGGAGGAAGAGAGAGAGAGAGAGAGAGAGAGAGAGAGAGAGAGAGAGAGAGAAATGAGAGAGACACATAGATTGGTAGCCTCCCACAGGAGCCTTGATTAGGTGACTAGGGTGGGGATGAACCTGCAGCCCAGGTGTGTGCCCTTGACTGGGAATTGTACCCAAAACTCTTCAGTGCGAGGGCTGCCGCTCTAACCATTTAGAAACACCGCCCAGGGCTGTTTTCTGTTTTTATCCACTTTAAAAAAAACTGAGATCCAGTTTCTTTTAATTTTGTGCATGCATTAAGATATACATAACAGCCCTAACCGGTTTGGCTCAGTGGATAGAGTGTCAGCCAGCGGACTGAAGGGTCCCAGGTTCGATTCTGGTCAAGGGCATGTACCTTGGTTGTGGGCACATCCCCAGTAGGGAGTCTGCAGGAGGCAGCTGATCGATGTTTCTAACTCTCTATCCCTCTCCCTTCCTCTCTGTAAAAAATCAATAAAAATATATTTTTTTAAAAAGATATACATAACAGCCTGGCCCATGTGGCTTAATTGGTTGAGCATTGTCCTATGCAACAGGAGGTCACTGGTTTGATTCCTGGTCAGGGCACATGCCTGGGTTCCGGGTTGTGGGTGTGCAGGTGGTGGCCAATAGATTTTCTATCTCTCTTTCTCTCTCCCTTCCTCTTTCTGAAATCAATAAAAACATTTTTTAAATAAAAAGAATACATAATATAAAGTAAACCATTTCAGTGGTTCAGTGGCATAAAATATATTCATGATGTGCAACCATCACCACTATCCATTTGCAGAATTTTTAAATCATTCCAAATTGAAACTCTGTACCCATTAAACAATAGCTCTCCATTCCTTTGTACTTTCTGTCTCTAAGAATTTACTCATTCTAGGTACCTCATATAAGTGTTGTCATACAGTATTTGTCCTTTTGTACCAGGCTTATTTCACTTAGCAGAATATTTTCAAGGTTCACCCATGTTGTAGCATGTATCAGAATTTCTTTTTAAGGCTGACTGATATTCCATTGTATGTATATACCAAATTTTGTTTATCTATTCATCTGTTGATGGAACTTGTATTGTTTCCCTCTTTTGGTTACTTATTTCATGTCTTTAAAAAAGTATTTTCCCCTGGCCAATGTGGCTCAGTAGACTATTTGGCTTCTCCAGCTTACTTTTCTTTTTTTAAAATTTGAATTATTTATTGTTGAAAGTATTACATAAGTCTCCTTTTCCCCCATTGACCTTTCCCCTGCCACCCCCAACCCCCAGCACATGCCCTCACCACCTCACTGTCTGTGTCCATTGGTTATGCTCATATGCATGCATACAAGTCCTTTGGTTGATCTCTTACCCTCTCACCCCCTGCCTTCCCTCATAGGTTGGACAGACTATTCGATGCTTCTATGACTCTGGTTCTATTTTTGTTCATCAGTTTATGTTGTTCATTATATGTAGAAAGCTTCCATAGTGTTTTTTTTATTGTAGCTATTTCACTCGTTATTTCCTCTTGATTCTTGCATATGGTGTTGATTTTCTCATGCATCCGGTTTATGAACTGTATGACCCTTATCTTGAGTTCTTTTTCTGACATATTTCTGCATACCTCCGATTCATTTAGTTCCTTTTCTGGTGATTCCTCCTTCTCTTTCCTTTGGGGGTTGTTCTTCTGTGTTCCCATTTTTGCTCTCACCAAAGGATCTAGGTGTTGAGTCACGTGGGGCCTGTGGCTGCAGCAGTGGGCTTGGTGGTGGGTCGCATGGTAGTGACGGCAGCTGCTCCTTGGGCGGTCTTGGGTGGCAGCTGTTCCTCAGGCGGTCATGGGCAGCGACTGTTCCATGGGCAGTCGTGGGCAGTGGCTGTTCCACGTGTGGTCGCGCTGGCTGCTGCTGGCACGGCTTTTCATGCAGTCACTGCTGCGGCTGCTCCTTGGGCAGTCATTAAAGTGAAGGTTTCCAGATACTCCAGCCCTATTTTCTTATGTTCTTATGTCTTTGATGAGGAATTAAGGACTCCAATCAGGGCTACAGAAGACACTGAGAGTTGTCTGGCAGAAGGCACTAGCCAGTGTCCTGAATCCGATCATTATCCCAGCTTACTTAAGACCAGGTTTACTTCAGTCACCCCTCATTCCACAAATGTTTGATGGCTCCCCCAAAGTGTTTAGAAGCATGCTAGTGGGTGTTCCATGGAAAAAGAGTTCTGTGGTCTGGTGAATCTGGTAAATGTTGTTCCAACCAACACAGTTAAAAAAAGATTTCTTCAAAGTGGAAAAGGTAGTCTTTAAAGTGGCAATATGCTAAGTGTCAAGGTAAAATAGGTCCAAATCTGTAAGAATATTTTTTTATCCTCACCTGAGGATATGTTTATTCATTTTAGAGAGAGAGAGAGGAAGGGAGAGACAGAAAGAAACGATGTGAGAGAGAAACATCAATCGGTTGCCTCCTCATATGCACCCTGACCGGGAATTGAACCTGAAACCTTTTAGTGTACTGGATGATGCTTACAACCAAGTGAGCCACCTGGCCAGGGCTGTAAGAATTTTTATGAGTTTATTTGAGTCAAAGTGACAACAACGGCCAGGAAACAAAATCTCACTGGATTGAGAAAATGCTCCAGAAAATAGCTGTTTTGCACCTTATTTTATACATTAGAACCAAAGGAGAAGCTGTAAGGGGACTACATGAAATCCACTGGTGATAGGTTAGGGCAGTGGTCGGCAAACTCATTAGTCAACAGAGCCAAATATCAACAGTACGATTGAAATTTCTTTTGAGAGCCAAATTTTTTAAACTTAAACTTCTCCTAACGCCACTTCTTCAAAATAGACTCTCCCAGGCCGTGGTATTTTGTGGAAGAGCCACACTCAAGGGGCCAAAGAGCCGCATGTGGCTCGCGAGCCGCAGTTTGCCGACCACAGGGTTAGGGAGGCAGGAGAAAGCATAGCGTGGAAATCTCTGAGATTGGATAAAAAGTAAAAGGGATACTTCTTTTACATTGTTGGGCATAGGATAGTTAATGATGAACATTTACAGTACATAGAGATGGTATGTGGGAGAATGAGATAACAATGAAGGATTCTCTGGTCTCTTGCACCTGTTTTGCCCTGAAGGGTCTAGGAAAAGATTACCCTGACATTGCAAAAGTATGTTATCATAGATATGCTAAAAGATAATAGACATGCTCAGCTCAGGTAAAGATTGACCTTTGTCAAAGTAGATACCAGCCTAGGACATGGCTACTTGCCATGACTCACCTTTAGCTAGGAAGTTTTAATTTTAGACCATCCTATGTAGTTACTTTAGGTCTCTTGAGTTTGTAAGGCTTCCCATGCATGCCTCCCCTGTGCTTGTCAGGTTTAGTATGTGGCCCCTTTTTTGTCCCATGAGAGAGGATAGTAAGCCAGGACAAGCGGAATAAGGAAACTAAGATAGTTAAACATCCAAGCAGTTTATAGCCATTTAGTTAGTAAATTGCAAAATCCTATCTTCCCTGAACCAAAACACTTAAGAGTGTCATTTGGGCACATCTGCATAAAACTGATGAATATTCTATTGAGATCCTCCCTTAAAACCTCTCTTAAACTCCCAGCCTTTAAAACCCTTGGAAAAAACAAGTTCCAGCACCTACTCTCCCTCCCAGGAGCACTCCCTCACTTTTCCCTTCCTCCTTTCTTCCCCTCACAGGCATACATCCCTTAAACACTAAAGGACCCCCCAAGGCTAGCAACCAGGGAGCAATGGGCAGCAGCAATTCTTCTTGGGCTAACCTCCTGAGCTTGTCCCTAAGGCCCCCTTTTTTATGACTTTAAAATATGTTTTTATTTTAGAGAGAGAGGAAGGGAGAGGGAGAGAGATAGAAATATCGATTGGCTGCCTCTTGCATGCCCTCTACCAGGGATCAAACACAAAACCTGGGCATGTGTCCTGACCGGGAATCCAACCAGCATCAAACCAGTGACTTCTTGGTGCATGGAATAGCACTCAACCAACTGAGCAATACCATCCGGGCTTTTCTGACTTCTCAGTGAGCCAAAACAGCCCAGCCTAGGCTCATTCCCTTACCTAGTCCCTCTCCTGTTGCTTCTTCTGTTCTAGGCCCTTCCTTGTTTCATTGTCTCCAGCTTTAATAAACGTCCTCTAAAAATCACCTGATCTCGTTTTGTGACGTCTTTTCTGCAAGAACCCACATACTATTGGCTGGCTGTAGACAGTAACACATAAGAGAACTTCTAAGGGGGTGGGGAGAGAAGATGTGTAGTTCTCAATTTATTTTGACAATGCAATCTTTCTTTTGAGGAACACTATTGATATTCTCAGAATGATACCATTGTAATTACCTAATTATTAAAAGCAGGAAAGGAGCAAAGAAAAGGTAAAATATTATAGGCTTGTCATTTGGAAAGCTTCACCAGGAAGCCCAAGTTTTACACTCAGCCACCAGTCTATTTCCCACAGATTGCTGGGGGAAGGGACGAGGCAGGAAGGAGTATAGACTCATGATCAGTAAAGTTGGGGTGACACAGGGAAGGTACTTACTTGTCAGTCACACCAGGGAACAGGTCATTGGCCAGAATGGGCATGGCCACTGCAAGAGTGGGTAAATTTGGGACCCTTAATTCCCTGAACAAAGAAGCTCCCTCTCTTCTGCTTTTGGTTTCTCTTGGTTTCCCTTATGCACTTGGGACTCTTATTGGGTAGGGTGAGCTCTCCTGTATTCACTCACATGGTCCATTAGTTGTCTATTGTTACTGTAACAAATGACCACAAACTTGGTGATGTGGGTCTCACTGAGCTAAAATGGACACAATGGACTAATGGGCTATAACTAGCCTGATGCTGAACTGGACCCGGCTGCAACATGGACTGGAAAGTCTGGACACTGGCCTTGCTTTTAGTTTTACTGAAATCCCAGCTACACTTCTTCTATGACTGGGATTGGACATTGGAAACCCAGGGATGTAATTCCACACAAATAAAAATCACTCGTCCTCCCATGTGAGTCTCAGAAAATTATTTTTCTCGAGATATAGTAAGGATCCTAACCCCAGCACCCAGTGGGGAAGAGAACACCCGAATTTCTCTGATAACAAGAACATGCATTGAGAAATAATGACTTAAGGGGAAAAGTTCATAATTGTTCTTCTGGCATTTTTGGCCTTGCTCAACATGTTCTTATCATCTAATTTCCTTCATTTCCCAAAATGAATTTCCTTCCTTGCTTCTCCCTTCAGGGGTCAATGCTAGTTCCTCCTCCTCCTCCTCTAGGGAGTTCTTTCTAATTCTTTGTCTCTCTGAACTGTGGCACTCATCACCAGAACTTTCAGTATTTGCTCCTTCAGAACTGCCTAGTTATTGATATTCTTCTTTTCTTGGGCCCACGTTGTGTACCCACCTGAGTAGTGCTAGGACTGTGTAGTGCAAATTGATAGTGCAAATATTTAACTGCTCAAATAATATTGTACTTCTTTTCCAATGTGGATAATGTTCACTCCTGCGCAAAGAAGTACCTAGGCCTTAGACCAGGCGTCCTCAAACTACGGCCCGCGGGCCACATGCGGGTGTTTTTGCCGTTTTGTTTTTTTACTTCAAAATAAGGTATGTGCATAGGAATTTGTTCATAGTTTTTTTTAAAACTATAGTCCGGCCCTCCAACGGTCTGAGGGACAGTGAACTGGCCCCTGTTGAAAAAGTTTGAGGACCCCTGCCTTAGACAAACGTTCTATTGCGCTATACTGTCGCAGAAACCATTGAAAATGGTGCTGTATTAGTTGTCTAACGCTGCTGTAACAAATGACCACAAACTTGGTGATGTGGGTCTCACTGAGCTAAAATTAAGGGTGGTGTTCCTTCTGGGGGCCTTAGGGAAAAATCCATTTCCTTGTCTTTTCCTTCTTCTAGAAGCCTTTGCATTCCCAGGCTCCTGGCCCCTTTCCTCCATCTTCAAAGCCACAAGTGCTAGTTGAGGCTGTTAAAGGACAAAATTCAATTTTAAAGTCTAATTGGTTTTATATTAAGCAGTTCATGAATCAGGCAGCATCTCATCTAGCAACTAGAAGGGAGCTTTTTAGGGGGTTGTTCAAACTGAAAGATTTTTATAGGCAGAAGGGCTATTATCAGCAAAAGAAAAGAAAGGATTATTTTGTTCAGCTTGTGTGGCTCAGTGTTTGAGTGTTGACCTATGAACCAGGAATTTTTGATTCTGGGTCAGGGCACATGCCTGGGTTTCTTTTGGGCTTGGTTCCCAGTAGAGAGCTTGCAGGAGGCAGCCAATCAATGATTCTCTCTCATCATTGATGTTTCTACCTCTCTCTGCCTCTCCTTTCCTCTCTGAAATAAATACAAACATACCTATATATATGATTATTTTTAGGCCAGGTCACATTCTTTTGGGCAAAGGAAATGGAAGGGGTCCTATCATGTAGATTACCTACCTCACTGGTATTGATGATCAGGATATTCCAGACTCACTGATTTAAAATTCTACTCCTGGGAGAGGCAGAAACTGCAATTAGATTAGTAAGTTTTGGTTTGGTGACATGGCTTAGCAAAACTGACTCCATTTTGGCCCATTGTTTCTTTATTTTATTAAATAAATATATGATCAATTTTTATTTTTTTATTTTCTAAAATAAAAACTGACCTAGACTCTCGATTCCAATAATTACAGGCTGTTGTTGTTCCTTGTGATTAAGCCCCTATCCCAGTGGTCAGCAAACTCATTAGTCAACAGAGCCGCAGTTTGCCGACCACTGCCCTAGCCAGTTTGGCTTAATGGATAGAGTGTTGGCCTTCGGACTGAAGGATCCTGGGTTCAATTCTAGGCAAGGGCATGCACCTAGGTTGCAAGCTCAATCCCTGGCCCTGGTGGGTGCCCATGCTGGAGGCAACCAATTGATGTGTTGCTCTCACATCGATGTTTCTCTCTCTGTGTCTCTCCCCCTCCCTTCCACTGTCTCTAAAAAAATGGACAAATATCCTTGGGTGAGGATTAACTGATATATATATTCATTTCAGAAAAGAAGGGAGAGGAAGAGAGAGATAGAAACATCAATGATGAGCCCTAGCTGCTTTGGCTCAGTGGATAGAGCAATGGCCTGCAGACTGAAAGGTCCCCAGTTTGATTCCTGTCAAGGACACATGCCTGGGTTGTGTGCTCAATCCCCAGTAAGGGGCGTACAGGAGGCAGCCAATCAATGATTCTCTCTCATCATTGATGTTTCTCTCTCCCTCTCCCTTCCTCTCTGAAATCAATAAAAATATATTTTTTTTAAAAAGAAGAAACATCAATGATGAGAATCATTGACTGGCTGCCTCCTCCATGCCCCCTACTGGGGATTGAGCAGCAACCTGGGCATGTGCTCTGACCATGCCTGGGAGTCAAATCATGATCTCCTGGTTCATAGGTCCATGCTCAACCACTGAGCCACACCAATGGGGCTTCTATTGGGGCTTTTCTTTCTTTCTTTCTTTCTTTCTTTCTTTCTTTCTTTCTTTCTTTCTTTCTTTCTTTCTTCCTTCCTTCCTTCCTTTCTTCCTTCCTTCCTTCCTTCCTTCCTTCCTTCCTTCCTTCCTTCCTTCCTTCCTTCTTTCCTTCCTCCCTTTCTCCCTTTCTCCCTTTCTCTCTCTCTCTCTCTCTCTCTCTCTCTCTTTCTTTCAAAAAGGCCAACGTGTGAGAAAATAAGCCTTTATTTGAGATCCAAAAGAATAGCTATCAGGGAAGGACTGATTCAGAAAGAAACCCAAATAGGGTTTTGATTAGGAGGTGAAGGCAAGAGATATTTATGAGAAAGGGAATGATTATTTGAATAGAAGGAAGGAGTTTCTATAGGTGCATGAGTACTAACATAGTGATGCTAATTCTAAAGAATATCTTTAATTTTCAGTCCAGTGTTCATGTCTACTTTCCTGTTAGCTTTGCAAACAGTTGTTTGGAATACAGTGCTGCTTTAGGCCCAATCCAAAGGTTATTTTGACCAGTTTTAATATCTCAAAAGTTTGAGGAGTAACACATGCAAGGTAGTTCCTCTGGGATGGCAGCTCCGACTCCATTTTGAAGTGGCTCTGTTTATTATTTTTTATAAGGCCTTCTCACACCACATCACTCTGACCTCCTCTGCCTTCATTTTCCACTTTTAAGGACCCTTGTGACAATATCATGCCCAACTGGAGAATCAGGATAATCTCACTATTTTAAAATCAGTTGATTTGCCCTGGCCAGGTGGCTCAGCTGGTTGGAGCATAAAGCGCATCATAAAGGTTTTGGGTTTGATTTCTGGTCAGGGCATGTATCTAGGTTTGCAGGTTCAATCCCAGGTCAGGGGCGGGTGTGTGTGTGTGTGTGTGTGTGTGTGTGTGTGTGTGTGTGTATGTGAGGCAACCAATCCATGTTTCTCCCTCTCTTTCCCTCCCTTCCTCTCTCTAAACATATCCTCCAGCGAGGATTACACAAACAATCAGTTTATTTGCAACCTTAATTCCCTTTGATTTGCACCCGCGCCCCCCCCCCCCCACCCCCGTTCCCAAGGATTGGGAAGAGAACATTTTTGGGGAGCCATCATTCTGCTTATTAGCCATCACCCTTGCTCAACAGTCTAAATTGAGGATTTGCATATAGGTGATATGGGCAGGGGTAGGGGGGCAATAAATGGGAAAAGCTTTTGGAATAATAACTCTAAATATAGAGAGACCCTGCTGCATGATCTTTGGCAAATCACTTACCCTAGTATCCACATTTCTGCTAAAATGGAAATTACCATCTTTGCTCTGCATCAAATTAATTATGTAAATGAGTTTAACTTACAGCAGTGATTTTCAACTTTTTTCATTTCATGGCATACAGAAATTACTAAAATTCTACAGCATGCCCGAAACTGTATTATGTTTTTTGCCAATCTGACAAAAAATATTAGGTATAATTTTGATTCATTCAAATCAGATGGCTATTGTTGTGTTGGCTGTTGTCATTTTAAAATTTGACAATCTAAGGGAAAAGAGGTCAGTGCCCCTGACTATAGTCAGGTATTGCACATTTTAAAAATTCTTGCAGCACACCAGTTTGCCTTGGCACTCTGGTTGAAAATCGCTGGCTTAGGGGATGTGGCTCAAGAAGTTCTTGATGAATCTTGACAAGAAGGGTGGGCGAAATTCTCTGAATGACATCTGGAAATAGTTGGAGAGACTTTGGAGGAAAGATGTGAGTGAAAAGAGCCTGCTCTTGAATAAAGTTGGGAGGTTGAAAATTCTAGAAAAAAGGAATCAAATTAATCCAAGCTTTTCAATTAAGGTTTGAGGAAAGGGGCCCAGGTTTAAAAAAGGGAGAAGTGAATAGGTTGTTTAGGAGGCACCCAGGTGACAGAAAGTACAGGACTGAAGGGGTACATTTGTGAGATCTTTGTAGGCAAAAGGTTAAATTTTATGAAACTCCCTTTAAAGATATATCGTAGTCATAATAATCATCACTTAGTGAATAAATTAAAGAATTAAAAGTGTTGGCCAGAAAAAGCCTAAATGGCACAGGTTCCACCGAGATTTGAACTCGGATCGCTGGATTCAGAGTCCAGAGTGCTAACCATTACACCATGGAACCACCACGTATGGGAGACTTCCTTCGGCTGTCTAATTACCCCTCCCCCATCCACGAACCCACCAGGAAGAAGGAAAAATGATCTATTCAAGCAAGGAGGTGCGGAAAATGAGGGAGGGGACACTAAGAGTACGGTGAGCGGCTGAAAGCAGTGTCATCAGCTAGGAGTCCAGGGCTGTTTCTCCGTTGAGCCTCCAGGAGGAGGTGAACCTTTGAACACACACAGTACTTACACAGCGCTCAGGGGCGGGGCGCAGCCTCCCCGGAAGTACTTCCCCTGAGGGTCTACCGGAAGTGGCGTATGGCAGGGAGGGGTTCTTTACCCGGTCAGGCAGCTGAAGCTCGGCGCTTGGGTTACCCCTGCAGCGACGCCCCCTGGTCCCACCGCCACCACTGCTGCTCCCGCCCCTTCACTCCTCGGCCGCGCAATGGGCACCCGCGACGACGAGTACGACTACCTCTTCAAAGGTGAGGCGGGGGGCTCTCCCACTCTCCCCCGGCTCTCGTTCGGGGGCCCGGGACACTCCCGGGGGGCCCGCGTGAGGCTACCTCCGGACTGAAATTGGCCTTCCTCCCTCAGCCTTTCCCCCTCAGGGTGGTGTGACCCGTGGCCTCCCAGCTCAGCACTTTTCCTTCCTTCAGACGGGGTGGGGACAGCCCTCGCCAACGCCAAGCCGTCTCGTAGCGACCTCCTCCGAGGCCTTCGCTGGCCTCAGAGCCCCTCACCGAGGGTCCTGACGGCGGGCTGCCTTCTCCCAAGTCATCTTCCTTTCCCGGGTTTTAGGCCCCTTCCTGCTCAGGGGTCGCCCCTCCCACCATCTTATCCTTCGGGTTTGGCGCCCCCTCCCCCTCAGTGTGCACTCGGCCGGACTCTCTCCCCTTCCTGCACCTCTTCGACCCGCCCTTCGCTCCGCTCCTCACCCAGCCTCGGCGCTGACTGCCACTACAGGTCTTTCCTCCTCTGCCTCGCTTTCCCCGCTGGCGAGCCGCCCCTCTGCGCCTCCTCACAGCCCCACCTTCCCCTCGGACCGACAGCTCTCCTAGCCATTTTCCATCCCGTGGGGCCAGGCCCCGGTGACCGTCTGAGCGGCCGGCGGCCCCCCACACGCCCCGCAGCTCTCGCCGTCAGTCACCTCGCACCGCCCCCGGGGCTGGTAGCTCTTTCTGGACCTTCCCTCCCCGAATAGTTTTTTGCGCTCTCTCCTGGGCGACCGTGCGACCCCGAGGGTGGGGCGTAGGGCCGGAGGGGATCGTCCGCCACCCACGCACGCACTTGTCGCAGTGACCCGGCAGGCTGGTGTGGTTTCCCACCCGGCCTTTTCTCGCCTGCCCTCCCTCCCTCCCCAGCGGCCACCAGCCCGGGATGACTCTTGACTCTGCCCGCGAGAAGGGGTTGCGGATGGGTGGTGGCTGTTATCCCTGCCAGACCTGAAGGCCCAGTTCCTGAGCAGGAAAGGTTGTGCGCTGCACAAATACTAGCTTGCTTTATCGCTGTGGACTGGTCGCTTCCTGCTGCAGCAGCTGGGAGGACCCAACCTGTTTTTAGAACAGGAAGGGAAGAGTCCTAGCTGGCTACATACCTTTCCCAAAAAAGTGGGTGGCGGGGAGAAGTTGTGTGCTCTTTGGTCAAATTAAACATTTATTATAAGACAAAACATAGTGGAAGGTGAGAAGTGGATAGAAAGAATTGCTTATTGGTTCGTCCGGAAAGAATCCAAATAGGTTTTTTTTTTTTTTTTAATCAACAGAGATAAAGGGTACAGTTTTCAAATGAGAAAAGAGTACAGTAAATGCTTTTTTGTTGTTGTTCAGTGAATGGGCTCTCTCTCTCTCTCTCTCTCTCTCTCTCTGATGTTCTTTCTTTGCTCCTGAATTAGGAGGGCAGCCATCAGTGGTTATGTTGAACAAAGATCATTACCAGGGAGGAAGAAGCCATTGCTGTTAAAGCTTGACAGTGGAGGGTGGAGTTTAAAAAGAGTGTTAAGCATGGTGACAGTGTCTGACTTTGCAGTTGAGTGCTAAGTAATAATGATTGACCAAATGAAGCAGGTAACATTTCTTTACTTTACCAATCCTTTGCAAATCTCGGCATACTAGCTGATGATACCCTTATCACTACTTACTCCTCTGGGCCAGAATATTCTGTTATATGGAGTGAATATGTTCAGTATATTACCCCCTCCCCCTCCTTGGTGGAAAGTCATTTACAAGAAGAGGGTACCTAATGCATTTTATATACTGTTTGTTGAAGTCATCTGAGATCAGGTGAAATTACTTAAGTGAGACCCTGGAGACAAGTTTAGCTATTAAAGGGAGAATTATTATTATTTTTTTTAATGAGATGCAGTGGCAGTGAGCAGCTAGCTACCTTTGAAATAATTGATTCAGAACAAGATAGACTTTCAGAGTATTTCTTCTGTTTGGTTTGGAACCTAAATGTTGATTTATAGAAGCCATTTCTTTTTCACTAAGGATATTATCCTGGGTTGGCTTAAGGAATTTTAACTTAATTTTGGGCTTAGAACATTCTACTAACAATGATTGAGAGCATAGGGCTTTGGAATCACAGAGGCCCATTCAATCCTGACTCAGGTCTTAAATTTGTTTTGTGACCTTGAGAAAGTTAACTTTTTTAGCCTCAGTTCCCTCCTTTATAAAAAGGAAATAGTACGTACCTCTCAGGACTGTTGTGGGACTGGTTATAAAATTTTAGTTTCTGTGAGGACTGAATAAATGGTAATAATGTGAAAGAAGTTACTGTGACCTTGTCAGTTTTTTTTTTAACCATAAATCTTTATAAATATAAGAGCATTTAAATATTAGTAAGGAAACTTAAAACTAGGAACTTCTAAAGTACTTTGTTTCCATGGGTTATGGTTTCATTTTGCTGTTTAAGGTAGGGTGTTTAAAAAATTCTGCTGAGAAGGATTTCCACTTTCTTAAAGTTCTTACAGGATATGAGTCACTTTTTTTTTTTATTTCAGTGCTGATTATTTAGCCAAATTCTTATTTATACAGTTATTATTATTTAAAATGAAGTAATAATCTGTTTTAAAATGGTTTCATTCTAGACGTGAGATAGGCTGCAGCTCTCTACTTGGAAGAAGGCTTACCTAGCAGACTTAATAGTTGAGGGAATGGAAGTTAGTTTTTAACCCTAACCAGTTAAAAATGAAGAGATATTGTCCTGGCCCTGTACACTGAAAACCAGATTCTGGTCAGGGCACATACCTTGGTTGGGCGAGTATGGGAGGCAGCCAATCGATCTTTCTCTCTCCTTCCCTCCCTCCTTGTCCCTTCCTTTCTCTCTAAAATCAATTTTTTTAAAAAAGCTGTATTTTGATTAGTATAGGTGGTCCAAATGTGAGGAGAGCAGGACAGTTAATATGAATTAAGTATTTGTTCTTGAACATTACTCGTTAGTTAACATTAAGACTTTTGGTAAGGGATTGATTTTATTTTAAAAAACTTGACTTTTTGTTTTAAACCACAATGTGGTTAAGGCCCTGTGGAACACATAAGTGAAGTAAGCATCAACCATAGTTCCTATTTACAAATATTGTGGTAGACAATAATACACTCAGTCACATTTTCTGAAAATGCCTGGATTACTTGGTCACACCATTTTCTTTTTAATCTCATTGAAGGTCAGTAATAATTATCAGCTAATTATCTGTGGAAATGATCATAGGAACTTTGCTGTCTTGCATCTTGGTAGTTTTCTTTCAAAATTTTTGGTTGAGCAACTCAGATTCTGCTGCGTCTGGAAAGCATGTCTAGATTTCAGCCTTATTTTTTTTTTTTTTTTCAGCCTTATAATGAAGATTCTTTTGGTGAGGTACTATGAATATACAGGATGAGGCAAAAGTAGGTTTATATTTGTTCGTATGGAAAATAATACAATAACTAATCCTATATAATAAAACTCTAATATGCAAATCGACCGAAAGGCGGAATGACCATCGCTATAATACGCACTGACCACCAAGGGGCAGATGCTCAATGCAGCAGCTGCCCCCTGGTGGTCAGTGCGCTCCCACAGGGGGAGCACCGCTCAGCCAGAAGCTGGGCTTGCGGCTGGCGAGTGCAGCAGCAGTGGCAGGAGCCTCTCCCGCCTCCATGGCAGCGCTAAGGATGTCCGACTGCCAGCTTAAGCCGTCAGTCGGACATCCCCCGAGGGGTCCCGGTCTGCGAGAGGGTGCAGGCCAGGCTGAGCTCCTCCTCCCTCCCCCCCCCCCACGAATGTCGTGCACCAGGCAGGCCTCTAGTAAATAATAATACAAGAATAAACTGTTTCGAGTACTCACAACTGTAAGCCTACTTTTGCCCTATTCTATAGTTCGAAGAGTAGAAAGATATCCAAGTTTATTTATAAAAACCAGTATGAAAATTATCAATTTTTTCTTCAGGTATTAACTTATAGGTCTGATATAATATGATTGATTTGTTGAATTAAATTTTAGTCCAGCCTGGCAGGATAGTTCAGTTGGTTAGAGCATTGTCCTGATACACCAACATTGTGGGTTTGATCCCCAGTCAGGGCACATAATAAGAATCAACCAATGAATGCATAAATAGGGGAATAACAAATTGATGTTTCTTTTTTTCTCTTTCAACTCAATAAATAAAAAAGTAAAAATATTTAGTCCAGTATATTAGTTTGCAAGGGAGTGTATAAAACTAAATGTGGTTGAATAGGTGGAAATTTTAATTACTTAACATAATTAATATGTATAATATGTTTTATGGCATTTAGCAGCCTAAATATTTGATATATATTGAACCAAATTTAGTTTTAGGGTTAGAGATGATATTTAAAATTCAGCAGATAAGGTTAACCAAGTGGTAATAAATACTGTCAGGCTATTTTAGAAATGCTATAGTTGTTTCATATACTAGTATAGATGCTGTTTTATGTTTATATATTTTACTAGAGGCCCGGTGCATGGATTCG